>NC_077227.1:126440181-127832047 GCF_027887165.1 Monodelphis domestica | reverse complement strand
CTTAGCCCAAATGATCAATCTCTAACTTACCTTTTTTATCCTTTTTTCATTCTATTCTCAATTCATTTTAACAACCTACTATGTGTCAAGCACTGTTCTGGGTGCTTGAAAAAAGTGAAATGGAGTCTCCTCTCAGGAACCTTATACTTTCTTTGATGCACTCTATATTCTAACCAAATTGGAACTAGAAACTGTTCCCAAGGCTTACCTTGGCCTCTCCCAGCTCTTGGCATTTACACTGTTTGTCCTATCCCCCATGCCTGGAATGCACATCCTTAGCTACTCCTGATGAATTTCTTCTCTTCCTTCAAAAACTGACTCAGGTGTCCATCTTCTCCACTAAAGACTTTTCTAATTCCTAAGGAATCGGTGAGCTCCCCACCCTCAGATTTTCTAATATTATTTTGTCAAAGCACTTTTCCCCTTTGTCCTTGTAACATTTCACTTTCTCTGTGTATAAACCATACTCTTCCTTTTTGGTTATGTGTAATCATTTGTTTTGGTCATGTCCCATTCTTTGGGACTTCATTTTGTGTTTTCTTGGCAAAGACACTGGAGTGGTTTTCCATTTTCACCTACAATTCATTTTACAGATGAGACAACTAAGGCCAGCAAGGTGACTTGACTTGCCCAGCATAATAAAGCTATTAAGTGTCTGAGACCAGATTTGAACTCAGGAAGATGAGGCTTGCTGACTTCAGTCCTAGAACTCTATCTATTGTGCTACCTAGCTGACTTCCTTTTAGATTATAGTCTCCTCTAAAGTGGAAGCTGTTGAATTTTACTTTTGAAATCCCATCACCTCGTAGAGTCAGAATGGTTTAGGTGACAGAGTGCTGAAAGTTTTGAGTCAGAAAGTCCTATGCTCAAATCATAACTCTGACATTGTCTGTGTCAGTCACTTAACCTTGAGGTTACTGAGCACTCCCTAGAACTGTGGTGGAGAACCTATGGCATGTGTGCCAGAGGGACCACTCAGAGCCCTCTCTGTGGGCATGTGCGCCATCACCACAGCACAGAGTTCACTAGAGTTCATTGCTAAAAGCCAAAGGAATGTGGCACCAAACTGATCCCCTCCACCTCTCCAAACATGCCTGAGGACATCATCCCATCCCTCTAAAAAGTTTACCATCACTACCCTAGGACTTATCTACTAAGTTGTATACAAGTTAAATAGATATGGATTTTATAATGCTAGAGTTCCCATGTTAGAAGTTCCCTATGCTACGAAAATCTCAAATCCTTCCTATCAACTACCTCAGTGCCTTGTATGTTAAAGGTACCTAATTGTTCATATTTTTATAAGTCTTTGAGGTTTACAAAGCACTTTTCCCAAAACAAGTCTATGAGTTAGAGCAAGTGTTATTCCTATTTTACAAAAGATGAAACTAAGGCTCAGGGAGGTTCAGTAATTTGACCATAGTCATATAGCTAGTAAGAATAAAAAGTGGGACTTGAACCTAGGTCTCTTGCTTTCCACTCTCCCCCCCCCTTTTCAGCTTCCTTTTATGTGCTATCTTCCTCCATTAGATTGTAAGTTCCTAAACTGGTCTCTAAAGAGCCTTGTAAGTCTAACAATGTGATTTTAGGAGATATGGGCTTCATTGGTTTGATCCAGGTACAAAAATTTCTAGTTACAATCGTTTTTCATACTGATTGCTGGAGGAAGGAAGGCCAGTAAATCTACTGTGAAATGTGAGCTCCTTGAGGGCAGGAATAGCTTCATTTTTGGCTGTATGTGTTTAGTTTCTCTCATATATCTAATATTTGTTTATCAGATTATTGAATCAAATTGGATTAATGTCAAACTGAGCATTGTGTATTAGGTGACTTTTATAATGTTTATGGGGTGTATGGGGTGTTCAGGGAGGGGTAGTATCTCTGGTAGGGAGGGCTTATCGTGCCCTCTTAGGGCAGCTCTCCAGCCTCTGACCCTCACTTGACACCCAGCTCTCACTTGTGGCTCCCAGTAGCTGCTAGCATGTGGCAGCAGCCACACCCTGGGCAACGGCTTTGATAGGCCGGCTAAACCTTGTGAGGGTAGCCATCCGGTCATCGTGGAACCCTGGGCTTTGCTCACCCAGCATGTGAAGACTGCTTCGGTGGAACAGATGGAAGAAACCAATAAGAAGGTTCAACGGCTGAGATGGCGATGCAGCAAAGCACTGTGGAGTGCTTAGGGCATGTTGGAGCACAAAAGACAACACGGCCATCCAATGCAGCTGATGAAGTCTCCAGGTGTAACGACTTTTCGTGCCACTGGATCCAGGCTTCCAATGCCGAGAGAGTGGGACTGTCTCTGTGCATCGACTTTTCCACTTAAATCTTCATGTACAAGTGTCTTTGTGCACAAAAACACACAAAGACAATAGTCATCCTCGGTTACCGAGAGACTACTACTAGACTACTAGATAATGCTTATATTGGGGGCCAGTGTTGACATACTAACCCTCAAAACTAACACATTGTTTAATCAGGCTTTTAATATTGTATTTACATTTTGGGGATTATAGATTAAATTATGAAAGAAAGAAAGAAGGAAGGAAGGAAGGAAGGAAGGAAGGAAGGAAGGAAGGAAGGAAGGAAGGAAGGAAGGAAGGAAGGAAGGAAGGAAAGAAAGAAAGAAAGAAAGAAAGAAAGAAAGAAAGAAAGAAAGAAAGAAAGAAAGAAAGAAAGAAAGAAAGAAAGAAAGAAAGAAAGAAAGAAAGAAAGAAAGAAAGAAAGAAAGAAAGAAAGAAAGAAAGAAAGAAAGAAAGAAAGAAGAAGAAAGAAAGAGAAGGAGGGAGGGAGGGAGGGAGGGAGGGAGGGAGGGAGGGAGGGAGGGAGGGAGGGAGGGAGGGAGGGAGGAAAGAAAGAAAGAAAGAAAGAAAGAAAGAAAGAAAGAAAGAAAGAAAGAAAGAAAGAAAGAAAGAAAGAAAGAAAGAAAGAAAGAAAGAAAGAAAGAAAGAAAGAAAGAAAGAAAGAAAGAAAGAAAGAAGAAGAAAGAAAGGAAGGAAGGAAGGAAGGAAGGAAGGAAGGAAGGAAGGAAGGAAGGAAGGAAGGAAGGAAGGAAGGAAGGAAGGAAGGAAGGAAGGAAGGAAGGAAGGAAGGAAGGAAGGAAGGAAGGAAGGAAGGAAGGAAGGTCTTTGAGATCAGGGACTATCTTTCTATATGTATCTGTATTTCCAGATCTTAGCACAGAACCTGGCACATAAGGACTTAATAATTACTCATTGATTGAGTTACTAATAATACACCTTGCTACCTGCTCTACTCTACCCCCTTAAAATGGCAAAATACCTAGATCTTACTTCTCAACCTCTTTTGCTTCCTCTAAGTTTTGGGGTTTTATGGGTTTAGTAAAATGAGATTTGAGATGATATAGCAACCAAAATGGGAGATGATTGATAGAACTAAGGGGAATTAGGTCATAAATTACTTTTACCCAGCTAAGGAATTACCCATTGTTTGAAGAAACAGTCTCACTAAAGGGGAAGAGAAACTAATCTATTGGTGGTGCACAATTCTTTGTAGATCCTTGCTCCCTAGGCCCACTTCTAGCTCAACCCATCCTGAGGATTTCTCTGCTTGGTATATGACTTGGTATATGACTACGAGTATCATAGACTAAGATGTGTTCATAGAATATTAATGCTGCATAGAATAGTTCTCTGGAGCCCTCTCTACTCAAGGTCGGACAATTTTCACAAATCAAAACAGGCACCAAACCACCCAACAGTTTCCTGGGATGACCAACTTTTACTGCTCCCTCCTCTCCCTAAAATGCTAAAAATTCAAAATGTATACGTTTCTGATTCCCCCAAGGGAAAGTCTGGTCCTACCTTTCTCTAAAGTCATTCTTAGCCCCCTCTGAAACCCCAGCCTGACCCCTCTGTTCGTTTGAGAAAAGAGGATAAAGAATGAATTGTGGAAGGGCAGCATGGCAGCACAGTAGATAGAGAGCTGGAGTCAGGAGGACCTGGGTTCAAATTTGACCTCAGATACTTCCTAACTCTGTGATTCTAAACAAGTTACTTAACCCCAATTGCCTAACCATTACTGCTCTTCTGCATTAGAATCAATACTTAGTATCAATTCTAAGACAGAAGGTAAGGATTTTTAAAATAAAGAATGAATTATGGAGCATAGTTCAAATGTCTTTTGTCCTTTTCCTAAGCTATATCATATTCTTGGCAAAATGCCATCTTTCCCTTCCCACTCACCTATCTTTTAAGCAACTTTAAAAATCCTTCCTTTTCCTGGATATCTTCCTTGATTGGCAAGAGGCTGATTATATACAAGGAAAGATTTTCCATGAATATCTGCCACCCAATTCTCTTCTTCAATTTCACATTTATCCTTTCCCCCAAGTCCTAAAATACACTTATCTTCAGAATGAGAGTTAGCATGGGATAAAAGGATTGGACTCAGGATGACAGCATTGGAGGGAAGGGAGATTGGAAAGTGGGTGGCCTCCATGGCTGCTGCACTTTGCTTTATATTCTTCTTCTGGCTCACACTACCACGTATAAGATCACCCAAGCCACCATCTCCAGGGAGCCATTAATGTGACACCTCTTTCCCCAGACCTATTCCCATCAACTCCCATGAAGATAATGGCTGCATTCTTTAGGAATGGTCATGGATCATCCTGCATCATCATTATCCTCTGCACTGCCACCACTGACCTAACCTGAATTTGTCCCGAGAATTCCTAGCTAAAACCTGGCATGTATAGAATAAACTTAGTAGGGGGCTAACTTTGAGCCATAGACTTTTAAAAAAACACTTACTTTCTGTCTTAGCAGTAATATGAAGTATCCATCTAATACAGAAGAGCTGTAAAGCAAGGCAATGGAAGTTGTGACTTACCCAGGGGTCACCCAGCTAAGAAATGTCTGAGACCAGATTTGGACTTTGAACTCCAGGTGAGGCACTCAGTCTGCTTTTCTACCTAGCTACCCCCAAGTCATAGACTCTAAGAAGTCATCTAATACAACTTCTCTCCTAATTCAGGAGTCCTTTATACAATGATCCTAAGGAGAATTTGATCTTCTTGCCTCAAATCTCTCTCTATTCCAATCCATCCTCCATGGAGTTGCCAAATGATTTTGTTTTCTTTTCTTTTCTTGTTTTTTTTTTAACTTTTATCTTCTGTTTTAAAATTGATACCCATTCTAAGGCAGAAAAGTGGAAAGAGCTAGGCATTGGGGTTAAGTGACTTTCCAAGGGTCATGCAGCTAAGAAGTGGAAGTGTCTGAGATCAGATTTGAACCCAGGTCCTCCTATCTATAGGCCAGGCTATCAATCCACTGAACTACTTAGCTGCCCCATCACAGCAACTCTCGAAGGCCTGGTGTAGAGCTGCTGAGTAGTCACAATCTAGGTGGTGGCAGCGGTGGAGTACACATAATAATGATCATAAGATCATCAATGGAGAGCTGGAAGGGACCTCAGAAGGCATCTAGTGTAACCCTCTTATTTTATAGGTAAATAAGCTGAAGCCCAAGGAGATTGTGACTTGATGAAACCACAGATCTCTGAAGGAGAATGAAAAGCACCTGATACACATCGGTTGGAAAAGAATTCATAGGATCATGAGTCCTTAGAAACCATCTAATCATACTTTCTGCTTTATAAATGAGGGAAATGAGCCCCAAAGAAGTGATTTGACTTTTCTAAGATCACGTAGGCAGTATCAGACCCAAATGTTGAACCCAGTTTCTTAGGCTCTTAATCCAATGCCCTTTGGGATGCACTATACAGCTTTTTTATGGTAATAGCAATGGTGGCCACAAGCTCTCACAAGTTAATTTCTCATCACTTCTGAAGCAACCCCCAACCTGTTTTTGTCTCTCTCATATTCTCATACCATTTGTACCCCAGCCCGTGACCAAGTCTAAATGTGTCCTTCATATGAACATAGAGTTCAACCACAAAGATGTATCTGGGGCTCAAGATGGACTTGGGCAAAGTTCCAGAGGTGACTCTCTCCCCTAAGAATCTAGCCTGCTACTCCCCTTGAAGACACACCTTATGAAGACACAGGGAGGATATAGAAAACCGATGCAAACAGCTGATCAACAAAACCCTACTGTGTCCAAGGCTTTCCCCATCGAAGCCCTTTCTATATTTATCAGGCAGTGAAGAGAAACCACGATCTGAGGAGTCATGGGGAGGACCAGGCAGGGCTATGCCGCTGTTTATGTCTGAAATTTGAAAAGATGCACAGTGTGCTTGGGAGAAGGCGTTGCATTTAAAGGAATTTCAGAGGAGAATTCCAACCCCAACAGGTTGAATAGGTGCCTTGTCCCCTGGCTTCGGACTCTGGAAAAGCCTGGTTTCCAACTAAGAGAGACAAAATGACCTAGGAATGGGGAGGTGTGTACTTGTAAGATTTGGAGTCAGGGTGGGAGTTGGCTCCCGTGGAAGTAACGGAACAGTTTCAAAGATGTGCTTTTGGATGAGCCTTCCATTCCTTCTAACACTCCCAACCCCAACCTCCCAAGTTTAACTAAGACTTCTCTTTTCCCTGTAGCTCCCCCTGATTTAACTTGAATTCCCTTAAACACCACCTCCCACTGCAACCACATTTTTTACTTTATTTCTGTATATTCTCATCACTTACATTCGCACTTAGTTCTACAGTACATTAACTTGAAGCCATTTAGATGCTGTTTTTAAATTTTTTTAATGTGCTTTTAGGAGAAGTCTCCATGGAATAGTAAATAGAAAGCATTTCTCATTTCAAGAAGATCTGGATTCAAATTCTGTCTCTGGCACACATTGATTGCGTGACCCCAAACAACTCAATAATAACTATAACTATCATTTATAAAACACTTTAAGGTTGGCAGAGCACTTTACATAAACTGAAATACATACTGGTGCCAGCTTGAACTGATTCAGGAGAACCAATTAATACATTTTCAGTATGAGCATTTTTATACTTCTCAAATTTGCAAACAGTACAAATCTTGATTTATTGTTTTGTTGATTGTCTAGACTTAAGAAAGTAATGGAGACAACCTTGATAATGCAGATTAAACTTAAAAGAATGGTTACATTTTTCCCCCAGAGATTCATTGTTAAACATTTACCAAAATGCCCCTGCATATATTACCTCTCCTCACAACAAACCAATGAGGTAGGTGCTATTATTGTCTGCACTTGAGAAAACTAAGGATAAGAGAGGTTAAAAGACCTATCCAGAATCACAGAACTAGAAAGTGTCTCAGGCAGGATTCCTAAGGCTATTTCTCTTTAAGCTGCAACTTCTTAAGAACCCCAGTCCATGCAAGCAATATTCAGACCTCGATTTAATTGTATCTTACCCTGGGGAAAATGGCAAATGGCAAATGGCAAATATATATATATATATATATATATATATATACATACATACATATCCCCACTATTCCTTTAACTACAAAAATGCAATAAAGCTTCAAAAGGTATCAATTATATATATATAGAGAGAGAAGAAATATTACTCTGTAGGCCCATGGTGACAAATCTATGGTACATGTGCCAGAGGGGGCACTCAAAGTCCTCTCTGTGGGCATGTTTGCCATCACCCAGCACAGAGTTTGCCAGAGTTCATTACTAGAAAACCAGAGGGATGTGGAGCCAGGCTATTCCCTTCCCCTTCTCCACAGGTGCCTGAGGGCATTTCTCATATCACCCACCCCACTAAAAGGATTACCATCATTGCTGTATACCATAGATTTAGAGTTGAATAAAATCTTAGCAGTCATATAGCCCAATCCCCTCATTTACAGATGAGGAAACTGAGGCCTGGAGACATGAAGAAATTTGCCCAAGGTGACAGATGGGAAAAGGCTGAGCTGGGATTTGAACCTAGGTCCTCTGAATCTAAATGTTTTCCATTGCACCATGCTGCTATAGGAAAATCTGTCTATATCTTTCTCTGACTCTTTCCTTGTTGGTGACTTAGTCCTACTATCAATTTACTCAGTTTCTCTGGGTCTTCCTTTTTTTCCTTCATAATTAAATATGTCTACATCTCTCATGTTCATTTCCTTATCTATCTGTGTGTTTCTTTCTTTTTCTCTGCATCTCTTCATTTTCATCTTCATTTTTCCTTTACTCTTCCTTGTTCATCTCGACTTTAACTGATTACAGTCTATCCTAAAGCATAATTTTTAGCATTTGTTGTATTTATTGCACAAATGACATACAGTTTGCATACATTATCTCATTTGATATTCCCAATAAATTTGCATAGCCTCATTCTACAGATGAAGTTAAGAGAATTTAAGTGACAACAGAAAAAGGTTCTTACAAGATATCATCTAGATTGAGGAGGAGCCAAAGCCAGATAAAGGCATTTATGGGACAAAAAAGGGAAGGGAAAAGAAACATTTTTCTGGGCTTTTATTTTTTAAAAACCCTTACCTTCCATCTTAGAATCAATACTGTGTATTGGTTCTAAGGCAGAAGAGTAGTAAGGGGTTAGCAATGAGAGAAAAGTGACTTGCCCAGGGCCATATAGCTAGGAAGTGTCTGAAGCCAAATTTGAAGCTAGAACTTCCTGTCTTCAGGCCTGATTCTCCAATCCACTGAGCTACCCAGCTTCCCCCTGGGCATTTTTTGATGGAAAATCTTTGGCATTTGATAGAAAACTAGGATAGGAATAACCCAAGCTGTCTACTATGGCTAGTATTTTGCCATATGTAACAATTATCAAAATCTCCAGTCAATATTATCAGATGAACTCTGCCTATCTTTAGCTACTGAGTAGTATTGAACAAGACTGATTGCCTTAAAAGATCATTGGATTTAGAGACTGATGTGACTTTGGAAATCATCTCTACCAATCCCTCCATTACAATATTAACTTTTTATTTATTTGTTCATACATTCATACATCAATTTATTTATGTATTTATTGGCTTATTGATTTAAGACTAGATCTCTCTATCTCAGTCAAGTTAGATGTGCAATGACCACTCATGGACCTTAATCCCCTGCTGATCTGCACAAAAGCTTTGACCTGATCTATTTTAAACCAGAACTGGTTCTCCCCTCTTTAAACAGCCTTGTGGCCCCTGCTGTGGGGTGGGAGGGTCACCATATCAGAATGAATGTGGATACCAAATCAAGTTTAACCTTACTGTGACTCAGAATTCCCAAGCTCAAGAACTCACTATCAGCCTCTGCTTCCCTAGAAGCATGATTACAGGCAAGTAACAGGGACTACAGACCACACTCAGATAACTCTCCCATTTTAGATAGAAATGTGGCAAGGTGCTAGTCGAGGCAAAAGTATGAAGTAGGCACAATGACGGATTCTTCCCAAAAGCTAGTCTTCTTGTGGCGTTTCTCTGCTATTCAACTTCTGCTTCTTCTGTCCCACTCCTAGCTACCCTCAGCACCATCTATCTTTTCCTTGTCCCAGGTCTCAAACTTTAGAGTTTCCCACTTGGACTTGTATTTTCATTCCTTTTTATTTTAAAATTATTAAGCATTTATTTTTCTCTCTGTCCCACCTCTTCCCTACTTACGTTTTTAGAAAATACAACTTTCGAAATATATGTACAGTCAAGCAAAATGTATGCCCACAGTGACCACATGCAGAAATGTGTATGTAGTTATTCATACTTAATTCATCTCATCTCTTTCAGGGATTAAAAATAATTTTCATCATCAGTTGGTAAGTGTTTTGCCCATGATTACACAGCTAGTAAAATATGAGGATGAGATCTGAATTCAGGATCTTATCAACTCTTTCCTCTTCTGCTTCCATAGAGCCCCCTATCACAACAGAGTCAAACAAAACAAATCAGGATATTGACCATATCTAAAATGTATGTCTCTTTCCACTCCTTCAGTCCACCAAACCTTTGCCATAAGAGACGAGGTATTTTGTTATAAGTTTTCCTTAGTTGTTACAAAGACTGTTTTAAAGTTGCTCTTTTATTTGTTTTATATCTGATGATGACTCATCCCTTCTCTCTCAAGCTTAAGGAAGTTTGTTGTTGTTGTTGCAGCTTGCTTGAGATAAGGCAAGATTTCACAAATCACTCCTTCTAATTCACAGCCAAATTTCAGAATTCTAATGATGATGATGATGAAGATAATAAATCAATATAGAGAAATGTCAGTTGGGTGCTACTCACCTGGCATTTGCAGCCATCAAATACATTATATAATTCATATTAAATAGGATGTCTATAATAAATTCAGTTATAAATTTTCAGGGTCTTGTGAATAAAAAAAACAAATGAAAAATCTACATTTTTTCAAACAAAATTCCCAAGAATTCAAGGATTTCTTCAACGTTGCCTTCAGCTTTCTCATTTGCTTTTTTATTTTTAGATTTTAAAAAATCAACCTCCAAACATATATTAAGCCCTAAAAATTTTTCTAAGTCTGAGGTCCAGAGTTATAATTTCCCTGCCTTTATTTCCTCATCTGTAAAATGGACAAAATAATAACTACCTTGCTTAGCTTGCAGAACTATTGTAAGGATAAAATGAAAGTCCTTTGAAAACAATAAAGTACTATTTTAAAGACTGTGTAACTATTTAGTATTGTTATCATGAGCTCTAATTGTTTTGTTAATTTGCAACATTTTATATATGCCTCCATTTGTGTCCTCATCTACAATTTCTATAGCAGTTCAAAGTAATAAAAGTGTTCTTTTCTAACTTGTACTAAATCAGTGAAGATTCCATTCTGCCAGGCCAACTCTAAATCAGGAATGTTTTTCTATACGTTGTGTTACTCTTCACCCTGGAAACAAAGGGCAATAGTAATATCGTAGCATCCTTTGCCCATATCATGCATTGTATGCATCGTCATGTCTCTAGATAACATGTGTTGTTAATCATTACAAATTTGTTTTGAAGTAGATATTTTAGTTCCTTTTGCAGAGAGAGAAACAATGCATAGAGAAGAGTATATATATATTTTATCACAGTCACTCTATACACTAGAAAGGAAGTTAACACGAAAGACTCGGATTTGGAATGAAATTATTCAAGGAGCAAGAGGAAATGTTCACCAGTTATCTTCATCCTTATGCCATCAAGAAGACATACATGTAAACTAAACCAAGCTGGCCAAACCATCATAATGACCATTATATCCATAACCGAAATCAATCAATAATCAACAAGCACTGATTGAGGGCATACTAAACACCAAACATTGTGCTAATCTCTGGGGACATAACAACTAAAACAAAATGTTAAAGTGAGACCACAAAGGGAGGACAGCTATAGGATAATAAAAAATAGAATTTTGGATTTTTCGGTTTTTCAGTAAGACCATTTATACCAAGGAAATCAGCAAATCCTACCAATTAGGGCTTGATTTATTGTTTTGTTGATTATCTAGACTTTAGGAAGTAATGGAGAAAACACTAATTATACAGATTAAACTTAAAAGTGTGTTATGTGTAAATTGTTCTCCCAGAGATCTGGTTGTTAAATATTTGTCAGCACACTCCTGGAAAAAGGTAGACCTTGTTCTAGTCCCAGCTCTATTAATCAATCAATAAACATTAAGGTTGTAAGGGGCAGCTAGGTAGCACAGTGGAGAGAGCATCAGGTCTGGAGTCTGGTAAATCTGGGTTCAAATATGGCCTCAGATACTTCCTAACTGTGTGACCCTGGGCAAGCCACTTAATCCTGATTGCTTAGCCCTTGCCACTTAACTACCTTAGAATTAATACTAAGAATGAAGACAAGGATTGAAAAAAAAGTTAAGGAAGTATCCACTCGGTGCCACTATCCATGGTGCTGTGATTCTCAGGATCTTTCATTTCCTCACCTATAACCATTTGAGAAGCCCTCAGGTTCAATCTATAACACAGACTCTTGAAAAGTTATTTCATTATCACTGCTGTTGCTATTGTCCTTTTTTGAAGAGTGACAATGGCATCACTGGGTGATGTCTTGACTTGTGCACTACTTGGATTTAAATGACGTAGAGTTGCACAAAGTCATTAGGTTCATTCTCTCCTTCAGAGTCTTTGAAGTCCAGTACCAAGACAAAAGTTAGGATGAACAAAGGGAGGCTTTGGGGGAAAGCTGGGTGGTTCAGTGGATTGAGAGCCAGTCCTAGAGATGGGAGATCTTAAGTTCAAGTCTGGCCTCAGATACTTCCTAGCTGTGTGATCCTGGGCAAGTCACTTGATCCCCATTGCCTAGCTCTTACCACTCTTCTGCCTTGGAACCAATACATAGTATCAATTCTAAGACAGAAGGTAAGGATTTAAAACAAAAGTTAAGATGACTGTTGATGGCTTGGGATGCAGTAGATGACCATGGCATCTTTAATGTCTGACCACGTTCTAATCACTTCACAGGGTCTGCTTCAGTTGCCTTCATGGCAATATAGTCAGATTATAAGATGACTGCTGACCCATAAATTGAGGCAAGATTAAACCTTTAAACCCAATATTAGGTTGTAAGCTTCTTGAGAGTAGCAAACAACTCATTTGTTCTTGTTTGTCTTCAACAGAAAAGATTTTACTCAACAGAGTGGGTGTTTATTATTTATTAGTATAATATATTAATAATAATGATAATAGCAATTCTCATTTATATAGTGTTTTAAGATTTGCAAATATAGCAGGCATAGGTGAGGTGCTTTCCTAGGAATGACTCCACGGAGTAGATAAAGTACTTTATCCCATTTTACAAAAGAAACATCTCAGAGATCAAAGATGCCCAGAGTCAATTAAATGCTAGTGTCAAAGCCAGAGTTGGTAATTGGACCCATTAATTCTAACTCATGTTAGAAAAACTAATGTACTTCCCTTCTATGTAAACGTCTTGACCTTGCATTGTCTTCAGTTTCACCATTTGTAAAATGGGAATGGAGTAGAGTAAATGATACCTGAGGGCTCTACCAAGTCTTACTACTGAGTAAGAAGGAAATGAGAGAAGAAAGAACATGCTGGCTAGGTCATTACAGTTTTCAGTTTTCTCTCCCTTGGACCACCTGGGCTATACTCCAAATTATGTGCAAGTCAGCAGATATTACAGGACCAAGGATAGAACAGTTCAGCAAGTTTCAGTTATCATTACCTAATTATTAGAAGCAAAAAAAGTGCACACAGCAAGAAAGAGTCAAGAGGATGGATGGGGAGAGAGGAGAGGAAGAGAGAAGAAAAGTTTGCATAAGAGGAAGGTACAATATATCCCAAATGGATTCAAGTTTTGCTATGGTTCCAGTGCCAGACAGTGAATGCAAGTATTTCCAAAGTATGTTCACCTTCAAATTTCAATCTTTTGTTTTTCGACTCAACAAGAGAAAATAATCAGAATAGGTTATATTTTCATGGTATTAATAACAATAACTCACATTCACAGGCACCTTAAAGTTTATAAACATTATCTCATTTGATCTTCCTCAATAATCCTGTGGGTTGGGCATTACTATTATTCTCCATTTACAGATGAGGACCCTGAGGCTTGGAGAAATGAAGTGATTTACCTAGAGTCACACAGCTAGATCTGAGGTGGTTTTTGAACCCAGGACTTTCTGACTCCAAGTTCTATGCTCTCCCACTATACCATCCTGACTCTTCTTACTCTAGTCTATCTGCTACATTACTGCCAAACTGGTTTTCTTTATGTGCAGTCAGTCTCCTACTCAAAAAACTACCGAAGTTCCCTATTACCTACAGAATAAAATATAAACTTTTGTTTTACTTTTAAAGCCTTCTATAGCCTAGAACCAACAGATCTTTCCAATTTTATTATACATTACTCCCCTTTTCACTTTTTTACAATTTGGTCAAACTAGCTTTTTCTCCATTTTTGACACATAGTATTTCACCTCCCATCTCTGAGCCTTTTTAAAAAATCTTATCTTCTGTCTTGAGATCAATACTGTGTATTGATCCCAAGACAGAAGAACACTAAGGTCTAGGCAGTGGAGTTTAAGTGATTTGCCTAGAGTCACATTTGAACCCAGGACCTCCTGTCACTAGGCTGGCTTTTATAGCCACCCTGACCCCATCTCTGAGTCTTCGTGTTAGCCATCTTCCATGTCTGAAACACATTAGTTCCCCATCTCCATCTCACAGAATCCCTCTCTTCCCTCTTCCTTCTGATGCAGCTCTTTCACTTCATTCTGTATGAAACCTTTCCTTGTCCCTCACTGCTAGCACCCTCCCTCTCAAACTGTCTTGCATTTAGCTCTCTTGTATTTCCTGTATATACTTATATAAATTCTTTTTGTATCCCCCAAGAAAATGTAAGTCCCTGGAGAGCAGGGGAGTTTCATTCTTTGAATTTATTCTCAAATACCTGGCTCAGAGCCTATCACATCATGATTGTTTGGTGTAGCCAAAGTATATTTATTCCTCATTATCTATGTCCTTGAGGTAATTTGAAGCCAAAATCATATATACAATTTAGGAATGTGTTTAACAGTGAATGGCTATTTTCAATAGGTTGGAACGTTGGGTTTTTATCATGAAAGACAGTATTTATGAAATAATTTTTACCGAGTGGTACTAAAATGATGGCTTGTGATTTTCTATGTTATTTGTACATATACAGGTTCAAATAATGCAGCAGTGGATTGAATGTTGGGCCTAGACTCAGGAAAACCTGAGTTCAAATCAAGCCTCTGGCGAATACTTGTCTGTGGGACTTTGGGCAAATCATTTAATTCTTTTTGCTTCAGTTTTCTCGTCTACAAAGTGAACTAGAAAAGGAAATGTCAAACCACTTTAGTATCTTTGCTAAGAAAACTTCAAATGGGGTCATAAACAATATAGCATGACTAAAAAACAATGATAACATTATTTGTAGTTTGATTTTCAAAAGAACATTAGGGTTGATAAATCAAGGGAATTCTGTAAACATAGCAAATCTTGATCTCAGAAATAACGGTTCATTTTCGAGTTATGAAGTGCTTTATTTACATAATGCTCATTTCATCTACATGACCATTCAGTGAGGCAAATCAAGCCAATATTAGCAGTGTGCCAGACTTAGAAGCGTACCAGACATAGAGTCAGGTGGGTTATGTTCAAATTTCAGTTCTACATTTGCTTTCTGCCTAACCATGAACGAATCACTTCACCTTTATCTATAAAGTGGGGACAAGTATTTTTTCATTACCTGCCTCTTTAAGGCACTTTGCAAACCTTATCTACATACTCAAATTGATCTTATTAGTTTGGGAGTTCCTTACTACCAGATGCAGATCATATCCATGCCTGACCACCCTTTGCAATTCACATCCTTTTTGCCCAGGGATCCACCAAGTGTGTTAAGACTTTCTCAGCTTTCTCCTCATATCTTAAGGGTACCAGTGGAATACTCTGGCCATCCATCTGTAATCCTTCAGAATTTCTGCAAGACCAATCCATCTTTTCCTCCAGTTATACTATTCCTTAATGGCATCCTTTATGCCCATTCTGAGGTTCCTCTTTGCTTATATGTTACAGCCCATTCATACTGACCATGTATTGTTTCATTGCCCTCTATGTGATACCCTACTGAAGCTCTACCAATGTAGTGGTACTCTAGGTCTTGCTTCCATAAAGCAACATGTGTATATATTAGAAAGATAGGGCTTTGTCATTAGGGAAAGCTTGAGATCAAGCTTGATTACAAGCTTGTTTTGTAATCTCCTGAAAGAAATTCAAGCCTCTCTCCTCCTCCTTTTCACATCTGAGCCCAGTCCATTGTCCATTTATATTATCTGCTGCTGATATACATTCTTTTGGACAAACTCTATGATAGCGGTCCTCAGCCAGTTTTTTGTTTGTTTTTTTTTTGTCACAGACCCCTTTAATAGTCTGGAAAAGTCTCTAGATTCCTTAGAATAATGTTTTAAAATATAGAAATCATAATACAAAAGGAAACCAATTAATTAAAACACAGTTAACCAAATATTTTTTTTAAAAGGTCACAGACCATAGGTTTGAAACTTCTGTACTTTAAGTTATCCATTCTGATATATGTTGAAATCTGGAAAATAAACATCCTTCTTCCAATTGGTCTTTTCTATGAGGATGGACAGGAAGAACTCTTTTGAGTGATTAATGATTGCCTTCACAAGGCTCAGCAATGTGTTGAGGGGTTATGCAATCAGCATAGGATATATCATCTTCAAGCAAGAGCATTTGGAAGAACTCACCATCAATTGGGAATCTTTCTTTGCCCTGGTCTCTAAGCTGGATCTCTTCCTTCACAGAAGTTACTACTTTTGGTTACTATAAATCTCTTGTTTTATACCTGCCTGGTTTTTATCAAAAACGTCATTGGATAGTGTTATTTCTGTTGTTATACCTTCCAAGGAACCCTGAATACTTTTGACCAGTGAATGGGAGATGCCTTGTTGCAAAGATCCTGAAATGTGGCATTTTGTTATCTAATAGAATGATTTTGGGGGGTAATTAAACAATAAATACAATGGTACTTGACTTTCTCTATATCTGTCAGTTGACAGATAATAAAGATATGTTCCAATGTTGAAAATTATTTGCCTAAGTCTGATTCTTCTTTATCAACACTTTCATCAAGTGTACCTTTAATTTGTGTATAGATAGCCTTCCTAAAGATTTTGTATAGCTAGAACAGGCATATAGGTCAGTAGTTATTGATGTCTTTTTGGGGTGTATGGGGTGCTCAGGGAGGAGTAATATCTTTGGTATGGAGGGCTTGTTGTGCCCTCCTAGGTCAGCTCTCCAACCTCTGACCCTCACCTGACACCCAGCTCTCACTTGTGGCTCCCAGTAGCTGCTAGCATGCGACAGTGGCCACTCCCTGGGCAACCGCTTCGACAGGCCGGCTAAATTTTGTGAGGGTAGCCATCAGGTCATCGTGGAACCCTGGTGAACTAGGGCTTTGCTCACCCAGCATGTGAAGACTGCTTTGGTGGAACAGATGGAAGAAACCAATAAGAAGGTTCAACAGCTGAGATGGCGATGCAGCAAGGCACTGTGGAGTGCTTAGGGTGTGTTGGAGCACAGACAACACGGCCATCCAATGCAGCTGAGGAAGTCTCCAGGTGTAACGACTTTTCGTGCCACTGGACCCAGGCTTCCAAAGCCAAGAGAGTGGGGCTGTCTCTGTGCATCGACTTTTCCACTTAAATCTTCATGCACAAGTGTCTTTGTGCACAAAAACACACAAAGACAATAGTCATCCTTGGTTACCAAGAGACTACTACTACTACTACTACTACTTTTAGGAACCTGGGTCAATTTAGGGTCAATAAGGTATAACATTTTTCTCAAAGCTTTGATATCATCTTCATTAGATATTTTATATTAATTATGGTTTTTTAAATTCTGAATTTAGATTCCCCCCAAAAAGAATATTTTCATATGTACTATGTAATATAAAATGGATTGTATATGTAATTGTAAGCACTTCCTTCTTATTGCTTTTTAAGAAAGCATATAATATATTCAACACATTATTTTTTAACTGTCCTGCTTATCAGTACTTTCTTCTGAACTTCCCTCCCTTCTCTCCATGCACGTAAAAGACTATTTCAAAGTCCTCCTTTTTTGGAATCAATATTGTTAAACCACTCCTCTTTCAACTTCTCCCCAAATTTAAAATCAAGAGAAAAACTGGTAGCAAATAAGCAGCATATTTAAGAAAAACATCTATTTATTTTAATAATGTTCAAAAAATTATGCCATTTTTGCACCTTGAATCCATTACTTCTTTCTTATGAAATGGGTAACATGTTTCATCATAGGCCCCCTAGATCATGGTCATGGCTTGAATCAGAGAATAAACCACAAAATAGCACAGAAGATACTCATTTGCCTGAGAAATACTGGGCGCCATCTGTTTTGGGGGCCTCAACATTGACTATTAGTAGCTCATAATTATTTAGCATTTTCTTCAAGGCATATTGTTGAGACATGTAGTACAAGAATAGGTACGTCCATTTTACAGAAGAAACAGACTCAAAGAAGCTGTGACTTCTTCCATAAATGTCAGAGTCTGGTCTCAAACATTTGCCATATTGTTAGATGATAATACAATCATATTAATATTAGGTGTATTAATAATTTATTGAATATAGCTCTACTCAAAGAACTTAATTAATGGATCTGTGTCAACCTGGAAGGGAATCTCTAGTATGATGCCCTTGACCTTGCCATAGACAGCATTTTTATCAATGATTTAGATAAAGGCAAGTTCGTGAATTTTTCAACTGACACAAGCTGGGAAGGATAGTTAATATATGATACAAAACAGAATGGAATTATAAATTTATTCTTAGCAGAATGGAACATTGGGCCAAATGCAACAAAAAAAAAAAAAAAACATTTAACTTGGATAAATGCAATGTCCTGCATTTAGATTTTTTTTAAATCAATTATGGTGGAGACCAGATTAGACAGCAGTTCATATAACAAAGATGGCGGGATTGGGGGGGGGTAGAGGGAGAGAGAAAGGCAGAGAGAAGAGAATAAATTGGCTGCAGATATAATATAAGAAGTCAATAGTGATAAACCTGCCAGTCTTAGGTTTTGTTAATACAAGTAGGATCTTCAAGATGGTGGGAAATAACAGTCTGGCTGCTGATCAGACCACACCCAGAGTATTGTCTTCAGTTTGGGCTGCCACATTTTTTAAAGGGGTGTTGGCAATCTAGAAACTTGGAGTGAGACCTGCATAGTAAGAGATTCAGAAACTATCTACAGAGTACTCTTTGAAAGAATTGTCTATTTAGTAATTTGGCATATTAGGTAGTTTGGCCTAGAGAAGAGAATATAAAGATATGTTAGACAGTCATCTTCAAATATCTGATGAGTTTTGCTATTTGGTATGTGTATCTTTCCACATTCTTTTGTGAAAAGAATGAGTAGAAAAGTTTTCTGTTGCTATAGAGGACAAAACTAAGGACCAATATCTGGATTTTAAAGGGAGTCAAATATCAAATAGAATATTCCAACAACAAAAACAGTAAATGCATGTAATTAAGAATATAATAATAAATAATAAAATCCCTTTATTATGGAACACTATTATAATCACTTTATTAAAGTGAAGCCAAGATAAGCATCTCTCAGGTGGTAGTAGAAGAAATTCCTGAAATGGGTGGACAATTATACTCAAATCTCCTCAAATACTAATTATTTCATGGGTATAAGGGTTGTTAAGTGGAATATGGACTTAATAAGAATTTTACTTATTCTTTAGCTATTTCTATGATGAAAAAGACCTGCCCCTTTCAGAGCCAGTATTGATTATTCCCTAATATTTTAAGCAAATATGCTCACTGTTATTCTTTAACCTTCTCTCTCCTGGGATAAAAATGAGCAATGCCCTTATTTTACATAAGAGGTCTTGGAGTGTAAGTGGTTTGTTCAAGATTATACAATGTTGTTGCAATACCAAAGTTAGGATCACAGATTTGGAACAGAAAGATCATTGAGTCCAACCCTTTCATTTTACAGATGAGGAAACTGAGGTCCACACAAATGAAGCGATTTACCTAAGGTCACAGGTAAAGCTGGAATTTGAACCAGATGTGTGCTCTTCCCATTGCACCATAGCAGAGTCAGGTTACTACCACAAAGTAAGCTAGGTAAATTCCAATTCTACCAATCTACTCCACAGTTTCCAGGAAGGATAAACCATCCTGAAGCACTTCTCTCTCCCCCTGCTGGAAAAATGCAAAAAATACAGACTAGCACAAGGCCCCTGAAAAACCATCCTTTCACTTTTGAGGGTAGTCAGACTCTGCTGACAACCACAAGATTGTCAACTTATTGGTAGGTTGCTGAGCCACCCTGTCTCTTAGTGAAGTGTGCCTTTCATCAGCCTGTCTCCACACTCATCCAGTTTTTGTATTCTGATTGGGATGCTCGGCAATAACCAATAGGAAATCTGACCTTGGTAAGGTTATCAGAGACTCTTAGGCACCTTTGCATAGCTCCATAGGCAGTTTCAGACCTTGAGAGGTAGGATAATATATTGGAAGAGTTCAAGGTCTGGAGTCTTTGGACCTGTATTCAAATCCCATTTCTACCACTCAGAACCTGTGTGACCATAGGCAAACTTCTCTGACATCAGTTTTCTCATTTGTGGAATATGATGCTTAATGCCTCTTCCACTTCTGGAACTAATAAAACCAGCCAGGATATGCAAATGTGGAAAGCCTCACTTGCCCCCTTTTTGGAGGGAGAAGGAAGTAAAGTCTCCCTATTGTCCCTGAAGGAGGTAGTATGGAGTCTTTTTTTTTCTTTTCCTCCTTTCTCCACACTTTCCTCTGTTCTATTGGTTCCCTCTCAAAATGTTGTCAACTTCATTTCTATTTTGCTGAAAAGGAGCTGAAGCCACTAACTCAAATCTGTGTGGCCTTCTAAACTATGACTGGCCTGGTCTGAAAAAAAAAACTGGATCATCTCAGTCAGAAGCCCTGTAAAACCCTAAAGACCATCTATTTCTTCAGTATCTTCCTCCCTCCAAATAATAAAAATGTCCCGTGACTATATGATTGGTGGAATGCAAGTCCCAAGGAATCAGAAATCTCTGATTTAGAAGGCAGCTCAGAGGCCATATTTGGCCAAGAATCTCCTCTACAAAGTTCTCAACAAGTGGTCATGTAGACTTTTGAACAGCTTTATTATAAGGAAGTTTTTCCTTTAGAAACGTCCATCCCATGCTCCTCTGGCTAGCTCTGCTCTCTAGAGCTAAATAGAACAAATCTTATCTGCCTCCAACATAATGGCCTTCCTAGAGGCAGCTATCAAGTCCCCCATCCTGTTACTTCAATTGCTTAATCAACATGTATTTTTAAAAGCACTTACTGTGGCTGGCACTATATAGTAGATACAAAGTCATTTGGAGAAGAGAAGGTGCTAGTAGCTAGGGATAAGGGTGTCAAGGATTGGCCATCAGAAAAGGCCTCCGTAGCCAGTAGCCCCAGAGTTCAGCTTTGAAGGAAACTAGGTATTTAGGTATTCTGAGAGATGAAAGTAAGGAGGGAATGTCTCCCATTTAGGCATTGAGGAGAACTTGCACAAAAGCCTGGGGACAGAAGATGGGAGTGCCATCCATGAGGAACATCAGGAAATTTAAGTTTGGCAATAATGAATACCTCCACCAGGTTGTGGTCCTGAATAGAGTATTGACACTTAGAATCATGAATTCCTGGGTTCAGATCCTGCCTCTGATATTTGTATTGACTGAGTGATTAAAGATAAGTCATTTAATCTTTCTAAGCCCCAGTTTCCTCACCTATAAAATAAAAGGGTTGGACTAGATGGCCTCTAAAGCCTAGCTCCAAATCTTTGATGCTATCATTCTCTGGACTGTTCCAACTTGCCAGCATCCTGCCTAAGGTTCTATTGGTTCACCTGAGTTCTAAGTTATGCCTCCTTGATCTCCCCTTGCCCTTTTCTCAATTTTCAATTTCTCAATTCTCAATTTCAATTATCATGCTTTTCTTTTCCTAGAGTATCCCTGCCACCTCTTCATCCCCAACCCCTAAGCTCATCCCTACTCTGAGGCTTGAGGGTCCCTGCTTCCAACCCTCCAACGCCAGCCTGAACACTTGGGCTCAACATTCCCTCCCCAAATTCCTTCTTCTTTTCCTCCCCTCCCCCACTGCCCTAAGCCAC
Organism: Monodelphis domestica; assembly: GCF_027887165.1. Classification (NCBI taxonomy): domain Eukaryota; kingdom Metazoa; phylum Chordata; class Mammalia; order Didelphimorphia; family Didelphidae; genus Monodelphis; species Monodelphis domestica. Next base: position 127,810,476 of record NC_077227.1, on the reverse strand, counting down.
ACAGACAAACCACACCGGAGTGTTCCAAACTTTCGCGATGATCTGGTTATCCCCATTTTCAGCTGCTCAGAAGTATGTTAATTCCCATTCAGACTGCAGTGCTATTGACTGCAATGCAGACACACAGTTACTACAACGCTTTCCTTATATCTCTTTCTTAATTAAGTTGATCTTTTAATTTCGCACCCGCCCCTGGATAACTCCTCATTTCAATCTCGTAGCTTAAACTCGTCTTTTTTTTTTTTTAAGATTCCCCAGTGCTGCTGCACCAGCTTTGCGTTCCAAAGGGAACTATCACAGCCCTCCTCCTGCGCTCCCTTTTTGCAGTTAAGAATCCTTTTCTCCCCTTCCCCCCACTTTGCTCTCCCCCCTCCCCTCCCCCAGGAGGGAGGGTTTTTCCTTCTTCCCTAACACCCTCCCATTCCTCCACCCCCACCCCCACCCCCACCCTATGTGTCATTTCCCTCGATGCCTGCCTGCCTACCTACCCTAAGTGCGCTAGAGGTGGCTCCCTGAGTACACAGCATGCCAGGAGGTGTTTAAGGAGGCTGACCGGAGGAGTCTTAAAGGGTCTCTCTTTTCAGCCACTGGCAGTGATCTGACGTTGGGCTGGGGGGTTTGGAAAAACACAGAAAGACCTTTTAGCTTTCTTTCACGCTCACGACCAAGACTCTTAACCCTGCTGCTTCTCCTGCTGCTGTCACCGCCTGAAAGAACCTGGAAGCATCATACTTGGTGGGGAGGGATTTTTGCTTTTTTTTAGAGAGGCGGAGGGGGAGCGCAAAAATTAGAGGACAGAAACATCTCTCTGGAGGCTGTGAAGAGAACGTCTTCAGGAGCAAGAAGGGACGGACTTTTCGTCATTCTGTCACTCAAAGGAAATCTTCGATTGCCCTGCCAGGTGTATGGGACTTAACTTCTTCAAGAACTACCCTGTACTGTCCAAGGTAACTCCTCTTCTCTTTTCTCGTCCCTTAGGCTCTCTCTCTCCTTCACAGGCGCTCGGAACGCACTCGTGGCTGGGAGCTAAAGCTGATTGGCTCCTTCTCCACTTTGGGGAAGAGGGAAATTTGGGAGCTGACAGTTTTCCCAACCTACTGGTGCATTTCGGATAAAATAAACTCGGTGGCGCTAGGAGGAGAGGTGGGGGCTGTGGCTAATGTCCTATGACTAAGCAAGTGCCCGTGCTTGGTGTAGGGAATCCCCAGTCATTGGTTTTTATCCCATTTTCAACCTGAATGAATGAGAGAGAGAGACACTCAGAGACAGAGTAAGAGAGACAGAGAAAGAGACAGGCAGGTAGACAAGGAAACAGAGGGTTAGAAGGAGAGAGACAGACACAGAAACAGAGACAGAGACAGACAAAAAAGGCAGAGATAGAGGTAGGAAGAGAGGCAGGCTGACAGATGGATAGAGAACATGAATGTGACAAAATGTATTCATTTTCTGAATAAATTGTGTTATGAGAAAATAAAGTTTAGCTCCACAGATTAAGGAGAATAGAGAATAATAATGCCCTTTACTACAAATTCACCCAAGGGTCTGCTGGGTGGGTTTAGAAACAGGGTGGAACAAACCTCCCTCTTTCTGTTTGCTTCCTCTGCTAAAAGCATGAGAGTAAATAAAAGAACCAAAAGGCTTCCAAGAGTCCCAGTAAGAGCAGGGCTCCGTCAAACAGGACTGAAAAAAGGAGGAGGCAAAAACATTGATGGGCAGGTGAACATGGAGGAAAAGAAGGGCTGTCCTCCTAGCAAGTACCCAAGGTTTGCCTACATAAAATCTCCATGCCCACCAAGAACTTCCATTTGTCAAGTTAGAGTTTAGGAAAGAGAAGCAGGGCAAGTTTCCTTCAGAATTGCCTTCAGGTTAATAGAGAACCTTCATCATTCTGGCAGGGTGGGCCCCTTTTAAGATCCTACCTCAGAGATGAATGAACACTGTTGGGATCTGGCTTTCATTCCGCCAGGTTGTTAGGTTTCAGGAGGCAGGATCTGACCCGAAGTGTGATATTCATATCCATGTAATTACAAGCTGTGTCATAATGGGGTTCCGCTGTACTTTCATTATTAATGAACTCTGTCATCCCATATTTCAACAGGTGTGTAAATTCAAGCATGGGGGTGGAGGGGGGTAAGGTAAAACAAAGATGTGAAATAAGATTAAATATGTTTTTACATTACCACCACCACCCCTTCCCAATCCTGGTCCCTAGAGTAAATGGGAAGGTATTGAGTTCAAACACTGGGACTATAACTCCTCCTCTAGAACCACTGGTCCAAGTCACTTGGAGGCAGTGTGTTCCAGTGGAAAGTTGGAGGATCTGTGTTCAAGTGCTACAGCTGACATTTATTGCCAATTTTGACTTTGGACAAGATATTTAAGCTACCATGCCTTAGTTCCCTCATTTGTAAAATAAAGAAGTTGGACAAGATATATGAAATCTATAACTAGTTTTCTGTGACTTGGCAGTGCCTTCTGTAAAGTGGGTAAGATGTAATGGGTTGGGTGACGGAGGCAGAAGCATCTGCCACTGAATCCCAGGATATATGTGCTATCAAAAAGTGAACAGTTCAGTAGTACAGTGGACAGAGCCAGGCCTGAAGTCAGGAGGACCAGGCTTCAAATCTGGCCTCAGACATTTACTACCTGTGTGACCTGGGCAATTCACTTCATTCCAGTTGACTAACCCTTGCCGCTCTTCTGTCTTAGAACTGATAGTAAGACAGAAGATAAAGGATTTTTTAAATGGAATACTGCTATATTGATTGCCAGGAGTGTTCAAGATGGGTGCCTCTCTTTGAAAATAGAACTTAATGTTGTTACTCTACTTTTTGAAAAGATTTTAGTGAAGAAAGAATAAATGACCTTAAAGCAGAAAACTCTCATTTTAAAACCTTCATTTTAAAAAAGCAGCTATTGTATTTGGGTTCATTTGTTTTCTAGCTTTTAAATGTAAAATTCCCAATGAAAATAATCATTGCATGGGAAATATCCTTGATGTATTGGTCAGTAAAATGAAGATATAAGGAGACCAGAGAGAGAAAGATGACTCCCATAAGGCTTTTCTCTTGGTATACTTCCCTGCAATATTCTAGCACTGTGCTTTTACAAGGGCATTACATACTCTAATTTCACACATTCATACCTAGCTCAGCAAACACATTGATCTCACACATCCCATGTCTTCCGTCCAGATATACACACACAAGATCATTGAATTTTGAGCTGGGCCATCCAGATGATCCAGACCAGCCCCTTCATTTTATAAATGAGGTAACTGTGGCCCAGAAAGGCTTATTGATTTGCCCAGTATCTCATAAGTAGTAAATAACAGGGCTATAATTTAAAACAAGGCCCTCTAACTCCAAATCCATCACTCTTTCCACTCTATCACATATATGATAGATGAATGTGTGTACATGTATGTGTGTACGTCTGTATGTATATATGTGTGTAAAGATGAGATCTAAAATTCTGCATCAGTGGAGGGACTTTTATGTAGAATTCACCACAGAGATCAGGTCAAAGGTATAGATATTTTCTGTCAAAATCTTAGATCTGGACCTTATATGTGGGAATTTAAGAGAGAGACAGAGACACAGAGAGACCGAGTGACAGAGACAGAGAGACGGAGAGAGAAGGGGATTATGATTGTACATTTGTCCAGCATCCACATAGTTCCATCCAATTCCACATTCATGAATATGCATTATATGCATACCCACACAATTATTACTCACATGCATTCCTTTCAGCCAGCACACCCATTGATCACACACTCCCAGCCCATATTCATTACAAATGCACACACTCTATCCCAGCACACTCATTGTGCCACGAATCCCACCTGCACACTCCCTGGAAAGTTGAATTGCCCTCCACATTCCAAAAGTGAGCTTACCAGAAGCTACTCATTCCTTCCTTTCCTATTTCCCAAGGTGGCCTGGGCCATTCCCCCCAAACCCTTTCCAGATGCTCCCCCTTCCTGATGACTTTAAGAACCAAAGATCAGAGAGTACCCAACATAGGACAATGTCTGATTTACATCCTACCTGGGCTACTTACTGTAGGACCTCTCGGACGAGAGGAACTGAGTAGACGTTTTCCCTGTCACTAAGAATTCCTGGCTGGTGCTGGAGGCACTGGGCTCCCTTACTGCTCTTGTGCAGACAGCCAGGCCAGGACGTCCAGCTGGTCCTCAGGAACCTCTCCTTAACTCTTTCTTTTCTGGAGCTCAAGTGGCTCTTCCTTGGCTTAGGAACTAGACAACTAAGTTGGGAGTGTGTGTGTGTGTGTGTGTGTGTGTGTGTGTGTGTGTGAAAAGAAAAAGAATCAATAAAGGTGAACAACTCAAAGAAAATGTAGAGATGTACAGAGTACCAGTGTGACAGGAATGAAGAGGAAAATCTCAGGGAAAACTTTAATGAATTACTAAGCTGAGAGGGAGACCAGAGTCCCATAAAAACAATTGCTTCTCCATGCTATTACCCTTTTTCTGTGTGGTTTGTTTAGTGCTGGGACCTTCCCCTCCCCTCTCTTTAATTGCAGGGACTTCAACTTTCCTTTTTTTCTGGTCTTAAGCACATCAAAGCTGTGAGAGCTAAGGGGAGGAGGTGCCACTATTCAGGGTGATGAGCCATAGCAATGCTGGCTGTTTCTCCTCACCTCCCTCCAGTCTTTGTTGGGCTTCACCCCCTGCTTGTGCCTGCTGGACTCTCTGACCACACTCAAGTCCATCTTCTCCAGGGTGCTAAAACTCTATCCAGGAGGTCCTGGGGGCCACAGGGTGACTGAGTGGCTATAACACAATCTTTGACTTCACTGCTCTTAGAAAGGGAGAGAGGGGAGGGATGGAGAGGAGGGAGATGGGAGAGAACGGTTACTTTTTAAAAAAAGTTGAATCCAGGGCAAGAACGGAAACTGTAGAGTTTACTTTTAAAAACTCAGTGCCTCCTTGTGAACGAGCAGAACAGTCCCATCTGTGTGTGTGTGAGGGGGGGAGGAATCTGTGGCTCCGTCTGTGTGTATAAGGGAGTGTGTATGTGTGTGAGTGGCCCTCTTTCCTCACTCTCAATGGACTTACAGTATAACCTAAAGAAGCTTTTTGTTAAACTTATGAATAGATGGATTTGGTGCGTGTAATGTTGGGCATCAAGATTTGGAGATTTGTTTCCCACTGAGGTTATTTTTTTTTCTTTTTAAGACCAAAAAGAAAAATGCTCACCTCTCCCCATATAAGGTCTCTTCTTTTAGGGGTGGATTTTTTTCTCTTTCTAAAGGTTATTTGAGCTTGGAGATGAGGGCCAGGGAAGGTCACTAAGAACATCTGGCTTCAGCCTTGAACCTTTTGCTTGTTAGGTTCAAAATGCCAAGGTGGCTATTGCCCTATCTATGCCTTCTACAGCCAGCTACATTTTCTGGTTGTCCATGGTGGAAAATTCCTGTGACGGAACATGAGTCTGGGGTCTTAGGAATACATGTGCTATGGTATTGTGGATAGAGGAGTAGACCTGGAATCCAGAAAACCTGGATTTGAACCTTGTCTCTGGCACTTCAAGACATTTAACCATGCTGGATCTTTATGTTTGAAGATAGCCCCTTTAGTGCATTCCTCAAAGAGTCTGTATGAAACTTGAATAAAAGAAGAAATGTAGATTACTTTGCAAATCTTAAAGCATTGTTGTTATTTTGGGGTCATTTTGGTCATACATGATTCTTTATGACCCCATTTGGGGTTTTCATGGCAAAGATCCTAGAGTGGTTTACCATTTCCTTCTCCAGCTCATTTTATGTATAAGGAACAGAGGTAAACAATGTTAAGTGACTTGTTCAGGGTCACACAGCTAGGAAGTGTCTGCAGCCATAATTGAACTCACAAAGATGAGTCTTCTTGATTCCAACACTAGTTCTCTATTCACTGTACTACCTAGCTGCCCTTTAAAGCACCATACACATTTAAATAAGAAGGATAATTAAAGCACCATACAAGTTTCAATTATTGTTGCTCTTATTGTTCCAAAGAAGTTTTCTCTGACCCCTCCCCTTCCTGTAGATTTCTAGAGAATAATAATTTCATTCTGGGTCTGGAAGAAGAGTCCTAGGACATAGGCAATATAAAAGGAAGAAACAGAGACATCAAGGGAGAAACTTGATGGAGAAGTGACCTCCCTGAAGGGGAGTGGAGGTATAAGAGGAAGGTCAGTGAGAAGCCGTATTCTTACAGATCTTCTAGTGTATACTTTTTCTGCCTAGAGGTTTCCAGTGAAGCATCTTAATTGGCAGAAATGTAAAGAAGTCACGGGGTACTGGCATTCAGAAATGTACAGTGGAAGAGGACTGGAACATCTTGGAATTCAAGAAAGGAAGAATGCTATGGGGAAAAGTCTAGTCAGGTCATAGAAGCTCTTAAATGCTATAAGTAATGTGTTTTGTCTAATGGTGGGGATCTACTGAAGGTTAGCCAAGCTAATCCTGTCCTCCATTTCCCGTTTTCTCCTGCTTAGGAGCCACGGGCATAGGAATTCAGATGGTATCATTGGGAAGTGCAGCTTTGAACAATTATTTCAAGATTTGCTGAAAGTAAATTGGTTGGGAAGCTCACTGAGGCATCTCTCCTTGTCACTTAAGCTGAGATCCTCCTAGGTTTCTTTTATTCTTGCTGTGCCTGGGATGGGGGCAGAGGTCAGAAAGATGCTTAGTAGTTGCTGGAGAGAAATTATAGGTCAAGAAAAAGCCCAAATCAGGCCAGCCACAGATCCTCCATCTCTCTTCCCATCCAATGGATAGAGACATCATACTTTGTATCAGGGAAGCAGTCAATATGGAAAACTGAATAGATATCTCAGAAGGTGAGCGGTGGCCCTCAAAAAACAGTAAAATGATTCTTCCCTCCTTGAATGGATCAAATCTATTCCATTCAACAAAATAAATACTTATCAAGCACCCACTACAATTGAGGCATTATGATGAATACACAAATGTGGACTGAGTTCATACTGAGGATTTCAGTTTGGTTTACAACTTTGAGCCAAGAACTGGCTGATAATTTATTATAAAAAACTAAGAGTCTGGGTTTAATTTCACCCACCAACCCCATTTGGAATTAAAAAGAGAAGAGATTTCTTCCATTAGTGATCCCCATTCCTTGATTTTCCTCTTAGTACCCTTACTACCATTCTGCCTCCAGTAAGTCACAGATGGTTCCAGTGTACAATTAGACCTAACAACAGTAGAAAGAGTGTCAAACACATACTCTATATACAGCTGAGGTAACGCATAGCTATAAATCACATTACTTGGCTAGTTTTTTCACTGTTTAAGTATTCTAGGATTCCCTCTACTTATTTTTTTTAAATTCCTATCTTCCATCATAGAGTCAGTCAATACTGTGTTTTGATTCCAAGGCAGAAAAGCAGTAAGGGGATAAATGACTTACCTAGGGTCACACAGCTAGGAAGCATCTGAGGTCATATTTGATCCCAGCCCTTCCTAGCTCTAGGTCTGGCTCTCAATCCACTGAGCCACTTAATTGCTCCCCTCTCTACTTATAAACCATTGTCTCTTCACCAATTGTTCATTAAAAACCTACTGTGTACATAATATTTGAGACACTGGGAGGAATACCAAGTGTAGTTCAAATAAGATTCCTTTCCTCATGGACAAAGGATAAGATGCAAAAACAAAAAACTAAAATATACAACCTTTGATGATAAACATCCTAGAGATGCAAAATAAACAACTATATGATGTCTGAAGGACTTCCCTTTGCTGTTGGACAGAGAAATCAGAGAAGGCTTCTTGGAAGAGGTGATGTTTGTCTTGCTTTAAAGAATGGGTAGGAATGAGGCATCCAGGTGGCCCTTCTGTCTTAGACTTGTTACTAAGATGGGGAAAAAAGAAAGAAAAAGAATAGGAAGGAATGCCCCAAGGAAAGAGGGGAAAGGAATAACCCTCCAGGCATAGGCAACAATAAGAGTGAAGGCAAGGAGAAAAGAGGGTCCTTGACATATTTGAGGGGACAATGGGTAGTCCACTTTGACTGGAGTGTAACAAGAAAAGGAATCATTTGAGATAAACCTGTCATATTGAAAGGGCCTTGAATGTCAAAGTAAAGGACTTTGAACTTTATTTGGGAGGTAATGAAGAACCATTGAACATTTTTTAGCTGAGATATGACATAACCAGCTTCTTATAAAAAGGAGATTACTCTGGTATTGTTGCAATAGCTCTTAGATCTCTTCTCTAGGACTATACCCTTAATGTTACAATTCTGATTACTGTGTGCTGCTCCCACACACTAAGACCAAGTGGAATTATGGATCTAGCCTCCTGCTGGTCTCTGAAGAAAGTAAGAGACTTCCCTCCCCCCATGCCTTTCTCTTTGGCCTATGACAGGTCTTGTTCCCTAGATATCACTTTTCCTGTCCCTGGATTATAGTCTACTAGCATCAATCAATCAGTCAACAGGCATTTATTAAGCATTTGCTGTGTGCCAAGTTCTATATTAAGTGCTGGGGATACAGATACAAAAGTGAGAGAACATAGCCATCCTGAGAGAGCAGCTCTTCTGGACAGCTGCTCAGGATTCCAGGTTTGGGGAGACAGCCTCCTCTCCCTTCATGAGGGTCACAATCGACCTATTGAGACCTCCTCCCTCACCCAGGCAAAATAGAGGTCTGCCCTGTCCCCGACACACACACACACACACACACACATACATACACGTACACACACACATCCCTCTCAGGTTTCCTTCCGGTGACATTTGCCCCTTCATCTTCTTCTGATTGTACCTAGATAAAAATATCAGTACATAAAAAGAGGTATTCAGTATGCCTTTTGCCTTTGTATTTCTAGGGCATAATGCAATGCCTTGTATTTAGTAAAAAACAAAACACAATTAATGTGTTCTGAAATGAATCTAGATGAATCGTCCACATCCTCATTTTTCTCCCCTCCATTCTCCTAACAAATGACACTCCCTAAGTAACATCCCCTAGCACTGCCATAGTGACTGAATTTATGCTTATGGATTCAGTTATCACCTCTATACTCATCACTCCCAAATTTCTAGAGAGACAGATTAATTGATAGACAGATAAACAGACAAATCTATTAAGTGGATGGATTATGTAGATAAAGGTAGATTGATCCGGCACAGACAAATAGGCAGAGACATTAGATGGATAGATCAAGAGACAGATAGACCGAAAGATCTATTACTATAGATATCAATATGATTATAAATCCAGCCCTAAATCTATCTCCCAAGTTCCAGTGCCATGTCTCCAGTTACTTGGTGGGTGTCTCCATCTAGATGTCTCAACTTCCCAATTTCTATCAATCATCCTCCAAATCCCTGAGGTCCAAAACTTCAGAGACTTTTCCATATTTGAGTGAGAGAGCAAAGAGTCAATTATTTCACAATACCTATTGGGTTTAGCCCCATGTCTCTTATAACCAACCCCTGCCCTGCATTTATACTTTCACTAATTTATCTACTATCTATAATTCGCTAATTTATATATATACTATAATTTATATGTATATATATACATATACTATACTATAATTCACTAATTTAACTACTATCACCACTAATCTGGAAGCTGTACTTAAGGACTCTAAGGACCTCCCAACTTGAAGTCTATGAATTTAGGATGTAGGCCATTGTAATAGCTTTTTAATTGCTCTCCCCATCTCCTATCTCCTGGTCGTTTCCTATGTCCAATCAATCTTTTATAAAGCTGCCAAAATAATCTTGCTAAAGCCCAAGGCTGACCCTATTTCTCTGCTATTCAAAAATCTTTAATGACTTTCTACTGCCTCTAGGCCTGTAATGGTGAAACATTTAGAGACCAAGTGCCCAAACTACAATCCTCACACCTATGTGAGGCTCCCCCTTACCTCAGACAGGGGAGAAAGGAAGTGTTCCCATTGGGCTGCTGGGCAGAGGGGTGGGTCATATGAGAAATGGCCTTAAGCACACACAGAGAGGAGGAAGGGAACAGCTCCCTCCAGCACATGTGCCATAGGTTCGCCAACATGGCTCTAGGATATAATATAAATTTCTTAGCCTAATCCATTAGTCCTACTTGATCCAGCTCATCCAATATACCTTCCATCCTCAATCTACATTATTATCCATACACAAATGTGAACAAAGTCCAAATGGGGCCTCTGGTTGTTTCTTAAAAAATAACATTCCCTCTTTTGCCTCTATACTTTCCCAGAGTCTGTCCTTCATGCCTGGAATAAACATCCTCCTTGTCTCTTTCAGAATCTTTCCATTCCTTTGAGGCTTGATTCACACCCTATCTCTATGCTGTCTTTACAAACTCCCCAATTAAAAGTGTCCTCTCCCTCCTCCAATATTCCTTCACTTCAGTCAGTCGAAAAAACATTAAGCCCCTACTGTGTGCCAGGCACTGTGCTTCATTCGCTTCACCAGGATCTCTCCTTTGTCCCTCTCACTGCTTAATTCTCATTATGCTTCTGTGTGCAACAGAATATAAGTACCTTAAAGGAAGGAGGTGTTTCATTTTTTTTACTTTGTGTCCCAAATGACTAGCCAAAAGTAAACAATAAGTATCTGTTAAAGGCAAACACTTTTGGGAGATAGTGCCATATGGTGAAAAGAGCTCAGGCTGGGGAGTTAGAGGCTTTGGGTTTGAATCCCACCTGTGAAACAATCCTTGTGTGACCATGGATAAGTCACTTATCCCCCCTCAACCTTAATTTTCTCATCTATAAAATGAATGGGTTGAACTAGATGGTCTTTAAAGTCCTCTCTAGCTTCACCAATGAATCCAAATGTTCCTCTCTTTTTTTCTTTATATACATATAAATAGATATATTTAAAAAATAAATCCTTATCTTTTGCCTCAGAATCTATACTAATTATCAGTTCCAAGACAGAAGAGATAAGGGTTAGGTAATTGGGGTTAAGTGACTTGTCCAGGGTCACACAGCTAGGAAGTAACTGAGGCCATATTTGAACTCAGAACCTCTTGTCTCCAGGCCTGGCTCTTTAATCACTCCTTTTCTTTCTATTTTAAGGTTATACCCCCTAGCTATAATAGTTTTCATAGGCTTCATATATTAACTGAAATTTTTTTAAGCCTTAATTCTCCACAATTTTATACCTTTGGCCCTCTCCCAATCTGCTTAGTAGCATGCTTTCCCCAACCATTCTATGCCTTTTTAACATCTCAACTCAGGACTCATAAAACATATTTGCATGTTAAGAGCAACAGTCTACCACCCACCCTCATGGATTCCTTCCTTTATCCTCCATCTCTGCTAAAAGCAGAGCAAGAATAAGGCATTTATAAGATGAATGCAAGTTTCAAAAATTTTAGGTGTATATGTGGGGTGACTCAGACAATTCAAGTTGACAAGCATTTATTAAGCACCTATTGTGTGCCAAGGGCTTTGCTAAGCTCTGCAGATATAAAGACAAAAGATAGTTTTTGCTCTCAGATAGAGTTCCAGGTCTGGAAATCTGACTTCCTATATATACTAGCTATATGATCCTGGAAAAGTCATTTTTTTAAAACCTTTTTGGTTTCATTTTCCTCATCTGTAAGATAAGCTAGAGAAGGAAATGGCAAACCATTCCAGGATCTTTGCTGAGAAAACCCCAAATGGAGTCAAGAAGAGGTGGACATGATTGAAAACGACTGAACAACAACAAATCTTTCACGTTGCTCCAAGTTGAATAGGGGAGATGGCTGTAAGGAGATAATCTCAAGGGTGAGAGTACTAGCCTTAAGAGGAATTAGGAGAGGCTTTCTGTAGAAAATGGGACTTTAGTTGGGACCTGAAGGAAGCTAGGGAAACTAAGAGGCAGAAATAAGGAGGGAGAGCATTCCAAGCAGGAGCGACAGACAGAGAAAATGTGAAGGCTCAGAGAGTAGGTACTGTCCATTTGGGGACTTTCCATCATCACTGTCACACACATGACAACTTATTACAAAATTAATAGCATCATATAGCAGAAGATGGGATTTTGGGGCATTAAAAGTATGTGTGTTCAGAGGTAGTTAGGTGGCTCAGTGGATAGAGAATCACAGATCCTGAAGTCGGGAGGTCCTGGGTTCAAAATCTGACCCCAGATACTTACTAGCTATGTGACCCTGGGCATGTCACTTAACCCCCCATGCCCAGCCCTTACTGCTTTTCTGCCTCAGAACCAAGTTAAACAAAGAAGTATATGCTTATAAAAAAGTAATATTGAAAATGTCCTTATTATGTACATGTCATCATCTCACTGTACTCCACAGAAACAGTGAGTGTCTTGCTCTAGATGGCTGCCTACTTTGCCAACCCTTAGACTTGCCTCTCTCTGGAAAACTAAACTGTCTCTGGAACATTGTGGCCATAAATTTTACCTGTGGCAAACAAGAAAGGAGACAGTCCCAAAGCACTAAATGTCTGGGTAAGGACTTATATCCTAACCCCTGGCTGAGACTTTAGTTCCTCTTAGCCTGCCTGGACACCAGAAATGGAAGACTTGTTTTGTCCAGCTGAGAAAGGAGTTCTAGAAAATCCTTATTTATGCATTTACTGGAGGCGAAGGGTTCTTAATCTCACATGGGTCATGGGTTCCTTTAGCAGGGCTGGTGGAGCCTATGGACTCCTCAGAATAAAATTTAAAAATGCACAAGATAGTATAATAGTATAATAAAGTATAATAGTATAATAATAATAATAATATAGTATTATAATAAAGTATAATATAAATATTATACTTTATTATATTTTAATATATTATAATAAATAATAAAGTATAATAGTATAATATAATAATAATAGTATAATAGTATAATAAAGAGCTATATGGAAATGTAGTTATCATATAGAGATGGACTTCGATATTCATAGATATAGATACAGAAATAAATTTATATATATAAATGCATGGAGAGATAGAGAGAGGGAGATTTAAAGTTCACACACACACACACACACACACACACACACAAACCCTCAGGTTAAGAATCCCTGCTCTAGAGGAAGGCAGAGTCTGAGACTGAAGGGGAGACACATTTCACTTGTCTCTAGTCATTTGAGTATGGGGTCCAGGAATGTGGCAGCCTCTATTTTCTGTGAAAATAAAAGGGGGCAGCTGGGTGGCTCAGTGAATAGAGAGCCAGACATAGAGATAGGAGGTCCTCAGTTAAAATCTGGTCTCAGACATTTCTTATCTATGTGACTCTGGGCAAGTCACTTGACCCCGATGGCCTAATCCTTACCACTCTTCTGCCTTGGCACCAATACTTAGTATTGATTCTAGGACAGAAGGTATGGGTTTTTTAAAAAGTAAGTAAATAAGAGGAAAAGAGAACATGTCCAAAAAATCAGAGAATAAACAAGACTGAGGAAGTCATACAAAATGACTCAGAGAGGAAAGGTGAAATCAAATGAAAGCCCAAGAGACAAAATGCCTTCTAGCTCCACTGAAGATAAAACAAAAATTGTGAAATACAATTAAGGATTTCCTGAGGAAAACTTATGTCCTGTTGAAACAAGGTTGTATGGAAACTCCCCTTTTAAGGATCTTTATAAATGGAAATGACCCTTACCTTTCTGGGATAATTTTAAGAGACTGTGTTGCTAGGGATGCGAGAGATGGACTAGAACCTTGTTGGTGAAGCCGTGGCATGCATGCACTGCTGGTACTTGGGGAGCTGCTCCATTCCCCCTCTTCCCAGTGACCAAGGACAATTTTTGTATGCCCTACCCCTCTTTCCAGCCTTCCAAAGCAAGCATTTTCTTCTCCAACTCTCTCCAGTAATGGGAGCATACAGGCAGTTTGAATTTGCCCTTTGGGCACTCAAATTGGGAAAAGGTTGGCCAATCCTGGACTAGAATATCTAATATATGTGTGCGTGTATGTGTATATATAGAGTATGTATGTATATACGGTATACACATTTATATGTTTCTGTTCATCAATGTCTGGGCAGTCTGAGGAAAAGAACTAACTTTATGTGTTTTCTTGGGCAAGTCACCTGACATCTCTGGACATCAATTTCATTATCTATAAAGTGACTAGGTGATTCTCAAGGTCCTTTTCAAACATAAATCCTATGGTCTTAAGCTATCCACAGGAGTTTGTCCAGCCACAGATGACTGACTCCCAATGTGAACAACATTATGTTAGCCAGGGAATATGTATGTGCAAGCACCGATTACCTAGCCATTGCCACTTTTTTGTCTCAGAATTGATACTAGGACAAAATGTAGGGTTTTAAAAATAAATTAATAAAGGAATAAAAATAAAGGAAGCTGGAGGGGGAAGTCTGTATGAGCTATGATACCCAAACAACATTGAATAGAGGGTAAGGCAGAAATCCTGCCCACAAAGACAAACCAAGAGATAAAACTACTTAGAAGAGATGCTGCTAGACAGAATAGGCATTAGTGATGCATAAATATTTCTTCTATCTGCAAATTCTCTTATTCATCTGGATATAGAACAAAAAAGAGATAAGTAACACCTTTTGTTTTATATGTTGACTTGTAGTCTTCTTGTCATGCCATATTCTTCTCCACAATTCTGTTCATGGAAAGAAGTTTGGACAGGAGACCCATTTAGGTCCAACTCTTGGCTCCACCATTTACTTCCCATCTGATCATGGGCAAGTCACAAGCTCTCTGATCCTCATTTCTGTAGAATGGTAGAGGTGGACTAGATTAGATTCTAGGGTCTTTTGTAATTCCAAATTTTTAATAATCTGATATAGTTTTTCAATTAGAGAACATAAAAGACCTTATAAGTTATTCCATTACTCTTCTCAGTGTTTTTGTGAAGTAAAGTATTATAGAACTCAGGTTCAAACACTAATTAGTTTTTACTTTGTACAATGAAAATAATAGCTGAAATTTATATAGCTCTTTTAAAATTATTGTATTTAGGGGCCTGGTAGGTGGCTCAGTGGATTGAAAGCCAGGCCTAGAGACAAGAGATCCTGGGTTCAAATGTGACCTCAGACACTTCCTCACTGTATGACCCTGGGCAAGTCACTTAACTCCCATTGTCTAGCTTTTCCTGTTCTTCTGCCTTGGAACCAATGCACAGTATTAATTTGAAGACAGAAGGTAAGGGTTTAAAGTTGAGTGCCTTCTTAATGCAATGGGCAGCATGTCAGTCTCATAAGCTGAAGGTTCCAAGTTCAATCCTCGAAAGAAGGTAAGGGTTTAAAAAGAAAATTATTTCATTAAAGTCTCACAATAACTCTGTTAAGGTAGCTACTGTAAGCATAACCTACAAGCATAATTATCTCTATTTTACAGATTAGAAAATTGAAACTCAGGGAGATCAAGTGACTGGCCCAGGATCACACTTACAAATTAGAGGCAGGATTTGAACCCAGGAGTTTCTGACTCCAAATCCAACTTTCTATCCCTTATGCCATTCTTTCTATCTAGGCCTCAGTGTTTTTAAATTGGGATGGGAGTGGGTGGAGGGAGTTGGACTTGGAGATCTACAGTATTTCTTTCCATGACATTATTTCTCATTTTTGTCATTTGTGTATGTCATTTCTCTCCTAGTCTATTAGCTCTGTAAGAGCAGGAGCTGGTCCTTTTCTCCACTTTGTATCTTCTCTAGGGTCAAGTGCAATGCTCTGCATGCATAAGCACTTAATTAAAATTTTGAATTGAATAGAGTTCCCATTTCTAAAACTTTATAATTGCTATTCTCCAACCTCCATTTCTTAAAATGAGCTAGAAACATAATATAGGGTGCTCCAAAGTATACGTTCAGTTTTGGGCTTTTAGAGTTTCAAACTGCCCAAAGACTTTTCAAACACTGTGTATTTTCAAGACCAACATCATCATCTCTAGTCATTGCAGAGCTTGAAAAAGAATGTAGTCATTTTAACTTCCGATCTGAATGTTGTTTCTATTGGTCCATCCAGCGTCCTAAGAGCACATGAATTTATCCTCTAACTTCCCATTTGTTTCCACAGTACTTCTTCAGTTAATTAGATAAACTCCCACAATGCTTTACCAATTAAGTTGTGTAGTTGTTGTGGCATACAATTGCCATTAGGGTAAAATTTAGATTTGACTGCCTGGCATTCAAAGCCCTTCACAACTTCAGTTTTATCTTCTATTATTTATTTCATTCCCTTTACTCACCAGCCAAACTGAATAACTCCATCCTCAAATAAGAGCAACACTTTCAATCTTTGTACCCTCATTAGGCTCTTCTCTTTGTCAAGCATGCCCTCCCTCTCGATCTTCATCTATCCAGTCTTTAAAGGTGAGCTCAAATTCTATCTCCTCCTCCACTAGTCCCCCAGTTGGCAATTACTTGCCCCTTGAGAAGTCACAAAGCTCTTTGCTTTGTAACTCTCTGACTGCGCTCACCCTGTATTGTTATATAAGATAGTTACCATGTTGGTGCATTACTCCCCTCACAAAATTATAAAGTTCTTGAGTGTAGGGATCATATCTTATCCAAATGTTGTGTCCTCCAGGTCAAGTGGCCTTCATAGCAATTTTTCCTTGGTGTGTTTCTAAAGAATTTCCCTTGTCAGCTATCCTGCACCATGGGGCCAGATGAACAGTAGTCAATATAGAGTAGTGTAATTCAAATGTGCCCAACAAAGAAATGTGTAGGTGAGACCAAGGATAAACGACTGAAAAGTGCCAGCACTTAGTTTAAGAAAACTCTCTTCTTTTCTGATTGGCATATTGGCGTTGGTACGAAATGTCGACTTCCAGAATGGTCTCTCCATGATACTTTATGTTTTCCCCAATAATCTAGTTTAAACTGTAGAGACACCGAATTTTAGCTCTTTTTTGAAGGTCTTCAAAAAGCTTAGAAAGAGAATTTCTTGGACTTCTCAAAACAAATTACTGACCCCATGTTTTAAGTAGAATAATGAAAAGAATGTTAGAGTCAGAAGTCCCAACCTTTGGACACATCACTTAACTTCCCTAAGTCTTAATTTCTTCTTCTAGGATTCTCTTTGGTCCCTTCTATCATTCTGTGACCAATTGGGTTATCTTAGCCTACACCAAATAATAACAATAGCTGATTTTATATAGTATTTTAAAGTTTGCAAAGCATTTGACATACATATCTCATTTGAGTCTCACAACAATCCTAAGAGATAAGTACTATGGACCTAATTTTACAGATGAGGAAACTGAGGCTGAGAAATTAATATCCCAAGATCCAATGGTCAGTATAATTTTAAAGGCAGAATTTAAGTTTGTGTTTTTCTGACTCCAACTGCAGTATGCTATTTGGTATATGCCATGCTGTCTCTCATTGTTGACCTCAACCAAAGCCAGAGTTTGTGTCTGGGACTTAAAAATCCACTAGAAGGGAAACTGTGACTCACAATAAAGTCTGATGTACTATAAATGTGGTTTTGATGAGGCTTTAATTTAAAAAAAAACTGTTTGGAGACAAAAGCACAAAGCAGTCAAACTTCCAAACTTTTCTGTGTTTTATACATATAAAACTCAACAGGCTGGATAATAAAATCCTGCTTTCATGTGTCCAGGAGGGAATGTGTATTGTGTGCCTTCATACTGTATTGATCTGAATGTGCCCCTAAATGAGCTCTTTGACAGGAAATATATATATATATATATGTATATATATATATGTATATATATGTGTATATATAATATCAAAGACTGAAAAATAATTTTGTTTACAAGCTACAAGGGTTTATAAAGGCTAGAAAGTTCAGTCTAATTCAGAATACTATTACATGGCTATGTATATGCAAGGAAAAAAATATCCACAATATAATTTTTTAAAGACAGAATCAATAGATCTAGTTTCAATACTAGAACTTTATATATAAAAACATCATTATATATACTAAATATGTATATTACATACACATATAAATATATAATGTATTAAAATGATAAAATATGTATTTTAAATATGATAAACTCTCTAAGTAAATAAAATATAGACTAAATTAAAATCTTATGCTATTCTCACTAAAAGTACCATCTTTTTTCTCCCAGTCTGGCCCTAGTATAAGCACTCTTGATGGCAAGGAGTCAGGACCTCAGAATCAGGGTCAGTAGGGCCATCAGCAGAAACTTGAATGCATTGTGCAATCAATTGTGTCACTTCCAACCCTCCCAGTTTGATACACACCTTCACAAGATAGTTATGCTAGGACTGTCCTTTTTCCTGTCTTATTTCTCTTTGTATGAGCCCTCTGCTTGGAACCACATGTAAAAAAATCTCTGGGTGATAGTGCCAGAAAAAAGGAGATTAATTTCTTCTCTGGAATCCCTGCTGAAAATGAAATCAACAGGCTCAGTCCAAGTCAGGTGACTATCGCTGGGGGGAATGTCATTGAAAAAAAAATGAATGGAGAAGACTGGGCAGAGATTTCAGCTCTGTGAGTTCCTAGAAAACTGCTTAGTGAGGATTGCTGGCTCCAGCATCCTTTATCTGCCCAGCTGGAAGACTGTGATTAGTTAGGTATTGTAGTCCTGAAGGGCAGGACACCTTTGAAGGGGACAGCCCAGCAGCCACGAAAGCCTGGCAAAGAAATCCATGCTAGAGATATATATTGGACAGAGAAGAAACAAGACGGGCGAGACAAGGGTGTCAATATTGTGCATTCTGTGCCCTGGTCACCTCCGGAAGCTTATCTATCTGTTTCTGGCGGAAAGCCAGGAGATGGAGGGGTTTTGGTGATGAAGTGAGCAACAAAATCCCAACTCCTGGGAAAACTTGACTGTTTATATAAATGCCTTAGATGGTGTGTTTTGTTTTTATTTTTATAATCAGTTTATTAAAAGTCTTTCTTACAATGAAACCAAGCACTTCTTATGTATGAGGCCTCTATGCTCACAAAAGAAGGAAAGGAGATAACTCACTATTATCTACGTTGACAGATGATGCTGATGTCAGTGAGGCAATCCTTTGATCTATCAGTATTAATTGAGCTTTTAAGTATTTAAGATAATTCTTGGTGCTGAATTAACTTGACATTGAAGTCACAGAATGAGTAAGGGAGAAACCTTGGATTTGAGCATAGGGTCCAAGACTCAGGCTATTGAGAAAGGAATGAAGAAAAGGCTTAGATATAAAATGCAACCTTACAGAGCAATATTCAAAATCAAATTGGGGCACCTAGGTGGCTCTGTGGCTAGAGAGCCAGACCCAGAGATGGGAAGTCCTGGGTTCAAATCTAGTCTCAGATACTTCTTAGCTGTGTGACCCTGGACAAGTCTCTTAACCCCCATTGCAGTAGCTCTTAGAACTTTTCTGCTTTGTTATCAATACAAAGTATCAATTCCAAGACAGAAGATAAGGGTTGGTTTTTTTTTTAACCCTTACTTTCCACTTTAGAATCAATACTATGTATAGGTTCCAAGGCAGATTAGTGGTAAAGGTTAGGCAATGGGGGTTAAGTGACTTGCCCAGGGTCACACAGCTAAGAAGTGTCTGAGGCCAGATCTGAACGCAGGATCTCCCATTTCTAGGCCTGGCTCTCAATCTACTAAGCTACCCAGCTGCCCATGGTTTTATTTGTTTGGTTTTTTAATCAAATAATACAATATTAAGAATAAATCTTCTCAGGGAGAAATTTTGGATTTGAACACAGGGACCAAGAATCCTGGTCTGTTGTTCTCTTCCTCATATCAAGGAATGAATGAATAAGCTTAGTATGTTGCAAGCATTATACTAAGCACTGGGTATCCAAACAGAAAAGCAATACAGTTCCTGGTCTCAAGGAGCTCATATTTCAATAAGAGGAGACCAGATGCAGAGTGGATGGCAAGGCTGATAGGTCCAAAAAGCATTGCTATTAGACACATGACAAAACAGAGAGGCCCTTAAATTGTTGTAGCAAGATGAATGGCAGTGCCCTGGGATCTGGAGGGTACAAGAGCACATTAAATGGCAATGTGGGTCAGGTCTAGAAAGCAGGACTGTGAAAATCCTAAAGTGCAGAGGCACATTTCTTAAAAAGCAGCAGTCTCATACAGTACTGTGTCAGGGAGCCCTTGGAAATGAGTGGGTGAGCAAAGCATACTCCCGAGGGAGATGGCAGGGTGGGACTTACAAACTAACCCAGTGCCCCAGACTAGAACACACTAAAGAAGACTTCACCCAGGTCAAAGATTCATCATAGATCCCTTTGGCAGTCAGGTGAAGCTTATTTTCAGAATCATGTTTTTAATTGTATAAAATAAAATGCATAGTGTTACAAAAGTAACCAGTGAGGTTGATATATAGTTATTGATTTTTTAAAAAGAAACAAATTCATGCACCCCAGGGTAAGAACTCCTGATCTAGATCATCCATGATGAATTATGGTGCCAGGGCCCTACCTCTCTCCCCTGGCCCCCAAACTAGAACAATCACTGGTCTTCATTTTTTAACTTCAAATTCTACAGAAGGCTTACTTACTATATGACTTTGGCTGGAAAAGGGGGTTCAGACCTTATTATTTCCTTAGAATTCTCCTTTCCATTCAGGTTCATGGCCAGATGGAGAGGAGAAAGTCAAAGTAACCACAATAACTTCATTCTTAAGCAAAGAGGGAACTGTGCTCCTCTCCTGGAGGAAGAATGAACAGGACCCAGGTGATATTTACAACAGCACTGCCATCATCACAATGGCGCTAACTCCTCACTGTTTTGGTAAGGCCATGTTGCCTTTTAGCAGTGTTGGGGGCCAGTACACAGAGCAGGTACAGAACAGTTCCATTAGTATCCCTGTACCTTGGGAGAGGAAAGAGAACAGAACCTCTCCCCTTCTGAGAATAAGGCCTCACAGAAAGGTGTCAAAGGCTGCTGTTTGCATGCATCTCCAGAGAACTAGACCCACAATTCTTTCCATGGTGTCTCTTATCTCACAATTCTGAAAACCAAAAAAAAGAGTTCCTGATACTACAGAAGTAAAAACTACCTGTCCTCTTCCCTGGACTAGTGGATAGATTTCATACATAACTGCTTGTGCTCTTTGGCTGAAAGGTCAATGCCATTTGCAGCATCCTTGGCAACCAGCTTCTCTGATGCACAAGGAATCATAGAGCCGCAGATTTCTCCTATCAAGTTGATTCTTCTCCCATTTCATTTCTTTGGAAGGCTGGAGGTTTCACTAGAGCTTTGTGGTTTCAGAATCCTCTGTTTCAAATAAGTGAATGATTTGGCAACATCCAACTCAGGACATCTACCAAGACGTCTCCATTCTGTCCTACCGGTCCCTTCCCAGCCCCTTCAAGATTCTACTTCATGAAAGCAACTTCCTTCTAATAACTGCCCCTGAGTTGGCAATAGGGTCAGGCAGGATTAAGAAGTAAACCACTAGCCCATGATTTCTACAACAGAGAAGGTACTTGTGCCTGGTGGAAAGTTTGGGCTGAAACATACTTGTTTCCAAAAAATCTGGGTCTAATATTTACACAAAGTCTGAAATTAATGCAGAGAAAACTTTTAGGTGCCAGCATTGGAAAGCAAGACTTAAGAACAGGAAGGGAGCAGGTATCAAGTAAGAGACACATTTTTTTGCAGATGGAATTGGAAAAAGCTGAATTTCTCTGGTCATATAGAGCAGAGGCAATGACTTTATGATACTCTAGGTCCTGATCACTAGCCAGACAGACATACTGGTCCACATGTTTCTGTTTTATAGTTTGATTTTCGTGGAAAGCTGTGTTTGAGTGAATAATGGGGAGGAGGAGAGGAGAAGGAAGCCCAAAGGAAAAGAGCTTAGAAATGTTGGGGAATGTTTATAATATGATGGAGTGTCAGTGAGGACTTGGTGTCAGAAGGCTTGGATCTTCAGTCTCAATTTTCCCTTCTGTAGAATGGGGATAAATAAACCTGAGTTATCTGCCTCACAGTTTTATCTTAAGGAAAATGTTTGAATACCTTTAATTGTATTATAAATGGGAGGTCAGTGATTAGGATCATAGGATATAAAGCTGAGAAGGACCTTAGAGGTTTTATAGTCTTGAGCCCATCATTTTACTGACGAAAACATTAACGTTCAAAGAGATAAAGTCATTTGCCCAAAGTCACACAACTAGTAGATGGGAGTCCAGGCCTTCTGGTTCCAAATCCAATACTCTTTCTATATCACCATGATTTTATCAATGTGTATGTTCAGTCTACATACAGAGGGAATATCAAATATCCAATCCCTCCATAGTTTAGTAAATAATCTTCATGAGTTATGGTAGCTCTAGAAAAACCACCTGTGGGCCAACCATCCAGAAATGAAACCCTCCAAACTTAGTTAGGCAATGCTTAGAAGATATACCTAAAGGAAGCAGCTAGATGGTTCAGTGGATTGAGAGCCAGGCCTAGAGACAGGAGGTCCCAAGTTCAAATTTGACAACGAACACTTCCTAGCTGTGTGACCCTGGACAAGTCACTTAACCCCCATTGCTTAGCCCTTACTGTTCTTCTGCCTTAGAAGCAATACACAATTTGGATTTTAATATGGAAGATAAGGGTTTTTCTTTTTTTTTTAAGATACTCCTATAGTCCATTGGGAAGTCATATTCAAGACATTTCCAAAATGATAGGAGTTTCCAGACCTTGTGTTCCACCATTCTAGTTTGTAGAACACATGGATGTTCAGTAGCAACTGGGTAGAGAATGAACTATTCCCCTCATTTTTATTTTTTAATAGTTGATTCATTTTGGATACCCTGAGAATACTAGAATATAGGAATAGAAAGAATATAGAAAGACATGGTTTTAATATGTGGGCATGGCTGGTTCAAACCCTGCCACATAGAATTTTGGCAGCCTGATAATCTTGGAAAGAAACTTGCCAGGCTAAGCATCTTTCATATGAAGAGTTACAATACAACCTAAGCTTCTATTTGAAGTCTGGAACTATCCCTAAGAAATCATGACTTTGATTTGAATCATAAAGATCCTGGGATCTATGTTCTGGAGTATGCCCAGTTTGAGATTTATAAACTAGGGAAGTTGGAGATAGAACATGAAACTTGCTTCTCAGTTTCTGAGAAATAAATTTTGGTGAGCAAAGTTTAGTCCGTGCTTAAGTGGAACCTAGGGTTTTTTCCCAGGGCACTGAAATATGGAAGATATGGATATTATTCTCCTTCACTAGAAAAGAAACTGAACTTAGCTACTTTAATGTGTTGAAGTACTAGATAACTTCCTCTCTAGGGCTCCTCCACCTCATTGAGTTCCTCCTTGGCTTTGACCAGCTTCACTCTGTTCTTCTCCCCCCCCCCAATTCTAGGTTGTTTTTGCAGTTCCTCAGGGACTCTATCTCTCCTTTCTGACTCAGTATCCAAAGATTCCCTCCTCTGCTCATTGAATTTGCCTTAAAAAGTTGATTCAAGAATATATTTTGAGTTATTTGTTCCAGATACCCAAACTGCAAGTTATAAATCTGGTACTGCCTCTTTAGAAGACTGGGGATAGTGGCTATGAAATACCACTCAAAGATATTAACCAATAAAAATTCATACCAGAGGCAGCTAAGTGGCTCGATGGGTTGAGAACTAAGTCTACAGACAAGAGGACCTGGGATCAAATGTGATCTCAGACACTTTCTAGTTGCATGACCCTGAGCAAGTCATTTAACCCCCATTGCCTAGCCCTTACCACTCTTCTACCTTGGAAAAATAATGCTTAGTATCAATTCTAAGACAGAAGGTAAGGGTTTTTGAAAATATAAAAATAATAAATAAATAAAAATTCACACCAAGGGAGGCATGTAGATGCAGACCTTAGTTGAGTACACCCTGTAAACCTGGCTTTAGTGTAGGTCCTGAGAGAGCAAACAGAAGGATGATAATGGGAGAAAAAAAATAGAGCAATACACAAGGTTCAGGGGAAGAAGGAAGCTTCTTTGGGATCCCCTAGATGGGAAAGGGGGGAGGGTGACTCTCTTATACTGGCAGCACCAGCTCCAGGAATAGTTTTATCATAGACAGTCTTGCCGAGGACATTTACCCCAAGTCTATTCTACTGATCCTCCCTTCTGTCTCTTAGCCAGTACCATATTGTTTTGATGACCAATGCGTTATTGTACAGTTTAAGATCTGGTACTGCTCGGCTCCCACCCTTCACATTTTTTTCATAATTTCCCTGGATATTTTGTATCTTTTATTCTTTCAAAATAACTTTGTTAAAGTTTTTTTCTAATTCAGTAAAAAAGTTTCTTAGTAGTTTGATAGGTATTGCACTGAATAAGTAAATTAATTTGGGTAAGATTGTCATTTATATTATGTTATGTTAGCTTGTCCTACCCATGAGCAATTAATATTTTTCCAATTGTTTAAATGTAGTTTTAATTGTGTGGGAAGTGTTTTGTAGTTGTGTTCATATAATTTTCAGGAATAGTTTTAAAAGAAGAATCAATTCAAGTGGAGTTTGCAAATTCAAGAGGTTGAACCCCTTCTATTAATAATAATAATAATAACATAACTAACCCTTTAAGGTTTGCAAAACCATTTTCACATATTCTATCTCATTTGATACTCTAACAACAACCCTGGGAGATAGTTAGTATTATCATCACCCTCATTTGACAGAGGAGGAAACCGAGGCTAACACATCTTATGTACGTACTTGTCCAAAGTTGCACAGTGAGTAAATAACTAAGGGAGGATTTGAAGTCAGGTTTTCTTGACTCCAAGCCCAGCACTGTATCTACCATGCCAACCAGATGTCTCATAAATAATGATGAATTCATGTGCTTCCCAGAAACTGCTGACTTGCTGAAATCAGCTGTCAATAAAGAGACACTGAAAAATTTTTAGACTCAAAAGTCTGGATTAAAACTCATCAGCCAAGTAAGCTCTCTCCAAATATGCGTCTTCCTTAGATCATGGACCCAGAAGACTTGGGTTCTAACCTAGTATATATGTGATCTTGGAAAATGTCAGTTTTTTTCTCTCAGCCTCACTTTCCTCATTTCTAAACCGGGGCTAATAAAACTAGCCTTGCCCTACCTGAAAATGTTCCTGTGAGGATTAAATGATATGATGAATGGACAAGTACTTTAAATAACATGTGCTGCTATGCAAATGTAAGTTATTTGTTAGGTCGTTCATTTTTCACAAATCCTAGGAGGCTGTTCTATAGCCCAGAGGCCTCCTGGTACTCTTACAGATACTGGGAAAAGGATAAAAAACTTGACATAAGATGTCATTTGGTAATTTGAATCATATGTTCATGAGATTTAGATCTGGAAAAGACCTGAGAGCTCACACTGCCCAACCCCTATATTTGGCAAAGGAGGAATCAGAACCAGTCAGTCAATAGACATTTATTAAGCACCTATTATGTGCCTGGCACTGTATGAAATACTAGGCATACAATAGAGGCAAAATACAGTCTCTACATTCAAGGAACTCATAATCTAATGGAAAAACCCAACAAATACAGACAATCTATATATAGGCTAAATAGAAACAATGAATTAATAGAGGGAAGGCAATTGAATTCAGAAGGATTAAGAATGGTTCTCTGTAGAAAGTAGGATTTTATTTGGGATTTCAAGAAACCAGGAGGCGAGGAGGAAAAGGATTCCAGGTATGGAGGGCAGGGAAAATGCCTCCCCAACTGAGGTTTCAAGATACTTGGGTAGGGGAGCTCAGGGGAGCCTGGGGTCAAAGTGAACCCCAGCAGAGCAGGAGAAAGAAAGGAATAGAGTGCTTGTGACACTTTAAAATAACCCTGAATTGGGTAATGGAACCAGAATAGAGAGGAGACCTGGGGAAGTTCCTATATCAGGAGACTGACTTAAGCCAAGGAAAAGAGGCCCAGAGAGGGAGAAACTGCTGTCATTTCCTAAAAATATTTTCCAGGCAAAATGTCCTGAGCTGGGCTGTGATTTCTCAAATTCCCCATTACTGATCATACATCTCCTTCTACAGACTTCTCCCCCCAACAATCCCACTCAACCCCTTCCTAAAATTAAAACCAGTTTCATTTTAGTGTATGGCCAATCTCCTCTTGGCTCTGGTCAGTGAGGTTGGCCACAGATTGCCACTGGCAAAGAAAACAGTTCCATTTGGCTTATTTCAAAAGCCCAAAGGCCCTGGTCTTGTGTTCTTGGCTCCAGTTCTTCCTGCCCCTCTGGGGATTAGCGTTTCAGGAAGGAGCGAGTTAATGTGATTTTCCCCCTGCCAAAGGAGAGGGTCCCAAGGCTCGAGATAACTGTTTCTCTCCTCTTTCTCGAGGCCCAATGCCTCAGCATTGCTAAGCCCTCCATTGCCTTTTCAGAGGAGTCAGCAAATAGGCTTCAGGATACATCTGAGCAAATTGATGTTCACGTTCAAGGGGGTGTTTGCTGAAACACGACCTGTTTAATTGGGGACAGCTTGATTAAAGTTCTTTAAAAGCCCATTTTGCAATTCTCTAGACAGCAGTCAAAAAAGGCTGTCTCCGAATTTGGCGTCCGGAGATGAATCTGTCTCCTTGCTGCCTTCTCCTCAGTGCCTTCTGGCAGTTTGCCCGACCTAACTGTTGGGAGGGGTCTGGGCTAGGGGCTGACTCTAGAGAGGCAGGGTATGCTGGGAGAGCAGAGAAGGAGCTAGTACTTATGAGCACATAGCACATGTCAGTCTGGGAAATATATCTTGGGCTTCCCCATGATGAAGAACCCAATAATGAGGTATGGCCTTTGTGGGTCAATACATATATACATCTTTCATCCCGGAGACTCCATTATTATTCTTTAACATTTCCCTCAAATTCCCTATTTTTCCTGATGACCTGGGAATCCATGAATAAAACACCAGAGCATTTTTTTTATCCCTATCTCTCTTTCTCCCATTGACTATCTCACCATAAAAATGGAGCCACTCCCTGGACTGAATGATTCATTACTCTTCTCCCTAGAGTTATTTATTTATTCATTCATGTATTCATTCATTTGGTAATCTGCCCCTCCTATTGCCTCCCATTGAGTAAATTTTAAAAATAAAAATAAAGTTCTCATTACATAGTTCCTAGTTCAACAAAACAAATTCTCCACAGACTGCCTCACCACAGGTAAAGGAGTCAGTGTTACACTCATTTTACTGTTGGGGCAAGTGGAGACCCAAAGAGTTTTGTGATGAGCCTTGTGCAGCTAACAATGCTAGTGAGAATAAGAATCCCAGCTCCCAGCCCAGAAGATTTTAGTTCAGCCCTAATTCTCCACCTGACTTGAGAATAACATAAGTAACAATTATCAACAAAGTCTGGCTCTGGGGGCAGCTGGGTAGCTCAGTCAATTGAGAGCCAAGCCTGGAGATGGGAGGTCCTGGGTTCATATCTAGCCTCAGACACTTCCTAGCTGTGTGACCCTGGGCAAGTCACTTCACCCCCATTGCCTAGCCCTTACTGCTCTTCTGCCTTAGAACCAATAAATACCACAGTATTAATTCTAAAATGGAAGGCAAGGGTTAAAAAAAAACAGGCTCCATTTTATTTGTATAATCTCTTAAAAGAAGCAAGCATTCCCTGAGATGAAATCTCATCAAATCTTTTAATGAGTGACTCTGATGTGTAAGACATAGTGCTAGCTTATATTTATGAGATATGACACTCATACACATTTATGTCAGTAAGGCTTACCTAAAGCTTTCTCCTCAGCAGCTCTGTGAAGAAAAGGTATTATTTTCTCCATTTTACAGATGAAGTAATTGACACTTGGAAGGATTTGTCCATGACCACAGAGCTAATGTCAGTTATGATTTGAACCCACACATCCCAGCTCTGTCTGTTATTCAACTGTACCCATGCTACCTACTATATGCTAGTCCCATTGGGAAACAAAAAGCATGTGACCCTCTCTTCCAGGAGTATATATTCCAGTTAGGGAGTTCAAGATACAAAAATGGAAAGTTAAGTCACAATGAAAGATAACTGTTCATGACAATGATAGAAAGTATGTATATTGATTGCTAAATTAATTACACCAACAATAAATGAAATGCAAGTTCAGAGGAGAGAAGGATCATTTAAACAAGAAGCAGCATGGCATAGTAGTTAGGAAGATGGCCTTTAGTCAGAGGGAACTAGGTCCAAATCTAATTGACATTCACTATCTTTGTGACCATGGGTAGATGATTTAATCTTTCTGGATCTCAGTTTCTTCATCTGTAAAATAGGGATACCTCTAACGCCTATTTCATGGGATTATTGTAAGGACTGAGTGAACTAATGTATGCAAAGTGCTTTGTAAACTTTACAATGTTATATAAATATAAGTTATTATTTCAAACCAGGATAATAGTTATTTATCTCCCTCATCATAAAATGTGTAACATTTGAGTAGAGGTTTCAATGATGGGTAGAATTTGGATAGGCAAAGGAAAAGGGTACTCCAGATGGTTTAGATTGGTATGAACAAAAACAAGAAAAGTCAAGGACTGTTCAGTCTCTAGAGGGAACCTGGAGCAGTGGATCCATGGTGGGAAGAAATGGGAGAAGCTGAGATTGGAGAGGTTGGAGCCAGATGGTAGAAGTCTTTGGGAAAAGGGAATCATTCTATATTTATATCTAATGTAATTTCTATCCTTTCTTAATAATTTTTGGCTTTCTGATTTTTTCCATAAGGCTTCTATTAAGTGCCTCTGTAAACTTGGGTTCCATTGTACGACTCTTATTGGTAGAAAAGATACTGATTTGAACCTGCATCAACAGAGTGGAGTGGGCAACCTCTCCACCAATGAGAGGAGTCTGTGCAGTGATTCATGCTTGAATCCAGGGGCATACCTGCTAGATATGGACAAGCTATTTTCACTTCTCTAACCTATTTCCTTCCTTCCTTTGTCCTTGACTGCCTAATAGTGAATACATTCATATGGCCCAGTGCCTTTCCTTTACATGGAGCTCCCCAACCAGTCCTTGACTTCCTTGAAATAAGAGTGTTTTCCTATGACTATTGAGACAGACTCCCAAGCAATAGGCTGGGCTCTCCTCATTCGATGCATTCAGGGATGTATTCATTGCCCTTTTTGGTGCTAAGGCTGATGTACAGAGCCTCTCCTGCTATCAGTCCTGAATCCGGTGTCCTTTCAAGTTAAGAACACTGGCCTCCGAGAGAGAAGACCAAAGACCAAGTCCTGGCCTTACGCTTATTAGCTGGCGACTCCAGATAAATATCATCAATCATCATCGTTGTCGTTACAATGGCCACAGTTTCCTTTATAGGTATTCCTTTATATAGGTAGCTCTTAAAATTTGTGAATCTCTTTCCTCCCAATAAACCTGGAGGACAGGAAGAGAAAGTATAATAATGAGAATTAACACTTCTACAAAACTTTGGTGCATATGAAGTGATTTGTAAATGTTAAAGCTGACTTTGTAAATGGGAATTATGATTATTAAGTGACTTTCCAAGGGTCACATGGTTTTTAAGTATCAGATGCATAATTTGAACCCAGGTTTCTCCTGATGCCAAGCCTACCACTCTTTCTACAATAACCATAATGTCTCTGGCCTTCAGTTTCTTCACCTGTGAAAGGAGAATATAACAGATTATCTCTGTCATGGGGCAAAGGTTTAATGAAGTCCTCATGATTTTCCTTCTTGTTCAGTTCTTCTTTCTGAAATGCATTCCGGGGGGGTGGGTGGGGGCAGCTGGGTAGTCCAGTGAATTGAGAGCCAGGCCTAGAGACAGGAGGTCCTAGGTTCAAATCTGGCCTCAGACACTTCTTAGCTGTGTGACCCTGGGCAAGTCACTTGGCCCATATTGCTTAGCCCTTACTGCTCTTCTGCCTTGGAACCAATACACAGTATTGACTCCAAGATGGAAGGTAAGGGTTTAAAAAAAAATGAAATACATTAGTGGGCCATGTGCCAGATCAAGTTGTCCTAACCCTCAGTAGATCTGAAAGAAGAACCTTTGCTCTGCTCATTTGCCCAGTGAAGGCCAACTGCTGATAGTATCAGTGAAGACACAAATGATACAATGGAAATTGTTTTAGATTTTTAGTTAGAGGACATGGGTTGGAATGCCGGGGCCTCTCTTTATTACCTGTGTGACCTTAGAAACGTCAGTAAATCTCTCTGCATCTTAGTTTTCTCACTTGCAAAATGACGCATTTGGACTAGATCAGAGGTTTTCAGAGTGTGGTTTGGGGACACACAACAGATCCCTCACCTTTTCAGGGGTCCCACAGGGTCAAAATTATTTTCATAATCATATTAAGTCAATTTAATTTCAAAAGCAGTCAATTTCAATAAATATAAGCCATCTAAACAAAACCTTTTTGAGATCCTTAATGATTTTTTAAAAATTACAACCCTTACCTTCTGTCTTTGAATCAACATTAAATATTAGTTCCAAGACAGAAGGGCAGAAAAGGCTAGGCAACTTTGGATCAAATTACTTGTGCAGGGTCGTGCAAGTGAGATCGATTTAAACCCAGGACCTCCTGTCTCCAGACCTAGCTCTCTTTCCACTGAGCCACCTAGCTGCCCCTGGATCCTTAATGATTTTTAAGAGTGTAAATGGGTCTTGAGATAAAAAAAATATGGAGAACTACTGGCTTAGATGACTTCTAAGGTCTCTTCCACTCTAGATGGATGGATGGATAAATAGACAGACAGACAGACAAGGGGTAGGTAAGTAGGTAAGTAGGTAGGTAGGTAGGTAGGTAGGTCTCAAGACAGAGCTGGTTGTAGAGGGTGAGTTTGCAAGCTAATAATAATATTCAGCACCTAGATGTCTCAGTAGATAGAGCCCTAGTCTGTAGACAGGAAGACATGAATTCAAATCTGACTTCAGATAACTTGTTTATGCTGCCTTGGGGAAGTCAGTTAACCTCTGTTTGCCTCAGTTTCTTCATCTGCAAAAATGGATAATAATGGCACCTATCTCTCAGGATTGTTGATCAAATGAGATAACAATTGTAAAGTGCTTAGCATGGTGCTTAGCACAAAGTAAGCGCTATATGAATGCTAGGGCAGCTAGGTGGCTTAATGGATAGAGTGCTGAGCCTGGATTCAGGAAGACTCATCTTCATGAGTTCAAATTTAGACTCAGATATGTAGTAGCTGTGTGACCCTGAGCAAGTTACTCAATCCTGTTGGCCTCAGTTCCTCATTTTTAAAATGAAATGAAGAAAGAAATGACTAGACCATGCTAGTCTTTGCCAAGAAAACCCCGAATGGGGTCATGAAGAGTCAGAAATGACTGAATTATATAAATATTAGCTATTTTTATAACTATATATAGAATATAGAAGCATATATAGAATGTTGAGAGTAAGAAAACACTCCACAAATATTTTCTCATTTGATCCTTACAACAACCCTAGGCAGCAAGTCCTCTAAACTCCACTTTTGCAAATGAGGAAATAGGTCAAATGACTTGCCCAGGGTCACACAGCTAGTAACTATGTGAGGTCACATTTGAACTTGATTCTTCCTGATTCCAGGTCCCTTACTATATCTACTCTGCCAGCTTTTAAGAACTCAAACTACAAAGTCTTAGGAAATTATTTAAAATTAATTCACTACAAAGGCATTCGTGAATTTGATTCAAGGAAAACATAAATGTCATAGAAAAATAATTATTTTTGTATTACTTTTATAGCAAATTTGCATGACTTCATGTGATATAGTGATACTAAGAAGTGGATAGAGCAGAATTTATTATATTCTCACTTGACTGAGGGAAAATTGAGGCCCACATAAACTCAGTGGCTTACCCAATTTGACACAGGGAGTCATTGGAACTAGAACCTAGGTCTCCTGAGTTCTATCCTGGATTGTGTTCTTTTCTACCACAGCACATTGGCATGTGACACATCTTATAATTAACTTTATGGAAAAGAAAAGGCTACAGTTTTTAATCTGTCTCAATGAAATCCCTCTTAATACATGATTCCTGGCATCTTTTCTCTGCTGGACATGAAACCTAAACCCCAAAGTGACATCTCTAAGGACCTTTATACTTTACTGGCCAAACCTTTTAAATGAATAAACCACTCTCTGTGAGTAAATCATGTACATTGGGAGAGGTATTGATTTTCTTTCGAATCCCTGCCAAAGTTCCCAAGACACCCACAGAGTAAAACTCTGGTGCTGGTGACATCTGGTTTGTTATTGTGCAAACAATTCGAACAACTCTAAATATTGTGGGCACTTAAAATGTTTATTCATCTATTCAAGGACTATTTGTGGAGTGTTTCTGTGCCCAAACTTGTTACTTTACTGTACAGGGATCTAAAGAAGCTTAAGTCCTGTCTTCTTTGTCCTTGGGGTGCTTACAATCTAATTGGGGAAAGAAAAATAACAGGTTTAAAACAACTAGAAAACAATTAAGCACTAAGTTGTAGACTACACAATTCCATAATAAGAGTTCAAAAGAGAGTGAGCTCCCCATGTTATATAGTAACAACAATAGTCATCATAATAAAAGCATTAATATAATGATTTAAGGTTTGCAAAGCACATAAGAAAAATCATCCCATTTTAATCTCATAATCCTGGGAAATAGATTTTAATATTTCCATTTTATAGATAAGAAAACTGAGACTGAGAAAGGTCAAGTGACTAATGCAAGGTCATACAGGTCGTAAGTATCATACTAAGGCTCATAGAGGAGGTGAAGCTTTAGTTGTGGGTATGAGCATGGGTTAAAAGCAGCCTGGGATAGTGGAGAGAGGGATGGTTTTGAATCTAAGAAGACCTGAGTTCAAATTCTACTACCTCTAGCATGTATATTTTCTGTACAGCCCTGGACAAGTCTTTGAACCTTTCAGTTTTCTAAGATTATAAGCTACAGAGAAGTGGCCAACTTGCATTAATGGGAGAGGGGAAAGGGTTGTGTCTTCCACAGATTTATTTACAAAGTAGAGTTAGAGGCATAATTTGAACCCGGGTCATTCTGGGTCAAGCCTAACATTCTATTCATTCTGTGCCTTGGCTACTCCTTTATATTTTGTTTTCTTTGAAGTGCTATTTGTCACTTAATGATGAATGAATGAATGAATGAATGGGAATAATTAGTATTTCTTAAGGGTGTGCATGAAGGAGGACAGTTCTTCAAAGAACTTATGGTCTAAAGCAAGGGTTCTTAACTTTTTTGGGTTGTGGACTTCTTTGGAAATTGGATAAAATCTAGGGATTCCTTTTCAGAATAGTGCTTTTATAAAAATAAAATACATAGGATTACAAAAGAAGAGAATTATATTAAAGGACAGTTATTCAAATATTTTTAAAAATAAATGCATGTTCAGGTGTAATGGTATACAGCTGTGATCCCTGCTGCTGATCAGGGTGAGACAGATAGATAACAAGTTCAGGAACTCTAAGCTGCACTGGGCTGCACTTCGAGCCTAGTGGTACTATGGTGAGACCCCACCCTTACCCCTAAGAAAGGAGAAGGGGGCTCCAACCTTGCCTTGAGAGGGATGAGTCAGCCTACCTGGCTCCTGTGCTGGTCAATCGTGAGATTAGATCTGTGCCTGGCCACTGTACATCCAGCCTGGGTGAGATAGGGAGACTAAGACTCAAAAACAGTAACAAAATCACAGATACAAAGTTAAGTTGTTGAATACCATACTCTTAAGGGAGCCAAGAACTCCACTCTCATATCAGCTAAACCCAGTATAGTCTATTCCACTTAATGCAACCTTTAAGAGGTGACTTTAACAGCCTAAATCTGAATGAAGCTTTATGTGGCTTGAGCCACAGCCTGAGATCTGGTTCGAAAAGGTTAGCTAAGTAACACCAATGATATTCCCTGTAAGAACCATCTTGGATGGATCTGGTGAGGACAGCATGTTACCCAGCATGTCCTTCCACTTGAACCACTGCTGTTGAAGTCAACTCTGGACCACAGTTGGTTGTACAAAGTATGTAGACTCCTCTAACCCCTTCCTTTCCTCAGCCTCCCCTCCTTCTATAACAGGGTTGGGATTTTTCATTTTCTTTTGGTGGAGGGCTGATACTTCAATACAATATCATTCAGTTTTCAAACTATTCTGCAGAGGGGAACTTGGAAATTCCCTGATTCCTCTAGAAATAGCCTGATTTTGATAAATTTAGGAAAAGGACCCTTAAATTGTATTATTTGTAAGGTTATGATATTGTCATTGGCTGTTATGATATATTCTCTGCTCTCCTCCCCCTCCCTCCTTCCTTCTTGAGGACAAGAGAGGTCACATTTCAAGCCACATCTTACTTCTTACCAGTGACCAGGGAGATTTTCATTGTCAATACCATTGCTTATCCACACATTTTCCTAGAGTACTTCATCAGGATGTCTCCTTTTATGACATCCTTCCTTGGCTTATTATTACACTTCTCTGCATGCATGTCTTGTGCTCCCAGGAACCTCGAAGTTCCTTGACAGCAGGAATTATTTGAATCTCCAATCCCAGCACAGGACTTTGCACATTTTAGAGACTTAATAAAGGCTTGTAGTTTGTTGAATAGTATCCATAGATGCTCCCTCTCTCCTACTCCTACTAGGCTATGGAGTAAATAGTTCCTTCATGACCTGAAACAGTGACTATGCCTCTCTAATCTTGTTATTGACAACTGGATTTTAAAAGATATGAAATGTCTATAAGATATGAAAACATCATATTTGAAGAAGACGTATTTTTAAAATCTAGTTGACAATAATATAATTAGAGTTATACTCACAAATAGATGCATATAAATATTTATACATATATACATCCACACATGCATATATATATATATATGTACACACACACATCTATACCTATATATATATGAGAGGACAAGACTCTAAAGTTTTCACAGGGAAGTTAAGTGGCACAGCAGATAGAGTGTCAAGCCTAGAGTCAGGAAGCTCCTATGCTCCTATGGTTTCATCAGTGTAGGGAAGTCCTACTATGGAAATTCCCTCCCTGCTACAAATTAGCAACATCCCTGAATCTTATAGTCTTGGTCAAGAGTTGACTGGGGCACTGAGAGTTTGTGATTGGCCTAGGATGATGGAACCAGTACTGATCAGACTGGGGTCTTCCTGACTCCAAGACCATCCCTCTATACACCGTATACACTGTCTTCATAAATGATTTATTTTTATTATTGTAGTATCTGTCCTGATATGAAAGCATTTTGATAACCAGAAAAGTACTATTTACAAAGGTGAAGAAGAGATGACTGCATTGAGTTGGAAGAGATGGTCCTAACAGGGCTAACTGACCTTCACAAGAGAGACTGGGAATATTTCTCAGGGTCACTAAATGGGATTTCCAGGGACAGAAAGCCATTTTTACTTCTTCTCCATCAACCAAATTTTAGACAGTAAAGTTCATCCAGTAAGTCCTTGAGGAAAATGGCCATTTGGCTCTCTGGACTGTCACCCCCAAGCCTTAGAGAAATTACTAAGTGACCCCTAGATTTTATGAATGGTAATTAAGGCATAGATCCAAACATGCCCCTTTTCTCCTTTCCATTTCTGAATGCTTCTCATTACACTGCCAGACACTACAACTCCTATTTGGACAGGAACATAACTCTGGAATACAGGTTCCCTTGATGATATGTGACCCACTTAACCAAGTCTGTGAGAAACACGTTTCTCTTTCTTTTTGTGTCCTTGGGAGTTAAAGGCATGAAGACTTCTGAAACCATTGTGAGATGAACCTTTCTCTGGAAAGGGAAAGGCTGTCCTACTTTATATTCAGTACTTCCTGAAAGTGTCTAGATGCACAGGACCCACAATTATGTCAAATCTTCTAGCACAGTCCTTGGTGCCAGCCTAGGGTAGAACTGGAACCCATTGGTCTAAATTTCAAGGAAGAAATTTTTTGATGTCAAGAAAAATTTCCTAATCATTACAAGTCTCCCAATAAAATGGGTCAGGTTGGGAAAGTAGTGGGTTCATCCTCATTGGAGGTCTTTAAGCCAAGCCTGGATGACCATTTGTTGGTTACATAATAGAAGGAATTCTTGTTCGCTTCTGTTATAATTCGATCGCCATTGAGCTCCCTCCCATATCTGAGATGTCCTCATTCTGTTGGACTGTATGGCTAACCCTGAAGCTTTAATCTCTTTTAAGAGAAATCCTGTGAAAGAGTTTGACCAATACCTCTAGTAAGCCAAGGATGATAGAAGGAGGAAAGTTAATCGTCCCACTGTTTTCTAGTTTGGTTAGGCCACATGTAGAATATGATCTTCACCTCTAGTTGCCCCATGTACAGTCACAAACTACAGTATGTTTTATCGTCAGATGAGGGGTAACCAGAATGGAAGTAGTTTGAAAACAAAATCGTATAAGGAAAGAATGAAAAAAAAAAACAGGGCTATTTAATTTGGAGAGAAAAACTAAAGAAAAGTTGATTGCTCTTTAAGTGCAAGAAGATTCATCAGGAGGAAGAAGGAGTATTTTATTTCTCCGAAGGATAGAATGAGGAGAAATGGGTAGAAGTTATAAGGAGAAATTGTCTAGCTCAAAATAAGAATTTGATAATAAAAGTTACTCTACAATGAAATAGGCTGCCTTGTGAAGTAGTGATCTCTCTGTCTCCAGAAGTCTTAAAGCAGTCAGTCAATGAATATTTATTAGGAGCAGCTAGGTGACACAGTGGATACAGTGCCAGCCTAGAGGCAGGAGGTCCTGGGTTTAAATATGGTCTCAAACACTTCCTATCCCTGTGACCCTGGGCAAGTCATTGACCCCAATTGCCTAGTCCTTCCCATTCTTCTGCCTTGGAATCAAGATAATATTGATTCTAAGACAGAAGGTGAAGGTTTAAAAAAATTTATTAAATACCTGCCATATGCCAGGCTCTACGGTAAATACTAACAATACAAAGAAAGGCAAAATATAGTCTTTGCTTTCAATGGAGGAGACGACAACTACGTACAAACAAGCTATAGAGAGGACAAATTAAAGATAATCAACAGAGAGAAGGCTCTAGAATTCAGAGGAATTGGAAATGGCACCTTGTTAAAGGCAAGATTTTAGCTGGGACTTGAAAGAAACTAGGAGGCAGAGATGAGGAAGGAGAGTATTTCATGTAAGAGGGACGGCCAGTGAAAACAGAAACTAGATGCCTACTGCAGGGATATTGAAGGTAGGGAGGTTTCAGGATTTAATAGGAAAAGCAATGACCTGGGGCCAGGAATCCTGAGTTCTAATTCTGACTCTGATCCTTACAAATTGGGTAATCTCCATGACCTTCAGTTTCCTTATTCATCAAGTGAGATTAGTAATACCTGCCCACCTGCTTCTTGTAGATGAATTATGAGGAACAAATAGACTTGAAAGTTTTTTTGTAAACTGAAAGTTCTATATTAATGTAAGGGATAATTACAATGCAGGAATTTTCAAAAATACCTAATGTCCCCCTCAGCTCAAGACTAGCCAGTGAATTAACAAGTATTTGTTAAGAATGACAGCTATGGGGGCAGCTGGGTAGCTCAGTGGATTGAGAGCCAAGCCTAGAGATGGGACGTCCTAGGTTCAAATCTGGCCTCAGACACTTCCCAGCTATGTGACCCTGGGCAAGTCACTTGACCCCCATTGCCTTGCCCTTACCACTCTTCTGCCTTAGAGCCAATACACAGTATTGACTCCAAGATGGAAGGTAAGGGTTTAAAAAAAAAAAGAATGATAGCTATGTGGCAAACATTTTGCTAGATTCTGAGGATACAGGGGCAAAAATGAGACTGTCCTTGCCTTATTTGGTGATTTTATAGATTTCATGACACCATGATATAAAAGGTGGTACTATAATGAGTGTGATAGGATGTAAGTTCCTTGAGGGCAAGAATTTTTGCTTTTTTTAATTTCTA
The DNA here is from genome assembly GCF_027887165.1 of Monodelphis domestica. Taxonomy (NCBI): domain Eukaryota; kingdom Metazoa; phylum Chordata; class Mammalia; order Didelphimorphia; family Didelphidae; genus Monodelphis; species Monodelphis domestica. The sequence goes on along the minus strand of NC_077227.1, from coordinate 127,772,745 downwards.
GCAAGTTGTTCAGTAGTTTCCGTCCTGTCTGACTCTTTGTGACCCCATTAGGAGTTTTCTTAGCAAAGATTCAGGAGTGATTTGCCATTTCATTCTCCTGTTCATTTTACAGACGAGAAAACTGAGATAAACAGAATAAAGTGACTTGCCCAGGGTCATGCAGTGTCTGAGGTCAGATTTGAATTTAGGAAGATGAGTCTCATTGATGCCAGGTCTGGCTTTCTATCTACTGTACCACCTATCTACCCATTGCTAGCATAGTGCTTGCCATATAATGGCTTAATAATAAATACTTATTGATCGGTTGGTTGGTTGGCTGATTCATAATACGACCTCTAACACCCCTTCTGACTTCGAGAGAACATAGTAGAGCTCATACATGAGACCAGAGTTTTATTTGTGATATAGTGAGAATTCTGAACCCAGAGTCATGGCACCGGAACAACTTTACCACCTTCACATCCTTGCACAGTACAGACCCAAGTCTTGGAATGGGACATAAACCCAATCTCTCACTAACACCAGTACTACCCGTCTTTGTCCTTCTTCCCAATCCTCTCTCCCTTCCCTCTATGCACACAATCTTTTGTGAGGCTGAAGAGCAATATCCTGCTCCTTTCATTTCATCCAGTCACTTTTGCCAAACAATCCTAAAATCTCAAGAAATAATGCAAAAATCAAAGGCCACCCAGGAGATGTGCCCATAAGAAGTACCTCAAACCTTCCTGCTTTCTATCAGGAAACCCCCTTCCCCCACGCTCTCCATATCCCCTTTCTCCCACTTCCCCCACTTTAGTCAACCCTCCAGTGTTTATAGCCCAAGTGCAAGACTAAGAACAGACCTTGTGGAGCCGAGAACAGGAATCCTTTCCCTTCCCCTTCTGCTTCCCAGCCCACACAATTCCTTGTCCACATAATGTCAGAGAAGTCATTGCCACGTTTCATTTTCAGTGGAGAAAGGCCTCCCTGTGTCCTGGTCTGTGGTGGGACTGGCCTGGCAAAGGTAACAAGCCCTGCATAAAGGGGTTAGTTAGTTCTGGAATGGTTTGGAACCCAGACAGAATGGAATATTTTTCCCTATTTTCTTTACAGCTGAGAAAACACACACACGCACAAGAGCATATTTATTGAGATATTTCTATCCCAAAGTTTGTCTTTTAAAGTAAAATTTAAAAAGAAATAAAATTAGGTTCTCTGCCCACCCCTACTCCCTCCCCTACATCCCTCTCTCTTTTAATTTCTTCCCATTTCCTGGCCTAAGCTGAGAACAGAAAGCACTAAATCCTCAGAAGAAATATAGCATCTTGGTACAATGTTGAGCTTGTTCAGGGAGTGAGGTAACAGGCAACACCTTTAAATAAAAAAATAAAAAAAATCTTTGCAGATGAAATGAAGGAAGACAGACAGATACAGTAGGGAGAAATCAAGGGGCTCTAAGAACAGAACAGTAGAAAGGTCCAATTCCCCTCTCAGAAGAGAAGGTCCAACCAAATACTTTATACCTAGCAGTCAGTCAGTAAACATTTTTAAGCACCTACTATGTACCAGGCAACTATTCCTTGCCCTCAGGAAACTCACAATCTAGCCAGAGAGACAACAAGCAAACAAATATATACAAACAAGCTATTTACAGAATAAATAGGAAATATTTTTTATTTTATTTTTATTTAGTCAATTTAGAACACTATTCCTTGGTTACAAGAATCATATTATTTCCCTCCCTCCCTTCCCTCCACCCTTCTCATAGCCAATGTGCAATTCCTTGATCAGAACCTATTTCCATGTTGTTGATGTTTGCACTAGGATGTTCCTTTAGTGTCTATATCCCCAATCATATCCCCATCAACCCATGTAATCAAGCAATTGGTTTTCTTTAGTGTTTCTACTCCCACAGTTTTTCCCCTGAATGTGGATAGTGTTCTTTCTCATAGATCCCTCCAAGTTGTTCAGGATCACTGCATTGCCACTAATGGAGAAGTCCATTACATTCGATTGTACCACAGTGTATCAGTCTCTGTGTATAATTGTGTATAATGTTCTCCTGGTTCTGCTCCTCTCACTCTGCATCAATTCCTGGAGGTTTTTCCAGTTCCCATGGAATTCCTCCACTTTATTATTCCTTTAAGCACAATAATATTCCATCACCAACATATCCCACAATTTATTCAGCCATTCCCCAATTGAAGGGCATCCCCTCATTTTCCAATTTTTTGCCAACACAAAGAGCGCAGCTATGAATATTCTTATACAAGTCTTTTCCCTCATTATCTCTTTGGGGTACAAACCCAGTAGTGCTATGGTTGGATCAAAGTGCCCTTTGGGCATAGTTCCCAATTGCCCTCCAGAATGGTTGGATCAATTCACAACTCCACCAGCAATGAATTAATGTCCCAACTTTGCCACATCCCCTCCAGCATTCATTACTTTCTGTTGCTGTCATGTTAACCAATCTGCTAGGTGTGAGGTGATACCTCAGAGTTGTTTTGATTTGCATCTCTCTGATTATAAGAGATTTAGAGCACTTTTTCATGTGTTTATTAATAGTTTTGATTTCTTTATCTGAAAACTGCCTATCCATGTCCCTTGCCCATTTATCAATTGGAGAATGGCTTGATTTTTTGTACAATTGATTTAGCTCTTTATAAATTTGAGTAATTAGACCTTTGTCAGAGGATTTTGTTATGAAGATTATTTCTCAATTTGTTGCTTCCCTTCTAATTTTGGTTGCATTGGTTTTGTTTGTACAAAAACTTTTTTAATTTGAAATAATCAAATTAAGGAAGGAAGGTGGCCTTGCAGTCCCAGATCTCAAACTATACTACAAAGCAGTGGTCATCAAAACAATATGATTAAGAGACAGAAAGGAGGATCAATGGCATAGATTTGGGGTCAGTGACCTCAGCAGGACAGTCTATGATAAGCCCAAAGATCCCAGCTTTTGGGACCAAAATCCACTATTTGATAAAAAAAAACTACTGGGAAAATTGGAAAGCAGTATGGGAGAGATTAGGTTTGGATCAACATCTCACACCCTATACCAAGATAAACTCAGAATGGGTGAATGACTTGATTATAAAGAAGGAAACTATAAGTAAATTAGGTGAACACAAAATAGTATACATGTCAGATCTTTGGGAAAGGAATGATTTTAAAACCAAGCAAGAGTTAGAAAAAAATCACAAAACGTAAAATAAATAATTTTGATTATATAAATAGGAAATATTAAAAGAAGGAAAGCACTAGAATTAAGAGGGTTTGGGGAAGGCTTCCAGTAAAAGATAAAGTTTTGGTTGGGACTGAAAAGAAACCAGGGGAGGTAGTAGGAGGATATGAGGAAGGAGGGCATCTCAGGCATAGGGAAGAGCCAGAGAAATTTCTAGAAACTGAAAGATGGACTGTCCTGTACATGGAACAGCTAGGAGGCCAGTGCTATTGTATCAGAGTACATGGAAGAGTAAAATATAAGAACACTGGAAAGGTAAGCAGGGACTAAGTTCTGAAGAATTTTGAATGCTAAACAGGAAATGTTATACTTGATCCTAGAGATGATTGGGAGCCACTTAAGTTTATTAAATACAGAGGAGTGTCAGGATTGTGCCTCTGCTTTAAGGAAAATAATTTCATTGGTTGAATGGAGGATAGATTCAAGTGAGGAGAAATCTGAGGCAGGCAAACTCAAAAGCAGGCTATTGCAATAGTCCAGGCATGAGGTGACATAGGCTTGCACTAGAGTGGTAGCAAGGTCAAAGGAGAGAAGGGGGCATATTCCAGAGATAGCAGAAGGGAAATTTAACCAGATTTGGCAACAGATCAAAGGATGAGGGATAGCGAGGAGTTGAGGAGGATACCAAAGATGTGAGCCTGAGGGATAGGAAGATGTTGTTGCCCTCAACAGAAATAGAGAAATTAGGAATGAGATGAGGATTTAGGGGGAAAGATAATGAATGAGTTCAGTTTGGGGTGTGGGGAACCATCCCACGGAGTAGTCAAAATATTATGGGAGTAGAATCCTCTAAATTAGTTGCCTCTCTGAGTGTCAGTCACAAAGAACCTCAGGCACCAACTTGTTCCAAACAAGCATTTGCCAAACACAAATCTAATTGCCTTGCATTCAGAGGTAAAAATCTAAACAGACCCTGCCTTTGAGGAGTTTATAATCTCCAAGGGGGAAACAACTTGTACATAGAAAATAAATCCAAAATAAATCCCAGGGAAGAGCACAGGTCTATTAGGAAGACTAGTCTGACAACACCAGAAAGGAAGTTTTAGGGAACATGATGGAAGGCTGGGGTAGAATAGTGGGGACCCAAGAAGGATGGAATGGACACTGATGAGTATGAGGGAGTGAGAAGCCCATACTCAGGGAAGGAAGCTGCACAACCCAGGCAATCCAGGAGATTCTGAATGGAGCTACTGGATACAAGCTTTCTTTGCCCTTCACAGTGGTGATGGTTATGTTGATCAATCCTTGAGCAAGAGGAAGAATGATCAAGCGGGAGAAGGTACCCACATAGCTGTGGATTAAATGGTGAGTCTCTGGTCCTGCCTGATAGTCAAGGCAGAGGACAGTGGAATCCTGAGGCCCAGATGCTTATAGGGGATTGAGTCAAGCTTTAGGTGGGTGCTTCTTTTCCAGACATTTCAGTAGTGTCTCACTCTTCATGACCATATTTGTGGGTTTCTCAGCAAAGATACTGGAATGGTTTGCCATGCCCTTCTCCAGATCATTTTATAGATGAGAAAGCTGAGGCAAAAGGGTTAATGATTTGCCCAGGGTCCTACAGCTAGTGATTGTCTAAGGACATGTTTGAACTCAGATTGTCCTAACTCCAGGCTCAGCCCTTTGGCCACTGTACCACCATTTAAGCTTTAGATACTCACTCTCTCATCTTCAACCAGGTCAGCTCTACTCCAAGGCTCACACTCCACTGTGCAACAGATTATCTTCCCCAGGGTTAGACTTTATTCTGAAGGATCTTTGGTCCTGGACTGATGACTGGTTTGGAGAGGGAGGAATGGCAGGACTGACAGCCCACAACTGCCCTAAAGATAAAGGGTTCAAGGGTCTGAAGGGCAAGTGCCAGAGTCCAAGAATTCTACCAAAACAAAGCATATATATAGCATGCTAAAGAGGCATGATAAGTATCAGTACACCCATTTTACAGACAGAAACTGAGCCTTGGAGGAATTAAATATTTTGCCAATGGTTACACAGCTAGGACTCCTGACTCCAAGGCCAGTGATCTTTCCACTAAAACATTGCTTCCTCTGGCTTTAACCTACCTTTCCAACTTTATGTCATCTCCCTTTATGAGACCTGTGCCCCAACCTAACTGCACTACTCACCCACCTCCATCTTGTGCCAGGGCATACTGCCTCCTGGCTCTGGAATGCATCACCCCCCCCCAGCTCCTATATTGTCTTTCTTCCCCTTTTCAAAACTCAGTGGAGGTGCCATCCCCTCCATAAACCAGGGAATCCCTCATTCCCTCTGGCCTCTGAAGTGATCTCACCTTCCTTGAACCTCTCAGACCACTCTGGACTCTCTTATGTAGCTAGTATATGATACCGATTTGTATACATGCCTTATGTATACACCCATACATTGTTTTTTTTAGAGTTAGAAAAGATCCTAGAGGCCATCTAGTAGCAACTCCTTATTTTACAGGTGAGGAAACTGAGTCCAAGCCAGTTTAAATTAGTTGCCTAAAGTCATTCAGGTAAGGATTTGAATCCAAGTCCTTTGACTTCAAACACTACCTCTTTCTTCATGCTCCCAGCATCTCTCTAGCCTATAGCCTTGAACATACTATACCTTTTACAGTTGTTGAATGAAGAGATAGGAGGTGTTCTTTGGAGGTCTGGAATTCACTAAGTTTACCAAGATGGGAGAAATTTTATAGCTCTGGTCATCTTTGTACCTTCCATAGACAGTCACAGAGCTCCTCACTTAGGAGCTGCTTATTCAGTGCTTTGATGCAGTGGTATCAAATTCAAAGAGAAATAAGGGCCACTAAACTTTACCTGGGATCCCTGTGGGCCACACGCGGACTTTAAGACACACAAATTAACACTCTCTGTGTTCTATTGTATTTTTACTTCTTTTGCTAAATATTTCACAATTATATTTTTATCAGGTGGGTTGCAGTCAGGAGTGGCTTCAGGGCTCCTGAGTTTAACACCTCTGGTGTAACAAACAGATTAAAAAACATGCTAGCTGTACAAAGCAAAAAGGGGCTCGATTTCATCATGTATTTTGGAGGAACGGGCTCCATAATATGGCCCTTCACCGCCTGCCAATGCAAAATTTATGAAAACATGCCACAGACTCCATCTAGTCCCTTCTCTCCCTCCCTGAGGCTTGCAGATTACTCTCATCTCATCCAGAAGCTTAAGCCTTTGCTCAAGCCAGCCTTAGGGCTGCCAATCAGTCAATACTTGATAAGTTTGCCCTCTCCTTGGAAGCTTCTTACAGATGATCACGTTTGCAAGGGCTTTTCATTTTAATTTTGGTAACTTTCGTCAGCCCGTTTCTAGCATGGAGGTGGCCCTGGTCATCTCTGAGTCTTGCACGGGGATGAGTGCAATGCCTCTAACATAGGAGCTGAATTGTGGGAAAAGGCCAGCAGAACGCTCATTCCGGTGTGTCCTACCAAGCTGGAAAGGCTTTGCTTTCAATCCATTGATAGACTATTAGACAATCATCTTTCATCTGACCATTAGATTTGCTCACTTCAGAGAGGTTCATCAACACAGCTTCATCCACCAGGGAGTAGGTTTTCTTGGGCACAGCTCACAAAGAGTAACTTCTGGTTTGGGGAGGATCCCCTGGTGAAAAGGCAAAGGACTCAAGGTGCAGATGAAGACATGTAGTCTCAGGAACAATCAATGTCTGTATTCCCTTTTCTTGACTTAACACTTAAGTGGCTAATAATTGAAAGCAAGGGATGGGATAGAATAAGACCATATGCTCTTTAAGGATGGCTTTGAAAGAACAAGGAATATTTAACCAAGAGAAGTCCTTGTAAGGGGACATTAAAACTGCTTTCAGTTATTTAAAGGGTTATTAAGTGGAAGAGAAAACACTTTTTTTTTTTTGCATCCAGGAGGCAGAACTGGAAGCAGAGGGTAGAAGTTGCAAAGATACAAATTAAGACCTTTTTCTTGACCATTTTTATTTGTTATAAGGGTTTTTTTCCCTTTTATTGAGAACGGGAAGAGATTTGGGAGAGGGAAAGAATAATGATGAAAGTGATACAGAGGGGGCAAAAAGAAACAAAAAAATCAGTGTAGCACTTAACAAATTTTTTTGAACTCTTACCTTCTTAGAATCAATACTGTGTATTGGTTCCAAGGCAGAAGAGTGGTTAAGTGACTTGCCCAGGGTCACACAGCTAGGAAGTAGCTGAGGATAGATTTGAACCCAGGACCTCCCATCTCTAGTCCTAGGCTCTCAGTGCACTGAGCCATCCAGCTACTTCCAAATACTTTTTTTTAATGAAGAGAAAAGAACAGAAAGAGGTTTAGGAGATGTAGCCAACAGGAATGCAGTACATAATGAAGGTGTTTCATGTTTTACTAGTTTTTAAATATATATATGTATATATATATATAAACATGTTTGTACTTGTTCACCAAGTTCAGAAAATTAAATTAAATTTCATTAAGTAATATTTAAATTTAAACATTTAATTAAATTATAAATTAAATTCCTATAAATTAAAATTAATTTAAAATGTAAAATAAAGTGATGGAAAGACTGTGAGTGGCATGAGGCAGCAAACATCTACATGGATCATGGATGTAGAAAAAGAAGGGCTGTCAGAGGCCATCTAATCCAACATTTTCATTTTACACATGTGGAAACTGGGTCCTAGAGAGACTAAGTGGCATATAGAAGGTCCCACGGGTAAGTAATCAGCAGAGGAAGGATTTGAACCCAGCTAATACCATTCCACTTCATCTAAAAGCAAGCATTCTTAATATATTGGAGTATTCACTTATCTGATTTTTTAAATTGTATTAGTTGTTTGTGTCTGGGTCTTTCCTCCCTACCAAACTAGTAAGGGCAGGATCCTATTCTATGCTCAAGGGCAAGGATCGCTGGCTATTTAATCTTTGGTTGGTGTTGGTATTTTATTCATAAAAGGCGCTAAGTATGTTTGTTAGATTATATTAGATTGAATGGGAGAGAATCCCCTGGTGACTGAGGAAATAGAATTCTAGTTATGTGGGTCAGGTTTTCCATTGCTGCAGTTGAAATCATGATCTTCAGGAGCAACCTATGAGGTCCATGCATGGGGCTGCACTTTAGGACTGCAATGCTCATAGCTTCCCCTCCTGGGCCTTTCTCTCGGGGAAAGCTACAAGTCCTTTCCTCCATCAGATCTTTTCGAGAAATTAGCTGCTTCTGCAGGAGATGATGAATAGGTGAATAGTGACATCTACTGGAAGGTAGTTCTAGAAAGACCATGTTCCTGAAAAGTCTCTTCTAAGATGAATTTTCTTTCACATTTGACTTACCATTTTCCTTTGGGAGACACTGGGGGGCTCTGTCAGACAGTGGAAAGAACCCTGACTTTGTAGTAGGTAGACCTAGGTTCGATTCATGACCTCAAGCCAATTAGTCTCTGTGAGTTCAATTTCTGCAACTGGAAAATGAGGGAGTAGGACGAGGTGGCCCTTCCCAGAACGTTAACACTTTAACATCAAGTTTTCCCCCTTTCTCCTCCTCTCAGCTTCTGTAAAACACAAGTCACTTCTCCTCTTGGGACCCTAATTTCCTCCCGTGCACATGATATCTTCTCTGAAGTCCCTTCTAGCTCAAAAATGATATGATTCTGTCTTAGCTGTTCTCAGCAATATAATAATCCAAGACTCATCCAAAGGACTCATCCAATAATCCAAAGGACTCATGATAAAAAATGCTAACTACCTTCAGAGAAAGAAATAATGGAGTCTAAATGCAGATTGAAGCATACTATTTTTCACTTTATTTTTTTTCATCTTTATTTTTTTTGGTCTGTATTTTCTAACATGACTAATACAGAAATATGTTTTGCATGACTGCACATGTATAATCTACATCAAATTGCTTTTTTGCTTAAGGAGGAGGAAGGGGAAGAGGGAGGGAGAGAGTTTGGAATTTGACATTTTTAAAAACAAATATTAAAAATTGTTTTTACAAGCAATTGGGGGAAAACAACATTTTAATAGGTCAAAAATAAAGCAAAATGCTATGATTCTCAATGAACTTAAACACATAAGTAGTTAATAATTGAAATAAAGGGATGGGATAGAATAGGACCATATGTTCTTTAAGGATGGCTTGAAAGAACGTGGGATGTTTAACCAAGTGAAGTCCTGGTAAGGAGGACATTAAATCTGCTTTCAATTATTTAAAGGGTTGTTAAATGGAAGAGAAAACATTCTTATTCTGTCTAGAAGGCAGAACTAGAAGCAGAAAGTGGAAGTTGCAAAGAGACAAATTAAGATTTTTATGTAAGAAAATCAGAGGTATCATAATGTGGAATGGGCTGCCTAGGGAGTAAGAGGTTCTTCAAGCAATGGCTAAATAGCCACTAGTTGGAATTTGGATATGGCATAGAGGAGATCTTGTATAGGTAAAGGTTGAATTAGATGGACTCCCAAGGCCCTAAAAACTCCAAAATTCTGTGAAACCTTCTGTAAATTGAAGACTGTCTTTTTATTGTATTCAGTCATTTTCAGCTCTTCATGACCCAGTTTAGAGTTTTCTTGGCAAAGATCCTGACTGGAGTGGTTTACCATTTCCTTCTCTGACTCATTTTACAAATGAGAAAACTGAAGCACATAGGGATTAAGTGACTTGACATGGGTCACACAGTTAGTAAGTGTCTGAGATCAGATTTGAACTCAGGTCTTTCTGATTCCAGACCCAGCATTTTATCCACTGTGCCATCTAGCTGCTCCTAAGGCTGTCTTTACCTACCCTCTTACCCATTTTGTAAGTTCCAATCAAGTTCTCTAGAGGCATACATTAACGGTGGAAAATTCCATCTGTCCATCTTCCTAAGGGGTGAGTGTAGCTAAGTTTCTGTAACTTTTGTATTCCATCCTTTCTTCTGAACTGGACCAGTGAATTCTTCCTAAATCTCTTAGCCATTTTAAGGGGGAAAAGGCAAGCTTCCTGTATGAGAAATTGGGGAAGGGATTTTTAAAAACATTGCAAGGAAGATTGGTCAAATCCTTCTCTCAGAGTCTCATTTTCCTTTTTGGTAAAATGTAAATGACAAAGATCACTAAAAGGAAACTGAACACTGAGTAATGGAATCATCAATAATCACCCTAGAGAGGAGATAATGAAATATGCCTCCCTCCTCTTTGAAGAGAAGTGAGGGACTTTGGGGGCAGAAAGCTGCAGAATTTGTCAAACACGGGCACCATATTTTGGTTGTTTTTCTTTGTTACGGAAGGGGTTCATTGTTGGAGGGATACATATCCGAAACAGAATATTAACTAAGAACAAAAGACATCGTTGCCACCTATTTTCTTAGTAGTGTGATATCTATAGAAGGTTAGAGGTCATCAAGACTAACCACTGTCCTGAAAGAGATTTCTCCCTGCAGCAAGATCAATTCAATCCACTCCAATAAACCGTTATTAAGTGCCTTATGCATGAGAGGCACTGAGTGATTTTATGAATGTTTTTTATATCTTATCTTAGTGGGGGGTTTATTTTGTTTCACTTTTATGTATTCTTCTTCCTCTAAACATTTTATGAAGCCAGGATTCCCTGGAAAGGGCATTCCCCTTTACTAGGGGGAAGTTTCTTAGTCTGAAGGAATTATAATTATAACTAAGATTTACATAACACTTTTTAAGATTTATAAAGAGTTTTACAAATACTGTCTCATTTGATATTCACAACAACACTGAGAGGGAGGGGCTATCATTATCCCCATTTTGAAGATGAGAATATTAAAGCAGACTTAAATGACTTGTTTAGATTAAGTATCTGAAGTCAAATATGAACTCAAGATTCCCCGCCTTGAGATTTAATGCTCTATACACTATATCACCTCTGCCTCTAGAGTATATGCTTCCTAGAGGATCTTCCCTGGGGTCTCTGTGTCCTTCATTGGATTCACTCAATGCTAACCACCGAAATACTTTTTTTTCATCTATTCCAGGTAAACTATGACCACTTTACTCTTAGTGTTGATGAGTTTGCGAGTCATCGCTGCAGCCATCTCTGTGGAAGTTTCAGGTAAGGGATTCAACATTTCTGAACTTCATATAGTGACTGGGTCCTCCCCTAAGACACTCTAAAGACTTGATTTGGGGGCTGATGTGACTGTGGCTTCTCAAAGACTTTTCAGCAGAGATTCAGCCCTAGTGGGACTTATCCGGATGGAAAGATTTCAAGTATGGATCTTTTTATATGTGTGCCCTAGGAGGCTGAGCTAGCCTGGCCAAGTTCAGAGAGAATTATCAGCACAAGGCTGGCCAGAGATGATATTCTCTTGCTATATCCCTGCCCAAAGACTAGACTGGTGATAGCGAACCTTTTAGAGATCTTAGAGACTAAGTGCCCAAACTGCAACCCATTTGCCATATGTGATCCCCCAGACAGAGGAGGGAAGAAGCTCTCCCATTGGGATGCTGGGCAGTGGGCAGGTGATGTGAGAAATGCCCATAGGTGTGTGTGGAGAGGGGGAAAGGAGCAGCCACCTCCACTCTGGCACACGTCATAGATTCTCCAACACAGTGGAAGGAGCACCCCATTCGTGAAATCACTGACCCAGGAAAACCATCTAATTTCTTAAGTGGATTCTCAGTCCTTTAGCCTTATACTACAACACTGAAGCTTCTCAAAAGCTCCCCCCACTCACCTGCTCAGCATGACAAGAGTATCAATCCAGTCCCACAAGTATTCATTAAGCACTCACTTGGTATAAGACATTGTGCTAGGCTTTGCAAATACAGAGAAAAAGCAAAAACAGTGGTCCCTACTTCTTATGATGCCTTACTTATTCTCTTTAGGGGATATGACATATAAGCTGGTAAGAATTACTCAAATAAAGTGTGTGAAGAGCACTAATGAGAAGATGAATTTCTACTCCCTCCTTGAGGCAGATGTGATACTCTATATCGGCCTCTATCTTGGGTGATCTTACCCTATTCAGAGAGATCTTGGCAAAGACCTTTTCATTGATTCCACTACAATACCACCAGTAGAGTCTCTCTACTGGTACAGACCAGTAGCTCTTACAAGCTAAACTGGAAACAGAGGGCCGACTGGACAAAGATAAGGCATAGATAAATTGAAAGAGACAATTCTTAAAAGACAAAGATCCAAAAAGGACCAAAAAAGAAAGAAACTATATGAAGCAGGTAGAAAGAAACCCAATAAATGAGCAATCAAATAGGTAGTAAGTTCCCCATCATTGAACATGTTTAAGCAGAGGCTAAATGTTATGAACATTGTAGATGAGATTCAAGTTTCAGGGAGGGCTTAAATGAGATGATCTCTGAGGTTCATTTATTTGTTTTAATTCTGAGAGTCTATGATACCATGATAAAACCTCATTGGATTGCCCAAAATCTAGACAAAACTATACTCGGAATAAATCAGTGTCATAAGATCTTCCCTTGAGATTAGGGGAAACTGCAATCACTAAAATCTAGACATTGTGTTTTTCTTAAATTCTTTCATAAGAACATAAAAAATGCTATTCAGAGTCAGAGTAATGATCCTTGACCCAACAAGGCACCAGGACTCACTATATCACAAGCATCTTGCCACATGTCCCATCCCAATAAATCTACTACCTCTCCTTCTCGTGTGTGGGTACAATAATTAAATCAAAACTACCATAGTACTCTTGGTGAGGGCATGGAAATTTACTGTACTGTGACTACATTCACAATCCCCGATTGATTAAGACAAAATTCCCTTCCCTGGCTGCCATTCCCCTACCTGCATTGTATCCCTCTAGGAGAATACAATCTCTCAGAGCACAGAGACTCTCACTTTTGTGTTTATATCCCCAGTATTTAGTACAGTGTCTGTCACACAGTAGGCACTTATTAATGCTGGTTGATTGATTATGTTATAATCAAAATTATTTTGAGAGACTGGGTTTTGGATAAGAATATCAGTTTACTGATTAAGCTTGCCTTTGAACCAATAAAGGTATAGGTCATGGGCCCTCTCGATGATCAAAGAACCTTATGGCAGATATATAAATAGAGCTTTAGGAGTTCATTATTCAGCCCCACCTTTGAACATTCCAAGACATCTCTAATTGGGAAATAGTGAATTAGGAAGTGATCCATCAGACTCTCAGCCCATCCCCAAACATACTGGTAAGTTGTCATGAGGACAAGAAAAAAATCATTGTCTCCTTTATCAAGGAACCATATTTTGTTAAAAGGGAGACATTCCTTGATGTTTTTAAAGTGAGAGCAAATGTAAAAAGCAACAGAATGACCCAGAACTCAAATGCAGTAACATACAAAATTCTCTGTAATCTAGACCCCTAAATAGAAATTAATATGGCACATGAACAATAAATTCTCAAAACTGGTTCCTCAATTAGCAATTATAATCCATGCCTTCTGCCTCAAAAAGTTAGAATCCACATGGGAGCAGAAACACAGAAGAAAAAAACTGCTTGGTTACATGGATATGATTGGGGATACAGACTCTAAATGATCACCCTAGTGCAAACACCAACAATCTGGAAATAGGTTTGATCAAGGACACATGTAAAACCCAGTGGAACTGCGTGTTGGCTATGGAAGATGCTGGAGGGAGAGGAGGGAAAGAACATGACTCTTGTAACCAAGGAAAAATATTCTAAATGGCCTAATTAAATAAAAATTTCAAAAAAAAAGTTAGAATCTAAATATTCTTGTTTTCCTCCCAAATTTCTTGAACTGCTTTATGTTTTAAGTATTACATATACAGTCTCTAAAATTTTTCTATCTCTACTATTCATTGTTGAAAACTTTATCTACAATTATGTTCTTTAAGCAGTAAAGGGTATTTCTAGGATCCTAAGATTTGGTGAATAAGTCTGTGTTCATCTTATTGGCAAAATTTATAATTCTGTGGTCTTTGATTTAATTATATCTCAGCCTTTGTCTTCCAAAAACAAAGAGTAAATTGGGGAAACATTGTATAACTAAGACCTCTGACAAAGGTCTAATTATTCAAATTTATAAGGAGCTAAGTCAATTGTACAAAAAATCAAGCCATTCCCCAACTGAAAAATGGTCAAGGGACATGAATAGGCAGTTTTCACATAAGGAAATCAAAACTATTAATAAACACATGAAAAAGTGTTCTAAATCTCTTATAATTAGAGAAATGCAAATCAAAACAACTCTGAGGTACCACCTCACACCTAGCACATTGGCCAATATGACAGTAAAGGAAATTAATAAATGTTGGAGGAGTTATGGCAAAATCAGGACACTGATGCATTGCTGGTGGAGTTGTGAATCAACCCAGGCATTCTAGAAGGCAATTTGGAATTATGCACAAAGAGCTTTAAAGGAATGCATATCCTTTGATCTTCATCCAGCAATGCCATTACTAGGTTTGTACCCCTAAGAGATAATAAGGAAAAAATACTTGTTCAAAAATATTCATAGCTGTGTTCTTTGTGGTGGCAAAAAATTGGAAAATGAAAGGATATGCCTCAAATTGTGTTATATGATGGTAATGGAATACTATTATGTTCAAAAGCAAAGAGCCCTATTGCCAAATCTATTCTCTGATGTTTATCTTGCCCTTCTCTGGATCTTCTTAAATTCCACAATGCTCTCCTTAAGACTTACTGACCAGAATTTCCCAGTGTCTCATTTTCTCCTGGATCTTTCACAGAGAATTTGAAGCAAATGCCTTTCAGTTCAGTGGTAGAGTTTATACTAAGGGTATCAAATGGGACAATCCTTTGGGCAACAAGAACACAGCAAACTTTTGCTCTAGACTCAAAGGCATCACCCCTATTGGTGAATCTGAGGAGGTCAGCTCCCCCTAATTTAGAATAATACAGTCCTTAAATACTCTGAAGTTGTCACTTTGTTCCTAATGTGCTAATGACCTGTCTCTCTCCCATGTTCCCCCTTCTAGACCATGCTAACTTACTGAGTGTGAGCATCCCAGAGCCTTCTCCCCTTCGTGTTCTTCTTGGAAACTCTCTCACCATTCCCTGCTATTTCATTGACCCTATACACCCTGTGACCACAGCCCCTTCCACACCCCCACTCTCACCCCGGATCAAGTGGAGTCGCCTCTCAGAAGAGAAGGAGGTGGTTCTTTTGGTAGCCACTGAGGGGCGAGTACGGATCAACAGTGCCTACCAGGACAAGATCTCACTGCCCAACTACCCTGCCATCCCCAGTGATGCTACCCTGGAGATCAACAACCTTCGCTCCAATGACTCAGGCATCTACCGCTGTGAGGTGATGCATGGTATTGAGGACAGCCATGCTACTCTGGAGGTCATTGTCAAAGGTGAGGGACCTCTCTACCAATTTGGATTTATTATTTAGGGAACTAAACTTGAAGTCAGGGAGAATCTGGGTTCCAATTCTATCTCAGAAACGTATTAGCTACAAGACTGAACAAATCCCTTAAATTCCTTGTACCACAGTTTGATTACATATTGGAAACATGTGAGGGGGTTGGAGTCTACTTCATGGTCTCTAAAGTACCTTCCAGCTCTAAATTCATGATTTCATGTCCTATGTTCCAAAATACATTTTTTCTCCACATTTTCTTCCCTGGATATTCATGATCAATTCTTTTTTGTCCCAAGGAAGTGATTTTATCCTCTGAAGTAATCATCATAATACCTCACATTTTATACTTTAAAAAATGCACTTGTATCCATTTTCTTGCTTATTTCTCAGAAAATACTTTGCGTCATTGCCAGTTTACACATGAAGTGACTAAGTGACTTAACTAAGGTCACACAATAGGTTAATCGCCTGTAAGCAAGTTAGTATCAGAGTTGTGATTAGAATACTGTCCCCTAATTCTTTCTCTGGCATCCTTCCTGCTATGGCATGTTGCCCCACCACCAGGGAAACCTAAGAAGCCACTCCAAATTACTAAAATCATGTTACCTGTCTATTTTCTTTCCCCAAAGAGAACTTAAGATCTTTGTTGGGCAACAAAGCTGTTGGCATAAGGATATAACAAATCAGACTGTCACCAGACTTTGCCCAAAAGAAGACTAGAAGATAGTAAGCTCTGGGGAAGAGAACCAATTCCATTATCTTTCTCAAAAGATAATCCCATAGAACAAAGAATCTGGGTCCCTGAACTTGGTTTTAAAATAAGTGTGTATGTATAATATCCACCATGTATATATATATATGTATATATATAAAAATATCCATACAATGTATATATATATGTAAATATAATATATATTTGTAACTATTTCAATACAATTAGTTTTCTTTTTATTTTTTGCATTTAAAAAATTCTGAAATGGAATCCATTGGCTTCACCAAGTTGCCAAAGGGATCCATGACACAAAAAAGGTTAAATATCCTCATCTTAAAGGAAAGCCTTCAAATTTAAAGAGAAATCTACTGGGACTGCTTTTATTTTCTCAAGGGCAGTTGAGAGTCCTTTTGTCCAAAAGCAGAGAGGTAGCATCGAAACGTGATGTTAGCAAGACATCAGAGATTCTGGCTAGCTTTTTAACATGTGCGTGTGTCTGTGTCTCTGTGTGTGTCTTTTCTAGGGATCGTGTTCCATTACAGGGCTATCTCTACGCGTTACACCCTGGATTTTGAGAAGGCACAGCAGGCCTGCTTACAGAATAGTGCTGTCATTGCCACTCCTGAGCAGCTACAGGCTGCCTATGACGATGGTTACCACCAGTGTGATGCTGGCTGGCTGGCTGACCAAACTGTCAGGTAGGCTTTCTGTGACAGAATCAAAAGGAGATCATGGAGAAAGGGATGAGGAAGAAGGACACAGATTTAGGGTCTGGGAAACTGGGATAGAAGAGAAAACCAGGAGAATAGTTTGCCTAGCAGAGTGCTAAGTGCCCTGTTAAAACTTAATAAACATACTAAAATGGAGAAAAGGAGTTTCTTGGAATTCAGAATACCTGGATTTCCATCCTGCTTCTGAGGTATTCTAGATGTCCAGGGACAAGACATTTAACCTTTTAGTGCCTCAGTCAGTTCTCTGAGGGAATCGGAGTTGAGTTACAGCTGCAGACAAGTTATTGATCAGTATTGATAGAAGGCATTTCCATACTGTGAGTACCTTATTAAAATGGAATCACAGGTCCAGACCCCCATGCCCCCCCAAATCTATTATCTTAGAAATGATGGATTCAAGTGCTATTCTTAGTGAGCATTTAGTCAATTTAAAAAAAAAAAAACAAACAACTTAATCAAATACCCACACAGGGAACATTGCTGCTAAGGCAGCAACAGGATAGTGATCAAAAACCCTAAGAAGCTACATTTTTCCCCTGGAAGAGTTAAAAATCTAGCCAGAACAAAGCAGACAGAGAAGATGGAAGGCTAGATTGAAAGAGCTAACATTTCTATGGCACTTTAAGGGCTACAAAGCACTTTCTGTATGTTATCTCATTTGATCTTCACAACCCTGGGAGGTAGGTGCTATTATTCCCATTTTTCAGATGAGGGAACTGACAGAGATCCGGTGATCTTTCTGGGGTCAAATCTTTTGCCTGAGGAAGAATTTGAACTCAGTCTTTTAGGTTCCAAGTCTATCACACTAGCCAATGGGTCACTTTCTTGTCTCTCATATACTTTTTTTAAAAAATACAGATGCTAAAAGATAGTTGAATAAACAGACTACACTAGAGGTGTCAAACATGGCCCTCAGGCCACGTGTAATCCACAATACTGCTGAATGCAGCCTGAACCAGATTAAAGTAAAATTGTGAGAAAGGGAGGGAGAAAATTTGAATCACAAAATGTCAGAAAACAGTTGTCAAAAATTGTTTCTATATGTGTTTGGGGGAAAAGGGTTTTTTCTAAAAAGTGTAATGGGGAAATATTTAACAAAATAAATTAAAGTTATAATAAAATAGATAATATTATACTTTAAAACTAAGTCACATAGGACCCACAGGAATCTTTATGTACAGTTTAGTGCCCCCCATCAATTTCCATTTGAGTTTTACACTACGAAAGTACACATCTGCAATTACATTGATACAAGAAATATAGTCACTGGTAGACTTTCTCCAGCCTGATGCTGATTCCGTTCCCATTCTTTGGGCTACACCTTCTCATCTTGTTGCTCTTAGGTACCCTATTCATAGCCCCCGTGAGGGCTGCTATGGAGACAAGGATGAATTCCCTGGAGTAAGAACCTATGGCATCCGAGACACCAATGAGACCTATGATGTATACTGCTTTGCAGAGGAGATGGAAGGTAAGTGTGTCTTGGGACCAGGGCCACTGTCTATCAGGGAAAGATCCGTTTCTTCCAAAAGGCATACCAGGAAGGCCACAAAATAGATGAACATTTACCAAGGGGTCTATGGGGTGACCCACTCTATCATGGTTTGTTTGTTTGTTTGTTTTTCCAGCAGAAGTGAATGATGATGAACTGCATAGCCTACTCTCCCTTAATACTTTGCCTAGTGTCCTACCATCTGGAGAATTCACTATCCTGCTTTGTGGCCATAATATATACTCTTGAATTGGAAATTCCTCCTGTCCCAATAAATGGAGCTCCCAACTCCATTCCAGCAGAGCTAGCTTCCCATTTCACACTTGTACTCAGGGTACCCCTAGGTGCACTTCCTTAGCCCTGGGCTTTACTTAAGCAGTATTATTTTAAGACCTATGACTGTGGCATAAATTGGAATGGGGAAAAGGCAGTTTGGGAATAACTGCATAATTCACAGACTTAATTGGGAAATTGAGATACGCTGTGATTTTAACTAAAGTAGACATGAGGTCTGCATTCCCTCATCCCCTTTATTAGCCAGTTCTTCACTGGAGGGGGGGAGTAGTCCCCCAAATCCCAAACCACATACTTAGTATTCTCACATTCCTCTTCCTGCCTTAAAGAAAAGAACCAATAAACTTGTTTATACTAAGGTGCAAGGCATTGCTTGAATAGAATCTTATTTAGAAGAGACCTCAGAGGTCATCTGGTCCAGCCCTTATTTACTATGTTTGACTCACAGGAGAATTTCTATTTTAAAAGGAACCCAGGAATTCATTTCCAGGCCTAGGAACTCATGTACTAGAAATAGACCAATAGAGGAGATATATTTAGGCAGCAGAGCCTTCCTGCTATGCTTCATATCACACCTACTCTGTCCACAGATAAAGCCAGCCTTCCTCTCAGCCATCACTTCGTCATTTTAGCTCTGCCTTTGACTTTCTCTGTTTTCTTGATGTCGTCTTGCCCAAAGTTTTGGAGATCAGGATCCTTGGATCTATGGGAGCTGACACTTTGGGGGACGGGTTGCTGGTCAAGGTTTGAGACTTCCAAAAACCAACTAAATTAAGAACCTAGGAATTTGAAGAATATATTTTTAAAAAGGAGTTGGAGATTCTAAGTACCTAGGGAAACGGTGAATTTAGATATGAAGAAATGGAAAAAGAGCCTGGAAAGTTGGTATCTGGAGAACCAAGGATTTGGGTAAACTCAAATTAAAAGAAGAGAGGGAGAAATGCTCATGTTAGTTGATATGTCCTTCCTAGGGGAAGTCTTTTATTCTACATCCCCGGAGAAATTCACCTTCCAGGAAGCAGCAAATGAGTGTCGGCGCCTGGGAGCCCGACTGGCAACCACAGGGCAGCTGTACCTAGCCTGGCAAAGTGGAATGGACATGTGCAGTGCTGGCTGGCTGGCTGACCGCAGTGTCAGATACCCCATCTCCAAGGCACGTCCTAATTGTGGGGGAAACCTCCTAGGGGTAAGGACTGTGTATCTACATGCCAATCAAACTGGCTATCCGGATCCCTTATCCCGCTACGATGCCATCTGCTACACAGGTAGGTTTCTTTCAATATCGGAGTTCTGGGTAAGGGACAGGGCAAGTATTTTCCTTGAGGAATACAAAACATTGGGTAATTTTTTGTAGTCTTAAAAATTTGTCTCTGTTCTTTATATATTTGAGAACTAAACCTTTCATCAGAGAGGCTTACCAAAAGATTTTTCCTTCAGCTTGTTTGCCTTTTAATCTCAATTGCTTATATTTTGTTTGTGCAGAAACCTTTTAATTTAATGTAATCTAAGTTATATATTTTAGGAGGTCCATATTATGAGAGGAAGAAAAGAAAAGGGATGGAGGCTTAGCACCTGGATCAAGTAGCTGCTTATACCTCTAGTTTCCCTCACCCCACATACCAACCTACTTCATATTGAGGATAAAATCAGTGGACATGGCAGTTAATCTCTATTCTGTCACTAACTTTGTGGTATTCATTTGAACAAATCACTTGTCCTCTATGGGTCTTGGTTTTTCTCATATGTAAAAATGATAATATTGACCTAGAAGGTCTCTAAGGTCCTTTCTATCTCTGCCTTGAATGAGTCTATGGTTCTCCTCTTAGATATCCCCTTCTTATAAGGAGAGGGAATCAGGAGTAAGCTCGGCTGGTAGCATCCAGATAGGCAGACCTGGGCTGAATCTGACTATAGCCTTTAATCAATACTCACTTCGTCAGTCCTGGTGCATGCTGGCCATGGTTTCTGGGGCAGCAGCTGCTATAACCCCAAGACCAATCCAGATAGCACCTACACCACAATGACAATACAAGGAGCAGAGAGACTCAGGACCAAGCAAGGCTGTAGCTTCCCCATGACTTCAAGCCTTGCCTATTCTCTTCCCTATAGTCACTGACCTTTCACCACCCAATATATGACTGCTTGACCGAAGATGCACAAGCCTCTTTGCCCTTATTCACCTCGCCTCAGTTCTCCAGGAAAAGAACTCATTTGATTTCAGTTGTGTCCTACAGTCCTGACCCCTTAATGGACACCTCAGAACAATCTTCTGTGGGAACCAAAGGGGCACCTATGGTGCTCTCCCCTCTGACTGCCATGGAGCCCTATTCTTACTCTGTTGGTGAAGGGAAGTTCTCAGGCTTTATCTCCACTCCTCTTGTAGCAACTCTGCCATATCAACACTGAGGGGCAGTGTAGACCAACAATGGAAAAGGTGTCTTCAGTTTAACCAGTTCAAACAGAAAGGTGGCCACCAAAAGTTCAGAACTGGATCATATTGACTATTGAATGTCTTGATGCTAGAATCCTGAATGGAGAAAAACCCAGGTTTTCTTTTAGGAAGTTAGAGGTGGAATACTCTAAACCTAGTCATGGAACTAAGCCTGGTTTCTAGGAAAATGAATGATCTTCTTCTAAAACCAAAAGTCACTAAATTCAAGAGTCAGTAAAACCAGTCCTGTCAATTGCAAATGGTGCCCCAACCCTCCCATCCCAACCCCAACTAGTCTGAGATACGTCAGATACCTAGAGAGCCCTCAAACTATAGAAAGAGTTCTGTTACTTATTCATGTCACAAAGGGTCACAGATTAATATGGCTCCTTACATATAATTAAGTCCTTTGAGCCTCACTCTATGGGGGTTTTTTAATTCTCATTTTACAGATGAAGAAATCACATAGCTAGAAAAGGCCAAAGGTGAGATTAAAGCCAGTTCCTCCCAATGTCAAGTCTAGCGTTCTTTCCACTGTATCCTCGGGAAAAATTAGCCAAGGTCTCCTAGCTTTGACTATAGGCTCCTAGGTCTTACAATCCTGGTATATACTAATATTTTCCCTCAATGCAGTGGCAACCAAAAGCAAAAGGAGAATCTAATCAACATTGCATTATTCCAAAGGGTACTTTAGAAGTTGCTCCATGACCCATAGAATAGCCCAAACTTTTGGGAATATCAGTCAGGGCAGTAGGAATTCATTGTTGAATTTTAGGTTTCAAGTGAAAAGATCACCAGACAAGGCAATAAAAGACCTGAGTTCTAATCAGGATGCTATCACTAAGTAGCTATATGACCACAGGGCAAGTCAATTGTTATTCTGATCATTTTGATCAATCTTAGTAATAGGAAATAGTGACATGTAGAACTCCTAAATGTGGAAATTCCCTCAACCAATGAATGTTAGCACCTTTATTGTATCTTTTATCCTTGGTGACTAGAATCTTGAGAAGAGGTTAACTGATTTTTTCAGGGTCATAAAACCCATTTGTATCAGAGGAATAACTTAAACCCCATTCTTGTGGACTCCAGGGCCAGCTTTCTATATTATACACAATAGCCATGTCACTAATAATAGAAATAAAAATAATAATTCATTGTATGTATATTGTAATATTCAGTTTGAAGTAACTTTTACATACATACACACACATATATATGTGTATATATGTATATGTATATATATATATATATATAATTTAATCCTTAAAATAGATCTATTATATACTTTGGGCCAGAGTTCTTGTCAGTTTTTGTTTTTTAAACCCTTACCTTCCATCTTGGAGTCAATACTATGTATTGGCTCCAAGGCAGAAGAGTGGTACGGGCTAGGCAATGGGGGTTAAGTGACTTGCTCAGGGTCACACAGCTGGGAAGTGTCTGAGGCTAGATTTGAACCTAGGACCTCCCATCTCTAGGTCTGGCTCTCAATCCACTGAGATACCCAGCTGCCCCCCCAGTTTTTTTACAAGTACAGAAACTGAGGAATGAATGAATTAAATGATCCATCAAGGTTTATGCTGCCAGTTTGTGGTAGAACATTGGCTAAAACTGATCTATCCTTAAAATAGGGGTTCTTAACCTTTCTTGTGTTGTGGACCCCTCAAATTGTATGGAAAAATTAATGGTCCCCTTCGCAGAATCTTGTCTTAAAATATATAGAATAAAATTCCTGGGGTTACAAAGATAATCAAAAGTTATTGAAAATAAAACTAAAAAATAGTAAAAATAAAGCTGTTACTATCCAAGTCCATTCAGGACCCCCTGAACTCTATCCTGGGGGTCAGAGTTTTTAGATTAAGAACCCCTATGTAGTGCCCTTTGAACTGTCACACAGCTTCTAAATCTCTACAAGTCAATGTCCTCTTTCATAAAAATGAAAGGATGTGACTAAATGATGCCCAATGCTCATTCTTGCTCTAACATATTAATTTTAATCCTATACATTGAGGAATCATGAATCCCCAGATGCTTTATTGATTTCTTGTCATTAGTAGCTTTTCTTTGGGCAAATGTTTTTAAATGAGTGTCAATGAATCTAAAAGCAATAAAACATCATGTAAATAAGAGTTAATTATAATAATAGAAGTAGCCTTTCAAAGTTCTGATATCGTGAGCATTTTCCACAAAACATAATCCATCTCTGAACATTTGAGCCTACATGACCAAGCAGATACCGCTTGGGCAAAAATGTGGGGCCATATGGTTTCCTTATTCTTTCTGCTGGCACGTAAGTGGTACTATCTAGGCAACAAGAGCAACATGTAAGAGATGGATGCCAGTCACAGTATGGATCATTGACAGCAACTGTGTAACTCCAGATATGGGGTCACGATCTGTTCCCTTGTCCACCTCAAATGGCCCAGATGAGAATGCCAAAGGGAGGGAGGCATGAGGAAGACCAGTTCTATTTGCCTAAACTCTTCTCTGACTTCCCATTGACTTTTACTTTCTACCCCAGGAGAGGACTTTGTTGACATCATACCAGAGAGTTTTACAGATGATCTGAGCAGTGAAGGAGAGATCACTATTCAGACAGTCACTCAGCCTGACGTGGAACTTCAGCTCCCCCAAAATGCCACCAAGCAGGAGTCCCGAGGCAGTGTCATCACCTCAGAGGATGTCATCACTCCTACTGGGCTTGAACCTGAGGAGGCTTTCACTTGGACACTGGGTGGCACAGGCTACCCAGAGATAGAAAATGAGACAGATGAGGCCATCAAGCAATGGCACTTCCCTGAGGTTACTGACTCTTCCCATGATGGTCTCTTCCCCATTGGAGTCACACAGAGGGCTGCCACTTCCACTCCTGAGCTGGAACCTGCCACACCCTTCACAGGAGAGGACTTAATTGTACAGGTGACAGCTGCTCCAGGTGTTGCTGCAGTCCCTGAGCAACCATTCTCACCAACAGGTAAGTCATCAGGCAATTCACAGTACTATGCACACCATAAAGTATAATGGAAAGAACATGTTTTCCTATCTTACATTTTTAAAAATTTGAAGATATTTTATTTTCCCAAGCACATATAATAATTTTCAACATGGGTTTTCTGAAATTATGTCAAACCATCTTCCCCCCCCCCCCTTGGAGATGGTAAACAATTGGATTTGGGCCATACATTTCCATGCAAAATATACTCTCACGTTGGTCATTGTTGTAAGAGCACACTTTAACAAAGCCAAAACCTTCAAATAAAACCATAAATACACTTATGTAAAAGTTAGTATGCTTTGATCTGCACCCATCTGACTCTAATAATTCTTTCTCTGAAGGTGAATGTCGTAAGTTCTTCAGAATTGTCTCAGATCATTGCACTGCCGAGAGTAGTCAAGTTTTCACAGTTGATCTTTGTGTTTTCTTGATAACATCTTTTACTCTTATTTTCTCACATTCTTCTTCTGCTTATACCTGCCATAGGTATCACCATTTCTCCCAATGACATTGATTTTAAATTCTATAGTGGTTATTCTACTCTATATCTCATTGCCAAATTGCAAAATATTGATGTTATAGAGATATTAGTGCAGGTGCATTTTGGTAGAAAGAACAAGAATAACAGATTTCTAATATGGAAAGCTGCAGGATGCTAAAAAGCTTATAATGCCTGGAAGAACCAGTAGAGAAAAGCTGCCAATTATTAACTAATCAACTTTCATCTGGTGAGAAGCATGCCTAAAGAAGATGAGATTTATAACCAATTTCAACGACCATTGAGGAATGGTTAAATGGCAAACTCTAGGAGATTAGAGAAGAATGAATAAAGAGGAATCCTTTAGCAGCTAAAGGATCCTACACTTCAGTAGCAACAACATGAGGAGGTAATTCCCAAGAACCTAAAGGCCCCCTTGAAAAGAAAACTATCATCAAAGTATCCAAAGTCTCTAGATTTTCCTCTTAAGTGCAAGGAATGAGACAGAGAGTCAAGGTTCCTAAGGTTTATTCAAATTGTTTTGAATGATCAGCCACAGAACATGGGGCTATAGAAGGGCAAAAGCAGAAGGAGGAAAGGTCAACAAGTAGAAAGCAGGGTGACCATAATTAAACAACAATTTTTTAAAAAATTATATAGTTCTAGAACTGTACCACTATCTAGATATCACTTCTCTTGCCATTAGAGTCCCTTCACCTTTATAGACCTTAGTTTGCTTACCTGTAAATAAGTGGGTTGGACAAGGTTAGCTCTAAAGCCTTTTATAACTCTAAAATCTTTTGAAAGTGATAGTGATGGCTTGTCATCTCAGGGAGGGGAGAGGGGAATGAAGGAGAGAATTTGGAATTCAAATTTTTAAAAAACAAATGTTAATCATTGTTTTTATTTGCAATTGGAAAAAATAAAATATTTTTTTAATTTTTTAGTTTAAAAAGAGATACAGTGGCAAATGTATTCACCTCAACTCTTATCCCACAATGCTTTCCTTCTAAGATGATTTCCAATTTACATTTTATATATCTTGTTGGAACATAGTTGTTTGAATGTTGTTTCCCCCATTGAACTGTGAGTCCTTTGAGGACAAGAACTGTATCTTTGTGTTTCTTTGAATCCTTGGCACTTAGCACAGTGCCTGGTACATAGTAGGCAATAATAAGTGTTTGATGATGAAGAAGAAAGGAGGAGGAGGAGGAGAAGGAGAAAGAGATGAAGAGGAAAAAAGAGAAGAGGAAGGAGAAGAAAGAAAGAAAGAAAGAAAGAAAGAAAGAAAGAAAGAAAGAAAGAAAGAAAGAAAGAAAGAAAGAAAGAAAGAAAGAAAGAAAGAAAGAAAGAAAGAAAGAAAGAAAGAAAGAAAGAAAGAAAGAAAGAAAGAAAGAAAGAAAGAAAGAAAGAAAGAAAGAAAGGAAGGAAGGAAGGAAGGAAGGAAGGAAGGAAGGAAGGAAGGAAGGAAGGAAGGAAGGAAGGAAGGAAGGAAGGAAGGAAGGAAGGAAGGAAGGAAGGAAGGAAGGAAGGAAGGAAGGAAGGAAGGAAGGAAGGAAGGAAGGAAGGAAGGAAGGAAGGAAGGAAGGAAGGAAGGAAGGAAGGAAGGAAGGAAGGAAGGAAGGAAAAACTGGGTGAGTCTTTGAAACCTAGTGGCATGTCTGACTAATTCAATATGTACATCTACAAGTGAGATAAAAATCGTAAAAGTGATTTGGATGTTGAGGCTTTGGAATAGAAGTGGGAAATGTCCTTTCAGCAAAGCTAGACATTGTAGGGAAGCATCAGTCTGAGCTTCCCATCCCTTCCCAAACCTACAGCTAGGGCCAACAATGACTTTCCCTTTTTCTTCTCTTTCCCACTAGGCGTTGTGTTCCACTACCGCCCGGGCTCTACCAGATACTCTCTCACCTATGAAGAGGCCCAACAGGCCTGTAGATCCACAGGAGCTGTCATTGCTACGCCAGAACAGCTTCAGGAAGCCTATGAGGCTGGCTATGAACAATGTGATGCTGGCTGGTTGCGGGACCAGACAGTCAGGTGAGCCCTGGAGCAATGTCCTCCCTTTCTTTTACAGAAGAAATCACAGGATCTCAAAGCTAGTATGAATTGTGAAAATCTAGTCCAACCTTTATCAGAACAGAAATCCTGAGACAAGACATAATACTTCTTGGGGCTTCCATTTCTTCATCTATACAATGAGCCTCCTAGATTAAGTGATCTCTATGATCTCTTCTAGCTCTGGACCTATAGTCATAGGATCAGGCATCCTGGGGCATGCCACTTCACTCCTCAGGGACAAAATTCCTTCATATATCAAATGAGGGGGTTGGACCAAATGGCTTCTCTAGTATCTTCCACTCTATATCAATGATCTTATTATCTTCTCTATAATATCCAGAAAAAGTGGTCCTCCAACACTCTGCTTGAACTCAGTCTATTCTGAGTCAGCCCATTCCTAGGGTAGCTCTACAATGCAACACTTCTAGGCACTTTCCCAGCCATGGTGACCTTCAGTCTTAGCACAGATGAATTTAGCTATAGGAAATGAGTTTAGGAGCCTCTTAGGAGTTTAGGGTTGAGATTCAAGCTAGAGCTATCAATTTCTCTCCATAGCCAAAAGCAAAAAAACAGAGAACAAGAGACAATTGGGGACACTCCTGACAAAGAATGGAGAAAGAACTTTTAATGAAAGGTTTTCACCCAGTCTTGACAATTTATTTCTCCAAAAAATCACTGAGTAGATGGGGAGAAATCATCTTCTTTTCCACTGCTTTTTCTTGAGATAATTGTCCTGGGTCAGTCTTAATCCTTCCTTGCTCAGTTAGTGATCTTGATTCTCAGTGTTCCCTATTATCAAACATCACATATGAAGCCACCAAAGTCATCTTCACAACTAATGCTATAGTTTCTAATGGTGATGATGATGGTAATAATGATGATGATGAAGGAGCTGCTGCTGCTGCTGCTGTACTAAAACCAGATGCTTCTCTGTGTCTGAAAGTCCTAGATCCAGGATTCCTCATCTCGTTTCCATTAGAAGAGCCAAAGACATTGCCCCTCCAACTCCATAAGTGACTAGTATCTTCTGCTTCAAAACCCCTGAGGTCTTCAATTCCTATTTTCTGGAGTTAACCCTTTTTTCACTTTCCCCTTTGCAGATATCCTATTGTGAGTCCCCGCACCCAGTGTGTAGGAAATAAGGACAGCAGCCCTGGAGTCAGGTCCTATGGCCTACGCCCAGCATCTGAGACCTATGACGTATACTGCTATGTAGACTGGCTACTGGGTATGGAATCAACATCCCCAAAGTTCTGGTTTATATGCTGACATGAGGAATTTTGGATGAAATTCCTAAGCAATGGGCAAAATATCCCAGAACAACCATCTGTCCTTCCTATGCAACTTTCTGAGTCAGAAAAAATCCAGTGGGGAAAATATATGGATCAATCATTCTATTAGGCCACCATATTCCCTCTGTCTATGTATTTACCTCTATCCTTGTTTCCTTCTGTCTCTGATTGTCTCCCTCTCCTTTTCTTCCTCACTTTCTCTCTGTTTCTATCTTTCTGTCTCTCTGTCTCTGTCTCTGTCTCTCTCTTTGTCCCTCTCTGTCTGTCTCTCTCTCTCTCTCTGTGTCTGTCTGTCTCTCTCTCCTCTCTCGCTCTCTCTGTCTCTCTCTCTGTCTCTCTCTCTGTCTGTGTGTATGTGTCTATATCTCTATCTCTGTCATTTTCTCTACCTTTCTGTCTTCTCTCAGCTGAGTGTTTTTAGTGATACTTCCCCATAATACATAAAACAAGAAAAGAATGTTGACTCCAGGGCAGGAGAAAAGAAAATAACCAACATGAAGCCATCCTTTCCCTCTGTTCATATGTGCACAGTAACTGGCCTAAAAGAGCACTTAGGTACAACATTTGCTGTGTCCAACAAGGAAAAGGCTTCTAGTCATCAGAGAACACGTATCATTTAAGAGAAGCAGTTGGATAGAGGAACTGGAAAGGTCTGGGTTCAAATCCTGTCTCTGACACATCCTAGTTGCATGACCATAGACAAGTGACTTCTCTTCCTAGTACCCCTAGCCCACTAAGATCCTGGGTTATAGACAAGTTGTTGGTCTGCATTCCTGGAAGAAGTTTCCATACCTAGCAGTTCCCCTGCAGTGCTCAGGGTAGTTTGGAGCCATACTCTATATAAATCACAAGTGTGAAGGAGCGTGTGATGACACATACATATGTGTATTTGTGTGAAAATACCCGTAATCGCCCTGTAGGGTGTGGGAGAAGGGGTGCCTCTATACAGGGTATTCGGCTCTAAGAGCAATCTAATCTAACTGGATGTTTCCAATAGGTGAGGTGTTCTTTGCCACTCGACTGGAGCTGTTCACCTTCCAAGAAGCCCTA
Organism: Monodelphis domestica; assembly: GCF_027887165.1. Classification (NCBI taxonomy): domain Eukaryota; kingdom Metazoa; phylum Chordata; class Mammalia; order Didelphimorphia; family Didelphidae; genus Monodelphis; species Monodelphis domestica. The sequence continues at coordinate 127,743,693 of NC_077227.1, read as the reverse complement.
GCATACTGCGAAGATCACAATGCCACCCTGGCTTCTACAGGGCAGCTCTATGCTGCCTGGCGCAGGGGCCTAGACAAATGCCATGCTGGCTGGCTGGCAGATGGCAGCGTCCGTTATCCTATCATCACTCCCCGCTCCGCATGTGGTGGGGACAAGCCAGGTGTTAGGACTGTCTACCTGTATTCCAACCAGACTGGTTTTCCCGATCCCCTGTCCCGGCATCATGCTTTCTGTTTCCAAGGTACTGTGCCACCCTTCTCAGGCTGCCCAGTTTTCCCTACTAGAGTAGGAAAGATCCCTTTCTTTTAAGGAATTAGTTACCTTTGTAGTCCCCTCTCTCAACAACCATGCTGCTGGAGCCCCTCTAAGCCATGTACCTTTTAGATGTTCCTGCAACCTAAGAATGGGGCAGAAGAGTCCTCACAAAGAAGGAGACAGACAGACAGACAGAGATGGGGCAAGACAGGGAGGAGTGAAACATGAGCTTATATTATCTCAGTTCTTCTTGCTTTTCAATGAAGCCCAGGTGTATTATTGCCTGGGTGCCTTAGAATGTGAATATTATAGCAGAAACCCTCTCCTATCTGTCCCGGTTTCTTCAAGGACCAAGAACTATGTACTAAATGGATCCCTTAGGATAGGGCCCTGAGTAATCAGAGGTAGAAGCTTACTGCTTGGGAGGTCAAGCACTCACCCTCTCCTCTTGGATGTTTCAGCTGGGCCTTCTCTGGAGGAAGATAAAGGAGTCACACAGACCTCCATCATTGATGAAGAGCTGATTCCAACTCAGGTGGCTCCAAAAGAAGGGGGAGCCCTGTCCAGGGAAGAATTTGATTTTACCACTGTACCTGAGAATCAGACAGAGTGGGAAACCAATTTTTTTCCAACAAATACGTCACTACTCTCAGGTCAGCATGAACCTGTGCCTTCTAGGAAACATCTTGCTCTGGACCAAAGGATCATAGATGTAGAGCTAAAAGGAACTTGGAACCCATCTAATCCAACTACCTTATGATACTAAATATAAGTAACTTGTCCAGCATCACAGCAATTAAGGGCTTGAAGTGGGTGTTGAACCCAAGTCTTCAAGAGTCCAAGTCCAGGGCTTTATCCATTATATTGTGCTGCCCCCATGCAATGCTAGCAGTGCTCTCTCTATTCAGGTGGAGAGTGCCTTCTCTCTATGGGAACCCCAGGGACCAGTGTTCTATTTCTCAGATCAGTTATTGAATCTCTGTACAATCCTGGACAACTATTATCAATTCAACATGCCTCTGAGACTCTGAGATCAAAGAGAATATTTAGCATACCCAGCATCATTAATTAATTTACCAATCAATTATATTGCATATGGAAGACTTCAGTGAGGCTGTGATAGAAAAGAAAGAAAAAAGAGTAGCTCCCGTTCAAATATGCAGGACCATTCCTGCATAATATACATGGCCCCATAACCTTCTATATTCTATATCCTCCCCAAAAGGGAGCATAAAAATGGAAAAGGAATACCTGGGCAAGGCCAAGGGGAAGAGACTACCCTTCCTGGAAAGTGAGGCAGTATAATAGATGATCTTAGGCAATGATGGTGAACCTTTTAGAGACCTAAGAGATCAACTGCCCAAACTACAACCCTCATACCATATGTGAGCCAACCCCACCTCCACCTTACGCCAGACAGGGGAGGGAAGAAGCTCTCCCATTGAGCTCCTAGGTGAAGGAATGGGTCATGTGAGAAATGTCCTTAGGCTTGCAGAGAGGGGGAAGGGAGCAGCCCCCCTCTGGCATGCTCTAGCATGTGTAGCATTGGTTTACCAATATGGATCTAAGGTCTTTGGGATCCTAAAATTTCACAATTCTCTTTTTCTTTTTCCTCCTCCCCATCTACCTCTCTAGTAAAAATTTCCATTTGCTCTGGATGATTTCAGCCAGTAGTTTTTCTGATTAAAATATTTGACTCTAAAGTGTGAATGATCAATAGAGTTTACCAATCTCAAGACTACTTCTATCCCCATAAAGTTATTCCCATAGGAATCTCCAATTAATAGAATATGTGAGAAAGAGATTTTTTGAGCAGGGAAATTCTTGGGGTTCCTTAATTGTTTACTGACTCTAGGAAGTAGCACTGTCCTAGATCTGCAAAAATTAGTCAATCAGGGAAAATACATAAATGTCACATCAAAGGTTCTTTAATAACAGGAACAGTGGCATCTCTTTATATTCCCAGGATTAGAATAATGTCTGGTATATAGTAGCTACTTAATAACTGCTTGGTGAATTGAATGTATATTATAGCAATATATCCAATCTAATCAACATTTATTAAGCACCTACTATATGTCGGGCACTATCACTATATGCAACCATTTTCTAAAAATGGGGTAGTGGAGTCATTGTAGAGAAAGAAACAGATGAATGGACATACATAGAGACTCAAGAGAGGCAGAAAGCCCCCATGTTCCCACAGGGGTTTGGGAAAAATAAAATCACTCTTAGAAGTAAAAATACAGGGGCAGCTGGGTAGCTCAGTGGATTGAGAACCAGGCCTAGAGACGGGAGGTCCTAGTTTCAAATCTGACCTCAGCCACTTCCTAGCTGTGTGACCCTGGGCAAGTCACTTGACCCCCATTGCCTAGCCCTTACCACTCTTCTGCCTTGGAGCCAATACACAGTATTGACTCCAAGACGGAAGGTAAGGGTTTAAAAAAAAAAAGAAGTAAAAATACAAGTGACCTAGACTGTATTTGTAATTGCTAATGGAGAATGACTAGAAGGATCTTTGGAAGTACCAAAGAATGAGTAAGTTTATGAGTCTGAGTCAATTCATTTAATCCCTCTTGTGCCTCAGTTTCCCTACCCATAAAAGAATCCTTCTCCTGAGGTGAGAAGAAAAAAATATACCTGGGAGCAGCTAGGTGGCTCAATAGATTGAGAGCCAGGCATAGAGATGGGAAGTCTTAGGTTCAAATCTGGCCACCAACACTTACTTCCTAGCTGTGTGACCCTGGGCAAGTCACTTAACCCCATTGCCTAGTACCTACTGCTCTTCTGCCTTAGAACCAAGATGGAAAATAAGGGTCAAAAAAGACATACCTGTGAAAATATTTTTGAACATGATGTTAGTGCTATAAATTTATAATAATAGTGTTGCTAGTCAGTCATAAAATTAGAGGTACAAAGGGCCTTACAGATCACCTTTAGTTACCACCACCTCATTTGACAGATGAGAAAGCCAAGGCCCTCAGAGTTTGAGTGATGTGCACAAAGGACACATACAGTGAGTTAGTGTTAGAGATAGGCCACCTTTTCTCCTTCCAAGGATGTTTTAAGTCTTTAGTACGGGAATTCTTTTTTTGTATCGTTGCCCACTTTGGCAGTTTTTTAAATACATAAGATTGAAAAAGAATACTAATTAGATTGAAATACAGTTATGAAAATATTTTCTTTTTTGTGAAGTTCACAGAGCCTCCAAATCTATTAGGGGGTTCATGAATCCCAGGTTGAGAATCCCTACATCAGTATAAAGTATGTAATATATAGATAATGGTAGCAATGGATTTAGAGTTTTAGATGTGAGGAATCATAGGATTTATTAAGTGCTTATTGATAAAATCTTTTCTTTCTTTTCTCTCCCTCCTTAGTGAGTCCTTCATCTTGGCCTCCCACTAGTGCTATTCCAGAAGAAAGTATACTTTCAGCCTCTATTGAGCCCTATGAATCTAGTAAGGGCCCAAGCAGTGGCAGTGGGGAACCGTCATCCTCTGGAGAGCCATCTGGTGTTCCAGATATAAGTGGAAGCGGGGAGCCATCAACCTTTGGAGAACCATCTGGTATTCCAGATATAAGTGGCAGTGGGGAGCCATCAGCCTCTGGAGAGCCATCTGGTATTCTAGATATGAGTGGCAGTGGGGAGCCATCAGCCTCTGGAGAGCCATCTGGTATTCCAGATATGAGTGGCAGTGGGGAGCCATCAACCTTTGGAGAGCCATCTGGTGTTCCAGATATAAGTGGCACTGGGGAGCCATCAGCTTCTGGAGAGCCATCTGGAGTTCCAGATGTGGGAGTTCCATATGTCAGTGGCAGTGGGGAGCCATCAGCCTCTGGAGAGCCATCTGGAGTTCCAGATGTGGGAGTTCCACACATGAGTGGCAGTGGGGAACCATCAGCTTCTGGAGAGCAATCTGGTGTTCCAGATGTTGACATTTTGGATGTGAGTGCCAGTGGGGAGCCATTGACTTCTGGAGAACCAGTTACTGTTCCAGGTTTTGGAATTCCAGATGTGAGTGGCAGTGGAGAACCATCGGCTTCTGGAGAGCCATCCAATGTTCCAGATGTGAGTGGAGATGTCATTGGTAGTGGAGAAGCTTCAGGAGGGTTTGAAACAAGTGGGCAGCCCTCTGGTGGCCTGGATTTCAGTGGCCTTTCATCTGGAGTTGCCTCTGGTCTACCTGGAGAGACAGGGTTATCTTCAGGGGAAGCAGATGTAAGTGGCTGGTCTAGCACTACTGAAGTTAGTGGACTGCCTTCAGGAGATGATTTAATTGGATCTGCTTCTGAACACTTTGACCTTGGGGAACTGCCTTCTGGATCTCTAGGGAGTGGCCAAACTCCAGAAACAAGTGGCTTGCCATCTGGATTTAGTGGTGAGCACTCTGGGGTGGACTTTGGAAGTGGTCTATCATCTGGACTACCTGATTTGAGTGGATTTCCATCTGGTTTCCCAACTGTTTCTCTTGTTGATACTACATTGGTGGAAGTAGTCACAGCAACCACTGCCAGCCAGTTGGAAGGAAAGGGAACCATTGGAATTAGCGGTCAAGGAGAAATATCTGGGCTGCCATCTGGAGAGTGGGACATCAGTGGGGTAACTAGTGGACTACCTTCAGGAACTGAGCTCAGTGGACAGGCATCAGGATTGCCTGATAGCAGTGGGGAAACATCTGGAATATTTGGAATAAGCGGACAAACATCTGGAATTCCCGAAGCCAGTGGAGAAACATCTGGACTGTTTGATGTCAGTGGGTATGCATCTGGAACTCCTGAGGCCAGGGGAGAAACATCTGGAATATTTGGAATCAGTGGGCAAGCATCTGGTTTTCCTGATGCCAGTGGAGAGACATCAGAGATTTTTTACTCAACTCAGAAGCCATCTGAAGTACCCTATTTCAGTGGTCAACCCTCTGGTTTACCTGATGCCAGTGGAGAAACATCTGGAGTTCTTGAAACCAGTGGAGAGCTTTCTGGTGTACTGGATATCAGTGGGGAAACATCTGGGGTCAGATTTCACAGTGGACAACCATTTGAAGTAACTGACCTCAGTGGAGCAACATCTGGAGTATTTGATATCAGTGGACAACCATCTGGAGTGCCTGGATTTAGTGGTGAAACATCTGGAATATCTGATCTGAGTGGGGTGGGTGATCTCAGTGGCTTGGTTTCTGGGACTGTAAGTGGCAGTGGTGAATCTCCCAATGTTACATTTGTTGATACTAGTTTTATTGAAGTGGCCCCAACAGCCTTCAGAGAAAAAGAAGAAGGCTTAGGTTCTACGGAAGTAAGCGGCTTTCCTTCTGGGGAGATAGATATATCAGGTAGCTTCTCTGGAATTGTGGACATAAGTGGGCAATCTTCTGGAACCATAGAATCTAGTGGACTTGCTTCAGGTACTCCAGAATTTAGTGGCCTGCCAAGTGGATCAGTAGAACTCAGTGGGGAATCCTCAGGAACAGGGATTGGAAGTGGCTTGCCGTCTGGAGAATATGACAGTAGTAGTAGTGGACTTTCGTCTGGTTTTCCCACAATATCTCTTGTGGATAAAACCTTGGTTGAATCTGCAACCCCAATTCCAACAGCACAAGAGGCAGGAGAAGGGCCTTCTGGGGTCTTAGAAATCAGTGGAACCCATTCAGGAGAAACAGAAATCTCTGGAGAAATATCTGGAACTCTAGACCTCAGTGGCTCACAGTCAGGACTGATAGAGACCAGTGGGGAGTCATTTAGCACACCATCCTTTAGTGGTGATTTTTCTGGCATCACTGATATAAGTGGAGAATTATCGGCAGTCACCAGCAGCAGTGGAGAAGCTTCAGGATTCCCAGAAGTCACTTTGATTACCACAGATTTAAAGGAAGCAGTTCCCAAACCAACGGTTTCACAAGAACTCAGTCAAGGATCTCTTGTGACACTCTCTCATTTTGTTGAGTCCAGTGGAGAGTCCCCTGTTTCTGGTGACTTCAGTGGAATGTCAACAATCCATGAGACTGAGGTAGAGGCATCAACAGTTACAGAAGTGAGTGGTGAATTATCAGCATATCCTGAAACATCTGCTGTCCCAGATGTTAGTGGCACAACATCAGCACTTTATGAAACTGACCATGAAGAAGCTTCAACACTGAATGGAAGTGGGGAACCATCTGTTTTCCAGGAAGTGACCAGTAAATCGTCCTCCACAACTGATGTGAGTGGAGACTCATCTGCCTTTCACGAAATCTCCGAGGAAACATCTGCCACACATGATGTTAGTGGAGAGACATCCACCCCCTCAAATGTGGACTTGGAAACATCATCTGTGCCTTTGACCAGTGGCGAATTCCCTGTGAGTTTTGAAGACAGGACTGAAGTCAGTGGGGAAACTTCTGGAACCCAAACTTTTTCTGTTCCAACTGTTTCAGGTGACACATCTTTGCCAGATGTAGTCATTAGCACCAGTGTTCCAGAGACTGAATTCAGACATCAGACCCAAAGCCCTGAAGAGGCTCAAACAGAAATTGAGTCCTCTAGTCCCTTAATATCAGGGGAAGAGACTGAAAGAGCTGATGTTTCTGAAACTGGAACAGATTCCTCCCCCACAGACACTTCCATTGCATCTCAAGTTTCTCCAGAAGAGAAGGAGGAATCAGAGTCCACCACTGAAGGTATGGTTATATTTTCTGACGTCAGATATATGGGTGAACAGGTGAATGGGTACCTGTTCATAATATAGAGATAGACATGGTTTTCATGTTGTTCAAAACAACAAAATAGACTTGGATCATTAGAAATGATGTAGTAGACCCCTCCACTAGGCACAAAAAGTGGTATCTAATTAGCTTGCCTTCTTTTCTTGTTTGGGTCCCTCTCCACCTCTCCTTTGTTCTTAAGGTGTCTTTTTCAAAGTCCCATAGAGTCCAACAGAATCAATAGGACTCAATGCCTAGCAAAGCAAAGCTGAGGAGAAATATACGGACCCAAAACAGGTGTACTAAGAACTCTAGAGACCTCAGCTCCCTTAGCTGAGAGGTCAATCAGGCTGCCCAAGTGACTGCCCAAAGAGGCAAGATAATCTGATTGATCTGCTCTTCCCCTGCTGGTTTACAGCCTCCCCCAAATCATGTGCTGAAGAGCCATGGGGAGCTGGGACCTGCCAGGAGAGGGAGGGAAGTGTCATCTGCCTATGCCCCCCTGGGTATATGGGCAATCGCTGTGACATAGGTAAGCCCCTTCTTTAGCCTAAATGGGAGAGGGCTGGTGGACTCCTCCAGCTTCCGAAGGGGAGTCTGCATTCACCACTTAAGCTCTAGTTCAGTTTACCTAAACATAAGAAGAGAAATATGGCATTAGCATAAACAAATTGAGGCACTGAATATCAATCCATTACCCAGCACTGATGTTCCCACAGTTGTCTTCAGAATCCAGAGGTCCATTAACAGGAACCAAAAGAGATATTAAATTCCCCAAGCCCCCTCTTAAAGTAAAAAAGAAAAGGAGAAAAAGAGGAAATTTCCAGAAGCATCTCAATATCCCAATTTCAGGTTTGAGTTTGGGGTATGAATTCTATCTGTTGTATCAGTTCAGAGGTTTGTTAAACTGGTATGGCAATTGGAATACTCAATCAACCAGGGAGTGTTTTAAAGTGTCTACCATGTGTCAAGTATATGCTAGATGTTGGAGATCCTACTGAAAATGAAAGTCTCTGCCCCGAAAGAGTTAACATTCTGTCAGAAGAAATAGCAAGAACACATATAAGTTCATACAAAATAATCAAGATAGTTAGGGAGGAGATAAAAGCACTGGTAGCTGGGGTGGTCAGGCAACATCTCATGGCACCTGAGAGTTTGGGAGGAAACCAAAGAGGCTACAAGATGGAAGTGGAGGAGTACATTCTAGGTATGACTCTGCCGAGAGGCATGGAGGTGAGAAATGGACTCTCAGGTAGAGAAACAACAAGACCAATTTGGACCATAGTACATGAAAGGGAGTCATGTGGAATAAGGCTGCAAAAGTAGGCTGCAGCCAGGTCAATCAATCAGCAAGGATTTTATTAGATACTTATCAAACACTATACTAGATGCTGTGAATATAAGAGAAAAGCAAACAGTTGCTACCATCAAGAAGTATACATTTTTATGGGTGAGAAAATATATACAGATAGAAACATATAAGATACATAGCAATAAAATAAATGATAACTTTATGGAAGACCCTAGCATCTGGAAGAACTGAGCTATACTTAAAGATCTAGGTTCTGTAGAGTCCCTATGAACCCAAGTAGAAATGACAAAGATAGATGGCTTCCCATAGCCCTTTGCCCAGCACAGTGAACACCTGGCCAGGGAATGCCATAGTAATCTAACATCACATGTGTGCTACACAGTCATTTCTTTCTTGAATGAGTTTTCCCCAAGTTGTAAACAGAGTAGTTGGGCTGTTTCTCTGGGGATAAGAGGTGGAAAGGGGCCAGGAGGTGGCCAAGATGGATCCTCTAGCTTCAGACAATAAGAAAAAATAAGCTGATCAGAACCCTACCTCTGATCCTCTAGCATCATATCTAAGCTCCTTAACAGATCTGTTTTGATACCACTTATATACTATTTTTTTCTTTGAATCAACAAATCTTTCTTTTTAGCAGCATCGATGACCCCACGTGTCTCTAGGTAATAGCATTACTTAGGCATATGTGATCTAAAGAAAGAAAATATGCCCCTTTAATCTGGAGTCAAAAGACCTGGATTCAAATCCTATCTGTTCTACTGCCTATCTCTGTGACTTTGGGCAAATCAATTCACCTCTCTTGGCCTTGGTGTCCTCAACTGTTGAGAGAAGGGATGGAATTAGCTGAGCTCTAAGGGCTCTTGCAACTACAAACCCATGACTTTATGAATCCAATGTTATTGACGGTTTGGAGATGCCTTGTTTGCAAATGTCCGAAACTATTTGGGTAAGTCTAAATCTTAGAAAATCCGGGGTCTCTATCTCTGTAGCAGGTCTCTCATCTCTTTTACCACATTCGATGAATAGAATGAAAGCAGAATTTTGGAAGGAATAAAACAAAACAAAACAAAGCACATGATATGTAATGTATATGTTTACCCTCCAATATCCTAGGTATATGCATAAAGTTATATTGTATGTATATATATGTATATATTCAAACTAACATCCTTATTACATATTATATCGGTATATAATATATAATAAATATACTGTATATAGCATATATACAGGAAATATATATGTATATATAAAGAGAAGTTGGAATCTATAGTGCATATAGTAAAAAGAGTTATGTCAACTGTGGTTATATATAAATACATTTCTAAGCCCTTTTCCCTATTCCAGAAGAATCTCTTGCACTGGGGTGGGAAAATTTTATTTGCAGGATGATTTGCAGACTGACTACAATGGGATTAATTTCTTGGGCAGCAAATGATGACTTTACAAACAAAATTCAACTCCTCACTGCAGAGGTATCAGCATTTCCATGGGGGACTGCAGAACCCAAGGATGAAATTGATTCCTTCTTCTTGGTATACACCCTGAAAGTTCCACAGCTGCCCCCATTTGGGATGAAGAGGCTATGAAATGTATTTACCAGAAACTCAGAGAGATCATCTGTGTTTTCCAGCATTTGAGGGATGGAATTGAGATGCTGCTGATGGCTGTATTTGAGGATGAGATAACCAACCCTGAGTAGGCATGAGTTCCATTTTCAAGCATCCTAATCTTGGAAGAAAATTTTCAGGACATTTTTCCAAAGTCTCTTCCATAAAACTCATTGTTGAGTAGTAAAACAGAAAAAACCTGAGAAGGTTAACTCAACCACTAATGCCTATGTTGTATTAAAGGGATGACATGCCACTCAGCCTAATAACCCCTCCAATTCTCCCTGCATTACTCAGAAGTTCCTCAGCCTTACAAGAACAAAATAAATCTTAAGAAAACAAGACTTTCAGAATCAGAACAACATACTCTGTCCTTTCAGCTCCTTCTGACCCTCAGCAGTTCTGTCTCCAGCCTGAAACTTAACACCAAAATGTTAAGAGAGAAAAGAATTCACAGGGATATCTCTTTGGCTGCTTCAGCAGGACTGATGTCCTTGAGCAACAAGGCTGGCTGAAATGAGGAGAATGGTGTTAAATGGGCCTTACCTAATTTACCAGAGGCCCTTCTTATTCAATTCTCACTAAGCATTTTATGTTCCCACAGGACTTTCTGCTCAAACATCTCCATGAGGTAGATGGTATCTATAGCTATTCTGAGCAGAGGAGAGGGGCTAAGTGACTTGCCCAACATCACTTTGTGAATGAGTGAGTAATGGAGTCAGAACCAGAATTCAGGTCTTAACCTACTTGTCTCACCATGCTAATAGGAGTGCCCAGATGAGCTTTTCAAATAGCTTCTGGTCCAAAAGAGCTGGTAACATGGCACCAGATTTATGAAGTGTGAGATTTTCATAGAGGTGAAATAGTAAAGCGTCTTCTATTTTGGGCCAATCTAAGTTAAGACCAAAGAGGCTTGTCCCAAGTCAGTGTTTTTTTCTGTGAGCTAAAAATTCAGTAGCAAGTTCAGTTCTGTTCTAGGGGTGCCACAGTGCCTTTGTGCTATTAATACGAGCATGTAGCATCACATTTGGAGGTGCTTACTAAGAGAAGAAAGAAAGAAAGAAAGAAAGAAAGAAAGAAAGAAAGAAAGAAAGAAAGAAAGAAAGAAAGAAAGAAAGAAAGAAAGAAAGAAAGAAAGAAAGAAAGAAAGAAAGAAAGAAAGAAAGAAAGAAAGAAAGGAAGGAAGGAAGGAAGGAAGGAAGGAAGGAAGGAAGGAAGGAAGGAAGGAAGGAAGGAAGGAAGGAAGGAAGGAAGGAAGGAAGGAAGGAAGGAAGGAAGGAAGGAAGGAAGGAAGGAAGGAGGAAGGGAAGGAGGGAGGGAGGAAGGGAGGGAAGAAGAGCACTATATGACTTTCCCGTCTTTAAGATGATTTATCTTTTACTCACTTGTTATTGCCTTTCCAAAGGCAAATCCTGAACAGAAGCAGGAACTTTTAATTTGGGTTGCATGCCTATTCATCACTCAGAATGGGGCAAAAGGCCAAGACTGTTTTCAAAGACATAGCATTCTTCTTACTGCAGTATTTGAATAACTAAAGAAACATCCCAGATAGGGCTGGGGGTTTCAGGTTGTAATTAGTCCTAAGAGAAAAGATTTGACAATTATCTTTGTCTTGTTTAGCAAGTATTCCCTAAACAAGTCCTTGATAAATTATTAATCAGCATTTTTGACACTGCAATAAACATCCATTTAATGAATTCTCTGATCCCTAAGTGATTAAAGGCAGAGCTGCATGCACTAATCTAATCCATTTCAGAATCCTCCCTTCCATTGCTAACTAGCACCTGGAGGCATTAAAAACTGAAACCAGATTTCACATCTAATTTTCTGCTCACCGAAGGAGCTATTTGGGCTCCACTTAACTAGGTGGTTAAGAGGGCCAGGAACATAAAACTTAATCAGTTTCTCTTTCTGTTCACTGCCACATCTTACTTTCTAGTTCTCATGCTCTGAGCTTGAGATTTGGCATTTTCTTTTTCTCCCAGGAAAGTTTATATTTCAAAGAAACTTTTCTCCCAGGTGGGGAATAATATTCTCCCCAGCATAATAGAATACCATGTTACCATTTGTGTTGGTTTACTGGAAAGAAATATTTATTTTCAACTTCCAGTTAAGCTGTTCCTTTAAAAATGAATTCGAAATGGCCAATGTAGTTTCACAATTGTGCAATAATCAGGCCCAGGAAGATGAGGGTGTTTTCCTCACCACTCTGTAAAGAGGGGCTGCAGGCTGTGCTGGTCTGGGATTCAGAAACACCTCACTTTGAACCCCTCCTCCTGTACTCACCACTAAGTGATAATGGGCACGTTCACACTGAACTTCAGTTTCCTCACCCTAAAGTAGCCATAATATTAGCTGTAGGACCTACCTCACGAGAATCTCATGGAGCTTTAAAGGAGATATAAAGGGGCTAAGTGGAACAGTGGCTAGTGTTAGGTCCGGGGTCAGGAAATCCTGAGTTAAAACTTGGGCAAGTAACCTACCCTATTTGCCTGAGTTTCTTCTGTAAAATGGGGATGATAATAGCACCTACCTCCCAGGGTTGTTGAGGACAAAATGAGATGATAACTATGGGTGCCTGGCACAGAGTAAACACTATGCAAATGTTAGCTTTTATAATAAAAGATCATAAAGCTTCAAATGAGATTTATAAATCATAAAGTACTTTGTAATTGGCAGTTATTCTCATGTCATATTGCCCTATTCTTAATAGTCCTTATCAGATATGCATAGCATCCATGAAATATTCAGCAAAACCAGGGGTATCTGTGAAGCCAGACAATTCACCTTGTTCTGCTGAGTTTGGAGATTTCCCCTGGCATCATCTAGATAGAACTTTCTGGCTAAAAAACACCACATGGAAAACTTCCTTTAGCTGTCCTTATAGGTCAAATACCACCTCTTCCTAAGCTCCAAGAAAACTTTTCAACTTACATTCTTGACATGGACAGACCATAGGGAAAGAGCCCAGGCCTGGAGGCTGGGAGAAATCACAGTTTGGATGATGTCATGGTGAAAAATATCATCACAAGTCTCCTTCCATCTCTGCCTCTCTTGCCCTGAACTTAACATGGGAATTCAAGTTGAATTTTCTCTTTTGTGAGTAGGTTCCTATGAAGATGAATGAGAACATAATGTTAGGTACTTTGGATAAAGGGTTCACTGTCATTAATTAAAACCATTCCACTTGGTAAGAGGAAGTTGGAAAAGAACACTTAGCATTCTGACCCCTTCTGGATTGCCCAGTCAATGTTCACAAGATGTTCATTGCCCTTCCAATGTGTACACCACAGAAAAATCATGAAATGCTAGGCTTCGAGTTTAATACAATGAGCCCAGAGATCTTCTTCCACCATGTATGACAGAGACTTAATTTCTAATGTCATTTCCTGAGCCTCACACACTTCATTTATATAACTTTATGACATTTCTTTCCTGTGAGAACTCATTTGTATCCCCCTCCTCCAATAGGAATATTCCCATTTTCCTAAGTGGAGGCACAGGATGGCCTAATCTCTGTCCCAGCTCTTGTTGACTTCTATCTTTCAGATGAAATTTGGTGGAGCTAAATTTCTCTTAGTTTCAGAAACTAAGAAGGTTCACACACATTCTGAGCCTCTTCAATTGAAAGGGAGTAGATCATGAAGAGAAAAGGGGACCTTCTCAAGATCTCACTCACTCCAGATGAGAAGAAATGACTACCCTTGAGAATCAGAGACACCTTTTTTCTACACCCACTCCAGAAAAGGGAATAATAGACCTCAAACTGACTGCAGTATTAAACAGGAATTCATGGACTGAGAAGAATCCCTCTCTCCTTATTCTCTTGCCTCTGGGATGATCATGGAACATCTCGCTTTTGAGAATTCCATTCACTGTAGTTTCCATCAGTCCAAGCATCTGCGTTAGATTGTGTGCAATAAGTCAAAGTTATCTGTAGAAGAGTCTCATTTATAAGACTTGGGATGGAGATGGTAAGCTAAGTATTTCCTTTGCATAGAACACTAGGGGAGATATCTCTATAACCTGCCTTTGTGTCTCTCTCCCTTCCTCCCTGACCTTAGGTTGGTCACAAATCTCTTTGATCATGGCACCAAGTTCTCTAACCAATCAATGAATGTTTCTCCCCATTCCAGAGATCAACCTTTTCTCCCTGCAATCAACCTTATTCCCTGCTGAATATCCTGCTTTAGCTCCTGTTTTTGCTTTTTTCCCCATCGCCAAAAGGTGCTTTACCTTGATACATAATAGAAGCTAATGGACAAAGAACTCTTGCTTACCTATTCAGGTGAGAGTCCTCCCTACTTCCACCTTACACTTTGCAGACTGGCGTGACCTACTGTTGCTACTGCTGCTGCTGGGAATCCTGGTGTATGCTGGAATTATTTCTCCATACATTTTGGGATTTGCCTTTTTTTTTTCCTTTTTGGTTTTATCTTTTTTGGATGAATAGGGTTTAAATCTTCAATTGGATGAATTTCAGCAGACTTAACTTTGAGATTATCAGTTTCTGACCCTATTCTCTAATTTCCTCAATGATAAAATGTCAGAGAATTTAAGGATAAGAAAGATAAGGTGTTCAACCTGAAACTGAATGAACTTACCTTCTGTCCCAAGAATATGCCTCCGATAGACCCAAAACTAATGTCAGGATCAACAGGAAAGTTCCTAAATTGCCAGAGATTTTTTTTTTGCCTTCTCAAATATGAATTTCATCTTGCATTGACCTCCCTACATTGCTAAAGAGAAAATCTAAAAAATTTCTATTCTTTATATTTGTACTAGTGAAGACAGAACATTTGGATCCTAGTCCAACAATATGTTGCAGCCAAATGATGGGAACCCCATATGGGAACAGCACATTGACATTCTAGAATTTTCCCCCAGGTCTCTAATTTAGGAGTCATGGTCCTTGTATGGCTTCATGAGTCCAAGCTTAGAGATCAAAATGTGGTTCCCTCAAACCAGAAATAACCAATCACTCCAGTGATGCCATATGAAGAAATTTAGCTGCTTGTAACAATCATTCCGTGACACTATGACAAAGGGGAAAAGATGAAACATTTCCTTATCCTTTCCAGTCTGGCAGGGAAAAGATGGATAGATACTCATCAACCACAATGTGTATCTGGACCAAACTGAACTATTTAGGTATCCTCAGACTTTGGGTTCAAATTAAGGCAATGGAGAAAGAAGATTTTGAGTTATTATGGGGTGTCAAGATGCAAGAGGACATCTCAGTTAGTTCTTATCTTGGACCTCTGCTCATGGCACTTTATTTTACCCAGAGCCACCAGGTAAATTGATAATCATATTAATCCACCTACCTGAAAAAAACAGAAAAAAAAGTTGTTGGTGGCATCATCTGGCTATCAGAAGAACAGAAGAATGGAAGAACCCATTGAAAGCGAAAGAAAGATGAGAACTTGGCCCCAAACCAGAATGTATCAGTTACCATACTTATTGAATAAAACTAGCTCCTGAGGCATTCAAGATGAGCTGATAAGCACTTATTAAGGAAAAAGCTTCTGATTCTCCAGGCTATCATTAAAGCTGTATTTCACTTGAAGAAATCATCCCCTGGATCATTAAGCAGGAAGGAATCCGACCTCGAAAGATCCCTAGGAATTCAAGACATTTTTCCCTCCTGTCCTTCCACCAAAATCCCCAAGTTTAGTGCCCAGTGTGTTAGGAAATACCTTGGAGATGCAAGAAGAGATCACTAAAAGAGAAAAGATACTTGCAAAGAACATTTATGTTTTCATTTATGCGAATGCCACCTGCCATCATGTTCTACATTTACTCAGTGGACTATTCATCAGTTCTTAAAAAAGATAAATGTCATCTTTGCTAACTTTTTTTTTACTGTAACTTCTCTACCATTTTGCCTTGCTTCACTTATTTATAATTAAAAACCAATCCAGAATTCCAGGATGAGTAGGTCTCCAGAAAAACCAAAAACCTCAATGGTCCAGTTGGAAATGGAATGGAATGACATTTTCTAGAACCTCTCCCATGTGTGGAGTATATCACCTTGTTCTGCAGTGGTCTGGACTCTTGGTGGACCCATTTGGAAGCAAGATGGATTGCCTGGAATATTAGGAAGATTCAACATCTTGGAAGAACTTTCCTGCTAATCTCATGCAAATCATTTGGTTTTATGGCAGTATGACCTAGGATGAACTAAGAAACCTGACGCCTTATAAGCTCCTCCTCCAGCCACCAGGATATCTATCCTCAATTTCTTGTTATGGTGTTTGCATTCAAAGCTTCAGAAGGAGCAGTAGCAGCAGTAGCAACAACAGCAGCAACAACAGTACTTAGGGCACCAACCAATCCCTATCCAATCCTCTCCACAAACAGCAGGTCTTGCCCTGGACCAGTGGAGCAACGGGCCATCATCACACTGGATTTGTCTGCCAGGGATCCTAATGGCAGCCCTTCATTTCTTGCAGACATCGATGAATGCCACTCAAACCCCTGTCAGAATGGAGCTACCTGCGTGGATGGCATCGACTCTTTCACATGCTTATGCCTTCCCAGCTACGGAGGGGACCTGTGTAATATCGGTACGGCCACCCCAGCTTCAGCTAATGTTACTAACCACTGTATTCCATGTTTCCTTCCTTTCTCCTCACCTTCTCCAACTGTTTCCCTTCTTCTTGAGAGTTTCCAATCTAGCTTCTAACTCCAAGGAGGGAAAGCTTTACTTTCAGGTAGATGGAGCTGTGACCTATCACACCAGCCAAGCAACTGTTTTTGAGGAGGTGACTAAGATGTCTTGCTGCACAACTAGAAAACCCCTTTGTGGATGCTGACAAATCTGAATGCAAGAAATGATGTGTGGGCCAACCTGCAATCTTGGAATTTGGGTCTATGTGGGATCTTTGGAACACTAATCCTCCCCAGGATTTTCAACCTATCCTGTTCTCCTAAAACTCACCAAGACAGGAATGAATCTGGCTAAAGGGAAGGTGCTAATTTCATGTATTTGTCTTGAAGGAAGTTGTGGGGTGGCAAGATTTGGCTTTCTCAATGGTGACCCTGTATCTTCCTGAATGGAAAAAATGACATTTATGGCTCTTGACATTCCCATGGGACTTTCCTTGGCTCTGGGAGTCACCAGGTCACCAAGGCTGAGCTGCCTCTCTCTTCTCTCAAGAAAAAAAAAAAACAAACATTTGCTATCTTGGAGTCCTCTGGTTTCCCAAGCATGAGTGGGGAACAAGAGTTGTGCATGAACGGGGATAGCTGCATGATGCTTCTATCTCTGTAACTTCTGGTGGCAACAGCAACAGGTATTGCACTTGCCACTCGTTCTGCTTCTCTTTCACCTTTTTCATCTTTCTTCTAATACCAATGGATTTGGAAGTTCATGGAAGGAGATACATGGATTGGTCAGAAAAAAAGCCTACTTTTAGATGGACACTGGCTAGGTTTCCTCTCCTAGGGCTTACCAAAGCCAGTGCTAATGAACTAAATGCTAAATAACATTTGGGCTTACAGACTTTTCCAGGTTCCTGACTGAGATCACTCACCTACCTGGTTCATCTTTAGTGCCTTCCAGTCTCTGCTTTTAACTAGAAGCCTCATTTAGAACTTCTGGACCTCAGAAAGCATCTCATCCTAGAAAGAGCAGACCTTTAGGACCTGATAGCAGTATCCTATGGACAGCTGGAAGTCTGTGTTGCAAAGACCATTTTCTTTGAACTCTGCCAGCAGCTACTGAAGGAGAGCATCAGAAAATTCCACGAATTCAGCTGAGGCCTAGTTAGATCCCAAGGTGTTCTTTGTCCCATTATGTGAATATAGTATTGGGGAAGGGATGGGTGGGGAACATGTGATAATCACAACTCATGTCCCATCTACTTCCATACAAGACAACAGAATTCATGATGGAATGTAATACTTCTGGAAGAAAATGTCTCAATCTTCCCCAAACTCTAAGATCCCAAGAAGTTGGAACATGGAGTCTTGGGCTGGGAAAGAAGAGCTTCAAGGACCTTCTCTCTTATGTTGTTTGGGTATTTGCAACATCCCCCAGGAGAAGAATGGCAAAATGGATGAGGGAGAGCATTGTGGAATACAAAGACAATATTTTCAACACTAGAGGTGGGAGGGAGGCTAAATCTTTCAGAAAGAGAAAAGGACAATGATGGGCCTCTGTCCCACCCCCAAATAACAGTAGACACAGAATTCAGAAAAAGATCAGATGATCTTCTTGGTCATGGAGTTCATAGAGCAAATTCCTCTGAGACTTCTGTCCCACCTTGACTCTGCTATCTTCAACAGCAACTGAATTAACAAATTCTCTCAGTTTAGATCTCAGTGCTTCTCAGATCATGCTTAGGTTTCCTCTTCTGATTGCCCTGACTCTCAGCTTTTTAAAGAACTTCCTTCATAGATTCTTCTTTACCTCTTCCCTGAGCTAGTGCTCCCTCTTTCTTTGCTTAGCTAGTTTGACTCTGAGCTGGATGGGACATATGGGTTAAGATGATGGATTGTCTGGGATTCAGTCAAACATCTTGGGCTAGTGGAACTGGTATCACCATAGTCCTTCTCTAGTAACCTCCCTAGCACCTCATTTTGTCTCATGGCAAAAACTTGGGGAAGAGTAATGAAAGGAACGAAGAGAGCAGCATAATGTTATAGAAAGACTACTGGAGAGACAGGAGTCAGGAGAATTAGATTGGAGTCCCAGGTCTGACATTTACTAGCTGTGTGACTCTGGGCACATCACATCACATCACCTTAGTCTCAGTGTTTTTCCCTCTGTAAAATGAAAAACCAATGGTTCTTTCTGGCTCTATTCTTTCTAACTCCATTCTCATTATTCCCTTTCTATTTATATTTCTATATCTATTTCTCCTTATACCTTATTCTCATTAACTCCCTTTATGCTTCTCTTCTGGAGTTACTACTGCTTACAAATGCCTCTCCTCTTGTCTTCAAACCTACTCATGTCCTCCATTTCCACATTAGACTTTTTAATTCTCCAGCTACCACATTTTTCTATTTTTTGCTTCTTCTGCATGGCAGTCAGATCTTAAGTCTACAAAAGAGGGAATCCTGCAAGGTCTTCCCTAAGGTTCAACCACTACAATTGAGATGTTATTGAGGGTAAAATAAGAAATTGGTATTGAAAATATAAACAATAATAACAATCAAATCTCCTTGGCATACATTCCCTTGGTTAAAGAAGGCAGCAGAATGACTTATGGTTTTTCCTAGATCCCAAACTTTTCTATAAGCCTTTGTTTCTTTGTGTGTTTTAAGCGTTCAGTGCCTATTCCTAGGATTAGTCAATGAATGAATCCCCTTTCCATATCCTCTGATACTTGGAACAAGATCCAAGGGCCAACTGTCTTCACTTTGGGGTGTCCCTCATATAAAACATAGGTTTTAAGAGACCTCGAAAGCTGAGCTCACTATGGAACAAATCTTCCCAAAGCTCGGACTCCTCTCTCTCTCCATGAAATTGAGTTATTTCATTTCTGCTTACAAAACCATTTCATGACTTGACTGGAAAGATAGTTCCAGCTCTATGTCAAGTGTCCCATACTATTTACCCCGCTATTGTCTTCAGTTCTTTGCCTCTCCCAACTTTATGTGTTCACCCAGGACTGTGTTCCCGAATAGTCTCTCTGAACTCCTTCTTCCTTTCCATCTGACATCATCTGTTGTCTTTCTCTTCCCAACATCTCAAACTAAAATCCATTTTTGTTAAGAACGAGGCATGGACGGAAAGAGAATGCCCATACTCTAGAACAGTGGTGTCAAATTCACATAGTACAAAAAGGATCTCTGGGAGACACACATTGACTTAGTTTTAAAATGTAATGTTACCTATATTTTATTGCATTTTTATTTTTTTTTTAACATTTCTCAATTAACAATTTAATCTGGTTCAGGCTTCATTCAGGAATGGACTGCAGGCCATGTGTTTGACACCTCTACTCTAGAAATTGTCTCCAACAAAAGAGATATTTCTAGGCCAATGGCAGGGATATAGAGGTCTCTAGAATCTCACAGCCAGAGCTCTGAGACTCCTGAGACTGAGCAGAGCCCAGTTCTTCCCTGCTTAAAGCCACTGAGTCCTTTGGCAGAGCCTCTCCCCTCACTTGGGGGCCTGGTACTTGAAGTGAAATTGTTAAGGCTGATCAAAACCAGGATCTCAGCTCAACCTTGGGATATCCTTGATGTTTGTTTCAGACCAGGAGATTTGCGAAGAGGGCTGGACAAAATTCCAGGGACACTGTTACCGGCACTTTCCTGACCGGGAAACCTGGGTAGATGCAGAGAGCCAGTGCCGGGAGCACCAGTCTCACCTGAGCAGCATTGTCACGCCTGAAGAGCAGGAGTTTGTCAACAGTGAGTGCAAAAGGGGCTACCGAGTTTGGGTAGTGTAGGGTAAACAAGCACAGAGTCCTGCTTGAACCCATGAAAGAAAAAGCAGAGAAAGAAAAAGGGAGCAGAGTCTGACGAGTTAAGTCTAAAGTCAATGGACCTACTCTGGGGTGAAGGTCAGTGGTGCCCCAATATCCAAAGTTTTGTCTCAAAAAAGGGTGATGTGCCCTAGTCCCAAAGTCAGTCTTTTGAATTATACCATCTTGCCTCATCTAGGACAACCTACTCTCATATTAAACCATCCCAAAGGCAGTATGGGTCACTCACATGCATTTTACCAATCTGTATCAGAATTTTAAAGTTGTTTAATGCCAGCTGATTATCTAAGCACTCTGGCTTAGACTCTTGGCTGAGTCCCCTACGATTAAGATGGCAAGGTCCTAAAAGTTTGAAATGCTGGCCTCCCCATTACACTTTTTCCACATCTCCATCTTTTCCGATGATGTTAATTATTTTTAAAATCAGGCTCCCTCCGTGTGTCATACCCACTACTTCCTCTTCTCCCTTCAGACAATGCCCAAGACTACCAATGGATTGGACTCAATGACAGAACTATCGAAGGTGATTTCCGTTGGTCAGATGGACACCCCTTGGTGAGTTAGTTCTGCCATAAAACTCAAGGAAGAAAGAGAGGGGGTTCAGCGTAATATTAACAAGAACTCACATTTAATGGAGTCTCCCCTTCGTAAGCTCCTTGGGGTCAAGGACTGTTTGTTGCTACTTCTTCAGATCCCAAGCTTGTACCTAGAACATAGTAAGTGCTTATGGATTGATTAGCTAAAGAATTGGGGTAGAGATTCAACTTTGGGGAGAGAATCATAGGAAAGGAAAGAATCAGCACTTATTTAAAGATCACTTATACTGTATTCAGGCATTATGAGAGACACAGAAAATAGAATACTGTATACAGAATTATTCTAATATAGGAACCCTATCCTCAAGAAGTTTATCATCTAGTTAAAAAACATGAAAAGGTAGTTTATGAAACAGTATAAGTGCCAGGTGAGTGATAGAGATAAGAAGTATGATATGGCTTGAAAGAGAGTTCATAGCTGCTGACTAAAATGATCCTAGAAGCCTTCATGAAAGTAGTAGGAAGTCAAGCTAGGACTTCTAAGACCAACAGATATCAGAAAAGGGGAAGCTATGGAAAGAAAACACCAGCCAACCTTAGGAGGGCTTTCTCATGAGTTCTGACCCGTATTTCTAAAATAAACATTTCAAGTCAAACTAGAAAAGCCAGGTAACTCATTTTCCACCAAAAAAGAGAGGAAATGGCTTATCTCATCAGCAGATTCTATACATTTTTATCAAACACTTTGAGATCCTGAGGTAGGAAGCCTGAGACTGTATAATCAACACTTTCAGGAAAGAGTATTTTCCAGTTTTCTAGGGACAATTCTTGCATTTCTAAGCAGAATCTGCTCTACTAACAAACTAAAGTTCACTACCTGAGGAATAAGATATAGAAAATTTGGAGAGGGGAGATGGGGGGAAGCTAGGACTGAGAATAGATAGAAACAAACGCTCTACCCTTCTTCTTGCCCTCATTTCATTTTCTGTCCTATATCCTGTTCCCAGCAATTTGAGAATTGGAGGCCCAACCAACCAGACAACTTCTTTGCCACTGGGGAAGATTGCGTAGTGATGATCTGGCATGAGAAGGGTGAATGGAATGATGTCCCATGCAACTATCACCTGCCATTCACATGTAAAAAGGGCACAGGTAAGCTAAGGCCATTGCCACAGCAAGCACCCTTAGGGCCTACACATGAAAGAACATTGCCTCTGAAGTCAGAGGTAGTGCGGCCATGCCTGACTCTTTGTGACCCCATTTGGGGTTTTCTTGGCAAAAATACTGGAGAGGTTTGCCATTTCCTCCTCCAACTCATTTTACAGATAAGGAAATTGAGGCAAACAGGGTTAAGCGACCTGCCCAAAGTCATATAGCTAATGTGTCAGAAGTTGGATTTGAACTCAGGAAAATGAGTCTTCCTAAGGCCAGACCCAGTACTCTGTTCACTGTACTGCCCTCTGAAGTCAGAGGAGCCAGGCTCAGATCCAGATTATGGTGCTACCTGAGTGACCTTGGGCATGTCACAACCTCCCTGGGCCTCAGTTTTCTCACTTATAATGGCCTCTCAGATCCCTTTCAGCTCTAAGACTATGATTCTACAATCCTATCCGCCTCCCAGGTGAATGGACCAAGATGACTCAAAGAATGGGACAATGCTAAATAAAAAAGAGCACTGGTCCGGGAGACAAGAGCCCTGGGGTCTAGTTCACTCTCTGCTCCAAACTTGCTCTGTCACCATGGGCAAATGCTTAACTTTTATGGGACCCAGATTCCATAACAAGGGGGTGAAGATAGATGATTTCTAAGGCCTCTCCCAACCCTAAAACTCTATGATCGGGTAAACTAGAAGCATCGGCAGACTCAGGTTCAAATCTATTTGTTGCTTACTCCCTGTGTGATTTTGGACGAGTCATTTGTCCTGGGCCTCAGTTTCCTCACTTGTTAAAAAACAGGAGTGAAATGGCTAGCCTCTAAGTTCCCTTTCAGTTATTGTATAGCTATGATTCTCTCACTATGCTTTGAAAGGAGAGAAGCCCACGAGGATTTATTCATACTCTTCTAGATCCCAGAGGAATCCAGATAAAAAATTCACAATAAGGGGTCCATTTATTCAGACCCTCAGCTACAAGGCACTGTTCTGCTCTCAGAGCTAAGGTCCTCTTTGCACTGAACCAAATGCTAAAATAATAACCCTTTTTAAAACTACCTTCAGGGTGAAATGTTATCTCAGAGTCTGAGTGTAGGAGAACACTATGGAGAGAGACCCTGGACTATTTAGATCAAGTCAAGAAATATTTTCTTTTTTACCCACTTCGTGTCCAGCACTCTAAGAGATTCTGTGAGGGTGACCGGCAGAAAATCTCGCCTTTGATCTTGAGGAGATTACGCTCAAAGAACTAGAAACTTCTACAAAGTAGCATATGATAAACTATATTTTGTGATATGTTGTAGAAGTGTGATAGGACTTCAGAGGAGGGAAAGGTCAGTGTGGACTAAGAGGGGAGGCTTGAACTGAGCCTTGAAGGAAATAAGACATGGAGGAATAGAGGGAGAGTCTGAAGAAGAAATAACAGGTGGAAGAGGTAAAGGAAACAAAGCAATAAAGCCAAAAATGACCAACTTCACAAGAGTAGAAGGGCATGGACTGGCAGAGCTGGAAGAGAGCGAAGAGTTCACATAGTCCAGATCTCATTTTACAGATGAGGAAAATAAGGCCTAATGAGGTTAAGTGGTTTGTCTCCGGCCACATAGATAGTGTGTACCTTTAATCTGAAGTGGTTCCTGCTGTCCTCTATCATCCTTCTCTGCATTCCTTTACTCATCTCACCCCAGAAGTGGCTGTATTTTGTTGCAGTCTAAACTTAATTCTCATCAACCAGAGCTCTACCCAGAAGCTCTGAGCCCCTTCAATAACATCTTTATTTTATCATACTCTCTCAATCCTCCAGTGGCTTGTGGAGACCCTCCTACAGTCGAACACGCTAGAACCTTTGGACAGAAAAAGGACCGATACGAAATTAACTCACTGGTCCGGTACCAGTGCAGTGAGGGCTTTGTCCAGCGCCATGTACCCACAATTCGATGCCTACCTAGTGGACAATGGGAAGAGCCACAGATAGCCTGCATAGACCGTAAGTACCAGCTGTTTCTGTTCACCCAATAATTCCTTCCTTTCCCTTACTATCCTGAGAGGATCTGATCAATGGATTAAACAGAGTTAAGGGTTTCAGCATAAGGCATACGTTCTCCTACCCTCCAAAATTTCTAGACTTATTCTTCTTGAAAGTTTCCAAATCCTACTTAAATAAGTAGGGGGTAGGGAGCCATAGAAACATATGATTATACAATTAAAACTGGAAGGGATCCTACAGATCATCTAGTCCAACTCCCTCATTTTGTAGATAAGTAAACGAAGACCCAGAAAACTTTAATGAATTGTACAAGGATGCTCAAGTGGTCAGAGGAAAAGCCAGGATTTGGACCCAGATCCTGTGATTCCAAATCCAATATTTTTTCGACTGCCAAATATGGGATGCTAGAGAAGTTTCTTAGAATCCTAGCTGCCTTCTTTGGCCCCAGGACCTTATAGTTCATAAAGTTGAATAGAATCACTTATTTCTTTGGAGGATACCTGTGGGAAAATAGCATGGGGGGTGTTAATAGTAAATGTGTGTGTGTGTGTGATACAAAAGATGAAAGAGAGATTTTTCTGCTCATCTGTTAAGTATAGCTGAATCCTGATAGGTCTAGTAAATTTGGGGGGAAAGAAAAGCCCAGAAATCCCAGTGGAGGCTGATGTCACCAAATGGAAGTCAGGGCCAAAGAGACTGAAGTAGAAGCAGTGGGGTTAGAGGGGGCTCAGCCCTGTTCTCCCCTAATCACCATGTTCTTTTCCTGTCCTACAGCTACCACCTACAAGCGACGACTACAAAAGAGGAACTCTCAGCCCCAGCGGAAAAATGTCCACAGCACAGCCCACTAGACAGCAAATTCCCCCCAGAGAGCCAAAAAGGACAGAATGAGCCGACAGACCTTACAGAACTGAAACTATTTCATGGATTCATTGTCATCTTGTTGCTTTCTGTCATATAAGGAATAATATTAAAAAGGAAAAAAACCCACATCACATATATATACCCATCCCCCCCAAAATCACCCCCAAAATATTTTGTTTTATTTTATTTTTGCAGAACACTAAAGCAAACAGAGTAGATTCCAGCCACATTTTTCCCCTACAGTCTGAGTTTAGGTACTTTTCTTCAATTTCATGTTGTGCCTATTTCAGGGACCAGGGCAGGGACGGGGGGAGGAGGGGACACGGGGAGGGGGTTAAGTTAAATAAAGAAGATTATTTTTTGTTTCCTGATTTTATCCAAGAACAATGTAATTATTTGTTATTTAATCTCCAAGAAGGGCTAGCAGAGGGAGAGAGAGAGAGTGGAATTGTGTGGATGTTCCAGAGACAGGATTTGGAGAATGCTGTACTAGTAAACTGTAGTGGAATGTATCAGAAGTGAAGGGGGTAGCAGGGGTAGGGCATCTGTGATAAGGGCAGGAGTCAGAGGGGAGGGGGGAAGAGGGAGGAAGGTGCATGGGGAGGGCAAGAGGGAAGGAGAGATTCAGAGGAGAAGCTCAAAGGAGGATGGGTCCTGGTACTGGTTCCACTCTGATGGCTTCTCTGGCTTCCTCTCACCACCAATTTGCCATCACAGCCAGTGTCACAGCAGGGCTGGGGGGCACTCCTGATCCAAGGTTCGAATGTCACCCCCCGGGACCGTGCAGGCCACCGTGGTTCCGTGCACCTATTTATATTTTTGAAAACTGACAATGATGATAATAAAAAAAATTGGAAGAGTCTTTTTTTTTCCCTCATAATTTAACAGATGGCGCCGGAGAACTAAGAGCTTTTTGAAGGGATTTTTGGGGAAATGGAAAGGCTTTTTGGTTAATTTCTCATAGTATCTAAATCCTGTTCATTCAAAGGAAATTTGGCATTAGATGTATTTTAGTTTATTATATATATATATATATTAGTTTATTCTTATCAGGATGATTTCTATAGATCATAGGTTTGGAGCTGGACAAGATGACTTCAGATATCCAAGGTCATCTCATCCAGTCCATTACAGATAAGGAATATGGATAGGATGGCGGCTCAGGTGATGCATATATTTGTATGTCATCATGGATACGTGTTACACTCTGGTCAAGAAGCAAGACTAAGGTGAGGGGTTGTGACATTATAGAGTGGACTTCATAAAGATCTCTGGAAACAGAATGGACTTAAGGAAGCTGGTGGATGCATTTGGAGCAGGTATATGGACTAGACACTGAGAAGAAAATGGGGGAGAAATCACAGAGGAATAGTTACCCTAAATGGAGCAAGAAATTTGAATCCAACTTACACATTTGATTTCTGGGGCCCAGAGAGAGCAAGTCGGGGAGAGCAGAGAGGAAGGACCCTACAATTGATCTTGGAAAGAAATCCCAGTTCTGTGCTTGAACTGGACCCTCCCTAATTTTTTTACTGTGAAATTTTTTTACCCTGAAGATGTCTTCAGACCAGATTGGCAGAGGATATAATAAAGACAAATCTGACCCTAGAATTCAACCTTTTGCAGTATCCAAGATTCATTAAGATAACAAGGGCTTTCCCCTCTCCCTTCTCCTTTCAGGTTCACCACTTTATTAATTTTCACAAAATTCAATGGAGGCATTTGATCAAACAAGGTAGAAGCCCCCCAAGTCAAGGGAGCAGTCATTTGTTCATATTTCCCCCACCCCCTGTCAATGACATTGTATGTACCCCAACAGCCATATCCCACCATAAAGCAAGAGGTACTAGTATCCATCTTCCAGCTCAGACAAAAAGCAGATAGACAGGGGCATCTGGGTGAATTGAGAGCCAGGCCTAGAGACCAAAGGTCCTGGGTTCAAATGTGACCTCAGATACTTCCTAGCTGTGTGATCCTGGGCAAGTCACTTGACCCCCATTACCTAACCCTTACCACAATTTTGCCTTGGAACCCAATACACAGTATTGATTCTAAAACAGAAGATAAGGGCTTTTGTTTTTTTTTTTTAAAGTAGATAGACAAAGGAAGGGAAAAGGACCAAGAAGAAATTGGAATTGGTTTAAAGGATCATAGCACCATTTATTGTTCTTGGAAAACATGGAACTAGTGGCAGTCCCCCCCCCAAAAAAGAAGTAGAAAATGAGAATAAGTTCCCAAAATTCTTGGACCAGGCATGGATAAGGAAGTTGGGATGTTATTTGGAGCATCACCTTCTTGGAGGGACTGAATTTGGACTCACCTGGGCAAGAATGGTCCCCAATGAAATGGGAGAAGAGGAGAAAAGTGTAAAAGATAGGGGGCCCAGTTAGCAAAAGCTCTCCAAATTCCAGGATCCCTTGGCTTATTGGACGTCAACATAAAATGGATATGGATGCTTCAATTTCCCCTTCCATCCCAGAGAAGGCATAGCCCCCACCTCCACCAACCAAAGGAGGAGGAAGAACCCAGAGTATTTTTAAAGAACTCTGGACTAGGAGTCTAGAGATCTGAGTTCTAATCCTAGCTCTGCCACTAACTTTCTGTGTGACCTTAAACAAGTGACATCCCTTCTCTAAGGGAAGTTTTCAGTTTCCAGTCATCCACAAAATGACACGATTGGACAAGATGATCTTTGAGGTTCTATCTTTAAGATTCCATGCTCCTACGGAGAGCCTTAAATGAGAGATGGAGCCCAGAGATAAGAAAGACATGTAAGAAGACATGTCCTAGAAGAATTACATTTCCTCTTTTAGTTTTAAAAAACGCATTATTGTTTAAACAAATTGTTGAAAAATGTAAAAACTCATCTAAATCTCCTCAACCTTCAGGGAAAATGAGACTTTCAATAAATACACCAGCCCTGAGGAGGGAGGAAAAGGGAGAGAGAGCAAGGCTGGGGCCAAGGGAGGCCTGCCCCTTAGTGCCAGCTCTGTCGGTAACAATAAACCCCGTATCTCCGGCTCTCCTTGTCTGGGAAGCCGAAGCTTCGGACTCCAGGCTCCAGAGACCCGCAGTTAGGCCTGGGACGGGTAACAGGGTAGCGGACGCTGCCATCGGCCAGCCAGCCTGCATCGCAGCGGTCCAGGCCGTAGAATTTCCAAGCCGCAAAGAGCTGCCCCACCTTGGCGATGTGAGCCCCGTCCTCCTGGCAGGCCTCCTCCGCCTCCGCCAGGGTCAGCTTCTCTGGGTGCTCTAAATAATAGACTCGTCCTGTGGGGAGATGAGGGGAGAGTCATGAGCACCTGAGCACCTGGTACAGCTGGGATCACAGTTCAATTCAATGTAGTAAGCACTTATTAAACACCTAATGTGTGCAGAGCACTGCTCATTTGGGGGGGTGTTCCGTTGTGTATTGAAGATATAATAGCCTACTACTAGGCTACAAACAGATTTAGTTGTTGGGAGTTGATGGTTGACAGTTTGGTGGACCAGTAGTTGAAAAGACTTGACTGAAGATAATCTTCTATTAAAACCCTATTTATTATATTTACTTCTATAGGAACAGAGATAGGAAAAGGAAATTAGGATAGGACTTTTAGGAAATTATAATTCCCTAAATCAACCCCCCCAAAATAGGAAGAAAATGCAAAGTTTAGATAAAGAGAGAAGCAGGGGCAGCTAGGTGGCCCAGAATAAGAGAGCCAGGTCTGGAGACAGGAAGTCCTGGGTTCAAATGTGGCCTCAGATGCTTCTTAGTTTTGTGGCGCTGGGCAAGTCACTTAACCCCCCTGCATAGTCCTCATCACTCTTATGCCTTGGAATATGATATATTGTCTATTACAAAAATGAATAATATGGAAATAGATATCAAGTGATAATATCTGTATAACCCCGTGGAATTGCTTGTCAGATCTGGGAGGGGAGAGGGGAGAGGGGAGGGAGAGAACATGAATCATAGAACTATGGGAAAATATTCTAAATAAATAAATCATTTTTAAAAAGACATTGATTCCAAGGCAGAAGATGAGGGTTTAAAAAAAGAAAAGAAAATGAGATCATTTTTTGTATTTAGTAAAGCACTTTATCAATGCCCATGATTAATCATCATAATTGTTAATATTATGATTATTAATCCAACAAGATGACAAACATTACTATGTGCCAGATGCTGTGTTGAGGGTGGGAGTTACGAAGAAAAGTCAAAGGCAGTCCTTGTTTTCAAGGGGCTCACAGTCCAGGGGAAACAATATTCAAGCCATGTACAAACATGATAGATATGTGTATATACTTTACGTGATTCTTTGATCTATGAGTCTATGATTCTGATTTAGTAGTTAGAAACCTTTGGCACAGCCTCTGGGAGAAGGCTGCTGTGCTATGGCAAGGCTAATGCATGGAGTCCCCACATCCTCCTCAGACCTGATCCAAGGACAGATTCCTCAGAGTTAAGACTAGACAAATGCAAGGAGATGAGGAGCTCCTTAGGGTACCTTCACCTTTCTTTCTTACCTTACCTTCTGTCTAAGTCAAAACTCCAAGAGAGAAGGGCAAGGGATAATGACTTGCCCAGGGTCACCCAGCTAGGAAGTGTCTGAGTTCAGATTTGAACCCAGGTTTTCTCTCTATTCCATGCCTGGTGCTCTTTGCACCGTGCCACCTAGGTGTGCCCAGCGTACACTCACCTTTCACAGAGGAAGAAAAGCAGAAGACGTCATAGCGGTGCAGCCTCTTGTGACGCTCGCCGTAGCTGCGGATCCCGGGCGCTAAGCCATGCCCCCCGCATGGCTGCCGAGGCAGCGTGATGGGGTACTGCACAGTCCCATCCAGCAACCAGCCCGCATTGCACCAGTCCAGTCCCTCTTCCCAGGCTCTGAAGAGCTGCTCGAAGGAGGCCACCACAGCGTCTTGTTTCTCACAGGCCAGTTGTGCCTCATGGAAGTTGAGCCTGTAACGACCATAGGGTGGCTGGTAGGGAAACACCACACCTGGAGACAGAAAGGATGATGAGAAGTCATGACGGAAGGAAGAATTGGATGGATGCATCGGGACTAGCTTCTGAAGAAAGTGAGCCCGAGGTCAGGGGAGCTAGGAGGTGCTTGTGAGCTACCTGAGCTAGAAACTCTCCACTAAGGGTCAAGGAAGGGATATACTCTACTACTATGCATCAGCAGAATAAAGATGGCGGGAAGGGGGTAAATATCAATGATACAAGCAAATCGGAGGGGAAGCCAGTGGAGAGAACAGAGAGAGAGGGTACCTGGGGAGGGAAAGAGAGAAGGAAAGAAAGAAGAAATGATAAAAGGATGATGGGTCACTATTCGGTCTCAGCCCTGACAGTCTCCAGGTCCTGAGAAAGGTCTCCATTGAGTGGAATCCAGGGCAGGCTGCTTTCACATCTCAGCCAGAGAGCAAGGCTAGTCATCATTTCCTAGCCATCAAGTGATCCCATTAGGCAATTTTGATCTTTTCCTAGGAAGCAGAAGACCCTAGAAATTGTGCCTAGTGACCTGATCTCTGAAGAATTTGCATAGCCTTTATTTGCCTTTCTATCCCAAGATTCCAATTATATCCTAAAACAAGAAATTTGGAGACCTTGACAAGCCTAAACCAGGAATAATTATGGCTTGAGGAGGAAAGGAGGTCTGGATGAAGAGATGGAGAAGATGAAGGTTCCTTTCTCATCTTAGTCACAGCTTGTCTGGCCCTCAACGACATAGCTCACACATCTGACTCCTATCTACTTCTTTTTCATTTTCTCCTGTTCCATCTAACATTCCTCTTCAGTCCACTGCTTTGAGTTTACTCACTTGCAGCTTCCTCATCATTCCACCTCCCAGTTACCTGTGGCACCACCTAGTCCCATCCTCTACCTATTCCTCCATATTGCGTGTAATCCTACCATTCCCCCACCCCACCACCAACCCATGGATCTCTCAACCCTATATCTAGCCCTCTCCTCTTCCTAGGTCCCAGCACAATAACTGTGGGGGAGTGAGTGGTCTATAGACTGTCTGGCCCCAAATAGACCTCTTTGATGCTATAGAGAGACAGAAAGGCTTCCATCCCACAAAGGACAGCAAACACTGTCCCCACCCAAACTTGCTTCTCTACTCTTCACACACCTTCACAGGAATCCACAATAATTTCTTGTATTTGAATAATTCTTTTTTTAACCAATGTATTTGAATAATTCTTTACAGATTTCTAAGGGTTTTCATATACAATATCTCATTTGATCTTGACAATAATGCTATGAAGGCATTATCTCTATTTTACAGGTAAGGAGATAAAGTGACCAACACCAAAGTCACAAGTCACTATGCAGCCCAGTTGAAGACAAGAAGCCCATCTTTTGACATCAAGCCCATTTCCTCGTCCTATGATACTCTCTACCTCCGGCTTCTTTTCATTTCTCTTTTCCCCACTTTAAGGAAAGGATGCCAAATTCTGTAGCCTAGATGGGCCAGCAGCGTATTACTGATTCAGTTAGACATGTTAACAGCATGTGCTGGGTTTACAATCAAGACCTAGCCATAAAGCCTGCTTTGGACATTTAGAGCTGAGCAAGTCACTTCCTCATCTATAAAATGGAAATCACATTCATGGGGTTATTGTGAAGATAAACATGAGATACTGTACATAAAGGACTTTATAAATGTGGCCTTTGAAACATGACCAAGCGAATAGAGCTTTGGATTTGGAGTTTAAAAAAATCCATGTTCAAATCCTGCCTCAGACACATTGATCCTGGGAAGGGTACTTTATCTTTCTGATTCCATTTCCTTAATCTGTTAAATGGGGAGAATAATGGTAAGAATGGTAAGGATCAAATAAGATAACATATGAAAAGAACCTTGGCCTGGAATGAAGACTTATCTTCATGAATTCAAATTCAGTCTCAGATACTTTTTATCTATGTGACTTTGGGCAAGGCACCCATTTGCCTCAGTTTCCTCACTTGTAAAATGAGCTGAAGAAGGAAATGGCAAACTATTCTAGTATCTTTGCCAAGGAACCCCAGATAGGGTCAGGAAGAGTTGGATACAAACTGACAACAACTGAATAAATATAAAGTACTTTGCAAAACAAAATGCTCTATCAATGCCAGTTGTTGTCATTATCATTCTCAGCTATTCCAAAAGGATGCATTGGCAGTGACTGAGATACTAAGAATATAATAGGCATCATGTAGAATTGGAAAGACCATGAGATTAGGAGTCTGGAGTCCTGAGTTTGAATCCTGACTGTGACTTACTACCTAATTAAGTTAAGACATATCATTTCATTTATCTGGATGAGCCTCAGCTTCTTCATCCATGAAAGGGTGTGATGAATGAAAGGGTGATCTTTAAGGTCCCTTCAGAACCTAAATCCCATGACACTCTGAATATAGTCCCACTCTAGGAGTGGAGAGGGTCTTTCCCCTTGGCTCCCCTACCCCAATACTACACTGCTCTGTTTCTCATTCTCTGTGTGTGGATGTGTGGATATATCCAACTCCCAAGCCCCATTTGCTCACCCCTCAATTCCAGTTCCACCACACCACTCTCATCTTCCAGCCCATCAATGACTTCACATCGGTAGCGCCCATAGTCCTGTAAGCGCAGGTCATGGATCACCAGGGAGACATCCTGCTCCTTCTCTTGTAGAAGATGAACACGTCCTCGGAACGCCCCAAAGCTTCGATGCCTCAGCCCGATGGCCACCAGCACATCCCGTTCGGGGGCCCCATTCTCCCCCAGCTTCCACCACTTGATCCGGACAGGACGAGAGGAAGTCAGTGCCGGTTCATAGTGGTAGCGGCAAGGCAGGGTCACATTGGCACCTCGGTGGGTAAACAGGGGCTCTTCAGGTGTCTCCACCACCAACTTCACCCCATTGAAAAAACCTTTGGGGACAGATGAGAATTCAGAGTCAAGAAGCAAAATTTGTACCCTATACCACTCCTTGGTATTTATCACACTCTAATACAGTTTGCAACCATAACTCACAGCCCAAATTAAAATGACTAAAAATCAGAGGAAGCACTTCAAAAGGTCCCTACAAAAAGCCAATGTACAACCTTAACCCAGAAGAAGAGAAAAATTAAAAAGTATCTCTTTTTTTCAAACTTCTTTGTGTAGTGGGAATGTATTAGTACCAAATATGATATCTACCATGCAACTAAATGGATTGGTTAGTTTTGCCAAACTGCTTATTTTTCCTCTTTTCTTATTTTTGTTAAAATGGATGGCTTTCTCTGAGAAGGTAATAGGAGTGAAACAACAACAAAATTATCATTAAAAACTTTTTAAACAAAAATCAATTACTCTATTACAAAAATGAATAATATGGAAATAGGTTTTGAGTGATAATACAGGTATAACCCAATGGAATTGTTTGTCAGTTCCAGGAAGAGAGAAGGAAGAGGGGAGGGAGATAGCTTGAATCATGTAACCATGGGGAAAAAACTTTAAATAAATTTAAAATAATAATAAATAATAATAAACTAAAATTAAAAATCACTTTGTGAAGGAATAAAAAAAATTTAAAAAAAGAAGAAAGATATTCAACACAACTTTCTGACTAAATGCCCTGTAACTAAAAACAGGAAGGATTTTTTTGGTAGAGAGGGGTTAGTTCAAAGAAGAAGCAAGCTACCAGACTAGTCCCTGCACAGCTTTGGGACACAGTGAAGGAATGCCATCCTATCAGCAAAGACGTCCCCAAAAGTATCAGTCAATGGCCAACTCCAAGGAGTAGGTCTCTGTAACTAGCTTCCCTTCTAACCTGGAGGAGAGTGAGAGAAAGGTAGGTCCAAACTAAAGAGTTGTCCACCAACTATGATTACAATGAATTTTTATTTAAAGAAAGACAGGGGTAGTTAGGTGGCTCAGTGGATAGAGAGCCAGCCTGGAGATGGGGGGGGGGGTGGAGTCCCTGGGAACAAATCTACAAATCTAGCCTTAGACACTTCCTAGCTGTGTGACCCTGGGCAAGTTACTTAACCTGGTTGCCTAACCCTTACTGCTCTTCTGTCTTGGAATTGATTATTAGGATCAATTCTAAGACAGAAGGTAAAGAGTATTTTTTAAATAGTGAAATATTCATAGCAACACTTTTTATGGTAGCAAAGAGTTGGAAACCAAATTATGGCACAGGAATGGGAGGCACTAGTTCTCAGATTTTTTTGTTCTCAGGGCTGAACATTAAATTTGGCAATACTACAGGAGAGTCAAGAAACTCTAGTATTCACAATTTCCCTTAAATAAGAGCAGCTGTTTTTGTTGAGTTTCTTTGTAAGTTCAAGGTTGATGTGTTTTGAGGTTAGTCCATGCAAATAATAGGCAGGTTTTGTTTATTTTGTGAATACTGTGCTTGCCATACTCCCTGTGGTGGGTGGATAAGTAAAATGCATATTAAACAAAATTGTTTCAATTTTTTCTTTTATCTGCACTAATATAACATCCAAAATTTCAGCTTACCCTTTGAGAATTCCTGATGTAATGTAATATTATTGTACTGCTACATGGTGAAAGGGAAGATTTCAGAGAAATCTGGGAAGTCTTTTTTAATAAGTTGATGTCAAATCAGGAGAACAATTTGCATAATAGCAACACTAGTATGAAGCTAAACAGCCTTGAATTTGTAAAGACTCTGAATTGTATTTGATGCCTGTTAAGTTCTAAATTAAAACAATTTTTCAAAAAAAAAAAGGAAAGTATGTTCCTTGAGAGCAGGGTTGTTTTTGTTTCCCCAGTGATTAGCACAGGGCCCAGAAAATAGGTACTCTCTTACTTAATGAGATTGGTTGGTTTAACGATGGAAACTGAGGTTCTCTGCTTAGGTAAAGTAAAGTTCTTTGCCAGGCCTGGAAGATACACCCACCTTCTCCATTGCCATTTCTGTAGCTTCTGTCATTCATGACATTTCCATAGTAGAAACCATTGTAGAAAGGGAGTCCAGGAGAGCCAGAGGGCAGCAGAAACACAATCAGCAACACGAGCAGCATTTTTCATCCAGAGAGACTTAGTTGCTCTTGGCTAAGGGTTGAAGACTCCAAATGAGCCAGCTGAAAAGAACACATGGGTTAGAGAATGGCTCCACTGGGAGAGAAGCATAGGGCACATCCTTATGACGTCTAGACAGCTTGGATTAAGCAACAGAGGCTCAGCTAAGAGTCCTTCATGTCTGTGTTGTGTGGCCACAACCAAAGTGCCCTCTCTTCCTTCTCAGTCTGTGAATTCCCTTGTTGACAGCTCTAAAGCCACAAAGAAATCAGAATCCATGGAGCCTCCGCTCATTCTCTTCTCCTCCTCCTTCTTAGCCCTGGGTGGTAAGCTAAGCCTTTCATGTCTTGCTTAACCCTGAGCCTGGCCTCCCTGCTAAGGAAGACTGGCAGCCAGCCCTCCCACCCCTTCAGGCTGAGTGTGGTCCAGCTGGCTGGCCCACTGAACTATGCCCTGTCTGTCAGGCAGTCTGCCCACAGCTAGAGGGAACATACTTTGGTTCTCCTCCAGGACCTGAGTCCTTGACTCCATTTACCCCCAAATTCTTCTCTACCCCACAGGGAGACTAGAGCCATAAGGATCCTCTTCAGTAGACTCAGGGACTGATCTGTGCCGCTTTCTCACTATCTACCCAATGGAGTCTATCCATCCATTCATCGATAAACATTGATAAAGTGCCTACTATATACCAGGCACTGTGTCAAATGTTGGACACACAAAAAGAAGCAAAAAGTGGTCCCTGCTTGGGGACATGAAGTAGATCTTTGGACTCTGTTCATGGTCCCAGAGCCATCCATAGGATATAATCAGTTAATCAATGAGCATTTATTAAATATCAACTATGAACTTAAATATATGAAATTAAATATCAACTTAGAACATACAGTTCTAAGTGCTTTAGGGTCTATATACAATGATGTGGAACCAGGAGGCAATATGAAAGGTGGGGGAGTGGGGAGAAGGACTGTCTGGTCCTGAATCAACAGCAGTTTCCATATTTATACAGAGCTTTAGTAAGTTGTATGTAATGGCCAATAAGGGTGTGCGCTTGATGCGCCTGCTTCTGGAATGATGCAATGGTGGAAGACCCTGGTTCTGCATTTCAGAGCACAGGGGAGTATTCTGTAATTGATTCTTGACTGCTTTCTGTAACTGAGAGTATAAGGAAGGGTCCAGTAGAGACTCTCAGGCTCTTCCCTCCTGCTCCACATAAGGAATAAGGATAATTCTCTGACCTCTGAAGCAGGGGGCCTCCTTGGCAAGCCTGTATCTATGGTGGGTCCTGTTTTCATCTTTCTTTTGATAGAGGGTTTTGTAAAAGCTAGAAAGGTCGGATGAACCTCCTCAGTCCTTGGGGAGAGTGGACTCAAACTTAAAATGGCAGCTACATTCTTTTTACCACTGAGTTCGCTGCTGGGTGATGCAGGGCTGATGGATGAGTTGACCAAGTCCACAGCTGGTCTAGGTTAAACACGTCCCTTCTCAGACACGCTCCTTTCCCAGGCTTGGCTTCTAGGTCTCTGGTGACACCTTTAATCCTGGATGACCTGGAGCTCCTCCACTGACACTTTGGTGTAAACGTTTGGTTACAGCTCAGCACCTTTGGAATACTTTTGGTTCCAATTCGGCCACCAGTCAGTCATGGACCCTCTTCCTTACAAACTTAATAGACAGGCAACAGCTGAAAGGTGGGTCCTCCCTTGTGTATCATCATACTTCCTGAAGCAGACTCGTCAGTCATCCATATGGGCCCCATGAGTATGGTCCTAGGACTGGACCCTCATCAACCAGTTCCCCATTATATTTCCAAAGGGTTTTCCTTACAGCATGCCTGTGAGGTAGGCAGAACCAATATTATTCTCTTTCCCATTTTACAGATAATGACAAAGATTAAAAACTCAGGAGTTTATGATTAATGAAAGGTTTCCAAACCTCATAAGTGGTAAGAAAATAAGCACGAACCCAAGCCTTATTATTTCTAGTCATCTAGGGTACCATGTGATTTGGTTCCATTTGCTTGATGATGGTTCAGTCTCTTCCTTCCCATCCAGGTTCAGCATTTTTTCTATCATGCCCCGATGTGTCCCCTACCTTTTCGTGTAGGGGACGTGTCCCCACGACCTTTTCCCTGTCTCACTTCTCTAATTCTGGGTTGGGGCCAAGAATGAGTTTCAATATTCTAAATCAAAATTAGTGTATGTGGATCCAAAATTTA
The DNA here is from genome assembly GCF_027887165.1 of Monodelphis domestica. NCBI lineage: Eukaryota > Metazoa > Chordata > Mammalia > Didelphimorphia > Didelphidae > Monodelphis > Monodelphis domestica. The sequence continues at coordinate 127,706,656 of NC_077227.1, read as the reverse complement.
GCCAGAGAATTAATTGGAGAGGCAGTCTAGTATAATAGAAATAATCCTAAATTGGGAGGTAAGAGACCTAGGCTTTCATTCCAGTTTTACTATTAACTAGGGATAAGATGGGGAAAAAATCATACCTCTAGGCCTCAATTGCTTCATCTATAAAATAAAAGTGTTGAACTCAAGATCATCTTAAGTATTCCTTCCAGATCTGACACTCTTGAGATTCTGAAACTAAGAGGTGGAAATACCTCTCTGCCTACACAAGGTCACTGGAGAACACTCCTTGCTTAACCTTGCTTGTACTTCATTCCACTCCCTCATAGCCTTTTACCCAGCCCATGTCCTACATTTAACTGAACAAAAGAGCCCAAGGAGCAAGTGCAAACACCATGTTCTTCCCTACCACTGGAAGTCAATTGGTTTTCCTCAGGCTTACAGAGACAAACAGGGAGAACACAGGATCCAGCCCAATCATGAATCATTCAAAGAAAGAAACTGGAACTCCAGGTTGATCCTTAAAACTGTTCTGATCTTCCTGGCATCCTTTGGACTGAGGATAAAACCATTTCCTAGAATGATAGAGCTGGAAAGTACCTTAGAGATTACCCTCATTTTACAGTTGCCATTTAACTTTAAGGTTTGCAGAGCACTTTATAAAGTCATCTCATTTGATCCTGACTATAATCTCTGAGGAAGTAACAGTTAATATTGCCATTTTACAGATTAGAAAACTGAACCTGAGAGCAATTAAGGGCCTTGTCCAAGGGCATGAAGCTACTAAGCATCTGAGGCTGGGTTCCAACTCAAGTCTTCCTGACTAAAGTCCAATCTGCTGGGTCACCTTTTTGTCCAAAGTCACCCTGCTAGTTAGTGGCAAAACTAGAAGAAGAAGAATCTAAGTCTACTGACTCCTTGTGTCCCTTTCTTTACCACAAAAGCTTATTGGGGAGCAAGGGAACCCCTATTCAGACATACTGTGGCTGGACCAAAAGTGAACCGTCCTCTCCATTAAAGAGAAAGGAAAGAAAAGGAGGGAGAGTAACAAGGCAAGATTCTATTTTCAATGTTTTCCAGTCTTTCACATTCCCTTTCATCGCATACCTTTTAGTTTTTCAAATTGTTTTCCCTTGGTTTCTGACTTTTCCTGTACCAACTTAAGAAGAAGGTAATATTGAAGAAGAAAATAGAGAAAGAAGAAGGAGGAGGAAGAAAAGGAGGAGAGGGAGGAGGAGGAGAAGAAACAAAGGAGAAAAAGGTAGAGACAGACAGACAGAAAGAAAGAAAGATAGAGAAAGATAGAGAGATAGATAGAGAGATAGATAGATAGACAGACAGACAGACAGACAGACAGACAGACAGACAGACAGATAGATAGATAGATAGATAGATAGATAGATAGATAGATAGATAGATAGATAGATAGATAGATAGATAGCATTTATGTAGCACTCGAAGGTATACAAAGTGCTTTATAATTATTAGTATAAAGAACTCTGGATTTGGAAATCTAGGTTTAAATCTGGACTCTGGTTTTTCTAGCTGTGAGATCAAGAGCAAATTATTTAATCTCCTTTTGCCTCCACTTCCCTTTCTGTAAAATGAGGGGGAATGAGATGACCCTTCTATCTCTGAATCTATCTATATTCCTATGATGTATGGCTCCAAACCAAGTGTCTTTTCATATCTAGGTGATAGGAAATCCCCATAATACCAGCAGAGGGTGCCATGCACCTATCCTGCTTCTCAACAGGCTCCCACCCAGAGGGCTCTGGGATAGGAATTTGACATCTGTGCCCCCTGTTTGGACAAGGTTTATAAGTTCCTTTGAAACTACCACTATCAGGCTGGGGAATGTGCAAGCAGGAGGTGAGCTGAGAGGGGAATCACAGTCCCTCCTGGCATTCTTTGTGTGCTCACCATAGCTGAGTCCCACAAAGGAACCACAGCCTCCCCTTAACTCATCAGGAAAGCCTCTTCCTACGAGGGCTAGGTACCCTGATCCCCAAGAAAAAGATTCCCTAGGCTACAGAGAGTCCATTGGATAAACCTCTTACTCATCTAATAGACCTGTCTGCCTCTAGAAACATTCCAGGGACCTCCCACTAAGTCTCACTTTCTGGCCGAGTCACAGATGTCTCTGCCTTTGCCTCCTCTGAAATGCCCCCCAGAACACTCTGTCTGCCGCTCCCATTGCAGGATGGCACTCCAGGAGACGGTTCAGAGAAGCTGGGGAACCTGGAGCTCTGTTCTCTGCTTTAAGGCGTTCCTAGTGCTGGCTGCAAGTCACAGTTTCTGCCCTGCATTCGTTCTCTGGCTCTTATTTCTTCAAATGAGGCAGGTTGGAAAATGTGGGTCTCCTAGCCTGTCAGAGGAGCTTGGGGGTTGGGATGGGGCAATCACAGCCCAGTCCAGCCCAACCCAGCCCAGCCAACAGGGTTATTTCCAGTCCCCCACATAGCTGTCCTCAGGTTCCCCCACACTCCTGAAGCTAGCCCTCCTATGGCAACTGGTCCCAATCCCGCCAACTTACCTCTTCAGCTCATTCACTGCAGCAGGAAAACTTCTGTGCAATTGGCACATGGCAGCAGTTTCTCCCCTGAAGAATATTGCAGCAGACTGCTCTGGGTACTAAACTGGGCATCTGCTCAGAATCTGAATTCGTTTGTCCCTCAAGATCCCCGGGTCTCAAGCTTTCATTCCTTACACCAGATCTCATTCACACACTGTGCCTCCTCCAACCCAAAGAGCCCAGCTGCCTGCACTGAAGCCCAGGGAGCTATCCCTCTGCTTTTGAGGGTGCTGGTATCCAAATCCCAGATCCCCTTCTTGTCCTGCATCTTTCTCAGCTTCCAGTCCAGCCTCTCCTGAACCAGAGATGGGAATAAGGGAGCCACTAGAGACTAAAGGATTGTAAGAAAATACAGGTTTGAAAAGGTGCCTCCCTGGATTCCCTGAACCAGGGCGGAACCAACCCCACTTACCAGTTCAATTCCTGGGAGACTTCCCCACAGTCCCCGGCTCAGTGACTGAGGCTGGAGGGCTCCGGGATGTGTTTGGGGCTCTTGAATGGCCAGAAAGGAAACAGCACAGAGCAAACCCCACCAGTCCTGGGCCAGCCTCTTAAAGGAACACACGCCCCTTTCCCAGCTTTGGCTAGGCTGGAGGAGAGGGTAGCTGCTAGAACATTTTCCTAGGTGCTTTGAGAATGAGGGCATTTTCTGCTCCAGTCAGCATACTCCAAACAGAATGGAGGAATTGTGCTTTACTAGAGCAAAAGACTCAGATCATACCTCTTAAAATAAAGGAGAAGGGAATGGGAGAATTCTAGCACTGCTTGGTGGTAGCAATCTCCTATTCTAAAAGATGGGATTAGAGGTTTTGGATGAGAAGGGCCGGAAGGTGAGGAGGGGCCTGTAGACAATTTATTCATTTTCCTTCTTCTCTGGGAATGACAAAGATCATAGAGGTGGACCTAAAAGAGAACTTCGAGGCCAGCTAGTACAACCTTCTCTTTTTAGAGATGAGTAAACTGAAGTCAAAGTTCAAATCTGATCTAGGTCTGTGTGACCCTGGGCTAGTCACTTTTATCAATTCCTGCCTGCCTAAACCTGGGGAAGGAAATGGACTTCCTAAGAAAATGGATTGCCTGACCATGGGGCCCAACTGAAAGACTGAACCAACTGTAGCCTAGAGAGAATAAATAACTTGCCCAGAATCCCACAAGGGAAGGCAAAAGTAGGATTTGAACACAGTTAAGGGGTGTGCTGAAGCCAGCTCAAACTAGTTTGGAAAAATTGATTGTTATTCATTTTCTTTTTTTTTCTTTTTTAATTTAGAATATTTTCCCATGGTTACATGATTCATGATCCCACACACACTTTCCCCTCCCAGAGCTGACAAGCAGTTCCACTGGGTTATACATGTATCATTGTTCAAAACCTATTTCCATGTTATTCATATCTGCAGTAGAGCAATCCTTTAACATCAAAACCCCAATTGTATCCCTGTCACACTACATGATCAATCACATATTTTTCTAATGCATGTTATTCATTTTCAATAGGAATAACTACAAATCAAAGTTTGATTTGTTGTTTTGTCAATTGTCTAGACTTAAGCAGTGAAGAAAATGCTGATAATGAAGGTTAAAAGGGGCAATGAGGTGGCTCTGTGGAAAGAAAGCCAGGTGGGGAGTCCCCAGGTCCTGGGTGCAAACTGGGCCTTGGAAACTTCCTAACTGTGTGACCCTGGCCAAGTCGTTTAACCCCCATTGCCCAGTCTTTACTGTCCTTCTGCCTTGGAACCAATACATAATATTGATTCTAAGACAAAAGGTAAGAGTTTTTTAAATTATTATTATAATTATAATGCAAACTAAACTTAAAAGTGTGTTGTGAGCACATTGTTTTTCCTAGGGAGACAATTGTTAAACATTTACCAACATGCTTTTGTTGACCACAGGCTTTCTTATTCCAGAGTCAGGCCTCATTACCTCTCCTGGATTAACCAGAGAGAAGAGGAGCCATGGCGAGAAGATTGGGCAGTGATCTGGGACTTCTTTAAAGCAGAAATAAGACCCCTCATTCGGGGCACTGCTGAGGTGCTGGGGGCAGGGAGGAGATTTCTCTTCCCCACTTCCCCCCCACCCTCTGAACCCAACAAGGCTCCCGGATCCTGCCGAGCTGTCTGTTGGGGTGTAAGGGAAGAAGGCAGGAGGTGTTTGGGCTCCCTGACCCTGTGACCCTTCCCCTCTGGTCCATCCCGGGGCTCTCAGCGACAGCTCCTAGGGAGGTTTGTTGTTCCGCGCTAAGGAAATGAGCCATTGAAGGCCAAGACCCGTGTCCTGCCTGGACAGGAAGGAAAACAACGCTGTCCAAATAGAGCCATCCTGCGAGGTGAGCCGAGGCCCACCCGGCCGGATGGAAGGCTGGGTGCTGGTCCCAGGAATAGAGGGCGCCTCCATCGCCAAGGGGCACTTAAATGGCGCCGGAAAGATACGATGGACTATAAATAAAGCTAGTCAGGTAATGTCCTGGGGCAGGGCAGACGCAATAATCCCACCTCACCATTGTAAAACACGACACATTTTCTTTAGATCTTCACAGGCTGGGGAGGCAGACAGGACTGGCGTTATTGTCCTCTTTTTACAGACGAGGAACTGACATTCAGAGAACTTAACTCATTTGTCTGGGGTCACATAGCCCGGACGGCTCAGAACTCTTTCGAATTCAGCGCTCTTTTCTCTAGACTCATCAGGATCTAAACTAAAATCTTTGGTTTGGCTTAGAAAACTCTCCGAGAACTAGCTCCCTCCTACCTTTCCGGGCTTCTTACACCTTCCACTCCTGGACATCCTCTTCCATTTAGTGACCCCGAACTTCTTGCGCTTCTCCCCCTAGCTGCGTTGTCTCTGACTCCAGGGAATTGTCACCCTCCGATCGCGATGCTTGGGATTCTCTTCCTTCTCCTCATCTCTATCTCCCGGCTTCCCCCGTTCCTTGAAGCCCCAGATCCCATCGTGCCTTCTGCCAGCCTTTCTTCTTTCCTCTTAATTCTCACACCTTTCTTCTCTTGATTCTCTCCAGTTTATACCCCGCTGTTTGCATGGTAGAATGTGAGCTCCTTGAGAGCAGGGACTGTCTTTTGCCTTTTTCTTTCTGTCCCCATCGCTTATTAGCACTGTGCTTGGAACATTGCACACAATTAATGATTGATTTTACTTTCCAAGCTAACAATCTGAAAAAGGTTTGTATGTTCTAATTTGTGTCTTCCACATCAGGACAATTTTACTGGTCTTTGCATTTGCACGTACTGGGTTTTACAATTAGAATTTATGTTGAATTTTACATTAGAATTTCATATAATTTACAATTAGAAACTTAGAACTGTCATGACCGCCACCCATACCTGCACCACAAAGTCATTCATGTACATGTTGTAGACACATGTGAGCTATTGTGCACTCCTTTAAAAAAAAAACAAAACCTAGAATCAACACTGTGTTCTAAGGCAGAGGAACAGGAAGGGCTAGGTGATGGGAGTTAAGTGGCTTGCCCAGGATCACACAGATAGAAACCGTCTGAGGTCACATTTGAACCCAGGTCCTTCGACTCTAAGCCTAGCTCTCAATCCACTAAGCTACCTAGCTTTCCCTGCACCTCTTTTAATTAATATAAGATTTCTTCATCCTTTGATTCTCTGTAATTCTCTGTGATCTCCCTATCTATCAAATGAGCTAGAGAAGGAAATGGCAAACTACTCCAAAATCTTTGCCTCCCAAACCCCAAATGTATACAAAGAGTCAGACACGCCTGAAATGACTTAGCAACACCCATTTGATCTCATACTTTTGTGGGGGGCAGCTAAGTAATACAGTGAATAGAGTGTTCAGCCTGCAGTCAGGAAGATTCATGCCCATGGGCAAGTTACTTAACTCTGTTGCCTCAGTTTCCTCATCTATAAAATGAATTGGAGAAGGAAATAGCCAACCACTCTAATACCTCTCCCAAGAAAACTCCAAATGAGTTTTCATTTCATGAAGAGTTGGAAAATACAACTGAAATGACTCAATAATTAATGATTCTCTAACTTTTGTGGCTCTTAATCATTAATGACACGTATATTTTCTTTTACTTGGAATTAGGAAGATCTAGGTTTAAATCCCACTACTTACAGACTTTGTAGCTACAGACAAATAACTCAACCTTTCTCACACAGAATCAGAGCTAAAAGGGAAATCAAAATCCATAAAGTTGAAGTAGTTTGTCCAAGGTCACATAGGTAGTAAAGAGCAGAACCACAATTTGGACCCAGGTCCTTCAATGCTCTTTCCACCTTACCAAACTGTCTCTCAGCCTCTCTGACCATCAAACAACTTTCTAAAGCTATAAGCTTTAAAAAGAATGCAATTCACATTGGTGGAAGAACTTCCCACATCAAGAAAATCACAAAACACTACATGTGTTGATGAATGGTGCCCAGTGGGGTAAGATATTCAAAATTAAGTCTATGTCTCAAAATCCAGAATATATAGTTACAAGAACTATGCTTCCCTGCCACAGCAGGGGCTAAATAGTGAAAAATAAGAGGAAGTATTATGGAGAGTGCTAGTATATATGTAGAACAATTCCTAAATTCATATCTATTATACATCTTTTGGGGAATTGATAATATTGCTGGGCTATGAGAATCAATGAATACAGAGAAGTGTGGGAAAGATATAGATGAACTGATGCAAGTCAAGGTAAGAACATACAAAGCCTCTTTAACAGTGTAAATGAAAAGAACAGCAACAAATGGATTGAAGAATGCTGCAAAATTATAATGACTGAGCTTGATTTAAAAAAACAAACATAAGAAGGTGTGGGAGAAGGGAGAGCTTTAGAGTATGGAACACCACATATATCAGACTTATTTAAAATCTGGTTTAGTTTTGCTGGTTCATTTTCCCCACTTTTTTATTCTTTGTTATGAGGGATAACTATCAGGGAGACACTTAGAAATGGAATAAAAGTATAGTAATGAAAACATGGTAGTCTGATATAAAAACAAGACTACCAATGAAAATTTATTTTAAAAAGAAACAAATGACCTCGTCTCCTTTGAGTTATCAAGCTGGCCACCTACCGCTGAGAAATTGACCAGTTGATAGGGAAAGCCATGGGGATGCCAAGCATTATGGACTAAGGACAATGGAATGAAGTTACTGCATTATATAAATTGGTCTATTCAAAATTGAAAAATGAGGCAGTTGGATTAGATGATTTCTAAGGACCTTTACAACACTAAAATTTAATGATCTATGAAGTTGGTGCCGGAAGGTTTTTAGGGAAATGAAAGAGCACTAGAAAAAAAGATCTGTACAATAGTGGCTATTGTTGTTCAATGGGTTTTCTTGACAAAGATACTAGAGTAGCTTGCCATATCCTTCTCCAGCTCATTTGACAGATAAAGAAACACACAGCTAGTAAGTGTCTGAGACCAGATAATAACTCAGGAAGATGAGTCTCTCTAATCCCAGGATCACCACTCTGTCTTCTATGCCACTTTGCTGCCCACAGTAGTAGTGTCAAACTCAAGTAGAAATGGGGGCCACTATAGGGGCCACTAAATCATTCCAAAGGTTCCCTGAGGGTGTATGCTGACGTAGATTTAAATGTAAATTTATCTGTTTTATTTTCTTTTATATTTATTTCATTAAATATTTTCCCACCTGCTTTGGGACACTAAGGAGTTTTGTCACATCTTGTAGCCCTCACACTCCATGCTGGTGAATAGCATTATGTAGCCTTCGGTATCCAGTTTTACCACTAGGTGGCAGGACGCAACATATTTGGAAACTGGACAGGGACTTAATACCTGTGGGATCTTGGACAAATCATTTCACCTGTCTGGGTCTCAATTCTTCATCTGTAAAATGGGAGAGTTGAACTAGTTAGGCTAGATGTTCTCTAAATTCCTTCTACATCTAAATTCTTTGATTTATAAATTATCTATCATCCCTCCAGGCAAGACAAAGACTCCTGATTCATTAGGTTATATTCTCAGTCAAAACACCTTAAAGTAGTTTTTCTCTTGCCATTTAGTTTTTCCTACTTTGAAATAAGAATTGTGAGATGTTCTGAGAAGAAGGAAGGAAGGAAGGAAGGAAGGAAGGAAGGAAGGAAGGAAGGGAGGGAGGGAGGGAGGGAGGGAGGAAGGAAGGAAGGAAGGAAGGAAGGAAGGAAGGAAGGAAGGAAGGAAGGAAGGAAGGAAGGAAGGAAGGAAGGAAGGAAGGAAGGAAGGAAGGAAGGAAGGAAGGAAGGAAGGAAGGAAGGAAGGAAGGAAGGAAGGAAGGAAGGAAGGAAGGAAGGAAGGAAGGGAGGGAGGGAGGGAGGGAGGGAGGAAACATATATTAAGTGCTTTCTATGTGCCAGTGTGCCAGGCATTGTGCTAAGTGCTTTCCCAACATTATCTCCTTTAAGCCTCATAGCCACCCTTCAAGTTAGGGGCTGCCTTAGCTGCTATGATTCAAAACAAAACAAAACTTGGTGTCCTTGGGCTACATCCACACAGTCTAAAGCGCCACCTGGAGCTTAGAACTAAAAAGACAAGTATTGCCTGAAATTTGTAGAAGTGAGTCACAGAGGGAGCTAAGACTAAGACTAAGAGGGAGGATACTAAGTGGATTGAGAGCCAGGCTTAGAGACAGATGGTCCTAGTTTCAAATATGACTTGACACTTCCTTGCTGTAAGACTCTGGGCAAGTCACTTGACCCCCATTGCCCAGCCCTTGCTGCTCTTCTGCCTTAGAACCAACACACAGCATTGATTCTAAGAGGGAAGGGAAGGGTTTAAAAAAAAAAAAAGAAGTGTCGCAGAAATGCCTGGTCTTTAGAGGTCCCCTCCTAGGCCTCAGAGCTGTTATTTCCCACCAAGAAAAGTCAGGTTAGGCATCACCAGGTGGGGAAGGAAACAAATCCCAGATTTAGCTCCAGAAGGGACCTTAGAGCTGACTTAATCAAATCCCCTCATTTGAGACAAGAGGATGCCAAGGCCCTGAGGCCAAGTGATCTGTCTAAGGACAGATTCTGATCCTTAATCAGAGACTTTTCTTTACACCCCCTCCTTTCACTCCTGCTGTGGGGTCTGTCTAAAAGGGGGATGGACGCTGCCCCTATTTCTCCAGAGGCTTCAAGGGAAGTGAAGGAAGCATTTAGATAATAGCTACTCTATGCCAGGTCCCGTGTTAAGTTCTTTTTATAAATATTTTCTCATTTGAGACTCCAAACAACCCTTTGAGGCAGAGATCATTATTGTCCCTGTTTAACAGTTAAGGAGACTGAGGCAGACAGGGGTTCTGTGATTTGCATAGGACCACACAGCTTCTGTCTGGGGCTGAATTTGAATTCAGGTCTTCTTGACTCCACTGTGCCACCAGTTTCTTGCATCATTAGTATTCTTCCCAGGACTGCTGATAGCCTCTTCTGACCCAAGAAGATAACTCTCCAGCCCAGGAGATGGGAAAAATAAAGCCTGAGGCTTAAATCTCAGTTGTACCTTCAAGAAGAATTGGCTTCTGGCATGTAGGAGCCGGGGTTAGGAGGGTCCTCAGGGTCAGCTAGTCCAGACACTTCATTTTACAGATGAAAAAAAAAAACCGAGGCCCAAAGTGAAATGACTAGAGAATAAATATAGGGAGGCAAAGGCTGGAGAATTTGAACCCAGTTCCTCTGCCCCAGAGCCAGAGCTCTGTCAGCTTTGGAGGGGAGGGGGCCTCTGGTCACTCAGATTCCTGGACTATAGTATTTGGGCACTAATTCTAATCTCTGTCCTCCTACTCTCAGCCTGGTCAGCTGGCTTCCTCTCTGTTTTAATTCCAGTTTAATTAATTGGAGCATTTCGTGACTATTGTGAAGACTTCCTAGAGCTGAGATCAATGTATGGAGGCCATGGGCAGGTAGAAGCTTTAGTGGGGAAGGAGGCAAGGAGGCAAAGGCCTCACAGCTCGGTGTCTTAGGAGGCTTCTCTGCAGCTTGGAGCCCTTCTCTCCCTGCCCCATGACATCAGAGAGCCTCCACAATAGTCAGAAGAGGGAGGCTTGGTCTAGATTCTAGATTCCTCCTTGTCTACCCCCCAGTTACTCAGAAAGTGGAAAGGGAGATGAAGGTTAGATGAGAAGAGAAAGAGAGAAAGAGGGAGGAGGGAGAGAACGAGAAGGAAGGGGGAAGGAGAGAAAGGGAGAATGGGAGGGAGGGAAGAAGGGAAGGAGAAAGGAAAAGGGAGAGAGAGAGGGAAAGATGAAGAGACAGAGAAAGAGAGGGAGAGAGAAAGGAGGAGAAGGAGGAGCGGGGGTAGAGGGAAAGGGAAAGACAGAGGCATAGAGGGAGAGGGAGAGACAGAAACAGAAACAGAAAGGGAAAGACAGAGATAGGGAAAAATAGAGCCAGAGACAAAGACACAGAGAAAGAGATGGAGACAAAGAGAGAGATAGAGACAGAGGAATAGCAACAGAGCCAGAGAGGAAGACACAGAGACTGAGAGGGTGATAGAGACAGAGAGGAAGAGACACAGACAGACAGACAGAGATAGAGACAGCAACAAAGAGGGAAAGACAGAGATAGGGAAAAATAGAGACAGAGACACAGAGAAAGAGATGGAGACAAAGAGAGAGATAGAGACAGAGAGATAGCAACAGAGCCAGAGAGGAAGACACAGAGACTGAGAGGGTGATAGAGACAGAGAGGAAGAGACACAGACAGACAGACAGAGATAGAGACAGCGACAAAGAGGGAAAGACAGAGATAGGGAAAAATAGAGACAGAGACACAGAGAAAGAGATGGAGACAAAGAGAGAGATAGAGACAAAGGGATAGCAACAGAGCCAGAGAGGAAGACACAGAGACTGAGAGGGTGATAGAGACAGAGAGGAAGAGACACAGACAGACAGACAGAGATAGAGACAGCGACAAAGAGGGAAAGATAGAGATAGAGACAGAGAGGGAGCCACAGACAGAGATGGAGACAGAAGGAGAGACAGACAAAGAGGGTGAGATAGAGGCAAAGAAAGACAGAGTGGGGAGGGAAGGATGGAGGAAAAGAGAGAAGGAGGGGAGGGGGAGGGAGGGAGAGAATATTAGAGGAGCCCCCCAAAGGAGGACTGTCAGTAGCAAAGGCATTATCAGAGGCCAGAGGAAATGGAATGCAACGATTAGGGTAATGGCATTTCAAGCTGGAAGTGATTATCCCATCCAACTGGTTCGTTTTACAAATTAAAAACTTGAGGCTCACAGATATGGTGACTCCCAGGGTCACCCAGGTAGTAAGTAGCTGATGCTTCCAACTTGGAACCTTGGTGCTCTGGTTCCCCATCCAGAGGCACAGACAGAAGTCAAGATCGAGTGATGACAGAAGTAAGAAGATTCTTCAGATTTGTAAACTCTAGAAGGTTTAATGGAAAGAGTGCTGCTCTGGGAGTCAGAAAACCTGCCAGAGGTTCACCTCTCCCTCCCACCACTTTGTGACCATGGACAAGGCATTTAATGTCTCCAAGGCTTAGCATCCACATATGTAAAATGAGAATAATTCTATTTGTACCATCTCTCTCAAGGGGTTGTAAGGAAAGCCCTTTGTAAGACACTTTAAAGCACTATATAACTGTGAACTAGTTAAACATTAGTGAATTAATTTGAAAAACTACTAGATGGGTTGAATGGGTCCTCCAAAGTTGACTAAGGGAAACCTGCTGCTTCCTCTTCGTTTTTTAAACCCTTACCTTCTGCCTCAGTATCAGTCCTAAGACAGAAGAGCAGCAAGGGCCAGGCAATCTAAGTTAAGTGACTTGCCCAGCTAGGGAGTATCTGAGGTCAAATTTGAACCCAGGTCCTCCTGACTCCAGGGCTGGCACTCTATGTACTGTGGCCCTTACCTGTGCCTACTGCTTCCTTTTCTTGAAATGAAATTAAATAGATCCATCCCTCCCCACAGCAGGACTTTTCTTGGTCGTTTTTGTTGTGAGAAGGTCCAATAGTCTAAACTGCTCTTTGTAGATAAACTTCAAAGAGCCAGTTTCCCCAAGACAAACTGAAGGTCATCCCTACAGATCTCCTCTTCTACCAAGAATACTCTTAGATATCATGTTTGTGAGTTTTTATAAATTTTCCGCTTCAGTCAATCAACAAACATTTTATATACTCACTACATGCCAGGCACTGTGCCTAGTAAGTGCTGGTTCCCCTCCCACAAATGAACAGGAGGTGCTTAGGCAGCCAGTGAAAAGAAAGCAGGGGATTCTAGATTTAGGGGTAAAATGGAGGAGTCCCAGAACCATCATTTTACAGATGAGAACATGGAAGACCAAAGAGCTCAAGGCACTTGCCTCGATTCACACGGATACTGAGCAGCCATCCTAGGTTTTCATTCCAATTCCAATCCAGTGCACACCAAGTCTAAGACTCCAGCTTCAAATTCTGGCTCTGCTTCTTAACATCTATGCAAGACTGACTTCTCTGGGCCTCAGTTTCCTCACATGTAAGATGAGAGTGCAGAACTAGGTGATTTCCAAAGTGCTGTTTACCTGCCTCCCCAGTTTGTCTTGCCTAGTTAGACACCTTTAAGGGGATGTGCTAGATCAATATTCCATAATGGTTTCCTCCAGGGGCTTTGCAATGATGAGAAAGCAGAAAGCACTAAATAACTCAAGATCATTCAGAGTAATATAAATGAAATGTATATGATGATTCTTTCCTCACAGCAAATCATCCAAATAGACTATGTATTGTTGTTCAGTCATTTCAGGAATGTCTAATTCTTCATGATCCCATTTGGGATTTTCACAGCAAAGATACAAGAAGGAAGAGTTTGCCTTTTCCTTCTCCAGCTAATTTTACAGATGAGGAAACTGAGGCAAATGGGGTGAAGTGACTTGTCTAGGGTCACCTTCAGCTTTGAACTCATGAAGATGAGTCTTCCTGACTCCATGCCTAAAACGCTTCCCACTCAGTCTCTTTGCCCAGACTATGTATTAATATTCACATTTGAGGAAACCGAGGCAACAAGAATTTAAGTAACTTGCCCAGGGTTGGAGAGGTAAGAAATTAAATAGAATTTAAACTGTCTTCCTGGTTCTGGCTGATATTTGGAGAAACTGAGGTTAAAGCATTAGGTCATTTCCCCACAGTCCCAGAGTGTTAGGGTAGGAACTTAGACCCAGGTCTCTTGGCTCCAAAGCCAGGGTTATTGCCACATGCAGTGCTGGAAGGGACCTCACAACCCATCTAGTTTCACTCCCTTATTTTAAAGATGAGGAAACGTATCTATAGTCCATGTTAGTTAAGTGACTTGCTCAAAGTCCCACAAGTAGTAATTATAAAAGGTGTGGATTTGAACCCAAGTCCTCTTACTCCAGAACTCTTTCCACTGTATTTCTTAATAGTCCAAGGTAAATTGGTGTGGAGGAAGAAGAATGCATTTTCCCTCACGGAGCCATGGACCACTCCCCCCTTTCCCATTTAACTCCAGGCATTTTACAATTCTGTTGGGCAGGTGAAACTGGCCAGGTCAGTTTCTCTAGGTTTTTTAATAACTGTGTTGCCCCAAGCTTGTTGGTGAGGCTTCAGATCCCAAAGGAAATGGAAGTTCTCAGAAGTTAAAAAATAAATCTGGTGGGTCTGGTATTCTGGGAGCCAGCATTCCCCTAAGGGCTTGGAAGAGAAACAGAGGAGATCCTTGGTATGAAGTGGATGGGGAGATCTGAACTCTTCCTGGTAACCCTCTTCATCACAAGGAAATCTAAAGGCGCTGCTCCCAAAGTATCCCCCTTTCCAATAGGGATCTACCTGCCACCTGCCCAAGGGAGAAGCTGTGGACAGGAGAGTTGGGAGTTATGAGATAAGTGGAAAGCTTGCCAAGAAAATCTTTAGTGTGCAAGCCAAAGGCCTGGGCTCTCCTCCAGCCATCAAGTGGGAGACAAACTGGGTTAATGTACCAGGATCTGGAACTAGCTCCATGATTTTTCTTTCTCCTCACCTGTTGCCCAAATTCAGCATATCCTCTAGCTTCAGTGCAAAGGCTGTCTTCACCCATTCCTAGAGTTCATTCCCTCCTTACTTGTGCCTTTTCATAATGGCTACATTTATACATTATTTTAAGGTCCTTGAAGTACTTTACAAGTACTTTCTCAATTTTATCCTCACAACAGACCTAGGAATTTGTTGCTGTCATTCAATCCTGACTCTTCAAGATGCCATTTGGGATTTTCTTGGCAAAGATACTGAAGCAGTTCGCCATTTCCTTCTCCAATTCATTTTACAGATGTGGAAACTGAGGCAAAGTTAAGTGACCTGTCCAGGGTCACACATTTAGTGTCTCAGGCCAGATTTGAACTCAAGAAGATGAGACTTCCTGATTCCAGACCAAGCACTCTGTCCATTGTGCCACCTCAAGCTGTCCAGTAGGTGCAATTTTTATTTATTTATCCCCATTTTTATAGATGAGGAAACTGAGGCCAATACAAGTTAAGTGACCTTGTGCAATGTCTGAGTCCAGATACAACATTTTATCCTCTGCACTGCCTTTTAGAATCCCTTGCTCTCTTCCAAATAATTCATATATTACATCCTTCTGGGAGGCCTTCCTCATTGTTCCCACTTCATCTCTCCCCATCCCCACCCAGTGCTCTCTCCTTCCTCAAATAATAATGTAAACACATATCTTTCCATATGGTAATTCCCCTAGTAGAATATAAGCTGCTTGAAGTCAAAGAGAGATTATGATTTTTGTCTTTGTGTCTCTAGTGTTCACAGTGCCTGGCACATGATAAGTATTGAATGAAACCTTTTTCGATTTGGATTAGAGCTCTCCAGTTCTAAGTAGGTGAATGGTGGGGGAATAGGACAGGGAAGGGTAGCTCCAGAAAGACTCTCAGCTTCAGAGTATGAGAGCAAAGCACTTGTAAACAAAAACAAAATGGCAGAAACCAATGGGATGGGAGCAAGCAACTAGTTTCTGGGAGTGTGGAGAGATGATTTCTCCCTCCTTTCCACACAACACAGCGGACTGGGGAAACCCAATAAAACACTTCTGATTATGCGCTTCCAATCAGACATGACACCAGGAAATGGAGAAGTTGGTAAGTATAAATATATTTTAGAAATTACCCATCTTGTGTTACAATCACCAGGGTATAGAAAAGACATCAGAGCCCCCACATCCATCTGACCCCTCTCTGTCAGCTTTTTAAAGGTAATAGATTAATCCTTTGGCCCCAGGTGATATTTTTCAGACCTTTTTTCCTGAGCCCTTTAGAAATTCCCCAATCCCATCCCCAGTTCCTTCTTAAACTCTTTTTTTTTAACACCCCTTTCTTCTTGAAATCAAAGCAGAAGACAGAAAGTAAACAGGAGAGTCTATAGGAGATAAAGGGGTGGAGGCAATTGTCTGCCTGTTGGAAGATCCCCTCCCCCTTCTGTCACTCTTGCCTAAGAATGTATAACTGACAGGTCCAGGGAAGACCCCTGCTAGGGGTTATCAGAACAGAAAGTCACTGCAGATTTCTTTTCTTTCTAGACGGCTGGGGGAAGGAATGTTGGGGAGAGTAGTAAGAACTTGCAGAGAAGAATAGGTCCTTCTACCACTGGTTCTTCCTATATTTCTGGCTCTAAAGCAAGCCTTAGAGGGAAAGAAGGGTAGATAGAGGCAGGAAAGCAGGTACCACACACACACATACACACACATCCATTCTCCACTGCAATTTATAACACACGAGCCCTACTTCTACATGCTACCTATTCCCACACATTGAAACACAAATTTCTTCCACACCAATCACGCCCCTCTCTGTAGAACTCTAAGATTTCTGACACTGATTGAAACTAAAGAGATCTGGAATAACTCCCAATGTAGGGGTTAAGGACTCAGGTCCCCAGTGTGCAACAGCTGTGGGGGCCACAGCAGCGTGAGCATGAGGGTGAGGGTCACCCTAGGCAAAGCCTGTCCCCTACAGAAAAAACAGGGGGCCCCGAAGCCCCTCCCACCCCCCCCATCCCAAGTTTCAACTACAATCAGGCGGTGAACCTCCACTGCTCATCCTGTTCCCAGGTCTTAGGGCATGGGACATGCAGGTGGAGGCAAGTGAGGCATAGAGGCTGGAGTCAGGGTTAGGGGGAGGAAGAAGGCAAGCCCTGGTCTTGGACCTCACATCCTCTTCAGCCCCTGTCCAGTCTCTCTCATAAGTAGAAGGGCTCTACCCCTCACAGCCCAGCAGCTCCACCCTCAAGGTGATACGGCCATGCCAGGCAACAGGTAGGATCCGGACAAACCGGGAGTAGAAAGGGGTTTCAAATATATTCTTCTTGTGGGAGTTGTTGTCTGAGTTTCCTATGAAGATCTGTAGAGGGATAAAAGCAGGTGATTAATGGCACAGACAAGCCCAGGGACTCATGCCTCTTCCCTCTTCCCAGGGTCAGCAGCCTCTGTTCATCCCATAAGTCCCACTCCCCATGCCACATACACACACTCCTCCTCTTCTTCCTCCCATTAATAGGATCAAGTTTTCAGACCCCAGGGAACAATGACTCTTCTTTGTTATGGACCACTGTACCTTCTCCCCACAAGCACCACCTCCCACACACCAAGTAGCTCAAATCTAGGGATTCGGTCCATTCTTCATCTCTTCTAGTTTTCCTAGATCATTAGGAGGGACCTACAAAAAGTCCCTGGGAGCAGAGATTTTTTGACCCCTATTCTTCCAACCCATAGTCCCCAGAAGACACACCTTGCTAGTATTTGTTCTTCTGTCCTTGTATTGAGTCCAAGACTTGCCATCATTACTATAGGCCACTTTGTAGGCTGATACATACTGGATATTACCGAAATCCCGGGCCCCTTGAGTGATGATACCTGTCACCCGCTTCGGGACTTCCAATTCAATCTGTAGGAAAAAATCAAATGTATCTTTCTGCTCGCACAGTGGAAAAACACTGGATGTGGGTGGGGTCTGGAGTCCTGGGTTCAAATCCTGACTGCCACTTACTATGTGACCTAGGGCAAATTATTTCAATCCTCTGTTAAATGGGTGGGTTGAACTAAATGATACAAAGGGGTTTTTTGAGCACTAAAATGTATGACTATTCAATGGTGTCATAGGAAACTTTGTTTAAGATAGCCATTGCAACAGATCCCCTCTATGTGGGCCTAATCATAACCCTGCTCTTTTTAGCCCCAGGTTCCTGGGCTGGAAACCTACAGATGCTTCAGGAGGTTCTATATGAGAATCTATCAGGGTAGCTCAATACAGCAGACAAAAGAGTAAAGGAAGAATCAGGAAAATTGACAGGTAAGTCTTTTGTTCATTCTTCTATTGAGTCAAAATTGTTTTCCTTTAATTGTTGTTCCTAATCTTGACTTCGAATACCAAGAACAACAGGGTGTCATCTCATAGATCCATCTTAGAATTCTTTCCTCAGTTGAAGAAATGTAAGAGGAGTTTGGTTAAAGGTGAAGGAAGATACATTAGACTCAGCAAAAACCTCCAAACCTGCCCACTATTCCTCTTCTCTCCTTAAAACCTCCAAACCTGCCCACTATTCCTCTTCTCTCCTATCTCAACTCAGCCCCAGATACAATAGGTCCTGATCAACCCTAAATGTAAACAATTAATCAATCCACAAGCATTCATTAAGAACTTCCTATGTGGCAGGCATTGCCCTAAGTTCCAGAGATACAAAAAAAAAAAAGGCAAGAGATAGTCCCTGTCCTTAAAGAGCTTAGGATCCAATGGGGAGATAATTGACAGAAACCAGGAAATCAGACTCTTCCTCTTTCAGGAGTTTCTTTTTCTTCCTGGAGATACTGGGAGGTATAGGACTGAAGTCCATCCTCTGCCTCCACAGTATCTAGGGAGGTTCAATTTTCTAGGGGCCAGGGAAAGAAAAAAAGGAAAGGAAGCAGTAAAAGGCAGGATAAAGGAGGTAGGAAATGGCAAACTGAAATTAGTTGTGTTTTGTTTTGTTTTCTGAAATTCTCCCTCCCTGAAGTCAGGAGCAATTACTGGAGCAAATGCAACAAGGACAGTGGAAAGCAGATTCCTTGGGGAAAATAGGAAAGGTTTTAAATTATCTCTAGATCCAATGAAGGAACTCAGAAAGTCAAGGGAAGATTAGGACATACCTGCAACCATTCAGTGCCCTGTAAGCGCTGAGCAGTCCAAGCATTGAATTTGCCTGTTTTGTCCAATCTAGCAAAATAGGGATGCCAACTGAAAGCATCCAGGCCAAAAGTCTTGAAGGTGCTAGAAGCTGTGATCTTTTTGTCAGGGATAGCCATGGACTTCATACCCAGAGGCGAAGAACAACCTGCAAAGTTGAAAATAGTGTGTAATCCAATGGCAGGCACAGAAAGAACTAAGGGGGAGAGCAGGTTGCAAAGATAGGAGGAAGATTAATAACTACACCTCACTCTAGGGAAAGGAGAAGCAATGGTGGTTAGGAACAGAGGCAGATCTCATCACATTTCATCCATTTTCTCAACCAAACCCAGTAGTTTCTTGTTCACCCAAACACCTGTGTGGTTTATTCCCAATTTTTCCTATCTCCACAACCACAAACAAACAACTCTTTGCAAAGCTATCAATGATTTTCTTTTTTATATATGTAAAGATATTTACCAATTATATATAATAACAATTTTCCACATAGGTTTCATGAAGTCATAAGATCCAAATTGTCTCCCTTTCTCCCTTCCCTCCCCCTTCCCAGAAATGGTAAACAATTGGATCTGAGTTATACATGTATTATCATGAAAAACATGAAAAACAACCCCCAAAACATAAACCCAAATAAACTAAAGTGAAAAATCATATACTTTGATCTGTATTCTGACTTGGGTAGCATTCTTCATCATAAGTCCTTCAAAATTGTCCTGGATCATATCAACGATTTTCTAATCACCAATTCCAATGGCCTTCCCTCAGTTCTTATTCTCCTTGACCCCTGCAGCATATAAAAGTGCTGATCACAGCCTTTTTTGTAATTCTTTTCCCTTGGCTTCTATGATGGAGAACTACACAGCAAACCAGGTTTTCCTTTTCCCTCTCTGACCACTCTCTCCTTCCCTAATTTCTCGTCATTCCTACACTGGCTAAGTGTGGGTATCCTCCAAATTGGGGTCGTTGGCCCTCTTCTCTTCCCTTTACCCATTATCTTCTTCAAAGATTTGTAGCATCATTCCCTGATAATGACTCTCAAATCTTTATCTTCAGCCCTAATCTCTCAAAACTCTAGGTCTACATCTTCAAATGTTTATCAGGCAGTTTCAAAACTAAAGTTCAACATCATCCCCAAAAAGTATTTCCAAGTCTATTATCTAAGCTTGAAATCATCTTTGACTCGTATTCCAGTTGCCCTCACTTCCACATCTAAATAGTCACCAAATGACTGATATTTCCTTCATGACCTTTCTTCCAATTCATCACATCTGTTCCATCCCTTCTGCTACATCTCTAGATCAGGTCCTCCTACTAAGACAGTTGCAGGAGACCCTAATTGATCTCTCCTCCTCTAGTCTAGCAGTTTTCATTGTGTGATCTCAGGAACCCTAGGAGTCACCAAGACCCCTTCAGGAGGTCCATGAAGCCAAGTTATTTTTATAATAATACTAATGTATTTCAAGTTTTACTATAGTAGACATTGATAAATATAATCCACATAATCAAAAACTC
Organism: Monodelphis domestica; assembly: GCF_027887165.1. NCBI lineage: Eukaryota > Metazoa > Chordata > Mammalia > Didelphimorphia > Didelphidae > Monodelphis > Monodelphis domestica. The sequence goes on along the minus strand of NC_077227.1, from coordinate 127,686,471 downwards.
TTTGGGGAAGGGGATCCTCAAGAATATTTAAGAGTATAAAAGGAGGCATCAAGGTGTCTCAATGGATTGAGAGCCAGGTCTAGACATGGGTAGTCCTTGGTTCAAATATGACCTTATACACTTCCTAGCTGTGTGACCCTGGGCAAATCACTTAAACCCATTGCCTAGCCCATACTGCTCATCTCCCTTGGAACCAATACACTATATGGAAAAAGTAAGCTTTTTAAGGTGGAAAAAAGAGGGTAAAGGAATCTTGGGACCAAAAAGTTTAGAAATCATTGGTCTAGCCCATCCTGCCTACCACTAACTCATTCTAAAAGCATTTGCTAATTATTTACTATGTTCCATGCACAATCACCTTAGGAATGACCTTCGTAAAATATCACCACCATATAACATTTCTGCTCAAAGAAAAAACAAAATTCAATAAAAACTCCTATTGCCTAGAGAAAAAAAAATCCAGACTCAGAATCAAGGGGATCTCAGAATCAGAAGGGATCCAGACCTGGTAAAAAAAAACTCTTTCTCTGTACTAGGATATATGTACCTTCCTGACCTTAACCTCTACTCTCTCCTATATGAACCCCAGACTCCATATACATCTTGTGTAGAATTTACTCCATACTATCTCTTACCGATGTTTCTTGTATCTTATCATCTCCCCTTTCACACTACAAAAACTTCAAGGGCAGGAACTTTATGTTTTCATTTCAAATCCCCAAAAACTAAAACAGCAACTGCCCCTTCCATAAATGCTAGATAAATGAAGAGGTAAGTGAATAATTTTGCCCCAGCCCACCAAAGCAAGAGATTATTATCAATCCCAGAGCAGTATTTGGGTCCAGACTACCACAAAAAACAAATATCACAATAAAGTGAGCCACATGAATATTTTGGTTTCCCAACACATTTAAATGTTATGTTCATACTATATTGTAGTTTATTAAATACTCAATAGTATTATGTTTAATAACACAATCTAATTTTAAAAATACTTTATTGCCAAATAAGCCTTCAGTGAGTCATAATCATTTTGTTGGTGGAGAGTCATGCCCCAATGATCAGAGAGGTGGTTGCTGAAGGTTGGGATGGTGGTTAGGGAAATTTAAAAAAAAAATTAGACACTGAAGTTTGCCACTGTGATTGACTCTTCCTTTCACAAAAGATTTCTCTGTAGCCCAAAATGCTGTTTGATATGATTTTACCCACAGTAGAAATTCTTTCAAAATTGGAATAATTCTCTCAAAACCCACTACTGCTTTATCAACTAAATTTATGTAATATTCTTCAATTCTGTGTCTCAGGGAACAGGGAGACCCAAGGAAAGGGAGAGAAATGCGGAAATGACTGGTCTGTGGAACAGTCAAAACACACACATTTATCAATTAAGTTTACTATCTTATTATGAGTGTAGTTTGTGGCACCCCAAAACAATTACAATAGTAATGTTAAAGATCAGTGATCACAGATCACCATAACAAATATAATGACATGTAATAATAATGGGAAGTTTTGAAATATTGCAAGAATTACCAAAAGGTGACACAGAGGCACAATGTGAGCATGTACTTTTGGGGAAATGGTGCCAATAGACTTGCTTGACACAAGATTGCTTTAAATCTTCAATATGTAAAAAAATATATAATATCTGCAAAAAATAAAAGGAGCTATGCCTAACATCCTCACAGCTAAAAGATACTATTTTACATAAAAGTCTTAAGAGATATCTATTTAAGCCAGTTTTACAGTATAGATGTAAAGTGGTAATAGTATATAAAGTACACAGGAATTAGGACATCTAGGGTCCAAGTCCTAACTGTGCCAAAATCTACATGAGACATTGTTTGAGCCACTTCAGTTCTCTAGGACCTTGTTTTCCTTTCCTATTAAAAATGTTAGGTCTCTAAGATTCCTTCCAGTTCTAAGTATAGAAAAGTAAATTCATGATTATTGGCTTAGAGAATATCCATTGGGGGGTTATCTGCAGCTAGTGTTTAAACCTAATTCTCTGTCGATCAGTCAATCAATATTTATTAAACATCCACTATGTACCAAAAACTGTGCTAAGCTCTAGGAATACAAAAGAAAAAAGCTAGAGAGTCCCTATTCTCAAGGAGTTTACAGTCTAATAAGGAAGACAACATACAAAAAACTGCACAAACTATATAGACAGAATAAACATGCAGTTACTTCCTTTTATCTTCAGGCATTCTGTAGAGGAAAGAAGAGTGAATTTTGTGTCAGATAGCCTGGATTTGACCATACACTCCAGCACTTCCTAGTGCCAGGATCTTGGCAAGTTAATTCACCTCGATCACAGCTTTTTAGAACTGAAAAACCTTAGATAGTTTTCTGATTCTAAAGCATTTTTTCTCACTGAAAATCCATGAGACAGGTATAAAAAGCATTATTACCTATTTGACCCAGTGATACTAGAGGCTGTTTTCTGAACAAGACACTCCATCTTCCAGCTCTCGGAATTTTTTCTGGCTGTTCCCCATATACGAAATGTTCTATCACCTCTGTTCTGACTACTGACTCCCCTGGTTTCCTTAAGTCCTAACTAAAATCCCATCTCTTACAGGAAGCCTTCCTCGACTCCTCTTAAATCCTAGTACTTTCCCTCTTTTAATTATTTCCTATTTATCCTGTATAGAGCTTATTTTGTATAGCTTTATCTCCCACATTCTCTTATAAGTTCCTAGAGGGCAGGGACTGTCTTCTGTGTCTTTTGCTATCCCCTTCCCTTAGCACAGTACCTGGTACACAGTAGGCACCTGATAAATGTTTCTTGAACTGAATTGAATTATCTTCATTTAAAAATTGAAGAAATGGAGGCTCATAGAGGTTAAATCAAACAGCTAGAAATTGCTGGGGTCAGGATTCAAACCGAGGAAAATAAGTGGAAGAGGATGAAAAGGAAAAGGAGAATAGGAAGTGGGAGAGATAATCAAGAAACTACATCACCGACAAGAAGGCAAAGAAAGAGGTGGAGGAATAGAAGAGCACAGGTGGTTTCATAGTGTCAGGGCAGGAAACAGGCTGCGGTTCTACTTGTAGCCATGAGGTGTCAGTGTGGCCACTGAGGGAAGGAAATTCTTTCTTCAAGCATGGTGGGGGGGAACACAAGAAAGCAAACTAAATTAAGAGAGGATGGACCAGATGGGTGGGATGGTGGTGGAATGTGGAGAGAAAAGGAAGGATAACCTCCAGGGCAACTCTGACCACCTAGGCACCCACCGCCATCATAAGTCACCTTTCTTTCCAGTTGCCCTCTTCCAACCCAGCACTAATCTTTCATCTTTATTCTATTCTGACACCAGAAGCCTCCTGATTTGGGAGGATATCATCCCCTTCTGGAGGTTTTGGGACTCTCTCTCAAAGGACAGAAAAGAGCAGAATCCAGCCTCATGTCTAGAAACAATGGCACCTTTGGTATCAGAGAACCTAGCTTTGGCAGCCTCAAGCAAATCACTTTTCTTTTTCTGCAGAACCAAAGGGATTGGACAAGATGGCCTTGAGAGTTTTTCCATGCTGATTTTACTTCTTATCCTTCCAAGATTTCTTCACATTCTCTTGGCAGTGTCATCGCAGAAAGGATTTTCTTGGATTATCCCACAGACTATCAGGTGAGCTCTATTGAATATCAATTTTCTCAACTTGTTAGACTTGACCAGGAGTGTGCAAAGTGTGGTCCTTGGACCCAGCACCCTTTCAGAGGGTCCTCAATATCAAAACTATTTTCATAATAATATGACATTATTTGCTTACTAAAATATTCTACTTTCCAACTACACATCTGTGTAAAACCAAATTTTCTTCACATACTTCAACTGAAACCATATTTCATGACAAAGAAAAAGCAAATATGAGAATCCACTTGTCTACTATTAAGTCAGACACTAAATATATTTGTGAAACTATGAAAAACAATATTCTTGCTATTTTTTTTGTTTTGGAAAATATAGTTATTCTTTACAAAAATTTGGTATATTAATAAATGATGGGTTTATTATTGTTATTTTTCATGAATCAACAAAAAATATTTTTAATGTTATTGGTTTTCATTTCCAATGTGGTAAACATTTTAAAAATATAACCCATATATTAAAAAGCTCTTTGAGATCATCAATAATTTCTTCAGCTCATTTTACAGATGAGAAACTGAGGCAAACAGGGTTATGTGACTTGCCCAGAATCACACAGCTAGTAAAGGTCTGAGGCCAGATTTGAACTCAGGGAGATGAGTCTTCCTGACTTCAGGCCCAGCACTCTATCCACTTCACCACCTAGCTGCCCACAGATATAAGCATGGCAATAATGCCTATCATTTATATAGCACTTTAAGATTTGCAAAGTGCTGTATGAATCTTATCTCATTTAATTCTCCTAACAACTCTGGGAGGTAGGTTATATTACTGTCCCCATTTTTTACTGATAAGAAAATTGAGGCAGGAAGAGATTAAATCACTTGACTAATGTCATATAGCTAATAAGTGTCTGAGGTAAAATTTTAATTCAGGTCTTCCTGACTCCAGATTCATTGTGTGCACCTATTCCTTTTATAGTCCTAAGAATTGAGGACCAACATGCCCATGTTTGTCATACAAAGTCTCTCTATCTGACCCAGATTAATTCAATTTATAAATCAATACTCCAAAGGATCAACTATCTCATAATACTTCTGCCACGGATACAAAAAGCAACTCCTCCATATTTCTTTATTCAGTGCATTTCTTGTCCATTTCTTTCTATAAACTCTCTATAGATAGAGGATCTACCCAATAGGCTAGAGGCCTTCCTCTAATTCTTTTAGCATTATTTAGCTAGGAAAAAAATAAAGTATTGAACAATATCTTTTGCTTTTCCAATTCACAAGCCCATACCATCCTCATCCCACCCCAATCCTCCACATTGACTCACCTTCCACTTCACAACCATAAAGTTCAAACCGGAGGGTACAGGCTCTGCGACAGACAATGGGCACGATCCGCACAAACTGGGTCACCAGAGGTGGATCAAAAACGTTGGCCTTTGGGCCATTGTTGTCTATGTTTCCCACAAAGACCTGGCATGATGGAATGAAATGAGTGGAGCAAGTGCAGGACTGTTCATAAGGGATAAACTTCATGGATTTGGTTGGTCCAGATCCCACAACAGCCCTGATACTAATATTAATTCTTATGTTCTTTGCACTTTTCTGGAACTCCCATGTGCCTTCTCCATCTATATAGACACTTTCACACACCACACACACACTCACACAAGTCAGTCCAACACTTCTAGTGCCTTGATTGCTCATTCCCAGCTTGCAAGAAGAGCTCAAATAGACATTTCAGTCAGACACGGATATTCTGAGTTTTCCCAAATGCTATTAAGTAATCATGTCTATGTGCCAGACATTGTTCTAGGTGCCATGGATATAATTATAAAAGCAAAGCAGTCATGTCCTCAAGGAGCTTACATTCTATGGGAGGAAAGAACACATAAATAGAAAAACCAATAAAAAATATTTTCAAAGTAATTTCTTCAGGAATAGAACAGGAACCATCCTAAAGATATGGCCTAAAAACATTTGAACTCCATCCATGCTCCCACTAGTGACTGGCACCTTAGACACCTCTTTGTTCTTCTTGTATCTTTCTCCTTCAGGAGTTGCTTATGTCTCATCAATGTGGCCCCCAAAACTGTCACCTTCATAGTAATAGTCCAGTGTGCTACTCCTCAATCTAAAATGCCCTTCTTCCTCCCATGACAGTATCCCCATCTCTCCTCCCAATACCAGTCTGTCTCTTACCTGGTCTCTGAGTTTACTTGGCTCCTGGATGAATTTAAAGATGTACCCGTCATCGCTATATCCCACTTTGAAGGTCCGCAGATATTCAGAACTCCCTGTCCGGCTGGCTCCCTGTGTCATAATGCCTGTTATTCTCATCTTCCGCAAAAGGTTCACCTGAGGACAGAGCAGAGAACCCCAAGTTTTGGGGGAGATTTCAATGAAGGTCCTTCTCATCCAAGACCCCATTTCCTGGTTGCCATTTCATGCTGTCCTCTGCTGCAAGGGGAACTTGGCTAAGATAGACAATAGCCAAGCTCTTCTATCAGCAAATAAATCCCTTTTTCAGGTTAACCACCCTACCAGAGCCAGACCCCTCACTGGCCTCCTAGCTCCACTTTCTCCAACCCAACCTCATAGAAATCTGAGTTTGCAAGATTTTATCAGGTCCTCCATGTAAAGTCTACTCTCTGAAACCTGTTCCCTGTAGACCATATTCCAGGTCTCTGAACCTTTGTCTCAAAATGCTTTGCTGAATCGACCTCGTTTCCTCTGGTGCCCTCGATAGACATTCCACTTTCTTCCTACTGTCTAGGAAGACATAGCTTGAAGTCTCCACCCATTCCTTAACTAGCCTCCTCTTAGACTTAAACATTCCCATTGATAATCATTGTAACACTAAAACGCATAGTGCCTTGAACCTCTGGGCTCTCCATCTCTATCTCAGACATTCACAGTGGTGTCACATCTTAGATCTCAGGATCATTTGAACTAGTGCAGCTTCAAAGATTATGAACTCTGAAATCCCTCCCCCAGCCCAAACATAGTCTCCTATCCTTCCACTCCCATCAATTCCCATTAAACTTGCTCTTTAGTGACCACTCACCCTTTTTCTCATCGTCTCTCCCTAACTCTGACTTCACAAGCCTCCATATTCAGCCTCTTCCCAGTACCCTATCATTTTAATGAATCACTAACCACTTCCCTGGAATGCCTCACCACCACTCCCACATCCTACCCCAACCTGCCACTCTTAAACTCAACCTTAGATAACCTCCATTGTGTAAATTCTCTGCTCCTACTCCCAGAATACTGAGCATCGCTAGGCAAAAGGTATGCTAGTGAAATGGTTTTACCCACTAGAGATTTATGGTATAACCTCAGTGAGGCCCTCCCTATGGGATACTAATTGCTTTCTTTGCTCAATCTCCACAGCAATTTTTCCAAATCATTCCCTCTCTCCTCAACCCCAAACTGTACTCCCCGTGCAGATAACTTTCTCTCCTTTATTCCCTGCAATCTAGGTTCAGCCTGCAGAGCTACACTCGCCTGGTTCTTCCTATACTTCTCCAAATATCTCCTCTCATTGATAGCTCCTGTTCCTGAACCTTGAAAGTAGGAAATCATTCAAGATACAGTCCTTGGCCTTCTTATCTCTCTTGTCAACCTCATTCGCTCTTACAGCCTTAACTCTCATATTTATATATTTGGCTTCTCTATCTCTAGCTCTTGACCTTCCAAGTATCTGACCCATCATTTTAACTGCTCCTGTCTATCTCTTCCAAATGCCTCAACAGTGCCTGAAAGCTCAAGTCTAAAAAAGGGCTCTTTGTCTTTCTCCCTAAAACTGATTTCTTTCTAAAATCTTCTTCTGATTTTACTATTTCTGCCAGTGGCACTGCCATTAATCCATCTTTTTCTATTGAAATCTTAAACGTTATATTCGACTTTCTTGTTTCCTTCACTTCACACATCCAACCAATTACTATGTTTTGGTGAGTCTACCTTTAAAACACCTCCTATATAATTTTGCATGAAAATACATGTATAACCCAGATTGAATTGCTTGACACCTCCAGGAGGCAGGAAGGAAGGAGAGAGGGAAATCTTATAAGTTCCAAAAACTTATAAAGAAATTTGTTTTCTTTATGCAATTGATAAAAATAAAATAAAATAAATAAACTATCTCCCTTATTCTCTAGTTCTATTATTACCACCCTCCTCAGGTGCTCATTATTATCCACATGGAACTCTGTAATAACTTCCTAATAGACCTTCTTGATTCTAATTTTCACTTCTTCCACCCTGAACCAATCTTCTTACTACTGCCAGATTAATTTTCTATATTTATATAGCAATGTCACTCTTCTGCTCATAAATCTCCTATGGCTCCCTAGTATTGTATACCAAGTAAAAGTCACACTTTTTCATTGGCTTTAAGACCGTCAGCAATATAGTACCACTCTACCTGTCTAGCCACTTCTCATGCCACTTCCCTACCATATATCCTATAATACAGTCAAAATTAACTATACTATATTCCCTGAGACACATCATTCTCATTCCCACCTCCATAGTTTGTCCAATGTTCCTTATGCCATGAATATCCTCCTTCCCCTACCTGTTTCATCTTTAAAAGATCAATTCAAACAAAGTCTCCCTGGGTGGTCCAAGTCTGTCAGGATCTTTCTTTCTCCACTAGTCTCCAATATCATGCAGGGACACTTTTCTTCCCCTCTCAATTTATATTCATTTTCCTTATCGTTATATATAGGTATAGTTTTCAAAAGCTCTTCCAGACTAGGAACTCAATGAAGGAAGGATTTGTGCCTTCTAAACTTTGTCTCAGGCAAAGAGTGCTGAGCCTCAAGTCAGGAGAACTCATCTTCATGAGTTCAAATCTAGGTTCAGACACTCACTAGCTTTGTGACCCTGAGCAAATCATTTAACCCTGTTTGCCTCAGTTTCCTCATTTATAAAATGATCTGGAGAAGGAAATGGCAGGCCACTCCAGTATCTTTGCCAAGAAACCCCAAATGGAGTCACAAAGAATAAGACACAACCAAAAAATGCCTAAACAACAAAAACTCTCCCAGCACTTCATACAATTCTGTACACAAAGTAGGTGATCAATTTGTTGAATTTTATTTGTTGAAGCGAATCATCAAATTGCTTCAGAATTCAGGATTCTGACTTACTGTGCCAATTCATCAAGCTCATTCTGCCCTCGATTCCCTCCCTTAGGGTCAGCCATGCCGATCCAACATTCTCTTCCACACTTGAATCCCCACCCCCCATTTCCACTCTGTTAACCCTAAACAATGAGTTAGAAGAAATCATGAAAACATTTGCCATCTAGCCTCAATCAGGCTCTGACTGATGTACCACACTCCTTTTAGAAGTCTTTTAATGGCTCTCATACTCTCCATCCTAGTATTGTAAATCTTTCTCTTAGTCCTCCAGCCCCCCAAACCACCACCCTTTATTCTGAGCAGATGACATTGCCTGCTACTTCATTGGTAATATTAAGACCATAATCTTTCTAAGCCACAACAGCTCTGATGGTGACACGTCCAATCAAAAAGCTTTCTGTGACTCTCTGTTCCCTCTAGGATAAAACACAAACTCCTCAACCTAGCTTTTAGAGTTCTTCTTGGTCTGACTCACACTTACCTTTCTAAGATTATCTCACACGGCATTTTCACACATTCTATGTTCCTGCCATCCTGAATTACTTGGAATATCAAGGCAGGATAGGAAACAGTTTGAAATGTTAAAATGAGGTATTAGAGGATGAAAACTTAAAAGACCACTGAATTTGGTACTAAGAAAGTGGTCTTGATATTCCTTTCTTTCCCAGATTCCATGACCCCATTCTCAGGGTTCAATTCCTATCCTCTAATTCCCTTCTTGCCTCCTTTGTTGGGTCCTCAATTTTAAGCCACTTCTTAAACATGGATGTTTCCCTAAGTTCTGTCTTTGGTCCTCTTTCTTTTTTAAAAACCTTTATCTTCCGCCTTCGAAAAAATCCTGCGTATTTGTTCCAAGGCAGAAGAGTGGCAAGGGGTAGGCAATGAGGGTTAAGTGATTTGCTCAGCATCATACAGCCAGGAGGCATTTGAGGCCACATTTGAACCCAGAACCTCCCTTCTCTAGGCCTGGCTTTCAATTGACTGAGCCATCTTTTGGTCCTCTGTTCAATACTCTACTTGCTAACCTTATCCACTCCTTTGAGTTCAGTTACCACGTCTATAAAGATGCTTATTTCCAGCCCTGACCTCTCAACAGAGTTCTAGCATCACATCGTTTGCCTAGAGGACTTCTTTACATGGTTATGGACACAGCAAACTTCACAGGAGCAAAACTGGACTAATCATGTCCACCGTGCTTCCCCTCCACCTAGAAAACTGGTTGCTCCCCATAACGTCTTCGTTTCTGTTGATTATATTACCATCGTCCCAGCACTCAGGGTCAAAAACTTTGGACTCATTGTTCCCCTTCGTCCCCCACATCCAATCAATTACCAAATCTTATCAATCCTATTTCCATCGTTTTCCTAACATCTGTTGCTTTCTTTTGCTCCTACCAGCACTATTTTTATTTTCAACTCGAATCCCCTTTATCTTGGACTACTATTTCCAACTCCAATGTCTATCTCTTCTCCAATCCTTTTTCCATATTTCCTGTTCATTTTCCCTAAAGTAATTCCTCAACACAAAAAACCTTCAGTAGCTCCCTACTACTTTCCAAATTAAATAGAATTTCCTTTTCCTGACATTCAAAACTCTCTATAATCTAGCTCTAACCTACATTTTGGACTTAATTTTATATCATTCATGTTCACGTATTCTACATTCCAGTCAAATTGGACTATTTGCCATTTCCATTGTTGTCCAGAATCCTCTCATAGTAACACCTTTGCTCTCAGTGTTCCATGCCTGGAATGGACTTTCTATTCTGCTAAAAGTCTGCATTTTTTTCAAGACCAAACTCAGGTGTTACCTCCCCTGTGAAGTCCTCTCTGATTCGACCCCCCCAATCCTGTCTCCCCCTTCAAAAAATATCTTTCTATTTCTAAAAACATATTTTGGATCTCTCTTTTACATATATTCTGACTGTATTGAAATTCTTTGTGAATACATCTTATTCCAGCCCTCCCCACTTCCCCATATTAGATGATAAGATCCTCAAAGGCATGTGCTAGATCCCATTTCACCCATGTATCACCAGTTCTAAGCTCAGTGTCTTGTACACATCAGATGCTTAATGAATGCTTCTTAAATGCATTAAGCAGATACTTCCCCTAAGTTGTAGAAAGCAGGTAACTTCTAGCTTAGACTCCCAAGGCAAGAAATGTCTATTAATAGCCCCCTATGTGTGCAGGGAGAAGGACTGACAAAAAACTCCTGACTTCCACTTTGATCATGCCAATTCACAAATACCTCCAAACCACTTTTCCTTCAGCCCGAGCATTGGGCCCCCCAAGTCCAGTTAATGACCACCCAGGGGAGTCCCTGGTATTCTCCAGCACCTGTATCCAGGGGTTCTTGTCATAGGTGCTGGCAGTCCAGGCATTGACAATCCCTTGACCATTGAGCCGGGCCAAGTCTGGCCCCCAGCGCTGCATCCCCAGAAAGCTGTAATACGTAGATGAGGCTGATAACTGGAAATCAGCAATGGCACCTCCTTCCATCCCCAGTGGCATGTTGCAAGCTAGGGTAAGGGAAAAAAAAGTCAATCAGGAGGTCAACAATAGCTCAGTACTGCCCATGTGTTGAACCACTAAGGGGGTTGAATGGGACAGTATACCAAAAAACAAGTAATTTTCCCTGCCCTACTCTCAAAGAATATATAATGTAATCAAGATGGGAGATGACATACATACATACACACAGACATAGACCTTAAAGATATTTTTAAAACTATATAAAACATATAAAATGCAAGTTATTTTATAAATAGGAACAGCACACCAAATAAATGACATAACCAATCAGGATTGGTTGGGTAGAACTAATTAGACATGGCCTCCTTGAGGCCTTAAGGAGGTATAGTATAAATGTGAAATGAAAAATAGACTGGTCAGGAGAGCTGAGAAGACATTCTAGCAGGGAGTCATAATATTAGAAAGATGATAGATAAGAGGCCTTGAAGGCCAAAATGAGAGGAAAATGTTGAGATAAAGAAGATATAATTTTAACTCAGTTTATTCACTATCACCCAAACCCCATACTCCTATTCTAGCTAAATTCAGATTCTTTTCTAGGCCCCAGGCTCATAGATGCCCACCTAATTCCTCTTTCAGGATACAGAAGGGTTTAAGACTACAAGACAGGAAAAATAAATGGGACAAAAGAGATCAATGCCAGTCAAGCACTTACGGGACTGGCAAGACTTTCCCATGAATGGGGAAGGACACTCGCAGAAGTAACCTCCTTCCTGGTCAAGACAGGTACCACCATTCTTGCAAGGCTGTTTGTTGCACTCATTCCCTGTTCAGGAATAGATGGGTTGGGGGGAGGGGGAGAGACAACAGAATTGACTCAGCTCTACTTCCTACCAGAGTGAGGTCCACCTCCATTGATTTGTTGTTCAGCCATTTCAGTCACATCTGACCCTTTGTGACCCCATTTGGGGTTTTCTTGGCAGAGATACTGAAGTAGTTTGCCATTTCCCACTGCATCTCATTTTACAGATGAGGAAACTGAGACAAATAGAGTTAAAAAGTGGCTTGCCCAGGGTCACACAACTAATAATTATCTGAGGCCAGATTTGAACTCAAGAAGATGAATTCCTGATTCTAGGACTGACACTCTATATCCACTGCTCCACCTAGCTGGCTCTTCCATTGATTAGAAACATCCAGGAGAACCCAAATTAATCTGACTGGTCCTGGGAATTTTAGAGAAAAGAATATTCAAGTTCATTAGATGTCAATTAACATGTAATTAAATATTTTAAAGCAAATTTATATCTATCATTTTCCATCAAAAGGGCCCATGACAGCAGTTTTGTTCTATTTTGACCCTCTAGCAGCTTCTCTACTAGACCTCACATAAATTAGAACAAACTGAACCAACACTGGGGAGGATATCAATAGGATATTCTCTGTCAAATACTTCCAAAGGTGAGATAGATTCCAAGCTAACACAGGAAATTTTATTTCTAAAATAAATCTTTAGGCTCATGGTATCCTAGATCTATAGTGCCTTGGAACCATCTCATCACTAAGAAGTAGGAATAAGAATTATGAAGTGGAATATCTTTTGGTATTCAAATATGCATAGTTGTAAAAGATAATATCTTAAATACATATCTCATTGGACCCTAAACCGTTACCTAATTAGAGCCCAGATGGTTGTGGTTCATGGGATTATAGATTTAGAACCAGAAGGAATTTACAAGAGACTATTCAGTCCAACTTCCTCATTTTCCAAATGAGGATGAAGGACATGTCCAAGGTCACAGAAGCCATAAATAGCATAGTTAAGATCTGAACCTACATCTTCTGATTCCACATCTTTCCATGGTACCATTTTTACGTTTCTTGTTGTCAAGAAAAGATTCCTTAAGTTTTCATAGAAGGTCCTAGAAAAGCACAGCTTTGCCTCCATTCTACCCCCCAAAATACAAATCAGAAAAAAAAAGAGAGAGGTTAAGGAGGATTGTTGTGGAACCTCTTCTGGGACCTTACAAGTCACTTGCCTGTGTAGCCAGATCTCTATTCTCTGCCTCTATGTGCTTCCTCCAAAACCACTTCCTCTAGGAAGTCCCCAGAGAGACCCAAGGAATGAATAGGGATTTTCATGAATAGGGATATACTGCCAGGGACTCCCAGCTGTAGTTATATTCTGCTGTCACATCTTCCTTAGAGGAGGAGACAATGGTAATCAGAAGCCAACCTCCAGCCTTATCTACAAACTGATATCATGAATAGAATCACAGGATTGAGAGATGATGGGACCATAGAGGTCTTTTGGTTTAAGCCCTTTATTTTACAATTGAGGACCAGAAGTTAAGTGACTTGCTAAAGTTCATATGGGCAATAAGTAGCAGAGACAAGATTATTTGAACCCAGGCCTCCAAATCCAGGGCCCCTTCATGGCCTCAGTAAATAGCCTTTGGCAAGAATATTTAGTGAAATTTGCTTGCTATAAGAGTTTCCAAGACTATCTTGGATCCTGTACCAAATCAGACTGGAGGAGCATCATCTCAGGATCCTTGTTCACAGCCTACCTTCTCCCCAGAGTAAAGACAATGAAGTGTTCCAGATTGCTTTCTCTGGATAGTCAGCCTAGTGAAAAGAATTTGTCTCTCTGGAGATGCTGAAGAGATACTGGTTCATGGAAGGTGGAGGCATCACTATAACCCTCTCAAAGAAAGGAATCCAAGGTATATATTTTGGGCTTTAGGTTACCTTTAGGATTAGTATCAATGGGCCAGCTCTGAAGTGTGAGAGAAGGAACCCTTGAGCTAGGATTGCATGACTGCAAGATTGTAAAGTGGGGATATTTTTAGTAGGGTAGAAGTTTATGAAGAAAACTATTCTCATCATCAGGTTCTGACCATGGCCAAAGACATAACTACTATGCATCCACACACAACACTATCAAAGATGGGGGGGGGGGGGTGAAGTACATAAACATATGACAAATTCATTCAGATAGAGAATCTAGAAATATTAATTGCAGCCAGCTTTCCCCAGACTTCTTCTCCTCCCATCATTATCCCATGACAAGGATATTACAACTTCCTACTATGGGTCCTTGATTTAGGTGCTTCTTTGGATTCATCAAGATTTAGCTTGTTTTGTTTTGTTTTTTTAATTCCTGCCTCCAGCCAGAAGTCTAAGAGAATGAACCCTAATCCTGATCCTTTGGCCTTGGGCTACATCAACCTCATCTCTTTTTAGAAGAGACCTATACAGAGCTCCCAATGACTTCATGTGTCTCCACGGAAACTCACCTGGGTACAGGAATTGGCCTGCTGCCTAGAGACATGGAACAAGCCTGTGGGAGAATTACCTTGTAGAGAAAGGATTCAGTTGAATGGGAACCTTGGCTAAAAAAAGAAACTCAACCACTAAGTCATCCAGAGTATGGCTGAACTAACCTGGTCTAGGGAAAGCCTTTAAAAATAGCTTTAAAATGCCACTATGACTGTTTTCCCTCTTCTTCTTGCTTGGTATCCTGGCTTTCCTGGATTCCTTCCAGGTTCAGCGCAAATTCTACCCCATCCAACCCCCCCAATGCTAGTGTCTTCCCTCTAATTTAACCTGTAAACTGTTCAAGTTGTTTACACCCTTCCCGCCCCCCATTAGAATCTGAGCTCCTTGAGAACAAGGGCTGTTTTTTGCCTTTCTCTGAATCCTCAATGTTTTAGCATAATGCCTGGCATATAGGAAGCATTTCAAAAAACTTATTAATATATCCTCTCTCTACTACTACCAGCCTATGGCTAAATCTAACCAAGTCCTTGCCCTCTTCTTAGAAGACTTATCCAAAATCTACCCTATAGAGGAATCAGCATCATCACCATTCTTAGAAACATAGGATTGCCCTTTGTTCCTTCCCACCCCCCAATAACAACTCTGTTGGTACTCACCAGGAGAAATTGATTTCTGGCAATGAGGGCCCTCATATCCTTCAGGACATTCACAGACATACTGGGCAAAGACATCTCCTCTACGGGACTCCGTCACCACTCGGCACCGGCCATTGTTTAGGCAAGGATTGGGGGTGCAGGGCCCTAAAGAGAAACCAGAAAAGACCCGGTGATTAGGTGGGATCTGGGAATAATCATAGGACTGAAAAATCAGTAGAAACAAAAGCACACTTTTCCTAAGAAGATTCCACACTACCAGCTCGAGTATCTCAGTACCTGGCCCAGAAAATAGAACTAATGAATTCCTCACCCACCTAGGGAAAAGGCCTGGTTGGGAACCAGATGAAGTCAAGCAGAGTTTATGTTAACATTGAAGGCTGACCATACAATGGAGCAGCCACTTGGAACAGAGGTTACAAATGTCACCTCCTGCAATTTGGAACTATGCCCAAAGGGCGACAAAAGAATATCTACCCTTTGACCCAGCCATAGCACTGCTGGGTCTGTACCCCAAAGAGATAATGGACACAAAGACTTGTACAAAAATATTCATAGCTGCGCTCTTTGTGGTGGCCAAAAACTGGAAAACGAGGGGATGCCCATCAATTGGGGAATGGCTGAACAAACTGTGGTATATGTTGGTGATGGAATACTATTGTGCTAAAAGGAATAATAAAGTGGAGAAGTTCCATGGAGACTGGAACAACCTCCAGGAAGTGATGCAGAGCGAGAGGAGCAGAACCAGGAGAACATTGTACACAGAGACTAATACACTGTGGTATAATCGAACGTAATGGACTTCTCCATTAGTGGCGGTGTAATGTCCCTGAACAACTTGCAGGGATCCAGGAGAAAAAAACACCATTCATAAGCAAAGGATAAACTATGGGAGTGGAAACACCGAGAAAAAGCAACTGCCTGAATACAGAGGTTGAGGGGACATGACAGAGGATAGACTCTAAATGAACACTCTAATGCAAATACTATCAACAAAGCAATGGGTTCAAATCAAGAAAACATCTAATGCCCAGTGGACTTACGCATCGGCTATGGGGGGTGGGGGGGGGGGGAGGAAAAGAAAATGATCTATGTCTTTAACGAATAATGCTTGGAAATGATCAAATAAAATATATTAAAAAAAAAAAAAACAAATGTCACCTCCTCTCTTCCCCCAAATAATTTTCACAACAAAGGTATTAAACCTGGTCCCAAATTGATCAACAACTAATCAATACTTATTAAATAACAACTATTTGCAGGCACATAAATGCAAAGGATACAAAAGAGGCAAAAGGCAGCCTGTGCCCTCAAGGAGCTTACAATCTAATGGTGGTATGCCAGTGCCATCTGAGAGAAATTTAAAAAGGAAAAAAAAAAGCCCTTAAAACCTAGGACTGATTTCAGAGAAAGCTCAGCCAATCAACCTCTAACAAGGTACCTTGCTCAGTCTCGCTGCAATTCTGCCCAGTGAATCCATCAGGGCAGAGGCAGTAGAAAGTGGAGCTCTCACTTCCATTCAGGCAGGTACCTCCATTCAGACAGAGGCTAGGATCACAATCCTCACCTGGAAGGCAAACTCTCTGTTAGAGACAACTTCCTGCAGGAATTTTGAAACAAGACCCTCCATGAAAACTGTTTCCTGTATATTATGATTCCTGAACCCTAGAGGAACATGATCATTTCAGCTTAAAACTGGATTTAAAACAATAACTTAGCAATAAGAAGCCTCAATTTGTTAAATGCCTTGAACAAGTTTGCTCAGCTATAAAAGGAACAATTTAGACTAGATGATTGTTAAGGTCCTTCTAAGCTCAACTGATTTTAAAAACCCAGATTCCAAATTCATTCCATCCAAGACTGGTGTGATCTTCCATGTTTTCTTTTCTTTATTATTCTTTTGAAACCCTTACCTTCTGTCTTAGAACTGATATTAAGGATTAAGTTATGAGACAAAAGAGCCATAAGGGCTAGGCAACTGGGGTTAAGTGACTTGCCCAGGGTCACACAGCTAGAAAGTATCTGAGGCCAGTTTGAATCCAGAGCCTCCTATCTCTGGGCCTGGGTCTCTATCCACTGAGGCACCTAGCTGCTCCAGTCTTCCATATTTTTAAGGGCACCAGAAAGAGAGCCCTGGAGTAAGAGGAATAGAGGATTAGAGAGGTATACTGTCCTGAAGAGCAGAACTCTCTCAGCTCCAGCTCATAGGGCACTAAGCTCAAATCAACTCTTAATAAGCTATTAGTCATTGTTCTTTAAATAGCAGGTTAATCCCATTTCCTAACCCTCCAGAGGGTTAAGAGACTGTAGCAGATGGGCACTAGACTATAAAGAGACTAGCAGGGTGACCAAAGAGATCCTTAAGGTTTATATCAAGGAAGCTACAGCCAACCAAATCCAAGTTCTCCTCAAATACCTGGCCCCAGGGCAAAGGCATTTACTAGCAGGTAATGAAAGTGAAAGAGAAAGATTTCTAATACACCTGGATCACATAGCTGAGAAGGAAATAAAGTATTTGATCTGGCCTTTTTTTTCCCAGCAGATGAATTAGAGATTCTTGCCTTTTCTAGCAAAGAGGAAGAGGGACATTCTACTGCACAGACTTCTTCTCCTGACCTATGAAATTCTATGGGAAAGAATCAGAATTTGATCAGGATTTCTCATCTCTCCTATTTTGCATGGCAGTGATATCTCACTTATTAGCTGTGTGATCTTGGATAAGTTAATTCATTTCTATGCACTTTCCTCCTCTTGTTTTTAAAATAAAAAAAAAATTGGAATAGATGAACTCTAAGGTCTGTTTCCAGGTCCTAAACTCTATGAGCACACTTTAAATATTTAGCTCAAGGTCACAGAGGTTCATGACTTCCTGATTTATTTTTCAGGGACAGATTCATCCTAAATAGTCAGAGGAAGATAAAGCTCCAAAATTCAGAGGTTACCTCCACTGGGAACTACGGGAAAGGAGCAAGAATTTCAGTCTTTTACTTCCTCTCCTTCCCTACCCACTCACCCAAATCCTTTCTATGACATCCTTCACAAATATTGGAACATCTAGTGCTTTCCTTATATAACTAAACTCTAGGCCCTTGGGACCTCATAAAGTATGAGACCTTCATGTAACTTAGACAAGGGCTGGCCTGAAGCCAGCCTCAGACTCCCTCCTATCTCACTGGGAAGTAGCTAGGGATATCAGCTGGTCTTCAACTCAGGAAGTCCTGAGTTTTATTTCTGCCTTATCTATTAACAACTCTATGGCAGGCATACTGAGCCAGACACAATTTCTCAGCCTCAGTTTCCTCATCTGTAAAATGGGGCTGATAAACAACACTCTCCTCACAGGGTTGACAAAAGGATCAAATGAGAAAATATATGTAAAACACATGGTAAATTTTAGAGTCCTGTATAAACAAGAGCTATAATTATCTTAGTAAACCTTAATCCTAACCCCATATCCATTTCCCTCAGAAAGAAATGGATGGGCTAGTGATTGGAACTCTTGTCTCCCTTTTCTCTTCCTCTTCACTTTCCCATACACACCTTTCCCAAACACATGAGTTTATCCTTAACAACCATCTGAGCACACCCATATATGACTGATCAATTAGATCAGCAAGGCAGGGGAATGGATCAGCACAAAAAAAGGTGAAGATCAAGAGCCTCATTCACTCCTTCTAACTCTGGGGACCAGCACTCGACTTACCCTATCTGCAGAGTCTGCCCAAGATCACCCAGGAAACAAATCAGAATTCCTGAGCCAACCTCCCATCCAGGAGCTCACTCTTTTTTCTAGATCCCAGCTCGGGATTCACCCCTTCCTCCCCCTGGGCTTCACCTCTTGCTCTGCCAAATCCCTGGATCATGCCCTATTTGACTGCGCCCACACCACAACAGACCTGTCTCTGTCGGGCATTCTTGATGGGGGCGATGGAAAACTTTGGGGTAGAGTTGAAATATACACAGTCTGACTCACTCTTCTCAAGAGAAATATAGTTTGGGAGGGACCCTTACAGGGCACATCGCTGCTCATTACAAAAATCAAACTGGAAAAGAAAAGTCAGGACCATTGCACTGCGTTAACTCCTCTTCCTTTCTGGGCAAGATAAGATGGTGAAGGAGGCTAAGCAGGAGACCGAGTCCTGGCTAGAGTAGCAGGAAAGCAACTGGGGATCTACAGCCTGGTGCTTCTCCTCCCACCCCAACCCCACCCCACCCACCCAGCCCCCCAGTAGCAACTGTTTTCCTAGAGAGTCTCCAAAGCGTCCAGAAGTCGGGAACATTTCACAATAGGGACAGAAAGTTAGAAGAGAGCAATCAGACTCACCAGAGGCAGCCAAGACCACAGACAGGGAGAATAAGAGTCTCCAAAGTGTCTGGAGAACGCTGAGGCCCTTCATGCTATCTAGCAGGAGCTGAGAGAGCAGCTCTTGCCTGGGCTTGTGCTCAGTGGCCCCGCTGGGCTGACTCTGCAAGCTCTTCAAGCCTGTTTGTGTTTTGACTTCTTCTCCGGGGACGGGAGCCACAGAATGAGTCAGTCAACCGGCTACTCCCTCCCCTACTGAATGCTGAGCCTGAATATTATAGGGCCCCCGGTCCCGCCTCCTCCCTAGATGGACCAATGGCCGGAGGGTGCTGTTAGGATGGGCTCAGCCAGCTGGAGGGGCTGGACTGCCTGCTGCTGTGGGGGCAGGGTGGGGGCACGCCCCACTTGTGCTGCTCCTGCTAGGCTAAACTCCAGGGCTCTGGGAGCAGCAAGGGTCCTGGGGAAAGAGGGGCACTGGAGCCTGCCAGAAGAAAAGTTACTCTCCAAGTGCAGAAATACAGCGGGACACCCCCACTTCGGAATTAGATCATCAGCAATTCCAATCATGGACAAGCACCCCCTCTCGGCTGTTGCCCAGTTCTGGGCAAGAATAGAAACAGAAGTTCTTGTTAGGAGGGTCCTAAAGAAAATGCAGATTGGGAAAAGGATGTGCGAACGCTTTAAGGAGGGGGTCCTTGGACAATGGATTCCCTGCCAACTAGTGTGGCCCATCAGGAGTTGCCCAGAATTCAGTTTAAGATTTCTCATCTCTTTTCTCTTCTGCCTTATCTATCATCCATCTGACTAGCAATGTACCTCTCTGTAGATACAGAGATGCAAGGCACTTTGCTAGGTACAATGTAGGATACAGAGATGGATAACATCTAGTATCAGCCCTTAAGGAGTTTACAATCTCATTGGGCAGCAAGCTCAAAGCACAAGGCAGTGAATCAGTGGTAATGAGGGGTATAAAAGTTAAAGAGGTTGATCTGTGGGCTGGTGGTGATCAGAGAAGGCTTCCCAGAGGACACAGGACTTAAACTAGGCCTTGCAGAATGCAAAGAATGTAGATAGCTGGAGAAAGAAGAAAGGAGGCAGAGACTGTGTCCTTGGCTCCGGGCTGACGGTTTTTATCAGACTTGGATGAAGTCATAAGTTATACTTATATTTGTAAATAATGCAGAGCTGGAGGCCTAGCTAATATGTTAAATAGAAGAAGTAAGATTCAAAAAGATCTCTGGCAGGCTGGAATACTGATTCCAAACTAGCAAGATGAATTTAACAGCAATGAATGTTAAGTTCTGGTTTTAGTTCCAAGAAATCAACTGTATAAGTACAGGGTGTCTGAGACCTGGCACATCCTGAAAAAGTCAAGCCAAGCAGGTGATCAACAGCATTTATTAAACACTTACTATTTGCCAAAGACTATGCTAAGCATTTGGAGACACAAAGTCAAAACACAAAAGGGCCTCTGAACTCAAGGAATTCAAGGGAGACAATAAGCACACATCTATGCACAAACAAGATATTTATTTATTTTTGAAAACACAGAATTTAATAAATACTTTTCATTTTACAAAATCACAAGCTTCTTCCCATTAAATATTGCCCTCCATGTGTACCTTTGTATATATACCAGTCCTGTAATGGGGGCTAATCTAACAAAACTGACAAAACAAGATATTTAAAGGATAAATAAGAGATAATCAATGAAGGCACTAGCATTAAGGGGGATCAGGAAAGGCTTCTTGTAGAAAGTTGGTTTTAGCTGGGACTTGAAGGAAGCCAGGGTCATCTGAAGGCAAAGGTGATCTGAGGAGGGAGAACATTCCAGGTATGAAGGACATCCAGTGACAATGCATGGAGTTAGGAGATAGAGTGTCCTGTGGGAGGGACAGCAAGGAAACCAGTGTCCTTGCATCAAAGAATCTTCAGAATAAGTTGTGAGAACACTGGAATGGTAGGAGGGTTTCAGCAACTAAGTGGATAATTTTATATTTGGGTCCTGGAAGCAATAGGGAGCTACAAGATTTGTTAAATGGAAGGATGTGGGGGAGGGAAGTGATATGGCCAGACTTGTGCTTTAGAAAGATTAATTTGACCACTGAATGGAGAATGAACTGCAGTGGGGAGATAATTAAGGCAAGGAGATCAACCAGCAAGACATGGCCATTTTTAATGGATTAAACCATTCTATTTCAACTTTAACCATCTCTGTAGAAGAAGAAAGGAATGGAGACCTTCTAGGTGCTCTTCTTTCAAACATTAAGAAGTTTTGTTTGAATTGAATCGAACTTAATTTTCCTTTTCTCCCTCCTCTCAATCCTTTCTAGTATGAAGAAAAGCATTCATCACATGAAATTTTAGCAAGTGCAAAAAGACTTGACATATACCTCCTCCTTTGGTGGAAAGGTGGGATACTCCTTGGATAGAATGTTATATAAGTTGCCAGACAAGGTTTCTATATTGGATATTTTTCCTTAATTGTCTCTTTCATAAGGAAAGTTTCAGTGGAGGAGAGAAATGAGAAATGATTGTGATGGAAAGGCATCAATTAAACATTACATGTGTTTGTGTGCTTTTCTTAAATGAACCTCAGATGTAATATAAGTGAATAAAGTGATGATGCCCTCTCCCCCCAAAACTACTGAAATCTTTAACTGTACTACAAGTACATGGTGTCCCAAAAAGTCTTGGTGCGCTTTTAGGCCATTAACACTTAAGCTTTGAGTAAGTAGTAATAGATTTGAGATATCGGAGAGACTGTGCTTGTATGCGAAAATCTCATGTGATGAATGCTTTTCTTCATACTAGAAAGGATTGAGAGGTGGGAGAAAAAGAAAATTAAGTTCAATTCAATTCAAACAAAACTTCTTAATGTTTAAAAGAAGAGCACCTATAAGGCCTTCATTCCTTTCCTCTTCTACAGAGATGGTTAAAGTTGAAATAGAATGATTCCATCCATTAAAAATTTAAAACTGCTCTAAAATTTTTGGAACTCATGGCATACTGTCCAGATTAGAGGATCATAGGATTTAGAGTTAGAAAGAATCACATAGTAGCACCTCTAATAGGTAGCCTACTATAGTGGGAAGTATATGGACTTTTGAGTCAGAAGACATTAAGTTTGAACCCCAGTCCCCACTATTCACTGCCTACTTGGGTAAATCTCTTAAACTGTACCTCATTTCCCTCATCTAAAAAATCAGGGAGTCAGACTAAATCATCCCTAAATTCCCTCTCAGCTCTATACCACATGGTCTCCCTCATCAACCAAGAGTAATAAGCCCACTGTAAGCCTGTTTGCCTCAGTTCTTTCATCTGTAAAATGAGCTAGAGAAGGAAATGGCAAACCATTCTAATATTTTTGCCAAGAAAACTCCAAATGGGGTCACGAAGAGTCAGGAATTACAAGTCAGGCACAATTGAAACAACTAAACTACAAGAGCAACAAAAATTCTGCACCAATCAGACTGCATCTGAAAGAACTGAATTCCATTTGGGACACTTCACTTTAAGGGGGAGATTGAGAAATTGGAACATGTCCAAAGGAGCATGACTAAAATGACCAAGGTTCCAGAATCATGTCAAATAAGGAATGAAGAAATTGCTGATGCTTAGCTAGGGAATAAAATACTTTGGGGGGAGGGTATGCAATGGTTGTTAAATGTTTAAAGAACTGTTGGGTACAAGAGGGATTTGACTTACTATGTGTAGCTCTAGCAATATGTTGAAGTCCAGAGAGGTAAGTTTTAGCTCAAGATAAGGAAAAACTTTTTTACAAGAAGTCTTATAGATGAGGTAAAGAGGGTTGGGAGGGAGGAGATAATATAGATTGCAAAGTGTCAGAAAATTGTATATACATATAATCTGGAAAAAAGAAAACTTTTTGAAAAAAGAAAAAGAATGAGTTGTAATTCCGTATGACATAGCAAATTTCCTATCCCTAGAAGGATTTGAGCAGAAACTAGATGATAGACTATCCATCAAGGATATTATAAAGGGAATCCTTATATTGGGTGGGAGATTCACTAAGACCACTAAGATCTCTTTCAAATCCAAGATTCTGTTTCAAATGTAACCAATTCTATAGGACAGAAAAGGAATTGAGACCTTCCAGGTGCTCTTCTTTCAAATGTTAACACAGTTTCCTTGAACTGAATCAAACTGAATTTTCCCTTTCTCTCTCCCTCCTCCCAATCTCTTCTGGTATAAATGAAAGCATTCATCCCATGAGCTTTAACATGCAAGCATAGACTCTCCCACACCACAAATATAGCACTACTTACCCAAAACCATACTCTGACAGCACACATTAATCCACAAGCAAATATATAAACTCATGACCAAACAGCATCCTTTTTGTCCCCAAGGGCTAAAGATTTTGCTTTCCAAAGAATTATGTTTCCTTAGGCTAAAAGATTTTTCAACCAGACTCCATGTCAGTTAATTAAGTATTTACTTAGGCACCTCAATTTCACTTTTCCTGTAATAATCAAAGTTTGTGTTCATCCTTCCTTCCCTAGACCTCATTGATATTCCTTTCCATGATTTTCATTCTATACACAATTCAGCACTTATTTAAAGGCTATCTTGAATTATCTGATGTTAGTCTTGCCTCCTCAAAGACAACAAAAATTCTACATCTTGGTTTTTCTGTGTCCCTAAATAATAGTACTCCATGCTCAACAAAACTGTTGTTTATTTGTCTGATTAATAGTGTCATTATTTACTTGTCCTTCTCCCTTTATAATAAAGAATGGGGGAGAAAGAGAAGTGAAGGATTCCAAATAGTCCATTGTGGGAAGAAGGGGAAAAAAGGATAGGGTCACCTGGAACCCATTCACAAAGATAACATTCAATTGAAACAATGTCTGTAGACCAGCACATGGTTTACAATATTTGGCTCCCTAAGGTTATCATAGAACAGCAGACAGAAGTTTTATAACTCAGCAGTCAGCCTATACTTCAAAATCTGGGGAGTAAAGAGACCAGGAATTCTAAAATCCAATTAGACTTTAGTGAAAGAAGATTTCTGAATATCCAGTATTTATTGGACCAGTTCTGATGTATCTTAAGTAAGACATACTAAAAGTAAAATTCTGCCAAAGAAGTCCATGGAGTATGGAGAGAGGAGGGCAGAGAAAGGCCGAGTTCCTTCCAAACAAAGTATTCCCTCTTTTGCCTGTCTAGTAGCAATAAGTGACTAAGGTTCTATTGAATTATTTGTTATCTCTTGGTTGTCAATGAGCTTTCTCTCTTTATGGCACTTATTTCTCTGTGTAAATGTTGCATCCCCTGGTAGTATATATGCTCCTTAAGAGCAGGGACTGTTTTAGTGTCTTTGGATCACACAGTTGCTGGTCACAATGCCTTGCAAATAATAGGTGTTTAATAAATGTTTACTGAGTTGAGCTGAATATTTATTAAAGTTTTTTGGACATCATATAATTCAATGGTTTCATTTTAGAAATGAGGAAAATGAGGTCAAGATTCAGAGAAAATTTATTTGTAATTTATTTTATTCTGTATCACTGCTACTGTTGTGTAGAATTGCCTAAGCTGTGTTTCTTTGTCTTTGAATAAAGTTAAAAAATTATCTTCCTCTCTGAATTAAGTTTAAAAGTTCAGTTGTCCTAGAAATCACTTTAATTAAAAGAAATCTGTTATCTCTATACCATTAGCTACCACCCTTATGCAATTAGAGCAAACCTGTTATCTACATATTATTGGTTTTTCTTAAAGGTGGACTAAATAATTTGGAATTTCCTAGTAAGGTAGAAAGAAGGTTGTTGCCAACCCTATATCCCCAATTTCTGACCATTCATATTTTCTGCATGCCTTTGATGTCATAGGATTTTTAATCAATAGTATTATTTCCCCCATCCATGAAGCTGCATTCTAGTATTGTGATACTTCTCCCTTTTGTCTATAAAAATGATCTGTTAGCCCTCATTTTGGCTTGCCAAGGAATTTAAAAAAACCTTTATTATTATTATTATTATTATACTAGCTTTTATGAGTAAATTGAGCTTATTCAGAACTTTGTTGATTCCATTTATATTCATTTAAGTTGTGACAATTCCCACCTGTCAGACTGCCCCTTCTTGAGCCTCCTTTGCTGGATTGTCATCAAGGTCATGCCCATGGCTCCATCCTTGGCCTTCCTCCCTTCTTCCTATATCCTTTTTCACTTGATGATGCCATTAGCTGCCATGAATTCAATTATCATCTCTATGTTGAAGATTTCCAGATATATTTATCCAGTCCTAACTTCACTCCTACTCTCCAGAATCATATCTCCAGTTGTCTTTGGACATCCCAAACTATATGCCCTATAGACATAGTAAACTCAACATATCCAAAACAGAATTCATTATCTTCCTTCCCACTTTGCTCCCAAGCCCTCTCTTCCTAGTTTCCTTGTTACTGTCCAGGGTATCACATCCTTTCAGTCACTCAGACTCACAACCTAGGTATCATCCTAAACTCTCACTCCTCCCCACTGCTCTCCATCTATTCCTATCTGCTGTCAAGTCCTGTTCATTTTATCTTTGAAATATTTTTATATATGTCTCCTTCTCTCCTGACACTGCTGCCATCCCAGGGTAGATTGTCATCACCTCAGTCCTGTATTATTGTGAAAACTTACCTGTTGACCTCCCTGCCTCAAGTCTTTCCCCACTGGAATCTATCTTCTACTCAGCTGTCAAACTAAGCTTCCTAAAGTATATATTTCACCATATTACCCCCACTTCATCCCATTCAATAAATTCACATTACTCCCTATCACTTCCAGGACCCAAATATAATTTCCTCTATTTGGCTGCTAAAACTTTTCATAACTTCCTTCCTTCCTTCCTTCCTTCCTTCCTTCCTTCCTTCCTTCCTTCCTTCCTTCCTTCCTTCCTTCCTTCCTTCCTTTCTTTCTTTCTTTCTTTCTTTCTTTCTTTCTTTCTTTCTTTCTTTCTTTCTTTCTTTCTTTCTTTCTTTCTTTCTTTCTTTCTTTCTTTCTTTCTTTCTTTCTTTCTTTCTTCCTTCCTTCCTTCCTTCCTTCCTTTCTTTCTCTATCTTTCCAGTCTTTTTCCCAATCTATCTTTCCAGACTTCTTATACTTTTCTCTGGAGACTCCATGATCCAATAACACTGGTCTTTTTGCTGTTCTTCCCCCGGGACAGTCCACCTCCTGATGTCATGAATTTTCACTTACTGTTTTCTATTCCTAGTATGCTAGCCTTCTTCATCTTTGTCTCCTGACCATTCAGGCTTCCTTCAAGTCCCAGCTAAAATTCCACCTTCTATAAGAAGCCTTCTCTGATCTTCCTTAAAGCTAGTGTCTTTCCTTTGTTGATTATTTCCAGTTTATCTTGTCTAGATCTTATTCATACATAATTATCTGAATTCTTTCTCCCCCATTGGATTGTGAACTCCTTGAGAGCAAGAATAGTTTGGGGTTTTATTTTGTTTTGGTTTGGTTTTTTGCCTTTCTTAATCCTCAGCACCTAGCATTGGCACATAGGAGGCATTTAATAAATGCTTATTGACTGATTAGATAGATAAAATGGTTTTTCTCAATTCACCCAGACACTAGTTCACATAATTTCTTCTGATTTCAAATTGTACTATATTTAATAAGATTTGGGTACCTACTGAATACAAGACAATCTATTCAATTTTATTCACATACACTAAAAATATTTACTTTGGCATTCAAAATTTCTATAGAAGTCACCATCAGCTATAGAACAGGAGAATGCATAACCTCAGACATAGGAGAAACTGGTGTGAAGAGTTAAAAGTGTCATGGAAGAAATTTATTGTTAAATCTATTTTTGAAAGTTCCATGGTTAGAGGCCTTCTAACATGGCCAGGTGGACATCTGGAAAATCCATTTCACTACTGTAGTCTACAGAGAAGCCATTTTGGAAAGAAATCCAAGTTCCTTCAAAAGATCACAGCCCTGGAAAAGGTTTAGAGAGATACTTTGGTCTGTGTAAAAAAAAGTTTGGGATTAGGGCCTAGGTTTATGGGTGTGGAGAAAAGAGTGATGAACCAAGTAAAAGTCCAAAGAGGCACTTGAAATAGGAACAAGCCTTTGAGGGAAGTAATGCAAGTTAGGAAAGCACCTTTTAAATTGCAAAACTTTACATAAAAGTGAGCTCTGATTACTGGTCTATGCCTACTCCCCAGCATAGCCACTGTGCCCATGCATCTCGACTCTCATTTCATAGACCCAAAGAATGTCAAAGTGAGTATCAATACAGTCAAGAGAGAAGGGCGGTGTGGGATGAAGAAGCAGAAGGGGGGAAAAGTGACATCTTGCCCAACCTTCTAGAGAATCTCTTGCTAGGATATTCCCATGACTTCAGAGCTACTGGGAATAAATGAATAAAATAGAGGGTGGTTGTGCCAATGTTTCTACCAGGGCATTTAGGGAAGTCAGAGAGTAGTAATGTAGCTGGTGTATATTGATCTGACTATAGTTCAGCCAGTGGAGGTAAACAGAAAACACAATGGTATTGATACTAGTGAAACTGGGAGGAAACTATCACTGGTGTGTTCATATTGTAAGGGTCAGTATCTTATGATTTTGTGGGTGGGTGATATGTACACAGGTGTCTCTGCTGGACCTGGATCACAGCCCCAGGTACTCCATACATAGCATGCAGCAGGACCAGAAAGCAAGTGATTAGAATATCCAGCCTGTATTTCCACCTAGTTTATTTGTATCAGCTGAATTTATTCCCTATCCTTTGTTATTAAAGAAGGGGTGCTCAGATTAGGATGGGGATCAGAGTATAATAGATGAGGGCTTAGAAGTTATGTCCAATCCTATCATAGTTTCAAGAGATCTGAAAGGCTTCTCTTGGAGCTTTTTATGCATGAGGAGAAAAGGCTTCTAACCCTTTTTAGAGAAAGTAAGATTTTTCCCTACCTCCCGCTTTTAATTCTCATTACCCTAACTACTGCTGGGTAGAACAGTGATTTGTATTTTCTGACATATTTTTTCATGTTTTTTCCTAGCTCAAACCAGTTCTTCTTGTGGATTTCTTCTTTGAGTTGATCGAACCCAAGACATTGGGTTTTCAGAATCTGAAATATTCTGATTCTGCCAGTGATTTGCTCCAAAACTAGAGCACCTCCTTTACTTGTTCCATGTGACAGATATTCCTCTGCAAAAATGGGGCAGGACAGCTAGGGGGCTTGGTGGATAGAGAGCCAGGAGTAGAGACAGAAGATCCTGGGTTCAGATCTGGTCTCAGACATTTCCTAGCTGGGTGACTCTGGACAAGTTACTTAATCCCATTGCCTTAATCCCTTACTTAATCCCTACTGCTCTTCTGCCTTGGAACCAAGTATTGACTCTAAGTATTGACTCTAAGACAGAAGGTAAAAGTGTTGTTTTTTTTAAATGAGACTAGAAAAAAATAGTTTATCTCACAAAGTGAAGACTATATGCCAATAACTGAATGGGTCCATGATCCCATATGCTAAGGATAGTCTCTTAAAAGTATACACTGTAACATATCCACATGACTTATCCTATCCAATTCCATCCATGTCCTCCTTACATCTTCTGTAGGGGATCTGCCCAGTGTGCTAATGGTCTTCCTTCATGGGGGTGAATAGGTGACAGCTTCTAGTGTAATCCTGGGGCCATTCTTCTGTTATCCATTGCCCAGATTATATGATCAGTTCACCTTCGTATCTGATCATACATTTCTGAGATAAGGTCCCTCATTCTCTGTGGAGAGCCATCATACCCCTACTATCTGACATAGTTGCAGTTCAGGAAATGAAGTCTGCAGAGCAGCCTTCAGAAAAGATGAGGCGTCCACTCAGTTCCCTTTTTGTGACTTCTCCCTCTAACTTCCCTTACTAATGGATTTGTTCTCTTCCTAGTACAGGAGAAATAATATAAGAGCAAATACTTACAGGGTTAGCACACATATGTCCCATGTTAACCCACCCCCCCAGATTATTACCCTAAAAAGATTACATTCACAGAATTAAAACCTAAAGATCATTACCCATTACCCCTCCCTTTTCTCTCTCAGCAGAGGTACACTTAGATGCCCCACACCCACTGGTAGCCAAACACATAAGCACCATAATCAATCACTCCTCTGAAGTACAAGCTACTGACATACTTCACTAGTTCATTATGTTTATGATAACCAGGCAACATTGCTAAGGTGTTTTGATGCCACACAAGAAAAATGTTACTTAGAAATTGAAATTCCTGATTTTGGTCTGTCTTAAATTACCCTCCAACCCTGTACCTAGCTACAAAATGCTTTGTTACCCATCTTCTAAGTTACTGTGATTGATTGTTAAAGCTGATCAAAAGCAACAGTGATTCTCCTAGTTGGTCATCCCACAGGTCAGGGGGAACTAACCTCCAGATCACCCTATCTATATCATTCACCATCACAACTATTTCTGTTGTAGCAACATGGTAAATGATCACAGAATATTGATTAAGTGATTTGTTAATGTGTGACACATCCAATTATCTATAGAACATGTATGTTGAAAAATGATTATGTTCCAGAAAAGCATATACTCACTGAAGCTATATAATAAATGAAAACTCTGTGCCAAGGCAGAACAACTGTCTGACACCTAAGCACAGGTCTGAGCACTCAGTTGTCTCTCATCTCTTCATTATTCACCTGACTGCTCCAACTAGACAGAAGGACCTCCAGCTTTGAGAGACCGCAGGCTCAGCTCTCAAAAATTCTCCCCTGCCCCTTTTTAAAAAATCTTTTGTTTTAGTATCAGTCCTAAAATAGAACTGCAGTGAGGGCTAGCCAACCAGGGCCAAATGACTTTACCAGGGTCACACAGCTAGGAAGTGTCTGAGACCAGATTTGAACTCAAGTCCTCCCTACTCCAGGCCTGCTTCTATATCTGCTGTGCTACATAGATGTTCCCCTCATGCCACCTCTAATGAAACCAAATGAATATATGATAACAAAAAGAATTATAAAATAATTTTAAGTGGAAAATTGGATGAAGTAATTATATGTGTATATATGTATATGTATTGTGCCAAAAACAGATCTAAACCTGTCAGTCAATGCTAAACCGTGGCACCATAATTTCTAGACCCTGAATCTTGGCTGCCCTGATACTTGATTTGAAATTGACAGTTCTTTGATTCCTTGTAAATGAATGAATCAAAGGAGCCATATACAAGAGCCTAATCTCACTTCTTATACCCCCTCACTTGTGATCTATGGCCTTGGAAAAAGATTCTAGTCCTCTCATTCCTCTGCTACATTCCTCCTTGCCATTACGCCATCAATAATGCTACATGCCCAATTTGATTGTTTAGACTACACAGAAACTTTTGTTTGTTTTAGACAGAAAGACTGATCAGCATGAAAATAGCATTCAAATGGTTGTAACACTGTAATAGTGGTGGGCATTTCTGTAGCACCTCATGGGCAATATATTTTATTCTCACGGCAACCCAGAGAGAGAATATAGTACAGTGGCCTGAGAGCAGGCACTGCAGACAGGAAAACCCATGGTTTAAGTTCTGCCTCTCACATATACTGGCTGTATATAACCCCAGGTAAGCTATGGATCCTCCCAGTCCTCCAGACAACTCTGAATGACTAAAAGTTGCAGAGAAGGTATTGGACTTTCATTGGGAGAAAAAATTATGTCCCTCATCTATGAGTTCCCCATATCACTGAAACCCCAAAAAGTAAGCATAAGAGAAAAGACTCAAGCCCTCCACATCTTGAAGGACTGTCCTTCATTGCCTCAGATAAAGTGTTGATAACAAAAGTCCTGCCATGTACAATTTAGAATAAGTCCCTGTAACACACAATGACATTCTTCAATTCTGAATATTGCGGTTCAGGTTCCAGAGACCAGACTTTCTGGAGCTCAAGTATTTTGGTGGCTTATAAGAAGTCTTATGCACACACACACACACACACACACACACACACACACACACACACACACACACACCCTACTCCTTCCCTCTGGATCAGTGAGTCAACAATTTCTCTGAGCTTGGTTTTACAAATTTTACTACCTGGATCAAGAAAACAGATTTTTTGTCCTCCCTGCCTCACTTTATCTCCCTCAACTCAAAGATCCAATATAATAAATATTTATTGAGTGTTGTAGGGCTGCAAGGTGGTGCAGTGAAAGAGCCCTTGGCCTGGATTCGGGAATATCTGAACTCAAATATGAACTCAAATACTTACTAGCTGTGTGATTCTGGGGAAATCACTCAATCCTATTGGCCTCAGTTTCCTCATCTGTAAAATGAGCTGGAAAAGGAAATGGCAAAGCACTCCAGTATCTTTGTCAAGAAAATCCCATCTAGGGTAATGAAATTGGATACAACTAAAAGCTACTGAAAACAAGCCCAAAAGTCCCTACTATGTGCCAGGTACTATGCTAAATACTGAGATGAGTTCTTTGGAGACTCCAATCAGGTCTAAGTTGGAAGAGAACCCAACTGGCTAGATCTTGTAAGAGAAGGGGAAAGATTCCCAGAATCTTTTGGAATTCATATACCACCACCCCCACTTCAGAAACAGCTTTGCTGGCCAGGAAGGATCTTTATTATCTTCAAATGTTTAAAATTTTTGATTGGCATCCCTTTATTAAGGTCTGCTTATCTGGGCACAGAGAAGGGAATGGCTTGCATATCATCCCATTTTCTGAAAATCATAAGTCCTGTCTCAAGGACATAGTTCTAATACCCTTGACCTACTTGAAGCTTCCAGTTTTGTTGGTATTCTCCATTTGTCTTCCTTGAATTAGAAAACTAGATAAACAAGCTAGTGCCCATAGGCTACCACAAAATTATTATAGATAGTACTTTCTAACAAATAGTTACACGGTTGCAAAATTGTGACTCCTGAAAGTTACAGATAGAGGCATGATTTATAAAGCAGTTCATAACAATTTGTATCCAGCACTCCCTCCAGCTCCCTCTACTTTCCATTACAGGAAGGCAATTTTGGTTCTATTTTTTCCCCTTAATAGTTGAAAATTCATCTCATTCAAATTTTATCTATTTTAGGGAGCTCTTGCAACCACACCAGCCTGTTAACTTGGAAAAACACAGAACCAGTAAGATGGTCACAAAAACCAAATCTTTAATCAGGTAAGAGACAAGCTCATAATATTTAGCCTCCACACAGAGTCAAGCTCTTAAAAACCACACAGAGCCAAGGGCCCTGGGACTCTGGGAACAGGGTCTCCGAGAGAATGCATCACCCCAGATGATTCTCCAAAGAGGAACAGAACTTGGGGGTCTTAAATACCTTTTGGGGGGACAAGGACAGGGAAGAATGATTGACTAGCACTACACTGGATACAAGGAACGGGTTGACTGACAGGAAGAGGCTGATATTTTGCACTAGCTACAAAAAGATGTTTCCAGCAAGGGGCCTGACTACTGGTCAATGTCAATAAACTTTTAAAACCAAACAAGGATACCTAAGGCTTGATTGACTTCTAATCTTATCCAAACTGGAATCATTAAGTACCTCAAAGTCTATTGTTCAGTTCAGAGGTAGGGTCAGTCAAGCCACTCAGGTCAGTCACGTGCTTCCCCCAGGGAGAGTTCCTAAAGGACCAGGGACAAAACTTGGGTTTTCCAGAAATAGAGTTGACAAACCAAAGGACCTTTATACCTCCCTTCCTTCTCTCCATCCCTTCCTCTCTCTCTCTCTCTCTCTCTCTCTCTCTCTGTCTCTCTCTCTGTCTCTCTGTCTCTGCCTTCTTCTCTCTATGTCTCTCCATCTCTGTCTCTACATAGCTATCTCTGTCTTTCTGTGTTTCCCTAAAGTTCAATGGCACTTTGGGACATCTGTCATCTGTGCAGTATACCTTGTTTTCAGTCAGAATAGCACAATGGAAACAATAATGAATTTAGAGTCATAGTACCAGAATGAGTCCCTATTCACCCACTTACTACTTCTGCCTTCTTGACAAGTCCCTTAATTTCTCTGGACCCTTGTTTGCTCATTGGTAAAATAAAGAGTTGAACCTACATGAACTCTAAGGTCTCTTCCAACAGTAAATCAGTGGTTAACCTTCCTGGATCTCAATTTTCCTACCCTGTAAAATGAAAGGTTTGTCCTAGGTCACCTCTCAGGTCTACAACTTCCTGGGTGTCAATTTCCTGATCTGTAAATTAGGTGATTGAACTTTATTACCTCTAAATTCCATACAGCTTTAAATCTATGAACTTGAGATTTTATGTCATCTGAATTAAATGGTTGGCTTTTTTTTTATTCATTGTAACAAGAATTTATTAAGTGCTTGCTATGTTTCAGGCACTGAGAATACAGAACAAAAACCATGTCTTGAATTTCTTTTCATTTCCATCTAGTTCCTGAATGTAGGAACTCAAAAATAAATATTGATAAAAATAAGAATGAAATCTGATCATGTATACAACAGAAAAGGCCATTGGTAAGCAAAGGAGCAAATAAAATACTGTGTTCATTATGTGGTCACATAAATGTATTTGTGCCTTAAAATGAGGCTTGGAGTTTTTTATATTGCATAAGATTTACTTTTAAAATATGGTTGTACAAGGAAATCCCCAGGATCTACCAGGCTGGGCCCTTGCCCACTTGAGTCCTATAGGGTTTGATGTTTCTTTAAGTGTCCATTTTACTGAGTTACTGACTATGTAGTAAGGCAATATTGATATTCAAATTAAAGGTGAGAGATAATTAAGTGAAACCATAGAGGACAATATTAATGATGTCATTCTAATTGGAAATAAGCTAAAAGAAGTAAATGCCTTGTGCAGAGGAAGTTGAAAGAACCAGGGAGCAGAGTTTACTTGATTTGGCCTAATGGATAAATGAAAGAAAGAGGATCCTGCTGATGCTTCTGTGAGTAGGAGAACTTCAAAGGCATGCAAACCCTTTGGTTTCTCCAGCTGGAAATCAGTCATTAGCCTAAATCAAGGCAATCATCCTTAGTGGGAGTGAGATTGAATTCATGGGGGCTCAGAAACAGTATAATAGAAAAGAAGAAAGCAAGTATTTTTTAAGTACCTACTATGTACCAGAAACTGAGCAAAGCACTTTACAAATATTATCTTGTTTGATCCTCACAATAATCTTGGGAAATAAGTGCTATTATTATATCCATTTTACAAATGAGGAATCGAGGCAGACAGAGGCTAACTTGCTCAGAGACATGTGGCAAGTTACTGATATTTGAACTGATTTTAAAAATAATCAAGTCTTTCTCATTTTACAGAAGATGAAACCAAGATCTAAATGACTTTTCTAAAGTCACATGGTAAATGACAGAGAGAAGATTCAAATCCAGATCTTCTGACTACAAACCCAGTGCTATGTCTATCCAAACATGAGCCCTTGAAGATATTTTTTAATTCAATAATTCAATTTGAGTCTTTTGTGTGCATAGAACTATGGTAGGCATTGAAGCATTGTGTTGGGTTCTCTAGGGAATGTCTTACACACAATCCCTACAACTGAGTCCTTCTGGGGGGGAAGTTTGGAAATCATGGTCATAATAACTGCTCAGATTTATCTAAAGCTTTAAGGTTTACAGAGTACTTTTCTCAAAACAACCTTAATATTCACAAGCATCCTAAAATAGAATGGTTTCCTGCCAAAGGAACTAGTGTTTTCTTTCTTCATGGGTTTTAATCTAAGGTTGGATCTCTAGTTTTGAAGAATGTTGTAATGGGAAGGCTTAGATAGTATGGATTAAGCTAGATGGTCCCTGAGGTCCCTTTCAACCCCTGAGGTTCTATGACATAGGCTTTGCAAGCTAGTGTCACCCCTGAGACTTCAGTGGAAGTCTACCTCCCATTGGTATTTCTAGGATTTGGGAATCCTAAAATTTAGAATTGAAAGAGAGCATAGAGGTCATCTAGTCCAAGACTCTAATTTTTATAGATAGGAAAAATGAGTTTTACAGAAGTGAAGTGAAGTGACTTTCCAAAGTGACATGAGTGGTAAATGGCAGAGCTGGGGGGGGGGGGTAGATCTTTTTCTAGGCTCTGTTCAAGAGGTCAAGTCAGAGTTCTTGAACTTGTGGCTGTCCCCCCACCAAATGTAGAGCCTCTGCTAGTAAGGGAGTTTAGCTCAGGAAGCAGACTTGGGCAGCACAGGTGGCCATTCAGCCTGAACTGTTAATGAGAGAAGCAGAGTGACAGGGAAGCCCAAAATGAAACTCATTGCTGGGGAAAGCATAAATAAAATTTTCACTATGAATGCAGTCTCCTAATTAGTCAAAGCTAAGCAGTCCCCTATCCCATGCATTAACACATCAGAGCTGCTAAGCTCCCAGAGGACCTGGTTTGAGGGTTGGGTACAATGGGTCTTTTCCCAGAGCAGCAATTAAATCCAGCTTGAAGAGCAGATGAGCATTCACTGAGAGGCAAGACTTCCTTCATCCCCTGGCAGGGGTCTTCCCCAGCTGCCCATCTCCCAGCATGAACAAAAAGGGAAGCCTGAGAGCCAGTTCCTTGGAGGGGAATACCAACTGGACAGGCCTGGCATCAGGACTTGGCAGAGAGTCTCTTTTTGCTCTTTGCAGAGGAAAGAGAAAGCAGGCACAGCCAGGCAGCCCTGCTCCTGCCAGCCATAGGGGGAGGGAGGAAACAAAGCACTCTTTCTCTGGGTCCCCAAACTGACTGTTGAGCCAAACCATTGGTCAGAGCTGTGCC
Organism: Monodelphis domestica; assembly: GCF_027887165.1. Taxonomy (NCBI): domain Eukaryota; kingdom Metazoa; phylum Chordata; class Mammalia; order Didelphimorphia; family Didelphidae; genus Monodelphis; species Monodelphis domestica. The sequence continues at coordinate 127,650,306 of NC_077227.1, read as the reverse complement.
ACCTTCCCTTGGCACTTCATGGTCTATAGATCAGAATTTCTCCAGGGCCTATCAAAGAGCTACCACTAGTAAAGACTTAAATTTTCTATGGATGTTAATCTTATATCCTCAGCAGATTCATTCGATTACTGAAATAATCTGATGGTGGTTATCTAGGCATGAGTTTCCCTTTCTTTACAACATTTATAGAGTTGTTGTGCTATTCTATGAAAGACTACATCTTTTTTTGAGACTTAAAAGGTATACAGGGCAGATGTTGACCTCCATTTTATAGATAAGGAAACTAAGGTTAAGAGAGATTAAATTATTTGCCTACAAATATGGCAGTGCCACTCCATCTCCTGCCTCCACCTTGGGATCCAGAGAACATTTATGGAAATAAATAATATTACTATCTTAATTAATATCATAACCAAGCTTCAAATGAAAAGCAACTCAAATCTGATATTCAAGATTTGTGAAGGCAGTGGAGAGATAAATTTTTAGGAAGTGAGAAATCTAGAAAAGGGATGAAGTATTGGCATGATGGCACTTGAGGCTAGACATAAATAATCCTATGCCAGCTAGCTCAAATCCCAGTAGGGTCAATTAATACCATAACCAGATTCCTCTCATACAAGTTTTCTGACTACCTCCTCCAGGTTAATCCCCTACTCCCAATTACTTCATCATCTAAAGATGATTCCCAGATGAATGGCTTTCCACCACCAATTACACATTACTTAAATATATAAACACTTGCATGTAACAAATGTGTGTTTGTATATATATATATATGTGCATATATATCTCTAATTAACAAGAAGAAGTTGATTGGTTGATAATCCAACTATTTATTTTGCCTTTCCAAGATTCCTCTTCTCATCATTATCAACAACATCATGCTTAATTGAGGATCACATGTGAGTCATTGAGAATACAAAACAATTATTAAGACCTCATCTCTCCCCTTGATAGACTTAGAGTCTAGTTGGGGAGAAAGGAAGCAATCAATAATAGTGCAAGGAATCTTGTACCAAGTGTCAATGACTACTATCAACAATGTATACTCTAGGACTTCAAAAAAAGGAAGAGATCATTGAGAACTGGAGAGATCAAGAAGATCCCACAGAGAAGGGAAGACTTGAGCTAGGGCCACAGGTCAGCTGGAGTCAGCTCACACTGGTTCCTAAGAACCTATTTATTGTTAGGGGCAACTAGGTTCCTCAGTGTATAGAGCTCTAGGACTAGAGATAGGAGGTACTGAGTTCAGATTTGACCTTAGACATTTCCCAACTGTGTGACCCTGGGCAAGTAACCTACCTCCAATTGCCTACCCCTTACCACTCTTCTGCCTTGGAACAATACTTAGTATCAATTCTAAGACAGACGGAAAGGGTTTTAAAAAAAGAACCAATTGTTAAATTTTCAGTGTGAATATTTATGCCTCAGAAATCAGAAAGCATTATAAATCAGGGTGTGATTTATTGTTTTGTTGATTTCTAGACCTAACAAAATGATGGAGAAAGTATTAGTAGATTAAACTTAAAAGTATTCCATAAATACAAATTTCCTTTCTATTTGTCTCTTCATGACCCCATTTGGGGTTTTCTTGGCAAAGATGCTGGGAGTAGTTTGCCACTTCCTTCTCAAGCTAATTTTATAGATGAGGAAACTGAGACAAATAGGGTTAAGCAATTCATCCAATGTCACACAATATGTATCTGAGGCCAGATGAATCTTCCTGACTCCAAGCCCATCACTCTACCCACTGTTCCAAATCTAGTTGCCCATTTATTCTGGAGAGCCAGTTGTCACACATTTGCCAACATGCCACTAGATAGACCTTAAAAGAAAGCCTTGATTGAGATAAGAAGAAAATAGGAAATATACTCTAATCAAGGGGAACAGGAAGCACAAAGATAATATAACATTTATAGAGATGAATAATAGGAAATAAGATTCAAAAGACAGGCTGGTACCATATTATGAATGACACTGAATTCCAGACTAAGAAATTTTATCCTGTGGGCAGTAGAGAGCCATGGAAGATTTTTGAGCAGGGAGTGACATGTACATGGTACTTTAGGAAGACTAATTGGTCAGTAGAGTAGAACAGAGGTACCATACTCTTCACCATTGGCATTTAAAGAAGGGGAAATTCACAAATGTGGCCCAGATTAAAATATAAATGAGAAATGTTTAAATAAATAAAGTTATAATATAGAATAAGATAAATTAAAATGTAATACAACTTAGATAATGCTAATTTGTAGTTTTCTAAGTCAATATGCAGTCTATAAATATCATTGCTATTTGAGTGTGACAACATAGGTATAGAGAATGGATTGGCATGGGAAAACTGGAGTCAGGGAAACTAGTTAAAAGATCAGGAGACAATGGGAAAAGGAGCAAGAACATTCTGTGGTATTACATGGAGCTAACTCAAGTTTGCCAAGCACATACATATATCTATATCTATATCTATATCTATATCTATATCTATATCTATATCTATATCTATATCTATATCTATATCTATATCTATATCTATATCTAATCAGCATTTTATTTGCTTGGCACTTGGACATGGGAAGCATTTGTGAATGTAAACATCTCTGGAACTGGAATTCTTGCCATCCTTGATAACATTAACCTCCACTCCCCTACATCCCATCTGTCCTTAAAAGGCTTCTTCAAACCCCCCAGCTTCTTTCTTAGTTCTACATGTGCCCTCTGATATCCGGTGCTCACTTGGCATTAGCACTTTATTTTCAGATTGCAAAACAGTAGCTAAAATCAAAGTAGCCTAGTGAGTGAGTCCTGTGTTAACTAACCTATTATCCACAACAGGGAGAAATGAAAACTTCTAGAACATCAGAAAGGGCCTTGTCGAGGAAGGCCAGGGTGGAGACCTGGGGTCTTTAGAGATTTCAACTCCATCACTGTCTGCAGGACAACAGGATGTTCCTGCCCACGTCTGTGTTCAGAAGTCAGCAGCTGTAATCATTCTGTACAGAATCTCCCCTGACCACTAATTTCTGGTTGATAACAAGCAAGAAAATCTCACAGAAAATATTATGCAAGGAGGCAAGCTATTATATTGCTAATAGAGCTAGGAATTGGTGTTATGTTTTTTGAAAGTAATGTGGAATTATACAATAAAAGTTACAAAAGTGGAATACTTTGTGAAGATGGCAGCGTAGAAGCAACGAAAGTTCAGACCTCGGAAACCCTTCCTTACCGATCGCAAACAGAGTGCTCCTAGGACACCGAAATTCAAGCTGAACAACAGGATAGACCTGGGGAACCCTCCTCCTGGACCTGTATCAAAAGGTACCACACCCCAAAAGTCAGAACCGTAGATCACTCGGATCTAAGGGGTAGGCAGAAGGAAGGTCCCAGGACCCACTCCCCCCCCAACCCAGAGTGCTGAGCCCATGGCAGCAGCAGGAACCTCAGGGCTCTGAGAACTCACCTTGAAAGCAACCTGAGCCAGTCTCCAGGGCGCCCAAATTAACAGCATCGAAGATGAAAAGGGGGACATCACCTCTGATGAAGAGGAAATTAAGGCAATCATTAAAAATTACTTTGCCCAATTATATGGCAATAAATACACCAATTTAGGTGATATGGATGAATATATACAAAAATACAAACTGCCTAGACTAACAGAAGAAGAAATAGAATTCTTAAATAATCCCATATCAGAAAATGAAATCCAACAGGCCATCAAAGAACTTCCTAAGAAAAAATCCCCAGGGCCTGGTGGATTCACCAGTGAATTCTATCAAACATTCAGAGAACAGTTAATCCCAATACTATACAAACTATTTGACATAATAAGCAAAGAGGGAGTTCTACCAAACTCCTTTTATGACACAAACATGGTACTGATTCCAAAACCAGGCAGGTCAAAAACAGAGAAAGAAAACTATAGACCAATCTCCCTAATGAATATAGATGCAAAAATCTTAAATAGGATACTAGCAAAAAGACTCCAGCAAGTGATCAGAAGGTCATCCACCATGATCAAGTAGGATTTATACCAGGGATGCAGGGCTGGTTCAATATTAGGAAAACCATCCACATAATTGACAACATCAACAAGCAAACCAACAAGAACCACATGATTATCTCAATAGACGCAGAAAAAGCCTTTGATAAAATACAACACCCATTCCTATTAAAAACACTAGAAAGTGGGGGCAGCTGGGTAGCTCAGTGGATTAAGAGCCAGTCCTAGAGACGGGAGGTCCTAGATTCAAATCTGGCCTCAGCCACTTCCTAGCTGTGTGACCCTGGGCAAGTCACTTGACCCCCATTGCCTAGCCCTTACCACTCTTCTGCCTTGGAGCCAATACACAGTATTGACTCTAAGATGGAAGGTAAGGGTTTAAAAAAAAAACACTAGAAAGCATAGGAATAGAAGGGTCATTCCTAAAAATAATAAACAGTATATATCTAAAACCATCAGCTAATATCATCTGCAGTGGGGATAAACTAGATGCATTCCCAATAAGATCAGGAGTGAAACAAGGATGCCCATTATCACCTCTACTATTTGACATTGTACTAGAAACACTAGCAGTAGCAATTAGAGAAGAAAAAGAAATTGAAGGCATCAAAATAGGCAAGGAGGAGACCAAGTTATCACTCTTTGCAGATGACATGATGGTCTACTTAAAGAATTCTAGAGATTCAACCAAAAAGCTAATTGAAATAATCAACAACTTTAGCAAAGTTGCAGGATACAAAATAAACCCACATAAGTCATCAGCATTTCTATATATCTCCAACACAGCTCAGCAGCAAAAACTAGAAAGGGAAATCCCATTCAAAATCACCTTAGACAAAATAAAATACCTAGGAATCTATCTCCCGAGACAAACACAGGAACTATATGAACACAACCACAAAACACTCGCCACACAACTAAAACTAGACTTGAGCAATTGGAAAAACATTAACTGCTCATGGATAGAACGAACCAATATAATAAAAATGACCATCCTACCCAAACTTATTTATCTATTTAGTGCCATACCCATGGAACTCCCAAAAAATTTCTTTACTGATTTAGAAAAAAACATAACAAAGTTCATTTGGAATAACAAAAGATCAAGGATATCCAGGGAAATAATGAAAAAAAAACACAAATGAGGGGGGCCTCACAGTCCCAGACCTCAAACTATATTACAAAGCAGCATTCATCAAAATAATTTGGTACTGGCTAAGAGACAGAAAGGAGGATCAGTGGAATAGACTGGGGGAAAGCGACCTCAGCAAGACAATATATGAAAAACCCAAAGATCCCAGCTTTTGGGACAAAAATCCACTATTCGATAAAAACTGCTGGGAAAATTGGAAGACAGTGTGGGAGAGATTAGGAATTGATCAACACCTCACACCCTACACCAAGATAAATTCAAAATGGGTGAATGACTTAAACATAAAGAAGGAAACCATAAGTAAATTGGGTAAACACAGAATAGTATACATGTCAGACCTTTGGGAGGGGAAAGACTTTAAAACCAAGCAAGAAATAGAAAGAATCACAAAATGTAAAATAAATAATTTCGACTACATCAAATTAAAAAGCTTTTGTACAAACAAAACCAATGTAATTAAAATCAGAAGGAAAACAACAAATTGGGAAAAAATCTTCATAAAAACCTCTGACAAAGGTTTAATTACTCAAATTTATAAAGAGCTAAATCAATTGTACAAAAAACCAAGCCATTCTCCAATTGATAAATGGGCAAGGGACATGGATAGGCAGTTTTCAGATAAAGAAATCAAAACTATTAATAAGCACATGAAGAAGTGTTCTAAATCTCTTATAATCAGAGAGATGCAAATCAAAACAACTCTGAGGTACCACCTCACACCTAGCAGATTGGCTAACATGATATCAAAGGAAAGTAATGAATGCTGGAGGGGATGTGGCAAAGTAGGGACATTAATTCATTGCTGGTGGAGTTGTGAACTGATCCAACCATTCTGGAGGGCAATTTGGAACTATGCCCAAAGGGCGACAAAAGAATATCTACCCTTTGATCCAGCCATAGCACTGCTGGGTCTGTACCCCAAAGAGATAATGGACAAAAAGACTTGTACAAAAATATTCATAGCTGTGCTCTTTGTGGTGGCCAAAAATTGGAAAATGAGGGAATGCCCATCAATTGGGGAATGGCTGAACAAATTGTGGTATATGTTGGTGATGGAATACTATTTTGCAAAAAGGAATAATAAAGTGGAGGAATTCCATGGAGACTGGAACGACCTCCAGGAAGTGATGCAGAGCGAGAGGAGCAGAATCAGGAGAACATTGTACACAGAGACTAATACACTGTGGTATAATTGAACGTAATGGACTTCTCCATTAGTGGCAGTGTAATGTCCCTGAACAATCTGCAGGGATCCAGCAGAAAAAACACTATTCATAAGCAGAGGATAAACTATGGGAGTGGAAACACCGAGGAAAAGCAACTGCCTGAATACAGCAGTTGAGGGGACATGACAGAGGAGAGACTCTAAACGAACACTCTAATGCAAATATTAACACCATGGCAATGGGTTCGAATCAAGAACACATGTGATACCCAGTGGAATCACGCGTCGGCTACGGGGGAGTGGGGGGGAGGAAAAGAAAATGATCTTTGTCTTTAATGAATAATGCATGGAAATGATCAAATAAAATATTATAAAAATTTTTTAAAAAGTTACAAAAGTGTTCATACCCTTTGATTCAATGACCTCACTAATTGTACTGTACCCCAAGAATATTATCAATGGGTAGTGATGGAGGGGACCTGTTGGTACAAAAGTATTCTTACCAACCTCATTAATAATGGCATTATTCTAAAACTTGAAAACAATACATGAGCCCAATGATTATGATATCTGAAAAATTTCAGTATACGAATGTCATAGAATGGTGAATGTAATTAATGCTTCATTAGGGCATCCAGAGACCTGGGTTCAAATCCCAGCTGTACCATTTACTATTTATGTGATCTTGGAAAAATCATTTCTCTCTATGGGCCTCAGTTTCTTCATCTTTAAAGTGAAGAGGTTAATTAGATGACCCCAAGGTCTGTTACCACCTCTAAATTATGATTCTATAAATATTCTTGCAACATAATAAATGACAAGAGGCAGCATAGAGGAATGCTTAAAGGAAAGATAAGGGCACAGTGGGCATTCTAACCTGGATTCAAGTCGTTCCTCTAATAGAAACTAACCCCTTGATTGCTTAACCTTCCAGCCACCCAGGCAGTCATCACCATACATTACAGATAAGTTTCTGGCCTTCATCTGTAAAGGGAGTATCTACCCTGGGAGTTCCTCACACTGATGAAATCATAGATCCAAATACTCCACCAAAAGGGACAAAGTTAAGCAATTAAGAAAATGGAAACAAAGCAATAATGTACCAACACATCTACTACTTCCACACTTTGATGAATTTATGAGCTCATCAATTCAGTTATCACCTCTAGTAATTCAGATCACAACCTATCTACATTTTTAGACACTATGCAACTTTTATTTCTGTCTTCTCATAAATCCTCCATGGGAATCTTCCATACCATCTGAAGGCCTTTCTTGAGGTCAATTAAAATTATGGGGGTTCAGGTACAATACTTGAGCTATCCATTGTCCCATGTTGCTATGTGATCAACCTCCCACCTTTTCTCAACATATATTTCCAAGATCATAACTTTTGCACTGTTTCTTGTAAGTCATTGTTGGAAGCATGCAGCAGCCTATTTGTGCCCATTATGTGCCTGTACCTTTAGGTCATCCATATTTGTGAGTCCTTGGAGATTGTTCTATTCCATGATTTGCAATCCAAGGCTTATATTGCAAAAGATGTGGAGGATTTTGTTTGTTTTAGGAAGTAGATTGGGCTCATTGAAAGCATCATGCTAGTTCTCCAAAGGAATCCCATTCACTTTTTCTCGGCAATTCTTGTCCCTACCTCACTATTTCCAGTGTCTGTCTACAGCAAGGGCTCTCTTAATCTTCTTAGTGCCACAGACTTCTAAAAAATCCTATGCAAGCTTTGGATCAATTCTTGAAATTATGTTTTTAAATGCAAAAATAAGTTACATAAGATTATGAAGGAAATAAAATATGTTGAAATAGTTATCAAATATTTTAAAATAAGTTTGTAGACCCTCCAGTTAAGAATCCCTGATCTAAAACAAATATATACACAGCTGTTGTTATTTTTAGTCATGTCCAATTCTTTGTGACCCCATTTGGAATTTTCTTGGCAAAGATACAGGAGTGACTTGCCATTTCCTTCTCCAGTTCATTTTTTCCAATTTTATTTTTTTTTCAGTTTCATTTAGAAATAATTTTTATAATTTTTTTGATATTTTAAAACTCATATTTTCTCCCTGACTGCTTCTGCCCCCTCCCCAAGGCAGTAAATAGTCGGATATAGGTTATACTCATACTTTCATGTAAGACATATTTCCATATTACTCATGATAGAAGACACATATCACACATACAATAGAAATCTCAAAATGGCAACATAGTGGAAGATGGCATACTTTGATCTATACTCAGATTCCAACAGTTCCTTCTTTGATTGTAGATAGCATTTTCATCATAAGTCCCTTGAAATCTTGGAGACTTGCTTTGCTGATAATGGTTTAGTATTTCATAGTCAATCATTGGATAGTACAGTGATGGCAAGCCTATGGCATGGATGCCTAAGATGGCATGCAGAGAGTTCTTGTGGGCTTGTGGTCCTCCCTCCCCATTTCCACTGCCCCAGAGTTCATTACTAGAAAGGCAGAGGGACTCATGCACAGTTGCTCACTTCCCCCTCTCCACTGTGCCTGATAACATTTTTTCACATCATCCACCCCTTGGCCCAGCAGCCCAATGGGAGTGCATAGGGGGTAAGGTGGTTGGCTCACAAGTAGCAGAGCTAGAGAGGAACAGAGTGTTCAGGCCACTCTCTGCCCCCTCTCTACTCTTGCCAAGGAAATTCCTCACTTCACTCACCTTTTTCTATTACTGTATACATTCTGGTTCTGCTCACTTCACTTTACATCAGTTCACATAAGTCTTTCCAGGTTTTCCTGAACTCATCCTATTCATCATTCCTTATGGTATAATAAAAATATTTCATTACAAACATATACCATAACTTGTTCATCCATTCCTCAAGTGATGAACAACCTCTTAGTTCTTTGGCACTACAAAAAGAGCTGCTAAAAATATATTGTACATCTAGGTCCTTTCTCCTTATCTCTGATCTCTTTGGGATATAAGCCCAGTAGTGGTATTTCTAGGCCAAAACATATGCATAGTTATGTGGCTCTGTGAGCCTGGTTCCAGAATGGTTGTTATCAGTTCACTGTTCCATCAACAGTTTATTAGTGTCTCAGTTTTCCCACATGTCCTCCAACATTTATCATTTTCCTTTTTGTTCATGTTAATCAATCTGGTAAGTCTGAGGTGATATCCCAGAGTTGTTTCCATTTGTATTTCTCTAATTAATAGTGATTAAGAGCATTTTTATATGACTGTGGGTAGTTTCTATTTCTTCCTCTTACAATTGCCTGTTTACTTTCCATTTTCCAATTGGGGAATGCTTTGTATTCTTATACATTTGATTTAGTTCTCTAGATATTTGAGAAATGAGCCTTTTGTCAGAGATACTTGCATAAAATTTTCCCAAAAATTTGTCATTTCCCTTCTGATCTTGATTGCATTGGTTTTATTTGTACAAAACGTTTTCTTTAATTTAATGTAATCAAAATTTTCTTATTTCATTTTTCATAATGTTCTCTGTATCTTGTTTGAGTCATAAATTCTCCCATTATCCATAAAGATGTATGGGTAAACTTTTACATGTTCTCCTAATTTGTGTATGATGTCACCATTTATTTCTAAGTCAAGTATCTAGTTTTACTTTATCCTAGTGTATGGTGTGAGATGTTGGTCCATGCCTGCTTCCCAGTTTTCTGCCATTTTACTTCCCAGGTTTCCCACCAATTTTTATCAAATAATGAGTTCTTGCCCCAAAAGCTTGGATCTTTGGGTTTATCAAATATTAAGTTGCTATGGACATTAACTACCACATGTTTAGTACCTAATCTATCCCATTGATCTACCGCTCTATTTATTACCAGTACCAGATTGTTTTGAAGATTATCTCTTTATAGCATAGTCTGAGATTTGGTAGTCAAGTCTCCTCCCTTCATATTTTTTTCATTAATTCCCTTGATAGTCTTTGCCTTGTGTTCTTCCAGTTGAACTTTGTTGTCATTTTTTCTAGTTCTTTGAAATAGCTTTGGGTAGTTTGTGTAGTATAGCACTGAATAAGTAAATTAATTTAGGTAGGATTGTCATTTTCTCTGTATTGACTCAGCCTATATATGGGCAATTAATGTTTTTCCAAATTTTTATGTCTTGCTTTATTTGTGTGAAAAGTGTTTTGTAATTGTGTTCATAAAATTGCTGGGTTTATTTTGGGCCAGATCATTTTACCAATGAAGAGCCTAAATCAAACAGGGTTAAGTGATTTGCTCAGTATTACACAGCCAGTAAGTGTCTGAAGTCAGATTTGAACTTGGGAAGATGAATCTTCCTAATGCAGGCCTGGCACTCCATCCACTATGCCACCTAGTTGCCCTTCTACAGTATACACCAAGTCAATAGGATGCCTCTTCAACTACACATGATAATTAAGAAACGTCCTCCATATCTTGGTTATATGTTTAAATCCTTTTATTGTTTGTAGATAACTTTCCAGTAGTGTTTCAGGTCTTGTTGTGATTCACAAACTGAAAAGTCTGGAAAATCTCCCTAGTTATCTGGAATCCCACCTCCATTTTGATTCTGTGTTGGGAATCCTCTCTGACAAAGATAAATGGTTTTGGTCAACATACAGATCCCTTTGGTAAATATACATCACCTTTGATTATGCTATTTAGAAATCCATGAAAGAATCATATAAATGTGTATGTAAATATATATGTGTATGTATGTTCATGTGTATGTATATATGTACAAAATAGTAGAAAAAGAAATGGGGGCCTCACATGTATAGAGGGGTTCCACATGTTGTGAGGGCATGTATTTGTGTGTGGTTCTAGGGAGGCAGGATTTATATCTCTAGCCTTTTCTCCCCCAATGATTGTCCAATGGAGACTTTCATTCCAGCCAGAAGGGGAAGCAAGAGATTGGGGCCCGAGAAAGAAGGAGATGCCAGACTAGAATTATATCTATCTGCTCCTTTAAATATTATTACTCCTGGGGATATGATTGGGTTCCTTTTAACTTTTTATCACTGTCATTTGGGTGGGGGAGGCAAGAAGATCTCAAGCACTATAGCCAAGGCTTGACTTCTTCTCCCACCAAATACCAGAGCCACAATGAACACACAGAGCAAATAGCAAAGAAACAGATTCATCCAAATCAAGCAGAACAGAAACCAGAGAAGGTATAGACAGGAGACAATGTACCAGATGGTACAAAATGAAGGAGCAAGAGAACTCAATTCAATCAAGAGAGAGTCATGGCTCTCACCTAAAAGGAATAATCCCCTAAGTCTCTAGAATAGCAAACTGGGAAAAGGGACATGAAGGAGATGGCCCACTCCTCTTATGTCCTTCCAGAGTCTTTTCCTTCAGCAACCTGAAGTGAGGTTATTCTCTTCCATCTTGTCTCTAGAAACTGGAAGTCAGCACTGCCTATTGAAGAGTCCCCAAAGTGAGGACTGGCTCAGAATTGAAGCTCTCCCCAACGGCATCCCACCTGTCAAACAGGACAAAGTCTTCATCTCCACCAAGAGAGTTCCATACCAATGGACTTTGGAGCAAGGGTTATCTTGCACCTTGATTGAGGCAAGTCCATAAGGTTGCATTTTTTTTCTATAGAATCAAATGATTTTCAAGCCATTCCCCAATCAACAAATGTTCAAGGGACATGAATAGGCAGTTTTCACAAGATGAAATCAAAACTATCATCAATGAGCATATGAAAAAGTGTTCTAAATCCCTCCTGATTAGAGAAATGAAAATTAAAACAACTCTGAGGTACCACCTCATACCTAGCAAATTGGCTAATATTACAGCAAAGGAAAACAATAAATGTTGGAGGGGATGTGGCAAAATTGGGACACTAATACATTGCTGGTGAAGTTGTGAATTGGTCCAACCATTCTGGAGGGCAATTTTGAACTATGCACAAAGGGCTTTAAAAGAATGTCTGCCCTTTGATCCAGTCAAACTACTACTGGGTTTCTACCCCAAATAGATAATAAGGAAAAAGAGTTGTACAAAAATATTCATAGCTGCACTCTTTATGGTGGTAAAAATTTGTAAAATGAGAGGGTGTTTGTCCATTGGGGAATGGCTGAATAAATTGTGGTATATGTTGATGATGAAATACTATTGTGCTAAAAGGAATAAAGAAATAGAGAAATTCCATGTGAACTGGAACAACCTCCAGGAACTGACGTGGAGCAAAAGGAGCAGAACCAGGATAATATTGTACACAAAGATGGATACATTATGGCACAATCTAATGTAATGGACTTCTCTACTAGTAGCAATGCAATGACCCAAGACAATCCAGAGGAACTTAGGAGAAAGAATGTTATCCACATTCAGAGAAAGAACTGTGGAACCAGAAATGCATTAGAAAAAAATATGATCGGTCACATAGTGCAATAAGGATGTGATTGATGTTAAAGAATCACTCTACTGCAAATATGAATAACATGGAAATGGGTTTTGAACAATGATACATGTATAACCCAGTGGAACTGCTTGTCAGTTTTGGGAGGGGAGAGGATCATGAATCATGTAACTATAGGAAAACATTCTACATAAAAGTTTAAAAAAGAATCAAATGATTTTTCTAAATAATGAACAAGCCATGAACCCAATGGAAGTTTGCATCTTTCAATCTGCCTTTTGACCATGAAAATGTGACCTGATGTAAAATTTTCATTTATGAAAATCTATCTGTTTACTTCTCATGCTTTCATTAAGGATACTTTCAATATAAGGAGTTCCAAAAGTCTTAGCTTCAAACTAAGCTTAAAACTGTTGAACACTAAGACCCTTGAGACACCCTGTAAAGCACATCAATTGTTATTATGAAGATTTTAGAGATTAAATAGTCCTGTCAGCTAGTAACAATTATAGATATCCAGTCAGTCACTACTGACTGTAACTTTGTAAATAATAATAACAATAAAAACACGTGAGGAAAAGAAGTTAAAAGGGGGAAGGATGTGAAAGTAAACAGGAAAGCTTTGTTACTAATTTGTTAAACTTAATATACATATTTTTAAACAAATTGAATAAATATTATAATTTTATGTACAAGTTCTTGTTCTTATATAATGATTAAATTAATAGTTTTAAACTTCTTATTTTTAAGACGAGAAAAGGAAATTCCTTCTTTGGGGTTTACTGACATCTTTTTTCTTACCTCTCTGTATTCTAAAACTAGGCTAATACTGTCTAAAAGACTCAGATTCAAATTATAAATGCCACTTATTTCATCCTGCTTCAGTTTCACAGAGCAAGACCGGAATGGTGATGAAAGAGGCAAAATAGATGTTGTAGAACCCCTTTGCCTTGAGGTTTATTGAATCTACCAACTCAATCAACTAACAAGAGTTTATTTAGCAAATATCTTGTGCCAAGTACTTTGCTAAGTGCTGGGGATACAAAAAAGGTAGAAACACAAAAACAGTTCCTGAGTTTACATACTGATCAGGAAGACAAGATGTGAATAAACAGGTACTTTCAACCAACCTGGCATCCAAATTCTGGGCTCTACTATATTGCCAACCTATAATATGATAGCAAAAAATAATTTTTCTTAGATGGATGGATCTCTACTTCTTTCTTTAGACTTTAGAAGTGATGACGTTTGTTCCATTCTAACCTTAAGGGTATGTTTCCCTTTAAGAAAATCCAACTGACCTTATTCAAACTTCATAAAATATATACACTTAGGGATAATTTTACAAAGTTGTCTATTGCAAAATCTTGCTAGGGCAATTTAAATTTCCATTTTAATTACAAAAAAATCTATTTCTCAGGAATTTTGTAAAGTGAGACAATTATATAGCACTTTGCAATTTTTAGAGAAGAGGTTCTGAGAAAATATTTTTTAAAATAATGTGACAGTCCATGTATTTGGATTGGTGTGCAATTGATTATGGGGCAGGGAAGATGATTGGATCCAAAACTTCAGTAAAAACATGGGACTAATTGGAAAACTCTGTACCTCACTATTTAATCCCTAAAGGTCACAAGCCCATTCCTCATATTCCTAAAGTTCTCATTTTCTGAAACCAATCCCTCCATTTGGGACTTCCTGGAATTCCAGCCTGAGTCTATCCAAAGAACAAGACACATAGCAAAACTGATCAGAGCCAGAAGTAGGAATTTCCTGTCTAGGCCTTTCTGGACAGGCTGAGAGACAAATTGAGACAAGATGAAAGTAAGGAGACATGGAATAAGGCATTCCACTAAATCTCAGAAAGACCGATGTTCTGCCTAATTGATCAAATAACTTAGATCATTATGCATGCTGATGCTGGCAAAAATCAAACAAGCAAACAAACAAACAAAAATCAATAGGAATAAAAATTGTCAATATAGTTAAGATTTCCTGATGCCCAAAGCCTGGGTCAATGCTTGGACCAACAGGATGGTCCCCAAAGCCAAAGTAGGCTTCTGGATGATATACCACAACAATAACCTTGCATTGGTACCAGTTAAGTGGTTTCCAGGATGCTGGGAAATTTTTAGAATTTCCTTGAATGAGTTAGGAATGTCTTAAAGAGAAAATAAGATTGACTTTTTTTCCAGAGAGGAAATCCCCTGCAAGATATTTCTACATATCGCCCAGAAATGAACTTTGGGTATTATTTCTGCACAAAGAACTAAAATTATTTTGGGCTTCAGAAGTTTGGACCAGAAGTCATTCATGGCCCAGCACTCACTGAAGAAGTGCACAGAGGTCGGAAACATCAAGATTAACTAGTAGTCAATAATGTAAACTGAAAAATTCAGTGCCTCTCTAGGAGACACTATAAGGTCCAAAGCCATGTTTCTTGAATAGAATTGAACAGTAGCTAACCAAAGGAGAAGCAATGTCCTAGGAGACATGACCTCCACATCTAATATTTCCAAACTGGTGAAATCAGGTTAAAATGAACATCAAAAAAAACTTCAAAAGGGAAAATACTTCTAGCCCAAAACAGGGAACAGAGAAAAGCAATATCTTCCATATTGCTTTGGAAGTATTTGGGAAAGGAATTAATTAATTGTATAAATTGAAAGTTGATTATCTGTTCTAAGGACAGGTTCTCCCAGGGAGAACAAGTAGATGAAAATCACAGAATCCTGAGATCTTAAAGTTAGAAGGGATTTTGATGGTTATCCAGTCTAGATCTCTGAAGAGAAAAACCCTCGTTATAACTTCTCTGAAAGATGGCCATCCATTTCTGCATGAATACCTCCAATGACAGGAATAATGATGATAACATTATTAGACAGCTCTAGTTTATAGAAAGCTCTTCCTTAAAGTAAACCCATCTCTGCCTCATTATATTTTCCATTCATCAATCCTCATTTTACCCACAAAGTCATTATAAAGTAATTCCAATCTCCCTTCCACATGACAGCTCTGCAAATATGTGAAGATGCATATCATGTGATCTCTAATTTTGCCTTTTCTAAATTAAACATCTTTAGTTCCTACAATAATTCCTTATATGGCAGTTAGGTTCCACTGTGGATAAAACACTGGACCTGGAGTCAGAAAACCCGAGTTCAAATTCTGCCTCGGGTATTTACTAACTACACCACTTTGGGCAAATCATTTTATCTTAGCTTCCTCATCTATAAAATAGGAATAATAATAACTTTCCAGGATTGCCGTGAAGATGAAATTATATATAAAGTGTGTGATATAAATATAAGTGTGATATAAATGCTGGGTGGTAGTAGTAGTAGTAGAAGCAGCAGCAGCAGCAGCAGTTAGTAGTAGTAATATATAACAGGTTTTCAGTTTTTTCATCTCCTGGTGACCCTCCTCTGAATCTGTTCCAGTTTTTCAATGTTCCTCTTGAAAAATGATGCTAAGAAGAACTAGATACTGTACTCCAAATATTGTCTGACACTTGTAGAGTACAATGGGATTGTTAATTCTTACATACTGGCTACCATACTTCTATTAGTATAGATGAGATTGAATTAGCTTTATGCCATAGCTGTGACAAAGTGAATACATAGTCAATTTGAAGTCCAGTACAGTTTCAAGTTTATTATATATTAACAGTGCATCATAGCTATAAACTAAAAGAGAGGACTAAGCTGAATATATTGGAATAGAGACAAATTTAGAATACATTAGAAATAGATTTGTGTTAAACTTGGGTTGTGGTGATCAAAAAGGGGGCAGTTAAGTGGCTTAGTAGTTAGAGAGCCAGACCTAGAGATAGGAGGTCCTGTGTTCAAATTTGGCCTCAGACACTTCCCAGCTATGTGACCTTGGCCAGTTACTTAACCCTAATTACCTCATCATTACTGCTCTTCTGCCTTAGAACCAATACTAGTATCGGTTCTAAGACTTAAGGGAAGGTCAATGTGTGTGTGTGTGGCTAATTTTCAAAAATTGCCCACCAGATGATCTTCTCATTGGAATTTAATGGTCATAGCTTATCTGCTGTTCTACCCCACTCTTCTTTTTGTACCTCAAAAAGGCTTTCAACAAAAAAGGAAGGAAGAGGGAGAAAATTGTCTACCCACCTATGTGATGGATGGGAGGAGGGAGGAGAGAAGGGATATTATCTTAGGGTCCCTAAATTTGTTTTTAATTTGTTTTGATAACTCTGTTTCAATATAATTGGTTTCTTCTGTAATCCTATGTATTTTATCTATATATAATGGTAGTCTCTCGTTAACCGAGGATGACGATTGTCTTTGTGCGTTTTCATCTATGGTGTATAGATGAGTGTGCACAAAGACACTTGTGCGTGAAGGAGATTTAAGTGGAAAAGTCGATGCACAGAGACAGTCCCACTCCCTTGGCTTTGGAAGCCTGGGTCCAGTGGCACGAAAAGTCGTTACACCTGGAGACTTCCTCAGCTGCATTGGGTGGCCGTGTTGTCCTTTGTGCTCCAACACACCCTAAGCACTCCACAGTGCTTTGCTGCGTCGCCATCTCAGCCACTGAACCTTCTTGTTGGTTTCTTCCGCCTGTTCCACCAAAGCAGTCTTCACATGCTGGGTGAGCAAAGCCCTGGTATTTTATCTAATGCATTAAAAAAAAAACTCTTATCCTCTGTCTATGTAGACAGTGTTTCTAAGATAGAAAAGTGGTAAAGGCTAGGCAATGGGAGTTAAACAACTTGCCCAGGCTAGGGCTAGGAAGTGTCTGAGGCCAAATTAACATATTTAAAAAATATTATTGAATAAAGAGGTTCATTGTCTTTACCAGATTACCAAAGATTAGTCTCAATCACAGAAAATTAGAATTATAAGTGTACAGTAATTCACAAGAAGAAAAATCTAGGAATACAGGCCAAAAACAAAATTCATGGTGTTGGAGATACGTATATCTCCAACACCATGAATATATATATATATATATATACATACCATATATACATAGATATATAGATATATAAATGCATAAAGAAAAAACAGGAAAATTAGAAATATTAATTCAAGGAGGAAGATTTACTTCAGAGGTGGAGTGGTACTACTGGGGTCCACCTCTGGAAAATTATATCTAATTCAAAAATACAGATACAAATTCAAGTCAAAGGAGAATCTGGGAGAGAATATTTGGGTAAAGATAAAAGGAGGGAGAAACAGAAGCAATATTCTGGTAGGAGTATACTGTCAATCATCAACTATATAGACAAAGAAAATAATGAAAATTTGGGAAACAGATTATAAACTGGACAGGGAAGCAAAATATTTCAATGATGGAGAATTTCCACTATCTGAACACATGCTAGAGTTCTTCCTCTGCCAAAAGCAGAGTGGCTAATATGTTCTAGGCTTGCCTTAATATTTTTATTCATCAAAAGGTAGAGGAATTACCCAGAGGACCCACCATTCTGGACCTAATTCTGACCAACAGAACTGGTTGCTGAAGTAGTGATTCTGAGGACTTTGGGAAGAAATGACTTCTGCATCTTGAAATTTGTGACAGAAGAGAGGAGAACTGAATAATTTTTCAGACATCCTAAATTCTGGGAGATAATACTTTGAAAGTATCAGAGAAAAGATAGCTAGGATTCCATGAACTAAAATTCTAAAGGGAAGTGAGCCCGAGACATATGGAAAACTCTCAAGAATTAATTTCTTTTTCTTTCTCTTCCCCCCCCCCCAAACCTTTACTTTACAATCAATACTGTGTATTGGTTCCAAGGCAGAAGAGTGGTAAGGGCTAGGCAATGGGGGTCAAATGACTTGCCCAGGGTCACATAGCTAGGAAGTGTCTGAGATCAGAATTTGAACCCAGGACCTTCCACCCCTAGGCCAGGCTCTCAATCCACTGAGCTACCCAGATGCCCCCAAGAATAAAATTCTTGAAGGAAGAATGAAATCCTCAATACAAAAACAGGAACAAGTCTGATGAGTAGAAAAAGAGTAGTCTCAAGAGAATGACATGGATACACAGTGAACTAATTAATAAAATTAGGTTTTTAAAAGACAAGCATAGAAGAATGGAAACAAGAGCAGGGAAAGAAGAACTAATCCACAAGCATAGCATGGTCCTGTCAAAATAATGTCACGAAACTTAAAGCTCAAGATAAACTGATGAGGAAACGGAAGGTTAAGGCAACAAAAATATTCTTTCATGTAGTAGATATAGAGTAGGTCCTGAATTAAGAAGACTTGAGTTTGAATCCTGCTCCAGATACTTATTAGCTATGTGGCCCAGAGCAAATCACTTTATCTCACTGCATCTTAGTTTGGTAGTAGTCTCTTGGTAACCGACTATGACAATTGTCTTTGTGCATTTTTGTGCACAAAGACACCTGTGCATGAAGATTTAAGTGGAAAAGTCGGTGCACAGAGACAGTCCCACTCTCTCGGCGTTGGAAGCCTGGATCCAGTGGCATGAAAAGTCGTTACACCTGGAGACTTCCTCAGCTGCATTGGATGACCATGTTGTCTTTTGTGCTCCAACACGCCCTGAGTACTCCACAGTGCTTGCTGCATTGCCATCTCAGCCGTTGAACCCTCTTATTGGTTTCTTCCGCCTGTTCCGCCAAAACAGTCTTCACATGCTGGGTGAGCAAAGCCCTGGTTCACCAGGGGTCGACGACCTGATGGCTAGCCTCACAAGGTTTAGCCGGCCTGTCATGGCCGTTGCCCGAGGTGTGGCCGCTGCTGCATGCTAGCAGCTACTGGGAGCCACAAGTGAGAGCTGGGTGTCAGATGGGGGTCAGAGGCTGGAGAGCTGCCCTAGGAGGGCACAACAAGCCCTCCATACCATCTTAGTTTACTCACATATAAAAACAGGATAATGGTACCTCAAAATAGTACCCTCCAACTACCCTGGGATTGTTGAGCACTTTAGTTGAGTTAACATATATCTATAGCACTTTGAAAACCTAAAAACTCTCTGCATAAATGCTAATTATTGTTTTTTTATACTAGGGAAATTAAAAGAGGACAACCTAGTAGAGTGGAAAGATTGCTGAATTTGAAGTCAGTGGTCCAGGGTTCAAAACCTCATTCTATTATTTACTATCTGTATGACCTTGGGCAAGTCATTTAACATCTCTGAACCTCAATTTCCTACCTATAAAATAAAGGGGTTAGATTAGTTGACTTCCAAGTTCTCTTCTAGTTCTATATCTACAACTTATTTTATAAGAAGGAAAATGAAGCCCCACAAAGAGTAGGAATTTAATAAATGACTGTTGCTTGATTGGTGAAGAAAGGCAGATGTCATGATTTCCTAAAAAAATAGAAAAGCAAGGAGCTACCAAACAATAGGCCAGTAAGTTGGACTTTTAACTTTTGGCAAAATTCTAGTGCTCCCTAGAAAAGGAAGTGATTAATGATTCCTAGAAAAGGAAGTAACCATTGCAGAGATAGCTGATTTCATGTTATCAGTCATGCCAGCCTAACTTTATTTCCTTTTTTGACAGAATAACTAGCTTGAGAAATCTAGACATATTCAATCAAGACTTTGGACAAACATTTGACAAAACCCTTCATACTATTTATTCTTCTCACCATAAGGCAATTTTAGGCTAGGGAATGACAATGGGTAAACTTGGAACTGGTTAAATTACCTAACCCACAGAGCAGTGATTAATTGCTGAGTCCTTATAGAGAGTCGCTAATGTAGTACCCCAGAGGTCTGTTCTTAGCCTTGTGATGTTGTGTTAATCAGTGACTTGGGTAAAGGTATCATCAATGGGCAAATTTGTAGGTGACACAAAGCTAAGAGTGATCGTTAACAGATAGAACAGAATCCGAATCCTAAGACATCTCAAAAGGTTGGATTATGGAGCCAAATCTAATCAGGTGAAATGTAATAAAAATAAGTATAAATCATTTCCTGTAGGTTCAGGAAATATACTTCTCAAGGGTAAGATGGAGAAAATAAGGCAATTGAAGTTTGTCTGAAAAAGATGCCAGGGTCTTAATGGAATATGAGTTCAATATGAGATAGTATTCTGAACTGCACATCAGAAAAACCTAAATTCAAGTCCCTTTTCTGAAATTAGATGTGTGACCTTGGGTAAGTCATTTAACTTTTGTTAGTCTTAATTTTCTCATCTATAATGTGGAAATAATAATACATATAGTATTTACCTTATCAGGTGACTGTGAGATTCAAGTGAAATAATATATGCGAAGCATGTAGCAAGTCATAAAGTGATACACAGGGTGTTCCTAAAGGCTTAGTGCAGTTTTAAGCTCGAATAGCTTGAATTGCTTAAATTTGCACAAATTGCTTAAGTTAAATTAAAACCGCACTAAAACTTTGAGGACATTCTGTACAAATGTCTATTATTATTGTATGATCTGGTTGAGTCAGCCTTCACAATATCTCTTTCATCATTCCCCTTTTCTCTACTCAGTCAACCATTTGCCTTCTTTTGCCTAGACTAGTTTAATAGCCCCCTAATTGGTCCTCTCTGCCTCCAGCCTCTCTCCTCTCCAATCCATTTTTCATAAAACTACCAAAAAAGTTTATGTCAGTACCCTTTGATCCAGCCATACCACTGATGGGTTTGTACCTGAAAGAGATAATAAGGAAAAATACATGTACAAAAATATTCATAGCCACACACTTTTTGGTGGCAAAAAATTGGAAAATGAGATGTCCCTCGATTGGGGAATGGCTGAACAAATTGTGGTATCTAATGGCTATGGAATACTACTGTGCTGAAAGGAATGATGAACTGGAAAGACCTTCAGGAATTGATTCAGAACAAAAGAAGAACCAGGAAAACAATGTACACAGAAAGTAAAACATGGTGGAACAATACAAAGTAATGGACTTTGCTACTGGTAGCAATGCAACGAACCAGGGCAATCCTGAAGGACTTATGGGAAAGAATGCTAACCACTTTGAGAGAAAGAACTCTGGGAGTAGAAATACAAAAGCAAAAGGAATGACATCACTTATCACATGTATATATGGGTATGTGATTTAGGGTTTAGGCCTTAAAAAATTGCTCTATAGCAAAAATGAATAATACAGAAATAGGTATCAAGTGACAACATTTGTACAACCCAGAGGAATTGCTTGTTGGCTCTGGGAGGGGGGAGGGAAGAGGGGAAGGAAAGAAAATGAATCAGGTAAACATGGAAAAATATTTTAAAATAAATAAACCAAAAATAGTTTACATCAGAAGCAGTGTGGTAGTCTGAAGAGTGTTGGATTTGGTCATTTAAGCTGGGATCAAATCTTAACACAATTACTTACCATCTGGGTAACCTTGAGCAAGTTTCTTAATCTTTCTGGACTTCAGTTTCGTTACTTAGAAAATAAGGAGGTTGGCTAGAGGTCTCATCCAGCTCTAAAATGATGATTCTATGATTCTTATAAAATATTGGGCTGCTTTAAGAGGAACAAAATGCCTGATTGAGGGAGGAAGTTATAGTCACAACTATATTCTTCCCTGCTTAAGCCACATCTAAAATACTATGTTCAATCTGGAGTACCACATTTTGGGGAGAATATAAACAAGATAGAGCATTCCAGAAGAAGGCAAAAGAATGGTGAGAGATCTGGAAACCATGTCAAACAAAATCAATTGAAAAAACTAGGGATGTTTAGCTCATAGAATAGAAGACTTGAGGGAAAACATGATGCTATCTTCAACTATTTTATAGATAAAGGATTAAGCTTGTTCCACTGATGTCAAAAGGGCAGAATTAGGAGCAAAACCTCTTGAAAAATGGAATGGACTGTCTCAGGAGGGTGGAGGTTGACCCTTAGTTGAGGTCTTTAACAAAAGTAGATGGGATGTGCACTTGTTGGGGATACTGTAAATAAGATTCTGTTGGCCCCCTTCTCTCCCTCCATCTTGGACTTTCACCATGAGCCTTCCAAGTAAGCACATAAAGACACTTGGACTAAAGTTAAGTTTATCTACATACTTTATCAAGCTTTCATAGTTTGTGGCGTGGGCTTGTGTATATAGCATCTGAACACATGACATTACATTCATTAAATTACATTCCATAGTCCTCCCACCTACATGGTCAGTGTCATTCTTCCCTAAATATTATTCAATCATCTATCCCTGATTTCTCTCATTAGTAGTTGTTTATCTTCATTAAATAGTGATTGAAATGCATAAGCATTGCCCCTTACCTTGTCTCTTGGCAAAAGTTAGTTTCATGTAAACACTTTTCAGCTTTGGGTTCACATTTTGGATATAGTCATAATTTTTGCTCATTATTCTCTTTTTTCTCTTCTTCCTTTTCTAGTTTAAATGATAAAAGAAGTCTTCAATCCTTAGAATGTAGCCACATCTCCTGCCAAACAAAGTTTAGTAAGGGGATGGAAGAACAGTCTTCACAACTTCCTTAAGTTGTGTACATGTACACTATCAGACTTTTTGTCCTTGGACCCAAACCAATTTTTGTCTAGGTCTAGTTTTTAGCCAATTAACTCCTTGGCCAAGAATAATAGATTCTTGGGAAGATATTAATTGGACTAAATGGTTTGGGATGTCCCTTTCAATTTGGAGATTCTTTGAAAATGATATCTCTTTCTAACAAATTCTTCTAGAAACTTGAGGAAGCATTTAAAATATTTAATTTATAAATTTTTCCATGGTTACATGATTCTTGTTTTCTCCCTTCCCTCTTCCCCCTCCCCTTCCCAGAGCTGACAAGCAATTCCACTGGTTGGAATTATCACTCAAATCCCATTTCCATATTATTTATTTTTGTAATCATCTTAAAAACAAAATCCCAAATCATATGCCCATAAAAACAAGTAATTAATCATATGTTTTCTTCTATATTTCTACTCCCACAGTTCTTTCTCTAGAGGTGGATAGCATTCTTTCTCATAAGTTCCTCAGTGTTGCCCTGAATCATTGCATTGCTTTTAGTAGCAGAGTCAATCACATTTGATCATCCCACAATATTTCAATTACTGTGTGTAACATTCTCCTGGTTCTGCTTATTTCACTCTGCATCAGTTCATGTAGGTCTTTCCAGTCTTTCTAGAAATCAAGTAATTCATCATTCCTTATAGCATAATAGTATTCCATCAACACCATATACCACAATTGGTTCAGCCATTCCCCAATTAAGGGACACCCTTTCATTTTCCAGTTAAAGCATTTTTTTAGAATCTTTGAGAAACAGATTTTTGTGATGGTTCTCAATATATACAGGAATTCAAAGGCATGGAAAAATTGAGTTCAATTCAACAAGTATTTATTAAGCATAGAGATACAAAGATAAAAAATGGAAATAGTCCATGACATCAAGGATCCTATATTCTACTAAGGAAAAGCAACACATAAACAAATAATAAAAGTCATTAAAAACCTACTATTTGCCAAGAATTGGGCTAGGTGATAGTGATACAAATGCAAAACTGAGACAACCTATCCTCCAAGGAGATTACATTCTACTGAAAGTATACAAGCATGTCCACAGATAAGTATATAATAGATGTAAAAAGATAGACCAAATTGTGAAGGGTTTTAAATACCCGGAAATTTTATAAATTATCCTTGAGGAACTGGAAAACTACTGAAGTTTCTTAAACAAGAGACTGGCATGATTGGAGCTATGTTTTAGTTTAGTCACAGCAGTATATCAACTACAAGGAGAATTGATCAAATTAGAGGAGAGACCAGATTCAGATATTCCTATTAGGCTTCATATTAATAATGGCAAGTGATAATGAGGGCCTCAATTAGGCTGATTGTAAGAGAGGAGAGAAATAGACAGAGGTAGAATGATTACAGATTGATGTGAGAGATTTTCAGGAGGAGAAAGTGGTAAGATTTGACAACTGATAGAAAATATGAGGATTAATGAAAGTGAAGAATAGAGGATGACTCCTGAGTTGTGAATCCAGGTGGCACTTTAGACAGAAATAGAGACATTAGATGTGAGTTAAAGCCTCTTTGTGACAAGATCAGGCTAATCAGATACTTGTTCCCAGGACAGTTTCTAGAAAAAATAGAAAGGCTCATCTGTTTCAAAACAAATTTTTGAATTAAAGTTGTCTCTCTAGCTATTTTCTTGAAATGTCCTTCTTTTATACATTTTGTTATTCATTTGAGTCAGCCTT
The DNA here is from genome assembly GCF_027887165.1 of Monodelphis domestica. Classification (NCBI taxonomy): domain Eukaryota; kingdom Metazoa; phylum Chordata; class Mammalia; order Didelphimorphia; family Didelphidae; genus Monodelphis; species Monodelphis domestica. Next base: position 127,625,511 of record NC_077227.1, on the reverse strand, counting down.
TCTCCCCTTTTCTTTCTCATCTCTCTTTCTCTTGTTTATATTTAATCATAGAATGTCTTAGTTGGAAAAGATCAGTTCTCCTTTTTCTTCATTTTCTTTCTCCTCAATTCAACACATGGCTTAAAGCCCTTTTGATTAAGACTCTTCTCAATGGTGGAGATGGATTACTAAATGTTTCCTGTCTGCATAAGGAGACAGAGTTGTTAAGAGCTTGGGAAAAGAGAGATCTTGATCTTTGGGCTTCTAACTTCAAGAGAAAAGACATTTGGCTCTAGATATCCTTCAGTGAATGGTCTCTGCGCTCTCTCTCTCTCTCTCTCTCTCTCTCTCTCTCTCGTTGGCTGTTTCTCTCATGTTTCACTCTCATTAGGAAAATTCATTCACTCTGTGTATTGTCTAATATAGCCTCATCTATATACTATCTCTGATTTTTGCTTGCTGTCAACTTAGATAAATGAGTCTATTTGCTATTCATTATGAGGTTTTTTGGAACGGGCATCAATGGAAAGGGAGTGGAGATCTAGATATATAGCTTGGGGAACTTTTTCTGTTAAAGAATAGGGATTGGGAGCTCAGTTTAAACATAAAAAATTATTTCCTCTAGACTAATAGTTACAGTACAAATATAATTCAGAGAAATATAATTCTACATGGCTACCCTTTCTCTGAGAAGAGGAGAGTGGCCAGCCTAGCCAGAATCAAAGTCTCTCTTGGAGAAGGATGGGCAGAGGAGACTAAAGCTATCTATTCATGCTTCCCTGCAAGCCACATCTAGACAGACACATATGGATATGTATAACCCTCATGGGCAAAACTTAGCATGCATACCTACAGGAGCAAAACTTATGATTTATTCTAATTAAAACAAAGTCCTCATATTGTTTAATATTTCTTTTTTCTAGGGAAATTCTTACAAGGATTCTACTGGATATCCTGGTTGGATGTTCCTTCCCTAGCCATATTATATCTGACAATAGGATGTGTAGGATGTGCAGGGGGGACTAGCACCTCGGGAGAAAGTGATTGCCAAGCCCTTTTCAGGGCTGCTCATCCATCTTTGGTGTCCACATTTCACCTAAATATCACCTGTCACTCCAAAAATAGTATGCATTGCAGTCACATCCTGGTAAAATCATCTCAGCAGACAGGCTAATCTAGGCTGAGGGCAACTGACCCATTGATTGGTGAGTTGAGGGATGTCTATCTCAAGCATATGAAGGCTTCCTCTAGCAGAATGGGCAGATGAAAACAATTTCATCCAATGACAATGAAGGCAGCTGAAGCAGGTGCCATTGAGCACTAAGGGCCTGGTCAGACATCAAAGACACCAAGGTCATCTGCTGCATCCTGGACCGTTGTTAGTCATCCTGACTTTAGTCTTGCCATTAGACTTTGATAACTCAGGAAGAGAGAATGAGATGGCTTTGTGCCTTACTTAAATCCAATTCATGCAAAAGTCAAGACATCATCTCATGATGTCATTGGGCCTTTTCAAAATGAAGGATAAATGACATCTGACAATATTTCTTCATTCTAAGCTCATTTTGGCAAACCTGTGGCACGTATGCCAGAGGGAGCTGCTCCCCTTCCCCTCTCTACTGCACCTGAGGACATTTCTCCCATCACCCACCCCTCTGCCTGGCAGCTCAATGGGAGCACTTCTTCCCTCCCCTGTCTAGGGTAAGGAGGCAGTTCACATGTGGCATGAGGGATGCAGCTTGGGCACTTGATCTCTAAAAAGTTCGCCAATGCTGTCCTAAGCCATATTCTTCACCCAACTCTAACTCTCTAACTTGTGCCCTCTATGCTAAGCATAATATTAACCTGCATTTTGCTGTTAATGAAGAAATCTGTTTACTTTGTCTTAATTCTAGTTCATCCCAACTTCCATAGCCATCTCATAGTCCTTGTGACTTCTCCATTAGGACATAATCGAAGATGCTGGTCTATAATACAATATCTTTCCTCTATATTTTTTGAGGCTCCTTGAGGAATGGAGGCTGATTTATAACCACAGAATGGTTATAAAGCAGGGGCCTATAAAATGCTAAATAAATTGATGAGAAGAGTAGGAGGAGTATTGTTCTCTTAAAATGATGTAGTGACTTTTTTTAAAAAATAACCCTTATTCTGTCTTAGAATCAATGTTAAATACCAGTTCTAAGGCTAGGCATTTGGGGTTAAGTGACTTGCCTAGGGTCACATAGCTAGGAATATCTAAAGTCAAATTTGAACCCAAGACTTCTCATCTCTAGGTCTAGTTCTCTAGCCACTAAGCCACCTAACTGCCCCAGTGACATTGCCCTGGTGCCTTAGAAGAACTCTGAGACTGGGAAACCACTGTACAGAGTAACAGCAATATTGTAGAATGATCAACTATAAAAATTTGGCTACTCTCAGCAATGCAGTGATCTGGGACAATCCTGAAAGACTTATGACAGGGAATGCTATCCACCTCCAGAGAAAGACCTGTTGGAATCAACTTTCACATCAGTGTATTTATGGTTTAATTTGGAGGTTCTGTTTTTGAATGAGTGTGCTCTTACAACAATGACCAATATGGAAATATGTTTTGCATGATAATAAAAATAAGATTAAAAAAAAAGAACTCTGAGCAGATGCATCTTTGGGGCTCTTTGTTGCTCCCCTGTGGAAATATGGTGTGAAGCATTCTTTTCCATCCACTTGTCCCATCTCCAGCCTTTCCAGTTTTTTATAGGACTTCTCAGCTAAGCATACTCAATTTAGATGATCCTATTTACTATTCAAACAGTCTTGATCCTTTTCCTTTTTTGCAAGAGTGAGTCTTGAGGTATATTTTAGGTCAGGACACAGAGCTGGGAGGGACTTTAGAGATCATCTAGCCTTATCTTTCTATTTTACAGGTGAAGAAAATGAATCCCAGAGGGGTAAAAATGACTTGCCCAATGCCACGGAGATCACCCTCCTGTGCCCAACATTGTTTTGAAGGGTTCTATTGTGCTGATCCTTTTTCAAAAAGGCTTATTTTCTTTGTTGGTTTTGATTTTTTTGTTTTGATTTTTTTTTAATAAGATGCTTGTTGTGAGTTCAGAAAGTGGAAAAAAAAAATCACCAGGCTCCTGCCTTTTCATCAAAAATGTCAGATCAAATTATTTTTCACTCTCATGCTCCTAATTGCTTATTTGATCCCTCAGTGGTAGCTAAACTCAGCTAAATAGTGGTAGACCCTATTCCGTAGCCAAGACTGGGATTCTAGGTCTAGAGCAGAAAGGGGCCTCAGAGATCCACCTAGCACAATTTCTTTCTTTTACAGAGGAGAAACCAAGGCCTTGGTAGGATACCCAACTTGCTTGAGATCACACTGGTAATAAAATATCAGGGACAGGATCTGAACCCAGGTCCTGAAATTCCAAAGTCAATGCTCTTTCTGCTCTATTTGTAAGCTGCCTCCCTAAGAGATAGGGGTCTGGCTGGAGAGCAGGGGTTGTTTCCTTTATTTATTGTCTTTGTGTCCCCAGTGACTAGTGCAGTAACTACTCTATAGTAGGTGTCAAATCAGTATTTGTTGATTGATTGAGTGATGGTATTTACATAGACTGGAGACTGCAAACCCTCAAGGTCTCTGGCTCTGCCTGTCTTTCCAAGGTCTTCAACAAAGAAGTCTGAAATCCTTTCCCTCCTCCACCATGCTAGCTGAACAAATGGAATTCCTAATCTTCTGAGACCTTTGAACTGTTGCTTAACCCTTTCCATGCAACAGTGAAGACCAAACTCCACCTCCTGAGGTTTGAAAAAAAGGGGACTCACCAGGGCTAACTCTCCCAGTAAATTTACCTGTCAAAACCAAAACCAAGTAAAAATTTCTTGTTGCTGTTCCTGTGAGATCTTGGCTAGTCGCTGACCTATATATGTCCTTTCAGTTTTTGAAAGTCAGATTTCTAAGGTCCTTTCCCAGCTCTCAGATCCTACAAATTCTATGTTCCTTATTCCTTTAAAAAATGTCTTGTGCTCTAAATGTTCATAGTGCAAATATCAATAATATGGAAATAGATCTTGATCAATGATACGTGTAAAACCCAGTGGAATTGCACGTGGGCTGGGGGGAGAGGATAGAAAGAATATGAATCATGTAACCATGGGAAAATATTCCAAATTAAATTATTAATTAAATAAATTTCAAATTAAAAAAATTAAAATTAAATGAAATTTTTAAAAGTCTCATGTAGGGGTTGGGCAAGGGAGTTGGGGAGGAAGCATAAGACCTAGTTTCTTTTGAATTTAAGGGTTCTCCTCTTCTATAGTTGCCAATACCATCTCCTTGCATCCAGATGTTTGCAGCAAACAGAAACCACAGCACTTCCTGTCTTTTCAGAACCTCTGCCGCCAGCTCATGCTGGGTACCCATAGCCAAAGGAGGAATCATCTCAACAGCTCAGATTCCTGTCCCTGTGATTCCTTTGTTCCTAAAATTTTATAACCAACTAGCCTGGGTCCCAGATGGGCTGTGCCTGTGACCACAGTGAGTATAGGCAGACAGACCTAAAGATAAACTTACAGTAGCCTCACCATTTGCTTATAGAGAATTGAGCGTTAAGTAGGAAACTGCATCTATATAATATAACAGGAGGAATGGGATCCTCAGGAAAGTTTCAAGGTATAATCTAAATGCAATAAAACATTTTTAAACAGATATGGACATAATAAAAATCACAGGTAATTTGAAATAACTGCCTTCCCTCTAGTAATAAAATTTTTATTTATTTATTTTTTTTAAACCCTTACCTTCCATCTTGGAGTCAATACTGTGTATTGGCTCCAAGGCAGAAGAGTGATAAGGGCTAGGCAATGGGGGTCAAGTGACTTGCCCAGGGTCACACAGCTAGGAAGTGTCTGAGGCCAGATTTGAACCTAGGACCTCCCGTTTCTAGGCCTGGCTCTCAATCCACTGAGCTACCCAGCTGCCCCCTAAAATTTTTATTTTTATTTAAATAGAAACATCCTCAACTCAGAACCAGTTCAATTTTGTTATTATTTTATTCTGTACCTGGATGTAGGACAGTGAGTCTGGGAAGGAGCCAGAGAGAAGGAGGTAGCTGGACCCAACTGATGCCTCAAAAGACCTAAGGTATACATATATATACCTACTTATACACACACACACACACACACACATGTGTGCATATGTACACACCTTTATGTCACTACCTAGGACTGAAACTGACTATGATTTCATTAATCTCAGAAGCTCCCAGAAAAGAATTTCCTTTTTTTAGTTCAGGTCTGAACAGTCTACAAAGTGCAATCCCAGAGAATTATTTAAGCCACAGAGAGTTTAAGCAACTTGCCTACTGTCACACAGTCAGTATGCATCAGAAGTGAGACTTCATGCTTTCCTGGCTTCCAGGCCATCTCTCTATCCACTATATTACACTTTCCTTATATATATATATATGTATGTATACATATATTTATATATGTATTTGGCCTGGACCTGTGACTTCATAGATGTTGGGAATTCCCAAAGAGGAAATCCACTCTACCAAGGCAGATCACCAACTGTTCTGTAATTTATGGACTTAGAATGTAGACAGGAATGCTCTTATCTCATCATGCTGTATTGTATGAAGATTGTCTGTTGCCCTGCTCTGATTCATGTTCCCTTCTAAGGCTGAATGAGGTATTTATCCTAACTTTATTTCACCTGCATAAAAGTGTGATTTCTCCTTTGTTGTCTCCCTCTATCTCAAAAAGGGCCCTAAGTCCACCAGTAATCTTCATTTTATTCACTCAATACTTCCTTCCTTCCTCCTTCCTTCCTTCCTTCCTTCCTTCCTTCCTTCCTTCCTCTTCCTCCCTCCCTCCCTCCCTCCCTTCCTCCCTTCCTCTCTTCCTTCCTCCCTTCCTTCCTCCCTTCCTCCCTTCCTCCCTTCCTCCCTTCCTTCCTTTCCTTCCTTCCTTCCTTCCTTCCTTCCTTCCTTCCTTCCTTCCTTCCTTCCTCTTCCTCCCTCCCTCCCTCCCTCCCTCCCTCCCTTCCTTCCTTCCTTCCTTCCTTCCTTCCCTCCTTCCTTCCTTCCTCCCTTCCTCCCTTCCTCCCTTCCTCCCTTCCTTCCTTTCCTTCCTTCCTTCCTTCCTTTGTTCCTTCCTTCCTTCCTTCCTTCCTCCCTTCCTCCCTTCCTTCCTCCCTTCCTCCCTTCCTTCCTTCGTTCCTTCCTTCCTTCCTTCCTTCCTTCCTTCCTCCCTCCCTTCTTCCCTTCCTCCCTTCCTTCCTCCCTTCCTCCCTTCCTTCCTCCCTTCCTCCCTTCCTTCCTTTCCTCCTTCCTTCCTTCCCTCCTTCCTTCCTTCCTTCCTTCCTCCCTCCCTCCCTCCCTCCCTCCCTCTCTTCCTTCCTTCCTTCCAGAGTTCTCCACATATTGAATCCAATGTCCAATGAACTTAGAACATGGCACTATGCTAAGTGGAAGATGGTGATTTAAGAAGAAATAGACTTAGAGGAGGTCAGAACCTGACTGATTCTCTGGTCATACAGACTCACAGAATTTTAGAGTTGGAAGATGCCTTCAGGGTTATCGAGTACAATCCGATCAAGAAGCTCCAATACAATACTTGCAACAAGTGGTCACCTAGCCTTAGTGAGAAAAAAAAACCCACTGCTTTGAAAAAGAGTGTTTCAATCTACTCCATCCTAGGATAATACTGTGATGGGAAAAACACTGACTCTGGGACTCAGAGGGCCTAAATTCAAATACTGCATCTGGCATTTATGACCTTGTGACCTTAAAGAAGTCTCTTAACTTTTCTGGACCTTGGTTTCTTCTACTATAAAATGTGGGTTTTAACTGCATGATCTCTGGGGTCCTTCTCAGCTCTAGAAATGTGAGCCTATGGTTGCTAGCTGCCTTGCTGTGCTGGTCTTCATTGCTCTGAGGATCCTACAGTCTGAGGATTAATAGCCTCCAGAGGACAAAAAGAATCTGTGGGAACTTTTTCAGGGCCAAAGAGAAAACTAAAAGAATTACTATCCAATAATTTTAAAACCCCAATCTAGTCTTCAATTCAACAAACATATTTTAAGCACTTGGACAGCATAGCATAGTGAATAGAGGACTGGCCTTGGAATCAGAAAGTGCTGGGTTCAAATTCTGCCTCTAACACATACTAGTTGTGTGACTATGGGCAAGTCACTGTCCCTCTCAGTACCCCAGGCCATTTTCTAAGATTCAGAGTAATAGAAGAGCTGCCATTTTATACAATTTGCTTGGGGGTGGGAGCAGAGACTTTTTAAACTGGGAATTTCCTACCTAATGAAATCAGAAAAAAAAATAAATAAACTAGGTAGGCATAGTACCAGGAGCTGGGAATACAAAGACAATCCTATTATCTTAAAACAGGTGAGGATAAAAAATGAATTAACTTATCCGATACCTTTCAGATAATATCAGAGCTAAAGCTAGAATACAGGCTTCTGGACTCTTCCTACCAGAATGCTCTTGACCTCAGGAGCATATACCTTTGAGTTTCCTTGGGCCTAGACTGTGCTTTCACCATGGTCCACACTTGATGACACTTCCCATTGCTTCCTTTCCTCATCCTAGGGAATGGTCTATCTGTGGATTAGTATTCCTGAGTCCTGGTCTCATTATTCTAAAATGTTTTTTTTTTTTTTAAAGAGCAGGAAGCAGGCCACATGATCTGTACTCTCTGTCATACTCCTGTTATCTTGCCAATTTCAACATCTTAAGGAACTTGGAAAAAGACATCAAATCCACTGGTTGTAAATACCTTTATGGTCTGGGAGACCAATTAGGGTTGCCATTTTCTGAATCATATCCTAATTCTTTCCAAGCTTCTCTATGGTCAAATCTTGGACAGTCTACTCAGCAAAGAAAGAGAGAGAGAGAGAGAGAGAGAGAGAGAGAGAGAGAGAGAGAGAGAGAGAGAGAGAGAGAGAGAGAGAGAGAGAAAGAGAGAGAGAGAGAGAGAGAGAGAGAGAGAGAGAGAGAGAGAGAGAGAGAGAGAGAGAGAGAGAGAGAACTCATCATTTAAAGGAAAATTTTCAATTTTCCATTTTGTTGCTAACTCAACTTCTTTGCAGTTCAGAAAAAAAAGTCCTTTTCAGGATTAAAAAAAAAAAAGTTCCCTGAGCACTTCTTTCATTAACTAGAGCAGGATTTCCTAATCTGAGGTTTATGGACAGATTTCAGGGAGTCTGTGAACTTGAATGGGAAAAGTTAAATATTTACTTCAAGATAATTGGTGTCTTTTTTAACCTTTTTTTTAATTTTATGCATTTAAAAACCTTATTCTGAGCAGGAGTCCAACAAGGCATCATTTAGACTGCCAAGAAAATGAATTTAACATGTAGCCTTGAATTTGGCCAGAAATGATCAGATTCAGTGGTTATCGTAATGAGAGTGTTTCTATCAGTACCTCATACTGAGGCGGTCACAAGTCCAAACCTCTTCTACCTTCTCAGAAAGGTCCGAATCTTAGTTTGACTAACCTGTGAAGCATCCCCAGAGTCCAAGCTACCTGCCCCTTCTTACTATTCTATAGTAGGGCTCCTATATCTGGTACTTGCATTCTAAGACCTATCACGGATAGCTGAAACCAGGGGTATAAAGGAGCACCTGCCTAAAGGTGGATAACTGAATTAGCATATTACAAAATCAGTGGATACCGGAGCAGCACCTCTACTCTTGTTCTTTGGGGCCATCATTACGGTAAATAAGGGGTTTCTTTAAACAAAGGCACCATGATAACAAATGCTTTCAGATAGAACACTAAAGGCAGACTGGAGGAGAGTTTTGCATGGAAATGTATGGGGACAAAGGGAGATGAGTCCTATACTGGGCTGTCAGACTTCATGTTACATCTGGTACTAGCTTGGTCTCTGCTCTGCCGTACTCCTATCATCTTGCCAATTTCAACATCTTAAGGAACTTGGAAAAAGACATCATATCCATCAGTTGTAAAAACCTTTATGGTATAGAACTGATAAACTGCTTTTTTTATTTTCTGGAATTTAACATTTTTTTCCAATTTGTTCATTTTTTCCCCACAGGTAACCCCAAGCAACTGCATCAGCAGATATGGGAACACAAATGTACTTGCAGCCCAAGAACCTGGATTCAAATCCTAACTCTTCTACTTATTTGTGTATCATTGGACAAATCATTCACTTCTCTGATCCTCTCTTTCCCCACTTTTGCAATGAGAATGTTGGGCTAGATGACCTTATATACATCCCCTTTCTGCTTACACTTACACAGCCACTATCTTAGTTCCAGCCCTCATCATCTCTCGCTTGGACTACTGTAATAGTCTTCTTTTTTTTTTAAACCCTTACATTCCATCTTGGAGTCAATACTATGTATTGGTTCCAAGGCAGAAGAGTGGTAAGGGCTAGGCAATGGGGGTCAAGTGACTTGCCCAGGGACACACAGCTGAGAAGTATCGGAGGCCAGATTTGAACCTAGGACCTTGGTCTCTAGACCTGGCTCTCAATCCACTGAGATACCCAGCTGCCCCCGTAATAGTCTTCTAATTGGTTTTCTTTCCGTAAGACTCGTTTTTTAAAAAAGCTTATCTTCTGTCTTAGAATAAATATAGTGTATTTGTTCCAAGACAGAAGAGTGGTATGGGCTAGGCAATGGGGGTTAAGTGATTCACTCAGGGCCACACAGCTAGGAAGTGTTTGAGGCCAAACTTGAACTCATAACCTTCCACCATGCCTGGCTCTCTGAGCTACCTAGCTGCCTTGTACCTTATCCAATCCATTTATCCACTATGCTACTACTAAAGTGATCTTCCTAAAGCTTAAGTCTGACATGTCTCCCCATCTACTCAATAAATTCCAGTAGCTCCCAATACCTCCAGGATAGAATATAAAGGCCTTTGGCACTTAAAGTTCTTCACAAACTGCTCTCTCCCCTCCTACCTTTCTTTTTTTAATAAAAAATTTTTTTCCTTCCTATCTTTCTAATTTCTTTTTCTTTTTTTTTAACCTTTATTTATTGGTTCCACTGCAAAGGAGTGGTAAGGGCTAAGCAATAGGGGGTTAAGTAACTTGCTCAGGGTCACACAAGTAGGAAGAATCTGAGGTCAAATTTGAATCCAGGACCTCCTCTCTCTGGACCTGGCTCTCAATCCACTGATCCCCCTACCTGCCCCCTATCCTTCCAATTTCCTTATACCCTACTATTTTACAGGCATCCAACAATTCAGCCATATTGGCCTACTTGGATTCCTATCACATAACACTATCCCATGATTGGGATGTTTTCCCTTCTCACCATTCATTGCCTCTTAGAATCCTGAGCTTGCTTATAGACTACTATCTGCAAAAGACATTTCCCAGTCTCCTCAGTTACTAAAGCCTTCCCCTCAAACTGATCCTTCCATCTATTCTATAAAACTTATATGTACCTATTTATTTACATGCTGTCTACCCCATTAAAATATAAGTTCCTTGAAAATAGAGATTAGTTGGGAGGAGTGGGTCTTGCTCCTCTTCTTTTGTATCCCTAAGCATTCAACACGTATAATAGATTCTTAATAAATGATCAAAAATTAATTAATTGATGACCTTTAAACTATGAATTTATGAATGACCGAAGCTATGAAAGTAGAGATAGTTAGACTGGAAGATACCATATTAGATAATGCTTTACATCATCAGCCATTGGACACCACATTTGGTTTCTCCACCTAAAAGGCAGGAGTCCTTGATCCCTAGGCATTGAAATTTTTCAGAAAATTTGCTAGTTTGTTCAATTTTATAATTTCTTGCTACTCAGCTCCCTCTAGTGCCTAACTGAGACCTCAGCTTCTTTTTCACCTGGAGTAAATACCATCTCCAAAACCAATTTCAATCAACCTCACTTCCTAGAGATCCTTCTTTTGTTCTGGAAGTCTCTCAGATTATGCTTAACCCTGCTTAATTTTCATTACCTCTGCTCAAGAAATAGTCCAGTAACAAGTGAGTTGCTAACCAGCCCAGACTCTGTCAGCTTCCACTCTGTTTTGGTTTGTTTTAAGACCTATTGGATGAGCCAACAAGGCCAGTTCCATTTTCTAACTCATGGTGATTGGCTCATTTTTGATGCCTGACAAGCAAGACTCAGAGTTTTCTATGCCCCAGTCACACAGGACACAAGTTAAAGCCCCTGGAACACATCAGGAGCCGTGTTTTCTTTTAGCTTCTAGTTCTGGTCCTGGACTTCTGGCACAAGGATTTCATTACAGTGGGACCTTGTCATCTATCTGACTCAGCCTTTCTGTGGCTTGTTTGTTCCTGATGATCTATCATCATTTGTATCCCTCAATTGTATAATTGAGAACTTTCTAATGCTACCAGTTAATGGATCTTCTAATGGTACCATCATCATTGAATACCTCTTATGTACATCTGAAGCATTTATTTCACTAGCCTTTAGAAGAGATACAGGAAAGCATGATTCTTGACCCCCTCGCACCCTCAGGGACATTCATTCATTTGGTCATTCATCAGGCAATTATGGAGAGCTCACTCCCAACTGGGCTCTCACTGCAGCCTTTTATACCTCCTTAATTAAGTTACTCTCCCACTCCCCATGGCAACTTTTCCAAATGTTTTATTCAAACTCAAATCTCCCATGGCTCCTTCTCCCCTTCCCTCTCAGTTCATGTCTGGAACTCTCACCCTCTTCACCATCTGGCTTCCTTCAAGCCTCTTTTTTGCAAAAAGCTTTTCTCAGTCTTCCTTAATACTAGTGTCTTCCCTCAGTCCATTATTTCTAATTTGCCCTAAATATATCTTATTTGGACATAATTGTTAACGTGGTGTCTCCTCCATTAGACATTGAGAGCAAGGACTGATTTTTGCCTTTCTTTGTATCAATTGCCATGCTTGGCATATACTAGGTGCTTAATAAATGTTTATTGATTTGATTTAGTGGCCTTCTTTGTGCCAGGCACTGTAGTAGATGCAAGGACTACAATGACAAAAGATGATACAGTCACAACATAGCAATTTTGATAGGGAGAAGAGGTAAGAGTAATAATGAGAGTGATGTTTTTTTTAAAAAAGTAATTAAAAAACTGTCTACAAGGTACTTAAAAGGGTCCACAGAAGAAAATAGAAACAGTTTATATAGAGACACAGACAAGACATCGTACGTATCATTTATTTTCTTTTCTTTCTTTTTTTTTTAGCCCTTAACTTCCATCTTAGAGACAATATTGATTCTAAGGCAGAAGAGCAGTAAGGGTTAGGCAATAGGGATTCGGTGACTTGCCCAGAGTAACACAGCTAGGAAGTATCAGAGGTCAAATTTGAGTCCATCTCTAGGTCTGGCTCTCAAATGAGCCACCGGGGTGCCCCTTTTGTTTATTTTCAAAAAGGATACCAGCTGAATGTAATTGAGATTTACTATGCAATCTCCCTTTTCTATTCTTTGTATATGGAAATGGTTACATTTGTTGGTGTTTATCAAATTGAGAATAACAAAAAAATTTTTTAAAGAAAAGAATATATGCAAACAAAAACTAATACCAATTAGAAAGACACTGAATAGGGCCCAATATTTGCTCTCCAAGAGCAAGCCTAGCTAGCTACATTTTGTTGGGTTTTAAAAACAATTTTTTATTGTCATAAAAGAGACACTTTTATGTTGGTCATTGTTGTAAGAGCAAAGTCATATATAACCAAAACCCTCAAATAAAACCAAAATTACATGAAAGAAGACTCCAACAGTTCTTTCTCTGGAGGTGGATAGCATTCCCCCTCATAAATCTTTCAGGATTATCTCAGATCACTGCATTGCTATAAATAGTCAAGTTTTCACAAATAATCATTGTCCAATTTTGCTTACATACATACATACATACATACATATATATATACGTATATATATATATATATATATATATATATATATATATATATATATATGTAATGTTCTCCGGTTCTGCTTATTTTGCTCTGTATCAATTCCTACAGATCTTTCCAGCTTTTTCTGAAATCATCTTGCTTATCATTTCTTATAGAACAATAGTATTCCATCACCAACATGCCGGGGACATCTATGGAGTCGCAATAGGGGACAGTTAGAACTGTCGGGGAACAGCTTAGAGCTGTCGGAGAACAGCTATGGAGTTGCAAGAAAGAAAGACTGGAACATTATCAAAGAGGGATAATGAACGTTTACTGTAAGCAACACACCAGATTTAAAGCTCTTCTCGAGAGACAATCTATCCTCCCCAATCCTCCCCAGAATGTGAACAGGGGAGTTAACCTGTTCCCAGGAGATCTTGGAACTGTTCATGCAGCCTTGAACTGAGATTACTATGTTTTGGCACACTCAGCAGGAATGGTATGTAACAAACACCTGGGAAGAGGAACTCTATTCCATGAAGTCATGAATGGTTCACTGCACCAACATATATCATAATTTGTTCATCCATTTCCCAATTAATGGACATCCCCTCAATTTCTAATTCTTTGCCACCACAAAAAGAGCAGCTATATATATTTTTACAAGTAGGGCCTTTTCCTGTTTTTATTCTCTCTTTGGGATACAGACCCCGTAGGGGTATTACTGGATAAAAGGAAATGTTCAGTTTTATAGTCCTTTGGGTATTATTCCAAATTGCTCTCCAGAATGGTTGGCTCTATTTGTAACTCCACCAATGATGCATAAGTGTCCCAATTTTACCATATCTCCTCCAACATTTACCACTTTTATTTGTTGCCATATTGGCTGATAGGTGTGAGGTGGTACCCAAGAGCTGTTTTAATTTGCATTTCTCTAATCAAGAGTGATTTAGAACTTTCCCCATATGATTATTGATAGCTTTGATTTCTTCATCTGAAAATTGCTTGTTCATATCCTTTGACATTTGTCAATTGGGGGATGGCTAGCTATATTTTGGAAAACTTATCTCTAGAAGGTTGTCCACTGAGTCATTAATTTCTAGTCACAGTAATTCATAGAGGAATTATGATCTATGTAGGTAGAGAGAGTGACCATGGAATACCACAGCTCCTTGAAGAATTGAAATTCATTCTGGAGACATAGGGGAAAGCCAATCAAGTGCAAGCAAAGGATTTGTGGAGCATAGTAGTAAGACCAGAATAAATGGGACAAGGTTAGAGACAGACCAAGAAGCTCCTTTAATCAAGAAGCTCAAAGGAACTTCAATTTTATAGCATAAGATATGCAGAAGACATGTAAGGATTTGAGTGTGTGATGCCATCAAAATTTTAGAATTTTGATTCTATTAGAATTAGAATTAGACATATTAATCTGAAAATTCAGGAAGGTTTGAGGAATGAGAGGTAAAAAATGGAATGATATATTAGAAAACTAAAACAACAATTTTGGTGGGAGGGAATAAGTCCTCAAATTTGTGTGGTGATAGCAAAGTTTTTTAACTAGAAAAAGACTCTTCTCCACAGGCTCTTTGTGTTTAGACATACTTCCCAGACTATTATATGTCTGGAATCTACATTGCCTTTCTGGCTGGGGCCATATCTGGTCTGGAGGAGCAGCATCTCTCCAGGGGGCACTGCTCTCATTCGCTATTTATTCTGTTACTGAATGGATATATTTCACTCCTCTCCCTTTCTCTTCTCTGAATGGAGGACTAGTAAGTACCATTCTCCTTTGCTCCCAAGATGTTGGCATTCTGAGACAAAGCAGCAGTTGCTTTGCCCTAGTTATAGTTATGGTTAACAGTGGGAATAAGAAAGAAAAAGATGACTGTGATAATGTAATGGAAAATGCAATGGAGCTAAGCTACTACATAGATATAGGAAGATGAAAAAATGGGAAGAATCAAATAGGATTGTAAGGAAGGATCAGATCTAGACTCAGGAATGTTCCATGTGAACATTTGCTCCAAGGAAAGCTGAAAATACTTTAAATCAAGTCTTGATTTATTGTTTTGTGGATTGTCTAGTCTGAGAAAGTTATGAAGAAAATGTTAATAATACAAATTAAACTTAAAAGTGTATCATACATGCATTTTTTTCCACTAGGAAAAAAAAACCATTTACCAGCGTACCTCTGGCTAAAAGAGACCTTAGTACTTATCTGGTTCACCTCCCTAATTTTCCAGGCAAGGGAAATGAGGCACAGAGAGAGAAAATGACTTTTCCCTAAACCTACATGAGCAGTCCGTGTCCAAGACAAAATCTGAAGCAAAGTCTTCCAATTCCAAATAAAACATTTTTCATTATACCATGCCACATAGTGGCAATAATCATGTAGCATCCCTCCAACAAAATTAAGGGGTTAGAGTCAATGTAGAAGAGGGAAAATGAATAATAGTAATTATCATAATATAGTGAAAAAAGCAGCTGTATTTAGAATTAAATTACCTGGATTTAAATGCTTGTTCTGCTACATAGTATCTGGCACTCAGTTTCCTCATCTGTAAAATGAGAATATTGACCTACATGAGCCCTAAGGTCTATTATAGTTCTAAACTTATGATTTGTGGACCTTTCTTAATACAAATACTGTATCATGCTGCTGAGACTTCCTGAAAACAATGCAGTTTCATTCTTGATGTGTGCCCCTTAGTGGTGTGCTAAGGGAATAACTCCAAAGGGGAGTATGGACAGAGAACTTCGATGGTGAGCATAGTCTCAGCTCTAAAGGAGATCCTGGACCTTCTGGAGATAAACAATGACCATTAAGACCAAGCTATGTGAAATGCCAGTCTATCGTGATTTATTCAACAATGAGTACGAGGTTTTTTTTTCCTTCTCTAACTCCAAAGTAACTATTAATCAATGAACTTCCAGGCTATCTGATGTGGTCAAAGTTTTTGCCCCATTTCTTACCTTGGACTCCTAGCCTTAAATCTGATAAAGGAAGGGATGGGAAAAGGAAGCTGTTCCAGGAAGACATTGGGGCTAACTTCAGACAAGGTAAAGGTGAAGAGAAAAACCAGGAATCCCATATGTGCCAACAGAGCCAATCTTTAGCAGGATTTTAATTGGTTAGATCAAAAATCTGTATTTTGGGAGACAGGTAGGTTGCTCAGTGGTTTGAAGGACAGACCCAGAGAACTTGGGTTTAAATCTGACTTCAGATACTTCCTAGTTGTGTAACCCTGGGTAAGTCACTCACCCCCATTGCCAAGCCCTTAATGCTCTTCTGCCTTAGAACCAACACACAGTATTGATTCTAAGATGGAAGGTAAGGATTTTTAATTAATTTTAATTTTAAAATACTTGATTTTAAAAGTCTATGTTCTGTGAAGTTCCTCTGATTTTATCCTCTTGTGGTTTGTATTCTCCTTGTTCCTTAGTAAAAGTTATTTTTTTAAAGCATAAACTTTGTCTCAGGCAAATTAAGAGGAAAAAGGGTTTTTGTCTTTACTTTCTTCCTCAGGATGTATTAGGGAAACAGTCGGTGAGCAGGGAATGGTGGTGGCAGCAATAGAATTGACTCCAGATCTGGGAAAGAAGCAAAAAATCCAGGATAGACAGTGGGCATCCAAAGAGATTTGGGGGATTTGGTCACTTCTCTGCCTGAGTAATAGTCATAGGATATCAAAGTCTTTTACAAGTCCTGTGACTAGAGATCACATAATAGACCTACTATGAATTCAGTCAAAGTATAGACAAATCTTAGGTTTTTATGGTAATATTGAATATGACACATACCAGATCTCTATTATTTCTAGAATGAAATACAAACTCCTCTATTAGGCATTTTAAAAATTTAAATCAATTAATAAAAATGATTTTTTAAAATTCTTAACAAACACCAAGAAAAAATAAATATTTCTATATATAGTTGGTTAGTTATTGCCCTTCATACTTTTAGAGGACCAAAATGACATCACTATGTCAGGCTCAACGTACAGTGTATCCAAATAGGGCCTATCAGACCAATATGAGCTCATAAGGCTCTACCACAAGTCAGACACAAATAGCCTATGCATATATTTGGAATGGAGATGTCTCTGTTTACCTCAATTTTCCCAGCTGGAAATCATAAACCACTCCAGGATCTTTGTCAAGAAAAAACCCCTAAGTCACGAGTTGTACACAACTGAAAACAGCTGAACAGCAACAAAGCAACTGTTTCCAGATGAAAAGTAGGTGTAAATACGACATAGAAATATCATCCCTATAGTATTTTGGGAAATTCAAAGATGTGGAAAATTCAAAGTCAGTCAAACCAGCCATCTCCATCTCCATCACCAAATATGAAGTAAAGCATAAAAAGAAGATTGTAGAGGAAATCACAAATCTCTATTCCATATAGTTTGCTTTTAAAAAAAAGTATGATAAATTTAAAACCTTGCTTTATTTCTATATTTTTTATGATGAACTTAAGTACAAAATAAAAATGAGAATTTCCTTATGCATAGCAGAATAGAAAAAGAAGATTGTACATGAATGTTGAATTTATTATGCATAGTTTGCTTTTCTTTTTAAGTTTATGATAAATTCAACATGTAATTTCCAAAGCTAGCCTGCTTGTTTGTGATTTTTTCTAGTTTCTCTACTATTATCTTTTGTACATTTAAAAATGTTTTAATGACCCTATTTTTTTTGGCAGTCCTATCAATTGTTCCCTTCTGCTTCCCATATTACACTCCACACATTTTTTTTTAAAAAAGGAGGCAATCCCTTATAATAGTCAAGCAAAGTAAAATCCAAAATTGTCTCTGTCCAAAAATATACATCCTATTCTGCATTTGTATTCCATCACTTCTTGGTCACAAGATAAGTTACATGTCTTATGTTAGGTACCCTGGAATTGTGTGTGGTCGTTGCATTGATTAGAGTTCTTAAGTCTTTTAACATTGTCTTTACTGTGTTAGGGTTGTATATATGATTCTCTCAGTTCCATTTACTTCATTCTGCATCATTTCATAAGTTTCCCAAGTTCCTCTAAAAAAGTCTTTTACCATTTTTATTATAAACAATGTTCCATTGCATTCACATACTCTATTTGCTTTACCAACAATTATGGTGCCTCTCTTAGTTTCCAGGTTTTTGCTTTTCTTTTTAATGCTTCTTTTAGGATAGCTTATAAAAATGAAATCAGTTTTACTTTATAATTATTCCCTCCCCAAATCAATAGTTGCTCTTAATTCCCTTTTCTTTCCTTATTGAATTTGATATATTCCTTAACCAAATTTTATATTTGTGTGAAAATCTGTGTTCAACCCCACCTTGTTCAGGTCTAACAGTAAGCTATGTGGCTTGGAGGACAGAGCTCCAAGTCTAGAGTCAGGAAGTTCAAATCTGGCCTCAGTCACTAGCTGTGTGATCCTGGGCAAGTCACTTAACCCTGTTTACCTCAGTTTCTCCAACTTTGCCAAGAAAACTTCAAAAAGGGTCACAAAGAGACAGACACAACTGAAATGGCTAAATAACAAAATGAGAGCTAAGTTCATCTGATATTCACTCTTCCCACCTTTTCATATTTGTATAGAATCCTTCTCCTGCATCCCAGTTCTTCCTCCTTTTACCCTATTAATTCCCCACACATACTTTTCTTTCCCCACAATATTATCAGACAAAATTCATCTGCCCCAAGTCTTCTCTTTTTCTCAACTCCCTCAATGTTCTATGAAAGCAGGAAATTCCTAAAAGATACTTGGTCCTTCTTTCTTGACTGGAATAATAGCACTGCATCATCACTTAGCATCTCTTGATCATTCAAGGACATTTACCTTCCTAGTATGGAAAAATACTTAAAACCTCATAAAACTGAAAATAATAAAAAGCAAAGGGATTTTTGTTCAATCTTTTGATTTTATTCTAATATTTCTTGTGCCTGGAGTTTTGTGGTGATTACCCCCTCTTTTTTGGTTGAATTATGGGATATCTCTGAATCTTTGATAATTCTTTGTAGTGACTGGAATCTTCTAATTCATCTTTCCAGTCTCAGTTTCTAAAATGGGGTCTTGTGTCAAGGCCACCTTTACCTCCTGCTGTATTTTTGGCTGGTATGGTAGGCCCTGTGTGGCCTTGACCTGGGTTTTTAGGCTGATATTCATCTTCTAGGATGAATCCATAATTTGAGCACTGCTATGTTTTAGGGGCCCCCACACCCATTTTTGAGATCAATACCATTTCAGCACAGAGTGCTAGGGACAATGAAACCCCTGGGCTGGTGGATATATTGCTGTGAATTCTGGTTCCTGGTTGCTTCCAAATCCAAAAGTCATACTGAGGCTTTCTCGTGAGACTTTCTTCTCTCACTATTTCCAGATAAAGAGCCTTGCACACTACATATATATATCTTGCCCTGCCTTTCTGATGTATCTTCATATTTATCTAGGGAAGGGAAGAGTAAGGAATTAAATTAAAGGTTTGACTAAATATATAACAATTTTAAGATAATACTGTGGTCACCGATTTAAAAATATTATCACTCAAGCCAAAATGACTTTATTTAGTTTTATTTACAAAAAGGTAAAAGGAGTGAAAGTAGAGAAATATAAAAGAAGGTAGAGATGATGTCTAGCCTATCACCCTAAAGATTGTTCTGGTCCCCAGGCCTGGGTGGGCTTGTTAATCCTCAGCCAGAGGACCTGGTGGTGAATTAAACAGAGGGTCCATCCATGCAGCCTCCTCCAAGAAGGGAAGGCCTCTCTGGAACTAATCTTTCCAGAAGCCAGGAAAGGAAGGTCAGCTTCTCATTCACTTAAGCAAAGCTCTGAAGGAGAAGATCCAGGAGCAGCCTTACCAGAAGCAGTCCAAGAGCCAGAGTCCCAGGTTGAAGTCCCAAGTTGTAGCTCCAAGCGGAAGTCCCAGTCCAACCTCCTCCAAGCCCAAAATTCAGGCCAAAGACCCCCTTAGACAGGAAGTTCAGGACTTTTATAGTCCTTTTTCCATGTTACTTCCTGTCCCTTCCTCCACTTTATGGGAGCCAAATGCAGTCTTTAAATTTGCTTAGCACTGCCCATGGGTGGTCTTCGACTTCTAGAGTCGACACCCACTTTTAGCAAGTGGCTTTCAGACCTCCCCTACTTAGTGTTAAGTAAGGGTATTTTTAGTTTTTGTTGATTAATTTAGAAATAGGCAAGGGAGATAATCCTATCTTCACAGAAGGGAACAAGCACTTCATAAGCACCTGCTATGTGCCAGGTAGTGCACTAAGTGTTTTATAAATATCTGATTTTATTCTTACAACCCTAGAAGGTAGGTGGGTCCTATTATTAGTTCCATTTTACAATTGAGGAAACTGAGGCAGGAAGCTATTTAGTCACTTGCTCAGGATCAAGCAACTAGTAAATCTTCCTAATCTCAGGTCCAGAGTTCTATCCGATGTACCACTTGATTGCTTAGGCTGGTACTGGTTTTTCTGGTGGAACCTCCTTTCCTATTGCTTCTGAGTTTCTGATAGGCTTTTTATGAGATGGAAGAAGTCACTCACTGTAGTTTCTTACTGGATTTCTTGATCATTATTCAAGTCTATCCAGTTTAATACTTTTTTTTGCCAAAGTACACATGCAGGAGCTGGGTTGCTTACTTCTGTTTGAGCAATCATCTTGGGTAAACACTCTCTCCATATAAATATTCTCTATATTTATAACTTCACCTCAATTTATCTTCCTAGCCATATAATGCAGTATTCTTTTTTCCAGCCAAACAGATTTTCTCTCTGTTCACACATAATACTGCATATCCCATCTTTGTCATTGCATTGGAGGGCTTTTGCCCAGGAATACTTCCTTCTTTATCTCTGTCTCATAGAATACTTCTCTTTCCTCAACAGATAGTTTTAGCACCAGGTTCTGCATGAAGCCTTTCCTGACCCCCTCCTATAGCTAGAGCTTTACTTCCCTGATGATTATTTTACATTTATATTTTATTTTAAATTTATATCCCTTGTGAGGGCAGCTGGGTAGCTCAGTGGATTGAGAGCCAGACCTAGATATGGGAGGTCCTGGGTTCAAATCTGTCCTCAGACACTTCCCAGCTGTGTGACCCTGGATAAGTCACTTAACCCCCATTGCCTAGTCCTTACCACTCTTCTGCCTTGGAACCAATGCCAGTATTGATTCCAAGAGAGAAGGTAAGGGTTTAAAAAAAAAGAAAAAAATTATATTCCCTTGCAATTATTTTATATTTATTCCATGTTTAATGTCTCCTCTATAAGTTCTATAAGAGTTCTATAAAATTAGGGATTGTTTCTTTCTTGGGAGTTGTATTCCCAGAATCTAGCCCTAATTGTTCATCCTTGGTTCAGAAGACATTACAAAGTAATGTCTTGACTTATGGGTGAATTGAATTTAAAGAGGCAAAATTGAACAAAGTTGCCAACCTCACTCTCTCTTCCAGAGTCATCCAAATCCAGTGGAAAGAAAAAAGTCAGGATAACCGGTGATGCTCCAGGATTCAGTGGATAGCCTTGGCATCTTTTAGACCAAGCTCTAAGTGCTCCACAGTTCCTGCCTTCATGACCACTGGAATAAATTGTTTTTATCCATCCATTCCACTGGGAGACTTTTTCACATGCCTGAGATAGACATCCTCTTAAAACCTTGATGAGTCTGATGTCTGCCAGTCACCTCCAACCTAGTATAGATTCTCTGCCAAGATGGTTTTACCTGAGTGTGGTCAATGTGATTGCTACAGTTTCTTAGAGTCACTAGTGAGAGTTGGGTGAAAGGCAGACCCAAAGGTAGATGAGCCCTATTTAAATATTAATTGACTTACTGCTTAATTAAGTTATCTAGGTAACCTGGAGAATATCTTCTTCTCTGTCTCTGCCTTTTTAATCTTCCACAGGACTGGAATAATTGAGAGGGAGTTTAAGAAAATCTGACACCCTTCTAGCCGAAATAAGATTATTCAAGCATCATGCTAAATGTCTCCAAAATAGAGGGCAGGGGACCATGGCTATAAATTACAGCTTCTTCTTTATGGAGACTTCTGGGCACAGTCAAGAGACAAGTACAACTAAGCAGGAGTTAGTAGGGGCCAACCTAGACCAAGCAGGAAGAAGATGCCACCATCATCTATTTTCTAGGGCTTGTTGTGGGGAATGAGCAGCTAGAAGACCTCCTTGAGGACTGATGCATATGCTACAAAAACATTTTTTGCTTCTTCTCTATTTTCTTGTCCCTAAGAAATATTAAATTCTTTCCCTTCTTTCTATTTGCTATGAACCTCAGGTATAATTGAGGACTTCCCACATACAGAAGATGGGGAGAGAAAAAGATATGCTGTGAATCCATTGAATTTTCCTTTAAACATGGAAAGAGGAGAAATTGAAAGAAATGAGGGGCCAGAGCCCAAATAATTGTTATAATTTATTTAGCTTTTTGTTTAGTTATTTTTCTTTATTATTACCAATTATAATAAAAAATGGCTATCATTTATGTAGTACTTTAAGTTTTGCAAAGCATTTTACATATGTTATCTCATTTGATTCTCCCTGAGAGATAGATGCTATTATTATCCCCATTTTCCAGATAAGGAAACAGAGGATCTAAGAGATCAAGGAGAGATTTGTCTTCACTTTCACTTTTAGTTTTCCCTCCAGGTATAATCTGAACCTTAGTCAAAGGAAGGCAACTGAGGTTCAGGTGGGTGGAAAGAGAAGTTAAAGGAGACCTAAAACCTTTATTAGAACAGAGACCTAATGCCTCCAGCTGATGCAATGGGACCATATTGGAAAGGACACCATTACTTACTCGCTATTTCTGTCACAAATGGTCTATTCCTCTGTTTCCTGGCCACCACCAAAGGGTTGTGGTAGTAGTAAAGATATGTTGGAAGCAGCAGAACAATTGAAGGCAATAGGAAAGAGGGAGAGAAAGAAGAGAGAGATGACAGTGAGGAATAACAGAATGCAGTAGAATCTGATGGTACAAGACAAGTGAGTAGTTTATTCAATATGTCCTCTATGGATCATGGTATCACCTTGAAGTTCTAATCCTTATTCATCTGAAATCTGTAGAAGTTGAAAATCTCTAAGGAGGTTTTGGTGGGGCTAGGGGCAGAGGATGAAACTTATAATTTGTTTTGCCCTCAACTTCCAGCATTGACTACTAGGTGGCACAGTAGATAAGACACAAGACCATCAGAAGACCTGAATTCAAATTCTCCCTCAGACATTGAGGGAGAATTTGAATTCAGGTCATTTGTGTGATCCTAGGTGTGTAATTTAATCTCTCTTTTTAAACCTTACAACACTGTATAAACATTAAACCTTACTTCTTAATTCTCTTGGACATCCACACTTTTCCTATTCTTGTTAGACCAGTAGAAGCCTAAAGACTCACTGGGTTCCATCTTCTAGGGAGCAGGAAGAGATCCCAAAGGAATGTGTTACTACTTCAGGATGGCAAGATAGCCAGTCCCCAAAGGATAAGATCCTACTACCTGATCAGCTTTCTCAATTTTACATAGAGCCCCAAGTAGCAGAGCATTGAAAGGGTATTCCATGGTCAACAAACACCATACACCCTGGCAATCAATCAGTGAATGGGTTGGAAGAGCTTAGGAGATATTGAATGAAACCTTAGGAGAAGAACCAGTAGAAGAAATGAATGCTACCTAGACATAATAAACTGGACATCATAGAAATCTATAAAAGAAAAAGAGACTATACAGAGTATCACCCTTTTGGACATCTGTGTCATAGTAGAGAAAGTGATGGATACAATTGAGTCCTGTGAAACCCCTAAATATCTCTGGAATTCCATTTCCTCTTTGGTCAAATGAGAGGTTTGGAATGGATGAACTCTGTAATCCTTTCTATTTACAACATTCTATATGAATGGATAGATGAACAAGCATTTTTTAACACTATGTCCAAAGCTCAGCCTAGAAGATATAGCACAGTAAGCCACCTTTAAGTACCATCCCTTACCCTCAGTTGTCCAGTTGACCTCATATTTCCCTAATCGTTTTACTCTCACACCTTCTTTCCCTATAAAATCCCTACCAAACTATTCCAAGATCCAGAATTACTTAATTTTTCTTCCCTCACCAAAATTTGAAGTCAAAACACTTCCATTCTCTAATTGGAAGTTCTTAACTTTTTTGAGGGTCATAAACCCCTTTGGCAGTTTGCTGAAGCCAATGGATACTTTTTGGAAGAATGTTTTAAAATGCAAAAAAATAAACTGCATAGGATTACAAAGGAAACCAATTGTGTTGAAATACCAAAATATTATTTTAGACAACAAATTCATGGACCCCAAGTTAAGAACCCCTGATTTTAAGTATAAAGGATATAAGCTAAACAATTTACACATAGATGCTGACATTTCCTTCCACTGGAATTTGCCTTTTTTAAAAAGAAGATATTTGTAAACTAAATGAAAGTCCAATTAATGGAATTTCAGGCCCAACGGAGTACAAAAATGGTTTGGGGATTTATTTCAGAGTTAGAAAACTACAAGATCAATGTAGCCCTGGCTAGCTCTGCTTGGCCAAGGTCAGCTTCCTTTAGCTAATGTTGTGGTTTTTTTTTTTGTTTTGTTTTGTTTTTTACAACTCCCTCCCTTCTATTTCTAACTCTAAGATTTCACTAAAAGCTTCTCTTTGTTTGACAGTGGCTCCCATGACAGCTGTGGCCTTCCTAAACACCGACTCAACCAAAAGAAGTGTCTTTTGCTTCCTTCTCTGGAAACAAACGCTAATGGAGGGAGGCTGGGGAATCTGAGAGCAGGAATTGCTGCCAAGCAGCTGCACTCCTGAGGAAACAACAAAATACATGGGAAGCCATTTGTCTTTCTTCTTTAGCTTGCTGGTTGAACTATCTTCTCCTATATATCTCCGACCCCTGTGCTCTATGGAATTTCCATCTTTGGTGTCTTTGTTTTTGTCTGTTGGAGTGCAAATTATCCCACTAGGCTAACCATACACATAGCCATCTGCCAGATAAGATGTTTGGGAAGAATTCACTCCACTGTTTGTATGCCCCTCAGCTCAGGTACAGACTATAATCAAAACTGCTTATTCAGAGAGAACACCTGTCTGCCCACACCATCTAAATTATATCTCCTTACTCCAAAATGAATGCATTGAAATAAATTGATATTCATAATTTTTCAGTCTCATCTGATTCTTTTTGATCCCACATGGGGTTTTCTTGGCAAAGATGATGGAGCAGTTTGCCGTTTCCTTCTCCAAGTCATTTTATAGATGAAGGAACAGAGGCAAACAGGGCTAAATGATTTGCTATGGATCATAGAGCTAATAAGTGTCTGAGACCAGATTTGAACTCAGGAAGATGAGTCTTCCTGAACCCAGGCCAGGTACTCTCTCCTCTGTACCAACTAGCTGCCCTATTGAAATATTTTAGCTGAGGTTCTTAATCTGTGGTCTGAGAAATGATTTGTTTGTTTTTAAATTTTTGAATAACTATATTTCAATAAAATTGTTTTACTTGTAATCTTATGTGTTTAATTTTTTGCATTTAAAAACATTCATCTGAGGAGCTGGTAGGCTTCACTAGACTGCCAAAGGGCTCCATTATATCCATATAAGTGAAATGATACCCAAAAAATGGTTAAGAACCTCTGCTTAGGAGTTTAACTCCAGTCTTGACCAGCTATCTAGCCCAGTTTATCTCCTTCCTGATCTGGATATACCTGGATTGTCAGAAAATGTCTTCTCTTTCTTCTTCTTTAGATATACTGTGGCCTTCCTAAACTTCCTAAACTTCCTAAACTTAGATTTAGAGGTCTCAGAGGTACAAATGTGCAGCCAGTACTATTGCAGACCTTTGAATACTCTCTGGAAATGGGCAATGTTGTTGGTTCAGTCAAGCCTGAGTCTCTGTGACTCCATTTGGAGTTTTCTTGGCAAAGATACTGAAGTGCTTTGCCATTTCCTTGTCCACTCATTTTACAGATGAAGAAAATGAAGTAAACAAGAATAAGCTACTTGTCCAGGATCACATAGATAGTAAGTGTCCCAGGCTGGGTTTGAACTCAGGTCTTCCTGACTCCAAGACTGACGCTCCATCTACTATTCACCTAGCTACACCTTACTGCAAAAATATAGTTTAAGTGAAGGGGGAAACAGCTTTGAGGATATCTTGATTGGAAAGAGGAAATGCTTGGGATCCTGAGAGTATGAAGGGGGCCAGGAAAAAATATAAGATTAGAAGAATGGTTTGGACCTTGATCCTGTCATACATTTATGCAAATAAAAGCAGCCTAATCATCCAGACACAAAGATAAAATATAGATAAATCCAAGTGAAGATACAGAACAGAAATAAGATATAACTTTACTTCTAAAAATAGGTTAGATTATTCTGAGACAAATAGGAATAAAATCAAGTGTCTTGGAAAAGATACAAATATACATGTATATATGCATACATACATGCATTTGTGTATACTTATTACATTAAATAAATGTCTAGTCGGTAAGATTTAAAACCGAGGAGGTATAAAAATGAGCCTATAAAACTAAGATATTCCAGGATAGGGCAGTGACTAGACCACACATATATGACATATATTATACATATGTCATATAATTGGTATACATCATTCAGTGGTCCAACATGAGCAATATAATTTCCTATAGGAGGAAAGGTACTGCAAATAGCCCATTTGATTTACCAATTACTAACTTAAAGGATTATCATATTCATAGGAAATCAATCTATCTGATTCCATATAAGCCCCTCTTTACATAGATGTAATGGATGACTTGCTAATGAGCCCAGCTCTTATGAACATATGTAAAAATGTTCTGCTAATTCAATTACCATGTAAACGATGATGCTTGTGTAGATATTCAGTAGCTAGTTTTAGTCTACTAACCACATGATAAAGAGGATGGAACCTTGGAACTGAGGGTGTACTCAAAAGACATTCGTTGATCAGAACTTCTTCCATTTCTCAACTTTTTGCTGCCTGACAGCATTCTTATGGGAAAAGGAAGATGATTCTATAAAGGATGAAGCCTTGGGACCTCCTCAATCAAGGCCAACATGCATACCATGAAGAATACCAACTTTAGTTCTTTGCCTTGGCATTTGTTCTTCTGTTTTAGGTGAAGGAGATTAAAGGCTGCAATGTTGTGAGCTTTGAAAGGACAAGAGAATGAGCCACCAAGAAGTTTGGGAGGAGAGTTTTGCTGAAGTTAGCAGGTGGTTGATTCAGCTCTAACACCCAAAGAATAGGAGGGCACCTTTGGAATCAATCCTAGCCATACCTGAGACTTTTTTTTCCAACAGTGCCGCATTTGGACATTTAATTGGTGGGACCAGTGTTATGTATAAGTCGAAGCCCTCTCTCCCCAGAAATCAATGTAATATAAAGGAAAGTATGCCCCTAAAGTGTTGGAGGGAAGATGTTTTTGCCATAGCTTCAAAGTAAATATCTTTTTGTAAAAGTTAATTGAGATAAAGTGGTTAAATGGAACTTGGGAGCTAATTACTAGTAGCTAGTAGAAAGAAGAAACACACAAGAATGGAGGAAAGAAACAAATATCCAGAGGGGTAGATTTATAATGGGAGAGTGAAACCTGAGTATTTGGGACATACATTCTGGCATACATACAAACATACATTTACAAATATATGTATATATGTACATATATATTTGTGCAGAGTCACACAAACAATTGAGTAGATTAATAATTTACCAAGTGCTTCAATAGCACACCATTTTCTTTAAGAAAAAATACAAATCCCTCAACTTGGCTTTTAAAGATGTCTATAATCTGGTTTCTTTCCAGTCTAATTTCCCATTGTTCCCCTTAATACATTCTGTTCCAATGAAACTAAGCTAGTAAATGTTCTCTATGCACAACATTCCATTTCCTGCCTCTGCATATTTTGCAAGGAGTATTTTCATATCTATAATGCCCTTCTTCTCCTGATGCCTTGTAAAATCCCTAGCTTCCTTCAAAGTCTACTTCCAGGGCCACTTTCTTTACAAGGCCTTTCCCGGGCCTGCCCAGCCCCCCAGTTATTATTAACACAGTCTACCTGTTGAAATTACTCTGGTATTATTTTTTGTATTTACATACTTGTATATATGTTGCATTGTCCAGGAGAAGAGTAAATGCTCAAAGGTAGAGATGATTTCATTTTTGCCCCTGAGGCCCTAGCATCTTCCACACTTTATAGGTATTTAACAAACATTTATTGGACTAAGTGGAATTGACTCCATAGCCACCCTCCGGGGAGTTTGAGAAATTATTTAATTACCAAAGAGTATACCCCTTCTTGAATCATGATCCACTCAAACCACTCAAAAAAACTGCTGATCACTGATTCAGTGGGAAGTAGAAACAAGAATACTTGGCTGTCTTGCTGGTGTTGCCATGAACCTACCACACTTTGATGGCGGTGAGTGGTGCTGTGGCATGATTTCTATGGTAACAGGCGCTAACAAGCAATGATAAAGGCTGCTAGGTTGGCAATTTTGAATACTCCCTGAGATTGAAGGATTTTTCAGTTTCTCTTGGCCCAGGATATTCCAGGCTCCCAAATGGCCTCAGTCTTTTGGCAGAGATAACCATTTTGAACAGTGTGAGGGAACATTTGCCTCTGTAACCATGCATGGAATTCTATTCTGGGAGCTGGTAGAGTTGGACAGACTTCCTAAAGTAATTGTAAGGCTGAGAGCCTAGACTGGGTGGGATTAAGCATAGAGGAAAATTTAAAGTGTAAGACTGGACCTAGAAGGGCAATGAATCCCCAGGCTCCGTAGGGGAACTTGTAGGTAGGTCTTTTTGTTGCCAATCCAGTATCCTCTCCTTTGAGGCTGTTCCCTGTTCAGGCAGTTTACAAATAGGAGTGCTGGGTCCCTTCTAAGCTTAATCAAAAGCAGGAGAGCTAGGTACCAGGGAAGCAAAAAATTTATATTCTCAGTGGAAAGAACCACTTCATTTCTGGTCCTAAGAGCCTTTAGGGCAAACACTAAGGGTTGGAACAGATGTTTGTTTTTAATTCTGAGGTTTTCAGTTGATCATTTTCCTTTGGTATCCACAAAGCTGAGCTCCTGTTCTCATGAAGACATGCATAGTCTGGCTGAGTTAGTCATCCCTCCCGGATAAATATCCTTTGGAAAATGTGGCTGAATTCTTGGAAGATTACAACATTTAGAGAACTTTAGGTAAAAATAAATAAAGAGAGGAAAGACCTTTAGATCCAAGAAAGGTTTTTTTTTTTCACTCCTAATATATTATAGGGTCATAAAGATATAACATTTAAATTATCCTAAATTATGGAGTTAATGGGTTGGGTTTTTTTCAGGATAATTGACCATTCCCCAAAACCTCTCAAATAAAACATGCAGGAGAAATACTCACTTCCCACCCCAAAGAAAGTTTCTTGGGCAGTTATACAATTTCCTTGAGAAGCAATCTACAACCTGCTGAATAGGGAATAAAAGGATGATTTATCCTCTGAAAACCATACACCAAAGATCCATAACCTTTCCCCTTCCCTTCTTCTGTAGGACAACTAACCTATACAGTCTATCGCAGCATATTCTATGTATAGTCAGCTTTTGAAAGGACACAAACTGTTTTGTTCTAGTATGAAGTCCTCTTGGGAGTACAAGCTATGCCAAATAAGGAAAGTATATTTGGATCAGAGGTTCTTCACCTTTTTTATGTCAAGGACCAATATAGCCTATGATCCACTTAAATAAAATGCTTAAGAAACCAATTATATTGAAACAGTTAATTTTTTTAGTTCATGGGCTCCAGGTTAGATACATGGTTTCATACTATTCAGTTAATCTTGATTCAGTTTAAAGTTTTGTTTAGTATTTTCTAGGCCATTTTTCATACCTGAGACCAGACAATTTTTTTCTTATGTTTTCTTATATTCTTATTTTTTCTTGATCTTTTTAGTCATGTTGTACTTTCTTTTTTGGAAAAACTAATATTTTTATTGATTTTTTTGTTCTTATACCGCTATCATTTCCATATGTACTCTCTCATTTCCTTTACCTGGGAAATCACCTCATTTAACAAAGATTTAATAAAAGGAAAACCAATTGAGTAAAACTAACTAGAATATTGACCATGTATGACAGTATATACAGTATCAATATCTATGGTTTCCCACTACTGCAAAAAAAAAGTATAATAATATTGTGCATGCACCTATATAAAATATAAGTTCAGGGTATCTAAATGTGGCTCATAAGAGGAATAGATAGTAATCTCTGGAGTCTTCCCCACCTCTCTCCTAGGGAGACCAAGATTCCTGTCTTGAGAGATGTAAGAGAAGAGCCACTAGTCTGGAAGCTCTTTTCTCTAGTCTCTGAGAAAGGCACTAGATTAGAATCATAACTATCTTCTCCCTCCTAAATATTCTTAGTCTAGTGCTACAATAGATTCCAAATCAAAAGCTAATTCTCTAGCCATTAGCCCTTACTGGGGCAGGACAACTCAACCTACATCAATTCGTTTGACCTCTTCTCACTAAAAGACAGTAACACAAATACCAAGTAGTGAGTAACCCTATTTATCCAATCTAGGCAGCAAATAGAAACTGAAAAATCTATAGATTAGAATATCAAAAAAATATGTGAGTGAAAAAGTCCTTCTCGTGGGTACAAGATACAATCTCAACTCAAACCAAGAGAGACCCCAATTTCACCCAAGGAGAAATCGGCTTTCAGAAGTTGCTAGAGAGACAAGCTGGAAATCAGGGATATGCTGAAGCAGCAGATTCCCTTATATACCTGCAGCCTCCAAAATCTTTCTTTCTCCCTGAATTAGGTTCAGAGAAGTCTTTCACTATGAGTTGTTCCCCAAAGCTCTTGAACTAATTCCACTCCACAGGAATACATTCTGGTGTCGGCATAATCTCCACCAATTAGGAGTCTTTTTCTTAAGTGGCATATAAAATAAGCCAAGCTTAGAAGCCTGGGTTCCAAAGGAACTTTCTTAACTCTTTTGGACCAAGCTTGATCATTATGATTATTTACATAGACTTTCATGCTAGTCCTCTATATGATGTGCTCTGAGACAACCATCCCAATTCCCATTCACACTGAGGAATCGTGCTCCCAAAACATAACTACTATACCTAATTAAGGCTAAATTTTCTTTATAATACTCATGGAGTCCTTCTTTGCAAGCTTATCAGTTAATTGATTTAGTCAGGTTTAAGTAACTTTTAGGAAGGGGTATTTATTAAGGGAACTTAGTAAGAAGAGTTGGTATAAAACATCTACAAAAGTCTGACATGGGGCAGATAGGGACACTTCCTAGCTGTGTGACCCTGGGCAAGTCACTTAACCCCCAATGCCTAGCCCTTATTGCTCTTCTGCCTTGGAACCAATACAGTATACAGTATCTATTCTAAAATGGAAGGAAGGGTTTTTTAAAAGTCTATGACACTCATCAATATATACATAGTCTAGAGTCATGTTGGAAAACTTATGGCACATGTGCCAGAGCATGCCAAAAGGTACTGCTCCCTTCCCCCTCTCCACATGCACCTAAGGACATTTTTCACATGATCCACCCCTCTGCTCAGCAGCCCAATGGGAGCACTTCTTCCCTCCCCTGTTGGGGGTAAGGCAGAAGGCTCACATGTAGCATGAGGGCTGTAATTTGGGCACTTGGTCTCTAAAACAGAAAGTAAGAGTTTAAAAAGAAATAGAAGAAAGTTTAGGGTAAGAAAAGCTAACCCAAATTCTCTAGACCTTTTGGAACTCATCCTATAGATAAAAGGGGAGGTGGGGGAAAAAACACAGATTTAGGCCAAAGCCAAACTTCCACTTCTCTACTAAGTGGTTCATTCCCAGGGGGTTTAGCTGGAACATTCATTCTTTATTCACTACTCTGAAATTTGAATCTCTGGAATGACTAGTTCTCAACTATCTTGATAATTTATAGATGACCACTAGGACATAACCTAGTTTTCTCAGCCTATCCAAATATTATTCCTGTGCAAGATATTCCAGTTTCAAGTATATTTCTTCTTTTTTTCACTTAATCAAAAGCTTGTTATTTATTAATCAATTGATTCTTATTCTTACTTTAAGGTATCAGTCTATTTTATAATTTGCTTTAAGTGTAATGAATAATTTGATTTAGTAAATCAGTCAGCCTCATTCTTATATCTATTACTTCCAATCTCTCATCCAAGATGATCTATTTCTTTTATTTCCTGATGTAGATGAGCCATATTTGGAACAGCCAACATGATTGATGATTTCATAAGATTCAGGCATAAGGCACTGAAGAAAACTATACCAATCCAGGGGTATTTTCAGGTTTGACTGCCTTATGATTGATATATGCTTTAAAAGGCCATGGTCAGAAAGCCCTCATACCAGAGATACTTAGTCATTTTGGGGACTTGCTCTTTTTTCAGCCCTTTTCAGGACTGCTCATCCACCTTTGGTATCTACTTTGCTGTCCACCTTTCAGCCAACTCTCATCTGTGGCCCAAGGAAGCTTGTTGGAAGAGAATTTCTCTCTCCATTATGTTGCTTTGTTTAATGGCATCTCTTAGTGACCTGGAGGTCTAAGACCACTGAGTAAATTCAAGTATAGATAAATCCTCAGAGAGAGGAAGTTAAAGAACCAAGGAACCGACGAGACTGGAAACTGATTCCACAGGCACTGCCCCTCTGGGTGGTCCAGGCAAATTAAGAAACTATGGTTGGATTCTGGATGGCAATTTGTAACTATGCCTAAAGGGCTTTAAAAGACTGTCTGCCTTTGGATCCAACCATACCGCTGCTGGGTTTATACCCCAAAGAGATAGTGAGGAAAAGGACTTATACAAAAATATTCATAGCCTCACTTTTTGTGGTGGCAAAAAATTGGAAAATGAGAGGGTATCCTTCGATTGGGGAATGATTGAACAAATTGTGGTGTCTGTTGGTGATGGAATACTATTGTGCTAAAAGGAATAATGAACTGAAGGAATTCCATGGGAACTGGAATGACCTCCAGGAATTGATGCAGAGTGAAAGGAACAGAACCAGGAGAACATTATACACGGAGACTGATACATTGTGGCACAATCAAATGTAATGGACTTCTCTACTAGCAGCAATGCAATAATCCAAGACAATTCTGAGGGACTTATGAAAAAGAAAGCCATCTACATTCAGAGGAAGAACTGTGGGAGTAGAAAGAGAGAAGAAAAACAACTGCTTGATCACATGAGTCAATGGGGATCTGATTGGGGATGTAGACTCTAAGCAATCACCCTAATGCAAATATTAATAATAAGGAAATAGGGGGGCAGCTGGGTAGCTCAGTGTGTTGAGAGCTAGCCCTAGAGACGGGAGGTCCTAGGTTCAAATCTGGCCTCAGACACTTCCCAGCTGTGTGACCCTGGGCAAGTCACTTGACCCCCATTGCCTAGCCCTTACCACTCTTCTGCCTTGGAGCCAATACACAGTATTGACTCCAAGACGGAAGGTAAGGGTTTAAAAAAAATAATAAGGAAATAGGTCTTGATCAATGGCACATGTAAAACCCATTGGAATTGCTTGTTGGCTATGGGGGGAAGGGAAAGGAAAGAGCATGAATCATGTAACCATGGAAAAATATTCAAAATTAATTAATTAAATGAAATTTTTCAACTAAAAAAAAAAGAAAGAACTATGGTTGATTCCTGAGATGTGATGTGTGAGAGCTAGTGGGTAGAGAAAAGTGCTTATAAATAGTGACCAGGAGGTCTTTGGGGTCTTCTGGCTGGAGCTTGGATACTGGACAAACTCTTGTTTGTTAATAGATTAGTAAGCTAAATAACTCTCTATCTCTTTTCCTACCTTTCCCTCTCTTTACTATTTACTTTTTATTCCCTCTCTTTACTATTGACTATTACTACTTTGATTTAATAAAGTTATTAAAGCTACTAGAAGCCTCATGATTTTAATTTTTTATTTTAATTTTAAATTACAAGCTGTAGCATGTCCAATGGCTACTTCCTAATAAAATTGCCTCATTGGTGACTTAGGAGGGATGCCTATCCGAAGCATGTGAAGTCTTCTTGGGTAGATGAAAACAATTTGTTTCCAATGGCATGAAGGAAGCTGAAACAAGGGCTATGGAGCACTTAGAACTTGGTCAGGCATTGAAGATGGCAAAATCATCCACTTCATCCCAGGCCTTCACCAGTCATCCTGATTTTTGTCTTGCCACTCGATTTTGATGAATCTGTAAGAGAGAGCCTGAATGAAACTTTGTGTAACTCTGCTTTACTTAAATCCAACTCACTTGTAAGTCAAGACATCACTCTCATGATGTCACTGATCTTCTTCAAAAATCAAAGGACAAACAAAAAAAGGGCCATGGGGACCATTTGACCCACAATTTGTGCATTTTAGAAACATACCTGATTTATTTATTCCTGAATACAAAAAGGAATTTGAGTCCCTGGCCCTGGGGCTGTTGTGTTACTATCACTTGTATATATAATATATTAAATATATATATTTAAAGTCGGGTCTTCAAATCTTACATAGGCTGGAAATGCAGGGGCTTCTCATAGTGTTGCTAGCTGTACTGATCATAATGGTAGCTTTGAGTTGCTCCATTTCTGACCTGAATTGGTGTGCTCCTTCTTAGGCAGCCTGGTTCCACAACCCCAACTCTCTTCTTGGATGCTCACCATATTAATGCCAAACAGTGTGAAGATCTGCTTAACCATTGCAGATCAGAACTTCAGAGCACAAGAGATCCACCAGCCTCAACCTCCAGGGCAGCAGGGATTAAGGATGGGTGCCACCATGTAAAGCTGTGTTATGAAATAATAAGAAACAATATTTTGACAGTGTCCTAGTTTGAAGTCCCTATGGCTTAATTGAATTAAAGGATTAATGTCTTCCTTTAATAGAAGACAATCAGTTTCATGGACTGACCTTAATTCCCTAAAATTATGAGACTTAGTCTTATTTATAGTGATAAAGTGAGTAGAAATGTCTTTTTAAATCCAATTTTAAAATATTTCTTTGTTCACTCTTGACCAGTTTGAAAGGGAAGAAGTTAAAGAAAAAAATGATTATTTTCAGGAATATTTTTCTCCAAGCGTACATAGATATTGACATTATTCTGTTCAAGCAGTTCAAAAGCCTTAAGCCTAAGATACATACTTTTTGTTTTATATTGTCACAAATTTTGTCTTTTTATATTGTCACAAATATTGTCTTTTGTTTCATGATTACTAAAAATATATGTTGCTTAGGTCAGGGGAATTCCATTTAGGAGGGGAAATTATCCCTTTTGGATCTCTCTCTAATCAAGAAGGTGTGTATAATCCTCTTCTTGAATTAGGCCAGGCTATGGACTAAGGGTAACTACTATAGATAAGTGAGACAACAATGGTTTAGAGAGCATAAATCTTCTGCCAAAGTCTTATTTTAGTGCTCATCATACCTCAGAGGTAATCCTGTATTCCTGAGGTGTTGTGGCATTGGAACAAAAGTTCCAGTGTGTATGACCAAGCTAGAAAGACTTGATTTTGAAAAGAGTATGGTCCTGGCAACAAATTATGTCTGCTACCTAGGGACCATTTTAGTTAAATATAACCTTGGTAATGTATACTAACTGAGAACCAGATAACTTAAATTGATCTAATTAAATGCTGATTAGAAAATAAACAGGTCTAATCTTACATTGCTAGAGTAACAAATGTTTTTTAGAAAACAAACTGGAATACACTAAGAAATGTAAAGCTGTTCATGCTCTTTGACCTAGGATCCCATTAATAGAATTAGTCTCTAAGAGAATTATTGAGAGGCTGAAAAGCTGTGTGTGTATGAAAAGATTCATGGAAACTTGCTTTGGAATGAATAACTGGAAATAACACAAATGTAATGATGGCAAAAATGACTGAATAGATTGTGACATTTGAAAATAAAGTATTGTATTATGTTATTAGAAATGACAAATAAGGAAACAGAGAAAATAAGGCAAATATGTGAAGAGATAGAGAATAAGAATAATACATACTATCACCCTTTTTTTAAAAACAGTTACAAAATCAAGGGGGTAAAGTAACAAAGTAAAACAAATCCAAAGGGAACTCAAAAGCAGAGGATATTTATATTAGCATACATATGTAATGTTTATATTCTTTAACAAATTGCAAACAATGTCGAATTTGTGGTTCTATGCATAATTTTTATGCAAGTTTATTTAAATGTTTTGGTGGTGGTGGTTACTAAGTATATATATTTAAAATAAAAAAGTAATGTTACCCCCCCAAAAAAGATCTCACATTCAAGATACATGAAGAATTAATTTAAATTCATAAAATTAAAAGCCATTCTCCAATATAAACATTGTCAAAGGATATGAACAGGCAGTTTTCAAAGGAAAAAAACCCAAGTTATCAAGCACTGTATGAAAAAATGTTCCAAATCACTAATAATTAGAGAAATGCAAATCTGAGCAACTCAAATTATACTTGACACTAATCAGATCATCAAAGTTGACAAAAGAGGAAAACAACAAATGTTTTAATTGTAGAAAAACAGAAAGATTAACACATTGATGCTAATGACTGTAAATTAGTCCAACTATTCTGGAAAGCAATTCGGAACTATACCCCAAAAGTTATTAAATTGTGCATGTCATTTGACCAAGCAATACCCACTACTAGATTCAGATCAAAGAAAGAAGAAAAGATGCCATGTGCAAAAAACATCTATAGCAGCTTTTTTTGTAGTAAAAAAACAACAACTGGAAATTAAGACAATATCTAACTTGGTAGGATGACTAAATCAATTACAGCATATGAATGTAATGAAATATTATTTTGCCATGAAAAAATGATGACATGGAAAGTTTCAGAGGAAATTAGGAAGACCTTTATAATCTGATGAATAGTAAATGCGCAGACCTAACAGAACAATGTACAATGACAACAACATTGTGGATAAAAACTATTTTGAAAGGCTTGAGAACTCTGATTAATGCAATGATTAACCAGAAATCTAAAAGATTGAAGATCAATCACTCTACCCACTTCTTACCAGAGAAGTGATGGATTTAATACATAGAACAATACATGCATTTTTGCACAAGGCTGATGTGAGAATTTGTTTTGTTGGACTATATGTGTTTATTGTGAACAATTTTTTAAATTGTTCAATGGCATGGGGAATCAGAAGAGGAAGATAATAAATGTTTGTAACAGTTAAAAATGTTTTAAAAAGAAAGTCATAGTGTAATGGCTACCTAGCTACCTCAGAAGAAGCTCAGCAAAGAACTCAATGTCTTTATCCTGTCAAGATTGTTTTGAATCCTTACTCTTGTTATACAGGATGATATTTCTCCCACCCAACTTTGTCACCTGAAAATTTGATAAGCATTTTATCTATGACTTTATCTAATAAATAGAGATCCCTGGAACACTTCACTAGAAACCTTCTCCAAAGCTTACATAGATCCATTTATGAAAGCTCTTTGGATCTGGCCATTCACAAATCAATATATACTATTATTTAACACCTATCTTTCCATATTTTCCAAAACAGAGGTGCTGTTCCAACCTGCACCAGGGAGGCCAACGAACCAGCTGTGCATTACAATCGACGGCACGCAGCTTTCCAACGTCAACACTTTCAAGTACCTGGGCAGCACCATCGCCAACGACGAGTCCCTAGACCATGAGATCAATGCCAGGATCCAAAAGGCCAGCCAGGCATTCGGGCGGCTGCGCTGCAAAGTCCTCCAACACAGCGGTGTAAGCACTGCGACGAAGCTCAAAGTGTACAACGCAGTGGTCCTCAGCTCGCTCCTGTACGGTTGCGAGACATGGACACTGTACCGGAAGCACATGAAACAGTTGGAGCAATTCCACCAACGCTCTCTCCTGTCAATCATGAGGATCCGATGGCAGGACCGAATCACCAACCAGGAAGTCCTCGACAGAGCCAACTCCACCAGCATCGAAGTCCTGGTCCTCAAACCCAGCTACGATGGTCTGGACACGTCATCGCATGGACCCACAGCGAATACCAAGACAGGTATTCTATGGTGAACTGTCAGCTGGACTCAGGAAACAAGGCCGACCAAAGAAAAGATTCAAGGATCAGCTAAAGTCCAACCAGAAGTGGGCTGGCATCACACCAAAGCAATTAGAACTCGCTGCCTCTGACAAAAGCAGCTGGCAAACCCACATTAACCAGGCTGCCACCACTTTTGGAGATGAGCGACGTCGACGTCTTGCCGCTGCGCGTGAACACCAACACCAGGCCACAACCGCACCTCCCGTAACAACTGGAGTCCCATGCCCCATGTGCCACAAACTGTGCGCCTCAGCCTTTGGACTCCAAAGCCACATGAGGGTACACCATAGATGAAACTGCACAAAGACAATAGTCATTCTCGATCACCAAGAGACTACCACTATATCACCTATATCATGCAAAACAAATGTTTCTTAACTATGAGTTTCTTTTTCTCTACTCTCATTTATTCACATCTTAGTATGTCCAATCATAACAGAGTAAGCATTCCTTTTGATGATGATTTTCTTTATAAAAGAAGTTCTAGGGAAAAACCTAAAGGAGCTCATACTTAGATACATCTCTCTGTGTGCATATTCCTCACAAGTTTTTAAACAATCTATTGCCTAATGACTTTTTTAGAAAATTAATCATATCCATAGAGTCATCATTAATTAATCAATGTCAACTTGGTGGTACATCTCTAGTGAAATGCCTCAGGCATCTATTATCTTAGACCCTTGTGCCATATGATCTTTTTTTTATTCTTTGATGAAAGTAAAGATGGCATAACAAGTTGGGTGACAGAGCCAGTATTCAAATTATCTTCATAGGCTGCAGGGCTGAGCTAAATCTAAGATGAAGATAGGGATAGACTTATGGTTTAATTAGCAAAGATAACTTAAAGATGAGGAAACTCCTTCATGCAGATTGGCATTTCCTCTGAAACTTGTATTCTTAGACCAGTGGGTCTCATTAAGTTGTTTGAGAATCCCTTGAAGGTTGCAACCAATGGTTCCAGTGGGTTCATGCTAAAAATTACTTAATAGCATTTTAAGCAATGATTATTGCTCAGTTATGTTACAAATATATACACATATATTTTCCCTCTGTGGCAACAAGCATGTGTATTTTGAAGCATCATAGGTTTGTTTCTGTAGCAATAGTGCCCTCAGTCACCTTTTTTGGGTATTAATGAGCTTTAAGATTTTTTCCCATAGATTTAGTATGTTATCAATTATACTGTTATATCAATAGTTTTAGTTTTAACCCTGGGCCAATTAAGTTTAAACTTCTAAGGGGAAAAAAAGTCTAGCCTGAGTAAGAAAGCACCTTGGAAAAAATGAATCTAGCCTACATGGAAGGGCCTTAATACTGCTTGGAGCACATTGTCTCTTTCTGGGATTTTTCAATCTTTTTGTTTCAACTTCTAAATGAAATTATTATTGTTGATATGCACGTAATTTCTGTTGTCCATTTCTCATTTTCATTTTCAATAAATTTTTAAAGCAATTCAGGGCTAAATTGTTTTAATAGTACATCATAACTTTTTCTTATTTTTTTTACAAATTCTAATATTACTTCTAATAAGTTAATAATCTGATTATGCACAGCTCACTTAGAGATAACTCTCACACCAATAATGTCTTTTCCTTTTTAATAAAATATAGTCTAGTTTGTTCCTTATGGTACAGTTTGTTGCTTTCCTTATTTTAGGCTTGAAAAAAAATTTTTAAGATAATTTTTTTATGATAGAGACATCAGGTATCTGGGTAATCTCCAAGTCTTTGGCTTTTCTCATTATTTTTCTTTTAAACCATATTTTCCTTTATACAGTTTTAGTGCAGTTTTGAAGTGTCAAAGCTTAACTTTCTCTGCTATTTTAAACTCAGCAACTGATGGTATATGTGCTACAATTATATTCATGGTGATCTTTTGACAAGTACCTAACATTTGTACTGAAATATATGAAAACAAAATGTTCAAAAAATAATGGTACTTATAGCCTGTGAGTGTATGCCACTTCCCCAACTCCTTTCTTTGCTTCTCCAAGGAATATCTGATAGTCAGCCTTCCATTTTGAGGGAATTTCCTTTCTT
The DNA here is from genome assembly GCF_027887165.1 of Monodelphis domestica. Classification (NCBI taxonomy): domain Eukaryota; kingdom Metazoa; phylum Chordata; class Mammalia; order Didelphimorphia; family Didelphidae; genus Monodelphis; species Monodelphis domestica. The sequence continues at coordinate 127,585,544 of NC_077227.1, read as the reverse complement.
CTGGTTTTCTTTATAGTAAGAATGTCAATACTTATCTCCTCCCTCACTATAATCCATCATTGGTCACTGGCACTCTTAAAAACTGTTCACATTAGTACTCTTGGCCCCATTTCCATAACTCTGCCATTTCGTCACTATCACTGTAGGAATGGAAGGGAACAACATAGAACTGAGAACTATTTTTTATTTTTTATTATTTAATGGATCACCATGGAACAACAAAAAATTTTCCCAGGTGGTCAGTCTACTAGCTATGTCCCTTTTTGAAATTAGTTAAGTTGTTCCTTAGAAAACAAATTCAGGACCTTATTTATATTGTGTACCATTTTATCTACTCTTGCTATAAACAAAACCAGAAGAAAGAATGAAGTTGCAGCTAAATGGAAGGATAAATAACAGGTGCTTCTTGGAGAAGCAAAGAAAGGTGGTTGGTAGAATGGCATTTGCCCAAAAGCTAGCTACAAAACACATTATTTCATAAGACAATTCATTATCACATATTGCAGTAAAAATGGTACTTGCCAAAAAAAAAAAACAAATATACTTTTGAGGTTGCAGAGGATTGAAGACAAATTGTAGCAGAAAGAACACTGAATCTGGAGTTAGCTGACCTGGGTTTAAATACTAGCTTTGCCTTTTAATGTCTTTTGAACATATACAAGTCAATTAAACACTTCATTTATTAGATTCCTCCTCTGTAAAGTGAGGTGGTTTGGCTAGATAGTTCTAAGATGACTTCCAAGTCTATATCGATGATCCTGTGATTCAATAATTGGAGAAAGACTAAATAAATTAAGATACATGAATGTGATAGATTATTACTATGCCAAAGAAACTATAAAATAAGAAGAATATAGGAAAGCATGGGAATATTTCTATGAGCTGATCTGAAATGAAGTGAGCAGAAGGAGGAAAATGGCTATATATATATATATATATATATATATATATACATATATATATATATAATGGCCACAACAAGGTAAATGAAAATAAAAACAGTAATAATTAAAACCAACACTAATTATAATAATTAACCTTAGATCCAAAAAAGATATGAAAAGTGTCTCCTTTTGTTTGCAGAAATTAATGTGGTACACTTTATATACTGAAAATGTTGGTTAAAGTGTTGGTTAGTTTTGCTGAACAGCTTTTTTAATTTTATTTATCTTATATTTCTGATCTCTTCTAAAAATTCTTTGATATAAGTAATGACTTTATAGATAATAAAAAAGGAGTAACTGGGAAATTAGGGTAATGTGAACACAAAATATATTAGTAACAATTTTTAAAGAAAAAAGAAAGTTACAAAAATGCAACTTGACACCTATAGAAATGTTCATTTTTAATTGATGTGTGATGAGGGAAGACTTCTTGTAGAAGGTAGCATTTGACTGAGCCTTTAATGGACAGGTAGGAGTTCAAAAGGTAAAGATATAGAAGAAAAATATTCTAAGCATTGGGAACAGATTAAACAAGAATACAATGTCCATTTGCAGAAGATAAATGTCCAGTTTGATTGGAGTGTAACGTATATGTAAAGAAGCAAAATGAGACAAGACTGAAAAAGTAGATTAATGACAAGATGTAAGGGGCCTTAAGAAATTATTTGAATTTATTTGTGAGCCAATAGAAAACTACTGAAGGCTTTTGAGTAAAATAGTGACACAACAAATTTAATGGGCAAAAAAAATGTATCTTATTATTATATTATATTATTTATTATTATTATTATTATGAAGGATTAGAGTGAGGAAAGAAGACACTAAGGAAAATCTGTAAGGAAACTATTATAATAGTTCAAGTAGATGGTAATGAAAGATCAAACTAGAGTAATAATAATGGGATTAGAGGATATGACATGTGAGAGACGGTATAGAGATGAACCAGTGGCAGAATAGGTATGAGAAATGATGAAAGAAGAGTCAAAAATGACCTCAGGTTAAGAACATGGAAGACCGGAGGGTACAGCAGGCAGATATAGTGAAGACAAAAGAAAGATTGAATCTATAAGCTTGTTAATAAGCTTGCTTATAATAAGCTTAACATAATAAGCTTCATTATAATAAGCCTGATTCTGAATATGTTGGGATGGAAATACCTGTGGAAAATCCAAGCAGAGATGAACTGTTGAAAATGAGGACTTGAGGTCAAAAGACAGGTTCAGGCTTGAGATACAGACTGGGAAGTCATCTAAATACAAGTTCAAACACCTCCACAATCTGTCACAACCTTACGTCTACAGTCTTATATCATGTTATTCCTTTCCAAGCACACTGTACTCCAGCAAACTAGAATACTCTATACTCCCTGAGCTTTTTGCTCATGTTGTTCCTGTGCCAGGAATGTCTCCACCCTCTTTGGTTTCAGTTCCTATCAATCCTTTACAACTCTACTCAATTTCCACTTCCATGAAGACTTCTTTGAACCTACTGATTGGTAATAATCTTCCCATTTGGAGTTCATAGAATACTTTGTTTTGTAATATTTCCTAAATCATGTCATATGCCCAAAAGATATGATATGTGGCTACTCTCTCTACCAATTCCAATACAGTCTATTTATAACTTAGAATTTAGATTCAGGGAGTTGTCTAAAGAGACACTGAGCAGTAAAGTGACTCTCCCACAGTGGTACATCTACTGTCAGACAGGATTTGAACCAACATCTTTCTGACTCCCAATCTAACATTCCATTCTCTGCACCCCATTGTCTGTCATATAATATATTGTGTATTTAAGATCTGTGTTAGTGCTTCATATCCCAATTAGACATACAGCAGTGTGACAAGTAAAAATTCCAAGAGATTGGATTCTGGGTAAGAAAAATCAATTTATTGATTAGACTAGCAATAACCAATAAATTAATGATCCATGATCTCTCTCAGTAATCAGAAACAATTCATCCAGAGCCTTAAATCATTTAAATATAATTCTGAAATCTCATTATTCAGCCCTCCTCTGTAAAGCCCAAGACATCTCTAATTGGTAGATACTTAATGAAGAGGTAATTCAATATTTTCCAGCCCTTCCCTGATCCCTTCATGATGGTGGGGGGAAGTTACATCCCTGATCACAGGATTCTAATATCCTTACTGATTTACATGGAGAAATCAAGTTAGGTCTGGTTAAATCTGATTCCCATTATTTACCCTTTGGAAGAAAGAAAGCATGCTACTGCTGGACATGCTTGGCCAAAATTAGACAGGATGGAGCTTCCATGCTCAATCTTCATTATCCCTATTTTAGAAGCTATTCTGGAGCAAAGGATGTGAGGGCATTCCTATGATTATAAGGACAAAGGAGTGAGGTAAAAGCTTGAACATGGAATGTTAGAGAACAATATTAGGAATCAAATGATACAATATAAAGGGTATGTCTTCTCAGCAGGAACCATCTCTAATCTAAAACTATTAGATATACCTCATGAGCTAGGATGTACTTTACACACACTGCTTTATCAGCGTGGGTTGTGACTGATTGAAGAGTCACTCTACCTTTGGATTTCTAATACTTCTTATAGGACCTTAATACTCTGCCTTTAGTATCTCGTTATTTTGATCCATTCTGGGTACCGTTGATAAATTAATCTTCCTAAAATACTACTTTTATCATGTCACTATCCTGCTTCTATAACTTTAATGGTTTTCCACTATCTATAGGGAAAGGTCAAAACTTTTTAGTCTGGCATTTGTGGTCTTCCATGATCCAAACTAAATTACGGAATCCTACTGATTCCCTAAGGAAATACTCTCCTGCAGCCTAATTATTCTATTTTTGAACATGCTTTGCTATATCTTTTTATTACATGCCAAAATTCTACTCATCCTCAAAGCTCAGCTCAACACCCACCTCTTCTCTAGTCATCCCCGCTAAAGTAAAATGTCCTCACTGATGTCCTCACTACCCTTATTTTTTTTACCACTTGTTTAGCATTTACCTTTATTGCAAGATATTGTTGATTACCTTTTCATAGTTATTTTGTCTTATACAGTATCCTTCCTATTATTCCTATTCTTCCCTCCAGTTCTGGAACCATGGCAAAATAAATTCTGCCATTGGTCCTCCTGGAATTAGTTCATAAATATTCTGTTTTATAAAAATATTTTATTTTCTCAAGTTCATGTAATAACAATTTTCAACATACATTTTCCAAACTCATAAGATCCAATTGTCTCCCTGCCTCCCTTCTCCCAGAGATGGTAAACAATTTGATCTGATATGTATATATATGTATATACATATATATATATGTATTTATGTATGTAATCATGCAAAACTTACTTCCATATTGGTAATTGTTGTAAAAGAATACTTATATAAAACCAAAACCCCCAAATAAAACCATAAATACACTGATATGAAAGATAGTATGCTTTCATCTGCATCCATCTGATTCCAATAGTTCTTAGCATTCTTTGTCATAAGTCATTCAGAATTGTTCTAGATCATTGCATTGCTGAGATCATAGCCAAATTTTCACAGCTGATCATTGTACAATATTGTTGTTACTATGTACAATGGTCTCTTGGTTCTGCTTATTTCTCTCTGTATCAATTCACATGGATATCCTGCTTATCATTTCTTATGCTACAATAGTATTCTATCAACAACATATATTATAATTTGTTCAGCTGTTCCCTCAACTTCCAATTTTTTGCCATCACAAAAAGAACTGTTATAAACATTTTTGTACAATCAGGTCCTTTCCCATTTTTATGATCTTTTAGGATATAGACCCTAATAGGATCAAAGGATACACACAATTTCATAGCCCTTTGGGAATAGTTTCAAATTGCATTCCAGAATGGTTAGATCAAATTACAATTCCACCAACAATGCATTAGTGTCCCAATTTTGCCAAATACCCTCCAACATTTATCACTTTCCTTTACTGACATATTGGTCAATCTGATAGGTGTGAGGTGGTACCTCAGCATTGTTTTAATTTGTATTTCTCTAATCAAGAGTGATTTAGAAATTTTTTTCATATGATTATTGATAGCTTTGATTTCTTCATCTGAAAATTGCTTGTTCATATCTTTTGACCATTTGTCAATTGGGGAATGGCTTCATCTTTAACTTTCAAGACTAAAGGGTTTAAGGCCCTCCCTGTCATTCCTGGACATCCTCCCCCTCCCCTGTATTACATGTAATGTATTCCCATATTGGAACATAATCTGATTGAGGGGAGGGACTGTATTTGATTTTGTGCTTGAATCCCCAATGCTCAGCACATATTAAATACTTAATAAATGATTTTTTTCTATTTGTTCATTCAATGCCTTTCTTTTTTAACTCCTATTTTCTATATTAATAATAATTCTAAGACAGAAGAACAAGGACTAGGAAAAAGGGGGTAAGTGACTTGCCTAAGGTCACACAGTCTGGTATCATGTTACACCTTTCCAAGCACATTGTACTCCAGCAAACTAGAATGCTCTTTATTTACTGAGCCTTTGCTCATGATGTTCCTGGACCAAGAATGTCCTCACCTTCTTTGTTTCAGCTCTTATCAATACCTTACAAACCTACTCAAATTCTACTTCAATAAAACCTTATTTCAACTTACTGATCAATTACAATCTTCCCATTTGGAAGTGTCTAAGGCCCACTTTAAACCCAGGTCCTTCCAATTCCAAACCTAACATTCTAACTACTCTGCTACCTAGCTGTCCCCAATTCAATAATACCTTTTTATTATATTTTAAGCTTATTGAACTAGATGCTATATTTTAGATCTTTTAGATCTTTAGTGCTGAATATTGAATTTTTCACATAGTAGGTATTCAATATATATTTGATGCTTTTCTCATTAAAACAGGAATGTACAACTACACAAAGTCTTTAATAGCCCAGTGATGGGATACTACAGGAGAAAAGCTATGGGCTAAATGTTCTACTGGTTCAGCAATTAACTACTTGGGCAGTAACCCTGTCAGTGTCCAGAGAAGTATGAACTTGATTTTTATCATTGGAATTAAAAGTGATTCTAAAAAGAAATATATATGGTGAATAAAAAGGGATCATTTTTGGCCATTCACCTTTCCAACACTCCCTGCTATATATGATCATAAGATGTTTTTGAACATTTTTATTTCTGATGGGCTACCATTGCAAGTCTAAAATTTTATTTTAGATGTCCAGCTGTCCTGCCCTTGATTGTGAAAGGCCAAACCTAGGTACAGAAGATGTTATGTCCCTCTTCAACCCATCCTTCTGTTCACTAGCCTATAAACAAACCCTGGCTTCATTATCAAGAAGACACTAACCTGGAGATCAGGGTGATGGCTCCTTTGAATCCATTGCTGAGCTCTCACAAGGTGAGGTCATAGCATGATATTGGTTTCATAGGCTACACGTGAAAACTGGCTGCATTACTTTAATATCACATCATGAGTTTCTCTATTGCATACCTTTTGCCAAGCTATATTCTTTATCATTTTCCTACCACTTAGTCTCTCAAAATCCTTAACTGGAGAGTTCTGAATCTATTGTACTTGGGTAAGTTCATAAGGAAAAGAATGGTTCTGACATTGTTAGGGAAAAGCTGTCATGAACCCATAAATGTTAAATATTATAGTTACAGGTACTGGTGATGTACTCCACATGCAGAACACACCTAGTTCTGACATAATGTTTGTTTTGAAAACTTAAATTTGTTCCAACGCATCTGAAATACTAAAGAACAGTTTGAACCTAAAATGAATTTTAAATTTGCTTATCCTAGATTTCCATCATCCCATAAATTATACCACAATGTCAGGGAGAGCACCAAGGGGGTGATCTCAATGGTTGAATTGGGGAAGGAGCATGACCAGCAAGCAATATGGTCTGTGGGAAGAGGAGATGTTCGGCTCCAACTAGGGGAAAGCACCATGGAGAAAGATTCAGCATGTGGTTGTGAGTCCCCTGTCAGGAATATAGTATAATGCTGGGGGATCAAAAAGTTGGGGCCAGGAGTGTCAAGCAGGGAAGAAAAAGAAAGTCAGGAAGACCCTCAATGTGATTCTCTCAACCCCAAAAGAGATGAAACAATGATCCAGCTCTTGTGACCCCTGCCACTGTCAAGCCACTGACCCAAGGAAAAGCCTGACCAGATACAGTCAGAGTGGATTTCAGTGGAGATGGGCACAGAACTATATGTCAGAGGGAGGGGTCCTCTGGGGCACCTCTCAGAAGAGACCATTCAGGTCATGGAGTGACCACATCTATGCCCCTCACCAAACTGTGGCTGGCCTTGTCAGCAAATCAAATCCTACCATAGAGGTTCCTCATGTGGCAACTACAGTGGCTTCTCTTAGGACCAAATTTGAGTGTTGTGCCCTTATCACCATTTCCTTAATAACCCTGTGGTTTTTTTTGTGTGATTTTTGTAAAAGTGGCAATTCTTAGGAACATCTACTTCCCTAAAGGAGAACTACCTACACTTTGTTAGTGTTATGGAGGTGCTTAGGTCAGTAAAAATCACCGCCATTGAAAAAGAAGAAAGATGAAGTGATTTTTCAGTCACAGAATGAGCAGAAAGCAGTGATGGGAGTTTGGCCCTGTCATTGTACCATGTTGCCTCCTAGCAACCTATTATCTTATCAATAGATCTTCACAGGTCTGAGAAGTGAGCTGCTTTGGTGAAGTTGGCAGCCACTTCAGCTTTGGCAAAGAACTAGAGCCATACCCGTCCCAGAATGTGAGTAGGTACAATCCGGTCTTCTAGAGTAGTCACCAAGAGGAATGTTGTTCCTCTTGAATTTTTCTTGTTGAAAAATTGCTTTGTAAACTGGCCCCTCCATGTCTTTCCTCCTCTTTTTATACTTTATTCTTCTTCACATACTCTATGATCCAGCAAAGCTGTCCTACTTGCTGCTCTGCAAAAACAATACTCGGTTTTCCATTACCTTTGTATTATCTATCCCACGTGTCTAGAATGTTCTGTCTTGATATCTGTAGATCTTGGCTTCTCTGACTTTCTTAAAAGTGGGGCTCAAGTTTCACCTTCTTCAAGAGGCCTTTCCCAATTCCCCAAAAGCTAGTGCCTACCCCTCCTGTCTTGCCTTCTATCTACTCTGTAAAAATTATGTATTAATTTTGTATGAACCTAGTTGTCTCTCCCATTAGAATGTACCCTCTTAAAGGGTAGGGACTATATTTTTGTTTTTCTAGCACTTAACATAGTACTTGGCATATTAATGCTTGTTGACTGATTGACTACTCTATCCCAATACTTGTCCATGTCCCTGGCCAAAATGAACTATCAGAAGATTGGAACCTAAGAACCTATTAAACTCAAAGACAAAAAATTTACAAGTCATCTCATAAATCGTCTCTGATGAAAATGTTTTATGGAACTGAAACAATATGTTTAAGTAGAATAGAATAAGAACTCACAGAGAGGGAGAAAATTGGAGCCCAAAGACAAAGGAGAAAACAGATGTTCCTTTCAGGGAGTAATATTGGAAGGCTGCTCCAGGCAACAAGAGCTGCAGAGGAGAAGAGATTTTTCTGTCCTTTCACGAGTCCTCCTCTGCCATGCCTTCTCCCACATCTCATTCTGAATTGCTTTCACATAACTGTGTTTTGAGAATTCCTAAGCTGGAAAGATGGTCCCTTTCTGGAACTTTTGGCCAAATCTCGCTTTCCTAGCAGAGAAAACTGAATCTGCAAATTGTGAACCCATCTGGATCCCACTCATAACAGCTGCTTTTGTGGCTCTGAATCAAGTTTGAGAAAAGTCTTGCCTGATCTCCACAAGCCATTTCATGTTTTCCTTTGCCTAGCAAGTAATCTGTTTCCCAAAGCAAAGGAAGAAGCTAAATCTTATTGGACTGGAACTGTTTGACTAGCACATGTGCAGCCATGTGTAAGGCAATTGAGAAACACTATTTAAAGACACAGCAACAAGGAAATTGTAGCTCTAAGACACAAAAATATCCAAGAAAACGCAAACATTAAGACTTTCCATTATAAGATCACAATCTGTTTAAAACATAAAATTCTAGAATAACATGTTTCTTCTTCACAGATTGGCAGCCAAGCCCAGTAGATAAGAATCCTGGGTTTAGGAGTCAGTTGTTCAGTGGTGTCTGACTCTTTATGACCCCATTTGGAGTTTTCTTGGCAGAGATACTGGAATAATTTGCCATTTGGTTCTCTAACTCATTTTTACAGATGAATAAACTGAGGTAAATGGGGTTAAATGACTTGCCCACAGGGTTACACAATGAGTAAGTGTCTGAGGCTGGATTTGAACTCATGAATATGAGTTTTCCTGACTCTAGAGACCCTACTCCTCTAGTTGCTGAGCCACTTTGCTGCTCACAGGAATTAGACCTGGGATTTTGCCTCTCACACTTACTGTTATAACCAGTGATGAGTTTGACCCTCCTTTTGGGACCTTTTTAGGGAGCCACATGTTTCTGCCCTTTTCTAAAAGATATTCACAGTAGCTTCTTGTTGGCTCTTATACCTGGGAGTTGAGTCAAAATTCATCAGTGACTGGGCCAGGAAAAGGCTCCCTGTAAATAGGATGCCAATTGGGTTGTTTGGGATTTTGTTACCCTGAAGCAATAATGACTGCACACGCATGGAAGCAAGAACCTGCACTTGCCTAGGCAAACTTGAGACCAGCCTTACTTCCTAACAAATTGTGCTATTCAAAAGTGGTTCCTGTTTGCAGAGGTGGTGAGTTCTTCCTTTTTTGGCAATCTTCAAGAAGCTGGATGGTCACTTGTTGGGTATGTTATAGTGGGTTTTCCTCCTGTATGTGGGTTGGAGATGGCCACTAGAGGTCCCTTCTAACTATCATTCTGCAATCGTGATTTTCTTGGGAGTTCTCTATACCTCTATAGCTCATAAGTGTTTGTTGCAAACTTCATCTCTCCTCAAACCTCCCAAAGCTCCCCTAACTCCACTTTCATCTTAGGACCTAGCAATTTGCCACTGGAAAAAAATGAGAAAAAAGAAACCATTCTCTTTTTCCCTTCTCATTTCATATCCTTCTGACATTTTCTTCCACTTTGCTCTCCATCATTTTAGTCTCCAATGAAGAAGGAACTCTTCCTTTTGCCAAGGCAGACACTTCTACATGTTCCCTTGACCCCATGCTATCCACATCTTACCCACTCTTTCCTTAATCTCCCATCTCTCCCTTTGTATTAAATGTTCCTGGTTTGCTACCTACAAACATGCCTATGTTTTTCCCCAACCTTAAAAAACTATCATTTTGTTCTTAACATCTCCATTAGATATCACCCTAATCATATATTCTCTTCTCGTTTATACTCCTTGAGAAAACCATTATACACTAGGTCCTTACACTTCTCGCAGTCTTCCAAACTCAAAGGAATCTGGCTTCTGATCTTATAATTCACCTGAAATTGTTCTCTCTGCAAAAGTAATAATAATCTTTTTTAAATCAATTTCATTTTGAGCTCCATATTCTCTTCTTCCTACCTCTCCCTCCCACTAAAAGAAAAACAAAATCATTACAAACTCAATGGTTTATTAAGCTAAATCTAATCAACTTTTTAAATCTTTGCCCTTTCTTAATTTTTCTGGAACATTGGACACATGCTCTCTTCCTAGATATTCTCTCCTCTTCTGGTTTTTATAGCACTGCATTCTCCTGGTTGTCCATATATCTGGCTAATTACTTCTTTTCCATCTCCTTTGCTGGTTTCCCCCCCTAGGTCACAGCCACTAATCATGAGTGTCAGCACCCCTAAGGTTCTATTCTAGGTTCTTTTCTCTTTCTCCTATATACTGTCTCACTTGGTGATCTCATGGATTCCTCATGATTTTGTGAGTTCATAGATTTAATTCTTACTCCTATGCAGATAATTCCCAACTCCATAAATTCAGCTCTCATCTCTCTCCTGAGTATCAATCCTGCATCACCAAATCCATCTTGCATATCTCAAATCAGATGCTTCCTCAGCATCTCAAACTCAATATGTCCAAGACAGAACTCATCTTTCTTCTCAGACCTTTCTCTTCTCTGAACTTACCCACTACTATATTAGGTACTATCATCCTTTGTCACTCAATTTTGCAACCTTAGTGTCATTCTTGATCACTCACTCTCCTCTTCTCGTGTATCCAATCTTTCGCAAAATCATTGTCATTTCTAACTTCAGAAGTCTTTGTGATATGTTGCTACAACCTCTTTTCTATTTTTTTCTGCATCAATGTTCATTAGGGTTATCATTCTATAGTTTTCTTTCTCTGTTTTAACTTTCCCTAGGTTAGGTTTCAAGGCCATGTTTGAATCAAGCAAAGAAATTTGATAAGACCCCTTTTTCCCCTTATTTTTTGCAAACAGCAACTATAATATTAGAATTGTTCTTTGGAAGTTTGATAGAATTTCTTTGTAAAAACCATTTTTTCCTTCATGTTTCTTGAATATATCCCTTTCTCTCCACTCACAGCCACTAACCCAGGACAAAACTTTGTCAGCTTTTGGTACCTCTGCCTCAAGTCTCTCTCCCTATTACAATCAATCCTCCAGATTGCTGCCAAAGTGATTTTTCCTAAAGCATGAGTTCTTCACCCCTTACTCAATATACTTGTACCCCTACTACCTCTAAGGTCAAATATCAAGTTCTTTGTTTAGCATTTAAAGCTCTTCACAATTTAATCTCTTCCTAGCTTTTCAGTTTTCAAAAACTTTACTCCTTTTCATGCATACAATGATCTAGTAGCCATAGATCTAAATGATACTTCTCCCACAGTCCACTTCCTCTCATTGCCTTTGTATTGATTGATCCCCTGGCCTACATGCCTAAAATGCTTTCCCTCCTTTTAGAGTCCCTGACTTCCTTCAAGACTTAGCTCAAATGTTACCAGGACTTTCCTTGGCCCTTCATTTCTTCTCTTCCCCACAAAGTTTACCTTCTAGCAATTCCATGTATATCTATTTATAATGTAAATTCCTTGAAAGCAGGGACTGTTTCTGCCCTTTTTTGTATCTACTGCTTACTGCAATACTGACATATAAGAAATGTTTTAAAACATGCATGTTGATTGACTAATTGATTTGTTTGTTGGGTTCTACTTCACACTTGGGACAATTAACCAAAAAGTTCAAGAAAAGGCTGATTTTCTTCATTTTAGGGGTCAAGCACTCCAGTCTACTTCCAAGTACCATAGTCTACTTCAGCCCTTTTGTGGAAAGGGACACAGAGGTCACCAATGATACTATGTGCTTAATGGGCAAGTTATCTTTTTATGATATTTATATATCAAAGGCATAAGTAGTTACGTTAAACAGAAGTTCTATATAATTTTTTTCCTGCTGGATTTGGCTGGTAACATATAGAAAAGCTGATGGTTTATATAGAAGCTATCAATTAAATTAATTTTTAGTTGACTCTAGTAAAACATCTTTGTTGTTGAGTCATTTCAATTATGTCCAACACTTTCTGATTCCATGTGGGATTTTCTTGGCAAATGTACTCTAATATCTTTTCCTTCCTTTTCCTTTCCTAGTTCATTTTACAAATGAGGAAACTGAGGCAAAAAAGGTTAAGAGAATTGCCCAGGGTCACATAGTTATTAAGTGTTTGAGGTCAGATCTGAACTCTGGACCTTCTGATTCCAGGCCCAGAACTCTATTCACTGCACCTAAAATAACCTATCTGGCAAAATCATCGTCATCATTTCATTTCTTGTCTATGCTTTGTTTCCTTCATTTCTTTTTGTTGTCTTACTGTTTCAACTAACATTTCTTGCATTGTGTAAATTATAATGGTAACAAAGGGCATCCTTACTGAAAAGGATGCTAGTTTATCCTTATTTCATTTAATGTTGGCTGTTGGCTTCAGATTCTACTTATATTAAGGAAAGATTCTTTTATTACTGTTTTCTGAGGTTTTGAACAAGAATATGTGTTGTTTTTGTCAAAAGCTTTTTCCACCTATTGATATAACCATATGATTTTTATTGTTCTTATTAAAATATGGCCAATTAGATTTGTAGCTTTCCTAATAATAAATCAACCATGCCTTCCTGGTACAGATTCAACCTAGTCATGGCACATAATGTTTTTGTTAGGTTGCTGCAGCCTCTGCAAAAAAAAAAAAAGGTTTTTTGCATCAATTTTCATTATGGATATTGTTCTATAGTTTGTTTTGTTTTGTTTCCATTCTAGCTTCCCTAGTTTAGGTATCTAAACTATGTTGGTATCATAGAAGAAATGTGATAGGTTTCCTTTTCCTACTTTTGCAAACAGTTTGTTTAATATTGGAATGAATTGTTCTTGGTATGTCTAACAAATTTCCTTGTAAATCCATTCTTTTTTTTTTACTTGCCCCTTATTCTAATAAATCTGAGCAATTCTATTTCCTAATTTCCTGAAATATTATATCTAGGCTCTTTTTTTTCCCTCCATAGCTTTCAGGTAGTCCAATGATTCATAAATTATCTATCTCTCCTTGATCTATTTTCCAAGTCAAATTTTAAAAATAGTATACATTTTCTTCTACTTTTTTTTAGTCTTTTGATTTTGCTTTCATATTTCCTGTTGTCTCATGGAATCATTAACTTTTTTTTGATGCCTTTTAATTTTCAAGAGTCTACTTAGGTAAAGCTTTGTACCTCTTGTTCTATGTTGTTCTCTTTCCAAATTTTCCTCCAAAGCTTTCATTTATTTTCCAATTATTCTCTCTAGCACTATCGTTTCAATAATAACATATTAAATTCATTATCATTTTATTTTAGGGATTCTAATTGGCCTTGTGGTCAAACTTTGTGTTTCCCTTTGAGGCTTTGATTATAGGAGTTCTGGAAGTATTCTCCACTTCTGGGTTTGTTTCTTGGGCATCTTTGGCATCATAATAGATCTTTATCATTGTAGGCTTTTTTTTTGTTTGTTTGTTTACTCATTATTCTGGCCTTTTTCACATATTAGGACTTCCTGTTAGATCCAGTCTCTGTACCTTTCTAACAGGACCACTGTGGCCTTTGTATGGTCCCTGGTTTGTCTCTTCTGGGGTCCTGCTACTAGGTTCTCCAGGTACTGAATGCAATGTTCTTCAAGGATCAAAGGATCATAGGGGTGCCTCAGGCCAGGAAGCTGTAAACTTTCAGTGGGCTTTATGAGGTCTGACCTAGGGTGTGTTCTGATTGATGCTATCCTCAGTTTTGCAGTCTCCAAATCTGGATCTAGGCAACACAGTCACAGATTTACCCCCTTGATTAGGCTCCCAGTACTGCCAGTCCCAGTCCCTGTTACTTGCTGGAAATATCTTTCAGGATCAGAGCAACACTGCCGCCTGTTTACCCCTGTTCTGAACCTATGGTTGATTCCAATATCTCATTCAGAGGTAAAATCAACAGCACTTCATATCTGTTTTGAGTCCAGAGTCTAAGCCCATGATTCTGGCATACTCTTATTCAGTAGTTCCTGCCCTAGTCACTTCCCTGCGTCACAGGGTCCCACTGTTGTTTCTCCTTAGATTTTTTGATCACTACTCAGTATGGTGCTTTGTTTTTTTTTTAATCCATACCTTCTGTCTTAGAATCAATACTAAATTCTAATTCTAAGGCAATAGAGAGATAAGGATTAGGCAATTGGAGTCAAATGACTCACCCAGGGTCACACAGCTGTAAGGGTCTGAGGCCAGATTTGTACTTTGGACCTCCTATCTCCAGGCCTGGCTCTCTATCTACTGAGCCACCAAGCTGCCCCTAGAATGGTACTCTTCTTAGACCTTTGTTGGAATAGTCATTGTAAGACTTGAGCTACCCGGCTTCCACCTACTCTGATATCTTTGCTTGTCAGTCCCACAGCAACTCTTTAGGCCTCAATTAAGTAAGGGTTTTAATATAATCTGGGAAAAGTTCTACATCTACACTGAGAGCTGATAAAAATGACAGATCTTACTTCTATTTATTCCATCAGGTACCTTCACTAAAATCTGGGTAAACATCATCATTAGTAAAGCATAGATTCACCTTTTCCAAAAGAGAATCTAAAGAAGACAGATTTACCAAGTAAAAATAATTAGGTTGTAAACAATTGTATTAAAGTAATTTCAATGAAAATCAGAGCCAAATTATATTTTTGCTTCTGCCAGTTCTGGGATAGGCTTGTAGGTACAGGACTGCACTGCTATATAGTTAAAGGGTTTGCTTTGTTGTATTTAGGAGATAGAGCATATTTAAATACACATAGATTTCACTCAATTCCAAAATCTCAAAACCTCAAAAAATCTCAAAAGGTAGTTTTGAGAAAAACCCTCAAAGAGTAGTTGCCTCTACATAAGGAAAGGAATACCTACATGTTCCTTGATATATCAACTTAATGTAGCAGTTACTTCCAAGAGATAATTTCAAATAATTAAGCTAGTCCAAATTTTAGAAGGAATAATTGGTTCCCATATATATTACAATCCAATAATTTTTCAGAAGTAAACAACATTATCAGAGAAATGTATGTCTGGGGGGAAACCTATGGGGCAAAACCAACAGGAAAGATATATTTGTTCCAGTTAGGATATCAATAGAGCTAGAGAAAGGCCTTCAACAAGTAAATGGACTTCTTTGTGTGAAGGATTATGGGAAAACATGGACAAGAATCACACAATATAGGTAGCACGGATAATTGAGATCTGTATTATTAAAAGATATATAAATATTGATGAAATAAATTACATAATGATTTCATGTAATCTCTGAGGATCCTTATCCCAATTCCCACTGGCTTTGTTCATTCAAATCCTAGACCATGATTCCTCAATGGAGTAAGTTTGAGAGATATGGGGAGATTTAATGTCATCAGAGTCCCCACTAGTATATACCCCACTGCTACCTCACCCTAGTCATTTAATCAGCCAAACTTAAGGAGCTTTTAGAAAAGGTTATTTACAAAAGTGAAATTATAAAATATAATTGATACAAACATTCTTCCAAAAGTTTGTGACACTTTTTTCCCACTAGTACATATCAGGTTCAGGGTATAGAGTCTCAAGCTTAGAGACCACTAAGTCCAGGCAGCAAAGGGGTAATTATAGCTCTTGGATCCTAGAAGTTTTTTCCCTCATTTGTAAGATATTCAATTAGTTTCCCTTAGGCATGATGAATATATGTCCATCTAAATCCTTGATACCAAGGCAGATCCAACCTTTAGCTGATTCCTTAGGGATGAAAGAGGAGGAAGAGGGAAATGATGCTAGGACACCAATAGGAAGATGAGAAGTCCAAACTCCTCCAAACCTTTTTGAAGTTTGCAAAATCTTCCTTCAGGCAAAGGCTAGAAAGGGGAAGGAGACCTACCTAAGGTCAAACTAAGTCTTCTTCTTCACCTCCGACAACCCTTAAGTTTCCTCAAAGATATACTCGTAGAACACACTTGTTGCAATTTCTATAATTTTGTCTTCTCAGCTCATTTGCTAGTTTATAGATTAGCTCAGATTATTCAAACAAGAGGCAGATAGGTGGCAAAGTAGATAGAGTACTGGACCTAGAATCAGGAAGACTCATCTCCCTAAATTCAGATCTGGCTGCAAATACTGTGACCTTGGACAAGTCACTTAACCCTGTTTGCCTCAATTTCTTCATCTGTAAAATGAGCTAAAGAAAGAAATAGTAAACCAGGCGAATATCTTTGCCAAGAAAATTCCAAATATTGCCAGGAACTTGGACACAACTGAACAATAAAATTCCAACAGGATTCTAGTGCAATATCATTCCAGTTAAAAACCTTGACCTGGGCTGCTGAACTTGTTTTAAAATATTTTTATATCTATTAAACATAATTGCTTTCCTTTGTAAACCCGTGCATTTTATTTTATACAGTTTAAAACATTATTCTGAGAAAGAGTTCAGTCTTCACCAGACTGGCAAAGGCTGTCCATGACACAAAATGAAGGTTAGGAATCCCTTCTCTAAGGCCTATGATTGACGGATTAGATTGATTTAAATGTGTTCTCAATTAGTTAAGGTATCAAAGTTCAAATAGAGTGGGCCGGTTTCAACCCTGCCTTTATATAAGAATTATTAAATGAAGTTCTATAAAATTATAGATTGTTAGAGCTAGTAAAGATCTTATAAAACATGCCTGTCCTCCACCATGTTTTGGGAGAGATCCAAAATAAGACACTTCTAACGTGTCTTATTAAAATATACTTCCGGAGCTCCTTATAGTCAGAGCACCTTAGAGCAAGGAGGATGCATTTCAGAAGCCAGTGAAATAGATGCCAATCGTCATATCTCTTGTTCAACATGCAAAGCAGATAAATGAAACTACATTCACGACTATTCATTTAGAGAGGCTGAGGTGGTGTGGAATAGTAGATAGAGTTGGCCTTGAAGTTAGACAGCCTGGTGCCTGTGGCCCTCCGCAAGTCACTTAATAAGAGTATTTCTATTACATTTCAGCTTTACACGTCGGCTTATTTGACCACCTCTCCAACCTCTGCCCAAGCCCTGTATTGCTGGAGTTCATTAGAGAGTTCTCTTTATCAACGAAATTCTACGCCCCTTCTACGGGCCTGACTGAAGGGCTGATGGATTGGAGGAAGGTCCCGGAACTACGATGGGCCAGAGATGCTCTCAGCAGCAGTTCTTACTTGTCCTCTCTGCACCTTGGTGCATCCGGAGCACGCGCCACATTGAAGGTGCGTCTCTTATACGGTTGCAACCAGCTAGGTTAGGGTTACACCAGGCCTAGCAGCCTTTTGGGGTTCTACTGCTTCCTCCCTCCAGCGCTACGGTTTTTCTCTTTTATTTCCCGCTAAACGGAGACCTTAAGCCTACACTCTGCTCTCCCGCCTAGTATTGCCCAGCCCTGCCCACCCCCTCTGTCACAATTGCCCCAACCCTCTCGACCTCCCCCACCCGGTCCTTCCCTCAAACAGTAGCCTTCTATTGGCCGAAGACGTCAAAGGAGACCAATTACCAAAGTGTTTTCGGCCTGGGGCCCAACCTCCACTTGACAAGCGGTTGGACTTACCAATGAACTAAAATCTTAGTAGTAGGCGGCACCGATGCAATGAGATCTCGGGACTGGTAGAGTAGCGGCTGTGCCGCCCAATGGATAAACGCAGTCCCGAGATCAGGGGCGTGGCTAAATTGGTCGTTAGGGGGCGTGGCGTTAGTTGCCCGGGAGGGGCCGGTAGCGGCGGGAGCAGCGCGGCACCGGCCCGGGGGTTCCGGCTGCATTTCCATGAGAGCAGCCGGCAAGAGCGGAAGAACTGGAACCGAACCGGTGGAAAAATCACGTCGCCATCGCCAGCCAACGAAGGTAAGGGCCATGATCCTAGCCACCCCGGCAGTCGGGCCTCGGCTCCGGGTACCATCCCCATCCCCCTCGGTGGATTCCCCATCCATCCATTTCCTTCCCTTGGACCCCAGGATGGCTCGTCCCCCCGCCTTCCTGGCCCTGTTTGCCGCTTCCTCTCTAGGGTCCTGCCGACTCTTCTCCACTTCTTACCTAGTCTCTGAGATTCCTCTGCCTTCCGTCCTGGTGTCTTCCCTTAGCGCCTCGCATCGGGAGGTGCTTCCTTGACTGATCCTCCTCCGATATTCGTACCCGGAATCCACAGCCCTTGCGGGCACTGCCTACCCCATCCCGAGGCCTTTCATCGAAGCTGAGCCCCTCCAGGCTTCTGTGTCTCTCTCCTGTCCCGGGGGCCTCCTTGTCCTCACCCCCGGGAAGGCTCCATTGGAACTAGAAGTGAAGCGAGCTGGTGTCCTGATATATAACTCTGCTAGTCCTTTGTCCCTGTCCCTTCTCTTTCTCTCCCTGCTCTTGAGTTCCTTTAGCTTCTGTGTCAGTCTCCACCATCTCCTCCCATCCCCTTGGGGAAGGCTACCGGGGGTATTTGGAAATCATCTCCAATGAGGAACTGTTGAAGGGAACCTGGAGATGTTTACCACAGAAAAGGGAAGACTTAGAGAAGATTGCGTGATAGTTGTATTTTAATATTTGAGTAGCTGTCGTGCAAAAAAGGGAGGCGTACAGGTTTGTTCCATGTCATGCCAAAGGTCAGAGCTAGAACCGAAAGGCTAAAGTTACAGGGTAGGAACATTATGGCTTAATATAAGCCAAACTTTTTTACGTTTTGAGCTGTCCAGCAGTGGAAAGGGAAGTTCTTTGTCAAAGAATTGAGCATCCTATCACTGAAAGTATTCAAGGAGAAACTTGGATGACCATCCCCCAGAGAAGCTGCAGAAAATATTCTTGCACTGGGGTGGGAGGTTGGATGAGATGACCTCTAAGGTCCCTTTCTAGTCTTAAGATTCTATGAGCTATTCTGAGGCCTTTAAAAGGTTCAGTATGCAAGGGATGAATAATGAGTGTTGAAATATGACTTCTGTGAATTTAGGACCCTCAGCTTGGGTGGTAGCAAAGAATATTGATCATATCCCCAAAGACTGGTTTATAAACTACTATGAAATCTAATCATCTGAACTTGTAGATATAGCTATCAATTTTCCTTCCTTCATTGATCCTCCTAACCCTTCAATTTTGATACTACAGCTAGTTTCCCTTTATCATCCTAGCATTCTGCTATCCAAAAACATACATAGTCTTCTAAGTATAGACTCAAAAGAGACAAATTGGAAGGCTATGTGTTTATCAGATTAATTATGATGTCTTCACAATGCTTTCTGGACTCCTGTAGTATTTCATTACTTCTAAATTAAAGAGCCATAAGTATAAAAGAAAACATTGGCCCAGTTCTGTTGTCACTCCGTTCTGTTCTGAGAGAACTATAATGAAGGAAGAAGCTTTTTAAAAATTTCTGAAGGTTATTTAAACTTTCCTAACTTGTAGTTGAAATGACAATGATAAATCAGATGGCAGGTGCAGTAGAATTTCTGTTTTCTGCTGTTGGGCATTAGAATGTTCTACCAACAGGGAGAGTGAATCATAAAACTTCTTGTGGTCTCTTCCCTTCCTGCCTGCTTTAACATATGCTATGCTCTGGATAATGAATTTGGAATTTGATTAGTTCATTCCCACCCTCCATTTATTAGGGTAATCAAAATTTAGAGCTGGAAAGAACCTTAGTCATCATTTTGCACAAAACTCTCAATTTTATAAATGATGATAAAATTGAGCCACAGACAGGTTTTGATTTGTATAGCAAGTCACACATTCTAGGTATTGGGAAATTCAGGAGTAGGAGCTAATTCTCTTCACTTAATAGTCCATGAGAGCATCACATATAAACAATGCCTTTCTACTTAATCTTCTCCCTTGTGATGTTTGAATTGTAGTGTGTTTTTTTGTTTATGTCTTTTACTTTTCTTTTTTATCCACCTGCTATTTTTTTGGTTCTGTCCTCTATCCAGGATTTCACTAGCATTTGCCCAATTATTACTCTGATCCATTAAATGTTATCCCAATTTTTACTTGTAGAGATTCATGTGTTTTTCCCAGGGATAGGGACTGCATCTTTTATTTCATTTGCATAGAGAAATCCTAGGTGAAGAAGGAAACTCTACCAATGAAAGAAGGCACTCTCTTCAACTTGGAGTTTTAAAGTATTTCCTGGAGCCCTGAGAGGTCATGCAGTCTAAGTAAATTATAGTGTGTTTTCTTATTATTTTCTGTCATATATTGGACAACTGTGTTGCCACTAGATTTTATAATGAAATAAAAGTGTTCACTATATCTTTTTTTAACTTGCTTTTTAGCTTGATGAATCAGTAAAGAAAGACCATGTAGACAACCATTTTCAATAGTACTCTATTTCTTTACCCATTGAATTTGAGATTGTTGTGGGTGTTGTCCTTCATTTGGCTCATTTACCAGTCATCTAGACAATGCACTTTGATTCTAAATTGATGAACATTTAAAACCCAAGTTGTCATGAGACATTGATTATATTAAATGCTTTTTGGAAGTCCAGGTATCATCTGACAACTGCATTCAAGCAAAGACTTAGTCATTTGAGTAGGGGTGAAATAAGTAGTTCTATGTCTGGCATAAAAAAGGGCTATGACTTGATTGCTGGGAGTCTTAAGTGTTCATTAATTTATCAGTTTCTTCCCTTTCTTAACTTGTGCTTCAAATGGCAAGTGCAGTAGAATTTCTCTTTTTGACTGTTGGGTTTTCCTTCCATTTTCACTACCACCCTCATCCCAGTGTCACCTTCATGGCTTTTCAAAATAGCTGCCAAAGGTAGTTTAATAAATTTACCAGCAAGGCCCCTTCAAGCTATAAGATACTTGTCATCTTTATTTCATCCAAAACACCAGGCAGCTTTCGTTTTCCTGTGAATATATCTGCTTTCAGGATATAGCTAAAGACTTTAATTCCTGTTTGACTAGCTTATTTTTTTCTTTCTTTTCTTAAAGGTAGATTTTTAGTAGTTTTTAGAGTAGTTCCAGAACTCAGACATTTTAGAATTTCAGAAAATAAACAAAGCCTGTTCTTTTTGTAGGCTGTGGTACAAGTTCATGGGAGAGATGAAGAAAATGAAGAAATAATCCATGCACTTATGGAACTTATAGTCCAGTAGTATAATTTATAGTATATTAGAATGTTCCTTGTTCCTTTTTTTAATTAAAAAAAAATAAAAAGGCTACTTCCTCTTTAGTATTTTTCCTCTGCTATAATGATAAAATTAGTGAAAGGGCTTTCACTTGGTTTTAGTTATTTTCTTTCTACACCTCCTTGAAAATTTTTGGTTTGACTCCCAAACAATCTTTTGGTTTTCCCAGATCCTATATTTCTCTTGTTTCATTCATAATAAGGAGATAAATTTCATCTTTTTCTTTCCTTTTTATCTTTTTCCATGTACTCTATGGCAGGATTTTCTCCATGGCAGAACTACTGGATGTGTGCCTATTTTCATTTAGTTGTCATTTTAGCCAGCACTGTACCCACTATAAAGAAAGAATGGCATAAGGCCATGTTGGCGAAGCTGTGGCATGGTTGTTGGGGGGAGGGCTGCTCAGTTCCTCCTCTCCACAGTGCCTGAGGACATTTTTGCATGTCCCTCCCCTCTGTCCAGCTGCTCAATGCTAGCACTTCCACCCTCTACTGTCTGGGGGTAATAATATGAGGGGGTTACAGTCAGCTTGAAGTTGCATTTGGGCACAAAATCTTGAAAATGTTTGCCAGCACTGGCATAGGGTATTCCTTTGGCAGTATCGCCATGCTTTACTGAAACTTCAAATATTGGTTAATTCATGGGTTAGAAGATTGTAACCCTTCCTGTCTGCTTTGATACTAAAATAGTCTCTTTTAGGAAGATCGTACTATTTATGGATATAGTACAGTTCTGTGTTTTGTGCAGCTTTCTAACATCCTCAGCCTAGTTGGGGGAAAGTTATTGAGCTTCCTTATTGATAGCCCAATAGTACTATTTTTTTTTATCTCGGGGGTACTTTTTTTGTTTTATAGAACCTTTTTTTACTTTTTTTCTCAATTAACAAGAATTTATTTCCTCTCCCCTTCACCTCCCCACCCCTGCCAAAAAAACAAAAACAAATCTTTATAACAGACATGAAGTCAGCAAAATAAATTTCTGCATTAGGCATGACCAAAGGTTTATATTTTACTCTTCTTCTTCAGGTCATCACCCCTCTTCCAGGAGGTAGGCAGGAAGGTTCTTCATCTGTCCTCCATTTAGAATCACAGTTGGTCACACATTGACCCAAGTGTTTAGGATACATTCTAATCATTCAGTGACCATTTGTCAAGCTCCTACTCTTTCAGACTCTGTTAGGTACCAGAAAAACCGAAAGGAAAGAAAAAAAAGAAGGAAAAAACCCATCCTTGCCCTCAAGAAGTTTATATTTTGCTGATATGTGTAAATAGAGACTCAAATGTTTAATCTGGCCTAAGATCTTATATTTCAGGGCCCTCCTTTTGCAGTTAAGAAAAAAAGGTCTAGGAAGGGTTGTGTCTTCCCCAAGGTCATATAGCTAGGTAAATGACAGGCAGTTGTCTCCTTCTGTGCTTTGGACTCAGAACCATTATGTTTTCATATTTAAAGCTTTCTTTTCATGAAAATCATGGGTATGAAATGATCTGACTCATACCTATGCTTGTGGTCTGGGACATCTTGCTATAGTGACACAGCTGGGTGCACTGTTTGTATAAATTAGCAGCTGGAAGAAGGTTCATTCTGTGTTCTCCTTCACTGGTAAAAGAACTGATAAGTAAACAGCTTGTTAGGGAATTGGAGCATTGGCACCCGTGGATTTTCCCTGGTGTGTGTGTTTCTTGTATTTTCCCTGAATTGGGACTCAGAATTAGTTATTATAGTGGTGCTGTTGGAAATCAATAAAATTAACTAGAAGATTTACTCCAAACAGGCCAAGTTGCTTATGATGGCTGCCTAGCTTGAACTATGAAACTTAACCTTTTATGTTTTTAGTGTTATTACAAATAACTCATTGTATTTAGATAGCATTTGTAAATGAAAGTACTTCCCCAATTCCTGGTGGCAAATAATTTCATTCTCCTTATATAAATACAACCTAAACAAATCCAGATAATATAACTTCGCAAGTCATATCATGACTTAGTGAAAGTATCTAGGAATCATAGGGCTGGAATGGACCTTGAGTTACTTGGGGTCTACTGGGTGTGACTACACAGAAAAGATAACTTCAGTTTCTTTCTTACTCTTTAGAAAAGATTCCCCAACCACCTTTGGCATTTATTTTCAGCATTTGTAAACCTTACAGCACAATATAAATGTGAATTGTTTCTTTTTGTTACAGTTTTTTTTCAAAAGGCACTTTTTCCAGGAAGCTGTCCCTGATTTCCCTCTCTGCTTTCTAACTCAGCTAAAGTAGTTTCAATTTTCTATTAATTTCTACAGTAATTTGTCATTCTTATATTACATTTATATTGTAATTTTATTTTAATTTGTAAGCTATTATATCATAATTTAAAAGTTTACGTTTTTTAAATGATAGTATTTTTGTAGATCTGCAACCTTAACCCTCCGAGTACACACAAACCTAAGCAGAATCTGGTCTTGTTTAGTAGTTGGCTGGGAGGCCATCTTGGAATACCAAGTGCTTTTAGGGCAGGGCCATGAATCAGGGACTCATTTTCCTGAGTTCAAATCTGGCCTTAGACACTTAACAGTATTGTGACCATGGGCAAATCATTTAACCTGAGTTGCCTCAGTTTCCTCATATGTAAAATGAGCTGGAAAAGGAAAAGTGGCAAACCACTTGAGTATCTTTGCCATGAAAATCCCAAATAGGGTCACAAAGAGTTGACCACAATTTAAACTGATCAATAACACCTCTTTGAAAACTACTAGCCCTATAAGGGTATGGGGTTAGGTCTTCCTTTTGTGTCCAACAGTGCTTATATGAAGCCATCAATGTGAACTAATTAATATGAGTCTTTTTTTTTTGTTTTATCCTCTGTGCTATGATATGTTAGTATCCACTTGTCCTGCCATTAGTGGAATAAGAGAGAATCTGGTTACACTATTCCTTCATATTTTTGGAAGCTTTTAATTTGGAGTCTTTTAATATATCCTTTAGTTATTCTTCTTTAAATTATTATTAGTAATCATGATATCCAGCACTGATATAATGCTTTAATATTTGCCAAGCACCTTATACATGTTCTATCATTTGATCATTTAATAAAAGTCAGTTCCTTTAGCCTTTTTTTTTTGAGGTCCATTGCCTAAGCCTTTAAGTCATTTTGCTTTTCTCCTCTGAAAACTTTCCTGAGTTCTCATTTTAATTGCATGGTCTGAAATTAAACCTAGCATGCTAATAAAAGCTTTACTGTTAAGCATCAAGAAACTATATGCCATATTCTTCTTTACATATTATAATGTCATTGTACCTTCTTTAAAGCTATAGTACCAAGTTGATAATTTGTTAGCTTGTAGTTTACTCTGACCCCCTCCATCTTGTCTTGCTGTGCTTTTCCAACCTCAGTTCGATTTTCATTGAGTGTTGCTGTGTTCTCCCCTGAGTGAATTACTCTTATCACTTTCCCTATCAAATTTCTTCCTGATTATATCTGCCTATGTCTCCAATTTACAGTCATCTTGAACTTTAATTTGGTTCTTCAAGATGATAGATACTTGATCCCATCTAAAGCCTTTGATTTCTTATCCATGCTCTACTGCTGTTTAGCCAAACTACCCTATTATTGCTAAATTGGTATTAAGATGTGAAATATGAAGCAGCCTAAAATAACACTGTCAAATTTTCTCTTCCTTTTTTATCCTTATAGAAAAAAAAGAAATAGGCTTAGAGAATTATTTACCAAAATACAAATGTATGATTTATGTGTCTATATAATGTTTACTTGATCATGTTGTTATATTTGTTGAAGGAAGAATTAATTTTTCTTTCAGAATTTTGCCTTTAAAAATGTTTTTGATACCTTTTGTTTTTAATACCACAGCTATTTCTCAATACATCCCTTTCCTATACAAGCACCCATAGAAACCTTCCTTGTAACCAAGAAGAATAGTAAAGCAAAACAAGTTGACACATTGACTTCATCTAAGAGTATATGTAATGTTTGGCATCTACATTCCCCTTAGAGAGATATGATTCATGACCTGTTCTCTGGAACCAACATTGGGCACTGCATTTGACCGGAGTTCATTTGTCTTTAACTGTTATTTTCACTTATATTACTATAGTCATCTGTATGAATCTCCTGATTCTATTTTCTTAGCTTTTTATCATTTAATACTAGCTTTTTCAAACTTCTCAAAATTATTCAGATTTTGCATATTTTAATAAACTACATGCTACATTTTGTTTAGCCATTGCACCAACATTGTTTCCTTTTGGGGAAGCTAACAGAAGTGTTGCTTTAAATATATTAACATATGTGGGACCTTTCTTTCTCTCTATGAGAGAAATGGGAATGTGTCCATTAGTGGGATGACTAGGTCAGAGGATATAAACAGTTAATAACTATTCTCATATAATTCCCAATCATTCTGGAATCCATTCACACCTCTACCTATTGTGTATTTGTGTACCTGTCTTCTCACAGACCATTATTTTAGTTTTATATTATCTTTACCAGTTTGATGATACAACAATCTTGGAGTCATTTTAATTTGGATTTCTCATTACTTTGGAGCCTTTTTCATCTGTCTGCAAGCCTGCAAGTCTTATTTTGAAAACTGTCCATTTCTTTTGCCCATTTATCTTTGCCTACTTTTGAAGTGTGACCTTGAGCAAATGATTTAATCCAGTTAGGGATTTTCAGTTTTCCTAGGAGTTAATAGAGATATTTGCAGCCTTCTCTAATTGCAATTAAAAAAATATTGTTACACTGTACAACATACAGAAAAATCAAGCATTTCTATTTTTAAATATTGTATGAGACACTGAAATTTGAAATAATCAGTAATGTGTTTACATAAGATTCTTCTGTCTCCTGAGATGATGACTCTGTTATAACACCTGAGCCAGGAAGTTGGAAAGAGGGAGAGGTTTGGGTTTAGAGGTCTGAATTTGTTGTCATTTGAATGGTGTTCTCTGACTAGTTGTTTGGATTCACATGCTTAATTAAGTTTATAAAATACATTTCCAGACACAAAAGTGTTAGGTAATAATTCCAATTGTTGCTTTTTTTTTTAATTCAAGTAGTTTTTCTTACAGAGATATAATATGGTTACTGTTTGCCATCATAGCCTAGATATGGGAATTTAAGGAACCTTAAGGGTTACAAGGAATAATAAAGATCATCCAAGTCAACCCTGCTACCCACAGGAGAAACTCCAACATTACTGACAACATTTCTATATGAAGTCAATTTGACCTATCTATATTATTTAAGGGAAGCTTTTCAAAGAAAGCTTTCTCTTTGAAATGTATGATATATGTTAGGGGAAACATATTTTGCCTTCCTCATTATGTTTTACTTTTACTAACTATAAAATTTATATTCCCTGAATTCATTCAATAACTGATAGTGCCAGGAAGCAACCCAGAGCATGCTGGATTATCCATTTGTCACAAAAAAGATAACTTGGAGCTCACTGTCAATGACAGTTGTTTCTGAACTGCTCCCTTTGCTCACTGTTGATATAATTGAGCTCATTTTCTTGTGAATTGCAGGGAATTTTATTGGCTTTCAGCAGTGATCTGATTTTGACATTAATCCTACCTAAAAACTGAGATAAATAAAATATAACTAGATATTTATGGTGATTTGGGCTTCCTACTTCTGTGACTGATTTTTTATATCTTAGATGCCAAACAGTCCTGGTGCTGCATTTGTGATATAAACTCAGTGTAAATGAAATCATTATTTCTAGCACCTCACATCTCATTTCAATTTGATGATTATGTGCCAAATACCCTTTGCTTCTAATGTAGGAAATACACCAACTACAGTTCCATTCTCCATTCTAATCATGTAAATCAAGTGCTCCTTCTTATCAGTGACATTGAAAAATATACCCTTCTAAATAGTGACATAATAGAAAATGCCAGATAAATTATTCCCAAGTATCTTTTCCTTACTTAAAAAGCTTCATAAATCACATTTCCTAGCCAGTCATTGTTATCACTAATATATTTATTGAATGCATACCTTATGTTAGGAATTATATAGTATATTCAGTGTGAGGGAGAAGAGGATAGACTTGGAGATTTAAGGAGAGCAGGCTTAGGAAGAGAAGGGAATAGACCTTATAGAGTTCCTACCCTCTCCAGGCTCTGGAGCTAAGTACTTTACAAATACTATCTCATTGAACTTCATGACAACTTTGCAAGGTACTATTACTATCCCCATTTTACAGATGACGAAACTGAAGCAGACAGAGAGGTTAAGTGACTTGTCCCAGGTCATATTAGTGTGATTAGTGTATAAAGGTGGATTTAAACTCAGTTTCTTCCTGACTCCAGATCACAGGTAGTGAGGGCCTATTGGGTTTTAATTTTAAAAAATATTGTATAGAACATGCTTTAAAAATTATCATTTACAGAGAAATGGCCCAATTTACCAGATATTAGTAGGCCATACATAGTCTAAAGTTTGGACTTACGCTAAGTTCCATGTCACCATTGTCACTCCTTGTATACAATTACGACAGAAATAGCATTTTTTCTCTTTGTTAAGCACCTTTTATGAACAATGTTCTGTACTAAATGTAGGAATGGCAGCAAAGTTGAGAAGAATGTACTCTAAAAAAATACCTCATTCACACATAGCTGCTCATATAGTGTCTCTCTCATTAGACTATGAAGAGGAACCACCCTGCCTTTCTTTGTACTCCCAGTACACAGTAGCTGCTTAATAATTAGTGTTTATTGACCAACCGATCGAACTAGTAATGGCAAAGGATGAAAAATGCAAAAATATAACATGTGGTTTTTTAAAAATTACTTTGACAAAAAATATTACTTTGACCTGCTAGTTTGTTTTTAATCTTACGTCCCCGCTCACCCCCGATTACTTCCCAGAAAGCCACTTTGATGAGCCAGAAATTTTTGCCTTAGGCTAATTGCTCCAGTCTCTTAAATTGATTATGAAAATACTAAAATATTTAGGGAATTATTTTCCATTTTTTCTTGAATCTTAAAAGAATCCACTTATGACACAATTTATATTCTTCCAAATCCTTGTTTTATTTCTAGGTTAATTCAAAACTTACATGTTACAAACCAAGGGAATGTATTAAAATATATATTCTTTAGAGAAAATAAAAGGTATCATTTATCATTTTATTAATTAGAAAATCTGTTCTTTTAAGATTATTCTGGTTGGACCAGTGTTGGCTTTGACTCTTTGACTCTACTTCTGATTCACTGTGACATTACTAAACATACATGCTCTAGCTGATTCATTCCTAAATCAAATATACTTTGGGTTTTTTTAGGATGCTTGTAAGGAAAATCATTTGCTTTTTCTTATCTTAGAAATGATAATTCTACTTTTGAGACTATAAACTTACAAATGAGGAAGGGGTTCTAGATGATCTCTAAGACCTCTTTCAGCTTTTCATATTCTATAGCTTTGTGAAATAAAAGGGAAAATTATTTGTACAATTGTTCATAGTAATGCTTTTTTTTTAAAACCCTTACTTTCTGTCTTAGAATAAATACTGTGTATTGGTTCCAAGGTATAAGAGTGGTGAGGGCTAGGCAATGACTTGTCCAGGGTCACACAGCTGGGACGTGTGTCTGAGGCCAGACTTGAACCTAGAATCTCCTGTCTCCTGGCCTGGCTCCCTTGAGCTATCCAGCTGCCCCCTAGAAATGCTGTTTTTGAAAGAAAAAAAGATGTGGGGGGTGTAGAATATTACATTTGTCCCACAATAAGGGAACAGGTTAACAATTTATGGTATGTCAACAGCATCATCATATTAGAGGGAGAAGTAGAAGTAACTGGTATTTATATAGCTATTTAAGATTTGTAAAGTGCTTTACAAATATCTCATTTTATCCTCACAACAATCCTAAAACCCAGATGGTATTATTATCCCCATTTTACAGATAAGGAAATTGAAGCAGAGAGAGATTAAGTGAGTTGCTGGGGGGTGGGGGGTACTCAGCCAGGAAGTATCTGAGGGAGGCCAAATTTAAACTGGCTCTAGGTCCAGTGCTCTATCCACTGCACCACTTAGCTATTAACATGATAGAATACTAGATAATTATTAAAAATGGAAAATATGTAGGTTGTATAGAGATACAAAATCATATTTATGAAATAGTGTTAAGTGAAAAAGGGAGAATCCAATCATGTTTATGCTGACAGCTTATGTAAAATATACATGATAGATATATATACATATATATATGTTTTTAAATTGGGAGATAACAAAGTTTTGTAATAGTTTAATGATCAGTAGGCTTTGCTGTTTAGATTGTTTATAATGAATTTATGTTCAGTGCTTTACAAACCAGTAATCCACATACTTCACCATCTCTTACTATTGGGCATTTGCTTATGATGGGTGTTCCTTTCTATTGATCTTCTCCAACATGTACTTATAGATAATTGTCACAGTTTTCAAACTAGGGAGAAAATATACATTAGATTATCATTTAATGAGGCTTGAACTTGAAGTTTAAAAGCCTGGGGTTAAATTCTGGCTCAAAATTTTAAATGGTCATGGGCAAGTGATTTAGTTGATCCATAAAGAAAATGACAATCTTTGTACTGCTATCTCATGTGCTTATTGTAAGAAAAGAGCTTTGAGAAACTTAGAGCATTCTCTGATTGTAGGTGGTTATCGTTCATCAATGGGAGTTTTAGAAAAAGGAGCAAGGTAGCAGCCTAAGACATGTATTTTAGACATATATTGAAGAATGCCCATTGGTGTACATGGTAAGATCACAGTGTTGTTTTTGTTGGTTTACTCTGATGCCTATTAAATCACACATAGCTGAGGTAGATGTTCTTTAAACACATGAGTCAACAGGTACTTATTAAGCACCTCGAGGGCTTTTATAGCTCCATATGCCTTTTAAAAAAAGTTTTAATATCTTTTTTCTCATTACATTCATTTCAAAATATATCCATCTTCTTTCCATCCACAGAGAGCCTCTATAGCAAAAAAGAAAAAAGGAAAAGAAAAAATCAGTTTAGCAAAAGCAACATGTCAATTGAATCTGAGAATATATATTCCACACCCAGTCCTTCTATAAAAACCTTTCTAAGAGTCCCTTACTCCTTAAAAAATGATTTCCTCTCCTTATTCCTAGCATATACAACATATGCATACTATATATAGAACATAGTTAGGTGCTAGAAAATACATGGGATAATAAAGGTCAGAACTCTTGCTGTCAAGGAGCATACTATTTAACCTTACTCTCTGACTCACCAGTATGATCTCGGACCTGCTGCTATACTGGAAAATTAATGTGATTATCGTATTTATCTGTTTAGCTACATTTTGACTTAGAGTCCCAGTGAATTGGGGAAACTTCCTAGAGAAAATAAGTGTTGAGTTGCAGGTTAAAGGGAGGATGTGGTCTGTGCATGAGGTAAGAGGATCCCTCCTGGTACTGTAGGAGAGAGTCAAGAGAACAATCTTAGCTGGACTGGAGAATGTCCATTGGGCTAAAACAAGCAGTAGAGTGGCCCCACCTAATGTAGAACTCTGGAGACCATGTTAGTATTGGGAAATCAGAATAGAGATGGAGAGCCAGAGTATTGTAAGCAGGGAAGTGACAAGAACAACATCTGTAGAGTGATTTGGAAGAAGGAATAGAAGAAATTGTCTTTTTCATTTGACTGTTTTTATAGACAACTGGTATTCTGTTCATAGATTGGGGCCTGGTTTCCAATCTTTGTCCCTTACTGCCTGCTGCAACCCAAAGATGTACTTTTTCCTTCAGACAGTGTTTCCTAAAACAAATGTACTGTATGTATCTCTGATTCAAACTTATGCTGTTTTTTTCTGAGACAGATGTAGATGGTGGGAAGGCTGAGAATAATCCCAGTGTTTGAGCCTTTCAGTGGGATGAAGTGAAGCTGTTGGACATTAGCCCTTATTTAGAAGGGAAGGGAAGGGGAAGGGAATAAGTATTTATCTAGCTCTTTTGCCCCTGTCATTGAGCTAAGTACTTCGAGAAATATTTTCTCATTTGATCCTCTTAGCAACTCTGAAAAGTAGGTGCTGTTATCATTGCTATTTTAACAGTTGAGGAAACTGAAGCAAACAAAGTTTAAGGGACTTATCCAGAGTCACACAGCTAGTAAGTAAAGCTAAATTTGAACTGATTCCAGGCCCAGTGTTGTATCCATTATGTTACCAGCAGAAATAATAGTCCATGCAATGAAACTCTGAGACTTCTCAGAATGTTAGAACTCTTTCATTGTTATTTACATATACTAAAGCACTTCAAAGAAATCTGGTTTCCTGGCTGTAAGGGACTTCTTTAACTGACACAGATTACAGCCTTGCTCCGTGTAGGGTAGTAAATTGCTGTAACTAGAAAATAAAAATAAAATCATCACTTGGTGGCTAGTCTTCCCAAGCTTAGCTGGCCTGATCTTTAAACAACAAATATTTTACCTGTCATCCAGCCTTGTACTGAAGCTTTCTCAGTTTGGTGAAGAGATCTGCTTGAGTTCAAATTCTACTAGCATAGCCTTCAAGAACCCAGGATCATCTTTAAGCCATGATGAGACATCAGAGAAGAACTAGTTAGAGTCATTACTGTATATCTGTTAGAAATAATTCATAATGGGTTCATTTTACTCAGAGCTTAATATGATGACCTAATGAAAAGGAAATTTTTGAGTAGTTTGAATGGTGATTTCTTAGAATCAATCTCTTTTTTTTTAAAACAGGCACTTACTGAACATACTACTATAATTTAAATTTCTTTAAGAGAGTATTTCCATTAAAATGAGACATGTAACATTACTGATATGAGGGCATAATCAAAAAGGCACTGGCTAACATTTCTATCAGAGTAAAAATAAAGTCACATAATCTGAACTACTACATTTAAATTAGTCTTGAGAACTGTGTATATCCCTGCAAAGCATCTGTCCCCCTAAAGGACAGTGGCAAGCTATGGAAGGAGAGAATATAAGATTTTTAGGATCTTGGAAAGGATGTAGAGCTGACATGGAAAGCAGTTTTCCTTAAAGTGAGCTAAATACAGAAGTCTCATTTTTTAAGATGATTATATTCTTCTAGTTAGATGTCACCAGGGTGCTCTGTGTAATGTAAAATTGGCAAGTGAGAATGCTTGTCTCTGATATCATGGATGGGACTCTAAGTGACAAAATAAATGCTTCCCATTTTCTCAGCCTTTTATCAGCTCCACATATGAAGAAGCCCTTATGAGATAAAACTAATATTTTAAGTGTATTGCATATGCAGGATACACCCTACTCTAGTTCTCAAGCTGACTACTGGAATTCAAATTGTAAGTGATATCCTGAAACTTTGATAGAATATGTTTCTATTTTACACTACTCAATTTGAACTCTTCCCTTTCATCAGGCCAGTCTCTTCTCTGTGTCCCGAGTATATCATGCTCATTCTAGTTACATGAAATTGTTCAGCTGTTCCCCTTCCTGGA
This sequence comes from Monodelphis domestica, assembly GCF_027887165.1. Classification (NCBI taxonomy): domain Eukaryota; kingdom Metazoa; phylum Chordata; class Mammalia; order Didelphimorphia; family Didelphidae; genus Monodelphis; species Monodelphis domestica. Next base: position 127,552,584 of record NC_077227.1, on the reverse strand, counting down.
ATCGCATCCCTTTTCCTCCACTTCAAGACCCCCTCCCCCATCGAAATCTAAGTTGCCAAGGGTTGAGTTGATACTTCATGATTCTTTCCCAGGCCACTCACTGGATATGTAAATATACCCTTATACTACAACATTTAATACCTAATTCTTTGTTCTTAAGCAATTTTCTTATTATATATTCATTGTCTTGTCTCTTTAACCAAATTATAAAGTCCCTGAGGAAAAGCTCATTCTTATACTTTTGTATCTCCATGTTGCCCCATTCCCAATGCGCTCTCTCCCCCTCCCTCCCTCCTTTCCATCCTACCTCCTTCTCTCTCTCTCTCTCTCTCTCTCTCTCTCTCTCTCTGTCATACATACATACACACACACACACACAAATCAGCAATCTAGCAATGTCTGCCATGGAGTTGTAGGCATTGAATAAATTATCTGTTATTTGATTGAGAAGTGGTAGTGTAAATATGAAAAACAGAATGACTTTTAGATTATATGTTCCTTTAGGATAATGACCATTAAAATTTTTTTTTACTATATATTTCCCTAACTTCCAGAATAATGCATTGTCCATTAGATACTTAATAATAATGTTTAATGAATTTTAATAGCTTGCAAGCCAGATATTTTGTCACTCTCCAAATAGGTATAACTTAAAACAAAACAGTAATTTTGAAATATTTTGAACAGAGCAAAGGTGCTGCTAAGATTTTTGGGAACCATGAACATTTCTTCTTTATAACATTCTTTGAGGAGTTTCAGTTTCTCCTTTATGCTCATTTTACTAAGTGTGAGGGTGGAGGAATGGCAAATTGTGCCTCCTGAATGCAAGGCAAGAATGGAAGAAAGATAGTTGAGGTAAGGAAAAGTATGTAGGGAAGAAGGCTGAAAGAGTTACATTATAAACCAAGAGATAAATGAAAATATTGCAGAAGCAATATTCCCATTAAATTTTAGTATTATCAAATAATATCTATGGATATAGTGTTTTGATGTTATTAATAAATCATTACACCAATATTATCAGTGAGTTATAATATTTTTAGTTGTGCAGATGGTGATTCTTATACTGGTACTTGGAGCATTTATTTTTAATCTTTATGTAGTTTGACTTATTAGCTTAGAAAGATTGCCCATTCCTGTGCTAGTGAATGGAAATATGCAGGTATGCTTGTTGTTGTTGTTGTTGAGTCATGTCCTGCTCTTTGTGACCCCTTGGACCAAACTGTCCACATTGTTTTCTTGGATAAAGATACTAGAATGGTTTGCCATTTCCTTCTCCAGGGGATTAAGGCAAACAGATTACATGACTTCTCCAGATATTATTATCCCCATTTTACAGTTGAGGAATCTAAGGTTAAGTGACTTGTCCATAGTTCTTTCTGCACCCAGGCCCAGCACTCCATCCTCTCAGCCATCTAGCTGCTTCCAGATACACTTTAGTTTTGTGTAATAAATGCCCACTAAAGTTGGATAAAGCACTCTGGCAAATGGAAACATTTTCTCTACATTATAACAGAAATTCATTGTCTTAATGTCTGATAGATTGATCTTCAAAAAGCAATGGTTTCTAAGACTTTAGTTATGAACCCTGCTTCTGTCCCTCCTAAGTCCCCAATTCCTATCCTCCTATCCCCATCCACCTTTGGTAATTATTGATCTGTAAATGATTACCATTGCTGTAAAAGCAAGTTCAGTAAAGGAAGAATCCTTCTTTAATACAAATATTCACTCCCTAATGTATTTGTTTTACGTTCTTTCACACCTGCCTTTATGCTGCTTTTTTATATAGTACTGCTTCTTTATAAAGCACCTATGACATTGTTCAGAAGAAAGAACTACTTCTTGCTCAGAGTTTAGACAGAGAGCATGAACAGAAGTGTGCTCAGGGGAGAAGTAGGTGGCAGAAGGCTGGATTTAACTTGAGTTTTAATGAAGGCCAAGAAAACTTGCTGAGATAAGTGAGTATTCTGCAGGAGAGAATGGGTGTCATAATAACAACATAAACTTTATTGAGATTATGAGGAAAACGAGAAAATTGTGGTTTTACACATGTAAGGTTTTTTTTCCTCTTTGCTTTGGAAGAGGAAGAATATCTTTGGTAGTAATGTCCAAACAAAATGACCTTCTGCAATAGTTATAGATAATATCGATTCTTTGTCCCATGCCAAAAACCCTATCCTTAGGCATATGTTAAGGTGATGTGTACCCTAAAGCATTTTTACAAGGTTAACAAATCTATGAGAAATTTGACAGAGGCTACCTTCAGCTTCTTTCTTTATAGAATCCAAGTGTCTCAGAGTTGGAAGAAATTTTATGATTATTTAGACCAACCTGTGCTTAAACAAGGATTCCCTGTATGAATAAATGAGTAAAAATATTAAATATTAAACCATATGCCAGGCCCTGGTGTGCTAAGCAATGAGAATAAAATATGAGAGATCCAGACAATTGCTGCCCTCAAGGAGCTTACATTCTGTGGAGGGATACATAAAGCAATGGTGGCTAGGGAAGGGTATTTTGGCCTGGGAAGCTAGAGGAGTGATGAGAAGAACCATAATACAATTAATCGTCATGTCCTTTCCCTCTATATTATATCCTACAGATGATTGTTCAGTCTCTTTTTGAGGATTTCCAGTGAGGAGAGGAACCCACCTCCACCCTAGGCAGCCCATTTCTCTTGGAGATTACAAGAAGGATTTGACAAGAGCATGGATTGACTGAGTACAAACACATTGCTACTACTAGGGGAAAAAAACAAGTGAAGCACTATAGTATATGTGCACTACCAACATCACAGGAGACAAAAATAGTGCCTGTCCCAGATGCTAATCATGCCATATCATACTTTTACTATATGTGGCTATTTGGGAGAGTATACTTTAATATACAGTATATCCAAGTCTGTGGTACTAGGGTTCTGTGTATCCTACTACTTTGATTTTCCTTTTTAGATTCCTACCTCTCTGGTCAGAAAACTAAAATATAAATATAAGTAAACACCTAAGTTTAGTGCACATTTCTAAGATTACCCCTTAAGTTCTTTCCTCAGGCTTTTCTATCACCAAAGCCAAAGACTTCTAAGTATCTCCATAAGAATTTGGGTATTTGGTAATAAACACTGAAGAACTAAATTCTTTGGTCTTCAGATGTAAATTCCCTAAAGGCAAGAGCTGTTTTGACTTTTTTTTTTGGTATCATGAGTGCCTAGTGCATTGCTTGACACATAGAAGGAGCTTATTAAATGCTTATTGACTGATCGTGGGTTCATAGACATAGAGACCATTGAGTTCAACACCCTCAATTTATACATGAAGAAACTGAGATCCAGGGTCACATAGATATGAAATCACAAAATCTGCCAAAGGGTTAAGCCAATGGTGATGACTCTTATTTAGGTGGTTCTACAATGTTCCAAAGACTGATTCAGTCAATACAGTAGCTTCCTAACACAGGGTCATCCTCAGTACCTCAGTTCACAAGGCATCTCTCTTCATATGGTACTCCATTCACAAAAGCCTCTCTGACAGTGGCAATCATTTTTGGCTTGTGTCTGTATGTGTACACACACATATACATATATTCTTGTTTTATGCATTCTTTGATATTAATAATCAATTTTATTACATTTACATTTATTACATTTAAAATTTTTACCATGCATAGGAAACACCTTGTCGTAGAGATCCTTTAAGACAGCATTTTGTTATACTAAGTCCATTTAAAAAAAAATAAACTCATTGGATTGTAGATTTAGAACTAGAAAGGACTTTGGAGTTATCTAGTCCCACCATCTCATTTTCAAATAAAGAACTGAAACCAGAAGTGAAAAGTTAACAAATAATCAGACACAATGGGGTTTTCTATTCTTTACACTTTCCAGGCAATTCTGTGACTAAAGATATTGTCTGCTATGGAATATTTTTTATGAAAACGTACCTCTTCCTTTATTAATCATGTCCTTAAAATGTGTATGGATTATTTTCATTAAGATTTTTTAAAAGATGAGAAAATAGATGACAATATAGGTTGGTAGTTACCTTCTCATCTTTCTTTGGCAATAGAATCATAGGCATTTAGATAGGAGATGGAAAAGAATGTTAGAGGTCATCTGTTCTAAATTTTTTATTTTCTAGATGCAGAAAATGAAACTCAAGGAGGGTAAGAGCCTAAAACTTAATGCCTCTTCCTCCTTAGCAAGGCCAATGATCTCTCTAAGTTCATATCATGTCTATGACCTATTCTCATCCTTGATCCAATTCCTGTCCCTCCCCAAACCCCCCCATACACACACTCTTCCAGAGAACCCAACATTTAGCATCTGAGATACTGATTTTTATTCCCCCCCCCAATCCCTCAAGCCTGTTTAGTATTTGGGAATCTTTTCTTCCTTGAAGTAGAAGGGGTTGAGATTGAATTCTGAATTATCCTATCATTCACTGCACAAAATATGCTCCAGATTTTGACTCTAGCTAAAATATTTTCAATAATACTGAAATATTATTCAGCATGTTAGTCCATTACAATATAACAAAGCTGTGGAAATCAAAGTATTTTGTAAGCCTTATTTTGTAGAAAGGATTTTTCCCATTTGCAGCAGAAGTCCAGGGAACAAAAAAGATAAGGGAGTCCAAGAGCTAAGTCCAAAGTTGACTTATAGCAGAAATGAGCTTCCTGAATGGGCGGGGGATAATTACCTTTTGCCACTGGTAGCAAATGTAATGTAGATAGAAATAGAATGGGAAACTCAACTCCTTTGGCATGTCATTAAAACAACCCACACAACTCCTTTAGCTTGGAATCGTTGCTACCAGAAGTTGCAGAGCCAGGCAGGTAGCTCTCAGTCATATTTACTTACCAGTTGGGGAACATACCAACTGAAGGCTCTTTTGTAATTCCCCAAATAGACATCCTAGTAATGGTTGATACTGGTGCACCTTCCCTCTCTTAATTATATCCTATTTGCTCTGTATATGGTGTTTTCATACAGATTTGTTTGCTTATGATATCCCCTTTTTGATTAGGAGCTCTCTGAGGGCAGACACTATCTTATGCCTCTTTTTGTATGCCCAGCTTTAACATAGTACCTGGCAGCTGATAGGCAATTAATACATACGTATTAACTGCTTGATTATTAAGCCTTGAAAATTCAGGATGATAATGGCAGGATTTTTTTACAGGTGGATAACTATCATATGTAAATTTCATCATCCAAAGGTACACTCTAGTATAAATCATTTTTACTCTCTACTAGCCTTCTTAACTAAAATGAGTTCTTGTTAGTCTTCTTAGATATTAGACGTATATTTTAAGTTCTCAGCACAATTGAATCCCAATTCACCTCGGCATTATGCAGTGGGAAAAGAACAAGATGTAGAGTCTAGAGGACTTAGGTTCAAATCCTGACTCTGTCACTCACAAGTCTCTGTGACCTTGGGCAAGTCATTGAATGAGCCTTAGTTTCACTCATCATCTCTAAAATGAAAGCATTGGCTTAGATGATCTCTAAAGTTCTTTGCATCCCTAAATATATGATCCTATAACCTCCAAACCTGTTGTTTTAAAAATTACTTTAAAAATTCAGTGGGCCTCTAATGTATTTTTAAGGTTGTTTCTGTAGCTACCAGAATTTAACAGAGCAGATTGAGTCAAATCTCTGAGCTAGATATTTAATTATAAGGGTTATGTGACCTGATAATAAATGATAGGTCTAATGGTGTTGCCTCCATTTTCACCAAAGACCTGGAGCAAGGACTAACAGCATTATACCTATGAGTAATTACCTTACTCAGTAACATTCTTTAGAAACTGCCTGACCTTCAAAAATTGGGGTCTGAGGCAATGGTTGAATTCATATAATATATAATTCAATCCACATTAAATTTTTTCAGTTCTTCAAATGGTTACCTATAAACATGCTCTCCATCCAAGGTTATTTCATTGTATTATTGTTGTTGTTATTCTTTTTTAGGATACTAGAAGCAATGTAATTACAGTGAAATAGAGTACTTAATTTGAGCCCTGCTAGTGTGGGTTCAAATACTCTCTGGGAGACCTTGGCCAAGTTATTTTACCATTTGGGGTCCCAATTTCCTCATCTACGAAATGAAGAAGCTCAAAAGACTTCTAGGTCTCTTCCAGCTCTAAATCTATTATGATGCTATGATCTTGAGGTAGCACTAAGCCCAAGATATATCTTTAGCAAATTTTTAAAATACCATATGACCTTATAGGAAAAACAGTTAACTATTGAAATAATGAAATAATCAAAGTATTCTCAAATGAAAAACTACAGCAGTGAGCTAGCACTTTTCATCTTTTCAGTCTAAAACATCAGAAGGAACAGACTCAAAGAAGCAGGTATTTTTATTGGATAACTTTGTCAAGTAGTCCTATCTGCTTGTAGATCTAGTTGCTTGCTGCTTTTTGGACAGACTTTGAATTCCAAGTGGGTAACCAGATTATTGCTGATTACACGTTGTTCTCATTAAAATACTTGTGTTTTTTAATAATGTGGTTTTATAGGGGAAATTTTGCATTGATCTTTGTATTCTACTAACTTTGTGTTTTAAGAAACCAAGGCATGATCTAATGATTTAACTTGGTCAAAAAACAACAACAACAACCCTGAACCAGGAGTTGAGAGACCTAAACTCAAATCCTCTGCTAGGAACTAGTATCTGAACATGAATAAATTGATTAATTGCTTTGGGCCTCAGTTTTATCACTTGTAAAATGAGGGGATTATACAAATGCTAAATTCAGCCTACCATTCTACTGTGTAAAACTCTCAAATGCAACCTGAACTAGATTAAGATTGAGAAATGTTTAACAAAAATAAATAAAAATACAACATAATGTTAATTTATGGTTTCCTAAGTCAATATGCTACTGGCAGCGATTCATTTCTATTTGAGTTTGATAACATTAGACCAGATAGTCCTTTCATCTCTTGAGTCTATGATTATATAATAGTGATATTTCAGTTTAAAATTCTAGAATGGAATGTCATGGGTATTTTAATTTTTGAATTAAATGGCTTATAAACTCATATTGTGGCATAGTGAAGAACCTCTATTGAGGAAAATTTGCAGAGACTTAATGTTAGGAGAAACTTTATAACAATTAAGAGATGCCCAGGTGAAATGATCTGCCTGAAGAGGTAAATTTCTCTTCTTTATAGATCTTCAAGCAAAAACTGAACAAGTACCTGTCAATTTTGTCATAGTATAAATTCTCTTTGAATATAGGTTAGACTAGATAGCCACAGAGATCTCTTCTTTGTCAGTTTCTTTGATTCTGAGGATTGCATTAGTATATTTTACAACTTTAGTGTTCCGAATAAAAATTAATCTTATTAATTGAAAATCTTGTCCATCATCCTGAACAAACATCATTATCCAGTACTTTAGATGTTGAAGACTGGGCTGGATCTGTACTGACATCAGAATAAACCCCAAAGGAGGTACCTTTGTAGAATAAATTTTATTTAAGGTGATTTTAAAATGTTTTCTTAATAATAAAAAGTAAATATATAATAATAAATTCTAGTTTTGTTGATTCTATATTCTGTAAGAACATAAGTTTTGTGTTTTTTTTTTCTTTTAAACCCTTATCTTCCATCTTGGAATCAGTACTGTGTATTGGTTCCAAAGTAGAAAAGTAGGCAATGGAGATTAAGTGATTTGCCCAGGTTCACACAGCTAGGAAGTGTCTGAGGTCAGATTTGAACCCAGGACCTCCTGTGTCTGGGCCTGGCTCTCAATATACTGAGCCACCTAACTGCCCTATAGGTTTTTGAATATGATATTTTGGTCTGTCATCTTTCCATGAAGTAACTGTTGACTTTAAATCCAAAACATGCCCAGGAGAACCACCTGCATTTTTTCTACCTGAGAAATAAATGGTTTTTCTGTGTAAAATAATAAATTTGTTTTTAGAATGTACTAAAGAGTTTTAAATTTTCCCTATTGTAGATAAAGTAATTTTTCTGCATGGTTGTTTATCAGACTAAAAGAACAAGTTCATTTCCCCTTTTACTGTGTTAAAAAAGATATATTAAAAAGTCTTCAATTATTTATATATATATATCACATGTATACTATATATGAACAATGCATGCATATTTAATATATACATATATATTTAACTGGGAACTCAATTAATCAAGATAATAAGATAATAGTTTTGGTTTTCTTTTGCCATCTTAATCGAGCAACTTCTTCCCTTATCCAAGTTCCTATTGCTATCATCTATTAGCCCTTTCTTTTTTCTAGGAGTTTAATATCTGATTCACATTCTTCCTTTCTATTACAACCCCTTTCTGATATTTAAGGACTTCAGTATACATGCAGATGTTCCTTCAGACATCCTGACCCTGGCCACATATTGATCTCACCATTAAACTGTTTTACCATAACTGGTTCTACCATCTACCTCCAGAATCCCAAACTTTGAAACTTCTTGTTTTACCCTAGGTTTCTATCCTTCCATTTCTCTCTCTGATTCCTCTTAAACCTATTTTTCATCCTTACCTCAACTTCTTGTCACTCCACTGCTTTCTTAGACTATCACCCCTGCTCTTGCCTGACTTTCTTCACTTCACAATCTTGACCCTATCAGTATCTATTTTAATTATACATTGTCCCTAATGCACTGCTGGTGGAATTGTGAAGTGACACAACCATTCTGGAGAGCAATCTGGAACCACACTCTTAAGAACCATAAAACTGTGTATTCCCTTTGACCCAGCAATACCAACACTGGGACTGTATCCCAAAGAAATCAGAGAAAGGGGAAAAGGATCTATTTTTAACAGCTCTCCTTGTAGTAGCAGAGAACTGAAAACTGAGGGGGTGTCCATCAATTGGGGAATGGCTGAACAAATTGTGGTAATAAGGTTGTAGTGGAATACTATTGTGCCTTTAGAAATGACAGACAAGACGAGTTCAGAAAAACCTGAAAAGACATATGAACTGATGCAAAATGAAATGAGCAGAACCAGGAAACAATGTATATTGTACAATGATCAGGACTAAACTATTATCAAGGTTCTCAAGATAACCCCAAGGGACTTGTGATTTAAAAAAAAAAAATCTCTCCTGAGTCAGAGAAGGACCTGTTGGAATCTGATTGCAGATCAAATCATACCATCTTTCACTTTCCTTCATGAGTTATTTGTTTTATGTGGGATATGTGTCTTCTGTCACAGTGTGGGTAATACAGAAATATGTTTTGCATGAAAGTACTCATATAATCTATCATAGACCATTTGCCACCTTGAGGAGGGGGGAGGGAGGGAAAGAATCTGAATCACAAAATGTCAGAAAATAATTGTTCAAAATTGTTTATACACATAATCAAAAAAGGATGAAAGTTTTTTTAAATGATGTGATACATTGTCCTTTTGTTCATCCCTTTTGAATTCTTTGCCTTTTTCTGTCACCACCCAAACTCCACCAAACCCTAACCCTGTTTACCCCTAACCATTTATCTATTTCATTCCTATTTATGTCCTGTAGAATGCCACAAAAGGAAGTCATATAACAATGCTTCCTGGGTCCACTACAAATTTGTTACCTAACCTCAACTGTGCCTCACTGCTGCACAACAGTATCACATTCCCAATAGCAGTGTTCCAAGCTTTGTCTTCTCTCCTCCAGCTTCTCATACTACCCTTTCCTCCACCCCTTCTGTAGAGCATCTCAACTCTTGCTTTTTTGAGAAAATAGAAGCCATTTATCATGAGCTTCCCTTCTCCCAATCTCATGTCTCAAAATTCTGTTATCATGACCAGTTCTCTCTCTCTCTCTCTTTTTTTTTTTTGCTCATTTTTAATGAAGCAGTGATTGTTCTTCTTGGCAAGGTCATCTCTTCTCTACTTGTTCCCTTGATCTCATCTCTTCTTATCTTTTCCAAGAACTTGTCTCTTAAATCACCTCATGTCTCTGTCTTCAATCTGTTTGACTTCTTTTTTGTATCAGCAACACTTAGCATGGTCCTGTCACATAGTAAATACTTAAATACTTTTTCATTCATTCATTCATCCATTTTAGTTCTCTTTCTAATAATTTCTGTCTCCCAAGGCTCTGTCTGTCCCATCAAATCTCTTCTCCTTCTCCCTCTATACCCTTTCAGTGATCTAAGCACTGAGTGAAAAAACCCATTCCTATGGATTCCATTATGATCTTTATGCAAATATCCAGCTACAGTTACTCTCCTGAGCTCATTTGGCTAGACATATGTCTGTGTCTTGTGGTATCTCAAACTCAATGTGTCTAAATGGAACTCATTGCTTTTGTCACCAAACCAGTCCCTCTTTTAAACTTCCCTGTTCCTATGGAAAACACAAAAACCCATTGTTCCTGAGAATGATCACAGAATCTTTCTTAACTCTTCCTTTCCGTTCATTTTTCATATCCTTTAATTGGCTGTTTGTTGATGCTACCTCCAGAATATCTCTCCCACATGCCCCATTTTCTCTACATTCAGAGCTATCCTTGTATCATGGTAGTTAGATATTTATCACTTGTCTGGCAATGGCATCACCAGTGATCTTGACTTTTGTCTTGCCATTGGACTTCAGAGACTCTGGAAGAGAAATTGAGACTGACATCTTTGTGTAACTCTGCCTCACTTCAATTCAATTCTTTCTCAAGTCATTGTTCCTCTTCAAAAAAAACGAAGACCCTCTTAAACTATTGAAATAACCTGTTTTTAATTTCTTCCTTCTTTAATCTATCCTTCACATGGGGATAGTGAGAGAAAACTTTTGTTCATTTAAAAGAATTAAATTTTTTAAAAGACCTTTCCAGCACACTCCAAATAGCTTGTTTTCACCTATTTCTGTACATAATGTATCCCCAAGAGAATGTAAACTTGTCAAAGGCAAGAACTATTTTTCCTTTTGTCTTTTCATCCCAAGCACCTCACACATTGTCTTACATATAGTAAGCATTTGATAATCACTTGTTGGGAAACTAGATGGCTTAGTGGATAGAGAGTCAGACCTGGAGACAGGAGGTGTCCTGGGTTCAAATATGACCTCAGACACTTCCTGGCTGTGTGACACTGGGAAACCACTTAATTCTAGTTGTCAAAACATTCAATAATGTAAGGTAAGGGTCTTAAAATAAATATATCATTTGTTGTGCAGTTCTTATCATTGAATTGTTGAAAGTCAGGAATGTGTTGAATGTCTATGTATTTATGACTGTGAATGAATATAGTCATATAAAATTATTATCTTAGAGTATTTGCATTAAAAGAAATTTTCAAGGTCTTCTCAGCTAAATTTGGTCCTTTTTGAATAGATTTTTTTAATCCTTACCTTCTATCTTATAATTGACACTAGGTATGGGTTCCAAGGCAGAAGAGCAGTATGAGGCTAGGCATTGAGGTTAAATGACTTGCCAAGGGTCACACAGCTAGTAAGTATCTGAGATCAGGACCTCCCATCTCCAGGCCTGGCTCTCTATCCACTAAGCTGCCTAGCTGTCCCTTGAATATATAATTAATGGAGGTTCAATTCTCTGCAAGTACCTCCATTGTTGTTTATGTTTCCTCTCCTCTTTTTATACTTTTTTTTTATCTACTTTAATGATGCTTGGTTATTTAGAATTGAGTTCACTATCATCAATATTGATTTTGCATTGCTTGAGCAAGATGATTATAAAATATCATAGAAATAGATTCTTCCAAGTTGTTGGGAAATTACAAAATATTTATTACCTAGTAATTAAATATGATGGGAAAACTTCCTAATAGAATGGAATGTAGTATTTTAAGAGGTAATGGAATTCTCCCTCAGGAAACATCTTCAGGCAAAAGTGGTGAGACCAGTAATGGGTATTTTCATATAGGTATGGTTGAACCAAATGACCTCTGCAACATTTCCAAATCAAATTCTATGATTATGATCCTGACAAAGTCTTGGCCCAAATTCAAAAAGGGGTAATTGCTTTCTCTTGCAAAAAGATGGCTGACTTCATTGTTGGCAGGATACTCTCATAATGTACTAGTTGTGTCCCACTTATTTGAGTCAGCTGCTTCCAAAACCAGGTGTATCTGGTTTGTTTGCGTGTTCTTTGAAGGAACTAATCACACATCTTTTTTTGGTACAGGAAAAAAAAAAAGAAAGATAGCACTGTGAACTTTTTGCACAGATTATTTTCTGAAGAGACTTAAATGTCTTTATGAACTAAAATTGAGAAAAAAATTAATCCTACTTGTTGGGATGTTTATACCCAGTTGTCCTGGTAAATTGGCACATGCCCTAAAATTTTGGCAACACCACTAAAATGTTTCCATCCTCAAAGGCTTAGAGAAAAGATAAAAAGCCCAGGTGTAGACTGACTTGGCATTCTTAGAGCATCTTCCAATGTTTGTTTCTTGTCCATTTCCTCATAGCAAAACTTCCCTCTTGTATGCTATCACCCTAGTCCACATGAAAGTAATCACCTTAGTCTACATGAAAACAATGACTTCACCAATTGAATGGCACCCCAAAGGAGAAACAGATAAAACCACAATTTTTCTCTCTGATCTCTTCTTTTCAGAGGTATTGCATTGTATGAATGCCTTTAAGCAGTAATTGAATAGGCTGCAAGTTCAAGGCTGAGAAAATAATGTTTCTCTGGGCTCTTTTTCTCTGACATACTGTGCTCTGCTAAACCCCCTTTCTCCTGACACCCTTCCAGTGCCCTAACAATTCCAGTTTAAAGTAAAGCAGTGGACTTTCAGAGACAGTGCTCTGCCAGAACACTAAGACAAATCATTGTCAACATAGTGGGATTAATCCGTGAGGTAAGAATGTATTTGCCTGATGGAGTTTTTTTCTAGGTGAGGATGAGACTGATTTTATATTTTGTAGGATCAAAAAATGCTTTTCAGCAGGAGTTTTGGGAATTCTGGTCTAGGAGTATGCATATAAATATTTAATATCCAGCTCTCCCTTCCCCACAAAAAAGTGCCCATGACACACTTTTAAATTTAATCTACATTAGTAACATTTTTAGCATTACTAACATTTAAAATCTAAACTTTAAGGTTATCTTTAGTCTAAACAACCAATAAAACAATAACTCAAGACCTGAGGTATAGCTATTTCATTCATTTGACAGACATTTATTTATTGAGCTGCTAGAGACAAATCATTGTGCTGATAATTAAAAGGAAAGAGCAAGAATAGTTCTGACAACCAGATTTCATAGAGAAATTTAATTGGTAATGAATTTGAAATGATTCAGCTACTAGCATCTGGTTAGTCATAGTCAATCTACTAGTTGTGTTTTGGTGAAGTTATTTATTAGTGCTTGTCAGAACAAAATAGCAAATTTGTCAACTACTCATCCAACTTTATGAAGGGAAAAATTAAGTAGAACTTCTACAGAATCTTGGGAACTGAAGAATTGAATTAATGAGTAATGAAAATTAAGACTGGCAAAAACTGAAAGCAGAAGGTCTTTGCTTGGAGATTCTGCCAGCTCCCTACAAAAATAAGTATTACATTAGTTTTCCCCCCAAATATGTGGAACACAGTGTTCATTTCTCTCAAATCAAGTATCTTTAATAGTTCTGTATTACTTGGGACCAGGAATGTTATGGGGTACCTGAAATCAGTGGTATGCCACAGGCAGGTAGATTGTCAGCATTACTGGCATAAATATAAAAAAGAAGGAAAACAGCATTTTTCTTTCTTGGAAAAATTCTAGTTATTAGGAGAAACAGATCTCTCCAAGAACTTGTACTTTTCATTTGTGTGCTTCGTTCCTTAACATTGTATCCAGTAAAGTAGCACTCAGCCCCTGTCTCTGGAGAGAGAGGATGCAGAGATTTTTCTATTCCATGGCTAAAGAGACATAATCTTTACCCTCAGCATTTGTCTTTCAATTCATGTTATTAGCGATAGGAGACCATTTAAGCATTTAGGTAGCATAGAATAAACCATATGCTGGAAGAACCAGTCATGCACATACTGCCCACTCAGGGAAAACTAAAAGTTCTTTTGGATGCCCTAGATGCTGATGAGGCAACAACATCCTTTAGCAACAGGCTCTTTTTGAACTACTATCCCTTCTTTATGACTATTATTTTCCATCCCACTTGGAAAAGAGATTAGAAAATGTGCCCTAAGTTTTTCATATTATTTTACCAAGTAAACAGGGCTGATGGCTATGGTCTTCCTTTAAATCCTTTCCCTCGACACCTACTTTTGCCCTTTCACTAATTTTTTTTATTCTTAAGTGCCTGTTATATAGAGTAAGACATTGTGTTGGACTCTGGAAGATAACACCTCAAAGGAGGAGACTATAGGTAAAAAGAGGGCAATAATACTTGACCCTCACATATAATCAGCTCAGTAGTCCTTACCATCTAAGATACAAGATTACCTCCTTCCACGTCATGACTTTAAGACCATTCTGTACTATTCTGTGGCTTCTTTTCCTCTGCAAAACTGTCCTTGATGTTCTTTTTAACTTGATTTTATCTGTATAAAAACATGGGGAATGGAACATGATATGACTTGCTTTTGAAATGACTGGTTGCACTGAGCCCAAAATGATCAAATACTTCAGAAATGAGTTTTATGTTATATAATTGTCCTTTGCATTGGAAGATAATTTCACTTATGACTATTATTTGGATACAGTGGTTATTCTGTGGCATTCAGCAAATACTGTCGATGGCAATATCCTCTAATATTAAAGAACTAAGATGTGACTTAGAAGTCTTATAGTTATATGAAGCATTATGGGATTATAGTCAACAGATAAATATTGGAAACAAATCTTTGTTGTTTGCATTTTTTAATTCCAATGAGAAAAGTCCAACTTAATTATCTGAAGCAATATTGAATTTTTCAGACTGATTTTTATGCATAAAATTTTTTGGTTTGAAGCTATAATGGAAAGTAAGAAAACTAGAGAGAATGTTATGAGTATATCTATCAATGTAGAAATACCTATCCATGTAGAAGGACAATTACTTTCAAGTATCCCTGCAGTTAAGAATTAATGTCTTTTTATTTACTGTTTCAGTTAACTGTGTCCATAGATAGTGCCCTGCTATGTTTCAATAGGTGAAGTGGAAGATATAGAAAAAAAGAAGTAAAGAAGAAAATGATAGAAAAAGAGGGTCTCCCACAAAATTATGTAAACAAAATATGAAAATGTTATGTTTAAAGTATAGTCTAGAACTTTGGAATATAGTAGCAAATTGTGCTTTAATGCCAGAGCAAAGAGTGGGCTAGCAAGTAAGATAGGAATTGACAGAACAAAGATAAGCTAAAGTGACACTAAGGATCTAAGTCCAGAAATATTACAAATCACAGAGTTGCTTCCCCCCCAAAAAATTACTAACACATGAAATGTGTCTTTTTTCTTCTAGTTTACATCACAAAATTCATTTCAATTCAAACATTTATTAAGTGCCTACAGTGTACACAGCACTATGCTAGGCACTGGGGAGCTACATGATAGACACTAAATGAACCTTTCTTGAACTGAATTTCATTGAAGAACAAAAATGAAATAGTCCCTGTCTTCAAGAAATGCTCCTTCACTCAAAGAATTTATATTTAATGGGTCCCAAGTATATAAGAAGAAAGTAAAATGAAGTCATTTCAAAAGGAAAAGAGCACTACCTACCTGGAAAGACAGGAATGACCTCATGTAGGAGGTAGCACTGGAACTATGCTTTTAGGGAAGGTACTCCAAGGCCGAGGTGAGGAAGGAATGCAGGCCAGCCAAGGGGATCCCACTGAGGAGGTAGTGTCAACTCATGTAATAGGGCTAAATCAATTGGACTAGAGAAAAGGAAAGTGAATGAAGGAGGAGGTGAGTGAAATGAGATAAAACAGGAAAGGTCAGTGCTAACCAGACCGGCTTTAAATGCCAATCCGAGTATTCCTTATTTATCCTAGAGACAAGAGGGAACCCCTGGAAATTTTTAGAGTAGAACAAGAGGGAAAATTAGAGATCATATTGTCTAATACCATAAATCCCACACTTTCTTCAAGATCTAACTCCATAACATCTTGGGTATTAAATTCGCCCCTCAGTAATCTCTCCTTCAGATAACTGAAACATCTTTAGAGTATAGAACATGCAGCATCTCACTTCAGGTTCTCTTCCCATATATTGTTCACTAGCTGTTTCACTCATGAAAGCCTTGAATCCCACCAATGCAGGAGCTGTCATCTACTTCTCTATTACCCAAAAAACTTTGACAACACTGGAGCCCACAGTAGAGGATCATTACATATAATGATTGGTAGGTAAGGTTCTTCTTATTGTCATAGAGCCTTCCTTTGCCACTCAGGTATTCCACAGAGTAAATTTATGAGAAAATGGGCATAGTGCTTTTAAGTATACAATCTCTACCTTGTCAACAGATGTTTGGGTTTTTTTTCCACTTAAAATCAGTTGAAAAAATCTTCTCTAGCCTTTCCCACAGTTCCTTATCTGATATCTTTGATGGCAATTAAAACTGGTAGCCGAGGGGGCAGCTGGGTGTAACTCAGTGGATTGAGAACCAGGCCTAGAGACGGGAGGTCCTAGGTTCAAATCTGGCCTCAGACACTCCCCAGCTGTGTGACCCTGGGCAAGTCACTTGACCCCCATTGCCTAATCCTTGCCACTCTTCTGCCTTGGAGCCAATACACAGTATTGGCTCCAAGACAGAAGGTAAGGAAGGGTTTAAAAAAAAAAAACTGGTAGCTGGAAGGAAGCAACTTAATCTGCTGAAGGGTTCATCCTTAAAATCTAGTACTAGCAAGTTAGCTTTCTTTTCTCCCTAAGCCTTTGTTCCATTTCTTTTAAGAAGCAATACTGATTTGTATAGGCACTGTAACATTTAAAAAAGAAAAACAAGCGCTTCACTGGATCTGTCCATGAAGTAGCTTTTGCTTCTTTAGCATTACCTGTGAATGGAATAGGTCAAGAAACACTACTCATGGGCACTCATAAAGTGGGCTGTGGTTCTTTGCTTCTGTCTAAAAGTTCATTGCAGTAATCTTCTTTTGCCTTTCAGACAATTCCTTCATTATAGCTGTGCTCATGTATTTGTGTTTTGATTAGGCTACCTCCTTCACAATCTTGAAAAACAATAAAATATCTCTTTGACTTTTAGGATAATTTGACTATCTCAGCTCAAAGGCTTCCTAAAAACGACAGTCAAGAGTTTCTGCCATCAAAGAACAAGTGAAATCGGTAAGATTATTTTGCTACGGGTATTTTCTCCCTTTCTCTTGGGTTTCTCAACACCATATTGATCCAATAAGGTATTGACTTGAGAATCTGTACTTGTTACTTATTTACTTTATGAAATAGAATGAGGGAAAAGAATCTAGTCAAACCACATTAGACTATGTCTATTCACTTTCAAACAAAAAAGGGTAAAGAGAAAACTCCCTTTGGTTTAGTTCAATTCAATCCAAGAAATATTTATGAGATATATTCTCTGTGCTGGCTATGTGCTAGTGCTACAAACACAAAAAATGGTGTAACTCTTGCCTTTGGAGAGATTTATTCTGACTGTACATGAGTGGAGATGGAGGAGGTTGAGGGTATCCAATATATAGATATAGATCCAATATCCAGTATAGATGAATAAATATATATTAATTTGAAAAAAAAAGAGAGCATTGACAAATGCTGTTTGATCTAAGCCTGGAAGGAAGAGATGGATTTTCAGAGGCAGAATTGAAGAAGGGATCACATTCCATATACGGGGGGAATAGCTTTTGCAAATGCATTGGAGGAAGGAAATGGAATGCTGATTTCAGGAACAGCTGGTAGTACATTTTGACTGGAACATTGAATATGTGATAGAATAATATGAAATTAGGCTACTAGAGTCATTTGAAACCCAGTTATAGAGAGCCAGGATTGGTGAGTTTATAATTTAGCCTAGAGGAAGTAGGGCAGAGGCCTAGAAGCAATCACCAAAAGTTAGTTTAGTAGGACAGTAGCATGTTGAAACCTATGCTTTAGTAGGACTTTTTTAGGGGTGGTATGGAAGATTGATTGAAAATAAGAAAATAACTTAGGAAAATATGATGGTTAGTCAGGGTGAGATGTAATGAACTGGAGGCATGAACTTGAATGCTGGCTATAGGAATGGAGAAAAGGAGATGGATACAAAAGCTGTGCAAGAGGAATCCCAGAAGAAGGGTTTAGCAAGTAATGAATAGGGTTGACAGGAGGAGGAAGAAAGAAATCTAGGATGAGAAGGTTCAATATAATAATTATAGTTCTATTCAAAGGGGCCTCTGACATACTATCAGTGCTTAGTGAATTTGAGGAGAAGACATTATTCTTTTGGAAAGTTTAAAGGATGCATATGATAAAATTATCCAGAGGCATCTTGAGTTTTAAAGTGATATTCCAGAGTCTTCTGCTGAAGTCACACTTTAGCTGTCATTGTGATATAGAGGCTCTCAGGCTCTCCAAAGCTTTATTAGTAGAGCACAAGTTCTGATGGGCTCTTCAAATTATAATGACTTGAAAGTTAGGGACTCATTTTTCAAGCTGGCTAAATATAAATTTGTTTATCACCAGGAGATTGTTCTATTATCACTCAATCACTGAGCATTTATTAAGGGCATGCTATATACCAAGTTCTGTGCTAAGAAGCTAGAATACAAGGACATAAATGAAACATATCCTTGCCCAAGAATCTCATCTTCTATTGGGGGAAATATGTAAGTATAGATATAATAAATATACACAGACTAAAGGCAAAATAAAAATATAAGATAATCAAAGACCAGGTAGAGGGAAGGAGGACATTAGCAGTTGAGTAATCTAAAAGAGCATCTGCATCTTGAAGGAACAGTTTAAGTGGGGAAAATCTGTTTTTGTCCATAGCAACTAATGAATTGGCCTTGTGATCCTCTTCTGTTTCCATAATGAAGATAGTCAAGTGGAAGGAAGAGGAGATAATGGTACTAAGAATCAGGTAGCCCATAGTTAACTAGTGGTTACAACTGGTCATATTGTTCAATGACCAAGGAATTAGTGTACTAATAAAGGACCTAAGCCACATCCATCATTAACATTTTTGGAATTGCATACATTAAGAAAGTGCCAAGGGGTCACATTAAGTGAACAATATACCCTTACATGGATTCTTCAAAGTACCAGAAAGTGAAAAGTTCTGCTTTCCATACTTATGATGTGAAAAATGGGTTAAAATCTGAGAAATAGGAGCAGCTAAATGATTCAGTGGGATAGAGTGCCAGGCCTGGAGACACAACAAGTCCTGGGTTCAAATTTGACTTCACACACATCCAAGCTGTGTGACCTTGGACAAAAAGTCACTTAACCCCAGTTGCCTAGCCTCTACTACTCTTCTGCCTTGGAATAAATACACACTATTGATTCTGAAACAGAAGGTACAAAGTGTTGGTTTTTTAAGGCATCAATAAATATATTCTTTTAAAAATGAGTTTTAAAAACTGAGAAATAGTCAATATCTTGCTTTTCTCAATGAATTGTGTTATCTTTGGTGAGGACAGATGAGTAGAACTATTCACTTCTGCACTCCTGCTATTGGGCAAAGGATTTCTTTATTCCTTTTTGCTAGTCTTTGCTATAGGATATTTTCTTGTATTGAGTCTTGATCGGTTTTTGAAAATTAAGTAACAATTGGCTATTATTTGAGATTTGGGAAAATGCTTTCTTCTTGTCTCTGTTCATTAGTTTATCTCTTTATGATAAATTTTCTTGATGCAAAATAGCCTAGTGGTAAACCATTCCATGGAAATCTAGTATTAAAGCTACCTTGCCTATGAACTGATATTCTTCTAATTTTTATGTTAGCAAGAGGAAGAAAACAATATCATTTCATACATGTTGGAGCTACTTCAAAAGACAGAAGAATAGGAGATTCTGGAAATAGCCAGATACAAACATGTGTTGCTGTACTTCTGATCTCTTTTTGTTTGGAATTTGGGCCAGATAAGTGGACATAATCAAAATATCCTTCCTGTTGGCTATCCCCTGGGAAAAACTGGCAAGAATTCCATTTCCCTCTCCCTGAAATCACAAAGAGAGAGAGAATTAAATGGGCTAGAGTATGAATTTTCCTCTAAGAAAAAGAGAAATGCTATGGAATAAATCCCAGAGAAATCAGGCAAAGATGGTATTGTTATTGCCTAATTGTAAATTTATTGTGGAGAGCTGGAATATCTCAGATAGTAAACTTATACCTGCAGTAAAAGCACTTCATTCCCTTTGGCATTTATAAAGACATCTTTTCAGAGGACACACTTAGCAAACACCTGTTACTTAAGGCTGTTTTGCAGATCCATAAACAGAAGCTCATAGCATTCTGACATTCTGAAGGCTAGTGATAGTAGCAAAATGTTAATCTTGCCACAAGTTGTGAGGATGTACACATTTTAGAATCTGGTAGGAAAAAGCCTTCCCTTTTCCTATTCTTTTGTTCATAGTTAGTCTTGATTTTCTTGCCTATCTATTTTTCAAAATGAATTTCAATATTTCTTTGAAAAAGCCTATTGTCACTATATAAAAATCTAAAAATTTTCCACATACTATTGGCATTTGGAGGGTCCTCAGCTGCCATCTAGTTCAACCTATATTCAGAATGTATCAATATAACATCTACTACCAGTGGTCTTCTAGGTTCTGCTTAAAGACTTTTGTGAAACAGTGAATCAACTACCTCCCAAGGCAGCTAATTCTTCTTTTAAGACAGCTCCAGTTAGAAAAGTTTTTCTCACTGTAAGCCTAAAATTGCCTCTTTGAAAGCATTTATTAAACTACTGTGTACTAGGCACTGTGCACACTAAGACAAATGTATATGCCAGATAATGGACTAAGCACTAAAGACAGAAAAAAATAAACAATCCTTGACCTAAACGAACTTCCACTCTTATTTGGGGAGACAACCAATACATTGAGGGAAGTGGTGACCAAGAAAGGAGGTTCTGACCTAAAGAGTCAGAAGGATCCATAGAGCAGTCAGTTGACATAGGACAGTCAGCTGACTTGCCCTTTCCCAAAGTATTTGTGGGGTTTTGATTCCTATCCCTAGAACAAGGGGTGAAAAGAAGGTAGAGTAACAATGTAAGCACATGGCATTAGGGCAGGTATCAAAATGGCCTAAGTTGGTTGATTGGTATATAAAGTATAGTCAGGCTGGAACCAGCTAAATAGATAGCTCAGGTTAAACCAGCGGTTCTCAACCTCTCAGTTTGTAGCAATGAGAATACATAATGCATATCAGGTATTTACATTCCGAATCATAACTGTAGCAAAATTACAGTTTTGAAGTAGCCACCAAAATAATTTTTTGGTTTGGGGTCACTGCAACAAGAGGAACTGTATTGTGGGGTCACGGCATTAGAAAGGTTGAGAACCACTGGGTTAAACAGAATTGTGATAATCAAGATAGTTTGCCCTATAGCAGGAATTCCAAAGTGGAGTAATACAACTTTCTTAGAGACTAGGACTTGGATTGTAGAAGTCTGTTGCTGGGTGCTGCTGATCTAGCATGAATGGCTAAATGGAAAGTGAAATATGGCATTTTTCTGAACCTCCGATTCTTCATCTATAAAATGAGGGGTTTAGAGTTAAGACCTCTGAGGCTTCTTCCAGTCCTAAATCTCTAATTCTATGATCCGGTTCTTTTCTCCAGATGATATGTCCCTTCTTCCTTCAACTGATCCCTTCATAATATGGACTCAGGACTCTTCAGCATCCTAGCTTGCCCTCCTTTGAATCCTCTCCAGTTTTTGCCTGACTTTCCTAAACACCACTACCTAGAACTAAGCACAATGCCTGCTATCTTATTTTATTCCTTTCTCACTCTCTCAAGATATGGACATTTAAGTTATTTCTAACTTTGTGTGTCTTAGGAATATATATTAAGAGGGGGAAAAAAGCACAATACAACCCCCTTTATGTTATGTTCTATTTTAAAAATATTTTATTTTTCCTCAATTACATGTACAATTTTAACATTTTTTTTATTTTGAGCTCCCAATTCTCTCTCCTTCCCACCGTCCTTATCTCATCCCCTTCTCTCCTTCCTCCCCTTGAGATATGAAAAGCAATCTGATATAGAGTTTACATGTGCAGTCATGTAAAACATTTTTCCATACTATATATTCTTGTTTTTTAAAGAAATTTTGATGAGTGATTGTAAAAGAAGTTAAAATTCTAATGGGGATCTACTCTAAGTAAATAATTCAATTAAATATTTATTAAGGGGAGGAGTTAAAAATTTAGATAAGTTAAGTTCTCTACCATCTTGAAGCTTATTGTATAATGGAAAGATCTCACAACATAAATAAACATGTCATAGTTATTATTATAAATAAAAATTAATCTGGAGGCTTATTGCCAGATTTATAAGCATTTATTAGTAAAGAAAGAGAAAGATTCTTTCTCTATAGAGAGATAGGGGCCTCAGCCTTTCTAACTTTAGGGATAGATCTGATTCTCTATTTAGCAGGCTCAGGCCACTGCTTGCCAAAGATTACCAGATAAGATAAGAAGCAGAGGGAGCAGCTGCAGAGACCATTCATTCAAAGGTCAGTTAAAAAAATATAAATAAATAAATAAATAAATAAATAAATAAATAAATAAATAAATAAATAAATAAATAAATAAATAAATGAATGAATGAATGAATGAATGAATGAATGAATGAATAAATAAATAAATGGAAAGGCAACTCTCCTTACCAAGCTTGATTTTTAAGCTTCACTAATTCCTCCCTCTGTGGTGACATCATGCTAGCTCTGGCACATTGATACTTCAGATGTCCATGCTGGGGGAGGGGGGTAGAGAACTCAAGCATCAGGCCATCAGACATGACTATGACTCTTCTGTCCTGACACTAGGGTGCTTAGAATCCAAGTCCCCTATATAATTACCTCACACTTATTATCTATGACATGTACTTTAAATAGGGGGAGGGAGGAAAGCATTTATTAAGCACCTACTATGTGCCAGATACTGTTCTTTACAAATATTATCTCATTTAATCTTTGTAACATCCCTGAGAACTAAGTGCTATTATTGTATTTATTTTACAGTTGAAGAAACTGAGATAGATAAAAGTTAGGTGACTTGCCTGGAATCACACAGTTATCTGAGACTAGTTTTGAACTCAGGTCATCCTTATTCCAGGCCTAGCACTCTATCCCCCTGAATTACTAACTAATGTTTATAAAACAGAATGCTAGGGGGTTACCCACCAAAAGAGGATCAAAGGAGGCTTCTCTGAGAAGAAATAGCAGTTTAGTTTAGCAATAAAGGATTAGTTGGAATTTAGTAGGAAGAAGCAAGAACATTCCAGGAATAGTTAACTGAGCCAGAGGAATGGGCAGAAAGCTTTAAGGGATGATGTAGGAAAACAGAGTAGGCCAGTGCCTGGAGAATGAATTATATAAGAGGTGAAGTCATATGAGTTGAGGTTGGAAAAGTTGGGTGGCACCAGATTCTGAAAGGCCCATGGCCCCCAGACAAAGAAGGTTGAACTTTATCCAAGAAAGGCAACAGCATGAATGACAATTTTTGGGGAAAATGCTTAATGTGACCAGATCTATACCTAATGAAAATAAGTGTAATGGTACTCTGAAAGATAGAATGACAAAGTAGAGGTAGAAAGGCCTGTAAAGAAGCTAAGTGGTAATAAGAGCTGGTAATAGGATTGTAGCAATAAAAATGGACTAAAAGAGGAGGATGGAATGGAAAGGAGATATAGAAGTAGGAACAATAGGTCTTGGTATCTACAAGCAACAATAGGACTTGGTAGATGAATATAGGATGAGGTTATAAGATTAGAAATAAGAGAGGATGAGAAAAGAAAGAGGCAAAGGTAAACATCAAGCTTTCAGTTATAAAGAACAGGCAAATGGTGTCGTTGGCTGAAATTTTGGTCAGAAGGAGCTCATTTAGATGGAAAGATGTTGGTTTAGTTTTCAAGATGGTGAATTTGAAGCAGCAATATAATATTCACTTGGAGGTGACCTACAGATGGAGGTTAAGAGTAGCAGGTCTGGCATAAAGGTCAGGACTTAAAATGTAGATGTGAGAATCATCTTTGTACATGTGGTTGAAATCAGGAGAGTGAATGAGATTGCCAAGAAATAATCAGAGAAGGGAAGAAGGACTTATGAGGAAAACCTTGAGAGAATTTTGCCTTAGGGAATTAGGAGAATGTGAAGTCAGTGAAAAAATACAGGGGAGAACTTAAAGAACTATATGTATGCATTGCTTTGTGTGACCATATCAAATATATCAAGATTATAGTTTCTCTCGGGCATCAGAAGTTGGAATCAGCAGTCAGAGAAAACTTACTTGCTAATGTTCAAATTGGTATTTTATTGAACAAAGAACATACAGGAACAAATATGCCACCTCTTGACTGTGACTGAGGTCCCAGTATTTCCATAATCTGGGATACATAGTGACACAAATATTGACAAAGTTTTCACCAACCTAAAATTGCCTAATTTCTGCTTGGAACCCACAACCTTTGGCTGGAGTGACCCACTTGCTGGTGCCACAAGTATTTCAGGTCTCTCAGCAAAAACCAAATAGAAATGGAACATTATAGCACAGATCAGTATGAATGGATTAGGTATGATTACACTGATTTTGTGTAAGAACAGGAGATAAAGAAGGCACACAATATTCCAAAAGCATCAAAGCACACTGACTGGCCATTGAATAGCTTCCTTAGACCTCCACGGGCCATGTTAACAAGGCTCCCCTTGGACTGGCATACTTTGTGTGCCTTGAAGTGCCATATAAATGCCATCTCTTTTCATGGGAGCATAACATAATGAGGGGAAAAACATGGAGTCAGAGGAAATCTAGATCTGAATCTTTTGTTGTACAGACATTTTCAGTCATTTATGACTTTTAGTGACCACATCTGGAATTTTCTTAGCAAAGGTACTGGAGTGGTTTGCCATTTCTTCTCCAGTTCATTTCACAGATGGGGAAACTGAGGCAAACAGTGACTTATCTAGGGTCACACAGCTGTTAAGTATCTGAGACCATATTTGAACTCAGAAAATTGTCTTCCTGACTACAGACCTGGCACTTTCTCCATTTTGCTACCTAGCTGTCCTGGATTCTGGCTCTGTGACTATGGGCAAAATCATGTAAGCTCACTAAGCTTCTTTCTTCATCTGTAAATTAGGAATGATAATAATAGTTGATATTTATGTTGTGTTTTAAGGTTTGTATACTTTATAACATCCCTGTAAGGTAAGTAGGTATTATTTTCATTTTACAAATGAGGAAACTGAGGCTCAGGGAGATATTAAGTGACTTACCTAGGGTTCCCAGCAAAGATATAATTGAATCCTTTTCTCTCCTGATTCCAAATCCAGCGTTCTTTCTACTACACTATATCCCCTTTCAATAATAATACTATCTGAAGGTATTATTGCTTTGCTGTAACCATCAAATAAAATAATGTATGTAAAGTGCTTTATAAATTGTAAATGTTACATAAATGCCAGGTATCATTAGGAAGAAAGCCAGAAGAGAGTGTAGTCTTTGAAACCAAGGCAGGAACACATGTCCAGAAAGAAGGGGTGGTCAGCAGTGTCACATGCTGCAAAGAAGTAGGAGGAGGCTTGGGAAATGGCCATTGGTTTGGCAATTGAGAAGTCATTAGCAGAGAACAATATTAGTTGAGTGGTGGGGCGGGGAGCTAGATTATATGGAGTTGATGAAAAGAGGTTTGTGAAGAAGAAATCTTCATATTGGATAAAGAAAGCTTTTTCTAGAAGTTTGGTAATGATTAGGGAAGAGAGGAATAATAGCTGCTTAGAGACAAGGGCCAAGGGAAGGTTTGGATTTGGTGGGGATTTTTCTTAGAATTCTGGGAGACCTGAGCATGACTGTGAGGAGCCATTGAAATTGCTGCCCCTACTATTTCCTAGGCATAAGTCTATGTCACTGTTTTGGCTCAGCCGTTAATCCCTGAGAAGCATCCCATGCTTCTTTGGTGAGATTAGCACTTGGCACCTCTCTCAATGTGACCTACAGTAAATGCCAAACTTCTGCCTACCCTTTTTTCATATGCCTCTTCTCTGCAGGCTCAAGATGAATGCAATGCTAGAAACCTCCGAGCTCCCTGCTGTGTTTGATGGGGTGAAGTTAGCTGCTGTGGCTGCAGTGCTCTATGTGATCGTCAGGTGTTTGAATCTCAAGAGCCCAACAGCCCCACCCGACCTCTACTTCCAGGACTCTGGGCTATCTCGATTTCTACTGAAGTCTTGTCCCCTTCTGACCAAAGAGTAAGTGATTACTGCATTCTTCTGCCCAATTATGTTGCTTGGATTTCCAGAGAGAAGCCTGCAGTTAAACCTAGTTCATTTATGCTTTGAAATTAAGTTGACTTTTATACTATAGAAAGCAGGAGGGTTGATCACTATTTGTGACTTTAAATACGGGCTTTGTTAAGGTTAACAGCAGGTGCCACAATTGCATCTGCATTTTACTATTACAGTACCAGAGTTAGAAATAGACGCAATGAAGTCTTTTTCTTCCTTCTTTCTCCTTCTTTAACAAGGTGGTACAGTCAGGGTTAGGGACTTCACAAAAGAAACAGTGGTACTTTAGGAGCAAAAATAAAGCCTGGGCAGTCTAAAGCCATTTACCAAGTTCACCATTTCCCATCCTAGATAGGTGAAGTGATCATAAATATTGAGCACAAAAGCCATCGCAGCCTAAAGTATTTTAATGAGAAAAGAGCACAGACTTACTGGGTACTTGCCAGTTCTCTTATGGGAAAATGTTTCAAACTTCCATTAGCTAATGAGAACATTTGCTTTTAAATCTAGACAGGTTTGGTAAGATCCCAAGTGAACTAAACCATTTTTCCTTCAATTTATATTTTGGAGAGAAGGGAATACACTTTAAATTATTGGGAGGTTGGATTAGAGTGTGTGCAGTGAGCAGCCTTGGGTATGAGTCACACAGGAAAAGGAACTGCCATTTTCTAGGGTTAGGTAGTGTTAAAAATTTTGAAGAACAATGGTAGAAAATTCTGCAATATTCCAGTATTAGGATGGAGATGTTGGCAGAGGAAGCTGATTGGTTAAATTTCCAGACCAACAACAGAGACATCTCGCTCCTAGTGTTCTCGTTCTTTGAATCCTGTTTGGTGGTTCAGTTCATGCTCAACTGGCTACCATAATACAAGTTTTCTAATTGCTTCTTGAAACAGTTTAATTTCCTAAATAATTTCTTAATTTGTACCTACTAGTTAGAATCTTTTTATATCTAAAGCTCTGTTAATTTTCTTTCTAGTACATGAAAATGGTACTCCAGTACTCATTTGGGAGAGGAAGGCACAAATATAGGGGCAGCTGGGTAGTACAGTGGATAGCTCTCCAGGCTTGGAATTGGGAGGACCTGGGTTGAATTGTGGTCTCAGACACTCCTAGCTATGTATCCCTGAGCAAGTCATTTAACCCCAATTGCCTAGCCCTTGCTGCTCTTCTGTCTTAGATTTGATTCTAAGACATAAGGTAAGGGCTAAAGGAGAAAAAAATACTTCTTACTTTTCTTCTCTCCTTGATGTAATTTAACTTTTTTTAGCTTTTTTAAAATAATAAATCACAAAATTTTAATGTAAGAAAAGGGAATAATGAAAAAACATATCAACTGCATGAGATTAAATAGGAAAACTCTTCAATTTATTTTAATTGTTTACTTCAGCACTGTAAGGTCTATGATTTTTACCATTAGATTTGTGTTTCTTCCACTAATCAAGATTGTTACTATAGTACCTTAAGAGTGGTCTTAGTGAGATGCAGTGTCTCATCCCCTTCTAGTGAGGAACTCATCTGAATTATCTGGGCTGGTCCTTGGAGGACAAGCTAACAGTATATACTTATAAAACCATTGTAGTACCACCCCCACTCCCACTCCCACACCACCAGAGAGCTTCTACCTAAGGTAGGGCATTGATAGAGTTTTAATGTCTAGCAAATAAACAACCAGGATATTATTTTAGAAAACAAGTTTGTGGGAAACACATTTTAGCCCTTTGGAGGCTAGCAAGTTGCTTTCATGTGATTTCCCTAGGAAATTCACTGTACTTTGGGTATTTGTATCTTCTATTGCTAATGCTAATCTCTAAATGCAGAATTTAAAAGCCATGGGAGTAAATCTTTTGGGAAAGACTTTTCCCCCTAAAGCACTGACAGATTGCAACATAAGACTTTTCATCCATTTTTTCTGATTTTCTTTTTGAAAGGTGGAGACTGAGGATTTAGCGATTTCACTATGTCCTCTCTTGTAAATAAAGTTAGAAAGAAAAAAAAACATTCATTTTCTAAATCCCTATTGTTTCCTGGTTCTCTTTCAAGAACTTATGTCCAGTTTGCTTGGGGTGAGGCAACACATTCTTCTTCAGAAACATAATACTAAGGAAATACCAGTGCCAAGAGAAATTATGTAACCAGATAGTAGAAGATAATATCGATGTTTATTCTGTATCATATAGAACTTAGATAATATATAGAATGCCAAATGAGGTTACAGTTCCTTCGAAAGAGACAGAGTTATTAACTCAGGCATTAGGTTAGGTGAAAATTAGGATAAGGACATTAAAAATGTTTATTGCAACATTCAAAAAGCATATCAAATTAAAATCTTACCCTTAAGTGAATTGTGCTTACACAATAGCCTTACTCCACTGATATGATATTAGATGATTTTCCCTCCTAAGTTGAAGAGTGGTGCTTCATGAATTCCAGAGACATTCAGCATTGCTAGAAATGATCAGATTAGAGGAGTTTGGGGTTATTTGAACTTTTCCCCCTACCTTTCCATGTCCATAGCCTTACTCTAATTGACACTGGAAATGAGTATTCCCTTAAAAGGGGGAATGGGTGGTAGTGAAAGGAGATATCTAGAACCTTATAGTCACATTTCCAGAGAAAGAGAAATGTATTTAAAGCTCTGTTTATATGCAGTTTATATATCTATATGCAGATCAGTGCTAATTTCCACCAGAGTGTTCACCCATGTCTAATTAGAAGAAGCTAGAGGAAAACTGCTATTGTCCAGTTTCCAGTGAAATATCACATAAGGTTTGATTAGTTACTAATTGTTCAGAGTATAAAGGAAAGCTGATTGGGCTTCTTTCTTCCAATAGCACCCACATCCCATTTTTCTCACTATAATAATACAAAGGTTTTAAATGTTTTAATTTTTCTTGGATATCCCCTTTCCAACTGCATCTATTTTATGGGCAGAGATGGTCCTGGTTATCTATGACATATAGAGAGCTATAGTTTCTATAGTGCTCTATGATGGCTTCAGTGAAATAGCCTTCATTGTGCCTCAGCTGACTTCCCTATATGATGTGGAGTGCCCTCTGATCCCTTGGATCCCATTTGGCAACACAGATATTTGAAGAGAGATTAACTACGTGAACCAGTTACATCAAGTTAGTTACTGGCCTATTGCCATTTTAGCTCCTACTTAGGTCAGATTTGGGCGTTACCTGGGAGCTGCAATTGGGCTAATATTTGCACTTTGGGAGTTGCCTAGAGTTTCAGGGATGTGTTTAATGAATAACTCTCTAACAACAATTACCTTTCAAGATCCGTCCCTTTGGTTTAAATCTTACTTTTGTGCTATTAGGGGATTGTACTAAAATAACTTAAAACCTCTAATACTCAAGCACAAACTTCTTTGTAAAAAGTGATCAAAGGGAAAAGATATTTTTAACCCCTCTCCATCTTGGATTAGCTATTTTAGCCTTTCTTGCTTTGTCCTGTTAGCCCTCTTGAATATTAGGATTGAACTGCAAGGATGCTTAGTATGAAGATGGGGCCTGCTAAGGGACAACTTGCCCAAATCTGGAGTTCAAGTCAGGATTGAGATCAGAACTTGGGCCTTCAGATTAGATTCTCATCTCACATTCATCCATGTGGCTGGCGCTTGCCCAAAGCCACTTTCTCTTTATAACTTCCCATGTAACATCCTTGTGGCTGTGACAAATTTTTTGAAGCCATGGCAGGAAGATTTTCTGTCTTGGACCTAAGTGGCCATTCCAACAGCTAGATCACAAGAGACTTTCTAAAGGAGCAGGAGTGCCTATAGCCTTTTTCACTAACAAATCTCCTTCCAAGTTTGAAGTATCAACAAGGACAATTTATAATCAAACTGTTGTTCTTGGTCAGCTCTACCCACTTTGAAGAAGCAGTTCTTGTGAATTAAGAACCAAATAAGAATATATATTATTTTTATCATCCTTGTTTCAGCAGAAGTCTGCAGGAAGGTGGAAGAAATTGGAAGAGAGGTGGTTTAAATTTCCATATGTATGGCATTAAAACTTTTTTTAAAATGTGACTCTGCATGGGGAAAGATAAAGGGTTTAAGTTTCAAATGAATTCATTTGTGGGTAAGCGAAAAGTCTGATTAAATGGAATGGTATAATTCTGGTAGAAACAAATGAGTAGATAGTTAGTAATTTCTTTTTATTCCTGGGTTTACTTTAGTCTGGAACAAATAGACTAATACTCTGCTTAAAATTATAAGAAAAGCTAATGATTATACAAATTTCTTAATAGCTTTCAGCTATGTAATATAAAGAGCAAATGATGAGACAGGAGATCTGGTTTCTAGTTTCAGCTCTATCACTAACTTGCTGTGTGTGATCATATCTACCTGGGCCTCAGTTTCTCCATCTGATAAATAGGAACCTCTCAAAGGCCTCTTTCATCTTGAATATTGCATGATCCTAGTAATGTAAGTTTTTATTGGGTATCAGCAGATACACACTTGCTTCCTTTTTGAGAAGTGGGCTGTCAGACATCATTAATGCAAAAGTTAACAAGCAAATATGAAGATGAGATAAGCTTTCCTAGTAAGATACAAACTGAATAAAGCTGGTGGGTTTACAAAGAGAGAATAGTTATGGTTATAGGAAATCTGGGAATAACAAGAGGTCAAATCCTATTTATATCCTTAAAGAAACAAAAGAAGACAAATCGATTTTCATTGTTGCATTAGACTTCAGAAACTGTTTTGGGGGTAGAAGACCATGCGTGGACTTAAACCCAACATTTAGGTGAGCTCAACTAGCTTATCTTTATCCCCTGATTTTAGAATTTTCAACAGTGACTACCATCTTGAGGAGTCATTTTCATATCAACTAACTGAAAGAGAGAGGGAGAACAGTAAAACCACAAAATTGTGCAGAAAATAAAATATTCAATAAAGTATGCTCAGAACAGCATGTCTCAGGGGAGGTCTCCTGAGGGAACCATGCCTAGACAACTGTCTCAGCTATCACCAGAAGAAATGTTCTTATCTTGGAAATACATTCTGTAGGTAAAGAATTAAGGTTAAAGGCCTGACAGCTACAGCACTTGTAACAGAGGACTTAGTGAGTTCCCTATAGATACTCCCTTGTTACTAGAGACCAAAGCATGTTCTTTGGATTGTAGACAGATTGAGCCTCTGTTAATGGTGTTGAGAGTAAGCAAATTCAAGATTAGTGGCCAAACAGATTGAGCAAAACCTATGCCAGTTATGCATGGTCATTAAAGGGAAAGCCAGACTATCATTTTCAAAGTGCCTACTGCCCCACATTGAAAGCACTTCACTAAAAGGCAACTTTGAAAGACTTAAAACCTTTGATGAATGCAGTACCCAACTATGACTCCAAAGGACTGCTGATCAGTGCTGCCTATCTCCTGACAGAGAGGTTATGGCTTTGAAATGTAGAATGAAGCATATATTTTTGGTCTTCAACAATGTGAGAGTTTTGTTTGACTGTATATTTTGTTGTAGGAGCTTTATTTTTCTTTTTTCTTTTTTAAATTGTAATGCATAGGAGGAAAAGAAAATAAATGCCTGTTAATTGAAAAATGAATCAAAATACAAAAAATGTCTGTGGATTGACTGACTGGTACCATAATTCAACTTACTACCCCTGGAACCTTGGACAAAAGCACTTTATATCCTTGGGTCTTAGTTTCCTTATTTGTAAAATGACAGGGTTGGACTAAGTGATCTCTGAGGTCTAATTCTGACATTCTGTCATTTCTTCCAAAAAACAAATTTGTATATGATTTTTGTTAGCTCTATAGCATAAAATGCATTAGTATTTATAATTGCTAAATAAATCACCAGGTTACCTTGAGCTCATCAAAAGTCATGCTATTCTAAGTTATAGATCTAACTCAATAATGAATCAGCCTTTGTGCTCACACATGTTAGGAACAGAGTATTTGAAGAGAGAAGACAGTTTTGTGGTTCTGTTAGGCAAGGCCTTACATTTTAAAAACTGTGTCTTTCTGCCTACTGTGTTCCACAAATAGCTGTAGGTGTTGGTCTGTTTTTGGCAATGCTGTGTATGCCTTGGAAAGAGATACAGTGCAGTTATCCAGCCTGTGAAACGAAACAACAGGGTTGATCAGTAGAGCTCTTGGGAGTTTCTTGTTTGTATATCTGGAACATTTCCATCCCTATAACTGGAAATATTTGGAGAGTGAGGAACCTTAAAAAATGTTAAGGGTTTTGGGGTGGCATTAATCAACTCCTACTCCCATTAGAGGCAATAGAGAACAGAGGATTCCACTAGACCAAAAATCAGAAAGACTTTCAATTCATTTTAGATTCTGAATCTGACACTTAGCAGCTGACCAAGTCATTTCAACCCTCAAGCCTCAGTTTTCTTATCTGTAAATAGAATAAGAGCACCCTTAGTAAACCTTAAGGAGCTATATAAATGAGTTGTCATTATTATTTATATTATTATTCTATATACATCCTTTAGAATGTATAGCTCTTGAGGATAGGGACTATATTTGCCATACTTTGTATCCTATTGCCCTCTGGCCTTCCATTTCTTCCTTGAATTTGAGCCCAGATCTTCTGACCCCAAATGTCATGTGTACTCTTTCCATTATAATAACACCCTGCCTTGAGGATGAGGACAGAGAAGAGACTATTGGATTTGACTATTAGGAAGACCTAGGAGGGGGGTGACCTTGGAGAAAGCAGTTTCAAGGTTAAATAGTGAAGTAGTAGACAGACATTATTGCTTGAGATGGAGAAGTGAATGGATGTACTGTATATAAATATAGATAATTAATCTTTCAAGGAATTTTTATTGATCAGCTGACGGGTAGGAGACAAGATGATATCTTGAAAAGTGGAACAGTACCACCAAGCAGGCCACAGAGAAAGAAGTTAATCGGGTTTTTCTTATCCTCACTGCATCTCCCCCCCCCCCAATTTTCTCCCAGATTTTTAAAATACAGAAGGGAGACGGTGACTTTGATAGGTTTTTAGGACAGTTGACAGAAAATAGAAGAGTGAATGCCACACCCAAAGAATGACTAGTTGTGCCAGCCAGCTTGAAGAAGTTCATTCTAGAAATGTAACTGAAACAAAAAAAAAATGTATCTAATGACAGAAATGTCTCCTTAGGACAGATATGGCTATAACACCCCAAAGATGTCTCTTTGGAATCTCTCTTCCTCCTCTAGTTCTCCTAGTCAGAAGAAAAAAGACATTGGGGAGAGTAGGAAAAGGAGGGGCCATATGTACAGAAGATTACACTGTACTTGGTTTGACTCCATATTTTAGACCTAACCTTTTATTTCATTAGTATTGGAAAACTGATGAGGAAATTCTTTCAATTAATACAGTTTGGCTTCTGCTTTATAATTTAATATCTTAGAACAGGACTTTTACCATTTTTATATCATGGCAGTCTAGTGAAGTCCATAGATTCTCTCTTAGAACAGTGTTTTAAAAGCATAAAATGTAATATATACCTCATGAAAGAAATAAATTATATTGAAATATGGTTATCAAAATAAAAGTTTCAAATTCACAGACCATTTGAAATCTATCCTCAGACCCTAGATAAAGAATGAATCTTAAAGAAATATTTGAGAACTGAGTAGTTATGAATTACATAGGAAATAGTCTGTGTCAGAAGCAAAACTTGAAACTAAGACTTTCTCATTTTGATTCCAGCTGCCCCCATGACTGCAAATAGTTCTAGTAAATTGAAATGTTGAAAGTAAGGCCATAGCTGAAAATTTTAAGGGACTTGTCTTTTAAACATGGAAGTTCAGGATTGATAATTGTCATCACATGACAAACACGATCCCTTTTACTTGGCCCTTTTGCTTAAAAACCAACTAAGTTATTGGATGATTTAAAAAGTTGAGAAGGGAATTAACACAACAAATAAATGCTTTGTTGATTTCTTTAACAGGTACAGATTGTATCATATAGATAAGATATTCTAGTGCAGGATGGACTGAAACCAGATTTCATCTCACTAGGTTTAGAGGCCCTGAGAAAGGACAGAGAAAGTGGGCAGTTGAATATGAAGTTGTATTTAGGGAGCAAACCTGTGATTTGAACCCAAGATGTTATCTCCATTATAACTAACTCCCTTTTCTGTACTGTAGCACTGCCCTGGGGTTATTTCTTTATTATGTTGTATTTTCTTTATTGGATGTTACTGGTGAAATATATATCTTTTTAAAAATATTCCTATTAAGAATCAGAAGGAAAGGAGAATGGCAGGAGGGATGACTTGGGGATGAGAAGACAGGGCACAAACAAGGGCAGAGCAATTGATTTGCCTGGCCTGAGGCTTAGCTATAGATGAGGACACTTTGGAAAGTAAGATAGAGAGTCAAAAAGCTTAGGATCATGAATGCATTTTATTTTATCCAAGAAACAATTGGGAGCTGTGGCAAGGCTCTCATGATCAAAACCCTAGCAACTTATTTTTTTGATCATCTCTCACTGAGAGATAAAAATGTAATTGGTTCCTTTTTCAGACCAGCTGCTGGCTGTGTTAATGAGAAGCGTTGGATGTTATTGTTACCTGTGAACCTAACAGATACCTGACACTTTAGGGCAGGCATCCAGGCAGGGTGCAGCAGGATCTGGTGATAATGGCAGGCTATAATATACCCTGTGGCCATCCCTGAGCTTTTTATTTATTTATTTATTTTCATTAGGGTTGTTTCTGACTCCTGTCCAGTAATAGAATGATAGAAAAACCTTAGATTTCTATTAATCTTGAGTATTTTCCTTGTCAGATTGTTTTCCTTGTCAGATTGTTTTATCCATTTCTTTTTTCTTTTCAAAGTTCTTAAGCTCTAAGTCTTTCGAAAAATGATGCTCTGGTGTTAATTATTAGCCTTTTATATTTAATTTCTTGCCAACAGTGGTTCCTATCTACTATGGTTTTGATTCTGTATACTGATCAGTAATCTCTTTTCTACAAATTCATCTCCTTATTGTTTCTGCTAAGGCAAAGTAAGGCAGTTTGCATCTCTTGTTCCAGACCTCACCTCCCTCTGCCTCTGTGTCTCCTGTTAACTGTCTTAACAGCAAGATTACTTTCTGTTTGATCCTCCCCTCAGGAGCCAGGCTCATCTCATATGCTGTCTTTGCACATATGCGGTCTGAGAATGTACATTTCCTAGAGCACAAAAGGGAAGTTTAAGTTGAGGCATCCCTTAGCTTTGCTTTATAAAATTCAAATTATCATGGAGAAAGCATAGCTATTTGAATATTTGTCTTATATTTTAGTATGTAATATCCCCAGAGAAATAGATCACAGGCAACTCAACCTATATATCCTCACTTCCCACTCCACCATTCTCAGTTTATCTTGAAAAGCATCCTATATAAAGTTTTTTTCTTTTTTTTTAAAGAATAGAAGAATTTTATTTTCTTGGGCTTAAATTCCCTTTAATTTTCCTGTGCCCACAGAGACTTTTCAAACTAGATTGGTTTGAACACTTTCTCCCCTCTTCTTTGATTTATTGTCATTTAAGCTGAACACTAAGGCTTTGTCCTTTTCTATGTTCAGAGTAATTGCTCTAACTCTCATTTTTTCTTTGAACTGGCTTCATCCTTTTTTAGGAGCTGTATAAATATTTACTTGGATGTTTGCAGTAAAATATTAAACATTGATGAAGTGATCTAGGAAGCAGTGATCTGATTATACAGGCCCCTGAACTTCAAGGACTTGCTTGGCTAGAAACCCACATTGATAGCAAGTTCTTAAAAGATCAAAGATGCAAGACCATCACTATGGAAAATGAGAGGTTTATGTTGTGATAAGAAAAAAGATAGCTTATATTTATGTGGCGCTTTACTATTTAACTTTATAATGATTTACTATACAACTTCAAAACTTGTAAATTATTCTCATTTGAACTTTACAACAAACCTTGAGGTAAGTAGTAGGAGAATATGCAATTCCCTTTTACAGATGAGGAAATCGAGATGGAGACTTTAGTTGACCTGCCAGAGATCACACAGGGAGAAAATTGGGATTTGAACCCAAGATGCTTATCCATTATAATAGACTCCCTTTCTGTACTCTTGTACTGCACGTAGGTCATTTCATTATTATGTGGTGTTTTCTTTATTGAATGTTACTGGCAAAATATTTTTTAAGATACTCCTAGTAAGAAAATAGGGTTATTTTGTTATCGTAGGATTTAGGTATTCCAAAACAGGAAACAGAAATAATGATGTTAGTGGGATTTGTGGTCCTAGAGACTTCTCTCTTTTTCTCCTTAGCCAATATTATTTGTTAGGATATAGGGAGTTTCCTTACTTAGGAGTTCTTTCTAACAATGAAAATCACAGATCCTGCCTCTATGTCTATCCCTTGTTCATAGTAAGGTTGTTAGATAAGTATATGTTTGTTACTGGGTTCAGATTATTTTGCCCTTAATCTGAAATAACTTTTTTTTGTATCTACTGTATCATGTAGCCCAGAAATAACTTTTTTTTATATCTACTGTATCATGTAGCCCATTCAATAGGCCAACCAAACCAGAAAGAAAAAACTGCTGCTAAACAGTAACACCATCTCTGAAACCTGTTTTGTTAAATCACTGCTAGAGTAAGCTAAATTAATTGCTGGCTTGATCTTGTAGTAAGCCTGAATTTGAGGTAGCCAAGTATGTTCATGAGTGCATACCTTTCCAAACCAAAAGATATAAAGATATAAAAGTTTCAGGCTATGTTGCTAAAGATTGCCTGTGGATTACTGCAAATTAAGGAAGTATCTTTTTTGCTTCATCATTCTCACCATAAATTATTATAAATTATATAAGTGAATTTAGGGTCTCAAAATTTGTATTGTTCATTTCACTTATCAAATTCACCTTGAGCCATAGTAATGTCCTGTAATTCAGGATTCTTTTGCTTTAAAAACAAAACAGATAAACTCTTCTCATTATGTTATGGCACCTTCTACCCACCCACCCAAATAGTATCACAACCCAGACAAGTAATATTGCCTACCAATTTAGATAGAGGTCTTTTCAGTTTCTAGAATACTCTGGGGTTCAGATCAACTTTGTATCATGGAAAGGACACTGATTTATTTGGAGTTAAGAATACCTGGGTTCAGATTCTGGCTCTTTGAGACTTTGGGCAAGACCCTTAACTTCCTACTCTAAGGCATGAATTTTCTCATCTGTCAAAAGGCCGATGGGGGGGAAGGGGGGAGAAAAAGTTCAGCTAGACATCCTCTAAGGCAGAGATGGCAAGCCTTTTAGAGATCTAGTTCCAGGTCCTGCCTCTACCCCATCCTCCAGACTGAGTGCCACACTGCCCCCTTATCCCACACAGGGGAGAGAGGAGGTGCACCTGTTGGGATGCTGGGGTGGAGGGACAAGTGAAGTGAGGAATGTCCTCAACAAGTTTAGAGAGGGAGAGGGAGTGGCTCCAGTGCTCGGCTCCACTCCAGTTCTGCCACCTGTGAGCTGCCTACCTTACCCCTTGGGCACTCCCACTGGGCTGCTAGGCAGAGAAATGGGTGATGTGAAAAAATGTCATCAGGCATAGTGGAGATGAGAGGGGAGCAGCTCAGCCTAAGTCTCTCTGCCTTTCTAGTAAAAGGCTCAAGGGGAGGCAGGGAGAGGACGGCCAAGTTCCCACAGAGAGAATTCTGCATGCCATCTTTGGTACCTGTGCCATAGGTTTGCCATCACTGCTCTAAGGGGGTCATCCTTCATTAAATCCAATGATTTGGGGATATGAGCTTAAGGTTCCTTCTTAAGTCATTTTGACCAATTCAGTGAATATTTATTGAATGTATTAAATAACTTTCTTTACATGGATCCCCTAGGTTGCAGAATGACCTAGCAGACTTTTTTGGAAATACAATTCAATAAACTAAAGTAATTTATAATAATTATAAATATTTATTAATAAAATACATCATTTGTAACAAATATAAAGCATTGTTCTGAGGATACAAAGCAAAAAGTGAAATCATCCTTTCTCTTAAAAAAAAAGTTTACATTTTACTAGGATCTGATCAGCCCTACCTTTCTCACCAAGGGTTCCAGTTAAAACTGGACTTAACTTCTAGATTACAGTTTAGAACATTTTCCAAAAGGTTATCACAATTCTAAGTGCAGTCAACACTCAAGTTTTATATACATATCAAGATACCTATTCTGTGAATTGACTATATCTAATTTTTAGCCCCAGACTTGCCACAGTTCTGCTGCCCCATGCCATTTGTTAGCATTTAGGTGACCCTTTGCTATTTGTTAATGTGTAATTTATACTCAAGGAATTCAAACGAATTTTAATCTTAAGCCTTAGCAAAATACAATTAATTTAGCTTCCTAATTATAAAGATAAACTAGATACCTTCCAAAGAAAAATAGAAATGATGTTTGGATTACCTACTTTGTTGGATTATCTCTGCTCCTATGTTAGGGGGCGGGATGAGGTAGTAATTAAGAGTTGATTCTAATTTGTATGTCTTTATAGGAATATGATGAAACTGAATGGTGAGAGTAGTCTGATTAGATAAAGGCAGGCCCTTTTAGCAAGAAATACCTACTGTGTAAAGAGAGATTGTTTAGTAACCAGGCTTAGAATCAGTATTTCTTTCATGTTGTAATATTTACATAAGGAAAGTATATTTCCCTTGGTTTGTAGGGAAATGTGTACCTTCCTTTGAGGGCCTTTTGGCCATTACTGATACAGAAAACTTTGATTCTTATGAAATTTGATGATACATATTGACAAAACCTGGGTTGCAGCTCAAAAGAAAACTTTGCCAGGACTCTACACACTATTTTCCATTTTAGTAAAAATTAATTAAGCACCTACTTAATTATTATATTAATCAAGATAGTAATAAATCCTAGGTATGTAAAGGTGAAAAATTATATACCCTGACCTCAAAGAGTTTATAATTTAAGCTGGGAATAGTATGATATATGCACAATGGGCAGCTAGATAGAACAGTTGATAGAAGACCTGAGTCACCAGCTATGCAACCTTGGGCAAGTCACTTATCCCTGTTTGCCTCAGTTTCCTTATCTGTAAAACGAGCTGTCGAAGGAAATGGCAAACTACTCCAGTTTTGTTGTTTTTGCCAAGAAAACCCCAAATGGGATCACAAATAGTCAGAGACAACTAAAAGGGCTAAAAAACAACAAAATGATACACAGTAGAATATAATGAAAGGGCAAATGAGAGTTCTAGACCAAGTGCTCTGATGAAATTTGAGGAAATTACTTTCACCTGGGACAATGGTGGGGTTGAGTGGGAAAGGCTTTATAGAAGTGCCTTCTTTAAGGCCTCATTGAAGAAGGAATTTTCTACAGGTAAAGATAACAGTTCATTCCAGAGATAAAGGAGAAAGGTGGGAGACCAGGAGAGGTCAAGTAACTTTTGTGAATTCATGAAGAAGAAAGAATGTAGGATAATATCCAGGAACTCTAGACCATTTTACCTAAATGTCAAACTCAGGGGAGGGACTAGTGTGAAATAAGGCAAAAAAAAAGTAGGTTGGCACTATATTGTAATGTAAGTTACCTTAAATGTCAAGCTTAACAGTTCATGTTTTCCCTTACCAGCAATATGAAGCAATTGAATATTTTTTAGTAGAAAGTGACATGGTTAGATATTAGAAAGATTATCTTGGCATTTGTGTGAAGGATCAGTTAGCAGAGAGATCAGAAGCAAGAAGGCCATGTAAAAAGCTTTTTAAAAAAATAGGCAGAGATGTCCATCATCTCATCTGGTACTGAGAATGTAAATAGTGAGGACATGACAGATGTGAAATTGTAGATATAGAATTGACCAGACTTTACAACTGATCGGATATAGAGGTGAAGCAGAAAAGTAGAGTTATCCTACACTTTAAGGCATAGGCAACTTGGAGAATGGTGACAACTATCAACAGAAATGAAGGCAGTTAGAAGGATAGGAAAATTTTGGAAGATATCTAATGATTTCCATTTTGGTCAAATTGAGTTTGGGGTATTTCTACAACATGCACAATAAGCAATATCACTGGAGCAAAAAAAGAGATCTACAGAGTTGTTTATGTACATAGATATGGATGATAATAGAGATATAAAGATATAGGTGTATTTGTGAGTCATCTACATAGAACTAACCCTTTCAACCCTGGGAGTAGATGATTTCACCAACAGAAATAAGAGAGAGAAGGGAGCTAAGGATAGAGCCTTTGATTAAAAGAATCAGCCAAAGCTGGCTACCCATAATTTAGGGTTATGTCATAAAATGGAAATGAGTCAGTTGCTACTGTAGGGAATGAACCATCCTTAAAGTTCAGTGCATGTGTCAACTACTAGTCATAGGGGTCATTAGGTAAAAGCTTTTGGGCTTGGTAAAATTTACTTCTGGGATAGTCACTTAAAAATGTGAAATATATAGCATGTAAACACCTTTCTCCCAAAGATCAGTGGTTGAATTCAGTAACCCTATGTTGCTGATTGGAAGCAGATCAATGAGACTAAGCAAAAAGTATTCATTGTGCCATATTTTTACAGTGTTAGTTCTCAAAATAGCTTTACTTCAGAAGGTTTAGTTAGCATCATTATCTTCCATTGGATAGTCATGACACAAACTTTCCTAGACTGACTATGTCTGATATTTTTATAGTATTGGACGTGATGGTTCCAACCAGATGACTAAAGTTTGTGATCACTCATTAACATGGAATGAAGAGCTTCACAAAAGTTTGTT
Source organism: Monodelphis domestica (assembly GCF_027887165.1). Lineage (NCBI taxonomy): Eukaryota > Metazoa > Chordata > Mammalia > Didelphimorphia > Didelphidae > Monodelphis > Monodelphis domestica. The sequence continues at coordinate 127,511,542 of NC_077227.1, read as the reverse complement.
CAATATAAATGGTGCCACACCTACTGCCCTAATGCAATTCCCTTCTCCTACCTACTTTTCTCAGCTTTACATACATACTTGGATACAGGAAAAGGTCTGATTCTCCAATCACAGATGTCTGTGTTTTTTTTCCCCAGAAAAATCAATTCAGAGAGTATTTATATTAAACCTCCTCTCTAACTGAATTGGCCTGCTCAGTGTCTCCAGAAACATTTGCCTGCCGCTGTGCTTATTCTAAATCCTTGAAGGCCCTTCTCAAAATCCTCCTGAGATATTAAAGCACCCATTGTATATGTTACCCATAGGACTTTAGACCTGGAAGTGACCTTAAGTGATATCTTTTCAACCCCCTGGTTTTACAAAGGGAGTATACTTAGGTCTGGAGAAATTTAAAGTGGTGGATTTAACACCCAACTCAGGAGCTTGTTTCATGAGGCCTTGACCAAACTTCTTCAGCTCCCCACTCTTATTTTTTCTCCTATTAAATAAGGAAGTTGATAGCATGCTTTCTAAGGGTTCTTACAGCTCCAGATCTATGATCCTAAAAAGTAAGTGACTTTTCTAAGAACACAATTGGGGACCTGACATTTTTCACATTTCTTCACAAATTTAACATTCCCAAGCTAAATTTAATAATTTTTCTCCCAAGTAGTTCTGTCTATAAGTTTAAACCCTTTGAAGGCTAATTTCATCATGTTACTCCATATCCCAAAACATTTGCATTCCCTCTACTCCCACCATTGCCTATGAAATAAAAGCTTCTTTGCCTAGAAGATATTAGAGAGAATAGATCTAGACATTCCTGCAGGATGGCTTTAGTCTTTCTAGCAAATAGTGAAATGTAAGCTCTTGGAAAGGAAGGACTTTTCATTTTTGTTTTTCTATACCTGGTATTGTCTTAGTACAATGTCCATTACAGAGCTGGCACCTAGCAAATGTTTGTGGCATTTAGTTGAATGGGAGGGAAAGATGATTCACAAAGAGTCAGAGTGGGTAGGTGTTGGGAATCGTATTTTATTGAGTTTAATATCATTTACTATAAGAATATATGAGCTCTAATTGAGTGTGATTTAAAAACAAACTGTAAAAATATTATTATAATTATAGACTTTATCACACTATTCTGACCTTTGCACTTAAAGATAGGAAATTCATGGAATACAGGAAGCTGCTTTGGAATCTCCAGATTCAGTCAGAGAACTTGCTCTTCTTATATTATAATGTCATTCACCTAGACTACCTTATTAGAAGCCACTCAACTAAAATACTTAAATGTCTTAAAAAGGTGCTTTCTGGACAAAAGTATTAGATAATCCTTAAAGTGCTATGTAAATGCAAGTGTAATCAATAACACATTACAACTCTAGGCTCAGACTAAGGTCATCTGGATGGATTCCCAAGAGTAGTACTTAATTTTGCCCCACCCATAAGCCTACCTCTTACCTCCAGATTCTAAATGATATCTCTCAAGATCTCAGCCCCGCTGCAAGCAATAGGACCAACCAAGTCATTGACACAGAACAAGCTTATTAAAAGTCATGTAAAGAACATAGAAGAGGCTATTATCCTAGTTAGTAAGGAAATAATTATTGCTACCCTCCATTGTGTCATTTCCATCTCATCCCCCCCCCAAGGGTTAGAGTCCTCCCAGAAAATTCATAACTTTAATAAATGAATAGAATTGAGGACCTCATTGTAAAGCAATTGACAGTATCTCTCCAACTGTCTTCTTCTCCCTGGAGTTAACTTGCCCCGTCATCTATTAATTTAGTATCTGGCTCATCTTTTTCAGAATTTGGTATTATAGATCCACAGCCCTCTGCATTGTACAAGTACACTGGAATGGCTTTAGCAACTCATGGTTTGGATGAAAACTCTTAGCACTTGACCAACAGCCTTTATCCTCTTGCCATCTCTTTGACTCTTCCCAAGAACCCCTTGCCTCCTCCCTTCTTTATTTATATGCATCTAGTCTTTCCTTCAATTTGCATGGAAGAGGCAAAAGGGTCAGATCCTCTCAGAATTTCTCAGGTCTTTCTCTATGAATTCTTTCTAGATATCTGCTGCTTGAATTATATTTTGTTACTATTAATTTTTTCTTGATTCAGTTCTGTATTTTCAGTTGTGTAAGGAACTCCTAGTGAGGAAACTCCCTATGCCCATAGAGATCGGTACCTTCTCTGAAAGTTTTAGGCTTAGAGTTACATGGGAACACTGAGCATTTACACACCTTGCCCAGTAGCACTCAGCCAGTGTGTGTCAGAGGCAGGACTTCGACCTTCATTCAAAATTTTGATTCTTGTAGCTAACATTGCTCTGACTGATAATAACAATAAAACGAAGAACACAATTATAAAACTGGAAGAGTCCTAAGAACAATCTCTTCAATTTAATGGTAAATAAACTGAGGCCTAAAGAGGTTGTGTAACCATATCAAATTCATAGTGCTAGTTGATAGCAGTGTCAGACCTAAAAGCCAGTTCTTTGTTCACTGTCCTGCTTTCTAATTGTTTTATTATGTAATTCATACCCTTAGCAGAAAGAGTTCTTGAAATTGAAAGCAAATATATATCAAATATCAAATATAAAAAATATGTCAAATATATAATCATTAAGACTTCTGATATTTACTTACCTTGAAAAAAAGTAATACAAGATAGACTTAACAAGAATTTCAATTAAAATAATTTGCATCTTGTATGGTTTTGAACATATACTCTAATATGATACAAAGGCATGATCAGCCATGAATCATAATTTGTTGTCTTTATGAGCTGCTTCCTCATACAGGAATAGAATTAGGTCCCCTCTAAAATTACCAAATTTTCTTCTGCAGAACTGCCCTTAATTTCTGAGGGTTCATTATTATCCTATTATTATGTCAAGAATAATCTGGACATGAATGTGGCATATTATTTTGATGAAGAAGGTGATGTTTACAATTTTAAGGTTTGTTTGTTTGTTTTTTTACTTAATGCCAGAGTCTGAAAAGAATTCTGTTTTGGCAAGTGATAGACCATAGGAGAGTAGCCAAAGCTTGTTTCTATTCCTTGGCACTGTGTTTCTCTTAGAAGCTAACAGGCCATCTTACTTTAGCTTAAGACACCCTTTTTCAGAAATTTATTCTAAATGAGTTCTTCACCTTTTTTTGTTTTGGCAATTTGATAAAGCCTATGCATCCCTTCTCTTTAAATTCATAAATAAAATACTTAGTATTACAAAGGAAACTAGTTACTTTGAAATATGTATGTTTGTGCCTTTTCTGGCATTCAGAGCCCTTCAAATTCTTCCATACACACACTTTTCCTGTCTTCTTACATCTTACAATCCTCTCCCCATCCCCCACATACTCTTTGATCTAGTGACTTTGGAGTGTTTATTGTTCCCTCAAACAAAACACTTCAAACACCTAACTTTAACCATTTACTTTGGCTTCCTCCCATTCATAAGATGTTCTGCCTTCTTGTGTCTGCCTCCTGGTTTTCCTGTCTTTCAAGTCTCAGCTAAAATCCCACTTTCTAAAGAAATCCTTTCCTGAACCTTCCTAATTCTAAAACTTCCCTCTAATTTATCCTGTGTATAGCTTGTAGAGTCCAAGTTCCTCAAAAGCAGAGACTGGCTTTTTACTTTTTCTTTGTATTCCCAGTGCCTAGTGCATAGTAAAGCACTTAATATTTATTGACTGCTTTATATGTATGTATATAATACATAAGTGTTTTTATATGTAGGTATGTATATGTATTTATGTGTATGCAAATATATGCATGTATATCTTCCTGCTATGGAGATCGCCATGTTCTATGAATTATAAGCCATAAAGCATCAGATCAAAAGTTACCAAAAGGTCATCAAAGAGCCATATAGTAGATATGACATGCAGGCTACAAAACATCACAAAGAATTACAAGAGTAGTGATATAAAGAAATGAGTGGAGAGAGTGAGGGATAACCAGTGGATAGCCCACATGCTCAATTGGTATGTATCCTACAAGATCAAGAAAAGGCTAGGAAGGTTCTTAGCACACTGGAAGGGCCCCAGTGGTAATTTTATGGGAAGATCCAGTCAAGACTCACTCAGGATGAATCATCATGGATGAGTTGCAATCTATCTATATCATAGACCATGCCCACATCTGTGATATCACAGATCTGTCATAATCTGCATTCTGTGTGTCTTTTCTGAATTTGTTAATTTATCAAACACATATGCAACTATTGTTCTGAGCCTACCATTTCCCTTCTTGAAAACCTTCAGTGTCTCTGAATTGCATATAGAATTAAATAAAAACTCCTTAGTTTAGAATTCAACATCTTTCATCATTTGGCTTTACTTGGCTCTGCCTTCCCAGCCTTATTTCATAACACTATCCTTCATCAACACTATAGTCCAGAAGCCAAACTAGCTGTTACACACACACACACACACACACACACACACACATGCATGTATATATAAAAAGTATGACTTTTAAAAAATCCATATATACACACATACATATTATACATATATATATACATATAAACCTTATCTAATAGTTTTGTGTGTATATGAGAGATAGAATTCTATATTGTGCAATCCTATGAGTATGATTTGATGGGCACTAAAACTGAGTCCATAAAATACTAAGGTTCTTTATGATGAGGCTTTACTGGATTTAGGTTTTGATATGCTGATCTCAGAGATTTAACTAAATCACTTTATACTGAGTTAAAACCTTGGATGACCTGGTTAAACTGAGTTCAACTTGCTCAGACTAATAGTAACATCGAGTTTCTTTCTTCAACTTTAATGTTACAGAATTATGGTTTCTCTATTTTGCAATAGCATTTTAATATAGCCATAGCTACATTGCTGAAATAAATTATGTGGTTGTTTTGTTGTTTTTAAACATTTGTGGTTAAAAACATGTACAGTAAAAACATTATAGACCTTATATAAGGATAGATTTTGCCCGGTGTTTATATTTGAATATCTAAGTTACATTAGGCAAGAAAGATTTCATTTAGTTTCCTTAGTCTCCTTTTGTCTCTTCAAAGAGAAGGATTCTCTGTGGTGGAATTTTCCCATGCATAATCTTGTAATTTAAGAACAGAAGGACCTTCATACAGCATCTAGCAAGAGCAATGAAAATATAATATGTGACTGCCATGTAAATATCTGTGTATTCAATATGCTATTTTCAAAGGATAAAGCTGATTATTCTATTAATAAATATTCTGAAAAGCCGAACATTTTGCTAATAATATTGCAATGGGTCTGAGATGTTTGATCCTAAATATACTTGTCATAGGAAATTTATCATTTCCTTATCCCCAACTTTCCTTACCTCTCTAGAGTCTATGTGATAAACTATGTAGATTATGATGTGCATAGCAACCCTCTAAAAGGAAGTAACCACAAATTATATATTTCTTGCTCTTTGTGTCAGCGTATCACATAAAATATGGAAGCCTCAGTTCTTTCACCCAGTGCATAATCCATCAGGAACCCGGGCACACCAGAGGGCTGGGTCAAGATTTGGGAACCTGGTGAGATTCTCTCACTTCCTGTCACTAACTGTTATCCAGAACAACCTGGAGCTACCTACCATATTGAAACTACTCTTCCCATAAAATCAGTGCTTTGGAGCTAAAGTCATCCTCTAGAAATAGAGTTTTTGAGGAGATGGCTGAAGTCATACTGAAGAAGGAGAAGAAGCCCCAATGTAGGTTTGTCCCAATAGATGAAAAGAAAGACCTAGTTACTTTTTCATACAATTTAAAACCATCTGGTTGTGTTGTAGTCACGAAACTGGTATTGGAAGACAAAAAGTATAGCTTAAAAGGACAGAATTGACCATATTTCAAAATATAGAGGTGTTATTATGTTGGTGATATTTGCTACTGATAAATTCTTACCTTCAGAAAGAAACTTATTTTCTTGGGGGGAAGGAGTAACAATGCTAGATATGAATTTATGGTGAAGATGAAAAGGACTGAGAGAAATGAGATCATTTATATTCATATGTACATATATGTTACATATAATACACACATATGTATTTTTGGAGGAATTCCAAGTACAAAGGTTTTTTAATTCCATTATCTGGTTGGCCTTTTTACCCACATTTAGTCTGCTCAATTCCCTGTCAAAGTGTCATGGAAAGAAATCATAGACAAATCACTTAAACTCTCTGGACCTCAGTTTATCCATCTATAAAATGGAGTTTGACCCTAGATGATCTTTAAAGGTCCCTTCTAGCTTTAAACCGTATGACTTTATAATCTGTTTGTTAGTCATTCCAGGCCCATATCTTAATACTAAAAATAAATCCCATTACAGGAACAAAGGTCTTCTAATATCTTTGTTTTTCTTGGTGAAAGATAACATTTCTTGTAAAACTGAACATTTTGCCTCTTTACTGAATGTTAGTCCCTGTTAAAGCAAACAAGTCCCATTATGATGGAGAGTCTCCCTGAAAAATAGTGATGTGAATGAATGAAAGCCATTTCTCCTTATTCACTTCACATTAAACCACTCATCCCACACACATTAGCCTGCCTTTTAATGCTTTACAACATTTGAACATGATGGCCAAGAAAATCAGTTGTTTGCCAGCTTTTAAGAATGAGCTCTTTCAGGGGGAAAGTGGAATGGAGCTTCATGGCAAAGCACTGAGGCTTTAAGAAGAGTCTTTTGGGAGGATAGTGTCACTATCTTATCTGAAATCCTCTACCTCCTCCCCCCATCTGCACCTACAAAGGACAGAGAGAGCAAACAAATTGTCTGACTTTGCCCAGTTCACAGATCAGGTTAGGAAGAAACCCCAGGTTTTCTGGCTTCCAGTTCAGTGTTAGATTCACAAGAGGTTTTTGTCTAGTATAACCATTAAAATAATCTCTGTGCTAGTATAAAACCTTAAAAACCCCAAATCCTGTAGGAAAATTATTCCAATATCATCATAGGTCTTTTTTTTTTCTTTTAAAGATCAGATGAATGAGTTCTGAGTTTTTAGGCACACCAGGTGGCTGCTGTGGGTAATTTCTCAAATTATGAAGATCTGGGGTAACTTTCTACTGGGTTGTAAGCAGTTATTCATCACTCCTTTTAAAAACTTTTCTGTATCTAGATTTAAGCCATATTTCCTCTCTAAGGCCATCAGAATCCAGATATATTTTGGGTGGAGCAGAAATAAAAATGAGTGAAGGTTTACTTTTCTCATGTCACCACTTGCTATGATTATTGCATTGATGACTTCTGAAAATACACACACACACACACACACACATACACAAAATTGGGGTTGTCTGTTTCTTCTTTATTCTCCCTTCTACTAACATTTGACTTAGGGATGTCTTTCAGTTGGTCTTCATTAAACAAGTCAACATTAGAACCAATTTCAGACTGTTACTGAAATATCTCTGGTTAGTAGCCAACAAATAGTGAACAATCACTTCAGCTCTTGATGATCTTAATCTTATGAAAAGAAATATACTTACTGACTTCGCTTTTTTTTAAGCTATAGATTACACCATCAAATCTAAAATAAATTAAAATTTCTATTACTGCTGGATCATCTTAATCAAAAAACTTTTTTTAATTATTGAAACTATTAATCTCTGAAGTGAGAACAACTAGATGTTCTTCTCGATATGTTTAATGATATATATGTGATATATAGTGAAAGAGGGCACTGGACTTAATGTCAAGAGACCTGAGTTAGATTCCTGTATGGTTATAACAAAGCACTTAACTACTGTGACTCCCACCACCACCACCACCACCACCACCACCACCACCACTTAACAGTATTATTGTGAGGATCAAATAAGATAATGTATGTGAAAGAACTTTGAAAAACTGTAAAGTACTAAACCAACACAAGGTATTATGTGATTTATATCATCATATGCTATATTCAAGAAGGTAAACAAAGAAAATGCATAGATGAGAGAAGAGATCTCTAACAGGTTATTTTTTCATTTTAAATTTTAATTTAATTCCTTTTCCTTTAATTTCTTTTTAGAAGTCAAGAAAAGTCAGGATAAATACCTAATCTCTTGAGTCTGACACCATAGAGGACAATCATGCTCTTACAACAGAGTATTATTATTCAGAGATAAAATACTGAATTGGATATAAGCCAGTATGGCATTTCTTATGTGTTCTTAACATAAAGAGATTCCAGTTATACCATAATCCCTTGTAAAGAATTTTTAGACCAAAGTACCTATATGATATAATTCTTATTCCTGTGAAATAATTACTGTTATTGACCCAATTTATAGCTGAAAAAATAAGCTCCTGCAAGTGTTGTTTGAGTAGAAAATAAGATTTGACTAGCCATTCTTTAGACCAGCAGACACTAAGCTGATGATAAAATTGAAATTCCTATTCCTCAGTCAGTGTCTTGTATTTTAATCCTCATTACTTGGTGTTTTTCTTTTATCAATACTGTTGCCATATATTGGGTAAAAAAAATTGATTAAGGAGTTCAAATGCAACCTCAGAGTCAGCATTCCAGAGTTTCTCATCTAAAAATGTTACTTCCAAGATTTTTAAACAGTCTTAAGACTGGTTCTGCTACCTAATTCAAAATGTGACTGTAGACAAAGCACTTTACAACTCACTCTTCATCATCTATATAATTATAGACTTCGTGATTTTTCAGGTCCCTACTAGCCCTAATACTTTATCATGTCTACTTTCTTGGTTGTCTCCTACCTATTGATATTGTATTGGAGAGTTAGGTAGGGGAGAGACTATAATGACTCCCAGTATAGCATGATGGAAGTAGCTCTGGAGGCCCGAGTTCTTTCTTGTTCCAGTTCTGCCTCTGATCTCTTTGGGCCTCAATTTCTTTCTTTATTCTATAACAGGATGACACGATTGGACTAAACTAATTATAAGGAATAACAACAGAAAGAGGTTGAAGCAGAAAGAGGGCTGAAATTAAAAGTCAAAAGAGACTTGGGTTCAAATTCCTACTCCTATACTTATTGGTTGTTTAACCTTAAACAAATAATTTAATTTCTCTGCTCTTTAGTTTCTTCATCTACAAAATGGGAATGATAATATTACTTCATATGTTGTGAGGAGCACAGCATATAAATATTAACTACTTCTATTAATGCTCTTCCAGGTTTAAAAATATGACTCTTCAGATAGAAAGTATAGAGAATTTGAACATCAGCAATGGCACAGTTAACCACAGTTCTTATCTCTTACATATGTTATTGCAGTGAAAAACTGAAGCAGGGCAAAGTCCCACAATTTCAGAACCCCAGAGCATCAGAAAGGAAACAATTGAATAGGTTGGCATTTTAGATTCTATTTTAGATATCAAAGATATCTTAGAACCCATGGTTCTCTCTCTTGATTCCCCTCCCTTACACATATAGACACAAAAAATATTGTGGAACAGAATGTTCCCTGATCTGAGGCACAAAAACAATCAAAATGTCAGTGTGGGGTTCAAGATGCTATTGAGGCCCCAAAATGTATAAGAACATGTTTCATCTTAATGGTTGGTGATCTGGCAATGAGGGAGGGAGGGAGGGATAAGGAGAAATAAAAAACTTTTTTAAAGACTCAGGTGATTGAAAAGTATGAACTATAGACCTCTGGTCCATATCAGTAGCAGAACCCATTAACTAATCAGATACAGGTCATTAAGAAAAGAATTGAAAGCAAAGGGGCACTTGATGAGGGAAATTTGTCCAAATACAAAGAGCCCAAGTAAAATAAAATTTCTTATCTTAGGACTTAATAAGGAGAGAGTAGTTAAAATCTAGGTAGAATTAACTCACTAAGGAAGAATTAGAGAGAAAGAAGTCATGAAACTGAAACAGGGGGTAGATCTACAAGTCAGCAAGGATAGGAATGAATAAGGCAAGGATTTGTGGCTAAAGGCTAACCAGAGAGTGAAATGTCATCATCACCTCCTGTTGTCAAGAGCCTGGCAAATGAGGTAAGAAGATGCATCAAGTCTGATAAAGACTGGATTTTTTAAATTTATAAATGCCTTGATGTATTTCTAACACTATATTAAAAATAGTTTTCAGTTTTGCTGGTAAGATACTAAAGAGATAGGGGTAGTAGAAAGAAATAAAATGAGAAAGGCCATAGTCCTATGGGTAAAGTCTAAATCAACTATCAAATATCTATTTGCAAGGTACTGTTGGAGCAACACAAAAAAGTATAAAACCTGGCCTCTGCCTTCAGGAAGAAGTTAGTTGAGAAGAAGATATACATGAGAGAAAGATTGGAAAAAATGAGAGATCATTCAATACAATACAAAGGCTGTCACAAAGTAGTCCAGGATTTAGTTTGAATGCTCATAGTATAGTATAGTATTTGGAATGAATGGGGCAGACAAATGTGTTAGGAATTCAAAGAAATAAAGAGCATTGTGAACTACAGTGTCAGCCAATAAGCCTTTTTTGAGTATGGTAGCAGCAGAACATTGGTGACCCTTTTGCAAGAAAGTTACTGGAGGTCCATTTTGCCCATCCCAGGATTAATTCTCTTCCACCTTTGCCTATTTGGATGCCTGGTTTTATGTCAGAATTTAAGTTTAACCTGAAGTCTTGGTTTCTTTTGTTTTTTGCTTAATTTTTAGGCTTTGTTTTGTTTTGGGTTTTTTTTTTTTTTGGTTAGGTTTTTATTTCTAAGAGTCTTTTAGTTTTCTACTATATTTTAATTGTATCTTTTGATTACTGGATTGTCATTTCCCATTCCTGACCCTCCCCCCAGAAAGTAATTAAAAACTCCATAGTCTAATGGGATTTTTTAAAATGGGCTTTTGAACTTGAATAAAAAATTTTACACGGTTTTCAAATCAAGTTTTTTTCTGTCCCTTCATAAGTTAGAAAAAGTCACAGAGAAAAAAATATCTTCTTTTTGGGTCAACAGAATTTTGAGCCATATCTGTTCCTTCTGGCTAATCTAAGAGATTGTACAGTTTTGTAATGAGTTCTGCTTGTTTGAAAATAAAGAACTGTGCTATGTGTGCATTATGTCCAACTGAGTCAGTTAGAATTTCATCTGTTTGATAAGAACTTTTCTTTTTCTTTTTACACAGTGATCTTTCATTTTTTATATATGGCTTACTATACTATAAACTATTGTTATCAGAGTGCCTATTACCAAGGACTTAAAAGTACTTTCTGGATATCTGGGATGGTTAAAATCTAGTCTTGCCTAAAAACAAGGGAATGAATCTGTTGATGCTTCCAAATTCCTTCTGATACTTTATAGTATTTGTTACTTATTCTTAATGTTACTTAACATATTCCTGAGTTGAATACCTACTATGTGTAGCACAATGTCCAGTAGATGACAGTAGAACAGTCTCTTAGGGAGCTTACGTCATAGTAGAGTTGAAAAGGCATTCACAAATAACTATAACAAGGTAGAATATTTAAGTGTAATGACGAAGAACAAAATGTTTTAGGAGATTAAAGGAGAGATTCTATCTGGCTAGGTAGAGCATTGGGAGGGTGCTGAGCCAGAACAAGGGATGAACTGGGCCTAAGGCAGAACATTTTTTAAATTACTTTTTGTTATTATGTATTTTATTACCTGATCTCCATGGCACGAAGGTATTTTGTGTTTAAGTCAAATCACGTTTTACAGTGAAGGTTTAAAGCCTTCAGTGGTCTGTAACACACTTGGGGCTCATTCTTCAAACATTGCCTACAGCACACAAGTGACAAGACCTAATTTTACCCTTAGGAAAGTTGGGAGGGACAGAAATTTTCATAAATACAGACTTTGTATCCTTTTTTCACAAAGATGAAGCAGTTCCCATTCTTTCCCCTCATCATCTATCCACCTGTTCTCATCCATCCCAAACTCTTTTCTCAACTGAGGTGTATATAATAGCACATCATTTTCTGTGTGTGCAAAAAAAATTTCCAAAGTTAATAATGATGAATGGTGGCATACCTACTAGAAACTGTAACTAAAAAGTTATGGATTTATTTTTTTAATGAGACATAAGAATTTATGAATTCAAATTTATATTCTCCTTGAAAATAGACTTCTTTGAAGTTAAACAATTATTCCAGCAGTTTTACCATTGCTCAAAGAGTTTTGGGAACTTCTATACTATAACTACCTTGGAACCATTTTTGCAAACCATATAAAAAAATCAGTCTAATGCCTTTACTTTATAGCAACTTCATTTTTTAAACAAAAATAATTATTGCCCAGTTTGACCTCCTCCCAATCTCATTCACCTGACATGATTAATATCTATTTTTGCCATTTCCAAAAATCAAGTCCACCTCCAAAAAGATAAAAACTTAACACAACCGATGGTAGTCAAGAGTTATGACTCAGAGGGGAAAAAAAAGAAGCTTCAGGATCTATCTAAGGACGAGGGTCTAAAAACTATTTCAAACAATGGCATCTTGCTAGAATAAACAACATCCCAAGGACTCTCTTTTGAAATAAGCAAAATATTTATTTTAATATATAAACTCTAATGTGTTTGGTTTTTTAATTAGTTATATTGCCTCATGGTGACATTTTATCATTCAGAGAGTTGAACTCGATTTGAGATATATTAATCATTAAGTTTATAGTGGTTCCATTAAACTGGTTTTGGAAACTTTTTAAAAGAGCATTCCTTTTTAATTTGATGAGTACTCTAGTATTAAAAAGAGGAAGTGAGTAGAAAAGCCTCCTGAATGCAACAAAAGTAGTTAATTCTAGATCATCTTTGCAGCTCTCCAAAATTTGTTTCGCTCTTTTACTGTGTAAAAGAATAGACAAAATATTATTTTTCTGTATTAAATAATAAAAAAAATTTGTAAGACCCATCTTTTTCAGTTTACATTCTATATCCTATGGTTTCAAAACTTCTAATTAGTAATTTGACTTTTTGTGCAAAAGAACTAAGTATTTATTATAACTTTTAAACCCCATACCTGGAAACTTAGCCCTATAAGTCAGATAAAATTCCACTGGACTTTTTGAGACAATAAGTTCTCATTATATATAATTAGCAGTGTTTTTCAGTTTAACAAAGAGTTAGCAATAAGGACTAGGTTATGTTTCTCCTCTTTTCCTTTACCCCTCTCCCTCAACTAGACTTTCCTTCTACAACACTTAAGAAGGAGCCTCAGATTTTATGAACATTGGAAGAAGTACCCGCTTTGGTTCTTGGGCCCAGTATGCCTTCCTGATTATTATAGTTCAAGGATTCTACTTTCTTTAACATGTTTCTTTCATTCTTTTTTATTTTTGTTTCTTAAAATTTCACTAATCATTATCCTTTTACCCTGAAATGGCATTTGCATATCTCATCAGCAAAGTACTTGAATAAAGGATCTTGCAGAAGCATTCAAAATATACTTATGAGTCAATGGGGTGTGTACATTCTTTTCTCTGAGTCATTGTAGATTCCATTGCCCCAACTAAAATATAAAGATCATTCTTTTGGCAGGGGTGGGGAGACATACCCAGAACTAACGAAAAGTCAATATTTTCTGCTGCTTTGAGAAGTTTGGGAGGTGGAAGATTGGGGGTAGGGAGAGGCAACAAGTAATGGAATTCTTTGAATTATGAACAAATGTCAATTTGAGGATTTAATTTTCTTTCTTTACTCTTGTTAAATATTTCCTCATGTTTTATGCAGTACCTCTCCCTACTGAGTAATTTTCCTTGACTAAGAAATTGATGATGTTACCTTCTATTCATTTAAGCAAACTTTAAGGTGTTTTTATGTTCAGAGGCCTTTCCTGGATACTATAACACACTGATTTTCTCATTTTGCAGATGAAGAAACAGGTACAAAAAGTCGTAAGTGATTTGTTCAAGACAGACTAGGCTATATATCTACTGATCCCAAATTAATGTTCTAACCACTACCTCTAACCTCAGGCAATTTCAGTTAAACTGGAATTTGTCCTTATTTTTTACCCAAAGGCAGTGAATTGTATTATTTCTGGTATTCTTTTGGCATCTTGATTTGATAGGTAAACATTAAGGTTTTTCAGGCCCTTTGGTTTTTTTACACTAATCTCCCCACCTTTCTTTTATATTGAGCTTTCTCCTAAGATAAAGAAAAACACTTAAGAAAATAAACTGGGGCGGGGGGGGAACATAGTTGGGTGGCTCAGTGGATTGAGAGCCAGGCCTAGAGACAGGAGGTCTTATGTTCAAATCTGGCCTCAGACCCTTCCTAGCTGTGTGACCCTGAGCAAGTCACTTAACCCCCATTGCCTAGCCTATACTACTCTTCGGCCTTAGAACCAATACATGACATTGATTCTAAGACAGAAGGTAAGGGTTTAAAAAAGAAAGAAACTGACAAAATGAACTATACTTGTCTTTATACAAGAATTCACTTCCATTGTCCTCTCTATATATACACCAAAAGAGAGAGAAATGTATTTTCATTACTTGTTCTCTACCATCAAGACTGATTTTTTCAGTTAAGATGAGTTCAGCTGCCTTCAAGTGTTTCTTTCATTTACATTGGTATAGCCAATATGTGGTATTCTTTTCATTCTACTAACTTTACTTTGGATCATTTCGTACAAGACTTCCCATGTTTCTCTGAAATTCTTCCATTCATCATTTCTTGTGAAATATGTTTGATTATATCCATATGCCACAGTTCAGTTATTCCCTGATTCATTTTTTTTGCTACCACAAAAAATCCTACTGCTGATATATATGAGGCCTTTCTGTCTTTAACCTTCTTAGGATATGTGCCCAGTAATATGATTACTGAATAAGATTGGAATCATTAATATTTGCTATGAAGAACTTTTGATGAAAACACTTATGGAATAGTTTTTAAAATCTGTGGGCCATTAACATTTTCTTCTACCCTAACACTGTTAGCCATCTATAAAGCATTCACTATTCCTTTTTAGAACTTAACAAATTGATAGTGAGAATGTCTGCAGGCAGTCAGCCTCAGAAACACAAACTAAAATGCCAGTGCTATGAAGTCCCAATCACTATTTTCAGTCAGAATCTATTTGTTGTCATCTAAGTGCAAGACATGCAGTAGGCACTGTAGGGTTACAGAGACATTCTAAGACCCTGCTGTTAAGGTATTTATACTTTAGAAAGCTGTCAACTTTTTGTGTGTGGATCTGAGGAGAAAGAGGTGCACATTGCAGCTAAGAATACACTTCCAATTACAGCCAGAAAGAGCTCTGGGCTTAGAAGTGAAAGACCTCCGTTTTAAGCCCACCTTTCACTTAAAATTTTGTGACACCCACCTCTCTGGAACCTAGAGTTCATCCAAACCAAGGCCCTCAATTTAGTCCTAAGGAGTATCCTAGCTGCAATGCTACAAGACCCCCTTTGGCTTTAATGCTTAGGACCCCCATGGAGAGCAGCTTGTGGCATCACCATACCCAGGCAGAGCCACTGTTTGATGTGCTCCAGCATGTAAAACTAAGAAAATCCTGGTTCTTAGAACCAAGCTCAAGTACTGCCTTCTTCTTGAATCCTTCCCTAATTTCCTAGCTCCTGCTGCATTCCCCTGTAAAGCAGGAGCACCTATCTGGGCCAGGCTCTATGCCAAGCACTTTACAAATATCACAGTTGAGCCTAACAATCACCCTGCAAGGTAGATGTTGTTATCATCCCCATTTTACATTTGAAGAAACAGGCAGATAGTGACTTGCCCAGGATCACATAGCAAGTGTCTGGGGCCAGATTTTTACTCTTCCTCAGTTGAAGCCCAGTGTTCTATCCACTGTGCTGCCAAATTACTTTGTGTTTGTTTTGTTTGTATTTTGTGTTCACTTATCTATTCCTGTATCAGGGGTTGAGATCTGCTTCACTGTAGAGAACTCTCAAAGTGTTGAGATACCTCCATGTTGTCTCTCCCCATGGAGGGAAGGTCCTAGGGGCCAGGGCTGCTTCTTTATTTAATGTGTAACCCTCACACCTGATATAGAGGAGGCAACAATATATTTGTTGATTATTAAGTAATACCCCAATAAAAAAATTTTTTCAAACCACTCAGAGGCAGAGTGGATAAATACTGGGTTTGCAGCCAGGAAGACCAAAATTCAAATCTTATTCGATCTACTTATTAGCTGTGTCACTAAACTTAGCCAAGTCACTAAACTTAAAGTTCAAATCTTGCTCAGAAGTTTATTAGCTAAGGAATCCTGAACCTCTCTCAACACCAGTTTCATCATCTGTAAAATAGGGATGATGACAGCATTTACATCACAGGGATTTTGTGAGGGTATAAGCACTTTTAGGACTTCCAGACAAGATGGCATTATGGATGTACGCAGAATACACAGCTTCTACATACCAACTCTAGACTTACTAATAAATGAGAAATCTAAAGAGAAGAAACTACAGTAAGTGAACTTCTTTCACCTCAGAAATGTAAAAAAAAAAAAGGCTGAGCCTGAAGTCTACAAACTATAAGAAAGAGACTTATCAGAAAAGCCAACATCACTGCCAACAAACAAGCCCATAGTCCACCCAGCATAACCAGAGATGTGTAGCCTGAATAGCTCTGGATCTGAAGGCAGCAAGAGCCCCTGGGAGGTCAGGGTGGGGACCTTAGAAAACTTGGGAAGAAGCAGAGATGACAGTGCCGCCATGCCCACACAGGATTGACCCGAGGACTCCAGAGATCTGTGGTCTGTAGTATTGAAATGTCACAGAAGACCCTGATATTATAGCACTTAAAACCTCAAAAATCCAGGGAGGCCCAAATCATAGGAGGTAGCAGAGATCCGGGAAGAAATCCAGGAGACCTAGGGCAAGACAAAGTAGAACTGATCACCCCATCTGAAAATACAGTGAGAAACAGATACTGACCCTGACACAAAGCCCCAAATCAAGAACTAAAGCTAGAGAGAGAAGCAGAATAAGAAGGCACTGGCCAGTGTAAAAAGCTGTTGTAGATCTAGACTTCTATCCAAAGAACACTCAACAACTGCAAGCAAACCAGAGCCTCAAAGGGAAAAAATGAATTTTCCACCCCTAACTATATTGAAGAAATTAATCATGAGGTTAAAAAGATGAAATAAAAGTATTGTTGGAAAGAATTGGAAGACTAAATAGTTTAGAAGATAAAGTGGTAAGTAGTAAGCTCTACCCACATAACAAACTCCCTGAAAACTAAAATTGACCAAAGAGACCAAATCAATGTCTCCACAAAGTAGCAAGAAATAATTAGAATAAAATCAAAAGATTTAAAAAATAAAATAAAAAATAAGGTATTTGGCATCAAAAACAATTGACCTATAAAACAGGTCAAGGAGAAATCATTTTAAGAATTATTAGAATTAGGACAGCTAGGTGGCTCACTGGACACTTTCTGGCTATGTAACCTTGGCCAAGTCACTTATCCCCAATTGCCTAGCCCTTACCCCTTATCTGCCTTGGAAGCAATACTTGTTATAAATTTCAAGATGGGGTCAAAGTAAGGGTCAAAAAAATAAAAAGAACTGTTGGACTTCCTAACAATTATGATTTTTAAAGATCTAGAACCTCATATTTCAAGAAATTATAAATTTAAACTCCCAAGATCAATTAAAACCAGAAATAAAAGTAAATATAGAATCTACTGATCACCTCCTCAAAGGAATCCCAAAAGGAAATAGTGAGGGCAAACAAAAAAAGGGCCATTGAAACTTTTTCAATGCACAAAAGAAGTTCAGAAGGAGGCACAGATGTACCAGACAGTTTTTAAAGTAGAATGTGAAATGTTTACTTTTTTCTTTTTTTAAATTAGTGATATGAAATAGAGATGCCCAGTTTCATATGTAACTCTTTTGTGTGGTCCACTGTTTTATGGAAATATTCCTTTTTTAATGTTTAAGTTCAGAATTTAAAAATAATTTTTAAAAATGTTCTGTATTGTTTCCATGAGAAAACTATAGTTTAAGCTACTGTCAATTGAAATAATGTGATTTTGAGCGTTCTCTATATTTAGTTGTCAAATGAGTGATGCAAGCACTTAAGAGAAACACATGTTTAGAGGCAGGAGTGATTAAGCTTCACAGAAGAGGTAGAACTCCAGCTGGGCTTTGAAGAATGGATAAGATAGAGACAGATGGAAATACATAATGAGGACATTCTGAACAGACCCAAGAAAAAGGGATGAAAGTAGGTGCGTTTGGGGGACAACGACTAAACAATTCTGCCTGGTGTATGGGATTTAAAATTTCTTAATGGCCTACTGTGTTATCTCAGAAACCCAGAGCAGAAGAAAATTATGGAATTCTAGCTCTAGAGATCATTTAGGCTAGCCCTGTCATTTATAGAAGAAAGCAAGGACCAGACATGTTCAGAAATTTGCCCACAGTATCATTACTAATTATTGGCAAGGCATGAACTAGAACCCAATTTTCCCAATACTGAATAGAGTCTCTATTTGTTTTGGAATATGCTGCCTCCTTTGAATGAAAAGCTGGATTCTTAATACTGAGAAAATCAGAGTATTGGTGGTAAATAATTTAAGAACTTCCAAAATTAGTTATAAAATCTCTGCCCTTAAAATTCTTTTTATCCTTTCTTGCCTGACCCCCCCCATAAAAACACAATAAGGTATATACTACATTATCTTCCAAAGTCCTTCAGGTTCTGTGATTTTGTAATTAAAGCAAGATGTTGATTATAAGTCCACTGGGCAGAGACCTAATTAACCACTATGTTGTTTAATATCCAATTTGTTTTAGTTT
Organism: Monodelphis domestica; assembly: GCF_027887165.1. Lineage (NCBI taxonomy): Eukaryota > Metazoa > Chordata > Mammalia > Didelphimorphia > Didelphidae > Monodelphis > Monodelphis domestica. The sequence continues at coordinate 127,492,876 of NC_077227.1, read as the reverse complement.
GTGTAGTTAACAACTTCAGTGGGCACTCGAATAAATTTTTATAGAAAGAATGAATGAATTGGGGCAGTTAGGTTACTCAAGGGATAGAGCCAAATGTGGAGACAGGAGATCCTGAATTCAGTTTTGGCCTCAGACTCTTCCTAGTGATATGACCCTGGGCAAGTCACTTAATCTCAATTGCCTAGCCCTTACAACTTGTCTGCCTTGGAACTGATACTTAGAATCAATTCTAAGACAGGTAAGGATTAAAAAAAAAGATTTTTTAAAATTTAGAATGAATAAATAACTCACAAAGCATGGACTGCATGCCTACTATGGTATCTACTGAATGTTAATTGGATTGAATTGCAGGATACTGGACTAGCTAGCCACTGTGGAGGTTGATTACTTTTAGGTTGCCAATCTCAGAAGACTGTCAAAAGACACAAAGGAGAACTTAGGGAAAATGTTTTGTAAACCACAAAAGACCTTTATAAATGTCAATTATTATTATTATTACTACTAGTAGTTCTGTCATTGCTAAAACAATTTACATAGTTCTATTGTCCTATTTACTTTTTAATTGGGATGATGATAAAATATACAAACATGACTTTGAGAATGTATAAATCAATACATGAACAAGTATTTATTAATTTAATAGAAAGTGGCATGCCAGATATCAAAGCCATAACTAGGAAAGGGATACCAGGACTTTGTCCTAATGTGCTAAATTATTTAAAGGGCACTTAACTATTTAAAGGTCTTCAGCATCATAGACATAACAAGGCTTAGCACTTACTTAACAAGAATAATTAGTTTAAAAAAGAACCCACCACATGGTTCTTCCTCCTTCCCACCTGGCCTAGATAGATCCCTAACACCCATCATTCACTAGGGCTGGCCTAGGGCTAGATTTATGGTACTAGTCCCAACTGCAAAATCTCCTAGTTAAAGCTTTTCCAGTTATTAGTGGGTGCTAAATAAAAGCATGAACAGAATAAGTTGAGATACTTGAAGAAGGGACACTTAAGAGATGATTAATTTGAATACAGCTTTGAAGAAAAGAAAGATGTGCCTTAGCTGATCTCATTTTTGACTTTTAATAAAGTACCCTGCATCATATAATAGATTACAAATTATTTTAATAGACAACTATACGTTTATAAATATATACGGTATAGGTATATCAAGATATAGTGGGAAAGTATATATGGGTATCGTGGGACGAGATTTGGAGTTAAGAAACAGAGATTCTAGTCCAAGCTTTGCCCTTTATTAGCTGTATAATCTAAGGAAATTGGACAACTTCTTTGTACCTTGGTTTCTTCATCTATAAAATGAAGAAGTTGGATTAGATGAATGCTGAGGGCACTTTGGGCTGTAACATAATTTGATTCTATACTCTAAAGAACAAACCATTTTATATTTTCTTTTCCATTATGAATTTGATAATAATCAACAAACATGAACATATCCACATACAAAAAAAGAAGAAGAAAAAGGATTATACATGAAACTGAATCTCAGTTGTAAATTTTTTTTAGTTTTTTAAAAATATATTTACATTTAACACAATAGTAACAAAATTGCCCTGTTTTATATGCCCCTTTCCAGAATTTCTTTTTGTTCTGTGTACATTTTTAATGTCTTATTGAGGTTTCCTCCTTACTTCATCTCCCATCACTAACTCAACCCAAAGTACAATCAAGCAAAGAATTCAACACATTGACCACATCTGAAATTACATGTTTCATGCTATTCTTCTGGTATCTTACCTGGATGGCATGCCTTCAAACTTCAGCCAATAGCTCCAGCAGGGAGAAACTAATACTACCAAAGTAATTTATTAACCTTGTACTTTTTCATTGTTATTAACTACAAATTCAAATCTGTTAGCTTGTACCTTTAGTTATTACTTTCATTAACAATCATTAATAAGACATAATCCAATAATTATTTTTTGTATTTCCTATCAGGAACCTATCTACCTCAGTATTTTTTTTTAACCCTTACCTTCTGCCTTAGAATCAATACTAAGGCAGAAGAGTGGTAATGGCTAGGCAATGGGGGTTAAGTGACTTGCCCAGGGTTGTCCAGTTCTATTCAACAAATTACTCATGGGTCAATGACCCAGGATGAGAAAAATGATTCTGGGATTACAGGAGGGCCAAACCACCAGACAGAAAGACACGCAGACAGCCTTCTAGCTGGGCATGACAAAGTTTAATGAGTTGGGATACACACTTTATAGGGGAAATGATGTAGGCTAAGGGATTAGGTGCGCATTTTGGAGGGACAGTGGTTAGTAATGATTTACAAGATGGTGACAATGGATTTAGATTACCTCAGTGGTTCTAAATAGAATTTTCTATAGGATAATAATTCAGTATGTATGGGTGTGACTTACCTACCTGGGTTTCTCATAGAATTCTTGCACCAGTAATTTCCTGTCAAGACATTTGGTCTTTTGGGAAGGGGGGAAAGTTTGCTTTTCTCATGCTGGGGAGCATATCACATGCTTTACAATTCCTAAGCTATGGCTTTGATTTTACTGGGGCCTACTCTCACTCCTGGGGGCTACACAGGGTCACACAGCTAGGAAGTGTCTAAGGCCATATTTGAACCTAGGACCTCCCATCTCTAGGCCTGGCTGTCAATCCACTGAGCCACCCAGCTGCCTCCTCAGTATTTTCATATAGTAACAGTTGCATAAAGGCCACTGTACCTTGCTTGAGCTTAGTAATTATCCTTTCCAATAAAATTTTGAACAGAACTCTAGTTAATTGAATTTGTTATTTGGACTTACAACATAGACATGAAATTTGGGGTTAGCATCTAGCCTGTAATGCAGTGATGTAATTAATGCTAATATGCCCCAGCAGTGGGGGAGTGGGGCACATTATTTAATTAGATCACTACCTTGCTACTAGTAGAGAAGTCCATTACATTCAATTGTACCACAGTGTATATCAGTCTCTGTATACAATGTTCTCCTGATTCTATTCCTTCACTCTGCATCAATTCCTGGAGGTTGTTCCAGTTTGCATAGAATTCCTCTGGATCATTATTCCTTTGAGCAGAATAGTATTCCATCACCAACATATACCACAATTTGTTCAACCATTCCCCAAACAAAGGGCATCCCCTCATTTTCCAATTTGTTGCCACCACAAAGAGTGCAGCTATGAATATTCTTATACAAGTCTTTTTCCTTATTATCTCTTTGGGGTACAAACCCAGCAGTGTTATAGCTAGATCAAAGGACAGACAGTAGCACCCTTTGGGCATAGTTCCAAATTGCCCTCCAGAATGGTTGGATCAATTCTCAACTCCACCAGCAATGAATTAATGTCCCAGTTTTGCCACATCCCCTCCAGTATTCATTACTTTCCATTGCTGTCATGTTAACCAATCTGCTAGGTGTGAGGTGATCTCAGAGTTGTTTTGATTTGCATTTCTCTGATTATAAGAGATTTAGAACACTAAAAGTTATTTCTTGCTCTTTCTAAATGTTGTAGTACAATAGAAAGAATTTTGGGTCTTCACAAAGGTAAGGTTTCGGATCCTAGTTCTGCTACTTACTACTTGTATAATCTTGGTTGAGGTAATTAATCTCCTTGGGCCACACTTTCCTCATCTGTAAAATGAAAAGATTGGATTTGGTGACTTCTGAAGGCCCTTTTGGGGCTAAATTTGTGATCCTCTAGTTCTTTGAATTAAGTTTGCAATATGTGTAGATCCTTGTGGGGATTCTAAAACCACTTTGGAGCTAACGTGCAATATGGCATATATTGGGTCTTAATATGTCTTTATCTTATATATTTGGGTTCAGTACACAGAGTTTTCTTCAATGTTATAAAATAGGTTATGAGGATAGTGCTCTTGAAGACTTTTGAAAGCTTATGATATGTAGGAGAAAAGTAATTCTCAATTTTTTTCCTCTTTAGATATATTCCACCCTTGATATGGGGGAAGAGTGGACATATCCAGACTGCTTTGTATGGGAAGATGGGAAGAGTAAGGTCACCTCATCCTTATGGCCACCGAAAGTTCATCACCATGTCAGATGGAGCTACTTCTACTTTTGATCTCTTTGAACCTTTGGCTGAACATTGTATTGGAGGTGAGCCAAGTTGGTTTGGATGGTTGCATCCTTAGTTAGAAAGAATGGACTTTTGAACAAGTGAAAATATTTTAACATATCTTACTAGACAGTCTATAATTAAAACTAAAAGGCTCTTATGAAACATTGTGATAGAGAATTGAGGAACAAGTCTCCAGGATTGTATGAGGAATCTTACAAATTATTAAAATCATTTGGTGTATATATATTTCTATATATGTACATATATGTGTGTAAGTACTAGAACTCTTTTCAATTAGTATTATGCAAGTCCAAAAAATTTCCCCACCTAAATTATTTTTGTTGATATCTATTAGGAGGGACAAAGCAATGACTATGGAAAGCATTGTGGCCTCCTGAAAAGAACACCAGCCTAGTTGTGAGCTCTAATCCCCACAAACTCGTGATTATATGGCCTTGCTTTAAGTCATTAAATCAGTTTTCTCACCAGAATCACAGATTCTGGCTGGCTCTAAAATTTTATGAGTAGGGCTGTTCATATGATACTCTTGACCTTATTTATATCTGATTAAATCAATATGTCCCAATCACCTTGTATTTATACGCCTGTGATATATGCTCATAGATACATGTATCTCCTGATACCTCCTCACATATAAATACAGCCTTGTGTTGATGTGTGATGATATCCCCATTATACTTCATTGCATATAGAGTACTTTGCTTTTTTCTGAGTCCTACAAATAAGAGTTGCATGTAAACCAAAGAATAGATATTCAAAGAAGCGAGGGCAAAGGTATTCTGATGTGGTAGGTGAGTGGAAGTATGAGGATAGAGCCAACACTGGACAAAACTAGAAAAAAAGATTGTATATTTATTTTGAATACTCTTTCTCCTGCCACTCAGTGGCTCCTGTCTTTTTTGTGTGCCCCCTCTAATTATGTGAGCAACCTCTGTGAATCAATTTTTTTAAAAGACTAATTCTTGAAAATGGGCCCTCATCTCTTAGCATGACATTTATATGCTCTATACTCTAGAATCTGTCATGAGTGCTTACAATATTTAAGATGGAAAATTATAAATAATGAACCCAAACTTCAGGTCATTGAAATTCTCCAGAATTATCAGCCTCATTATTGAAAAAGAAAGCTTTGCTTCAGATTCCACATTTTGGAACCTCATTTTGCATACCCATTAGTTCACTAGCATGATAAATCAGTAGTTTATTTCTCTTAAGAGAGAAAACTTGAAAACTTGTCCTAGCATATTTTTACCTCCTACCTTATTTTATTTTCAGTTTATTTTAAACTGAATTTGGTGTAGCCAGCCTGCTTTGCCAAGAAGAAACCAGCAGTGGGAGAGTAGAAAAATGAGAAATACTTACAGTTTGCTTATAGTTTCTCTCCTTAAAATGCTTACATTTCCAAGTCATTTCTTCCTAGGAAAGGTTCATGGCTCAAGAAAATGACTCAAGGATAATTTCAGCCCAAAAAAAGCCTTGATAGAAGCTTTTATTTTATTTTATTTATTTTATTGACTTTGGGAAAGAATTCTTGTCGGATTTAAAAAACAAGCACTAGTTGCCAATCCTTTAGGGCAGTATTTCCAAAATGAAAGAGTTAACAACTCATTCATTTGGAGAGGCAAGACAGTATAGTAGAAAGAGGGGATCTGCTTTCAAGTCTCAATTCCTATACTTGCTAGCTGTGTAACATTGGGCAAGTCACTTATGTGAGCCAGCTTCCTCATAGCAAATTTGAAATAATTTCAATTTACCTAGCCTACTCCATAGGAGGGAGAGAGAGAGAGAGAGAGAGAGAGAGAGAGAGAGAGAGAGAGAGAGAGACAGAGAGAGAGAGAGAGAGAGAATATGTAGTGTCAACGCTAAAGCACTCCACAATGTAAAGTAGGTAATGTTATAATTTTAATACATTTGTAGACTATAAGATTTGTCTTCTAGAAGAAATGTCTTCCAAGACATTTGGAATTAAATTTTTTTCTCAGGCAAGGTGATGAAAACTTTTGTTTGATTAGAAATTAGGGAAATACACCCATTTTCTGACAAAATCAAATTTTAACTTTTCCATCTAGCATATCATCATTGATCTGGTCTTCTAATGTCTTTCTTCAACCTTTAGATGATGTCACAATGGTCATTTGCCCTGGAATCGCCAACCATAGTGAGAAGCAGTATATCCGAACCTTTGTAGACTATGCCCAGAAAAATGGCTATCGGTGTGCTGTGCTGAACCACTTGGGTGCACTACCCAATATTGAGCTGACATCTCCTCGAATGTTCACTTATGGTAAGGACAAAAACATATGAAGTATGATTATTCAGTTCTTATTCTTGCCATACTACCCTATGCAATAGCAACAGTAGAGATACACTGTAGCCCAATAGCTGAAATGTAGCTTTAATTATTTCTGTGTCTCATAGCTAAGAAATTACAGTATTTGGGAAAGGATCAGGACAAATAACAGTGCATTATAAGTAGCTGCTTAAGGAGATCTTTTAATTTGCCTTCCTATACCGTCCTCATCATGGCTATAGCTTTATTTTTCCTTCCAATTTAATGGCCACCATTTTAAAAGTAAAGTTTATACTCTGTATGAGCTTTCTAACATATAGCAAAGCCAGGGACTAAAATTCTAGATTGTTTGGGCACTACCCATGGCTTATTGCAAAACTAGTCATTGCCTTAAGCCAGATGTTTTAGTTCCAGGATAACATTTCTAAGAGATTACTTTATTAACTGCCAGCCTCAGGCAGAGAACTAATTGAATCTAGGAAGCTCCTGACTATGCTTGAGGCAAAATAAAACATGTGAAGGTGTCCCTATTTTGTCTGAATTCCTTCAAACTCCATTAGAACAAATCAAAACCTATAATTAAGAGATCTTTAAGACCAAGGCATCATAGAATCTCAAAGGTTCAAAGGTAAAAGTACCTCAGTTTATCTAGTCAAACTTATATATAAAAGAAATCCCATCAGAAAATCCATAACAAATAGCCAACTTAGTTTTTTAATTCTTAAATATAAAAATATGTAATCGTATTGACCCTAACAAGCTTCTGAGAAACAAATAATGTATACATGTATGTATGTATATGCGTTTGCACATAAGAGACAGACAGATACTATTATCCACTTTCTGCTTGATGTCTCAGGGTATGATTCAAATTCCTATTATGTCTCTTAATACCTGTATAACATTGAAGCAGTCACTTAATATCTCTGAACATTAGTTTTCTCATCTGTGAAATTAGGGTGCTAAACTCATAATATTTATGGTCACTTCCAAATCTAAATCTGTAACTGTGGGGAGAGTTCACTTTCTCAGAAATGCACCTACTCCACTTTTCCAGAGCATTAATTATTAGGTTCCCCTTCATCTCCTTACCTCATCCCCCGCCGCCCATCATTTCAAACTCAAAATGTCCAAAATTGAACTCAGGCAGCAGTTCAGAACCTCGGAATTACCATAGACTCCTCACCCTCCCTCACCTCACTCATTCAATAACTTGTCATTTCTGGTCATTTCCACATCCAAAACTTCTCTCTCATCTGACCCTTTCTCTCTGCTTATACAAATGCCACTTTAATTCAAGCTCTTATCACTCATTTGGATTATTGCAACAGGTTCCTGATTGGTCTCTTACCACTCCATTCTACTATATGTATTACTGCCAAGTGATTTTCTTTAAATGTACATCTGACAAAGTCAATCCTCTGCCAATCAGCTCCAATGGCATCCTCTTCCCTCTAAAATAAAATATAATCTCCTCTATTTAGCTTTTAGCCTTTCACAATCTGCTCCCAATTTATCTTTCCACCTTCATTGAGCATTATCCCTCCCCCTGCACTACACTAGATCTAATCAAACTGGCTACTCACTCTTTCACCTTCCACCTCTCATCTCTGCTTTTGCACTGGCCATCTCACAGACCTAGAGTCTGCCTCCTACTTATCTTTGTTCATCAAGACACAGCTCTGATTCTATCTTCTGCATGAAATCTTTCTTGATCCCCTGAACTACTAGTGCCCTTCCCAAAATTGCTTGTTTTTAACTAAGTTGTATTTCTTTGCATTCATTCTCTAAATTTATTCTCTATATGCTTACAAATGTACTTTTTATCTTCCCAATTAGATTAGCAGCTCTCTCTGTGTAGGGATTGTTTCCTTCATTGTATTTGTATCTCCAGCCCCTTGGAACAATTCTTGACACAGAGCAGGCACTTAATAAATGCTTGTTAGTCAATCAATTCATTTTTTCTACAAGGATATATAGTGAGAGATGTTTTCGAATACCTTAATGAAATCTAGGTATATTGTTTCCACTGCCCTTCCCCTGATCTGTCAGTCTGGGAACCCTGTGAGAAAAGAAAATAAGGTTAATTTGGCATGTTTTTTTTTAGTCTATGCTTAATGTAGTTTGAATGACCATTTATTTTCCTTCCTAAATGATCACAAACTATCTGTGTAATAATGGATTCTAGAATTTTACTTGGCCTCAAAAGTCAAGATTATTGGCTTATACTGTAAAGACTCCATTTTCTGCTTTTCAAAAATCCAAACCATAGTTAGCTACCTCCATGTTTGTGGTAAACCCTCCCATTTTTCATGATTTTTCCAGAGTTACCTACAACTCAGAAATTATATCTTCAAATTATTCCAGGACCCTGTAATTGAGTTCATCCAATTCTTATGACTAGAATTCAGTTGAGACCAGCTGGGTGCTCTGTTATCTTAGTATCCAACTCTACATTATCTCTTTTTGCCCTATACTTCCATTCTTTTAAAGTTCATTCTTCTTAGTGTAAAAATAGAAGCAAGTCAGGTATGCAGTGATTCTACTTAAATGAGCATTAAGGATTTCCAAGAGAGATCATTCATTCATTCATTCAACAAAAATGGTAGAGGGGAAAAGAATGGTGGGTTTGGAGCCCAGAGATCTGGATTCAAGTCCTAGCTCTACTACTTACAATCTCTTTGGTAGCAAGGTGACAAAATGAATAGAGCACAAGGCCTAAAGTCAGGAAGTCCTTCAGACACTTACAGTTGTACAGCTATATGACTCAGGCTGAGGCACTTAATTTCTCACTTTCTGCCTCAGTTCCCCCATCTATAAAATGGAGTTAATAACATCTCAAAAAGTTGGTGTATCAAATGAGATATTTGTAAAGTGCTTAGTACAGTGCCTGATACATAATAGACACTTAGTAAATGCTTATTTCCTTCCCCCTCCCATATGAACATATTTGAATTACTTAACATCTACAGTCTTAGTTTCCCCGTCTATAAAATGAGGTCCTTAAAACTAAGATTATCTCCAAGGTGCCTTCTATCTCTTAATCTAAGAAACTGTTATACTCATGACACTGTTCATTGTACTAACAGGGTGTAAAACAATGAACAAGACATAATCCATGCTTTCAGAAATCTTATAGGCCAGCAGGAAAGATCAGATTTATACAAATAAATATAATTGTTTTTTTTTTCCTTTTGGTATGGACCTATAATTTCATCTGTATGGAAAACTTCTTGTATGGAAACACACTGTACTAATGCAGATTTACAGCTTGTCTACAATTTACAGTTTTATAGAAGTGCCTAGGGCACTGAGATGTTAAGTGATTTACCCAGAGGCAAGATTCAAACTCTGATCATCTCTCTACATGCTATGCTACTCCACCTCACCCACTATAGGAGGTCTAATATGACGTCTCAGAAAAGTCTTGGGACTTGAATGCTTCCTGACTCTGCTCTTGCAGTCCCTCTTTCTCATTGATGAGTTATTCCCAGAACCAAAATTCTGGGTAAGGGTTCAAACCAGCCATCCCTGATTCTCTGGACTTAGCCACCATGCCACCTAGCGGATACTTCTCTTTTCTCCCCTCTTTACTCCTCAACTCTCTTTTTTTTGTGTGTGTTGTGTTCCTTGATTAGAATGTAAGTTCTTTGAGGGCAGGAACTTTGTTGTTGAATGTATTTATATCCCATTGTCTAGCACAGTGCTTGATGCTTAGTGAGTATTTAATAAATATTTGCATGTTGCTTGATAGATGGTCCACTTGTAGGGTGGTAAAAGGAGTTGAGAGGTGGTAGTGGGGGGAGAGCAGAATATGACCATGAGTATACTCTGATGAGGCTTAAGTGAGACTTAAGCCAAAAAAGTATCAAAATGACTTCAGGTAGAGTAATTAAGCAATCCTAAAGTACGGTATATATTAATTTAGTCTCTAGAAAACAACTAAAATGAACAAGGTGGTTTTAGGTCCTGTTCTTCTATAGTTATTATTTTTCAATTAAGGTTGTTGTCTATAAGAGTTACCCCCCAAAAAAATTGGGCAAGTGTTTTCTGCTATAGAAGATAGTATCCTTGCAATTATACCTTCCCTCTAATCTTATTCTCAGTCTTGTAATTAGGAGAAATGACAAACTTATTTGAAAAATCAAGATAACAGTCTATGTACAACCTGACACAACTGAATATCTAGAAACATTTCCAAGTATTAAGTTGAATAGCCATTCAAGACAACCATGTGTGCCATAATAAGGACTTAACCCATGAAGAATGTACTTTGTACTGGAGACCAGGGATTACATGATGGAATTTAAAGGGAGGGAAAGGAAAATATTTGTTTCTTCCTCTTTCCATTGCTGGTGTGTTTTCTAACCCATATTCCCATGCCAACCAAAACAAGTACCTGCTCTGAATTTCTACTTAGCTGTGTTTTGAGTGATGATAAGTCACTTGAATAGATTTTCCAATACCATGGCCTTCACCATTTTTATCCTGGTAAATTCTGCTGCTACCTACTATGCATGAGTCATACCTATCCATGACAGACAACATATGTTGGTTCTTTATTCATTGTTATCCCTTGCAGTTATTGGTAGGAGTGTTGGTTTCCTTCAGTTAATTTTTGAAATAGTATTCACCCAAACTGGTCTTCTTAGATAGTTAATTGCTTAATATCTTTCAGCCAGGCTGCTTTTTGATTTTTTACCATTTCTGTGAATTGGATAGTGGGTCCAAAACCCATCATGCATGATCTAAACAAGTTGAGCAGACTAAAAATAAAGTCTAAAACTCAGGATGAGTAATAGACCCAGTGCAGTGTGACTTCCAAAACAATCATTAAAGGAAAGAAAAAAATAAATTCTATCATATCATGCCAGGACCACATATATATAAATCTCCATAGCATTTAGATAGGATTGGTCATTTGCACTTGGCTACAAAGGGGAGCTGTGAAAATCTGAGAAATTCTAATAGAAATATTTTTTTTAATAAATAACAGCCTTTCAAAGGAACAGTCCAGCAATAGAGATATGTTGGCTTAATTTATCTTGTTTTTATAACCTTGGATAGTGTTTGGAATGTACACTTCCTATCAATGGCCTTGAAAAAGGTCTAGTAAAATAAAGAATGTGTTCTGCTTTTTTTTCCTTCAGATGCCTTCCACAAGTAGTTTAATATTCTGGTTAGTGAGATACATCCCACCAGCCAAATAAATTAATTTTAAACCAGATTGTGGATTATTGAGGTGATTTGAGTCAGGATTTTTTAAATTGTCTTTTAAAACTTTGGTAGTTTTAGGAACAAGAAAGCAAGATGTCCCCCTATATGTCAGCTGTGACAAGATGTTTTCTAGGTTTGGTCTAGATTCAAGAAACTGGGAAGTTGGGTTTGTCTTCCTTTATGTATCATGTTGAAAGGGATAGAAATATAACCTGACTTCTCTTAAGACCATGAGCCTATTAAGTACTTAGTGCCCATCTCTGACCAAAACACCAAGCTAATGTAGGTGCTCTGCAGGGATTTAAATGGCATTACTAATATTACTTCTAAGCTCTTAGTTTCTGGCATAGACCAGATAGATGACAAGAAGCAAACAGGAGGGCAATATTGTGTTCTGATAGCTAGAGGAACTTTTCAACCTCCCTCCCATCAAGTATAATACTGGACTTTTTTTTCATGATTCTCTTTGAATTTTCTTTCTCCTACTTTTGAGACTTCCTCTATAATACCAATAAAGCCTTATGACCAACCTGCAAGAACAAAGGTGTTTTAATCATAAAAAGAAGGGAGATACTAAAATTTAGGCCATTATCCAAATCACTAGTGTTATTTGAGAAGAAATATTATTCTAAGTTGCTGCAAAAGGATATTTTAGGAACTACCACACTGCTTTGACCTCTCGGTCTATTTCCCAAAGCAGAACCTTTTTTTTTAAGGCAGATGAATAAATCATGAATAGATTCACTATCATCTTGGCATCTTAGGCATTTTAATGGATTCTGGCCTGTTGATTCCTGCCAGTTCGGGTTTATAGGAAGGACTCCCAATGGACAAATATGAACTATGCTTGGCTCCACCTCTTATCTATCCTCTGCTTAGTTGGCTGAGGGCAGTTATACAACTACAAGAAAGCAAAGTGAAAAAAAAGAAAAAAACAAAGTGAAGAGTGCTGAGTTTAGTGTCAGAAAAGCCTCAGAAGCTATATAGACCAACCAATACTGAAGCAAACATCTCCTTTACAACATAACCACCAAATGGTCAACCAACTTTTGCCAGAAGGCCTTAGGTGAAGGGGAGCCCAAATACAATCCAGTGCATTTCTGCATAGCTCTAATTGTTAATAAACTGTTCCTTACATGGAACCTAAATTTGCATCTAAACTTCTACCTATTGGTGCTTTTACCCTTTTGAGAGAAACAAAAGAAATCCAGACCTTCTGAACAAAAGCCCTTCAGATAAATATCTAAAGACAGCTGCCATATCATACCCTAGTTTTCTTCTCCAAGCTAAATATTCCCAGTTGCCTTAAGTGATTCTCATAGGCATAAACTCAAGTCCCTTCTACACTGTGGTTGCCCTCAGCTGAATACTCTCAAGCTTATCAGTGTCCTTTATGAAATGTTCCAGCTTATCAGTGCATGCCTTGAATTCAGTGTGCCCAGACCTGAAAACAGCTCAGATGTAGCCTGATCTGGGCAAATGATAGCTGGACTATAACCTCCCAAATCCTAACTTTATGCTTTTGTTAATGCAGCCCAAGTTTGCATTAGCCCTATTGGCTACCATGTCCTATTGTTGGCTTGTATTTAAACTTCCAGTCCACTAAAACCTCCAGATCCTCCAGATCTTTTTCAGAAAAAAACGTCATCTATTTATGCCTCCCTCGTATCTTGTACATGTGAATATTTTTTGAGCCCACATGTAGCATTAAGATTTAACATTATTAAATCTCATTTTCTTATATTTGATCCAATGTTCTAGCCTCTTTTGAATCTTGACTATAATCTAGTATTCTAGCTTAGTATCACTTGCAAATTTTTGATAAGCTTGTCATCTATGCATGAATAAATCTGAGACATTGGTAAAAATTTTAGCCATCAGAGAATCAAAAACAGATCTCCAAAAGCACCCTGTTGGAGTTTTCCTTCCAATGACTACTCTTTACATCCAATCATTCAAACGATTCTAAATACTCTGAATTATACTATTGTTTAGCCCATATCTCTCCATGTTTTCTACAAACCTAGCATGAGTTCAGCAGATGTTTTACTAACATGTATATCCTACCAATTAAGTAATTCTCTTTTTTTTTTAAGGTCAAGTGACTTGCCCAAGGTCACACAGCTAGGAAGTGTCTGAGGCCAGATTTGAACCTAGGACCTCCCTTCTCTAGGCCTGGTTCTCAAACCACTGAGCCACTCAGCTGCCCCAATTCTCTTTTTTTAAAAAAGCTGAATTTGGCATGATTTGATCTTGATGAAACCACATTGGCCTTTTGTAGTCACTGCTTCCTCTCTAGATACTTATCCCCTGTAATAATATTTCTAGCCAGGAATAAAAAATCAGACCCACAGACCTATAGTTTTTGTACTCCATTCTCTTCCTGTTTTTGAAAATTGGGCAGCATTTGCCTTTTTCCAGTCCTATGTCTGGACCTCTGCTATTCTCTGTGATTTTTCTAAAATCATTCACAAGGGTTCAGTAAATACATCTGATGTTTCTTTTAGTGTAATCTAGCATATAGTTTCTCAGGAGCAGATGACTTGAACTCATTCAGGATAGCAAAGCTTAGCTCTCCCTTACAATGTTTATATTGATCTTAGGTGACAACACCCCTCTAGCCCTTTTTGTTCTGTCTTATCCAGGCCAGAAGTCATCCCTCTTGGCTAAAAAAAACAGAGGCAAAATAAGAATTAAATAGCTCAAACTTCTAACTTCTGGCCAGCTATCACAGTCCCTTCTCACTGGAGCAGCAGCCCTACCCTTTCCTTGATTATTCTCTTTTCTTCAACATTACTTTTTAAAAGCTTAGTTTTGCTCAGTTTGCATTAGCAGCCTTGTACTCCTGTTCCTCTTATGAAGTCTGAACACTTATGACAATTGGCCTGACAGGATCATGCCACACTTTGGTATTCATCTTTTGTTACTCATCTTTGCTTCTATCTTTGTACATTTCTTAAAAAAAAAAAATCTCAAATGGTTGGTGAGTTCAAATTCTGGCACTGCCCCCTTATTTGCCTTTTGTGACTTTGAGCAAATCATTTCCCTTTTTGGGGCCTCAGTTTTCTCATTTCTAAAATTAAGGGATTTATCTAGATGGCATGGAAGATCCCTTCTAGGTCCAAATCTGTGATCTTATGATTATACTTTTTTTTTCCTCACAATGTGACTTGTATAAAAGTGTGGCCTATAATCAATGTTCATTTACTCATATTGTTTTCCTTTTAAAAAGTCTCATTTTAGGGGTGGTACCTCTACATGGCCCAATATAGTAACATAATATTTCCTGTGTAGGCACAGTCTAGATTAATTAATTATATAGCATAAGGCTCAAACTTCCCCAAAACTAAGCTTTTTCACTGAACTGAACCGAAAAGGGCTAAAAACAAACACAATGTGCCAAATTAACCAGATATAAAAGCATACACCTGAATCTCTGACTCCTTTCGCACAGAAACTAAATTATCTGTCCACTCTCCCTAGGCCCACAATTAAGGCTACCATCTCCCCTAGATCTTAGAGAAACTGATTATTGACATTCAAGACTTCCCTTTGCAAGCTAATGCTGGTAGGCTGAACATTCCCCAGCTCTTCTTTAAGAGATACAAAACCTGATCCGAAGTCTACAGCTTTCTGCCCTTCCTTTAGAGGAATGGATTAGTCCCACTCTTTAGTAAGCATGGGGTGGGATGAAATCTAACTATCCCTGCATTCCTTTAATCAAATTCTTGATGGATCCCTGAGGTGTGAAAAGCCTTCTTCATGTGGAGAGTGTAGGGAATGAACTTTAGAAAAAGAAGGAGAGAAATTACAGGCAAAGCTGGAAAAATTTACTAGGTGGACCTTGGGGACCACTCAGCTCAAGGTAGCTCAGCTTCTGGTCTGTAGAGAATTGAGGGATTAATAGAACTTGGCAAAATATCCTCAAGAGTATTAATTTCTTCTTTCATTTTTAGAGGTATGATATTTGAATAAGGAGATTTTGTTTTCCTATTGGGCTCCTTGGAACTGTTAACCTGTGGAATTGTAGTCTAAGAAAGCAAAGGATAATAGATTTAAATCCTACTATTGGCCCCATTCTCTTTAGTTCTCTGACCTGGTGGTGACTGATTTCATTTTATTTTTTGCACTAGAATGGGAACAGAGATGGAAATGGTACCTAGCAGGTAGAAAATATCTGATTTCATATGGAAAATTAAGATATAAATGATAATAAGGATCCAGTAGGAATGGAAACCAGAAGTTGAGTGAAGAAGGGGACTTAATGGAAAGGAAAAAGGGGCACAGGTGATGGGGTTGTTCATTTTATTTTTAATTTGATTCAACAAATATTTGTCTTAATGGTTTCTGCATTTTTAAAAAATTTTATTATTTTTCCCTCCCAACTCTACCAACAGCCGTACTTAATTTCCCCCAACTAGATATTCAAAATTAGAATTTGGTTTCTCATTACCAAATCTGTGTATGTACATACATGTACATGCAATGAGTATCACAAATATTATTGTCTTATTCTCCAGATTTTGAACTTAGTGTATTCACAGTCACTCTGAAGACATCTCAGTACCCCTGAACTCTTAACATATTAAAATGGAGAGCATCATACTTTTCCCACCTGCAAACAGTTAGTGAGCCCCTGAGTCAATTTCTCTATTTTAAATCTATGATTCTCTGAAGATGTTTCAGCTGTGTTTTCCATAGCTTTCCCCCCTTAAAATGCTCAGGACAAAATGACCATTTTTGTCCCATTTCCCTATAAAAGTGGGAGCCTCAGGAATTTATTTGAACAACTCATAATTCTGAAATGCAACTTTCAGTCTGCCAACTCATCCCTCTGAGGATAAGCCCCCTACAACTTTTCCTTTCTCCCAATTCTCAGGCACAAATGAAAGACATCTACCCTTCCAAAAAAAAAAAAGTATCATATTTGGAGAAGATTCAAATTCACAAACTTCAGCTACAGGTGTGGTTTACACAGTCTGAAGAGCTTCACATCACTGAAGGTGGCTATACTGTCCTCTAGAGTCCCCAGAATGTTGTTGCTCTAGAGCAGCATTGGCAAACCTTTTAGAGTTCACATGTCCAAACCACAACTTCAAGTCACCTATAAGCCCCCCACATTACCCCAGACAGTGGATGGAGGAAGTGCTCACATTGGACTGCTGGGCAGAGGACAGGGCACGCAAAAGATGTCCTCAGGCACTGTGAAGAGGGGGAACAAAGTAGCCCCTCCAAGATACCAGGGCATGCGTACTACACCTTTGCCAACATGGCTCTAGAGGAACAAAGCTAAATGAAAACTCTTTAGGTATATAAAGATTTTCTTCCATGCAGTGCCATTTCTTCCGATGTGCCATTTATTATACTTTGGGTCCAGAATTTTTTTTGTCTCCACAGCTATTTTCTAACTGAATTATTCAGTCTTATAACAACTCCCCTATAGCTAGTAGACATGACCTAATAGTGACTCATACATTTTTACTGGGAATGACAAAAGGCTTCCAGGGCTCCCACCCACCTGAATGAATCCTTGTTGTTATTTTCGCTATCTTAATTTTCCAGATCATCAACTTGAGGGAGAAGCATATTTATCTTCTTTTCTCCTGTCTTACAAAAGCTCTTTGACTTTTATATATGTGTATATATATATATACACAACCTGTGAAATATTAAGTATTACCAATGTTATTATTCCCTTTCACATGTGGGGAAATTGAGACTTAAAGAATCTGACTTAACCAAGGATCACAGTAAGTGAACATCAGAACCTGAACTTGCTTTTTCTATTTTATCATACTACCTCTATCTTTATCTGTATAATTTAATCTTTATTTTTACTACTCTGGCCTGAATGTTGAACTTCTCTGTCCTATTGGCCCCATTTGGGACAACTCTTCTAAAATGAAGTGGATCACAAGCAAATTTTGCCTGAAGGGCCTTTTTTCAATGTCCCAATAGCTGGGACATTAGGCCTACAAATCATTCATCTTTCTGTTCTGAGCATTGTTGGCTCTCAAGTGTTGAATGGTAATAATCAGTTCTTTGTGCAAGGCAATAGTCAGTGCCCTAGATTTCATTTCTATTACAGTTGCATTATATTAGATATCTGAGCAGTTGCTACCAATGCTAGTCCCATAAGGATTAAATATGTAGAATCTCATTAAGAATTTCTCTTATGCTGGAAAGTAGATTAGAGTCTCTTTGACATTTGTATTACTTGCAGTGGAATAATCCAAGGAAATGGGTCCCACATTTTTGAGTTATGAGCTCCTCCAAATCATTGAAACCTGGGGCATCCCTTTAATTTACAACAGTTTATGAATTTAGGAGGAAACATCTACCTATATAAGAAATACTCAGGGATGGAACTGTGGAAGATTCATTGTATAACTGTTCTTCCAATACTTATAAGGCATCCAGGTTTGGGGAAAACAGCTATGACAGTATGCCAAGAGATAGAATCATTCCATTTCTCAGATTAGATGTGTTTGGATTTAATTCAATTGTAAGTCCCAATGTACTTATATAATTAGCTTCACTGTAACTGTTCCTTGGTACCATAGCAAATCAATTTTGCAGCAACCTTAGTGACATCTCCATGTTTGTCTTAGGTCATAATTAATTAAACTGTAGCTTTAATGACACTAGGATCTAATATCTAAAATTGGAAAGACTTTCAAGTGTCATCTAGTCCAACTCTCACTTTACAAATGAGGAAACTGAGACCCAAAGAACATTATTTGAATCAAAAAGCAGATAGTGGGCAAGTCAGAATTTTATTTTAATTTAGGATTTGTTTTCTTTTCTTCTGGATCTTATGACTGCATTGCTGTATGGAACTATCACGTGTAAATTGTCTCCATGGTTGCAGATCTACTTGTATGTTAATTAAAGGTCAGAGAGAGTTGTTGGTATGCTGAGTAATTTGCCCATGGGGTCACACAGCTATTTCAAGTCAGAGATAGGAATTGCATTCCTCAAACAGGTCTTCATGATTCTAAGACTGACCTTCTAGTCTCTATAATTATTTCAAGATTATATTAGAAATCTCAAGATTATTGATAGATAGATAGATAGATAGATAGATAGATAGATAGATAGATAGATAGATAGATAGATAATGGTTCATTGGATATTTAGTGGAATGGAAGGAGAAAATATCTGATAAAAGAAGTGGATACAAATCAGAAGACTGTATTCCCTGATATAAGCAATGCTATTGTGCGCTAATAACAACCCTGCAGAGAAATTGGTTTGAGGGAGTCATTTAACCTCCTTAGCCACAATTTCCTTATTTATAACAAGGTATGAATTGAATGATTAACAAGGTACTTCTGAATTTAAATCCTAAAATGTGTAACCCTGAGCTCTCTCAAGGCTGCTGTATCCATCTATGGATAGGGAGAGGAAAGGTAATGTTGTGAAAAGGGAAGTACAGGTATTAACCAAAGCTTAACCTAACTAACTTATGAGGAGGCTTATCACCAGAAAGTTTTCCACCAAGGGTTCAGTTTTTTTCAGCTATAGCAATTCACTGAAACCATCTATAGCACACAGGGGCTTTAGTCTGCTTCAGTGGAGGGACTGAAATTATGTAATTTTACTATTCTCTTGAAGGCTTAATAGGAAGATGTCTCCCCAAAAGAGAACTGAAGATCAGAAATAATAATCTCATGCTAACCTGAAGATTTTTTTGAGAAAAAATATTTGCTTTGATATTCAGGAATGAGTGTGAACTTAGATACAAAGTATAGTCTAGAGATTGGCTCTTTAAGTATCCAGTTGTAGAACTAACAGAATCATCTGCCCATATGGAAGCAGGTAAAATCAAAAAAAGCAGACACATCATTTACTTAAGGCCTAACTCAATAGGCTTACCATATTTCCTTTAGCCAGGTTGCTGAGTGCTTGGCTTAGGAGGGAAGCATATGTAAGAGAAATAAAAGGTGGCCTCACTTTCAGCCTTCTCTTTTTGGAGGATGAGCCACTTAGCTGGCTTACTTAGATTAAAATTCCTGTGTTTTTGCCAATATTAACAAGCCTTGATCTCTACCATAGATCAATAGTTTTCTTCTTATGCTACTCCACCTTTTGTGCCTCACTTTCCATCTCTCCTACCCCCAATATTTCCCTATGCTTTTTAAAATCCGTTCCCACAGAGGCAAACCTGGATCTTTAGAGGGGTTGAGAACACTTCTTCAGTGTATAGTAATGGACTTCCTCTTGTTAAAGAAACCTGTGTGATATCTGGACATGGGCTGATGTCATCTTTCCTGATAGAAATGGAATGCAGACATCCTCTTTCTCAGAAGCATCTCTTCTGGATTACTGAATTGATTTGTTTCCCTCTGTTTGTTACCATTGAATTACAGAGAGTGTTTTATCCAAAGTATATAAAGCATCTCTGCCTTCCCTCAACATTAAAGATCATCCTCTCTTGTTCCCATTCCCTTTAAGTATATCCTACAAAGGATGCATCAGCTTTGTACTTTCTTAACACCATAAAGGCCAACAGATTTTATATTCAATTTTGTATGTATTTTTATATATGAACTAAATATTCTTTGATGATGTTTGAAAATGGAACAGATCTCCCTTAATTCACTAAAAGGAGTAATAGACCAATGTCTGATCATCAACATAACTGACCTTAGAGACACTACTAGTTCCTTTAATAGCTAGAAACTTCTGCTGAAAAAAAAAGCTTACCATTTTCCCAATATCTTAACTCCTGTTTAGCCACTCTTAAGTCTATAATATGAAAGAACAAAATTGTGTATAATGAGGATATCACGAAGGTCTTTAAATTAGGTTGAAAAAAATCAACATCACAAATAAAAGACAGGAAAACATGACTTGACAGCAGTTTGTCTGAAAAAGATCTTGGGAATTGAATGGACCACAAATTCAGTGAGTTAATAGTATGACATGGTAGCCATTAATGCTACTGTAGTCCAAGAGTGGCAAATGGTTTAAGACTAGGGATATGGGGGGCAGCTGGGTGGCTCAGTGAATTGAGAGTCAGGCCTAGAGATGGGAGGTCCTTGGTTCAAATCTGGCCTCAGACACTTCCCAGCTGCAAGTCACTTGCAAGATCCTGGGCAAGTCACTTGACCCCCATTGCCTAATCCTTGCCACTCTTCTGCCTTGGAGCCAATACACAGTATTGACTCCAAGATGGAAGGTAAGGGTTTAAAAATTAAAAAAAAAAAGACAAGGGAGATGATTATCCTTTTGTACTTTACCCTGACCAGCCCACACAGATAGTTTCCGGTGTCACATTTTAGGAAGAATATTGATAATTTATAGCATATCCAGAAATAAGCAACTAAGATTTGATTTATTCCGTTTAGTCCCAGACAGCAGAACTGATAGCAGTAGATAGAGGTTCAAAAAGGCAAATACAGGCTTCATATAAGGAAAAACTTCCTAATATTTAGACCTATCTAGAGGTGAAATAAGCTATCTCAAGAGGTAGTGGGTTTCCCCTCACTGGAAGACTTCCAAGAAAAGTTAAATGACCACTTCCCTGGAATGTTGGTGTGGAGAAAAGTCTTATTTGCATATGGATCACACTAGTTCGCTTCTAAGGTTATTTCCAGCTCCGAGATTCTGTGATTATGTGTGTATATGTTTTTCATATCCATTGCTTCAAAACTTATTTGTGAACTGGTCTCTACTTTTAGGTTGTACCTGGGAATTTGGAGCCATGGTGAGCTACATCAAGAAGACTTATCCCCAGACCCAACTAGTTGTAGTGGGCTTTAGTCTGGGTGGAAACATTGTGTGTAAATACCTGGGTGAAACCCAGGCAAATCAAGACAGAGTCCTTTGCTGTGTCAGTGTATGTCAAGGATACAGTGCATTAAGGTAGGTATACTCTTCTGTTATTCTGTCATTACTTCTTCTGGGGAAAATCAATCCAAGGTTATGCAGAAAATTCTGGGTTTTGATAAACCATGTTTTGTTGCTAGATTAGGTCCTTGAGAATGTGTCCATGGCTTCCTGCTGTTGGAATGTATAAATCAGTGCTGTTCATGTTTCTATCCCTCTGGATCGATATTTATGAAGGACAATATAGCCAGAAGACTTCCTATGTCCTTAGAGAATCAAATATCATCCAACATGAAACTAGAAAATCCCAGGTTGTTTATGAAAGAACCATATGTGGCTCAATAGCTAAGATATTAGTGTCTTAAATTGTCTAGTCCTTTTCACTATGGAAGAGGAAAAGATTAGCCAAAAAGCACATACAATCACTATCATTCCAGAGCTATCTCTGCTGTCATACTGTGTCAAGGAAGCTCATCCCTTCCCCCTTCCTGAGTAACTTTACCTGTCTATCAAACATTCCTAACATACCACAGTTGCACCAGGGTTGCATCGGTGTATGTTCTGTACATCAATAAAAGTTAAGGTTTGGGGCAGAACTGGGGGGAGATCAGAGAGACCAGAGAGACCAACAAGGAAACTGGGGAGACTGACAAGAAGACCATGAGAGAAGCATGAGGAGAAGAGACAGGAGGTGAGGGAGAATAAGGAAGGTACATGCAGGCTAGGCAGCATGCAGTCAGGTTACTTAGGAATGATTGTCTACCCTTCCTAATAAACTTTATAAAATATATATCTCTGGGTAGTAGAAATATTATTAATTTTTTAATGATTATAATACTTAACAACCATGGTTGGCCTATGCATATAGCCTCTTGCCAGCAAAAACCCATGAAAGAGCATATTCTCCCTCACTTCAGTCTTAAGGATTAAGAATTTTTCAGGGGGGCAGAGCCAAGATGGTGGCTTAGTAGTAGCAAAAGCTGAAACCACCCTGATAATCCTTCCAAACAAAGCTTTAAAACCAAGCCTTTAACAATAGGTGTCAAACTAACAGCAAGATGGAGTGAGGGGGCTCTCCCACAGAAAACAATGTAAAAGGTAGGGAGAGAAAGTCTTATATTCACAGAACAAGGGGAGACTGGGAGTAAAACTGCACATAGAGAGTGCTGGCCAACCACCTCCCCACCTGCTGTGCCAGGTTCCAAGCCTTGGCATAGGCCAAAATCAATATCCCAGAACCCTGGTCACACCAACAACAGATCACACTATACCCCATACCCAGCTCTTGAAGTCCCAGACCCTGGCATGAGCCTGTAGTGAGGCCTAGAAGTCTGTACTGCTAGGCCCTTTCAAGCCTGTATCATAAAGCCCTTAACCCCAAGACAAAAATAGCTTAGAGTACTGAGTCCTGAAAGCCATCAGCAGAGGAGACAGAATCAGCAGCTTTCAGAACTCCCAGGCCACAGGCAAAAAAAAAGGCTGAGAAAATGAGCAAACAGTAAAAGAAATACCTAACCTTAGAAAAATTCTATGAAGACAAAGAGCAAGGAGAACCATAAAATCCAAGAAGCCACATGCAAAACTTCAAAGAAAAATGGGAATTGGTGTCAGGAGCTGTAAGAACTCAAAACAGAATTCAAAAATCAAATAAGATAGGTGGAAGAAAAATGGGGGAAAGAAATAAAAGTAATGTAAAAAGAAAATAGCTTAAAAAGCAAAATTGGTCAACTTGAAAAAAAGGGGCACAAAAGTCCAATGAAGAAGAGATTCTTAAAAAACAGAATTGTCCTACTAGAAAAAGTGGCCAAAAAATCCAATGAAGAAAAGAGTTCTATGAAAAGTAAAGTGGACCAAAAGGAAAAGAAAGATCAAAAGTTCATGGGGAAAAAAATGTATTTGTTAAAAATTGGAATTGGGCAAATAGAAGCTAATGATTTTATGAGTCACCAAGAAACAATACAACAATCAAAAGAATGAAAAAAAAAACAGAAAAAAAATATGAAATATCTCATTAAAAGAATAACTGGCCTGGAAAATAGATCCAAAAGAGACAATTTAAGAATTATTGGATGACCTGAAAGTCATCATTAAAATTTTTTAAAACCTAGACATTTATATTACAAGAAATTATCAAAGAAAACTACCTTAATACTCTTGAACCAAGAGAGTAAAAAAGAAATTGAAGAAATCCACAGATTACCTCCTGCACAATCATAACTCCCTCAGATATTATGGCCACGTTCAAGAGCTCCCAGGCCAAGGAGAAAATACTGAAAGCAACCAAAAAGAAGAAATTCAAATGTCATGGAGCCCTAGTTAGGATTACACAGAATCTGGCAGCTTCCAACATTGAAGGATTGGAAGGCTTGGAATATGATATTCCAGAAGGCAAGGAAACTAGGTTCACAGCCAAGTATCCCTTATCCATCAAAACTGACTAGTCTTTCAGGAAAAAATATGGTCATTTAATAAAATAGAAGATTTCCAAGCACTTCTGAAGGAAAGACCTGACTTAAACAGAAAACATGATGTTCAAATTCAAAAGAAACATAAAAAGGTAAATAAGAAAGAGAAAAAATGTAAAGGCCTCAATAAGGTTGAATTGAATTATTTTTGTTCCTATATGGAAAGATATTTATAAGTTAAAATTTTTTATCATTATCATAGTAGTTAGAAGAAGTATACATAGAGAGTGTTGGTAGTAAGATGTTTAGGATGATATACAAAAAAAAATCTAGGGGGTGAAAAAGAGGATTGGGAAGAGAGAAGTAAAATGAAGTAAAGTATATCACATAAAGAGATGCAGGGGGAGGAAAAAACTATAACTGTGGATGGGGGAGGACAAGGGTGGTGTCTGGTTTAATATTTAAATTTTTAAATTTATTAAACATTATTAAACGATATTTAAACCATACTCTCATTGGAATTGGCTCAGAGAGGGAAGAACATACAAATTCACTGAGGTATAGAAGCCTTTCTTACCCTATACAGAAATAGAAAGAGTGGTAGGGAGGGGAGTAATATAAGATTTTTTCAGCTGCCCTTCATTGAGATTTGATGGTTCCAACTTTCATAAATCTTATACATTTCATAAATCTATGGGCATTTTGATCCATTTGTATATTCTGCCTTCTGATTGATGAGTCCTATAAACTCATTAACTCATTACAAATGGGTCCAGTTTTTAAAGAGATATTTAAAAGGAAATAGCCAAAAATCTCCATTAGTAATCTGTTCTAGTGTTAGAAGACTGAAATTTAAGATACCTTGAAGAATCATACATATTTTGTAGTTATTTGATAGACTTTTACCTTCAAGTATTAATAGCACTTATGAAAGTGAATCTTTTCTCTTTACCTAAAACCTTCAGGTTTCAGTTTGTCTTATTTTATTGTCTGTCTTCAGTGGAAATAAATATTAAAATAAAAACACGGGAATTTTTGGTATGGTACTTATTGTCTTAGTACTGATAATCAGCCTAGTCAGTAAGCACACTGAGCCCAAGGTATAATCCCTTACTATAAAACTTAAATCTAATTATGAAGGCTTCTTGTGTTACGTCCACCTCCAGAGAAAGAACAGAAACAAGTAAAACATAGATTTATATATAATTTTTTTTGGCCAAGTGATGCCTTCTCTGCTGTAGGGAAGGGAAGAAGGAAAGGAAATACTTGGGACTTTTTTTTTTCTTAAACCATTACCTTATGTCTTAGATTCAATACCTAGTATCCATTCTAAGGCAGGAGAACAATAAGAAGTAGGCAGTTTGAAGTGACTTCCCTAGAGTCACTCAGCCAGAAAGAGTCTGAGGTCAAATTTGAACCCAGGACCTCCCATCTCAAGACCTGGCTCTCTATTCACTGAGTAACATTTCTTCCCTGATACCTGGGAATTTTTAATGTAACAAACAAGTTTTTAAATTTCCTAATAGTGAAAGGAATCTTAGATTCCCAGGATCAGTTTTCATGTGTGGTTCTATAGCTGAGTAATAAAGACAGAGGAAGCTGTGAACTCCAAGACAATACCTTATACAAGACCGTCAGTATCATGATAGCTTCATATGAATTCCTGAATACCCTGAAAAGAGACTGCGAATAAACCTCTCTCCCTAAGCTTTAGTCCCACAGCCTGAAAAGTATCTACAAATTGAGAGGATTATACTGAAACTCTTTGGTACTTCATAAAAACAATCTTAGAGACCATCTAGTCCAAACACTCTTTTTATGGAAAACTAAAATCTCAGAGGTGTTACTTGATTTGCTTCTGGTCACACCTCTAGAATAGTGGCAGAGAACCAGAAATTAGACCAAGGCTTCCTATGTCCTGGTCTGTTGTTCTTTCTACTGCCTCTCCCTCATTCTTCTATTGGAATTCCCACCCTTTTCTTCTCCATTCTTCTCTTCACACCACCAAAAAAGTAAAAAATAAAACCACAACCAAGCAAAACTATGAAATCTGCTAGAAAGGAATATTTCCCCCTTGGTTTTTGCTTGAGATGTTCTAAATCAGAACTTTCAGCTCACAAGTGATATGCCACATATCTGGAAACAAATACAAAGTATTTCATATGCTGAAAAGACTATGCAAATACATTAGCAATTACTGTCCCACCAGAGACTGACTTCTCCTAGATTTTATTTTCATTACGCCATAGTATAATTTTTTCCACAATAACCATCCCATGTCATCAAATAAAAGGAAATTTCTACATTCTCTGACTTTAATATGTATAATATATTTTGCATAGGTTTTCATTTAATTAAGGTAATACCGAGGTGCTTAATCGTTTTTTAGTGAATAAAAATATTAGAACAAAAAAAGATAAGCCAGCTCTTTGGAGAATATAGAATACCTCTTTTCTGAATGATGATGAGTAAATGAGGTATAATTCCACTTCAAAGACCATCCCAATATAATTTCCACCATCCTGAATTTAGGTTTTCCTTTGACTTTCTGGAGCCTAACATTATGTTCCACAGTTATGACCAGCTTTGAAATTAGTAAAATGGAGGGAAGTCATAAGTTTTACTTCTGAATTTATGGACCCAAAATTGCCTGGCCTCCATTATGATATCTACAAATATGACCTGTCTTAAACTGAGGAGACACATGCATCAATTTGACTTTCAAAGCACTAGCAAAATATTCATTAAGAAAATGCAAAAATGTTTTGTTATATTGATTAAGAGGGAAAAAGCCAGACACTTCTGCATGAGTTTCATTTCTTGGATGGAAGCCTCATTTCATTCTGTTGCATTAACTTCCTTTGTTTGAGGCAGGAGCACTCCATGAGTCGATTTATGACCAATGTTTATGTGTCAGGTAGGGAAAAAAACTACAAAAGTCCATATATGATGAACTATAAATTTTGCAGCTACATGTAGCATATTCCTCCGGAGACACAAAGAGCTTCATATGTTTTATTTTATTCATCCTCACATCAACATCATAAGATATGTCATGGGTTTAACCTTTGAGGAATAAATGTCCAAGGTCACCCTTCTTCCAACTTCTTCCAACTGTTAGCTCAGGGTTCTTTCCATTTAACTTCCCTGATGGTCTTTTAATATGTTTTCTGCCCTGGGACACATTCCCACCTGATATTGTGAATTATAATTTTAGGGAGGTGAACAAGACACTATTCTAATTATCATTACTTTAAAAGCTTTCCTTCCAATAGCTCGGCACCGTAGATAGTGTAAGAATGATTTGCCCAGTCACACACTTGAGTAAAGAGATGGAGTCTTTACTTGTGCCTGAGGTCTTCTGATTCTAGACCAATATTCTTATCACTCCACTCATGCCACTTTTCATTGTGAAGTGCTCATAAATACATTTTGTTTGAAGCAAGGATTGTTATATCCATTTATAAATGAAGAAGTGAAGTCTTAGATCATTTTAGTATCTAGACTTGCCTCAGTCTTTCATCAAATGACCTGTCCCTCAGCATAATATACGTGAAAGCATGATTTGAACTTGGGTCTTTCTGATATAAGTCCAGCACTTTGTCCATGGCACCTTCTATTTCTCTCAAATCTTCCCTTTCTGCTAAGGCTTGAAAGTGACCAACATTATTGTTACCTTTCATCTCCACTCCCATCCTTTTTGCCAAAGTTGAGTGGGGAGGGCTCACATGCTTCAGAAGTAAGTATCTCTACCTTTTTGGTAGTAAATCACTCATAGATGAATCTGGAGAGCCTTTCGGGTAGTGACTGCCACTGTTTGTTATCTATGACCATTAGTATACCCTTCCTCTAACAAGGAAATAAGAAGAGAGAAAGAAACCAGCTGCCTGCTTTCTATAGTCAGTAGAGTCTAGTGGCTATTGAATGACTTCATGTTTTATTATGGGTTAAACCAATGAAGAGACAGCGCAAATTACTAAAAACCACGTGGTATGTCTCATGCTCCTTGTGATCATTTCTCGGCATAAGCAGCTGTTGCCTAAGCCAAGGGAATTTGTGTGGTGCTAATCCTTGATTTAATTCGTTGTTTAGCCCATGTGTCTAAAGACATCTGAGTGTAAGTTTCATCCCCTTTAGCAACTGTCAAGCCAGAAGGCGAGTTAGAGAGCTTGTCATGCAAATACAATATGCAACTCATGCCAGTTCCTTACTTCGAAGAACCTGACCTACATGCTGAAAGGTTGGGAGACCCCCACTGTCTCTTAGCAGGCAAAATGAGTTTACAGAGCATTTCAACAGGCCTGGCTATCTTTTCAGAGAAAGCCCCTAATAGTCTCCTGGTAATGTTGAACAGTAACTACACAACTGCCATCAATAATAAAACAGCTTTTTTATTGAGCACCTTTTGTGTGCAGATTATCCTGAAAGGATATGATTTGGGCAGCCAATGGCTGTGAATGTTGTGAGGATGAAGGGTAAAGAAATGATCAGCTAGGTTACAATTAATTAGAAAAGAATTCCAAGAGGAAGCGAGACAGAAAAAAGAGACGCAGGTTAGAAAAGAGAAGCATTAACAACTTGGCACAGGTTCTGACTCTGCATTGCCTTGTGGGAACCAAAGACCCTTTGAAAAAAAAACAATACCCGAATTATCAGATGCACATTAAGAATCCCCACTAAGTGCGGTTATATTCCCTACTAAATCGGAATATATGCATTGGGGCTTTTGAGTGTGAATTAGATGAGAGGCAGGACTGTACAGAGGAAAAAACAGAAGACTTGAGTCAGAAAACACCTGGAGGAAGGACAGCCTGAACCTGCCAAATGTGTGAAATAGAGACTTTTTTTAAAAAAGTATCAGACTAATGGAGCTTTAGAGGTACTCCTGGGATTAGCTTTATTGTAAATAGTACTTGAGGATACTTGAAAAGTTTGTTCTCAAGCATTTTAATCATTCCTTCTTTGAATTGTTTACCCTGTTAATTTGTGCTATGCATTAACAATTTGTTCAGAATAGATGAGTTTCATTATAGCCTTATGCAAAATCAGAATTAATGGTTTGTTAATTAATCAGATTTTTACCCTAATTCCTAGAACTGATTCACCCAGTTTTTACTAAGTTGAAGATCTATACTAAATGCTGCAAACAAAGATAGGAAATAAGGCTCATTCCTTTAGGCAGTTTACAATATAATAAAGTAGTTCATAACAGCCTTTCCTTTAGGTAGTAGTTCAGAGTACTTTTAAAAAGAATTATATTTTCTCTTACAACACTCCAGAGAAGGGAGGAGAAATTAGAGATGATCTAGATTTTACATATGTGAAAAATTAATGCACAAAGGCAAGAAAATCACTAGTCTTCAGTCATTGGCAGAGACAGCATTCTTGCTAACTCTTTGTGATAAGAAAATCATTGGTCTCTTTATGCCTCAGTTTTTCATTTGTAAGATAAAAATGATTCTTCTCTCACTGGTTCATAAGATTGAAGTGGGGGAAGTTAAATATAAAGAAGCTTTGAAAAATTAATGTTATTCAAATGTAAAAATGCTATTACTAATATTTTACTTCCACCACATTTCCCACTAGGAAAATCCTCCCAAAAGAACAATAGAACCTTGTATATGTCCAGGTATCTCAGGACAAGAAATAACCTGGATATGAAACATCCAGATAGTCCTGACCAACCTTGACTGTTTCTTACTCTCTTTCGAGCCCTTTCTCACCTGCATTCAGCTACATTCTCCTCATTGCTCCAGAACCACTCTGCTCCAGCTTTAGTCTTGTTCTCCTATTTTCCTGCAATTATTTCCAGCCCTATTAAAAAACAGTCCAAAATCTGGACATATAGAAATAAGATAAGTGTGGTTCCATATTACTAAATGCATTTCTAGTAATACAACACAGATGACCTGTATCACTGAAAATGGTAGTTAGGGCTTACTTTATTGTATTTTGAACAACTTTCTCGTGAACCTCTTCAACCAATTTCCCAAAGCAAAGCCAACTCTTGATTTCAATGGAGAATAGTTATGTGAGTAAAATAACGTGATACATAATTAAACTATATTGAGTTGGCTTTAAGACCACACTGGTTTGCTTTGAAGGTTGGCAGTTTTTGGTGCGTGTGTGTGTATGTACGTGTGTACATGTAACAAGAGTGGAATCATTATGGTTATATTTTAATTAGACAAATATTTATTACAGTCTTTTTTGATTAGACAAGTCATTCATTGCTTAACGTAATAGATAGCACCTGATGATAAGGGAAGATGATCTGGAAATATGATAGTTGGGAAGAAACCTAGTTTGGGATTACATATTTGTCACAGATAATCAGCATGAAAACACTGAAGTCAGCATCTTATCCCAACACTTAATCAAACCTTAAGTACCTAGAAGGGACCAAAGTTCTTCAGCTAATTTATTTTTTACTGAATCACTTTAGGACACATCTATTCTTAGGTCTAAACACTCTATCTTTGTACATACCTTCCTACCTCCACCATTCCCATATCAAAGTACAGATTAAAAAAAAATGGAAAGGAAACTGTCAAAGAGAGACAATATAATATCTGGACAGGTTGTCTGAAAGTCAAAGGACCTGAGCTGGCAAAGAAAACAAATTGCTATTCATTGCTTAGGTATGTGGCCCATTGGGTCCAAAGGAAAGGTCTCAAGGGTCTTGTTTAGCTTTTCAGTTTCTTCTGCTACAGTTTGCACAGAGCTTCCAGCCCTTTGGGCCTCTTGACCTTTGTGTCAGTAACTTTCTTAACAATGAGTTTTAGGGAACATCTTAAAAGGATTTTATGTCTCATTTAATCTGAAAATTATTTCATTTCTCCCTGTTATTTTTAGTGTCATTTCATGGGAAAAGTTTGCCTCCCCCACCCCCAAAAGTTGAGGCAGTTTATAGGGGAAATGATTTTCTGGGGTCTGAAAAAATCATATCACCCATGTTCCTTACTCTATTCTTTGGAAGATAAGTTTTTTTTAAGGACTTTGATAGCAATATGTGAAACCTAAGTTAATATATTAACGTACATCATAAAATTGAATTTTTTGATATTTGTTAACATTAAAACAAGAAGGGATTTTATTAACTCAGACTCAGTAAGCAGTGGTGTTATGATTTACACTGATGGGAAAGAGTCATTAAGTAGGGGTCGCTGAGGAAAATAAGCCTCTTAAAATAGTCTGTGAAACAGCTGCTATTGGCCTATTAAAATGTGTATTCACCTCATGCTGACAGTTCCCCTAGGCCACCTCCCCAACCAAGATCAAGAATTGACAAATATTTATTCAGTATTTACTGTGTGCCAGGCACTGTGCTAAGCTTTAGGGATACAAAGAGAAAGATAAAGCAGCTGCCTCTTCCCTCAGAAAACTTACATTCGAACAAGGGCACTTGGCACATAAATGTAGAGGTAGGAACAAAACACACAAATAAGATATGAGGTAATTTTGGATTTATTCCCTAGTTGTCATGCTTGGAAAGAATTTTCTCATTTTCAGTTCATTTCTATTTTCTTGTTCCCTGTCCAAAAGTTCTAAGGCTGGTCATAAGAGAGTTTATCAGTTTGGGATCACTCCAATTTTGTGAGTAGCCAAAGGCTAAAAAAATGGAAATTCATTTGTTACTAAGAAAAAAGGTTTACCTTCCCCATGCCTTTCTAATATAGCCAAATGGTGTTTTTTAATGTAAAATTACATGTTCACAAATACACATACTTATAAATACCAGTCATTCATCATTGTACTGTTAATAAATGTAGGATAGAAGGCAATCAGAGTGTTAAAAAAATGGTTTTTACTGTCACATCGATGGTGTTCATCTCTGGCATGGTCGACAGACTTACAAGCAATTGAAATGGAGCCTCTTAATGAGTGGCACTGACCAAAACAAGATGTCTCAGACACCAGAGCATCTTCTTCCTGGTGCAGTCCTTACCAGTAAAATCATGAGTACCCAGTGGATTACTCAAAAATTAATGGTTTTGGAACCATCAATCAAAGTTCCCTTTTTCAAAAGCCAAAGTCAGCAACCTTAAAGGCTTCTGCTGCCTGTTTTAAGCATCTCATTACAAATGAAGAGACTCTCTGGCTTATTAGCTTTGCCTGACTACTTCTCATTTGTAAGCCTTTCTTCCATCCTTTCTAATTGTTATTTTGTGATTTGATTTAGGGCACAGGAAACCTTCATGCAATGGGATCAGTGCCGAAGATTTTACAACTTCCTCATGGCTGACAACATGAAGAAAATCATCCTCTCTCACAGGTACCATTGCCCTTCCTTCCTTCTTTCTCATGGGGCTCATATTCATTTGCCGCCTCATTGTGATAGAGGCTGTTAAGAGGCTCTGGACCCTCATTTCTACATCATCAAATGGTCTGAATGGCCTGCTAAGATTCACAGGCCCAGGTATTCCTGCTGGCCCTAATGATTGCATATTTCCTCTGTTAAAAATTCCATTTTCCTCAACTACCAAAAGTTGACTAGATTTTTTTCCACTACCTTTGAGTTTAAGTAAATCCAAGAAGGGAATGGCTCTTACATCATAATACTTTAACTATAATACATAAACATTGTTAGCATTTTTAAGAATTTATTCGCAAAGCTGATCAAAGCACATAGTAATAAAATAGCCAGTGGCTTAATACTTGGTTTCCTGGCATCCCAAAACATGCTTTTGCCATATTTATTCATATTTAAACATCTCTTTCATTATGCTATTCACTTGCTCAAGAAAACTTGAATAGCTCCCTACTTTCATTTCATCTGCCTAGTTTTTAATCCCTACATAATCTGGGTCCACCTGTCTATCCAGTTTTCCTACTATTCCCCAACATATACCCTATGCAGCTTTGTCATACACACACAAAAAGCCCAGAGTTCAATTGACACTTATGTTCTCTACATCACAATTATTTCCCAGCCTTCAAGGGCTGTCATGAGGAACAAAGGAGGTATGTGTAAAAAGCAACCCATATATATCATTCATAGGATACAATTTAGAACTCCGAGGAATCTTAGAAATTTTATCCCCTAAGGGTTCAACCTCAGTCACATACCCAAATGAGGAAGCTTGGGCCCAGAGAAGTGAAATGTCAGCCTGAAGCCCCATAAGGAGGAAGTAGCAGAACTAGAATTTGAACCCAGAGCTTCTGATTCTATATCCAGGATACTTTCTGCTACATCATGCTGGCTCTTGATTTTAGGCTGCCACATCATTCATTATTGCCTTATAGGTTCTAGTTCTGTCTCTGCAACAAGACTGATTGCTTCTAGAGCTTATAAAATGGGCCCTGGGTAGGGCCCCCAAACAAACTCTAAGCACCTTTGACCTTTCAGGGTGGGGAGCAGAGCTGCTGTTAAATAGTGTAGTAGGATTTACAGCTGCTATGAAGATGGAATAGCAATAATGCTCATTGGAGCCTGTCTAATGAGAGTTCCTTCATTTTCCTTTGTTAATCTGTAGCATATCTTCTATAAAGGGAGCTACATTCTTAAATATGGTGTTTAATATTTTCTAAGCATGTATCCTTGGGTTTAGCTTCCCTTTTGGGTAAGTTAATTGTTTTCTTTAAGAGGGAGTATGTAGTAAATATCAGTTTGATGACATGCCCCTGGGCAAGTGCTACCTACACATGCAGCCAGCCTGCTGCCTGGCACTCCTTCAGAGCCGACTCCACAAACATCCTGCCCTCGAATGAGAGAGATAATTCTGAAGGTCCAGAGCTGTCTCAGTTTCAGTTTTTTAGCCTTTTCTGAACTGAATCCACCCACTCCACTGAGAGTATCTTTGTCCTTGAAAGAGCAGTGAAGGTCTCAGTTTACCTTCTGCCCCACCCCCACCTCCCCACCCCGTAGTTACTCAAAAATCAACAATCTGAGCTCAGTCGCTGGCAGACTCTGAGAGGGCTACAGGAATCTATTTCGAATTGACTCATCTACACTTTGGCCAAGTCTCACTTTTCCGGACTGCCTTTGGGCAAGGTAGGCCCCTCTTGCCACTCCATTCAATTGCTTATTCAATTTTCATCCTGAGATTGTGTCTCTTTTTGCTTTTATTCCAGACAAGTTCTGTTTGGAAACAATGTTAAGAAACCTCAAAGCCTAGAGGATACTGACTTGAGCAGATTGTACACAGCAACGTCTCTTATGCAAATTGATGACAATGTGATGAGGTATGTATAGTATAAGAGTTTTGTTCTCTTATAATACCTTCCTCTAAGATATCATCAGTTGTTCAGTGAGATTAGTCTTAGCAAAGAAAGGTGAAGTTACCTCCTGAACTTAGTTTTTAGAAAAACTTAAAAGGTTCTATTTGATGATCTTTTAATGTCAAGAGGTCTTTAGGAATTATCAAAAGCAGGCTAGCATTGATCTTAGGTAAATATCATCCCTAGAGGCTGAAGTTTCTTGATTCTTATGACAATAATGACCCTCTTCTACCAATAATATCCATTAAGCCTTGGAATGGTCTCTTATTTAGTGAGGGAAAGTGGGAATCAGGAAGCTTTCAAAATGAACTGAGAAGCAAAATGGATTTTGTTAACTATCTTCATTTAAATTGTTGGGCATATGACATAATTATTGGTTAGAAATTTTTTAAACCAAACTATTTTATGTTTCCCACAAAACCTTTATTAAAATTTGTTAGCCTAAAAAGAAATTTTAAATTTTTTTAATTTTAAAAAAATTGATGGCCTGTCAGCATGCAAACACTTTTTAGAAAGGAATTAATTCCTTTTGATTCAATTTTGACAACAGGGTAAATTACTACAACTGACTTTAGTTGTCTTGTGAAAAATGCTTTATCCAGTGGTACTACTCAAAATGTGGCTTTAAAATCCACTATAGATTTGGCTAAACTCCATAGGGATCTAGATTCCACAAGCAAATCTCCTTGTCCCCTTTTTTTTCCTGTTTTTCAAAGGGTTTTTTTTATACTAGGGTAGACTACAAGGCCTTACTGTGGTTTATTCCTAGTGTAGAAAATAATCCAAAGATTTAGTTTGGTTATAGTAGCAATCTGGAACTTTGGAGAACCAGACTGGCCGAGGAGATCCTACACTGAGCTACCATTAAAACATAGGTAAATAGTGTCCACGGAGGATGAGGCTTCTTCTGATTCTTCTCATCTGACAATAGTGAACCTCTCACACCAATATCTCCATTAAACCACCAGCCTTAGAAACATTTCCTACTTAGTGAGAGATAGTGGGAATCAGGAAGCTTTCAGCATGAATTGAAAAGTAAAATGGATTTTAACTGTCTTTATTTAAGCTGGGGACATTTTGGTGCTTTGGAAAACCAAATTGACAGAAGTCCTACACTAAGCCAAATCTCCCTGAGAGTAAATTTTTGTTGTCATTGTTTCTTTTAAAATTGAACAGAAAGAAAGAAAAATAAAACCCTTGTAACAAATAGACATAGTCAAGCAAAGCAAATTTCCTCATTGGCCACATCCAAAAATGTGTCTCATTCTGCATTTTGAGTCTGTCATCTGTCTTTCAGGAGGTAGGTAACATGCTTCCTCTTTGATTCTCTGGAATTGTGGTTTATCACTACATTGATGACAGTTCTAAAGTCTTTCTGAGTTGTTCTTTATAATGTTATTGCATAAATTTATCTTCTCACTTCATTCTGCATCAGTTCACACAGGTCTTCCCAGGTTTCTCTGAAATTTTACATTTTGTCATTGTTGGAGCAAATCTGAACCCCTCAACATCACTGGAAAAAAAATAGTTTCCCAGGAATCATCTGGACTAGGGATGTTCTGGGTCTGTATCATATTCTTAAGCTTTAACCAGGACAGACCTGACCCCCAAAAGTTGAAGGTCAGAGCTATTATTTGTTGTGATGTCCATCCCATAGCATGTTATATTTTTGTTAGAAAGTAGTCTGTCCTATGAGGGCTTACTTGAAAAATCCTACAGAATCAACAAAGATACTAATTGAGACTATAATTTCAACAGAATTGCAGTCTATAAAAATAAGCCCTTAAAAATCTAGACCATTTGTATATAATAGAAGGGAATTCCCATTCCAGCTCATTGTAAAGTTCATAAAGGATCTAGAGATCAGTCCACCAAAATATTAGTTTGTATTTGAATATATTCACAAAATGCTTATATGTACTCAATTGCAAAGTGTTCCTTAAAAAAATAAACAACTTAAAATGGATAGAAAAATATTCAGTGCTTGTAGCTGGGCCATGCCAACATAAAAAAATGACAAATTACTATCAAGGTTCATTTATACTTTTAATATGCTATACAGATCAAGTTATCCAAGAGATACTTTACAGAACTCTATAAAATTATGGCAAAATTCATTTGGAAAAATAAAAGATCTAAAATGTCAAGGGAAATGATGAAAAGAGAGAGGTAAGGATGCTAGGAGAATAGCACTTCTAGATTTCAGGCTTTATTATAAAGCAGCAACCATCAAAACCATCTGTTAACTGATTTCAAAAAAATAGAGAGGTAGATCAATTGAACAGAATAGATGAATTGGAAACAATGGCATCTGGAAAAACCAAAACCATAAATAACATAGGAAAGAACTTCCGATTTAATAAAAATTACTGGGAAAACTGGAAAATAGACTGGCAGAAATTAGGCTTAGATGAACATCTTACATTATATCCTATAATACATTCTTATTAGATAATACTATAAAAAATTAGAACATAATCTATCCCTAATTACTGCCTCCTGGGTAAACAGGACTTGGAACTTAGCATCCATGTCTCCTTCTTTGCTCCCTAATTTATGTCATCTCATCCTATGGCAATCTTAGGTCTAAAGACTGTCCTGTATTGGAAAGACCTCTGTTGCAAAAATGCTTTAGCAACCTCAGAATTTCCTACCCTCTCCAATGATGTCTAACTTCATTACTAACCTGGGCTCAAATAGCTGGTCTTTATGACTATTACAAAAAAAAAATTAGCTCTCATAGATGAATGTGGGGATTAAAAGAAAGATAAAGCAGATTAGTGTTGAGGCCTGAGAAAAAGTATCTTTTCCTTACTTATATTTTTCCCTTCTTTGCTATATCTCAGAAAGTTCCATGGCTATAATTCCCTGAAAGAATATTATGAAGAAGAAAGCTGTATGAGGTATCTGCACAGGGTGAGTTAATAGAACTGACTATTAATAATAACACTATTTTTGCATTACCCTCAAACCTAAAAATCTTGGAGTTAGAATTAGAAAAGACCTTGGAGTTGGTCTAACCTTCCAACTCTCATAAGGATCCCTACTTTGCATTATCTCTGATTATGGTCATCCAGATTCTGCTAGAGTACCTCTAATGGCAGAACATTTACTGCCTTATAAGGCAGCCCACTTTATCACTGACGCATTCAGACTGTTAAAAAAAATCCTGGGGGCAGCTGAGTGGCTCAGTGGATTGAAATTCAGGCCCAGAGACTGGAGGTCCTGGGTTCAAATGTGGCCTTAGACATTTCCTAGATATGACACTTAACCCCATTGCCTAGCCTTCACCACTCTTCTGCCTTGGAATCAATACACAGTATTGATTCTAAGATGGAAAGTAAGGGTTTAAAAAAAAATTCTTTCATGTATTTCACTGATATCTGCCTTCCTCCTAACTAAAATTGGATTCATTTTTAGCAGCCTTACCACTCTATTGGCTAATAGTTAGCTTTTAGGTAACTTAAACTCTCAGTTCTTTTTCACATCAACCTGCTTTCAGTCCATGTTTTTATTTTTGTTTTGTTTTGTTTTTAACCTAAATGGAAGATTTGGTTTTTATAAAATTTAAAAAAGATTATATATGAAGCAGTGAACTTCTGTTAAATAAGTTCAAGTATATATTAAATTTAACCAAAAAGCAGCAAAATTGCCTTGTTTTTTTGTGCCTCCCAAAATATTTTTGTAGTGGAATGAATATACTGACTGTATCTCCTCCAGTTGGTATTATTAAGTTTAGTCAAGGTCATTTTTGACTGTAAATGGGCAAGGCATTGATCCTTGTTCAATCCTTCTTTCAAGAAAGTCTTAAATAGCAAGTGTCAGGGTTTGGCTACCCAAGAGCAAGGATGGCTATACACAGAGAAAGCTATTGTTTTACTTTGGTTTGTTTTTTATTATTATTATTCATGCAGATTTATGTTCCTCTCATGCTGGTGAATGCTGCTGATGACCCGTTGGTGCATGATAGTCTCTTATCAATCCCCAAAGCTCTTTCAGGTAGGTGTTTCTTTCTCTTGGTCCTTTTCCACACTCATCCTGACATGGTAAATCCTGTATCTTCCTCATGAAGTGATCTCCTAGAAATATCCATTATGTAGGAAGGCTTTCCTTATTCACATGATTTTTATCCAACATTTTGTTCACATTCAGAGAATCTCAGGTAACATTGCTACCTGAATAGCTAAACAAAAATGTTATGGCTTTCCTGCCATCCTATAGAAAGGGGTCAGAACTATTAAACCAAGAACTGTTGCTGCTATCACCTAGTGCTATGGGAAATTTCCTGGTAAATTATGATTCTTCCAAGCGGGGAGGTTTGATGTGGGGAAAGAAAGAATTCAGAACTTGAGCTTCAGGGTCACCTGGGCAACTTAGTAGATTGAGAGCCAGGAGGTCCTAGATTCAAATCTGGACTCAGACACTTCCCAGCTGTATGACCCTGAGCAAGTCACTTGACCCCCATTGCCTAGCCCTTACCACTCGTCTGCCTTGGAACCAATACACAGTATTGATTCTAAGACTGAAGGTAAGGGTTTAAAAAATGAATATAAATAAATAAATGAAAACAAAGAGCACATGTTTTAAAGGGGATAGATAACATGTAAATAACTAGATAAGTACAAAATATATAGAGTACATGGAAAGAAATCCCAAAGGGGAACACATGAGTACCTAGGGAAACTGGGAAAGGCTTCTTGTAGAAAGTGACATTTTAGCTCAACTGTAGAGTGTATGGAAGGAAATAAAGCCTGAGAAGACGGGGAAAGTAGGAAGGATTCAGGTTATGAAAAGCTTTAAATGCCAAACAAAGCGGTTTATGACTCTGGATATCATAGGGGGTCACTGGAATTTAGTGAGTAGAGAGGGGACATGGTCAAACCTGGGCTTTGGAAGAATCACTTTGGTAGCTGAGTGGAGGATGGATTGGAATCCAGAGAGAATTGAGTAAGGGGGAATAGTTAGAAAGCTATTGCACTAGTCTAGGTGAGAAATTATTAGGGGGGCAGCTGGGTGGCTCAGTGAATTGAGAGCCAGGCCTAGATATGGGAGGTCCTAGGTTCAAATCTGGCCTCAGACACTTCCCAGCTGTGTGACCCTGGGCAAGTCACTTAACCCCCATTGCCTAGCCCTTACCACTCTTCTGCCTTGGAGCCAATACACAGTATTGACTCCAAGATGGAAGGTAAGGGTTTAAAAAAAAAAGAAAAAGAAATTATTAGTACCTGATCTAGGTGTGGGGTTTGAAGAAAAGGAGAAAGATAAGAAATGTTTTGGAGGTAGAAACAACAAGATTTAGCAACAGAATGGATATGGAGGATAAGTAAAAATAAGGCATTTAGGTAGGTGAATGGCAGAATGTTTGGGCCCTGGACAGTAATAGGAAGGTTGAAAAGAATTCGTAAATTTGAAGGGAAATATGAGTTTGTTTTAGAAATGCTGAATTTGAGATGCTGAGAAGACACCAAGTTAAACTTGTCCAAAAAGCATTTGATGATATTGAACTAATAATACTCAGGAAAGAAATGATGACTCAGTATATAAATATAGAAATCAACTATATGAGAGTTGAGATTACCAAGGGAAAGCATAAGATAGTCCAGATCAGAGCCTTGGAAAAACATCCACAATTAATGGGGGTGATCTAGATAAAGATCCAATAAAGTCCTCTGAGAAGATAAGATAAGAACAAGGAGACAGTAGTGTCACAAAAACCTAGATAGTAAAGAATATCCAGGAGGAAAAGGTAGTCAACAGTATCAGATGCTGTGAAAAGAAGGTCCACAAGGGTAAGGAGTGAGAAAATGCTGAAATTCTCCAGTCTGAGGGCAGTAAACTCATTGAAAAAAGAAGGAGAAAGTCCTAGAAGTGGATTAATAAGAGCCATCAGGATCTAGATTGGTGACAAATTTAGAAATCATGAAATTCACAGGAAGAGAAATTGCTCAGGTATTGTAGCAAAAGACAAGTCTGGAAGCTTCTTTACGGAGCAAAGGCACATTCCAACTCTTCATCTACAATCAGTGAGTCAGGGGGTATGAGAGAAAATGTAACTCAGTGCTGGAAAGGAAAGCCAAAGAAGCAATCATCAAGAGGGAGTCAATTCTCAGTAAAGCCTAGAAGATAGCAATCTTGTTAAATTTGAAACAGATGTCCCAGAAGGCAAAGTAGAAGCAATGAAAAGATTGGGAATAGGACCTTGAGGGGGTTGGTTTGAGATGGATCTGGGAGTAAAGGAGGAGGCAATTGGGGATGGGGACAATGAGATCTATACTTTGGTAACCAAGGTTTCAGAATCACTGGAGTGGGACATGACATATAAAAAGGTGGGAATGCGTTAACC
This sequence comes from Monodelphis domestica, assembly GCF_027887165.1. Taxonomy (NCBI): domain Eukaryota; kingdom Metazoa; phylum Chordata; class Mammalia; order Didelphimorphia; family Didelphidae; genus Monodelphis; species Monodelphis domestica. Next base: position 127,452,478 of record NC_077227.1, on the reverse strand, counting down.
ATTGAAGGAGATAGTTGAAAAGACTTTTCAAGATCCTCCCTTAAGGTCCAACTTTGTGGCAGATGATGATAGTGATGAGGTGTCCTGGAAGGCTCTTCCAGCAGGCAAGAGCTATACCCAATATGGAGCCAGTCCCTGGCATTAGATGGTACCTGGGAGGGCATGGTGCCTTCCAGCCTTAAGGCTATGATCATCCTCTGTTCCTGAGTAAAGCTACTTTAACACCTCCAAGGATCATATAATGATCAAGTAGGCCACAGTCCCATTTAAAACAACATCTAGATCTCTAAGCCAGGATTATAAAAACTGTATAAAATAGCAATCAAAAAAGCATGCCTATCTATATTATTAATGTACTAAAAATATCTTAAGCCAGATACTGTGAACTGATAGCCTTTTGCCTTTTGCATGATAATGCTCCTAAACCAAGTTACCATATAAAAAGCTCAGCAGAGTCTTAGCCTCTTGCCTTCTCCTCAGCAATTCCCCTTTCTCCTTGAAGATCATGGTATGATTTAGTAGAAAATCAGGGTTACTATTTGGGATGTTCTCTTGAGCAGGCAGGTGCTATTAGTGAGCAATCTAGAGAACCATTACACAGTTTCTTTTATCTGCATCCAGAGGGAGCCAACTAGAATCTGATCACTCACACAGATGCATTTTTCTCCTTGCAGAGAAACGAGAGAATGTCATTTTTGTGCTGCCACTTCATGGAGGTCACTTGGGCTTCTTTGAGGGTGCTGTTCTTTTCCCAGAACCCCTGACTTGGATGGATAAGCTGGTGGTGCAGTATGCCAATGCTATTTGCCAATGGGAGTGTAACAAATCCCAGTGCTCAGACACAGAGCAAATGGATGCCGATTTGGAGTGATGCCCTTACAGACTCAGAAGCACTCCAGCGGTCCCTCCCTCTGGAACTACTCATCTCCTTCAACCTGCTGCTTCAGGTTTTCATCCTTCTCAATAACCTGGGTATGTCAGCAGGGAAGCTTCCCACCCAGAGCGCCTCTCGCCAAGGCAGAAGGCTCTTTCCCAGGATCTTCAGGCTATTTTTGTGCTTAGGTTACTGGTTTTCTTTATTGCATTATTGGCCATAATGATGAGTGGCGGGATCCTTGATCACCTGTCCAATTTCAGCATTTGATTAAGCCAATTGTCATCTAATTTCCCAATTAAAAATGTATCTGAACAGCATCTTTGATTTGCCAATCAAAAAAATCTTCCCAAGAATGTGGCAAGATGTATCCTAAAGTTTTGTTGACTATACTTTGTGCCGTTATTTCAGCCCTGAAAGAAGAGCCTGTGGTTCCAAGCCAATATTGGGGAGAGGGAACTTGGACTACTTAGCATGGGAGTTTGGGGAAATGTGAGCTCCAAAAGCAAGAAAAAAAAATCAACTTCTATAATAAGCCAAGTTTCCATATTTACCACATTTCCTAAAGGGTCTTTCACCCTGTTCAACAGAGCATTTAGGTTAGAGCTATCTTGTGTTTAGAAATCTTTACTGAAGTTTATAACCAGAAGTGTCTGAGTGTCAAGTGACTATCAACTTCAGACATTGTGAAGGCACATCATTTTGGGATTGCCTTTTGTGCATTTGCAGTAGAGTGTGTATGGATAGAAAACTAGGAATCCTAGTTCTGCTACAATGACCTTGGGCAAGTCATTTAACCTCTATAAGCCTCAGTTTCCTCATCTGTAAAATGAGAGAGTTGGACTAGTTGATCTCTGGGGGTCCTGTCCAACTCTAAAATTGTATGATGATTTATATTTGGCCAGACTTTGAGAGAACAGAATTCCAGATGACTTTCTGTTCTTTGAATTCTTGCCCAAATCAAACAAGTAGCCTTGATCTGATCGTTTGCCTTTCTTTTATTTCCTCATTACTTATATAGAGGATTTTCTTTGGCACTGAATCATGTGGTGGTGGTGATTTTGTTGTTGTTTTGTTTTGTTTTTAACCCAGGTCTCCTTAACACTGGCTCAGCAATTCAAATGTAGAATTTAAATTTAGAGAAAGTTAAACATGTCCATTTAGAAAGTCTCTTTTGGAACCAAATTTTTATCATATCTTCTTTACTTATATACTGTTATATAGACTTTTCCAAAATCTCAAGTCAAAAAATATTGGTTGGGATTTGAGATTTCATCCTTTTCCCTGATCTATTGGCACTTGTGTATTTAAAACCACCAGTGATTTCTATAATATAACGTCACTAAAACCAGCAGTTACTATATGGGCTTGTACGGCATTCATATTGATACTACTAGACATCCTTTTCAGTCTTTTACCTTCTCTTAACTTCTTTGACTCCAGCAATAAGTAGAGGCTAAATTGAAAAGCTCAGCCGGGGAGAACTCGGGCACTTTGAAGGCATCTTTTTACGTCCATTGACAGAATGATAAGTGTATTGCCCCAAGTGGCCATGATGATAATGACTTTCTACCCTGAAGAAATTCTGTTATGACAATCATTAGATCACCACCCTATTAGAATGAACAACAGCCGGTATTGAAAAATATTGGAACTGCTTTGGTCTCAGTTTTGTTTTCTGATTATTGCCCTGTTTGGTTTATTGTAATCTTTTCCAAACTCTATTCTTTATTGCCTTTCCTATAACACTCTTTTAGCACCAATTAGCACTTTATTATATTAGCCTTGATTTGGCAGTTAGCCACTTTGGTTGTGGTTAAAAAACCCATCCCCTCCCAATCCCCAACCCCCACCCCCACACACACACACATACACACATCTGAAATCTAGACCATTCATAGACAGACTTCCTGGTATTGCCATTACTTCTCTAAACTTAGATTAGTTAAACCAAGCAATAATTTTATAACAGTTGAATTACTATATCAAAAATGGTAGACTCCTTTTATTTGCCTTTGGCCACCTTTTCAGGCTTATTCTAATAAATAACTGGCACATATTCATATGCTGCTCCATTCATTAGGAAAAAGGATCTAATCACCATAACCCATACCCAAAAGACAAAGGGAGGGGAAAGTTCAATCCTAGTAGGATCCCATCTTTTTCCTGTGAGGACTGTTTCCGGTGACTGGTTAGCATGACCATTCTCTGTTTGCTTTTGTTGAGGAAGGGTCACATCTGTCTTTCAGCCTTTGTGACTGCACAGCCAGAATTTAGCATGCAGCATCCTGTAGACTATGTCCCAGCTAAAATCTTTTGTGCGATGTGACCGACAATGGCATTTACACTCCATTTTGACCCAAGTAGAATCAAATGAAACCCTTTATATAGGTTCCAGTCTCTTCAACACGGAAATGAGGCTATGGATATGGTTTAATGTTTTATGAGAAAATTCTTGTTATTGTTTGTTCCTGGGGTGAATCTAGGTTGGCATTGGATTTAGAGAAATGCCAGCTCTGCTGTAAGCCATGGGTTCGGCATAGCATTTCATATGGAAATTTTCCTTTCCTTCAGGCTCCTATTTCACTCTTTCTGGGCCACCCAGCCAGTAACCATTACCAAGAAGTGGGGCTTTTTTTTCCCTTTGCTTTCTAGTCTGCCACCCCAGTAATCTATCTGCACTTGATTGGTGAGTCCACATTTCATGCATCTAGGGAAAAAAACATTTTTGGCCATTTCCTAAACCTATCTGTTTTAAGATATTCTTAATATAAAGTAGCAAGGGAAACCTGAGCTACTTTTCAAATGCTACTCTACCTCACCCTTAACCAGAAAGAATGCCTGTACCAATAGGGGTTAGCATAGCCTGGACTTCCAAATTGTATTGGAAGTGGTGTATCTACTTTAAAATCAGATTCTGAGCACCTGCCATTCAAACACAGGGGCAATGGTCATATGTTAAACCAAAGTGTAATGAATGTTCATATTTCTTCCTGGGGTATTCTTTCCACCTCAAAAAGCAGAAGTAAGACACAACTGAGTAACTCATCCAGGCCAGCTTAGTACTTGGTATAGTATAGGTGAGAGCAATTGCCACTTGGAAAGTAATATTAAGTCCCGTTGATGTACTTTTGTTTAAGGATACTTTTAACAGATTTGGATTATGAGCATTTTGTCTCTTCAGGAGGGAGACTCCAATCACCAGGGCAAAATAAATGCAGAAGAGATTTTTTTTATTTGTTTTGAGTCCTTAATATAATACCTTTGCTGCCATCTTTCATCTTTTAATGTGTAGAGGTGTACTTCCAATGTGGGAGCTCACCTTTAGAGAGATTCTGCATTCTTGAGTCTCCCTAGTAAGACTTGACTTATTTACCATGTCTAGTTGCTGGTCATTGGTGGTCAGCACAGTTTCATTCCTCTAACCTAGCTCTGTTTACAGATCCTTCAGGCTGAATCTGACCAATCCTACCTTCTCTAGATAGATTCCTTGCACGGATTACATTTATGTCAAAGTTCACCTTGATAAGGTTTGGAGAAAGAACTATTGTATTTAAAAAAACAATTACTAGTGAAGGCCAGTGGCACTGGCTAAAGTACTATCTCCCTTCAGGATCTTCTGTAGTGTGACCATTATTACCTTAAACCCTCTCTCAGTTCAAAAGTGTTTGTACTCTTGGTCCATGTTTCATTGGGACCAGTTGAATTTCATCAATGAAACTCTTTCTAAGGTAGAAAATTCCACATGCTCAGCCATTTTTTTTCCAAAACCAGCTCTAAAGTTCAATGATTGAGTTATTAAAGCAATTTGTAGTCTTCAACATAACTAAACATAACTTTTTGTATAGCCAAGCTTCCCTGGCCATGCATCCAAGTTGCAGATCTCTTTGTAATGTGACTTAAGATCTGTAAACTCCAGGGACACAATGGAAATTTTGTTCCTATTTGTGCTTTATAAGGAAGCAGATGTATGGGATCTGAGCTGCTTTTCTTCTTCTATACAGCACTGATTCTGATGTAGGTCTGAACTAGGATTATTGAAATATCATGCTAGGTTAAAAGCTCTCACAGGCCTTCACCCTTCAAGGCCATTTAGTACTATTAATTGCAGTATCCTATCAAATATATTTGGTAATGTCTTCCTTCACACACAGAGCCTCCAGGAAATCCTCTGATTTCTATCACAATATTGTAATGTCTTTCTGCCATGAAAGAGTGGACCAGAACCATCATAAGGCAGAAAATCTCATTATAACCAGTCTGGCTCCCAGGATCCAATCAAAACTCCTTAAGCATTCAGACCTACAGAACTCTTTCTGCCTAGGCTACTGCCTAAACCACCTTGGATCAGATAAATGATTCTGATATCAAGATTGGGTTTGCCCCATTAGAGATATAAAGATTGGACTGCCTCCAACCTTGGGAGAATAAGCAGCTAAGGAAGTTTTCTTCTTCCTTATCGCTAAAGCAAAAGAAAATGAACTCTCTGTGCCTCTTTGGGATGAGGATCACTATTGCCAAACCATACCTGAGACAGAAGAGTACAAGCAGGGGCAGAGAGCTAGGAGACCTTCTAGTCTAAAATGCTGCTGCTTCTGACCACTGTCACAACTTTCTTGTGACTCAGCAACACTGCAAGCATTTCTCTTACAAGAGGGTCTGGCCAGAGGGTAGTACTTACTCCAAGATGGGAAAGCCAAACCAGCCAACCCTTTTTTCAGGTACCAATCATCAAAGAGCTGCCTCTTCGAGGATATCAACCCTCTCTCTAATAGCCCTCAATTATTTCCTAATTTCCTAATATAATATTGATTAAAGCTTTCATATATTTTAATGAGTGGACATATAGTTCCTAGCCATTGGGTTAGGTCAGATATTCTAATTTTCATGAAGCCTCTAGATCTTTGCTTCACTTTGATGAATAATAATGAAACCTTAATATTCACTTAGCTCATGGAAAATAATTGTGTTGACATTAGCCAAGAGATCCACTATTGCCATAAATTTAAGGACAGCCTTCATTTGAGGGATCTGCAGAAGCGCCTTCCATCTTAATATCCAGCCTTCTTCTAGGCTTCCCATGATATGGCAGCCAATAGGCCATGAAAGTCTAGCCACCCAACTGAGGCCTGAAGAAACCCACTCACTTTACAAGCTGTTCATGGCCGTGAATAATTTTTCTTTATTCCAAAAGTTGTTTTTTGAGGGGTTGTTTTTGGGGGGTGGAGAATGGGGGAACAAACCCTTTTCATTTTTCCTAAAGCACAATTCAAAGTAAAAATCTCTCTCCTTCCACACTGGTTCCAGATGATGGGATAGTTCATTCTGCCTCAGGAAGACCTACACTGTACCTGAGCTTTTTGACTTTTGCCACTACAGCGGCCTTAGCAAAGCTGGGGGTGAGGGGGAGGGGGGAGGGCACGGGAGGGGGAGTGAGTGTGCATCTCTTTCTGTATTTTGATTGGACCCTCTTGTTCAACATAGCGTCTTATTTTTGACATATCTGCTTCCAGATAGGTTTTTAAGTAACTGTCACTTCCACATTCCTATTATGTTATAGGATTTCCCCCACCCCTAAATTTAAAATGTTGTCCTCAAAAAAAAAATTAGTTTGTATACTGAAAACCTTCCAGCTTCTGGATCTTAAAGGGGGGAGGGGAATTGAATCCTTCAACTCTAAGGCATTTAAGATTTGCAACTAGCAATGCAATTTTTTCTAAACACGGCAATGTTTACCTTTATTAAGAAAATTATATCAATTTTATGTCCTTGATCTTTTTATTTTCTCATATTACTTTTGAACCTATTTTGATTCTGTGTGGTGGTAAACAAAGATCATTGCAAACAAAAATGATAATTTTGTTATCTTTGATTCAATGGAATTTCTTTACTTAAAATAAAGGACAAAATCAACCAACATGTGGCCTGGGTGCTTTTTTTGTGCAGTTATTATTTTCCAGGGACAGCATGGAAAAAAGATCATTGGATCTGGAATCAGAATAAAATGCCATCTTTGCTGGCCATGTGAATTGTGGGGGAACCACCCCAATATATCTGAGCCTCAGTTTCATTGGCAAAGTGAAGATAATGATACCAGCACTCCCTATCTCACAAGGTGCTTATAAAGGAATTGTTTTGTAAGGTTAAAACACTATATAAATGTGGATTATCATTATTCTAGCCAACAGTTCCTTTCCAAGTTATTTAATCTAAAACCATTGCTAAGTTTGCATGACTTGGCTCACAGACTTCTCTTAAGCAACTGAGTGTGGGATGCATGATTTAGGAGTGGGCTTGAAGCAGAGATGGAAAGTGCCAGGCTCCACAGCAGAGCAACTGCTCTTCTCTGCTCTCCTTGGAAGCTAGCTCCTAGAAGAAAAGGGTAAGACAAGCAAAACATCAAGGTCTTTTCACTGTTGATTTAAATTCAGACTTGCAAACTAGATTTAAAATTACTAATCCATAATTATTTTTATTTACCCTAATTATGAATTCCTCATTCTTCATTACTTTCCAGTAACAAATGCACCTACTTACCTTAGATTCCTTATCAAGCTTCTTTCATAACAGTAAGCTTTAAAAGACTGGGTACAGCAAAGATGCTTAACATTCTTTGTGGCATGGACCTATTTGGCAATCTAGTGAAACCCAAGGATCCCTTCTTAGAATAGTTTTTTAAATGTATAAAACAAAATAGGGAAGATTACAAAAGAAAGAAATTATATGGAAATACAAATATCAAAATATATTTAAAAAGCAAGTTCGTGGACCCCAAGTTAAGAACTTTTAGTATAAACATTATTAAAACCATAGACACCCTTTTTTATTCCCATTTGCCCTAATCTCTAAAAGGTAATATAGCCATTCATCACCCAAACTCATCACCTCATCTTTTTCTTTTCCCTCCCTAATGGATTCAACCCACTTAAGTCCCTATCATTTCTACCTCAACAATCATCTCTCCCCTCCTTCCTTCTCATAGCCAACACACTAGTTCCAACCTTTCATTAAGGCCAAACTCAGTTCTTCCCAAACTTTCCAGGTAAAAGTGAAACTTTCCTCTAATTTCGCACTGTGCCTGGATGTCTGTTTTACACATTGCTCTTCTATATCTGCCCTCCTCCTCAGGAGGAGAGCAAGATTTGGTTGCTATCTGTCTCTTCTCATCGCCTTGCGCAAAATATCAGAGAAGTGACTTTCCACCAACCTAGGCTCATAGAATGGTCTATGGGCCTCTTACTAGACCCTCCAAAAAGTTGAGAAAGCTTTGTTTTGCTGACCTTCATCCAGGGAAGAATCCTTCCTCTTTACCAGAGATATGACAAGCTGGCTTAGAAACTGTCAGGTCAGGAAGTTGAGATAGTAAGGGAACATTGACCGCACCCATGTTACTATTTAAAAACCTCATCCATCTCCAATGAGCAAGCCTGGCATTCCCAGGCTTCTTTGATCATAGACAACTCCTAGGGGAACGTGGCCGTGACCTCCTGAAAACGGCCACATGAAAGACATTCCAGGCCCTAGATATTAGGTAGGTCATTATCAGTGGGAGGTTTGCTTCATGTTGGGTCTGCACAGCTTGCTGTCATGGTCAATTAAGACAACTAGTCCAGCTCAGGGTCAAACAGACTGGGGAACACACACAGACAGCTGTGACTTGTAGCCAGCCCTCAGGCTTTGCGTGTATCATATTCACATCTGTGCCTCAATAGGCTGCAGTGTATCTGTATGGTACCTATAAGTCACAGACTCCACATTCTACTAAAATGTGGGTTTGATTACACCAAATACCTACAGCACAAAGTGAACCTCTCAACCACTGCTGGGTACAGATCTCCTTGATGAGGATCAGGGACCCAATTTGGTTGACCCTGTGTCATTGTCATAATTTCAGCTCTTTGCTACCAGACTCTCTTGGGACAGCGTCACCTGAATTGGGGGACCACCTCCTCTCCAAGTGAATGGAAGACTCCTTGAGCCAACTTTGCTTTGGATCACTGTGCCTCACTTTTGATTCCAAAGAAAAAGAGGATCTCCCTTTCTGACAGTCACCCATAATTCACTAAAATGGTTTTGTTGGCAAGAACTCTCACTGGACACATGCAATTAAATTATTAAATTTAATGCACAGTAAGTTTGATGGAGCTGTCATGTGGAAGAGAATTAGGTTTGCTCTGTTTGGCAGAGGGAGCAGAATGAGGAGAAAATCGTGGAAGATGAAATGAGGCAGATTTCAGTTCAAAATAAGGGGAAACTTCCTAATAATTAGAGCTGTTCTAAAATGAAATGTTCTGTCTTAGAAACCAGTGGGTTCCCCCTTGTTGGTCAAAATGGGTGCATTGAAGAGAGGGATTCCCTTTGAGATACGGTTTAGATTTGCTGACCTGATTCCAAAAAGAATTGGAATGGGACTTGAAATAAATGATGCACTAGATAGTGCCAGGCAATTATATGGTACCCAAGTCCAAGCCCAAGGACTCAAGCATGAGAACTTGCTTTCTGATGGGATCTCCAAGGCGCATTCTTTTCTGCCCACTCAAAGTTTCATCCCTAAATGTCATTCCCATCCCCCAAAATAAGCCCCAAAAGAGAGTTTTCTGATCAATGCAGGGTACCACTGCCCTGAAGTGATTTTCCCATTCTTGGCTCCTCGGATATGTCACTTAATGTGTCCAAAGCCATTTTCTCCTCTATAAAAATGGATATACCTCATGTCCTCCCTCTCACATGAGATAATGTCGGTAAAGTATACCTGGTAAACCTTCAGGGTGTACCCAAGTATTAGGCCTTCATCTCTACAATCAGAGATGAAACCACCAACCCACCTTTTGGGAGGTGACAGAGCGGGGCAAAGGCCCAGGATAGCTTTCCTCCTCTCTCCACACCTCCCACCCCAACTAACTATCCTCAATCATCAAGTTCTTAAAGAGAACGACAGATTGGACAAAGCCAACAGAGAGAAACCAGCTCGGATGCTCCCAGGTCAAAGAAAATGGAATTTACCCATGCATCACAGGAGCATCCTGGCAGTTAGCTTAGGAAGGAAGCTTAGAAATCAGCTCATCCAACCCTTCCATTTCACAGAGGAATAAACCAAGAGGGCTCAGGTTTACCCGAGTTATGGGGAGCAGAGGCAGGGTGGAACCCGTGCTCTTCTTCCCTGTTCCCAGCAACAGGGTCCTCGGTCCTGGGCTGCCCTGATACCAGCCCCCAGCCAGCTTCATTGTATTTGTAGCCCTACTGGCCGCCCCGTTCTCTAGGTTCCACCTTCCTGCGGACCCCGAAGCAATATGGCAATCAGGAGGCATCTCTAACTCCTCCACCCCTAAACTCCCTCAGAGGCTGCGCACACCTGCTCCCCTCTAGCGAGGCTGGCCTCTCCCTTTCCCTCCCTCCCGGCTCCCCAGCCTGCGCAGCTAAAGGTCTGCTCCTTCTCCCTTAGCTGCCCCAGCACTGAGAGGAGCCTGGCTCAGATTTCCCAGCGCACTGCTTCCTAAAGAAAAACGGAGGCTCCTCTCGCCCATACCCAGCTGCAGCCTCTGTCTACTATCACAGTCAATTCTGCTTCTGGCATACACCACCACCACCACCACCACTACTACTACCACTAATACCACTACTACTACCACCCCACCACTACTGCTGCTACTAGCATTTATCTAGTGCTTTAAAGTTTGCAAAATATTTTGAAAATGTTACCTTGTTTTTCCTCCCAAACAATGTAATCTTGCTCCAAGACCAGTACCCTATTAGCCACCAAATGCCTCTGACAAGGCACAAAGTTGCAAAGGAGAGAAGACCAAAAATCAAAGACAAAATGATACAAGTATATGTGTGTGTGTGTGTGTTGAAAGGAATACAACAATCCATATTAGGTAAATATTTTAGAAATGAAAAGTAAAAAGATTTCTCACTAAGTGCACATCAGATTGAGTGTTAGGTCAGGCTGTAGGGGAACTCTACAGGATTGGGCAGAGAGCGCTCATTTTCCTTTGGGCTTTCTTTCGTTTTGTTTTGTATGCCTCTCCTGTTCTGGGGACTTAGCCAGATTTACAGAAGGTGGCTAGGTGGAGCAGCGGATAGAGTGGCAAGCCTGGAGTCAGGAAGACCTGAGTTGGAAAGTGAATAAAGACACATACTCACCGTGTGACCCTAGATAAGTCACTTCACCCTGCAGTTTCCTCATCTGGAAAAGGAGCTAGAGAAGGAACTAGTAAACCACTCCAGAATGTTTGCCAAGAAATCCCAAATGGGGTCACGAAAAGTTAGACATGACTGAAAAACAACTGAACAATTTAAAATGTACAGAATATATTAGAACAGTTTGTTTTCCTAAAATAAAAAACATTCCCTCAATAATAAAACTATTCCCCACAAATAGCAAAACTGAGTCACACAGTTTGTATTTTATCCAGCACTCTTCCTCCATCTGCTTAGACACACTTGCCTTCAACCAGTTGATGGCAGCCAAAAATTAAAAAATTAGGATGGATAAAAATTGGGGGGGGGGGGAATTGAACCTAGATGTGCTTGCAAATGGCATCTTTATTGATGTATCTAGTGGAGGCTTTGAAACTTCACTGTTACATGTACAGCTTGACTTTGCGAAATAACTGCCACCTTGCCATGGAGAATGGAATTTTTTGGCACTAGGAAATGGGTATTTATAAAAAGTCATCATTTTAAAGTGCCTTTTATGGCATCCTGTATGTTACGCCTTGGCAGCTGCCACCTTGGCTTATCCCTAGTGCCAGCTCTGCTTCCCACTTACCAAAAACCCCAAACAAGGTGAGAGTGAGGGGCTATGAAGCGTTGGAGCATGACCTCAACTCTTCCTCCTTTAAAAGGAAAACGGGAAAATGCTTTCCCTCAGTTCTTACAGCTCTGGAGAGGTTCCCCTCCGACAGTTGGCGGCAGTCCTTCGCCCGCTTCTCATGCTCTTTGTCATCTATTCGCATTTCTTTTACATGCTTCTGGGTTGTCTGTCCATATAGAATATCCGTAGAGTCTACATACATGCATGGAATAGAGGCAAATGTGCATACACGTAGACCTATATGATATAGAGGTATTATATCTATCATTCATACACACTAGCTGAGAAGCTCCAGAAGGGCAAAGCATGCACCAGCTAAAAGCCGAATCTCTCTACGTGGCAGATGCCAGAGTACACACTGTTGTTTGTTCCATGGAGAGGCAGATGCAGCAGGGTGATAGCCAAAGCAGCCCTGGAATGGGAATGAGCAAGTTTGAGTTCGAGGACCTTCATCAGGTCATCCGAGGAGGCTGTGGCTCCCTGGTGAAGAGCCCTGAGTCTGGGATCAGGAAGGTTTCAAATACAGCCTCAGACACTGCCCAGCTGCGTGACCCTGGGAGAGTCCCTTAGCCTCTGATTGCCTGACAAAAGGATCCCCTGGAGGAGGAAATGGCAAACTCGTCCTCATCCTGGGAATCACGGAGTCAGATGGGACTGAGGAACGCACCCCCCCTCTCTGGACCAATCTCTGGAGCAGATGACTTCTGAAGCTCTAGGATGATCTGATCTTTTCAAACACGGAAAACAGCTTCTGGGCTCCAGGGCCTGGAATAGTCACTCTTCTTTACTAAGAGACTTCTCTATACTCCCAACTAACACCCCAGGCTCAATCCTTGGGGAGCCTAGAAAATGTTCCTACCCCATCTTTCTGGAGACAATAGTTAAAATATTTTTTATTTATTAAATTAAATAATAATAATAAATTAAAATAAATAATAAATTGAATTAAATTAAATAATTATTGAATTATTAAAAACAAATTTAAATTTTTTTAAATATCTAAAACTAAATTTTAAACATATATTTAAATATACACATTTTCATTTTTAAAATTTAATAAAATATTATTTAAATTTTTTTAAATTACTAGTTTCAAATTCCCTTGTACAGTTTCTCCAAAAGAAGGGAGGGGCAATGTGACTCAACGGATTGAGAGCCTGACCTAGAGACAGGAAGTGTTGGGTCCAAATCTGGCCTCAGATTTGTGTGACCCCAGGCAAGCCATTTAACCCCAATTGCCTAGCCCTTATCTCTCTTCTGCCTTAGAACCAATTCACAGGATTGATTCCAAGATGGAAGCTGAGTCAAAAACTATATCATAGAAAAGCACTCAAGATACAATACAAGTCAGATATGGGACAGGTATTTATTTCCTATGCAAAATAATGCTAAAACAAAAAAGATTCTCACAAGCATGATAACAGTAAGACTTAAATGAAATAAGCAGCAGTGCCAACTACTGTGTACCCAGAGGAAAGGTGACACTTAAAATCATCTAATGGGACTGCTGCTGAGGCATTCACTGAGGAGCTTACATTCTTCTCAGCCTCACACATCATCTGGCAAGCCGGGCCAGGGGCTTGTGGCTTGGGTTCTTCTTGGTTACTTCTCCCATGCAGAATCTTCCCTTGCCACCAGTCAGCTCCACTCATTGGACCCAACACCTCAAGACTTCTTGAACTCACAGGGTGGACTCCAAGCCTAGAAGTTCATCATCTACAACTCAGCCCAATGCTAAGTCCACATGTGTGGTCAGCCAAAACCAGAAAGGGACAACTCTGAGAAGGCTCCATGGGATGGTCCTTCTTTTAACTCCAAGTGTAGGATCAAATAAAAGGGCTAGCTATAAAGTCCCTCATTGCACTCTTGGTCCTTCTCCTCAAGTCCTAGCTTCTTCCTACCAACCACCTACTCCAGTGACTCTTCTCGGTCTCCCTTTATCCTTTGTTCTGCTCCCACAGGATACGTATGAGGCCCAAGAAAATCAGTCTAGTATAAACTAGCATTATTTCCTCATGTCTAATTTCCTGCTCTGAATAGAACCTTCGTTTAAACAAAGGCTCGAATTAGGAATTTTTGTCTCCTTTGTAAGGGGGAAAAGGGGTTATATTTTTAAAGGGTTGGATTTTATGTTTTAAGAGTGTGGTCACCAGGAATTTAATTAATTCCAAAGAGATTTTATTTACAATTTCATTACAAAATGTAGAAAGAGTGAAGCAAGAAATCAGAGAGAGGATAAGGTAAGATATCTAGCCTCAGCACTAAGTAATTTTATATCTGGCCCCCCAGCTCAAAAACTAGGCAGGGGAGTTTAGTCCTCAACCAGATAGGCCTTGGCCCTTGTAGCCCAAGACCTGGGGAAGTCTCTTCAGAAAAATCCAGCAGTTACAAGTCAGCTTTCACTCACCATGGGTCAGTCCAGTCAGCAGATCCTTCTTCCCCTCTTCACCAGCCTCAACTCAAAAGCATGAAGAATTGAATTCTCACAGGAAGTAACAGCTCCTTTTAAAGACATTTTCTCTTGTGTCACTTCCTGTGCCTTTCCCTAATTCTACATCTACCAATCACAGTGACAATCTCCTCTAGGACTGCCCAGAAGGCAGTCAGTCTATTCTGATTCGTCATCCACTATCACACACGTGGGTCACAGACCTCCCACTTCATGATTAAGAGGGATATTTTCACTTTTGGTGATTAGATGTAAATAGGCAGATCTTCATATTTAACTTTTAAGTACCATGTTTATACTTATGGAGATTAAATATAAAAATAGTAAGGGGTTACAATTTAATCTTCACAATCAGGGGAGAGTTAAGTATTTTCATTGTTATAACCAGGGGAAAATTAAATTTAATCTTCACACCTTAACTCATCCTCCATGATATGTCCCTGGTGCCCCAACCACCTCATACAGGGTTACTCAGCCCAAGGTGCCACAAAGGCAAATTTTTCTTTAAATGTTGGACTATTTGGTTGTCACTACAGCAGAGAGGCCCAGACCCTAGAAAGCAAGCTGGCAACAAGCCCATGCAAAGGCTTATGGTAACTGTTGAATCATGACCTTCTCTCATTAAATTTCTAGACTAAGTGACTCTTGTGTGGAAGGTATAAACAGAAAGAAAAGAGCTCTTATGTAAATATGCCTATTTTGCAAGAATAAATAAATGTGTGGTGACCAAGAGACACAGTATGGTGTAGTCACAAGAGCGCAGGATTGAGTCAAAACGACTGGACACTAGCACTAGCTTTAGCTCACTAGTGCTGGAACCATGAGAAAAGTCACTGACCTCTCTGAAAGATCATCTCAGGTGCAGAACATATTTAAAATGCCATATAAATTGCATTGTTATTATTTATTTGCAGGAATTGAAACTGCAGGTAAAAGATGGCAGATTCCAATAAGTACCAAGACACAGAAAAGGGCCCCAGGAATGAATATGAGAGGAACAGTTATAGGATTTTAAAACTTTCTAGTTGAATGGTGTCTAACTCACTTGAAGGCCTTACTTATGTGGACTTAGAAAACCACAAATAAGCATCATCTATGTTGTCTTCTATTTTTATTTATTTTGTTAAATGTTTTTCCATTACTTCTAATCTGGTTTGGGAATGCAGTTGAGAGTTTAGCAAACCACTCTTGTCTTGAGTCGGATGCCTCTATTCTAGTAGAACCCCCTCCTTTTGCAGATGAGATCACTAAGCCTATAAAGGTTCAATGATTTGCCCTCAGTTACGTGATTAGTAAGTCACAGAATTTGTATTTGAAGAGATATGTGTGGGGAAAGTGGTAAACGGTGACAAAAGAAACTAGGGAGATATTGAATGAGCCAAGAACAAGAGCCAGTCAAATGGTTTTCTACATGAATTGACCTGTTCAGGACACCCAAGGAAAATGAGAGAAAGTTCAAGAAGTCAGGAAGGATATGAGCTGGGAGAAAATAATAGAGTGAACAGATACCAGGTGTCAGGAGGTTTGAAAGGACTTTACTTGCCTCAAGAATTTGGGTCTAAAAAAGAGAATGCCCAAGAAGCCATGGAGTGAATCAAAATATTGCTAAGGTCCAGACTTGGGTGATAATAAACATCAGTCAACTGACTGACTCTTTAAGTAACTACACTGTACGCTTGTGATTTGCTTACTTTTTATAGCCTCTGTGTGTCCCCTAGACTTTCCCCAACATACCCTCCAAACAGCTGGCTGGAAATATGATGATCTGTCAGTCATTACATAGGCACTGGTTTGCGGTCAGATCAAGGATGCCAATATCCCATAGTCTCAGGCTAAAGAGGAATAGGACGATAGTCCCTAGGATGAAAGTAGTGGGAGTAGCTAGCAATGAATATATTGTTTTTATCACAGTACTCAAGAAAATAGGTCAGTGTTTATTTTTCTCTCTCCTCTCTGCCACCCTTCCTTAGTTCTACACTTGCCCCATAGCTTAGATGACAGCTGGAGAGTTGGGCTATGTTTCCCCTAGTTGTAGACATTTAGGAAGATTCAGTTTTGCTAGTTTAGTGTAGACAAGACAAGGGACCTCTGATCCTGACTGGGTGCATGTAGGTAGAGAAAGGTATGGGGAAACAGACACACAGGCAACCACAAAAATATATCCCTGATCTTTCACACAAAGAATTCATCAGACTATTGATTTCCTCCAGGACAGGCAGAGAGAAGAGGTGGGTAGACTCTAGGTTACTGGGGGAAGTAACAAGGTAACAAATAGGTTTTCTTAAAAGGCAGTGTCTTCAGCCACAGTCCGGGGTCCAAAGAGCTGTTCCGCTATGACTTTGCCATCATATTTGGGCAGTGTGCCACCAAAGTCAGCAGGCAATATGTCTTCATCAACTTCCTGGAAGAAGGTCTCCAAGTCATCCCCGTGAATGAAGACCTAAGGCAAGGCAAGAAAAACGTCTAAATAGAAGACATCCTGGATGGGGGAATGGGGGAATGGAAAAGGGAGTGGTCTTTTAGCCTTTCCTTTCTCTCACTTCTCATACTCAATCAAGACTACGTTGGTAATATTGCTTGCATCTGGCCCCTTCTCTCTGTTCCTACTGCCTCCAGAAGAAAAACCCAGATGGAATAGTGAATGGAATGAAGCACCTGAAGTCAGGGAGACCAGAATTTGAATCTAGCCTCAGGCAATTCTGGACAAATCACTTAACCTCTGTCTGCCTCAGTTTCTTCAAGTGTAAAATGGAGGTCATAATAACTTTCCAAGGTTGTTGTGAGTATCAACAGTGATGATATTTGTAGAGCTCTTAAATCAATACCTGACACATATTAATTAGGAGCTTAATAAATGTTTATTCCCTTTTCTTCCCATCTTCCTACTATATAAGACCACTTAGCTGGACTATTTCAATAGCCTCTTGACACATCTTCCCAACTCTCCTTTTCTGCTCATCTTCCTTATGAATATATCTAATCATGTTCATTTCTTTGCATAAAAATTTTCATTGGTTCTCTATTGCCTGCTAAGTAAAATCCAAACTCCTTTGTTCATCATTCAAGGCTCTCCACAGTCAAAGACCATTCTATTTTTCTTTTTTTTTTAAACCCTCATATTCTGTCTTACTAACAACTTTAAGACAGAAGGGCATTCTAAGACAGAAGGTAAGAATTTTTTAAAAAGAAAGAAAAAAGAGAGAGAAAGCAAGGAGGGGCAAGTAATTGGCTCCATGGATAGAGAGACAGGTCTGGAGATGGCAAGTCCTGGGTTCAAATCTGAAATTAGATACTTCCTAGCTGTGTGACCCTAGGCAAGTCACTTAACCCCAATTGCCTAGTCTTTATCACTCTTCTGCCCTGAAGTCAACACTTCATATCAATTCTAAGACAGAAAGTAAAGGTTAAAAAAAAAAGACAGAAAGGCAAAGGCTAAGAAAATGGGGATAAGTATCTTGCCCAGGCTCACACAGCCAGGAAGTATCTGAGATTTGAACCCAAGTCCTCCCAACTCCAGGCCTGGTACTCTATTCACTATGCCACCTAGTTGCCCCACCATCCTATTTTTCCAACCATATTCCATATCAGTCTCCTCCAGTCTCTCTACACAGCAGCCAAGCTGAACTACATCCCCAAACATGGTTTTTTTTCCCCATTATATAGAATGTTCATTTTTCTTTTCTTGATGAATTCCTACCCATAATTTACCAAGCAAGTCAAATGCCACCTCCTTCAGGAAGCTCTCCTTGAGTTCCTTAGTTGATAATGACTTTCCCTCAGGGCCTCACATAACACTTGGTTTTATAATGTATTTTCCATGCAATATTCTGTCTTCTAGTGACTAGTGTTGACATCCTAGCTCTCTATTAATCTATACTTTGCACAAAAATTTTCATTGGCTACCCTACTGGGCTGGATGGAATAGAAACTTCCCTTTCTTATTACAACTTTTTTCCCCTCAATCTAGTACTGTGCCCTGTACATATAGCAGGCACTTATTAAATTGAATACATACACAGCAGTGCTTGAGGCTGAAATTTGCAGATCAGAAGGTTTAGATTCTGGCTTTAGAGTGTGAGCTCCTCAATATGGAAGTCTGTTTTGCATGATAATGCATGTATAACCCAAATCCCATTCCTTACCATCTCTGGAGGTGGGGGAGGGAAGGGAGAGAGGGAGACAATTTGGATCTTATAATTTTGGAAAACATATTTGAAAAATTAATACGAGTAGTTGGGAAAATAAAATATCTTTGAATATTAAAAAAAAAGAACATGAGTTCCTTGAGATAGGAACCAGGATTTTATCTTTCTTTATACCCTCACTTCTTAGTGCAGCACAGAGTAGTGCTAAATAAATGTTTATCAGCTGACTAATTGATATGTTGGACAGGTCCCCCTTTAGCCTGTGTCCACTTGGCAATCTGAGCCTTATGCCTTGAACATCATAATAGTTCATTGCTTTGTGACCACCGGTCAGAGTCCTTGGAGGGTCCAGTTCTTGCTCCCAACCTTGACCTATTAGTTCAAATAAAATTAAGTCTTCTTCTACTCACCCGCTCCAGAAGTTTGTGTTTTAAGAAAGGCTTAACCACATTGTAGGTGGTGGTGAAGTACCATGGCTGGTGGATGAAGTGGATAGCTTTGAATCTGGCTGGGAAAGAATCCTGTAGAAACAAAGAAATAACCTCTCCCATCTCTGATTGGTTCTCATCTTTTCATTTGTCCTCACAACCCCCAGGGAAAGGCAGGAGTCAAACGGACCATTTGCCCCATGTTGGCACCGGTGAGGAGGGATACAGACACAAAATGAAGGAGTGGCTTGGCCATAGTCCATTCCAAGAAGAGGATGTAGGTGCCCTTCCTCCCCTTCTAAATAGCTAAGTGCTGGACCTCCTGGAGGGACATCTTCTGTTATCCTGTCAATTCAATTGTAACTTGGAATAAACTGGCACTGGGTAGAGCCAGCGAGGCAAAGATAGGGAAAATGATCCATTTTCAGGTACCTGGGTATTTAAAAGTTTACATTTTAATAGTTTTGTCAGCTGTCTGCTGAGTGAATTGATTCACTTTATAGACTGCCAAGATGCTCTTATTATACTTCATCCTGCCACATGTCCCCATCCTTTCACAAGCCTACATAGAAAAGGAGCTAGCTATTTTGGTTAGTTATAAGAAAGAACTCTCCTTATAATCATGTTAAAAGCACTGCCTTGGTAACCAAGGGCTGTGCGGTCTTCTGCTCTGGAAGGTTTAAAAAATAGATTAGATTCACATCAATTTATATTTAGCTGTAGCTAAAGCCAAGGAGATAAGATGTGTGACTTTTTCAGATCACTTTTGAATGAGTCTAAGAAGTATGAGAATAATAGAGAAAGAAGGTAAAAGTGACCCAACCTGGAGCATGTCCACCATCTTCCTGAGCTCTGAGGGCCTGAGGCCTGCTGCCTGGTTCATGGTGAAGCCCTTGAAGTTCTCCACAATGCAGAAGCCATTAATTTGGGTTTCTTCATTCTCCAGCAGCTTTTCCAGGATGACACAGTAAGCCTGCAGGATCTCCATCGCAAAAGAGAGAAGGAAATAAAGAAAATTTAAGTTATCTTGCTACAACTCCTGGTACCTGGGAAGATTCCAGACCTTGGGATATACACTAACTTCCTCCTAGCTAAGACCTTTTACTTGTTTGATTGCTAGAATTTTTCTTGACATCATTAATGTTCAGGAGTGAGTTCCTTCTTCCAGTACTTTGGGGGTACTGGGGTTTCTGCTTACCTGTTGCGAAAAAATACTTCACTTAACCCAGAATTGATTCTACCCCAGAGTGTAGCTGGGCATTAGCCTATAGGATGAACTGTCCTGAAAATGTAGGAATAGAGGAAGGGGGGAGAAGGGAAGGTGAAAGGGAGGTGGTCATCCCAGTCTTGATACCTTTCCCATAAGGAAGAGAGAATCATCACCACAACAGATAAATAAATGGTCAAAAGACATGTTATTGAAAGGACACTGTTTTCAGAAGAATGAAAAAATACTTCTAACCCCTAATAATATGAGAAATTTAAATCAAAATAGCTCTGAAACTTCACTTCCCACTCATCAAACTGGCAAAGATAAGAAAAGACAAAAATAGTCTTAGATGTACTGGAGGAAGTCAAGCACACTAAGGCATAATTGGTGGAACAGTGACTTAGTTTAATCATTCTAGAAAACAACTAGGAATTCTGTGAGAAAATTTACCAAATTGATCATGCCCTTTTGCTCAGTGATCCCATGATTAGACATGTCCCTCAAGCAAGTCAAAGACAGGCCCTACATGAATAAAACTATTCACAGCAGCATTTTATGATAATAAAACAACTAAAAACAAAGTGAGTACCCAAACTGATTGATGAACAGCTGAAAAAGTATGATATGTGAATTACTAATTGCTTGATCAGAAGTGATGAATATGAAGAATTCAGAAAAATCTGAGATTTATATAAACTGATACAAAATGAAGAAAACAAATCAGGAATATATCATACATACTAATTAAAATAATGTAAATAAATGACAACTAAAGGCAGTTGATTACAGATGATGAGATAAACCTTCCTTATTTTAATAAAGAGGTACAAATCTCTGGGTAACAAATATTGCAAACCCTGTCAGATTGCAAACCAGAATATTGCAAACCCTGTCTGTTGGTTTTGTTTAACTGTTTTCTCTGCTAGAAGTATAATTCTGGAAGGGATGTGGTTAATTGAAGAATTAAAGACATCAAATATTTTTTTTAAAAAGCGTTTAAAAGTGAATTATTGGGGGAAGCTAGGTAACTCAGGGAATTGAGATCCAGTCCTAAAGACAGGAGGTCCTAGGTTCAAATCTGATCTTAGACACTTCCTAGCTATGTGACCCTGGGCAAGTCACTTAACCCCCATTGCCCAGTCTTTACCATTCTTCTGCCTTGGAACCAATACACAGTATTGATTCTAAGACAGAAGGCAAGGTTTTTTTTTTTTTTTTTTAAGAGTGAATTATTAGTATGCCAAGTTACTGAGTGAATAAGAAAGCATTTCTGAAGAGCAGGTCATGGGATATTTTTTATTTCTAATTACTAACACTTTAAGAGGGTTCTATCTAGCCAGAATTGCTAAAAAGTTCAGAGTAGACAGGAATGTAGCCTGAGGTTATTGGGCTCATACCAGAACGAATTGGAATGTCACAGAGAAATTGTTGAGCCCTGCTAACCTCATCAAAAGTGATTTCCTCATAGTCCCAGTTCTCAATGTTGAAGAGCATGACCACACGACCATACTTATCCCTGCTGGAGAGAATGCCTGGATAGCCAGCTTCAATGGTGCAACGAACAGCTTCTGTTGACAGATCTTCAAAGAGCTCGGGGTATTGTTGTCGAAAATTCACATAACCTATAGGTGAGAAGAAGCCAGAGTCCTGAGTGTCCTGTTCCTTTATCTTATCCCTAGAGGTCTTCTGCAGAAATAATTTGTCCTCTTTTTTACTTAAAGATTTTAGAGATTTTTGATCTCCTGAGCTTGGATCCATTCTCAGTGATGTTTTACAAAGCCAGTTTAAGCCATTTTTCCCTGGCAGCATTATAATTTGGGGAGAAAGGGGGCAGCTAGGGTTCTCGTGCTAGGGCACCGAAATTTATAGAAGTAGCACTTGCTCGTGGATTTCATATGACTTGACCAGGGAGTAAAAATTATCAGTTATGACCCTGCTTTTGGAAGCAAAGGGAAAGTTTTCCTGCTTAGCATAGACATTACTTCTTAGAGGTAATCCTGCAAAGCAAAGGGAACATCTAGAGGGAGCGCACGTCATTCTTCAGTGTCTGTTTTGATCTAGGCAATGATAACTCCAATATGTTCCGCCCTTACCCATTCAGTCCAATGAAAAATTTTCTGTCTTGGGAGCTGAAAAACTTATGCCAATGACCTCTACTCTCTCTTCCTTCCTCTTCCTAAAAGATTCATGAACCTGAAATTGAGCCTTGAGGTCTAGGTAGCCAGAGGGAAAAAGCACCCCTGTACATTGCCCCAATTCTTTGATCTAGTTCCATTCCACAATTCCCTATGGCATGGGAAGAAAAGGCTCTTCCTTCCAGAAGTAAGCTGAAACCAGCTAGTAAAGGAAAGAATGATGGTACCTTTGGGGCAGAATCCTAGCACTTCTGAGCTAGAGGGGACCTTAAAAGTCATCTAATACAACCTCTCACTTTCCAGCTTAAAAAAAAAATCAAGGTCCACCAACCAGTGAGTGACATAAAGAGTTCTGAATACTGAACAACTAAGGCAGAAAGGCTCACTGCCTCACTGCTCAGTCCACCTCCCCCGAAACACACCTTGTTCCAAGGACAGGTGCCCAGCCTCACCTTTAAGCAGGTCATAGGCACGACTGACATCAAACTTGCGGGCCCGAACGAAACGTAGGAAGAAGTCATTTTCCTTCCCTTGGACTTTCTCAGCTACCAACAGACCCATGTCATCTCCACTGTCAGCTCGTTCTTGAATAAGTTCCCGCAACTCCCTCACGGCAGCTTCCCGGGATTCCTCTGTCTCATTGAGCTCATCCTTGGCCTGCAATTGGAGATAGGAGGGACTATACAAGAGGAAGGGCCCCAAACATCACAGTATCCATTCTAAAGGATTGGGGGGGGGAGGCAACTGGTCCTTCTAGGGAGCCAAAGTCCTCATTCAACAAGACTAATAGGCTTCAACCCACTTGCCTAGCCTTTACCATTCTTCTGCCTTGGAACTGACACTCTCTATTGATTAAGACAAAAGGAAAGGGTTTTTTTTTTAAAAAGGAGGGAGAGAGGGAGCGGGGGAGAGAGAGAAAGACAGGCAGACAGAGAAATGGGGAGGCAGAAAAGGAGGGTGAAAAGAAACAGAGAGAGGGGAAAGAGAGAGGAGAGAGGCAGAGTGAGGGAGAGAGAGACAGAGAGGAGGGAGACCTAGAGTATGTGTTAAGCTTGTTCTAGAATAAACTCTAGTACCCTTAAAACTACTGTATGTCTGTCCTACAGTGATGATCTAAACACTTAGGGTAGTGCTTGAACTAGTCAGATCTTCTGGACTGAGATAATCTAGGCTCATCGGAACACCTCGAGGCTAGGCAAGGGATGGATAGATGGTAGGCGTGAAGATGCTGGGTCATTGCCTTTGCTCCGACCCTGTGTCCCCTGACCTAGTGGAAGGTCAGGATGTTGAGCTGAGATTCAAGAAGAGCTGCTTCCAACACTTATTAGCTATAGGGCCCGGGCCAAAGTCACTTGGCACCTCTGTGGGATGAAATGACTTCTAAAGTCCCTTCCAGCTCTCAATTTATGCTCTACGATCCTTTGACGGTTTATCCCACTTTTTATCTCCTCTACCTTCTGCATGGTATGTAGGGGTACTTGGCTACACCTTCCAAAGACGGGCCCATGATCCTTGGTGGTGAGTCGCTCCAGTTTAGAACGCAATTCTTGCTCCTCCTCAGAGACGGCTCTGAATGTTCCTTCCTGGGGAAGAAAGGGGAGAAGTGGAAGGAGAGACAGGGAACAAGGAGAACCAAGCCAGATCACTTTGGACAAACCAAGTGAAAGATTCTAATTACTCCCTTAAATGTGTGCTTTTTCCTAGAGTCAGAGGTGGGAATAAGAGGCAAATCCTCACTTTGTGGGTAGATGTCAAGACTGAAAAGAGCATGAAGTCTGCAGGAGATGGGGCCCCAACTTCCACAGACCCAATGACGGGAGAATTAGAGGAAAGGGGAAGGAGAAGGAGAGAACCTGGGGGTACTCACTGCTTCTGACATGCTGCTCCCAGGAAGGTTCTATGAGACTGGAAGGAGTGACTATCTCAAATGAACCCCTCTGCTTCTCACCAGCTTCTTTCCGATGATGGAAAATCAGTGCTACAGTCCCATTACAAAAAGGGTCTTAACTGCCGGTTAAAAGAATAAGTGAGAACAGAAGAAAAACCATCAAATCTCAGTTTTTGATCTTGAGTCAAAACTGTTGCAACAGGCTAGACTGGGTCAGCCCAGAAAAATGCCCTATTTGTACTCCATCAACAAGCACGGGAGGGGGGGGGAGTGGGAGGGGAAGGCTGAGGCTGAGGTGGGGGGGGGGGGGGAGAGTCTAAACTCCTAGGCATCATTCAACCACTAATTGATGTTGTCCTCCTTCCTTTCCCACACAAAAACACAAATGCCTGCATACAAAGATCTTAAAAACATCCTAACCGAGTGAACAGTTCTTGTCCCTACTTCCTCTCTTCTTAGAAAGGAGCACAAGTAGCCATATACTAGGGTTTGGGGCTTTGTTTTATAAGATTATTCACTTACAAAAATAAATAATACAGAAGCATGTTTTATGGGATAATACACATATAACCCAGATGGAACTGTTTGCCAGCTCTAGGAATGGGGAGGGCCTAAGGGAGGAAAACAATTTGGATCATATAACTTCAGAAAGTGTATGTGGAAACTTTTATTAAAATCAAAAGTAATAAAATTTTAAAAAACCAAATAGCCATATACTGATGATAAGAACAATGACTGCAAAGGACTAGCCAGAGGAACTGGGTCCAGAAGAGCCTCCAAGATATCTCCGAATGGGGTTCTTAACTTGTGGTTCATGAAATCACTGAAAAAAAATTTATTTTGATAACCACATTTCAAGATCATTCTTTTCCTTTGTAATCCTATATATTCTATTGTAGACTTTTAAAAAATTAATAACACCTCAGATCGTTTAGAAGGCAGTCCATCTATGTATATGTGTATCAGTATAGATGTGTGTATATATATATGTGTGTGTGTGTGTGTGTGTGTGCACGCATATAAACACACAAAGACATATGGAGGCCATCCCCCAGTCTATATTCATCTCTGGGGGCAACTAGGGAGCTCAGTGGAGAGAGAGCCAGGCCCAGAGACAAGGAGGTCCTGGGTTGAAATCCGATCTCAGACCCTGGGCAAGTCACTTAACCCCCATTGCCTAGCCCTTACCACTCTTCTACCTTGGAACAAATACATAATATTGATTCTAAGGTAAGGATTTATTTGTTTGTTTTTTAAAACCCTTACCTTCTGCCTTAGAATCAATACTTTGTCTTGGGTCCAAGGCAGAAGAGTGGTAAGGGATAGACAATGGGGGTTATGTGACTTGTCCAAGGTCACACACAAGGGAAGTATCTGAAGTCAGATTTAAACCCAGGACCTCCCATCTCAAGGCCTGGCTCTCAATCCACTGAGCCACCTACCTGCCCCCAGGCAAGGGTTTTGTTTTGTTTTTAAAGATCCCTTATGAGAAAGAATGTGATCTACATCTAGAGAAAGAACTGTGGAAGTAGAAACGCAGAAGAAAAACATATGAGTTATCACTTGTTTATTTGGGTAAATAATGTGGGTTTTTTTTAAAAGATTACTCTATTACAGAAATGAATAATATGGAAATAGGTTTTGAGTGATATATATGTATAATCCAGTGGAATAGCTTCTCCGCTCTGGGAGGGAGGAGGAAAAAAGGGAGGGAGACAACAGGAATCATGTAACCATGGAAAAGTATTTTTAAAAGATCCCTCAGATCATCTAGAAGGCAGTCCAGAGCCAGCCTTTCCTGAGCAAAGAAGGAAAGCCTTCCTAGCTCCAAAGTCAAGGGACTGAGAGACAAAGGAAAGGAACCCTTCCCATTGAACGTGGAGGTGGGAAATCCTCCTCATTTGGGAGAATTTCTGCCTAAAACTCTGCTATTTTGTTCCTGTCTGCCTTCCCTTCCATTGTGTGGGAGTAACTAGAGGCTTCCACTAGAATCCATCTCTGATGTCCCATCCTGGACTGGTTATGGGACTCCTGGGCTTCAAAGGCTCCATCACCAGAGGACAAGCCGGGAGAATTCCTCCCCTGATGAGCGACTTTGAATACAGACTGGGAGATGGACTCTATAGATCTCTGTGAGCCTCTGCACACATATAGACACATCTATACTGAAACACACTTGAATATACATCTATACATAGATGGACTACCTTCTAGGTGACATGAGATAAGTGTTATTCATTTTTAGTGTATACTGGAGCCCTTCTGAAGCCTGGTAAACCTATGAAATCCTTCTTAGAATAATGGTTTTTAAATGTGTGTGTGTGTGTGTGTGTGTGTGTGTGTGTGTGTGTGTGTGTGATACGCAGACCCACTTAGCTAAGTCTGGGGAGCCTCATCATTAACATCTGGCCTCTGGGAGATTACATTTTTCTACTACAAAAAAAAATGCTGAAAATCATCTAAGAAGAGGAATTGCAAACTGTGCCCACAATAATGAAATTATAGCTCCTCAGAGTACCAAAGAAATGGACTGAACTTGATCATCGAGGCCAAACTTCTCATTTCAGCTTATACCAAGACCCACATGAGAGCCCGCTGTCCCCCTATCAATCCAATTTTGCTGTTTCTGGTTTGCAGCTCTAGCCCAAGCCCAAGAGGTCAGTCATAGGCATGAGAAAGACAAGGTGTGGTAAGGTCTTCTTCAACTCTTTACTGACTTGCTCAATAACGATGGAAAAATCCCTTCCCCTTCTGGGGCCTCAGTTTCCTCATCTGACAAATTAAAGAGTTTCACTAGATGACTAGGTCCTTTTCATCTCTAATAATAACTTACTAGGTAGAATATAAATAATAGAAAATGCACTCTACTTACAAGATGTATGTCCTTTGTTATTTTATATGTGTATTTGTGTATTTTCTTTTCTCACTTTTCTCACAAAGACACTAAAATAGCAATACAAGCTTCAGTTTCCTCATCTATAAAAGGAGACCCAAGGAGGTTAAGGGACTTGAGCAGAAACACACATCCAATATATGTCAGAGCCAGAATTCAAATTCACATCTTTTGGCTAGATGCCCAGAATTATTTCTGCCACACTATGCTCTCTCTCTAACAGGCTATGATTCTAGGTCATCCATACTTTATATGGCATAGTCAAGGGACAAATCTGTCTTCAATGTCTCTGGAATATAAGTTTACACATGGAATAGGGGAAAGAGAAGAGGCATTGCATATGCAATAAGCAATCTGGTTCGTCTTAAAGCCAGGAAGACCTGAGTTCAAATCCAGATTCTAATGCATACTGTGTGAACCTGCACAAGTTACAGCCTCTCAGTGTCTTGGGGGCTCTTTATGAATAAAAGTCAGAGAATGTGCCAACTAGCATTAATAGCACTAAACTGAACCAGGAATTCCTTGTATCAGTGAAATTAGAGGTCCTGTTCCTGTGGATTGGGGACCAACCCCAGGGCTTATTTAAATTGGCTTTAGCAAGAAGAAAGGGAATATGATAAGTGAAAGGTGAAAGACTTTTTTAATCTTCTTATCTTCTTTTCTCTAGGTACCAATCACCATCTCTGATGCCAGACGGTTGCTCAGTCATGTCCTATTCTGCATGACTCCATTTGGGCTTTTCTTGGTAAAGATTTTGGATTGGTTTGCTATTTCCTTCTCCATTTGGGCTTTTCTTGGTAAAGATTTTGGATTGGTTTGCTATTTCCTTCTCCAGCTCATTTTAAAAGTTGAGGAAACTGAGGCAAACAGGGTTAAGTGCCTTGCTACACACAGCTAGTAAGGGTCTGAGGCCAGATTTGAACTTGGATGAGTCTTCCTGACTCCAAGCCCAGCACTTTATCCACTGAGCCATCTTGATGGCCCCAACTCCCTCAGTGCAGAATACTTTTTGAATTGCTTCCCCATTCTTAAATGCATAGAGAGAAAGTAGTCGGGAGAACGACCTTCCTCTACACTAGAAACCCTGATATTTTTCCAGGACAGAGATCCTTTGAAAATACAAAACCTAGCAATACTTCTAGAGCAATTTTACCCTGCCATCCCACACTACATCAACCTCAGACATCCCTTTTCACCTCTTCCCCCTTTTTGCCTTTCATCACACCCAGTTTTGCTTTCTCTCACTCTCCCCTCTATTAGTCCCTGTTGTTATTCTCTCTCCTTCCACCTCTTTCCTCCCCCCACTCTTGTCCATCTCTTCTCATTCTTTTGCCTTACCTTTCTCTCTCTCTTTCTGTCTCTTTTCAGTCTCTTTTCTATTCTTTCTCTTTCTAGCACTTAGTACAGTATGTGACACATAGAGGGCACTAAAATATTTGTTGACTCTCTCTCCCTTTCTCGGTGTCCCTCTGTTCCATCTCTCTTCCCCACTTCTTTTTGGTTTTGTTTTTTTAATCTCTCCCTTTCCTTCTCTCACTGTACAACACCAGCCTATAGCCAGAGAAACTTGTTTCTGACACCTATTGTTAAAGAAGATAGTCCTCACCCCCTCCCTATGTCTCCATCCTTTGAAATAGCCTAATTGAGACTGGATTGGACCAACCTTAAAGAAAATAGTTAATTGAGCCTAACCTTAAAAATAATGCTGAATGGTTCCCCTGGGGAGATATTTCGGACACCTGAAGCAAGAAACTCCCTTGTCTCCTAGTTATAGCCAAATGTCCTTCCTTTTCTCCATTTACTGGATCTCACCCTCCCATTTTCCTTCAGTTCTGATCCTATCACTTAACAGAGAAGAAGTGAGAGAACCTATCAAACCCTCTCTAAATACAGAAAGTCAAGTGGCCACGCCAACTGGAGACAGACCCACAGGGGACAGGTTCAAGCACAGCATTTCCAGATGGATAGGCAGAAAATTGTTGCCTTCTAAATAAGTTGATCATGGGAGTAGGTGCAGAGGGGCAAAGAGAACTTCCATCTTTGGGATCTATTCCTGGATCACCCACAGAGAAGATGCAATACTCACAGACACTAGAGTTGGAGATAGGACAATCCAGAAAGCTTCTATCCCATAGAACAGTCAAACTAAACAGCCCCTAAGACACTGGTTATTTGTGACAGGCCACTTTTAGCTATTTTGAAATGAAGATGGTTAAAGCTATCCTTTTATGAAAGTGACTATGAACCACTAACTGAAAAAATGTGGTACTTGGCCCAGTAGTCATTTAAAATATTGTTAAAAATCGGTAGCCTCTGCCCCCTTCCTATGTCCCCATCCCTAGAAATAGCCCGATTAAGACTGGATTGGACCAACCTGGAAGAAATAGTTGGGCCCAACCTTAAAAACAGCACTGAATGGTTCCCCTGGGTTGATGCTCCCTATGAAGAACTATAGCAAAGCAGACTTACCAGCAAGGTCTTACCTTCTCTCCTCTGATTCTGAGTCCTGAGACTGGGGCCCCACTAGGTAGCTGAGGTGCCCCAGAGGCTGGTGAGTGAGGAAAGCTTCGTCAAGTCACCAGGTTGGGATTAGTCCTGTCACAAGGAATTACTCACTTCAGCTTTTCACTTTAAATTAGGGAGAAGCCAAGGGAATCCATTCAAACCTCACAAAGAATGAAAGAAAATGAGGGGGTGGATGGGTTAAGGAGCTGGAGTTTAGTGAAATATTCCTGCTGGTGCAAATGAAGAAAGAAGTGTGTTGTAAATCCAGGTCACATAAATGATAACTTCAGGGCTGGCTGGTGAAACATCAAAGCTTGCTATTGTGTCCTTCAGGCCTAGCCCATTAGTGCTCATCAGGGTGGAAAGGAAAGGCATGGGAGTGGAGATCTATTGCCAATTCTTTCCCCTCTCTGCCTCGTCCTTAATAAGGAGGAATCTGAAGAGAACAGCCCCATGATAGGGATTGGGGAGAGACAAAGGGGATTTGTCCATAGGATTGAACCACTTGATCTCTGGCTAATCTGAGCTCCATCCCTGCTCCACAACCTAGTAAGGAATGTGCACATCCGTCTTCTAGAGAGTGAGGGTAGTTGAAAAGGAGAAGTGATTAAATAAGAATATTATTTATGGGGAGAAGGAAAGTATGACTGTCACATGCTGGGTAAACAAACTGATCAGTCATATGATCTTAGAGCTGGAAAGAACTCTAGGGAGAATCCATTTCCACCAAAAGCCCTTCTACTCTGACAGACATTACTTCCACACTGGGAAAACCATTTCAGTTCTAGTTGCTACAAAGATATTCCCTATATTTTGCTAAAATTTGCCTCCCTGAAATTTCCGCCAACTTGTCCTAGTTGTATCCACAGGGGCTACATCCAATCAAATATCTTAAGAAAGCTACAATTTCCCTCTCCTATTTTTCTTCAGACTAATAGCAGATGATGTACTAGACCTGAGTTCCAATTTGGCCTAAGATGTATATAACTGTATGACTCTGGACAAGTACAGAGATTAGATCCTAAGAGAGAAAGGTTTTGGAGAAAGAGGGCCAATGTGATCCAAATCCACAAAAAAGAGCTCCTGAATCTCATAAAGATTCTTTTCCCCAGAGGGTAACACAGAAACAAACTTCTTGAGTTATAGGACATTTTAAACTGGGCTTTTTAATTTCTGGTCTCCTCTGGTTTGGTCTTGGGAAGGTCTCTTCCCATCTGGAATTTTTTTATTGAAAATTTTATTTAATTAATTAATTTAGAATATTTTTCCATGGTTACATGATTCATGGTCTTTCCTTCCTCTCCTCCAATGCCCCTCCCATAGCCAATGAGCAGCTCCACTGGGCTATCTGGAATATTTCTAGAAAACCTTTCTCTCTAGAGTTTATAGTAGGTGAAATCATAAAGAAAGTTTTCATTTCAAAGGGTTTTTTTACTCTTGCCCCATCCTCTGGTAGCCCAATATTCTGACCTTATCTTCAACCACAAAATATGAAAGCGGCATTTGAAACAAATTAAACTGCACCTAATGCTTTTATATATCTTTAATCATAAACCAAATGATCACATATAATCCTTTAGGTAGTATCTGTAACTAGGATTTTAGAAAGAGTTAGACCCAATTGTTTATTAACCGTGTATAAGTATAGTAGTAGATAGGGAGAGAGTTTGGTTGTTGTATTGGAATTTATAGCAACCAACAAAATTAAGAGCTCCTGCTTCCAACTTTGGGATGTTGAGTGAATAGCTGGAATTGCGGATACTAATGAGATGAACAGGTACAACCTTAGAGCCAGTAGTAGAAGTTAGGAATTTATTACAAGACCAAGATGGTGTTTGCTTTTGTGACAGATTTAAATTTACTAAAGAATTACTCAGATAAGTGCCTCTGGCCTTCTTTAAATATAGTGAGTTAAGTCTGATTATGTTGGTCTATTATTTACATCATCAATTAGAGATGACTAAAAATTGTATCCTGATCAGATTCATTCCCATATATTCTATTATTTTTACTTTCAAACTACAATGATGAACTATGCTTGTGACATACTCTGAACATACATAGTAAAGGTTTTCATCCTTTAAAAAGGATCTGATCTTTGTAAATCCTTCTGATGTCCAAACAAAAAGTCTTAATTGGTGCTACATCACC
This sequence comes from Monodelphis domestica, assembly GCF_027887165.1. Taxonomy (NCBI): domain Eukaryota; kingdom Metazoa; phylum Chordata; class Mammalia; order Didelphimorphia; family Didelphidae; genus Monodelphis; species Monodelphis domestica. The sequence goes on along the minus strand of NC_077227.1, from coordinate 127,420,984 downwards.
AGAAGGACAAGGGAAAATGGGGGCTGCCTGCCTTAAACCTCTATTTGGAATTTATTAACTCTTTTAGAAAATATTTCCTAAACTTTAGTACATTTAGTTTTGTTAATCATTTATGTTAATTGACTGTCAAAAGTCTACAAAATAGATTGTTGTACATCTAAATAAAGTCTTTGTCACAGACTGGGCATGGTGAGACCTTCAGTTCCATTTTCCCACAATTAAAGTTAAAACTCCAACTTGGAATGATGGCCCAGATATTTTTATTTCTAACATACTGAACCATACATTGACAGCTTTAGAGCTGGAAGGAACCCTAGACACATCATCTGATTCACCCATCTCATTTTATAGATGAGGAAACAGATGTAGGGGGTTAAATGATTTGCCTGAGATCATGTTGGAAGAAAGATGCAGAACCAGGATTCAATCCTAGATCTTCTGACTCCAAATTCAGTGCCCTTTACACTAAATTGTGGAGAGGCATCCCTAGGGAAGAGCATCCTATAATTGGGCAAGTCAGGCAGAGAGCCAATAGAAAAAGGGCATACCTTTAGCTAGAACTTTTAGAAATTCAAGGACTGGATTGAAGGCTGAATTATTGACTCATAACCCTAAAAAAGCATTCAAACAATTGGAAAGACAGAGCTACATTTAGATTTAGATATTGGTGTAGCTTATGTACATTAGCTAAAGAATATTTAATAAATATGAATTGGCCCACTCTATGATAACAAAGGAAGATTTACATCTTTTGGGAAGATGGTATGTCTCTTTGTCACATGGAAATTTTATATGAAATTTTCTTCTTTAATGGCAATATCCTATTTGTTTTCCCACCCCTCTTCTCTGCATGACCTGAGTTCAGGTCTAACCTTCCAACATCCTCCTATCCTTAGAACAATAGTTCCACTCTCCGTATGAAATGATGACCTTGTTAACTAGAGCATCAAAATTGACAACCCCTCTCTGTGTGATAGCCCATTAGATTTCCTGGCATGCTTCTCCAGGCATACCAGAGCAGAGATAACAACACAAGTTTGGGTAAGCAGAGCAAATAAACTTAGCCCAATGATTTCCAAACTATATAAATGGTGCCCCACTTTTTTTTTCCAGAAGAAAATTATCATTCCCCCATACACTTTTTATAAAGTAATCTATACAAAGAGTTCCTTAGTTCACATTTTACCCAAATAAAGTTGAGAATTTTGATAATTTTATAATACAAGTAAACCTTGAATTATAATAAAAATAATGCCACACACAAATGTTTACTGATAAAATTCTTTATAATGTCCATGACTATATTTTTACTAATGTAATGGATGGACTTGATATTCATTTCAATCAGTGCAAATGTGCTGCCATTAATGTTCCTGATTTTATGTGATACTGAAAGTTATAATTATTTTTCAACCACTAATCAAGATTGATATTTTATCTTCACAATGACTATAGCAAAAAAAGCAACTAAACACCCTGTTTCACATGAATCAGATGTTACAAATTGTAGTAAAATGTGCACTGATTTTTTTTTCTGACTGATTGGTGAATTTTATTTATTGATAGTAAAAAGAAACAGAGATTAAATTCCCAAATAAAAAAATTTCAGGTTTCAATATTTGAACACAAGAAGAGTTTATTAGTCATATTCATTTAGATAGAACAAAATCAAATGTATCAAATTTGTCCATAGCAAGTGGATTCTTTATCTTTTTTATTTAGAAATATCTAATTCTTTAAAATAAGGTGAAATTTGCTTCTTTAGACTAGTCAATCGATTAATAAAAAAGGCCTTTATTGTCTTCTATGTAATTTGCAGATCAGTTATTTTAATATTGGGAAACATCAAAACATTATGTTGTCAATTTGTTGCTCAAGGCTCCAACTTTTTCATAAATACAACCACTTTTTCTTTCTAAGTCAAAGTACAAATTTGAGGACCTCACATTGATTTATTTAGATATTGCTCAATTTTTCAATAATATCTACCAAATATATATGTTTAGAAGGATTTTGTTACAAAATGAATTTGATTCATCTTCATTATGATCACTAAAAATGGTAATTAATTCTTTTGACTCTAATATCTTAGATGTATTTTGGTTTAAAAAAAAGCCATAGAAAAACCCTATGCTCTGCTCTCACCTTGTCACATAGTTTTGCAAAGAACTTTCTTTTTAATGGATTGTGATTTTAAGTTGGTTCCTTTTGTGACAACCTGGAAAACTCTATGTACCTCCTCAGTATTTCTCAATACAAATGATTGTCTTTGAAGTATGCACTATGTTCAAACTGCATGAGTGGTCACATTTGTTCAATCATGAAAATCTATCCACATTGATTATGGTTGTCATATCTGAAAGAATTCAATACTCAGCCTAGCTGAAGCTGCAAGGTTTCCTGAAGAAAGAGACAGGAGGCAGCTTTATGCCAAGCAATTCAAACTACTACCACCACCTTGACCACCATCTCCTCTCAAAACCTGAACAGAAGAGCTTTGAAAATAGCAGTATTTCCCAAACCACAAAGCCTGTTTCCAGCTCATCCCTCACAGCCACCACTGAAGGGAGAAGTCATCGTAGAGAAGCGACTCACCTTTCTCATCACCACCAGCAATAGCTGCTAACCAACTGCCACCAACAGGCAGATAAGTACAAGCATTCTGGAAAGTGGCAGCAGACCCCAAATTATTTACAGTTTGGGTTTCCAGTCCAGCCCTCGTAGACATCATTCAGGGAAGCGATTCCTATGGAGAGAAGTGAACCATGCCCATCAATGGCCAACCAAATGCCAAACATATCACAGGCAAATCTGCCTACCTGAAGCAATAAGGGACCTTAAGAGAGAAACCACTACTCACTTAGGCTATCATATCCCTTCAGATCCTGATGGAGACTGTCTAGGATCTTGAACCCAGGAGCCTTTAGAATAGCAATGCTTCCAGCCTACTTCCCACAGTCATCATTCTGGGAAACAACTCTTATGGAGATGCAGCCTGGCAATTGAATCTACACGTAATATCTCTATATCTACTGAAGCTCCAGGACAAAAAAAAAAAAAAGCTCTTGTCATTAAAGTCCTTGGCACTGTCAAATAGTTCAATATCAAAAACTGATAAAATTTTATCAGTGGAAATGATATTTTAAAAAGGGGGTGATCATCTGCTTTGTTGGTGTGTACCCTAAAGACCATAGGGCCTTTCAATCTGACTCATAGCTCAAGTCTCCCATGTGCTGTCTTCCCTGTTAGAATGTGAGCTCCATGAGAGCAGGGGCTATCTTCCCTTTCTATTCACATCACCACCATTTTTTTTTTGTTTTGTACATAGTTCTGAGTCCAAATCTGACCTCAGATACTTCCTAACTATGAAACCCTGGACAAGTCACCCAACCTCCATTGCCTAGCCTCTATTGCTCTTCTTCCTTGGAACAGTGCACTACGTAGTATTGATTCTAAAATGGAAGGTAAAAGTTATAACCACACTTCTCTGGTCTTTGTTTCATACTATCAATCAAGAGCCATCTGTCCAGAGTCCAATATAATTCTCTTACATGGTATCATTTGCATTTAAGATCCCTAAATATATTGAAATTTTCTTTTGATGTGGTACTACTATCTATAAGATCTTCCCTAATATCAGCTGCAATAATAAATTGTACATATAAAATCAAATGAGCATCTTTAATTATATCGATTATTTATCTACTTGCAAAATTGAAAGATTTTCATTTCTTGAATAAACGAGCCATATAGGACTTCAGATATAAGAACAGTTCTCTTTCTCACTGTATTATCTGTGCAAGGTGGCATCCAAAGCATCTGAATATGATTAACCAAATTAACCAAATATTTTAATTATTTCAATACTTGTAAGTATCATCAATATTTCTTCTATCAAACGAGGCTTTTTACATTTAGCATTTCTATAAAATTATAAGATGTAAGGTTCCTCTTTTTTGTTTGTTTTAAACATGGTTTCTCAAAAAGTTTGGTTTTGTCTATTAAAATAATATAATTTTCTCTAGAAACTATTTTATCTTGTCAACATAGTCCATGTGAAAAGTCTGGATATATTTTGATATATTAGGTTTCATGACATTGGCTATATATAATTATATTTTCTCAATTTGTACTTTTAACTTTGTACTTTATGTTTCCACTACTTAAACTGTCTCTGTTGTATTTTTTAATATTTATTTCAGCTTCTCCAAAGGATTTTCTTCCCAAATGGCTATGCTTATCTATTCTGATATGATGTTTATGTATATTTATCATTTCCACTTTACCTTTTAAAAATTAGAGATAATAAAACAAGATAATTATTTGTAAGTTTAATTGTTGAAAATTGCAAATGATTATCCATAACCATTATTGAATCATTTCAATTTTTTAAAGTTTCGGATTTTTAAAAAGCTATCTTATTATATTGTACTTATCCAAATGATGTTAAGAAATAGGAAACATATTATGGAACTTTAAACTTTCACTCAAAGATTAATATCAAGTTCACATTCAAATTCAAATACAAATACAAATACACAATTCATCTGTGCCTTACTAACAGTGATAGTAGCAAATAGTACCTATATCAAGAGAGACTAAGTTGTAATGATATAGTTGGCCTAAAAGGAAGACCTCTATTTGAGTTCTCTCTCTGACTGGCTGACTCTGGGAAAATTGTAAATTCTTAGTGCCTCAAGCACTCTCCAAGTTTAAAAGTTGAAGAGAATGTTGCCAACTTGTATTAACAGAAGTTACTCACTGGGAATTCTGTGCATCAATGAAATCATCTATTTTTAAAAGATTCAAAAGGTTTTGACCACTTTTTGTACATATTATATTAAATAATTACAATCCTACATCCATCGTCAATTGATGATGGAAGGAATATGCCTCATTGGTCTTGTTTTTATCGACTTAAATAGCTACTTTTTCATTTTTAAAAGTGGATGTGTTTATTTTAGTAGTGTATTAAAAAATACCCATTAATTCCAGTCACTATCATGCTTGCCCCTGACCTACTTTAAACTTTAGAAAACTGTCAGTTCCTGTATGACTGGTATTATAATATTATCCTTAACTGGCCACCTGGGACAACAGACAGAGTAAGTTAAAGATCAAAAGTCTTGACACAACAATAAACTTTTCTTATTTAATCTGAGGATGGAAAATTCCCAGTTTGGAAACTCCTTCCATCAATCCAGCTTAGCAATATATCTGTAACTTAAAGTCTTAGAGAATTATCTGAGAAAACTGAAAGGTTGCTCCCAGGATTCACACAGCCAGTATGTGTCATGGGCAAGATTTGAACCCAGTTCTTCCTGACTATAAAATGTCATGACATAACCAGTACAAGAATTAATTTTGCTTAACTATATATGTTTGTAACAGAGATTTTATTTTTCTTACTTTCTCACGAGAGGGAGAAAGGAGATCTTCATTTGAAAATAAAATTTAAATTAAACAAAATATTTTGTGAGCCTTTCTTCACTATATTATGATGAATCTCAATCTCTTAATAGCAGGATAAAATATTAGAACTGAAGAGGCTCTAGAAATAATTTTATCCCACCACTTCATTTTAGTTATGGGACAAATGAAGCCCCAAAAGTCTGAATGCTACAAATAGTTAGTGGGAAAGTTAGGCCAGGAGACCAGATCTCCTGATTGCCAATCCAATATTCTTTTCCTAAAACATACTATTTCAATTATAGAGATAGTTTTCAGTTCTTAAGGGTTAATAGGGGCAGCTGGGTAGGACAGTGAATTGAACACCAGTCCTGGAGTTGGGAGGTTTATTCTCACCTCTACCAGTCCATCCTCTACTATCGACTTGCATGGGCAAGATAGACCTTGAAGGCTTCTGTGGGTCCTCAGTTAATGCAAAACACCACATAGAAGCTAAAAACTATGAAGTTCGACAACTCCGAATTCTCCCCCAGTTTACATCATCTTCTCCTTTCTGATCCCACCAATAACTTTAGGGAATCTTTCTATCCAGCATTTATAGAAAGGCTACAAAAGGCTCTGCACAAGAAAGTTTGAGGATGATTTCTTCTATATTTATGCTGTTGTTTAAAAAAAGTGTTCCTTTGGGGAGTCACCCTTCTTGCCAAGTCCTACACACTGAATCTTGCCTCCCTCAGTTCACAGACAGGCTTCCTCTGTGGTTGGATACAACTCTCTCAAGACCACAACAATCCCTACAGGAGGTGGAACCAGAGCCAGTTCTAACAAGTTGGAAGAGCCCATCATTAAATTTTCAATGTGAATAAACTAATCAGTGCTTGATTTCTTGTTTTGTTATCTAGACTTAAGAAAGTGATGGAGAAAATGTTAATAATGGAGATTAAGCTTAAAAGTGTATCTTGTGAACATTCTACAATACCCCCACCCCAGTCAGTGGAGAATCAGCCCATCTATGGTTACAAGGACCAAAAACTTCTTTGTAAAGGCTGTTTGATCATCAAGCCTGTCTTTTTTCTGCACTGAGGATTTTGGTCTTTATAGGTTGAAAGGCAGCTGCCCCTCAGGCAAAGACTTCTAGGAGATATTTATAGAAAAACAGACTCAAGAGCAACAGTTATCTTGAGGCCAGAGTGACCCCTGCTGGCTAAAGGTGATTCTAACTGTGGTGGTTTAGTCATTTCAGTCTTGTCCAATTCTTCCAGACTCAATCTGAGGTTTTCTTGTCAAAGATATTAAGAGTGGTTTGTCATTTCCTTCTCCAATTTATTTTCCAGATGAGGAAACTGAGGCAAACAGTGTTAAGTGACTTGCCTAAGGCAACATAGCTAGTAAATGTCTGAGGCCAGATTTGAACTTATGAAGATGATTCTGAATTCCAACTATGGATTCTATCCACTATGTCCCTTAGCTGCCCATGCCAAAGGTTAAATTTTTAAAATAAAAGGTTATGGTATCTTGAACTTTAAAAGAACTTCCTCTTTACATTGCTTCTTTCTCCTTTTCTTTCCCTTCTCCCTAGTATGTGATGTGATTGTCTTTAAGATTTTAGATTAGAAAATTTTACAGTTGAAAGAGGTGCTGAGAGGTGGTAGCATGATTTTAATGAGAACAGAAATTTAAAAAAAAACAACTTTAAAATAATTTCCACATACAAATGATTAACATAAACGAAATAAATGTTTAATTCTTCCAAGAAATGAGTGTAACCGAAACCACAAAGGATCTTTCCTGGATGTGGATTGTTTGCTGTTCTGACAGTACAGGACAAAGCTCCTGGACCCATTCCAATCACTTACTTTAGAGGATTAGGTCCCTGCTTCTTTCCTTGTACCCATCCTGGACTTCTGAAAGACAAGTAGCCAAGGTAGCTCAATTAGGAACCTAAGACCCTTCCTCAATCAGACTTAACTGATGCCTTAAAAATGGAATAAATGAGAGGAAAGTATTATGCCCCAAAGAATTAAAAGGATTAAAGGAGGAAAGCACAAGTGCATGTACACACACACACACACACACACACACACACACACAATGTGTTTCCAAAGAACTCTGTATCAATTAAATATCAGTTAAATTCCAGAACAGACATTTGAAAGATGGGAAATGCTTAAGGCACATAACTGGTACAGATTTGATAATAAGGCTAAATTGTTAAGAATATTTCTGGGGGATTCCTGACAACCATTAGCTCCACTTTCTTTGCCCATGCCCAGCCAGACATCCTGCCCTCAGGTAAGATAATAATCACTCCTTTGGAACGTTAGGCACTGGCTCAGGTTTACATACTGTGGACTGCTCTAGTCTGTTAAAGAGTTCATGGTTTTGGGAAATTTTAGGCACTGCAATTAATGTAGTGAGAGACTTTTTGCTTTGGGGGATGGGTTTCTCTTTACCCTTTTATTATTCTAGGAAACATTTTTCCCCTTAGAAAACGCACACCAGATTTTTGCCCTAGTGTTACCAAGAAGGGACAAAGGGATTCCCAATTTTGCAGTAATCAAGTAAAAAAGAGTAAGGGGTTTAAATTAGCCAGTCTGGGAATCAGTTATAAAAGATTTTGGCCCCTGTTATCCAGTATTGGGGGCTATTTGGAATTTTATCTGAATGTAGCTCAGGACCTACTTCATCTTTTCCCACACTTACTGCTTCCAAAGAGGCAGATGGTTCAGCAGAAGACCAAATGCCTCAGGGAGATGTTGATTTGAAGGACTGAATAAAACACACAATACAGTAGCAGAGCTAAATGAGGGCCACGTTGGTAAAAGAAGGAAAGCCATTAACAGTCATGTATAATGGCTAGCAAGATCAGCTCCAATAAAATTTGTTTTTAACAACTTCTCCCATCCCCTTCCAGCCTCTTGTTCTCCCTGATCCTTCCTTGAAATCAGTGAATTCAGTCCTTTGGGACACTATAGTCATCCCACCCAGGCTTACCCTTCCAAGAAAACTTCCAAAATTCATCACTTTCTCTACAAGTATTTAGAACAGAATAGAGTGTTCTAGCTGGAAGAAATCTAGTCTAGCTCCCTAATTATATAAATTAGAAAGGTGTGGCCCAAAGACTTTAAATTATTCATCTGCAGTCACACAGCTAGTTAGCCATAAAGCTGGGAACAGAATCCTTATTTCCTAACTCCAAACCCAGGGTTCTTTGCGCTCTAGCATTTAATCCTTTTACTTTCTACCTCTTTGGGATGGGGTAAGGGGTATAGAGGATTGGGAAAAGACAGCTCCAGCCCTCAAGAACCCAACAGCCTAGCTAAAGAGACAGAACATAAATAATATACTTAGGATATGTTGGAATGACATTTTCCATAGTGCTGCATAAAAAGTGTGATAATAATATATTACTAGGGGCAGCTAGGAGAGGTCCTGCATAAAAATCTGGCCTCAGACACTTTCTGGATGTGTAACCCTAGGCAAATCACTTAACTCCCATTTCTTAACCCTTGCCACTCTTCTGCCTTGGAATATATAGTATTGTATCTAATTTGGAAGGTAATAGTTTATTCGAATATAGAAATGGGTTTTGAATGATAATATATGTATAACCCAGTGGAATTGCTTGTCACCTCCAGAAGGGGGTAGGGAAGAAGAGAGGGAAACAATACAAATCACGTAATCATGAGAAAAAATAAAGCCTAAAAAAATAAAATATAATAAAATAAAATTTATTATTCAATGTATCCTGCTATAAATGTGGAATGAGAGACTACAATAATGGAACCAACTCTAACTTCCCACCAAATGCTAAATTTTCTGTGTGATCATTTATACCTCAGAAACTGGCAAACTCTACAAATCAAGACTTACTTTCTTATTTTGTTAATTGTCTAAATTTAAGAAAATAATGAAAAAAATGTTAATAATTGGATTAAAGTTGAAAGTATATCATGTGTATAGTCCCTCCCCTCCCCCACTCACCCCAGTCTCTTCAACTTTATCAGCATAGCCCTGAATGCAAGTATTCTTCTTTTTCATGTAGCAGAACTTCTGGGAATTCTGAAGAATTTCAGGCAATATAAAAATAGAATTTCAGGCCAGGCATCTCTCCTCCTCTCCACAGCCCCCACCCTCAATAGTAGGTAAATGCCTGGTTGAGTGATGGTGAACCTTTTAGAGACAGAGTGCTGTACCCCCCCCCCATTGAATCCTGTGACCCTTCCCACCACCAAGTGCTGTGCCTTGCCCCACCTTTTAGCCCACACAGGGGAGGGAGAAAGAACTCCCATTAGGCTGCTGGGTAGGTGAAGTGAGGAATGTTCTCAGTGAGTGTAGACAGGGGTGAGGGGAGTGGCCCAAGCTCTCTGCTCCCCCCCCTAGCTCTGCCACCTGTGAGCTACCTACCTTCCCCCCATGTGCTCCCATTGGGCTGCTGATCAATGACTTATCTAAGAAAATACAGTAAGGATCTATTGCAGGGAATGAAGCAATTGTCAGAAAGACCCAATGCATGGGGAAAATTTGACAGATTATCCCAAGAAAAAAAATGAACACCCAAGCACATTTATTGATCACCTTATTGAAAAAACTGAGGGACTGTTGGGCTTTAACCCTGATTCAAAAGAATCAGAGGCACATGTGAGGAGATGATTTCTCAAGAGCTGTGATAAGCACTTGAGGGATTTCTTCAGGAACTAGTGCCCTAAGTTTGACACCATCTCACTTAATGAACTTAGGGACACTGCCACCTATTTCCATGATAACAAAGTAAAGCATGAAAAGTAAAGGGACGATCTAAAGAAAAAACTCCAAGAGACCAATGAAATATTAAGGCAGAAAGAATTATAGGAGGTTAAGAACCTCGCTACAATTAAGACATTTAACAGACAAACCACACAGTATATACAGACACCCCAAAGTTGACAGATTCACAGGAGGGAGTAGATAAACAAGAACCTGATCCAAAAGATATGGTAGAACCTGTGCACTCCAATAACATAATAGCAGATCTTCAGGAAGCAATAAACCCACAAGAATCAAATTTGTCACCACAGAACACAGAATTAGAGCATATTTCTGGGCAACAGCTAGAAAAAGAATTGGGAAATATAGAAATCACTGAAATAGGGTTAGACCAAGACACAAAACCTGATTTAACAACACTTGACACAGAATTACATGTCACTGAACAAAAACTAGTGAAAGACATGGAGAGTACAGAAATCAGTGACCAAGAGTCTGACTTAGACCCAGATGATACATTACCAAATAGCACAATAATAGTTGACCAAAACAGTGATGAAGAACAAGAACCCTATGAGTAAATTGGCATAGTGAACCCCTGAATTCAGAACAAACAATCTTTTATGAATCTGATTCTGATGAAGCAATTGAAAACATAGGAGACTCTTTATCAGTAGAGGAGATACTGTGTATTTACAAGAGTCAGTAGTTATGAAGAATTTTGTAAGAAATATGACTTAGGGGACAGTGACAGTGAATTGGAAGTAATATGATAAAGAACAAACTGAAGAAGATGTAGAAAGTGAAATGCTATTATCACATTTCTCCATTTCTCCAACTTTGAGCATCCCATAACACAACAGATACCATCTATTGAGAAGACTTGTTGAAACTCAACCAGCTAACCTTTGCTATTTTATAATTTGAAGGCAAAGTTAAGATTTATGAAGATAATAGCGGTACTTTTTATTTAAATAGTATATATTTGGGTTAGTTAGATCAGGGAGGATTAGTGTAGCCTGTGAAACACAGGAGAAGTGGTTCCTTGTGGAACCTGGAAGTTTATTGGGGTGGATTTAGAATCCCTTAGAATTCGTAAGCATATATACAAATTTCCATCTCAAGCCTAGAATAAAATATCATTAACCTCTACAATCAACCACATAGGAATATAATAATTGCTTTACAATCACACATTAAGAAAAATGCCTACATTCATTACATTAAAAAAAAACTCACTTGCACACATGAAGATGGTACAAACATCCTGTATAAAGTTTCACTCACATGCAACAACATATTCACTCTTACATGCATGTACACGTTAATCTTACACACATGCATGATCCTGTAGTTCTGGATACCTGAGATCATCTTTCAAGGTGAGACAACAGGCAAATATGTATCCTGTAAAGGAGAAGGTACCCTGGACCAGTGATAAACTTCAAGCAACACCAAAGGATGGAAGACACACTGACAACTGGAAATAACTTTGAATCAAGGACATTATGGGGAATGAACTTCAGGAAAATGGGTCACATAAGATTAATCACAGATCACATTAAGGGACAGAGTAATTTACGGTGGAAAAGGAAATGTTGTAACTAGAGAGGTAACATAGGGACAGAATAAACCAGATTTCATTAGATACAAGTTAATATATACATATATCTAATTGTTACATTGGAATTAGCATTACATAGGATAGTTCAGTTTTACTTAAGTTAAATTTTATATTGATTGCAGTAGGAATGACCTTTGTATTAAGAAATTGTTATATTGTAAAAATTTTGTTGGTACATAATCCTAACCCTCTTCCCACAACTCAGTCTTAGCATAAGACAGGAATTTAGATTAGCAAATAGACAGATTAGGATAAAATGTATTATTTTGGGAGGGAGGAGGTTAAATGGGAAAAATAAGTAACATAGATAGATTAGAATAGACAGAGAAGGCAAGTAACTGGCGTGGGTCAGAGTAGCATCACGCGAACAGGAAATGGAGGATCTGTGACAGAGGCTGGCACATAGAAAAGTGCCAGGCTGAAGAGTGTATGCACCCTAATGCAAATACCAACAACATGGAAATGGGTTCAGAACAAGGACACATGGGATACCCAGTGGAATCGCGTGTTGGCTATGGGAGGGGTGGCGGGGGGGGGGGAGGAAAAGAAAATGATCTTTGTTTCCAATGAATAATGTTTGAAAATGACCAAATAAAATAATGTTTAAAAGTTAAAAAAAAAACAACCCAGGGCCAGTCAACCTGACTTTCTCTCAGGGGGCTCAGGCTGTCAAGGTCTGAGTTCCCCCCAAACTCGAGGAGGGAGGGGAAAGCATTTACATAGAGACAGGGACCCCCTTTTCCCCACTTTCCTCTCCCATATTTTCCATGCTAGTTATTCCTTTGTATTACCTTGATTGAGTTCTGCACTCTGAGATACCATCCCTATACTTCTCCTTCATCTCTAACATCCCTTAAGCACAAGAAGTATTAGGAGAGGGGCAGGTAGGTAGGTAGCCCAGTGGACAGAGCAGGTCTGGAGAGAGGAAGTCCTGAGTTCAAATTTAGCCTCAGGTACTCCCTAGCTATGTGATCCTAGGCAAGTCACTTAACCTCAACTGCCCACACTTTACTCAGCTCTTCTGTCTTAGAAATGATGCTCAGAATAAATTCTAAGAAATAAGGTAAGAATTTTTAATAAAAGGAATGTTAGGAGAAGAGGGATGAAAAGAACAGGGCAAAAAGGGTTGTGGTCAGTTAGACATATTACACTGACCTATTTTGCACCCTCTCCATGAGTAGTGACCCTCGGAACAGTGTTCATCATTACATCATGAATCTTCACTCAGGGAGTTATAAATGGAAAATGATAAAGACAAGTGGACCCTACAGACCAATTCAGCCTGAGCAGGGACTTGGTATAAACCTTTCTGATGCTCAAGTACTCTCTATGATGTGAGTCAAGGGGTCACTGAGCTATACAACATTGGCTATGTGGTTTCTTCTTTGCTAATCAGTCAACAGCCATTTATTAAGTGCTTAATATGTGCCAGGAACTGTGTTAAATGCTCTTAATTTTTAATAAAGGGCTCTCAAGGAGTTCATACTTTAATGGGAGAAACAAATATAAAAATAACTAGGTGCATACAAGATATATGCAGAGCAGATGGAAAGTAATATCAAAAGAGAAGATACTAACATGTGCTAGGGAGAGAGAAAGCTGAAAGCTGAATCTAAGGGATGCCAGGAAAACTAAGCTAGGTGGTACAGTGGATAGAGCACTGGGTTTGGAATCAGGAAAACTCTTCTTCATGAGTTCAAATCCAACTCAGTCACCCCCTAGCTGTGTGACCCTAGGCAAGGCACTTAACCCTGTTTACCTCAGTTTCTCAACCATAAAATGAGCTTGAAAAGGAAATGTCTGAACCATTCCAGTATCTTTGCCAAGAAAACACTAAGTAGGGTCACAAAGAGTCTGACACCACTGAAAATGACTACATAACAACCCCAAAAGAAAGGGAAACTAAGAAAAAGAGGCAAAGAGAGAGCATGCCAGACATGGGGAACAGTTTATGCAAAATCAGAAAATGAAATTTCAATTATGAGATCAATTTTGCTGGATCATAGAATGTGTAGCAGGAAGTAAAGTATAAGAAGACTAGAAAGACAGAAAGGTAATAAGTTTTAAAGAACTGTAATAGCTTAACAGAGGACTTTATATTTGATCCTAGAAGTAATAGAATGCCACTGAAATGTATCAAGTAGATAAGTAACATGGGCAGACCTAAACTTTAGGAAAATCACTTCGGCAGCCAAATGGAGGATAGGTTGGAGTGTGTTGAGACAAGGGTACCATTTAGAAAGCTATGACAATGCTCAAAGGATATGAACAAAATTTTCTTTTTTTTTATTGTAAATTAGTAATGCCAAGAAAAGGATGTAGCAAATCACTATAAAAATAAAAAAAAAACAACTCCGATCATTCCCAGAAAATTGGTAAAAATGACAAAAGATGAAAATAGCATTGGAGGAGATTTGGAAAGACAAGCATATAACCATTATGGAAAATAACTTGGAATTGTGCAAATAAAATGACTAAAATGCCCATACCCTTTAACCCAGAGACTGATTCAGTTACTAAGCATCTACTCCCAAGGAAATCATTAACAAAAAGAAAGTCTCTTCTTGTGCCAAAATATTTGTAGCAGCATATTTTGTGGTAACAATGAACAGGAAATCCAGAAAATGCCCATTATTTGGAATAGATAAACAAATTATGATGCATAAAAGTAATGGAATATGATTATACTGTAAGAAATGATGAGTATGATGAATACAGAAGATCACAGAAAGACTTCAATGAATTAACTCAAAGTAAAGAAACTGGAGCCAACAATATACACAATTATTGCAACAATGTAAATGGACAGAGCATTACAGAAGAATTAAAACTGAATGTTGCTAAATGGTAATGGCCAAACCCTGAAAAGAGATATAATGAGCTATCCCCTCCACCAAAAAACTACTTTGCAGTGATATGGGTCCACAGGTGTGGAATATTGTGAATAATGTCAGTTTTATTTGACATGGTAATTGGGTTAGCTGCCTTTTTAATCTTCCTTTTTATTTTTTCTTATAAGAGATAAATCTCTAGGAGGAGAAATGAAGAGGGATACAAGAAAAGATGTAGGTGATGTAAAAATAAAATATATCAATGAAGTCTATAAACAAATTAAAACAGAAGCAAAATTTAAAAGGAAGGTAATGGAAAATGACAAGAACCTTAACTAAGGTAGTAGTTTTGTGAGTAAAGAGGAGATGGATAGGAAAGAAGTTTTGAAGGTAGAAATGACAAGGTTTGGTTATAGATTGAAGAAGTCAGATGAATAAATAAGGAAGAAACATAAGTTTCAAGCCTAAGTGACTGGGAGGATGCTGGTGCCATTGGAAAGAGAGAAAGGTTTTGGGGAAAATATACTTCTGTTTTGGAAAACAGGAGGGAGGAAAGGGAACAAACCTTTATTACATGCTTAATATATGCTAGGCACTGTGCTAAGTGCTTTATAAATATTATCTAATCTTAGATATGTTGAGAGGCTGAATTCAATATTATGTCCAAAAAACTATTGGTGATGCAGCACTGGAGCTCAGACTTAGGTTAAGGACTGGCTATATAGATCTGGAAATCATCTACATGGAGATTATAACTGAACTCATGGGGATTAATGAGATCGCCAAGTAGATAGTATAAAGAGAAAAGAAAAGGGGGGTCTAAGACAGAGCCTTGAAAATAACCATAGTAAGTGGTAATGACCTGGATACCAGTAAAGGAGACTAAGAAGTTAGCAGATAGGACTCTTCTGGTTCTGCTTACTTCACTTTGCATCAGTTCATATGAGTGTTTTCAGGTTTTTCTGAACTCATCCTGTCTTTCATTTCTTATGATCCAATAGTGTTCCATTACGACCATACACCAAGACTTGTTCAGCCATTCTCCAGTTGATGGACATCCTCTTAGTTTCCAATTCTTTGCCACTACAAAAAAAGCTGACATAAATATTTTCATATATATATTTCCTTTTCCTTTTTCTTTGATCTCTTTGGGAAACAGACACAATGGTGAGATTGCTGGGCATGCATAATTTTATGGACTTTTGAGTGTGGATCCTAATTTCTCTCCAGAATGGCTGAATCACTTCATATGCCTTCAATTTTTAAAAGAAATATAAGAGGACATTCCTAACATAGGAAATGGGAGAAGATGATTGGGACTATCTGGAGAGTGAGATAGAGTCAATTAGGAAGCAGTAGAATGATTGTCTTGAAGCAATCAAGGGCCCAGCTGATATTGGAAAGCATAATTTTTTTTATTATTTTAGATTTTGTTTAAAAATTTTTTCCATGGTTACATGATTCATGTTGTCTCCCTCTCCTCTACCTCCCCCCCCAGTTGACAAGCAATTCCACTGGGTTATACTTATATTATCATTCAAAACCTACTTCCAAATTATTCATTTTTGTAATAATCTTTAAAAACCCCAACCCCAAATCATATACCTATATAAACAAGTGATAAATCAAACATTTTCTTCTGAATTTCTACTCCTACATAAGTCCCTCAGAATTGTCCTGGATTCTTG
The DNA here is from genome assembly GCF_027887165.1 of Monodelphis domestica. NCBI lineage: Eukaryota > Metazoa > Chordata > Mammalia > Didelphimorphia > Didelphidae > Monodelphis > Monodelphis domestica. The sequence goes on along the minus strand of NC_077227.1, from coordinate 127,404,686 downwards.
CATTGCTATTAGTAGCAAAGTCAATTATATTTGATAATCCCACAGTGTTTCAGTTACTGTGTATAATGTTCTCCTGGTTCTGCTTATTTCACTCCACATCAGTTCTTGTAGGTCTTTCCAGTTCTTATAGAAATCAAGGAATTAACCATTTCTTATAGCACAACAGTATTCCATCACCATCATATACCACAATTTGTTCAGTCATTCCCCAATTGAGGGACATCCCCTCATTTTCCAATTTTTTTTTTGCCACCACAAAAGGCGCAGCTATAAATATTTTTTGTAAGGAAAGCATAAATTTGTGATGGACCCAATTGGCATAGCTGGGGATTCTGCACCTCCCCACACACACACACACATACACCCACCTCAGCCTGTAGCCCATGAGTTAGAAGGGAAGAAGCTACATGATGGGAGTAATTCGGAGTTCAGATCGGCAAAGTATGATCAAGAAAAAGACAAAAGATTGAGAATGTGGCAGCGTCACATTGAATTGGTTCATCCAATAGTTGAGAAAGGACTGACATTTACTCATTGCTGTGCCAGACTCTGTGCTAAGCACTGGGGCTACAAGAGGTTGGGCAGTTTGGAGGAGCATCAGTATGGAAGCTGAAGAGTGGACTGATGCAAGGGAGGATAGAAGGACAGTAATGCATAGAGAACTACCCAAGGAAGGTTATTATCAAATCACAAGCAACCACTTTTGCTTTGGGTGTTTGAGACTATGAACTTCAAAATGGGGCTACGGCACTGTCAGAATAGAAAGGAGAATCTGAAAGGTTCGGTGAAGAATGAGACGCATCTCCGTCCCCGCAGAAAAAAGTAAAGCTAAGGCTCCAACCTAATTATTCTGGTTTACCAAAAGTCAGGGTTTCTCCCCCCCCACCCCAAACTATACCAGCATGGGCAATTATTTCCCTACAACTTCCTTGCTTTCTCCCCCTCAATTTAAAAGATTCTTAGTACCTTCCAGATTGCGATACCCACTAGAACGGAAGTGGACCGTCTGGGGGTTGTGGAGGTGGGAGTTGTTGCCATTGGTAACGGATGTGAGATCAGCCTGGTTTCCAGTTTAGCGGGAGATTCGGAGTTGGGTCCGCTGCTTTTAGGCGGAAGTGCCCCGGATGAATCGGGAGCCAGAAACTTGAACTGGAATTGTGCTTTTGGGTGTCCTGCCCCGTTGCAAGCCGGGTCTCACTAGCTCCAGCGGTTCGGGAACCCGGTAATGGGAAAGAGGGCACGGTTTCGGGCGCGGGACGGAGGTGGGGCGTGCAGCCCCATCGTATTTGGTGCTTTTCATGCCTGGGCTTGTCGGGGGAAGGGCTTGGAGGAGCGTGTGAAGCCATAGCCAACCCAGGGTCAACCCTCACCTCTTGTTCCCAGTGTTTGTATCTTAGCCCCCACTCCCACCTCCATTCCCACTCTGGATTATACACTCCTTGAAGCCAGGAGCTCTGGACTCCCACTGTCTCCTTTGTCCAGGGCATTATCCTGCATACAACTGCAGAAAAGTTTTAGAGTGAAAAATCTCACTACAATCAACAAAGACCAGAAATTTAATTGCTGTAAGAAATAGCGTCATTTTTTTTTTAATTAAAAGATGGAACCAACTCTAAAAGTCATCTAGTCTAATCTCTTCATTTTACAGATCAGGAACCTGAAACCCAGAGAGGCTGAGTTGCCCATGCTGTCAGTGGCAAGAGAACTAGATCTAGAGTCCAGATCTATGTACCTCCACTTAGCTCAGCTCACCTGCTTCCTAATCCCTAGGCTCTAGGTTGATCGGAATATTCTCACCTGAATGAAGGCCTGGGAATTCCCAACAGGTCTTCCAGGTGGATTTAGAACGTCAGTGACTTGCTAGTTCAGTTTTCAATTATGGATGTTCCCGAGTTTGGGGAGATCCTTTATCTGTTTTATGCTTTTAACTTCAAGAAGATATTCTATAAGTGTTTGTTGATTTGTATTAAATGTATCCTCTTTCCTAATATAGGCTTTGCCTCACATCCACTCTTAAGATGTCATCTTACCCCTGGTTATCTTGGTTAGAAACTTTGGAGTCATCTTTGATTCCATGCTATTTCTCTCATATCCAACCAGTATCTGTGCCTTAGCTTAACTTCCTACTGTTTCTCAGATTTGTTTCTTGCTTTTCATCTGGTCTTTATCAACTAGATTTTAGTAACTGCCTACCTAGTCTCTTTTTCACCAGTTTTCCCTCACTACCAGATTTCTTTCTACAACACTGCTTTTATCATATTACTCCCCTGTTCCAAAACCTTTGAGAGTTCACCAGTGGCTACACTAGTGATAGTCCCCTCACCATTTTTTTTTGCCCAAGATGCAATTTCTTTGCAATGATATTATAGTACCCAGGACATTTAATTTGCCAGAGAAGCGAGTTCTCAGGAAGTCCCTCTGGTTCTTTGTATTCCTTTGCCTCTCTTTCTCCTTCAACCTTTCCTCCTCTTTTTTATTTACTTTCTTAGACCTCACAACAGAGAAGGGGCCTTACTACTTTGAATGAAGCTGCAGTTGTGATTTTCTTAGTGCCAAGCCAAAGAGAGCAGACTGTAACCCGGGATTTTGTCACACACAAAATTAGGAAATTAAGTGTGCCAAGGTATTCTAAGAACCATTGGCCTATAGGATAGACTCTTTAGTCTGGTATGAGACCTTCCACAATTTGGCCCTACCTTTTCAACTTTATCTTCCACTATTCCTCACTTTGAAATTTCCATGACAGTTGACCTGCTGTACTTTTCCTTCACAAACACAATTTGTGAAGGCCTATCCCATGCTTTTGTTCATATTGTTGCTACTTATCCCACTTCAGAAGCTTTGCCTGACTATCCCAGTGGAATGCCGGTAACTCTGATAGATATAGATATAGATATAAACAATCCATAAGACATAACATATCATATTGTTTCTTAATTGTATCTAGCAAGTACAACAGATTTGTGAATTATACACTCTTGTTGTTCTTATAGTACCTTGTACATGGTAGTAAATACTCAGTAAATATTTGCATTTTATAGAATTTATATGAGAACTGGTAACCGTAAAGTTTAGCCTCTTATCACTAGAGTATGCTATAAATGGTAAATATATTGCTCTGAATATATCACATACCGTTCATTGCAAGGCAACGTATTAAAATTACAAATAACTTACAGTCCCTAGATACTAAAATTTTGGGATATTGTCCCCTATTCCTTTTTAAAGAAGATATTAATGTGAAAAGGATGCTTTGTCTTTTAAGAATGTTTTCTGTGCCAATAAGATAAAATGATTAAAGATATCTTAAGATTGATTTCTCTAGGAAAAAAAGGTAAACTTTGAGATGAAATTATAAATTTGTGAAGGCCCACTTCACATTCACTCTTACGTAGCAGCTCAGTAATAATTGCTAGCATTTGTACAGTGCTTTACCGTTTGCATGGTACTTTATAAATATTTCATTTTCTCCTCATAGCATCCTTGGGATGTATGTTCTTATACCCATTTTAAGATGAGAAAACTGAGGCAAATTGAAATTAAGTGATTTTCCCAGGGTTCCAAAACTAGTAAGTATGTGAAGCTAGATTTGAACTTGGATCTTCCTAGCTCCAGATCCAGTACAGTGTCCACTGTGTTATTGTGACCATTCATTTCTATTGTATGTAATTCTCTATCCTGAAGAAAAACCATGAAAGTCACTTGAATACAATAGAGATTCTTAAAAATAAGAATGCCTTGTTATTCTGGGTGAGAAAAGAGAAACAGACCAATTAACCTGCCAGCATCTCTTTCAGTTTTGGGATTCTATGAAAATCAAGCCCTCATGTAATACATTTTCTCTATAGTTCCTGAGATAACTACAATGGATCAGAAAATTATCTCTTTAGCAACAGAAAAAACATCAGAGAAATTGCAAGAATTTCTGCAGTGCCTAAAAGATGATGAAGTGAGTAATTTACTATGGATGGAGAAAATCCTACTAAATGTTTTTAGTAGTTTCTAAAATGCCATATTATATGAATACAAAATAATGACAGTAAAAGGACAACTAATCTTTGATCATCGGAACTGTGTTTTTCCTGAAACCATGTGACAAGAGAGGGAAAGAATGTCAGTAAGTTATACATGGGTGAAAAGTACTTTGGTACTTCAGGGTTCTGTGATGTCATCAATGTGGTGTTCTCTGGAATGGTGCTTTTTTCTCCATATTTCCTCTTGTTCATGACCTCCTTCGAAACCTTCCCTGGAGGTCCCCTCAGTAGGGGCTTCCTCTGGACCTTTGATGTGATCAGGCTCAGCACCAGTGAAGCATGTAGGCCACCTACTTGGTATCCCATGCTCTTGTTTCCTGAGTGACCCACCTCTTTTTCTACCCCATAGATTTCTTGGATAAAGTCTTTCATGCCATTTCTTGACTTGTTTCATTTGTAATTCAGACTGTTGAGATTAATGTGATCCAGTTCCTCCAATATTGAGTCCACTGCTTATTCACCAGCCAAATGTCTCATATTCTGAATACTTACAATTAAGCCAATGTGTAGAACTAATTGCCTTCTATCTCCTTTCTACCACCTTTGATGTACATGATGAATGAGACTGAAAGATTTTAATGTATTGGTGCTACAGTAATTGAAAATTACAGAAAATTGAATATAGGCCTATCCCATTTACTACATTATAGCAATACTTACTTTGAACATTAAGATAGGACTTCACTCTGATTTATTCTTTGAATTATGCCAAACTGATTTTGTGGTAGTATCATACTATTTAATTGCATGAATTATGATTACTTTGTTTTACAAAAATTGTAAAATTTACAAAATTTTAAAATAAAATAGCATCAGCATTTTATTAAAATCTGCTCTAGAGCCCTGTTTAAAAAAAATTGAGCATGTTTGTGGTTTGGGGTACATTAGCTAAGGATCTGTTCCAAACCAGGTATGTCTTCTATATAATTCTTCCTAGAGAAGGATGTTTATTTCTTTTACCTAAAATTTACAACCATTCTTTCTATGGCTACAGCTGACTGGTCTCCTTCAGAAGCATGCAGTGAAAGGAAAATCACCTGGAACACTGCTGAAAGGCATCTTCAAGGGTAATGATGATGATGATGATGATGATGATGATGTCATTTCCTAAAAGTGATTTAAATAATTGCCTTATTTCCCCAATTATTTGTTAGTCATTAGATTTGTTTACTGTGAAAATGTATAACTTTTATTACAGTCTGACTTATTCCTGGCAAATACTTTACTACTACTACTTATCATTCTCTACCTACTCTCCCAAACATACATACCCAAAGGCATTTAACATGCCCAGGTGGTTTTATAAAAACAACAGAGCCACAGAATAAAATGAAAGGACAATTGAGTGTATTATTATTGTTGCTGATTAAAATTGTTGTTCATCCATGCCAGATTTTAAATTGTACTACAAAACAAAAAGTTGATTAAAAAGACAAATTTTATTGGATAAGAATCAAATGGTATTGGTTTTTTCATGATTAGAAGCCTTTTGCCTACCATTGCCCTTGATTTAGTGGATATTTAAGGCAACAACAGTAACTGCTACCTGATCTATGCTTAATTTGAAGCTAAAGAGTCTGAGGGTTTAATAAAATACTTCATCCCATGGTTCTTAAAAGCTGGTAGAATCCTTTTATTTCTATTTCTTGAACAGGTTCATGTTCTACAGTGGTGTAAAGTCTGTCTCATACTCCTAAAGGTAGCCGTGTGCTGGAAAATTACACATTAATATGAGATAAAACAGTGAAAGTGAAAAATGGTTTTAGGTTCCTGACAAGTAATATTAGCTGTTTTCTTTTTTCAGAAAAGCCATCCTTTGCTGCAAGGTGGCAGTCTCTCACTTTTCATGAGAGAAATTTTTAAATTATTTGCATCCACATTTATAGAAAATTGAAGTTAAACTCTCCTATCATTGTTCATCCCATGTTAACTCCCATTGAGGAATATCTCCACTATCTTCCTTCTCTGTGCCTACTCATGTTCTGTTGAAGGAAATCATGACCATCTTGACCAAGTCCATTACAAATCTGTGTTTTCATAGCTCAGCTGGACACTGCTGCAAAGCAATAACATACTTAATGTATTCTCAGTCACACTACCTGCAGGGATTGTTTCAGGCATTTTTTCTTTCCTTAAGCTGTCTATATTTTGTAAAAATTAAATTAGTCTCTACTGATAAAAATATTTTATTTTATGAGGCTTATTAAGATTATTAGAAATCAAGGATACAAAATAATAAACCCATATGCCTAGGACTGATTAGCCCATTCACATCTTATTCACTACATCTTGCCACGTCGAGTAGAGGAAGAGAGCCCGTTAAATATTAAATTGTGATCTCGCCCAGGTGGAGACTCAGGGAAATTATAGGAAATTCTGGGAAGTACCAAGGACTTCGGGGGATTGAAGTCTGGGGTTCAAATCTCCATTTTTACACTTTCATCTTCATTTCTTTGAACAGGTTGTCTTCTAGGTCTAGAATACATTTCTTCTTCACTTTTGCCTCTTGGAAACCTCTACCTCTTTTCATCACTTAGGTCAAGTTTTACATGAGGCCTTTCCTGATTCTGATCCCCTTCCTGGTATTTTTTGCATCCACTTTATATATTTACTTATATATACACCTGTTGTTTCTGCCAGTAGAGGATAAGCTCCTTAACATTGGAGGCAGTTTTGTTTTGACTTTTCATGTCTCCGCACCTAGTTCAGTGACTGATTATAAAATATTTAATAGGTGTTTGTAAGACTGAAAGAGAAGGAAGATTACCTCTCTTTACATGAGCTTAGCAAATAAAAGAAGAATAAAAAGACACTATCAGCAACCAATACCCACCACTACTGCTGCTGGAAATGCCATAATGATAAAGATTTTTCCCCCCCTCTAATCAGTGTACTTAAAAGTAATTATTATGGCACTCCTCTGCCAACCTCTGGTCTTATTTATGGATTACTGAAAAGGATGGCTTTTCTGCAATAAATGTTTGGGAGAAAGTCCCATTTTTCAAACCCTGCGTGCACATGACTGACAACTAATGATAGTATTTTAAGATGGCCTTATAGTAGAGTTATTTGACAACTATTATTGTCACAATTAATAAGAAATATCCTCTCAAAGAGATTTTTTTCCTCTGTAATACCTAATTATGCATGGAAAAGAAAAATTTCCATTCCTTTGTTATAAGTGACTTTATAATTTAGCACATTAAAGTAAAATGAATTTGCCTTTTGGTCAAAATGCTTAGGATGGTACTGTGATTAGCATCATAAAGATGCATATTAGTCTTTTGTCTTTCTTAATATGCTTTCTCTATATATCCTATATCATAGTAATAATAGTATTTCTTCTTTTGTGCTTTGTTTTTCCACTCCCTCCTCTAAAATATTAAGGTTCTCCATGTTCTGAGGAGGCTGGAGCTCTCAGGAGACTCAAAGTATACAAATATTGTATTCTATTGGTGGAATCGGGGGATCTTCATCGAGAAGTAGCATCTGAGATCACTGGGCTACTGATGCTCGAGGTAGGATGAAAACTGAGGATGCCTCAGGCTGTAGTTTGTAAAAAAGGAGAATTGAGAAATTTCCGTTGTACAAAGCTAAGTGCAGTGCCATCTTTTATTATGAGCAGTGATTTTTATAAGTCTGGGGGTTTTTTGGACCATACAACATCTTATTAATTACATTGACTCTCTGGTGTCACAGGCTTTTGAAAACTTGACATGTTTGTGGTACAAAAAACAGAAACAGGAATAATTGGTGAGAGATGTTACACCCCATTCTATGGCCAGTTCTGGTTTTTAGCACAAAGGAATGATTGTTTCAGATTATTGCCTGTGCCTTTTGGAAGTAGTTCATCTCTAGCTAACACTTATATTGATACCACAAAAGGTACTGCTTCTTAGAAAAATATAGCAATCATATTCTGACCTTTATTTGATTTTTTTGACCTTTGAACTTTTAGACTCACAGTTTGCCCGGCTCCTCACTGGTTGAGCTAGCCAATGGATTTGTCGATGTTGTCAGGGATGGCAGCTTGGTGAATGGAAAGTCTTTGGAGTTATTACCCATTATCCTCACTGCTCTGGCTACCAAAAAGGAAAACCTGGCTTATGGAAAAGGTAATTCCTTTCTACTTTTTAATATTTCAATTCAGCAAACATTTATTGAGTGCCTGATATGTACAGAGCACTATTAGGGGCTAGGAGAAATATGAAGTAAGTGCTGAGGAAGCTTGCAGTCTTGTAGAGGCATGAGATACAAATACAGACAGCTTTAATACACAATACTGAAGGTTCAGTGCAGAAGAGAGGCTCATAACAAGATACTCTATGAAGATCCAAGGGACATATGGAAGTCTATAACACTTGAGGCCTCTATTTGTTTTAGGAGAAATTAAGAAATGCTCTTATCAGTGTCATTAATGAAAAGTCTACTGTGTCTTCTTTGTATAGTAGATAATTCAGTAATGGATCTTGATTCCCTATGTCTGAGAGACTTTGTATTGTTTGTACTAACTAAACTGGCAGTGGGGGTGGGGGTAATTTATTTATTTAATCCAATTTAAAGAGCAATCTTTGCTCATATTGAAGGGGAACTAAACCCTTGAAGGAAATGGTGATGGATGAAGTGGTTGGTTTGGAGCTGATATTTTCTCTAGGATACATATATATCAGTGTTAATAAAGTTCTGTTTGGTGAATCAAAATATCATGTTACAAAGAGTTAAAGAGAATTGGTTCTAAGGAACAAGTTACCAGACCTAAATAACTTTCACAGAAGTTTGGGAGTGAAAGGGAAGAAAGAAATGGTAACTGTATAGGACTAAAGGAGACCTGTTTAGGACTGGGCAAAATCTGTACCTATTTTTGGGAAGATCAGAAGAAATCAGTGGGGAGGGAGAAATGAAAGGAGGGTAGGCAACTCCTGGAGAAAGCAAGAAGGACTGGAATCAACTGTGTGGGTAAAAGGACTGACCCTAATGAAGAATCAGGCCAGAAGAAAATAAAGTGGCTGGCTAATGTTTCTTAGATACTTGGGGGGGGGGGGGGGGGGGGAGGAGATGGCTGGATTTGCTGCTGTTGGATGTTCTCAGTCTTCTCAGTGGAGTGTAGGAGGCTGAATTGTCCACTGCAAATGTGGGGCTTGAGAGATTAAGGAGGAGAATGTTTGGAACAGCTTCTCTGGGATTGAGATAGGAAATCAATAAAGAAAAGTGGAATAGTTGTTGAACGTCAATGAAATTCGGGTCACTGCCTCTTCATTTAATTAGATTTATTCATTAATGCACATATTTTCAGGGGAGCTAAATGGCGAAGAATATAAGAAGCAGCTGATTAATACTCTCTGTTCTAGCAGGTGAGTCTGTCAATCATCTTGCAGGGATTTTTTTTTTCAGAGCTATCCATGGCCACAAAGAGCAGAGACTTTTTTCTTGGAACAGAATGTTTCTACTTGAACTCTTGACATTTATTATACCATTATGGAATAATTTAATTTGTTTTGAATTCTTTTGGTTCATAAGAAATGAAAACTTTTAAATGCTCTATTCATATTCTCAGAGAAGCATTTTCTAGTTATTTGAACAGCTCCCTCTTAGAGTGGGGATTTGGCTCATTAAGCATTGCTTCAGGAGAGGCCTCTTCAAGTTTCAGGTATTCTCAACTTTTTCTTTTCTTCTTTTTTTTTTAAACCCACATTTTTCATTTTAGAATCAATATTATGGATTGGTTCCAAAGCAGAAGATGGCCCAGGGCTGTTAGGTAGTGGAGGTTAAGTGATTTGCCCAGGTTCACCCAGCTAGGAAGTATCTGAGGCCAGATTTGATCCCAGGACCTCCCGTCTCTGGGTCTGGCTCTCAAGCCACTGAGCTAGCTGATCCCTCAGCTTTTCCTGATGGTCAGTTTCTTAAGGAAAAAAAAACAAACAGACATACTGTTGGCCTCTTTGTATTTCTTTTTGGCATAGTCTATCTATTTTCTTCTTGTCCTAGACTGTTGGCTTTTTAATTGACTTATTAAGAAAAGGAAAAGATTTTAGTTAGAGGCTTTAGCACCTATGGGAGATAAGTAACATTATTAATCTTTTGCATTTATATACTAAAGAATCTTGTAAGTGTGGAATCCAGATACTTGGGCTTTATTCCTCTGTGCTAGTAATCTTTAAGTTTTTTCTCCTTTGTTATGTGAATTAAAAATATTTACAAGTGACATTTGAACTCTTGAGAAAGGGATAGAAAAACAGGTTTTTAAGAGGTAAAATCTGATTACAATAAATATTTTGCAATGAAAATATTGTTATGACAGAATGATTTCTAAACAGTAGTTGTTAGTTTGCTTTTCTAAAGTAGTATTTAGTTTAATGAAATTTTAAAACAATAGAAGAATGTAGATAATCCCTACAGATTTATTTTTAAAGAATTTGAAATGTAATTTGATTAGAGTTTTCTGCTGTGAGCAGGTCACTGGAGTTGGAGTTAGGAAACCTAACCTGGATTTGAATCCCAGCTCTGCCACTTGTTAGCTAAATGATCTTGGGCATTTTATACCCTAAAATGAAGGAGTTGGGCCAGATGGTTTTAAAGGCTCTTTCTACTCATAACATTGTATGCATTAATAGTCAGATTGAGAAGGTAACAGCGGTAATGCTTTGTGAAGAGGAGAAAAGGCAATTATTTCTTCTGTGCTTCACAATCATAGTATGTCAAGAAAATAATTGAATGCCTGCTTTCTAACATAATTTTATAGACTCTATGAGTCAAAGGTGAAAAACCTTTTGTAATGAAGAGGCTGAAAATTACTCAAGAGTAATACCTAGCAAGCTCTAGATTGTCATGAGCAATGGAGTATTATATGAGCCAATTCTTAAAACATTATTACATAATACAAATCTAAAAGAGTAAGAAACAACAACAAAAAAATTTTACTTCTCTCTTCTCTTCCATGTAATCTTGGGTCCTTTTGCTTTTCTATTGTCAAATACTGTGTTTTTGTTTTTCGTTGAATTCTGTACAATGTAATACACTGAACTGAAAAACTACTGAGTAGATAATTTTAAGCTCATGGAAAAACCACTGGATGTTGCTTTGTTTGTTATTTTAAATAATGCGTCACTTCCATTGCATGGTGACCACTTTAAACAGTAGAACAATTTTTTACTTCTCTGTAACTACTATTATAAGCACTGCTATGGTAGTAAAGATGGAAATAAAAGAGTTGTTAAATAAAATTCCCTGAAAACCAGAACCATTTAGCTATAGAATTGCATCCTACTTGGTGTGTATTTAGACAAATATGCAGAAAGGTGAACTGAGAGTTACAAAAGCTTACCATTCTTTATCTGGATTATGCTGCTTTCTAAAGGAATCAAAAGTTTGGAGTAGCTAAAATTGTTTGCTCAGCTCATTTTTGAAAATTAAAATAAGTAATTTTTCTTCTTTTGGCATTTTGTTTAACCAGATGGGACCAGCAATTTGTAATCCAGCTTACTTCTATGTTCAGGTAAATTCTAGTCTTTTCTCTTTTTCCTGTCTGGTCTTTTTAGAAACTTGTATGATGCTCTCATAAAATGTCTGACCTTGTAATACATTGCTTTTGTATTTTATGTTAAAAACTCCTTTTCTCTTTGGCATCAACCATATGGTATAGTGAAAAAAGTCAGAAGAGTCAGAATACTTAGATTCAAAATCCTTGCTGTTCTAATAACCCGTATGTAACTTTGGCAAGTCACTTAATATCTGAGCTTTACTTTCATCATCTATCAAATGGATGACTTGTCCTTGATTGTCTGTAGGGTCCATTTTATCTCTATATCCTATGCTCTTTACAGCTTTTTTCCATAGTCTTTGGTTTTTGCTTGGGTAAATTTATTGGTTCTTCCAAAGTGTTCTAGTCAGAAATAAATTAGTCTAATAATTCCCTTGGATTTTGGTTCTTGGAAATATAAATGCTTTGAAGCATTTGGGCATCCAGGTTATGACCACACAACATAAAAATGTCTGATCCACAGGGATGTCCCTCTAAGTATAGAAGAGTTGGAATTTGTGGTAGAAAAGGTCCTGAGGATGCTCTCCAAGTTGGACCTCCAAGAGATACCACCTTTGGTCTACCAGCTTCTGTTGCTTTCCTCTAAGGTAGGAAAGAAAAAGATTTTTACTTTTAAATTCCCAAATTAGCCAGATTGAAACAGGCTGTTCAGAGTGGCCCAGCCTATTATTCTATTGGGGGCATAGGTTACACATTTCAGCTGTTTGGGTACATATGACCATATCTCACACTTTCATACTGAGAGAAACATACTCACACGGTAGCAGACTACATTTTGTATGCAGCAGCAAAATTAGTTACTGTGGGACATAGGTCACAATGTAGTATTTTCCATTGTCAGGTTTCTCAGAGCCTCTCTAGATCTATATGAAAGTATTCTGTGTTTTATATGTAATCCTAGGAGATAGTCTGAGTCATTAGCTTTGTGTTTAAGAATTAGTATTAGGGGCAGCTGGATGGTTCAGTAGATTGAGAGTTAGGCCTGGAGACAGGAGATCATACTTTCAAATCCAGCCTCAGATACTTCCTAGCTGTGTGACTCTGGGCAAGTCACTTAACCACTATTTGCCTAGTCCTTACCACTCTTCTGCCTTGGAACCAGTTCACAGTATTGATTCTAAGACAGAAGGTAAGGATTAAAAAAAAAAAAAAAGAATCAGAATCCATAAAGGTACCGTTAAGGCTGAATGATTTGGCTCATCTTTTTGGTATTTTGTTGTTGTTTTGATTTCCTTGACTTCCAGGGAAGCAGGACGAAAGTTTTGGAAGGAATTATAGCCTTCTTCAGTCAGCTGGATAAATCACACAAAGAGGAACAGAGTGGTGATGAGTGAGTAATATACAATAGGGTTTAAAATAGTTGTTTTTAAAAACCCATTCTCTTGTGAAACAAATGTTTTTAATTGTACAAATAGTTCATTTTTTCTGTCTACTCTTCTGACCTCTCCTACTCAGAGCCTTTGTAGTCTCTCCTTATTTAGCATTAAGGCTGAGAACCTTTATCCACTCACTTTCTTTGCCCTGTATTGCCTTGTATATTATAAACAATCAAAAATATTTATTTAATGAATCAATTTCTATTTTATTCGAGTCCAGTATGATTAGGTATAGAGTCAACTAATCACTCAGGTTTAATGACTTGTAGCCCAGGCCCTTCTTTCTACTCTCTTAGACTATTGGACCTTGTCACAGTACCTTCTGGTGAACTTCGTCATGTGGAAGGCACTATTATCCTGCATATTGTGTTTGCCATCAAGTTGGACCGGGAACTAGGCAGAGAACTCATGAAACTTTTAAAGGTAGTGACTCTATCTCTGGGTGGAATGGGGAGAGATTTAAACTAGAAGTCAGTTTATGCTGGGATGATACCAGAGATCAAGCGAGAATATTATAGCATGAATTTAACAAAAAAATAGTTTATCCTTCTACACCTGGAAAAGGGAGACCAAATGTTCTTCAGTATATCATTAAACAAGCTAACAGGTTTTATTTAAAGCTTTAATGTTTTAATGAAAAAAGCCTTGATTTGTGTGTCAGTAAGCAGTCCTTTCTCAGTTACTGTCTATGACCTTGAACCTTGACTTCAGTTTTCTACTCTGAAATGATGATATTATTTGTTCTTAATTGATCCTTCACGATCTTGCTGATCAATATAATGAGTATAGAACCCCTGAATATTAATGCATATGATGTTGTATTTATTAGAACAATTAATAGTTTGTAGCAGATTACTCAGGTTGCTGTCTCTTGTCAATGCTCTGTGAGTGGCAGCCTGTACAGTCTGAGGGACCTTAATCCAAAACTCATCCTGACTAGCAGTGTGTCATGGGCAGGTCTTGGAACTCCTCTTAGCTTCAGTGTCCTCCCCTGGGAAAGGCTTATACTGATAGTGTCTCCCTCTTCAACTTACTTGGGGAATCACATGAGATAAAGAATGTTAAGTACTATAAGCTTTAAAGCTCTGTACTAATGCCAGCTATTAGCACACAGGGTGCTTTTTTAAAACTCAGTTACTGGCCCATTCTGCCTTGTTTTGAGGTTTGTTTCCTAACAGGGGAGGTTCAGTAGATACTGGGGCAAATAAATGTCACTAACTTAGCTACTCTAGAAAAAGAGCAAACCACCCATTTCATAGGATTTCTATGAAGAAGAATCATTAATTAATGTCGGTTGAATAGCTGCTGATTAGCATAAATAAACAATATTAAGTGCTTTGAGCCCCTACAGAGAAAGCACCATAAAAATTCAAAAATCTATTTTTATTGCACTATTTGCTATGTTGTACTTTTAAGTTGTAAGTAATAACTTTTTTTTTTTTGTGATATGTGTATCCTAGACTGGGCAACAACAAGGAGATGCCAACAAGACTATATGTCCCTTTAGCATTGCACTCTTACTCTCAGTAGCAAGAATACAAAGATTTGAAGAGCAGGTATTTATGTGGAAGGGTGGGATTCCTCAATACCTAGTGTGTAGTTAGAAAGCATTTCCCCCATCTCCTTGGGAGGATAGTCCTTGGGGCTCCTAGTCACTGCCATTATTTGGGATCCAGAGTGACTTTAATATGTTGCCTTATCCTGTCTTTTCTTTCTTGTAGAAGAATTGGGTGATAGAGGGTGAAGTAAGACTAGAAAAAAAGAGAGCCCCAAAAATCAAAGATAAGAACTTCTGCAAAAATTCTAGACATTTTTACTATGTGTTGATTTCTAACAAATTGCTTCTGATTGAGGAAAAATTAGTTGCAGAGGGTAGGTTGGACAGAAGGATATAGGAGCAACCTCATGCCCTTTCTATTCATTAATCTTGATTCCTGAGCACCAGAGTTAGAATTAATGATTTGTAATCTCTTCTCTGAAGGGAAAGGTTTTAGATCAAGAGTTTGCAACCTGGGATACATGAAACTTATTGAAAGGATACAGAGAATATTTGGCAATAACTACAGTAGCCTATTAAAATATTCAAAAAGTTGAAAGTAATGTTAGTGAAAACATGTATAGATCTAAGAGAGAATGTTCAAGAAGACATGGTCAGAGGAAGAAAAGGAAAGAGGATTGAAATGCATCTGAAAAATTTGAAAGACAATTGAAGGAATAATTCCTGCTGACCACAAAACCAAATGAATGAGGTTTGGATTTGAAACATGTTTCATATCCTTAAAAAAAATCAGTAAATTGACCCAGTAAAAGATGAGTTCTAGTCAATGAAGTTATAAAATTTTTGATGTGCCCTTAGAAAAGAATATCCCATTCTTACTGAACATACTCATAAGGCTTTATTTCTGTTTATAACAACTCGTCTCTGTGCATCAGAATTCTAGTCCTATTCTCAGACAAATCTAGAGCAAGAAAACAAATTGGAGGCAGAACATGATATGCATATACCTTTCAAAAATTATACCAAGAGTAAAACTGTTGGTTGACAAGGAACACAGAATTAGAAGTCTCCCCTATTTATTTGACTGTTCTGATAAACATTTAACAATTTTATGAGACTAAAAAAAATTGTTATATTTGAAATAAAGATATTTTTATGAGTAATCTCTATTTGTGTGTTCACAGTAGACTCAGATTTAATTCTTTTCAGATAGAGAATAGGTGATATTAAAAGTTTACTGAAAGCTAAGGTATAAATGAGGATGGAAAAAAGTTGGGAATCTCTGGTTTAAATTCTTATATTCTAAGTCCTAAGTCAAAATTCAGTAACCACACAAAAATGTTTTGTTCACTAGGAAAATAATTTTCCCAGGAATATGACTGGATGATGTTGGGTAGATTAGTTCCAATATAAGATGATAGAAATGGCTGCTATTTGTTTTTTGTTTGTTTGACTTCTTTTTCCTTTAATGTATAATATATTAGGTATTTGACCTTCTGAAAACATCAATTCTCAAAAGTTTCAGGGACCTTCAGCTTCTCCATGGCTCAAAGTTTCTGCAGAGTCTTGTTCCTCAAAAATGTTGTATCTCCACCATGATCCTAGAAGTGGTTAAGAATAGGTAAGTTAGTGCATAATGCTTCCCATTTGCCATTATTGCTCTGAAAAATTATGGTATGGGATTACTAGTATCTGGGGGGGCATGTCAATAAAGAAATTTAAACAAAATAAATACAGGGTAAATTTTAGGAGATGAGACAGTAGCAGCTGAGTATATCAAGAAAGGCTTTACTTGAATAGAATTTTCAAGGCAATAGGAATTCTAAGAGGCATGATGAGGTGACAGTGCATTCCAACATAGAGAAAATTAAGTATAGATAGGAATTAAGTAAAGATAGGAAATATGGCATTGTGTATGGCAACCATAAGAAACCAATTCAGTCTGTAGAGTTCAGGAAGAAAGTGGTCAATATGATATGGTTGGGAGCAACTAGATGACTCAGTGGATAGAGTCAGGCCTAGAGATGGGAGGTCCTCAGTTCAAATCTGGCCTCAGATACTTCCTAGCTGCATGACCCTGGATAAGTTGCTTCACCCCCATTGCCTAGCCCTTACTGCTCTTTATCTAATGGAGAATTACTTCTTATATATTTGTTTCAATTCCCTATATATTTTGGATATAAAACCTTTTTTCAAAGAAGTTTGCTACAGACACTCTGTGCTTCAGTAAAACTAGACCACTCTGACCATGTCTTAGGTTGTTCTATGTCCATAAATCTGGTATTACTTGTTTTTTATGCATAGAGTCTTCTTTGTCATTGAATTCCTACCCATTCCTTTATAAAGCTCACTCCAATGCCATCTCCTCCAAGAAGCTTTTGATAATTCCTGGGTAGCATTAACCTTTCCCTTGACCTTTATGTAGTATTTTGTTTTTCATTTAACCGGCATTATTGTTTACTATATTTATGCATATGGCTTCTCCACTTGTTGGATTGCACACTTCCATTAGGGCAGAGAGCATTTCATGAACTTTAATTCCATTTCCATATAAATTTTATATCTCTCCAGTTCTTAACATAATGATTGGATATTTAATAAATAGTTTTTTAATTGAATTAGTAACTTATCTTTTTTAACATGTAAAAGTAACATGACTTTTTTAACCAAGATTTATTCCATTAGTGTTCACAGCTGGGATCATGTAACCCAGGGTCTGGTAGAACTTGGTTTCATTCTGATGGACTCATATGGACCAAAAAAGATCATTGGAGGAAAAGTTACTGAAGCCAGCTTTGCTCCTTCTAAAACACCATCTCAACAAGCATGCAGACTAGGAGCTAATATTCTTTTAGAAACTTTTAAGGTAGGCTACAAATTAGCTTCTGGTTCAGTTGGCAGAAATCTGATCTCATTTTGATGAATTTCTAAGCACTAATAAAATGAAACATTCTCAACAAGGGATATCTGTGTTCTAGAAGCTGGAGTAGAAAATTATATATGTAAAGATTTGATTTCAACATGGAGAAGACAAGAAATGGGATTGTTTTCATCAGTCTTTCAGGAACATCTTGATGGCTCCTTAATATCTAGAAATCCAATTTGGTGGGACTTAAAAAAAATCCTTGATTTACCATGTCCTTAACCTATTCTACTAATTTCCACTACTTCTAGCATTTCCTCAGAAGTTTGAACTTAAAATATTTTATATTACTTTTGTACTCTTCCCTTAAATGATCATCCATTTCAACTCTCTTTTATTCTACTCCTTTTATATAGAAATATTATTTTAGATCACTAGGAACACGATAATTCTACCATGGCTAACAATTGATTAAATAACTGAATATTTTAAAAGACTACATAGGATTTAAACATAAAAGTGTGGTAAAGGATTTGTGCTATAAAAATGTGAGTTATTGTCTTCCTTGAAGAGATTTCAACACCTGAGGGAAATCTCCATTTAGTTTTCCTGTTCTTTCAGATCCATGAGATGATAAGAAAAGAGATTGTCGAGCAGGTCCTCAACAGGGTTGTTTCCAAGGCATCCTCTCCCATCAGTCATTTTTTAGGTAATGTAAAAAATAGACTCGAATACAAGGCTACAATCCCCACAAGCCTTTGCTCCACTTCCCCAGAATGCCTTGTAATCTCACCTGGGCCGAGATCGAGAAGGTATTTAAGCTGATTCAAAGGCTTTTGAGGGCTTTCTCTCACTCTCTTGGACTTCCGTTTGGGGCAGATGTGGCTCTTTCCATAATGTAGGTGAGGTTGTGTCTAGGCCTCTCTGTGGCCTGGACACGTGTTTTCTTATCCTGTATTTTCTTTAATCCTTAACTTTTAATAAACCTCTAAAAATATATATAATACTCCTTGCAGAGAGAAACTAATTTCTACCTGTCTCAGTCTCCCCCATATTCCTAAATTTTAATCTTTACAGTTATGAGTCAGAAAGGTTGGGATAACCTGGAAATTTCCTGAAATATTTTCACTGATCTGTCTGCAGAAAACTTGGGCAGCCAATAAAATGGAACTTTTGGCTTAGGTATTATATCTATAAAGTTCAAAAGTTGTTATATTTTTGTGTGTATACTTTAACTATGAAAGATGTAACAAGAGCTAAAACGTTAAAACATTTTTTAAAGTTAATTGTTTTTTTATATTTTTCCATGGTTTCATGATTATTGTTCTCTCCCTCTCCTCTTCCCTCCCCATTCCCAGAGCTGATAAGCAATTCTACTGGTTTATACATGTGTTATTACTCAAAATCTATTTCCAAATTTTTCATATTTGTAATAGAGTAATCTTTTAAAAACAAAACCCCAAATCATATACCCATATAAACAAGTGATAAATAATATGTTTTATTCTGGATTTCTACTCCCTTAGTTCTTTCTCTAGATGTGGATAGCATTCTTTTTCATATGTCCCTCGGGAATGTCT
Organism: Monodelphis domestica; assembly: GCF_027887165.1. Classification (NCBI taxonomy): domain Eukaryota; kingdom Metazoa; phylum Chordata; class Mammalia; order Didelphimorphia; family Didelphidae; genus Monodelphis; species Monodelphis domestica. The sequence goes on along the minus strand of NC_077227.1, from coordinate 127,385,798 downwards.
TGGATCATTACATTGCTATTAGTAGCAAAGTCTATTACACTTGATTGTCCCACAATGTTTCAGTTTCTGTGTACAATGTTCTCCTGGTTCTGCTCATTTCACTCTTAATCAGTTCTTGGAGGTCTTTCCAGTTCATATAGAAATCAAGCAGTTTATCATGCCTTATACCACAATAGTATTCAATCACCATAACATACTACAATTTGTTCAGCCATTCCCCAGTTAAGGGACATCCCCTTGTTTTCCATTTTTTGCCACCCCTAAAATGTTATACATTTTATGCTTAGCTCTCTCATTTTTTAAAAGTTTATTTAATTAATTTAGAATATTTTTCCATAGTTACATGAATCATATTCTTTCCCTTCCCTCCTTCCAACCCTTCCTCCCGTAGCTAATGAACAGTTCCACTGGCATTTACATGTGTCATTGATCAGTATTTGCACTAGAGTGATTGTTTAGAGTCTACATCCCCAATCATGTCCCCATTAACACATGTGATCTGGCTGTTGTTTTTCTTGTAGATTTTTCCCAATTTATTGCTTCTCTTCTAATTTTGATTGTATTGATTTTTTTGTATAAAACATTTTTAATTTAATGTAATCAAAATTATTTATTTTACATTTTGTAATATTCTCTATCTCTTGCTTGGTCTTAAAATCTTTCTTTTCCCATAAATCTGACAGGTAAACTATTCTATGTTCACCTAATTTACTTATAGTTTCCTTTTTTATATTTAATCATTCGCCCATTCTGAGTTTATCTTGGTGTAGGGTGTGAGTTGTTGATCTAAATCTAATCTCTCCCATACTGTTTTCCAGTTTTCCCAGCAGTTTTGTCAAATAGTGAGTTCTTGTCCAAAAAGTTGGGATCTTTGGGTTTATCAAACACTGGCTTGCAAAGATCATTTACCCCAAGTTTATTACACTGATCTTCCCTTCTGTCTCTTAACCAGTACCATATTGTTTTGATGACCTCTGCTTTATAATACGGTTTAAGATCTGGTACTGCTAGGTCCCCATCTGTCACTTTTTTTTTTCATTATTTCCCTTGATATATTTGATCTTTTGTTCTTCCAAATGAACTTTGTTATTGTTTTTTCTAATTCAGTAAAGAAGTTTCTTGGTAGTTTGAGAGGTATGCTACTGAATACATAAATTAATTTGGGTAGGATTGTCATTTTATTATGTTAGCTTGACCTACCCATGAGCAATTAATGGTTTTCCAATTTTTTAGATCTAGTTTTACTTGTGTGAAAAGTGTTTTGTAGTTGTGTTCATATAGTTCCTGTGTTTGTCTTGGCGAATAGATTCCTAAATATTTTATATTATCTAGGGTGATTTTTAATGAAATTTCACTTTCTAACTCTTTTTTTTCCTCATTTGAATTAGTTTATTTAGTCAATTTAGAACATTATTCCTTGGTTACGATAATCACATTATTTCCCTCCCTCCCCTTCACCCACCCTTCCCACAGCCAACACGCAATTTCATTGGGTATTACTTGTGTCCTTGATTAGAACCTATTTCCATGTTGTTGATGTTTGCACCAGGATGTTCATTCAGAGTCTACATCCCCAACCATATCCCTTCAACCCATGTAATCAAGCAGTTGTTTTTCTTTGGTGTTTTTTACTCCCATAGTGTTTCCTCTGAATGTGGATAGTGGTTTTTCTCATCGATTCCTCCAAGTTGTTCAGGATCACTGCATTGCCACTAATGGAGAAGTCCATTACAATCGATTGTACCACAGTGTATCAGTCTCTGTGTACAATGTTTTTCTGGTTCTGCTCCTCTAACTCAGCATCAATTCCTGGAGGTTGTTCCAGTTCCCATGGAATTCCTCCACTTTATTATTCCTTTGAGCCCAGTAGTATTCCATCACCAACATATACCACAATTTGTTCAGCCATTCCCCAATTGAAGGGCATCCCCTCATTTTCCAATTTTTTGCAACCACAAAGCACAACTATGAATATTTTTGTATCCGTGTCCCGCCAGATACAACTGTGGGGTCCATGAAGCAGCCACCTAAAAGACCATAGGGGGAGAGAGGGGAGACCAAGCGCACAAGAAAGACAGAATCTGTCTAATAGTGGCAAGGCTCGTTTATTGCAGGCGCAGGGCGAGAATATATACACTTAAGGTAGCAGGGGGGGTGGTGATTAAGGACAGGTTGTAATAGAAAGGGAATGTGAAGAATTTTTATGGTTTGTGGCCGTTGGTCTAACGACGCCAGTTTCCAGGTGGTAATTTGTTCTGATTCTCAGAAACCCTTATCTTGTTCCTGGTCATAAGTTTTTCCCCACACATGGTCTCTGACAATTATCTTGTTCTTGGTCATAAGTTTTTCCCCACACATGGTCTCTGACATTTTTGTACATGTCTTTTTCCTTATTATCTCTTTGGGGTACAAACCCAGCAGTGTTATGGCTGGATCAAAGTGCAGACAGTCTTTTATAGCCCTTTGAGCATAGTTCCAAATTGCCCTCCAGAATGGTTGGATCATTTCACAACTCCACCAGCAATGCATTAATGTCCCGACTTTGCCACATCCCCTCCAGCATTCATTACGTTCTGTTGCTGTCATGTTAGCCAATCTGCTAGGTGTGAGACGATACCTCAGAGTTGTTTTGGTTTGCATTTCTCTGATTATAAGAGTTTTAGAACACTTTTTCATGTGCTTATTAATAGTTTTGATTTCTTTAACTGAAAATTGCCTATTCATGTGCCTAGCCCATTTATCAATTGGAAAATGGCTTGATTTTTTGTACAATTGGCTTAGCTCTTTATAAATAATAATTGGACCTTTGTCAGAGGTTTTTGTAGTGAAGATTGTTTCCCAATTTGTTGCTTCCCTTCTAATTTTGGATGCATTCATTTTATTTGTACAAAACCTTTTTAATTTGATGTAATCAAAATTATTGATTTAACATTTTGTGATTTTTATCTAGCTCTAGCTTGGTTTTAAAGTCTTTCCCTTCCCAAAGATCTGACAAGTATACTATTCTGTGTTCGCCTAATTTGTTTATAATTTCCTTCTTTATATTCAGGTCATTCACCCGTTCTGAGTTTATCTTGGTGTAGGGTGTGAGATGTTGATCCAAACCTAATCTCTCCCATACTGTCTTCTAATTTTCACAACAGTTTTTATCAAATAGTGGGTTTTGGTCCCAAAAACTGGGCTCTTTGGGCTTATCATAGACTATCTTGCTGAGGTCATTTAACCTAAGTCTATTCCACTGATCCTCCTTTCTGTCTCTTAGTCAGTACCAAATTGTTTTGATGACTAATACTTTATAGTATAGTTTGAGATCTGGGACTGCAAGTCCTCCTTCCTTTGCATTTTTTTTTCATGATTTCCCTGGATATCCTTGATCTTTTGTTCTTCCAAATGAACTTCATTATGGTTTTTTTCTAACTCAGTAAAAAAGGTTTTTGGTAGTTCAATGGGTATGGCACTAAAGTAAATTAATTTGGGCAGGATTGTCATTTTTATTATGTTAGCTCATCCCACCCATGAGCAATCAATGTTTTTACAATTGTTTAGATCTAGTTTCAGTTGTGCAGAGAGTGTTTTGTAGTTGAGTTCATATAGTTCCTGTGTTTGTCTCGGCAGACAGATTCCTAAGTATTTTATATTGTCTAGGGTGGTTTTAAATGGAATTTCTCTTTCTAATTCTTGCTGTTGAAATGGGTTGGAGATGTATAGAAATGCTAATGATTTATGTGGGTTTATTTTGTATCCTGCAACTTTGCTAAAGTTATTGATTATTTCTACTAGCTTTTTGGTTGATTCTCTAGGATTCTTTAAGTAGACCATCATATCATCTGCAAAGAGTGATAGCTTGGTCTCCTCATTGACAATTTTAATACCTTCAATTTCTTTTTCTTCTCTAAATTGCTACTGCTAGTGTTTCTAGTACAATGTTAAATAATAGAGGTGATAATGGGCATCCTTGTTTCACTCCTGATCTTATTGGGAAGGCTTCTAGTTTATCCCCATTGCAGATGATGTTTGCTGATGGTTTCAGATATATGCTGTTTATTATTTTTTAGGAAAGGCCCTTCTATTCCTATACTTTCTAGTGTTTTCAATAGGAATGGGTGTTGTATTTTATCAAAGGCTTTTTCTGCATCTATTGAGATAATCATATGATTTTTGTTGGTTTGCTTGTTAATATGATCAATTATGTGGATGGTTTTCCTAATATTGAACCATCCTTGCATTCCTGGTATGAATCCTATTTGGTCATAGTGAATAATCCTTGTGATGACTTGCTGGAGTCTTTTTGCTAGTATCCTATTTAAGATTTTTGCATCTATATTCATTAAGGAAATTTGTCTATAGTTTTCTTTCTCTGTTTTTGACCTGCCTGGCTTTAGGATCAGTACCATGTTTGTTTCAAAAAATGAATTTGGTAGAACTCCTTCTTTGTTTATTCTGTCAAATAGTTTGTATAATATTAGGATTAGTTGTTCTTTGAATGTTTGATAGAATTCATTTGTGAATCCATCTGGACCTGGGGATTTTTTCTTAGGGAGTTTTTTGATGGCTTGTTCAATTTCTTTTTCTGATATGGGGTTGTTTATGTAATCTATTTCTTCCTATGTTAGTCTGGGCAATTTATATTTTTGTAAGTATTCATCCATATCACCTAAATTGCCATATTTGTTGCCATATAATTGGGCATAATAGTTTTTAATGATTGCCATAATTTCCCCTTCATTAGAGGGAGTTCTCCATTTTCATCTTGGATACTGTCAATTTGGTTTTCTTCTTTCCTTTTTTTAATTAGACTGACCAGTACTTTGTCTATTTTGTTTTTTCAAAGTACCAACGTCTAGTCTTATTTATTAAATCAATAGTTCTTTGACTTTCAATGTTTTTAATTTCTCCTTTAATTTTTAGGATCTCTAATTTAGTCTTCATCTGAGAATTTTTAAATTGCTCACTTTCTAGTTTTTTCATTTGCATGCCCAATTCATTGACCTCTGCCCTCCCTAATTTGTTAATATATGAACTCAAGGATATAAATTTCCCCCTGAGTACTGCTTTGGCTGCATCCCATAGGTTTTGAAAGGATGTCTCATCATTGTCATTTCCTTCAATGAAATTATTGTTTCTACGATTTGTTCTTTAACTAACTGGTTTTAGAGAATTATATTGTTTAATTTCCAATTAATTTTTTATTCACCTCTCCATGTACCCTTGCTAATTATTATTTTCATTGCATTGTGATCTGAGAAGGTTGCATTTATTATTTCTGCTCTTTTGCAGTTGTTTGCAATGTTTTTATGCCCTAATACATGGTCAATTTTTGTGAATGTACCATGTACTGCTGAAAAGAAGGTATATTCTTTTTTGTCCCTATTTATTTTTCTCCACATATCTACTAACTCTAATTTTTCTAAGATTTCATTCACTTCTCTTACCTCTTTCTTATTTATTTTTTGGTTTGATTTATCTAGTTTGGATAGAGGAAGGCTCAGGTCTCCCACTAGTATAGTTTTTCTATCTGTTTCATCCTTGAGCTCCACTAGTTTCTCCTTTAGAAATTTGGATGCTATGCCATTTGGTGCCTACATGTTGAGTACTGATATTTCCTTATTGTCTATACTGCCTTTTATCAGAATATAATTGCCTTCCCTATCTCTTTTAACTAGATTTATTTTTACTTTGGCTTTGTCAGCTTTCATGATTGCTACTCCTACCTTCTTTTACTCAGTTTATGCCCAATAGATTTGGCTCCATCCTCTTACTTTCACCCTATGCATATCTACCTGCCTCATGTGTGTTTCTTGTAGACAGCATATGGTAGGATTTTGGTTTCTAATCTACTCTGCTATTCGCTTGCTTTTTATGGGTGAATTCATTCCATTCACAGTCAGAGTTATGATTACCAGCTGTGTATTTACCAGCATTTTGATTTCTACTCCTAGTCCTACCTTTTCTTCTTTCACTATTTCCTTCTACCCCAATGTTTGTTTTTAATCAGTTCCCCTAGTTCCCCCCTTATTTTACTTCCCTCTCTACTCCCCTCCCTTCTCATTCCCCACCCCTTATTTTCTTTGCAGTCTTAAAAAAAAAACTCCCCCCCCCACTCTTTCCCTCCCCACCAGTCTGTTCGTTATACTTCTACTCCCCTATAGGGTGCAAATCTATTCTCTGCCCCAATGGATTGGATTGTTCTCTCCTCTTTGGGTCAATTTCAATGCACTTAAGTGTTGAGTATTTCCTATCTCCAACCTCTTTACCCATCCAGTGTATTGATGTTCTCTCTCCTCCCGCCATGAGCTTCTTTGTGACATATAAATTTACCCCTTTTGTTTCTTTTCTCACTTCTTTTAGTATTAACCTTTTTTTTTTAGCTCTAGTTGTGTATATATATAGTAGTAGTGGTAGTCTCTCATGATCGAGAATGACTATTGTCTTTGTGCAGTTTCATCTACGGTGTACCCTCATGTGGCTTTGAAGTCCAAAGGCTGAGGCGCAGAGTTTGTGGCACATGGGGCATGGGACACCAGCTGTTACGGGAGGTGCGGCTGTGGCCCGGTGTCGGCGTTCATGTGCAGCGGCAAGACATCGACGTCGCTCATCTTCAAAGGTGGTGGTGGCATGGTTAATGTGGGTTCGCCAGCTGCTTCTGACAGAGGCAGTGAGTTCTAGTTGCTTTGGTGTAATGCCAGCCCACTTCAAGTTTGACTTTAGCTGATCCTTGAATCTTTTCTTTGGTCGGCCTTGTTTCCTGAGTCCAGCTGACAGTTCACCATAGAACACCTGTCTTGGTATACGCTGTGGGTCCATGTGGATGACGCGTCCAGACCATCGTAGCTGGGTTTTGAGGACCATGACTTCGATGCTGGTGGAGTTGGCTCTGTCGAGGACTTCCTGGTTGGTGATTTGGTCCTGCCATCGGATCCTCATGATTGACTGGAGGGAGCGTTGGTGGAATTGCTCCAGCTGTTTCATGTGCTTCTGGTACAGTGTCCATGTTTCACAACCATACAGGAGCGAGCTGAGGACCACTGTGTTATACACTTTGAGCTTCATCACAATGCTTATACCTCTGTGTTGGAGGACTTTGCAGCGCAGCCGCCTAAGTGCCTGGCTGGCCTTTTGGATCCTGGCATTAATCTTGTGGTCTAGGGACCTGTCGTTGACGATGGTGCTGCCCAGTTACTTGAAAGTGTTGACATTGGAAAGCTGTGTGCCGTCGATTGTAATGCACGGCTGGTTAGTTGGCCCCCCTGGTGCAGGTTGGAACAGCACCTCTGTTTTGCTGATGCTGATAGTCAGTCAAAACAGTTTTTTTGCGGTGGAGAACCTGTCCACAATGGTTTGGAGATTATTTTCTTGGTGGGCCATGAGAGCACAGTCATCTGCGAAGAGAGCTTCCAGGATGAGTCTCTCTATTGTCTTTGTTTTTGCAGTCTGGCGGCGAAGGTCAAATAGTGAGCCATCCAGTCAATATTTGATGTTGACGCCCACGTCTAGATCCATCACAGCATGTCGTAATACTTGGGTGAAAAATAGGTTGAATAGTACCGGAGCGAGGACACAGCCTTGTTTCACGCCATTGGAGATGTTGAAGAGATCGGAAGTCTCCACCAGATAGGACTTCCCCTGTCATGTCGACATGAAAGAGCTGGATCAGTTTGACGAATTTTGCTGGGCAACTGAGCTTGCTGAGGATCACCCACAATGCGTCCCTGTTCACTGTGTCAAACGCCTTTGTCAGGTCTATGAAGACAATGTAGAGACTCAGGTTCTGCTCAAGGCATTTTTCCTGCATTTGCCTCACTGTGAAGACCATGTCGATGGTGCTGCGATCTGGTCGGAAGCCACATTGTGATTCAGGCAGGTTCTGCTCTGAAACAGATGACAGGAGTCTGTTGAGTATAACACGGGCGAGGATCTTTCCAGCAGTGGAGAGTAGTGAGATGCCTCTGTAGTTGTCACAGGCTGCTCGTGAGCCTTTGTTCTTGTATAGGGCTACGATGGAGGCATCTCTGAGTTGTGGGGACATGTCTTCCTCTTCCCATATGCTGGTCAGCACTATGTGGAATGCCTGGAGCGCCTTTCCATTTAAGGCCTTGTACACCTCGGTTGGAATCCTGTCTTTACCAGGTGCCTTGCCTGCACTCATTTGTTTAATGGCTTTTTGGACTTCCTCTATTGAAGGAGGGACATCAAGTTGTTCAATGGAGCGGTTTTGGGGGATCTGGTCAAGGGCACTTTGGTCGACTGAAGAGGGTCAGTTGAGAAGCTGACTGAAGTGTTCTTTCCACCTGTTGCTGATGCCTTTTTTATCTTTTATGAGAGTGTCCCCGTCAGAGGATAGCAAGGGAGTGGTGGTGGGTTTTAATGGTCCATAGACAGTCTTGAGGGCACTGAAAAATTGTTTGTAGTTTTTCATATCAGCAAACCGCTGGATTTCTTCTGCCTTTTTTTCCCACCATCGGTCTTGCATCTTACTGATCTCACGCTGCGCAGTGGCTTGGAGAGACTTGAATCTGTCCTTTTTAGGAGCAGAGTTTGGGTTATTTTGCCACTCCATAAAGGCTTTGTTCTTCTTGCTCAAGGTCTTCAATAGCAGTGTTGTTCTCATCGAACCAGTCCTGGTGGTTGCGTTGTTTGGGGCCTAGGACTGCCTTTGATGTTTCCTTCACTGCGTCTCTGAACTGGTTCCATTTCTCAGTTGAGCTTCCAGTGAGTGGTCCCTTGGCAGACAGCTTATTGTCCAGGCAGGACTGGAATGTTTGCAAATAAGATGGATCTCTAAGACGACTCACGTTGTAAAATGCACGAACTGTCTGGGCGCGCTTTGGATGGCGAGGTGCAATGCGCATTTGAAGAGTCGCTCTAACAATTGGTGGTCTTCCAGCATTCAGCTCCTCTCATGACTCTGGTGATCTTTACATCCTGGATGTCTCGCCGGCTTACAATGATGTAGTCAATGAGATGCCACTGTTTTGGTCTTGGGTGCATCCACATTGTTTTATATTTGTTCACCATTCTGAACACAGTGTTCATGATGGTGAGTTCGAACTCTGAGCATTTGCTGAGTAGCAGTAGGCCGTTGTTGTTCATTTTGCCCACGCTGTGTTTGCCGAGCGTTCCTTTTCATCTTTCATGGTCCTGGGCAATGCAGGCGTTGAAGTTTCCCAGTAGTATCAGCTTGTCATTTGTGGGCACTGAGTGAAGGACGGCACTCAGGTCAGAGTAGAACTGCTCGATGGTCTCCTCTGTGCTGGTCAGTGTTGGGGCATATGAGCTGATGATTGTGGCATACCGGTCTTTGCTGAGAGGCAAACGGATCTTCATGAGCCTCTCGCTGATGTCCACAGGCAAGTCTGGCAGCTGTTTGAGCAAACTGGTCTTGATAGCCAGGCCAACACTGTGGATTCTCTCTTCACTTGTGGCTCTACCTTTCCAGAAGAAGGTGTATCCAGTGGTGGGTTCGCTGAGTGATCCCTCTTCTGGTAAGCGTGTTTCGCTTAAGGCTGCGATGTCGATGTTATATCGCGCCTGTTCTTTACTGATTAGAGCTGTTCTTCTCTCAGGTCTTGGGGTATTCTCTCTGTCAATTAATGTCCTGATGTTCCATGCTCCTAGTAGGAGTTTCTTTGTATTTTGTTTTCTTTGATTTCGACCGCTTAAGGGGATGACCTGCCAGCCGCGGTGTTTGTAGGGCAGGCAATGTTTGGGACACCTTTTCTAGTCCCCTTCCTTGATTAGGGTGAGCAGTGCTGTCCTAGAGAGGGCTGCTCAGTCGCCCAGGATGCTGCTGAACATCCCTGCTGCCCACAGGGCTGAGCGACCACTGGTCTGTGGGCCGCCTACATGCAGGATCGTGACTACAACTGCCAGTGGTCACCTCCACCTGTTGCGTCGTCACTCCCCCATTGCCACAGGTCTTGAAGAAGGTGAACGGGGTCAGGATAGATGAGTGTGCACAAAGACACTTGTGCGTGAAAGAGATTTAAGTGGAAAAGCCGATGCACAGAGACAGTCCCACTCTCTCGGCCTTGGAAGCCTGGGTCCAGTGGCACAAAAAATTGTTACATCTGGAGACTTCCTCAGCTGCATTGGATGGCTGTGTTGTCCTTTGTGCTCCAACACGCCCATAGCACTCCACAGTGCTTTGCTGCGTCCCCATCTCAGCCATTGAACCTTCTTATTGGTTTCTTCCATCTGTTCAGCCGAAGCAGTCTTCACATGCTGGGTGAGCGAAGCCCTGGTTCACCAGGGGTCGACGACCCAATGGCTACCCTCACAAGGTTTGGCCGGCCTGTCAAAGCCGTTGCCTGGGGTGTTTCCGCTGCCACTAAAGATGATACATTACAATCTACCTGCTACTGCACAAATGTGCTTTTCCCTGTGCTCTACAGCCAAACCTACCTATAGATGCTGTCTTCCTCGCTGCACATGAGCACCTCGAGAACAGGAACTGTCTTGCTTTTCTTAAATCGCCAGCACTTTGTATGGTGCTTGGTATGTGGTAAATACTTAATAAACTATTTTTTTTAGACCCTTACCTTCCATTTTGGAGTCAATACTGTATATTGGCTGCAAGGCAGAAGAGTGGTATGGGCTAGGCAATAGGAGTTAAGTGACTTGCCCAGGGTCACACAGCTAGGAAGTGTTTGCCAGATTTGAACTTGAGGACCTCCCATCTGTAGGCCTGACTCTCAATCCACTGAGCCACCCAGCTACCCCCAATAAACTATTTTTCTTTCTTTCATTCATTCATTCCTTCATTGAGGTAGGCTCCTTCCCAAATACTGATGTCAGTGAAGGAAAAAGCAAAATAAACTTTTCTCTTTCCTCTGTATTAATTTTCCTTTTAGACCCAGTCAAATTCTAATGTTTGTGGTCTTCAGTTATCTCAGTGATAACTGAATCAGAGAATAACTGATCAGAAATTCTGTTTTTCAGATCTGCTATCAAGTATCATCATATATGCACCCTTGGTTCTTCAGAGTTGTTCTTCAAAAGTCACTGAAGCCTTTGACTATTTGTCCTTTCTGCCCCTTCACACTGTGCAAGGATTGCTCAAGGCAGTGCAGGTGATGCCCCCTCAGTCCAGGGGTAACTTGTCTTAGCTCATCTATTTAGTCATAAATATGTATCTGGGAAAAAAAAAATCTGTCTGCTCTATTCTATAAGCCTAAAATTGTAAATTAGAAGGAACTAGTCTTTTTCGCTGGCCTTTTCACCAAACTTCTACTTCGTTTCCTTCAGCATATTTTAAAATCAGTTGTATAATATCTATAAAACACCTTGAACTTCTGGGAAGATTACTGACCATATTGATATGGTCAATATATTGACCATATATTCACACTGGTTTTCGTTTCATGGCTAGTTTTTGTATACTATTTTAAAGAATCCCATTTCCTTATTGCCATGCTCAATATGACCTTTTAAAAAAAATCTAGGTCAAAGAAAATGCTGATCATAATATAAGTGTAACAAAAGTAAACGGATTAAAACATCATACAGATTTTAATTCTATCCAGCAAAAATCAAGCTAGGCTTAACATAGTCTCAATAACTTCACTATGTTTTCATTTACTGATTCTTTCTTCCCTTTTAGCCCCTTTTAAAAGTGAGCATGTCGATGAGAGATTCCTTAATACTTGTCCTCCGAAAAGCCATGTTTGCCAAGTGAGTAACCTTTGAGATTCTAGGGAGAAAAACTTTTCATTATTAAAATAGACCTGAAATTTATGTTTTACTCTCTTCCATTTCAGTATGTGGGCTGCTCTCTTTGAAAGGTTTATAATCCCAAAATTACCTATCCATTTATACATCAGTATATACGTATGTGCAAACATATTACTTACTAATACTCCAGTTATCATTTAATTGTACAGTCCTTAAACATTGTTGTTCTTATACCTTGTGTCATCTTGTCAGTAAAGATAGACAAAACCACAAATATTGTCATAATTTTAAGTAGCCAATTTTAAGAATCACTTGTATTTGGAACCATTGATTGCATTGAGCCAACTTTAGGTATCTAAATTCAATTTATGTTCTATGCTTGCTTGCTCTTATAGATTCCCTGTTTGTACAAAATAGATTTTTCTCAGAAATTTATTTGTAATAAAGTTGGTACCGCTTATTGATTTTCTTTTCTTTTCTTTTTTTTATTTTTTATTCCTTGATCCAGTCAGCTTAATGCCCGAAAATCTGCTGTGGCTGGGTTTTTGCTCTTATTGAAGAATTTTAAGGTTCTGGGCAGCTTGTCTTCATCTCAGTGCAGTCAAAGTATTGGTGCCACTCAGGTAAGGATGATTCATAGTAACTAGCAGAAAGGATATTTCCACAGCTTTTTTTACCTAGCTCTTGAAGCCTCAATAGTCTAATGTACTAGCTCCAGAAAATCTAGGTCCCATGAGTTCTGAATTTTAAATTCTGATTCACTCTCTAAGGATGAAAAAATGACTTCACTGCTTTGGGTTCATCCATTTGGCAGATTTAGACCCCACCCACCCCCACCCCGACCCCTGGCTTCACCCGGATTTGAGGGTGAATTAAATGTTAGCAGACATTTAAGAGTTGCATTCCCTCCTTCTCAAAGAATATAAGCTTTTTGAGGGATTTTTCTTTTATCTTTGGAACCTCTGAGCCTAGCACAGAATCTTACTTAATGTATGCTTAATAAATACTTGTTGCATTGAACTAAAATTTGGCTCTCTGCAAAGCCCCTTTTTAGGTACTAAGACCAGTCAGTGGTTAAGTATAATGAGATCCCTCACCTCCTAGAGTTTATTTAGTAGGGCCTATGGCATCTATGAAAATAACCATGGAACAAAGTGATATATTTACATATATTGAAAGAGGTGCAATCTTAATGCTATTCAAGGTTTGAGGGGAGAAAGATTGTCACTACTTATAGATAAATGGGGAATCAGCGAAGTCTTCATGGCAGAGCAGCACTTGATGGATATGATTTCAGTAGTGAGTAATGAGTACTGGGAAAGGGCAGGGTATTCCAGATATAAGAAACAATGGTCAAAAGGATGGAGACAGCATAGTGGGAACTAACCACTCTGACTGAAACATAGCAGATATACAAGGGAAAAAGATGAGATAATTTTGAAGCAGAATGATGCCACGTTCTAAATACCAGCTTAAGGAGTTTAAATTTTACTCAGGCAACAGGAAATCCCAAAAAAAAATTTGAGCAAAAGTGTAACATATAAAAACAATCTGGCAACAATATCAAAGATAGATTGGATAGCAGAAAATGGAGATAGGAAGATCCTTCATGAGACTATTAAATAGGTTAGGAAGGTAGTAAGGTCCTACCTAGACCATGGTGGTAACTATGAAAAAGACAGGAAGTGATATTAGTGAGAGAGGTTGTAGAATATAAACAATTGATTAGATATCAAACAAGGAAATAGGAAAAGTCAAAGAGGGTTTCTGACATAGCTAACTGAATGACAGATGGTACCCTTGTTAGAAACAGGGAAATAAAAAAGGGAAACAAATTTGGGAAGAAAAAGTGCTATTTTAGATATAATGAGTTCAAAGTACCAGTGACACAAACAGGTAAAGATGCCCATGGGCAATTGGATTGAATTGAAGGTCTGATGCTCAGAATAGAGTTGGAGCTGGTTTGAGTCATTTGGAAATTATTTGTGTGGAATTATATTTGAAGCCATCCAAGCATCTCATTAAGGATGAGAGAATATAGAAGGAAATTTAAGGGGGCAATACTAATAATAAAAGGATCATGTAAAGGAAGAGAAGTCAATGAAAGAGACAAATTCTGAATTTCTAAGAGACTTTTTGGTAATAAGCAACCTAGTTAGTAGTCATATTCATTCTTTCAGATCACTAAAGTGCCCTTTAGTGTTTTATTATTACAGTCTCTTATGGCATTCAATGGTGAATGTGCTTTCCTCAAAACATTACTTGCTGTCAAGGAATAACTGGGAACTAAAAAGAACAGTACTCATTGAGTTAATTTCAGTAAAAATGCTCTGAATCCTCAGATGGAAAATTTAGTTTATAAATCTAGGCCTCTAAACAGTTTTTGAAGCAAATCAGCCCAGTCCAGCCACATCCACTGCTTAACATTATTCTATCTGTAGTTTATTGTTAGAATGATTGGATTTGGCAGGCGAAGGAGAGCTAGGTTTGAATTTCTTGGCATAGGAATGTAGACACATTTTCCCTCTTCTTGACTACTGCCTTGATAAAATAGAATGGATGTGAATTAGTCTCATTCCTTTTTAGGTCCACGTGGATGTTCATAGCCGTTACAATGCAGTTGCCAATGAGGCTTTTTGTCTGGAGATCTTAGATAGCCTGAGAAGATGCTTAGGTCAACAGGCTGATGTTCGTCTCATGCTTTATGAGGTAAATATAAGTATGATTGAGCTCTATTATTTCCTTTGCCTCATCAAAGTTAAATTCAGCCCCAGCGTACCCCAGAGAATTTCAGAAGAGTTAGTATTAATAGATCATTGACATTCATAATTAGGTACTCAGAACTTCTTACTTGGGACAAAGTATGGAGAAAGTACTAGAGAAAAAGGATGTGGAGTCACCAGTCACTAAAAGAGAAGAGATGGAAAACCCAGGGATATTTATTGTGAATATTAAAAAAAAAATGCAGACAGTGATAGGGAAATTATCCCTGTGCCAGAAACATTCCTTCACTTAAACCTGAATTTGGAAACTGCTGTTATAGTGAATTAGAGATTTGTCTTTGCAGTGACTGTATCTTCGCCATCTATCTGTTCATTTGAGTTCAATCTTGGGCAAATGGGCTTCTCTTCTGCTTTGTTAATCCAGCAGTGAACAAAGAAATTCAGATGAGGAAGCCACATTGAAAATAAGTTCTGTGAGATAGCAGAGGACACTCTCAACCGATTCTTTCAAGGGGATGGGAGGGTCAAAGGATAATATGACTTTATAGGAGAGAGTATATCTGGCATACTTCAAGCTTCTCAAGGGAAAGCGATGTTATGTTAAACTATAAACTATAATCTTAGTCATCATTTAGCTTTGTAACGGAGGTTTATGTGTTTCCTATTTGACTTCCTTCAGGGTTTTTATGATGTCCTTCGAAGGAATTCTCAACTGGCTAATACAGTAATGCATACTCTGCTCACTCAGGTAAAATATGTTTGGTGAATCAAAAGCAAACACTTAAAGGAAGTTATTCAAGTGGATTGACCTTTTTAGGCTTTTCAAAGTCTAAAACATCAACTTTTAATCAGTGCATCTCAGCACCATACTATCTTGTATCCTCGATGTTCGTTAATGTCCTAGTTTTGTCCTAACTTGATTCTTGTTGAGACTCAACCAGCTGGCCTTTGCTATTTTATAATTTGAAAGTGAAGATTTATAAAGATAATAGTGGTAATTTTATTTAGATAGTATAAATTTGGGTTAGTCAGACCAGGGAGGATTAGTGTAGCCTGTGAAACACAGAAGTGGTTCCTTGTGGAACCTGAGAGTTTATTTGGGTGGATTTAGAATCCCTTAGAATTAGAAATCTTTTATTTATCCTTATATATTTCAATAAATATTTTATGTTTAGAGAAAAAAATTAATGCCCTAGTTTCCTTACCACATTAACTACTGCAATATGACAGTCTTTCATATTGCAATCCTCTAACAATCACTGCACACAGATCTCAAATGTTAAATTCAAAAGCTCTGGAATCTCTCTTATAAGGGATAGTGTCATCAAAATTGAGTGGGAAACTACTTGGGCAAGAAATAACATGTCATTTAACCTTAGAAGTGGCAGTATGATGCAGTGGGAAAAGAGCTGGCCTGGGGATCAGGAAACCTAGCTTTGGTCCTCACTCTGCAATCTAGTCCCTATATGATCTTGAATAAATCATTTAATTTCATTTTAATTTGGAATTTCAAAGAAATTCCAAAGTCTTAAGAATTTTCTGAAATGGATTATGGCATGGAAAACAAAATTTATTTTGAAGTCTTGGTTTATTTTTTAGGTTATTGCTTTATTTGTAGCAGAGGTTCTGAATTTTGCAGATAATGACCAACTAAACAGTGATAGCTTTGAAATGTGATAGCATTTAGGTTCCCAAAATAAATACAATGGACTTTAGACATCATGCAGCCCTTACCTTATCTGAACCATGATTTCTTTGTGATAAGGTGGTTGGTCAGCCACTTTGACATAGGTATTTTGAAAATTCACTTTCTGAACATTCATAAAGTGAAGGGTTTAGACAAGATGCTGAAGTCCAGCTCTAAATCTATTGCATTGAGGGAAAGACTCCATCTACCTTTTATCTGAGGGCTCTTTTAACTTTTTTAAGCATTTTGATAACTATTTCAATCACATTATTTTACTTTTTAATTCCATATATTTTATTTTATGCATTGGAAAGCAATCTAGGGGAAAGTTCATAGCTTCACTAGTCTGCCAAAGGGTTAAGGTTAAGAATTGCTTTAAAATATTTTACTGCTTTGTTAATCTAGCAATGATCAGGGAAATTCAGATGAGGAACCCACATTGAAAATAAGCTCTGTGAAAGGGGGCAGCTGGGTAGCTCAGTGTATTGAGAGCCAGGCCTAGAGACGGGAGGTCCTGGGTTCAAATCTGGCCTCAGATACTTCCCAACTATGTGACCCTGGGCAAGTCACTTGACCCCCATTGCCTAGCCCTTACCACTCTTCTGCCTTGGAACCAATACACAGTATTGATTCCAAGATGGAAGGTAAGGGTTTTCAAAAAACACTCTGTGAGATATAAGAGGACACTCTCAACCTTCCTTTTTGAGGAAATGGGAGGTCCACAGGTGTTACATGTTGCATATGTTCAGATTTTTTTTAATGTATGTCATTTGTGCTGATTTTTTCTTTTTCTTTTTTTTTTTTGTCTTTAAAAATATGTTAAGTGAGATGATTTGGGGGGGAGAGAATGATACTGGGAAAAACTATAAAAATACAAAAATAAAAAGATATTCATAAAAACTCATTTTTAAAAACAAAATAAGATCTGTGAAGTAGAGGAATTAACAAAAAAATCAAAATGCCTTTGGATACTTGTATGTTTTCCTTCTCCCTTGGTAAAAATCTCAAACCTCTGTAAGAACCAGGGCTTTTAAACTACTTTGTATAATAACCTGTTTCTATATGCATCTGAAAATTTAACTAATATTGGTTAATGATGATCATGTCACTAGATGATGTTAAACATCGATGTTACCAGTGGCTTAACTGAACAAACTTTTATAAATTATAGTATCTTTGTTTTTGCTAAGCAGTTGAAACAGTATTATGAACCAAAACATGACCTGCTACCTCCATTGAAACTAGAAGCCTGTATTCTAGCCCAGAGAGATCAAATCTTCCTTCAGGAACCACTGGTAAGATATTTATTTTTTTTTTGGCTTTTCTTTTTCAATTTGAATATGAATTTTTTCTTACTTTTGTGCCTCCCCTCCAAATGAAAAACAAAACAAAACATACTCTGATTTTTAAAAAAAATGAAATCAACTAGCACAGATTCCTGCATTGGACCTATGTAAAAATATGTTATTCTGCATTTTGAGTTCCTCACTTCTGTCAGGAAGTGGGTGATATACTTCATCAGCAGCCCTCTGGAATCATAGTTGTTGCACTGATGAGCATAATTAAGTCTTTCAAAGTTGTTTGTTTTAACAATGCTCTTTTTTGCTATCATTATTTTCATGGTTAAGCTAACTCATCCATCAACCTAGGACTCATATTCCTACAAAAGTTTCACTATAGGACTCCTAGTTCATATATGTTCTTGCTGACTTTTGTCAGCAAGAAGTTGTCAGTTTGGACATCTCTAACATTAACTTAACAGTACAGTATTCTCCAGTTCCATCCATAAAAGGTATCTGATCTATTTGCTTACATATAATTAATGATATCTTGATTGGTGGTGGGGTACCTTGGATCAGGATGAGACCAAGTGTCTTACTTGGTTCTATAGCTATATGAAACTCCTACTCCAGAGCAAAACAACCTTGGATATTTGTTGGTGAAGGGATAAAGGAAGTTGGTTCTCTATCTTCCCAGATGCTAATCATATCTATGGAGGTCGGAGGTCGAGATAAAAATTGAAGCAAATCCTCCAAAAGTTGTCTAGAGCACACTGAAAGACATGTCTGCTGAGCATCTTACTCCACATTAACAGACTTTCCCAGGACACTAGATTCCCTGGATCTGGAGCAAGCTTCCTTGTCCTCCCAATATCTATCTAGGAGATCAAAGATGGCAGCTTAGTAGCAGCAAAAGCTGAAACTGCTCTGACAGTCCTTCCAAACCAATCTTTTAAAAATGCCTCAAACCAAGATAAACTCAGAATGGGTGAATGACTTGTATATAAAGAAGGAAACTAAGTAAATTAAGTGAAAACAGAATAGTATACATGTCAGATCTTTGGGAAAGGAAAGATTTTAAGACCAAGCAAGAGTTAGAAAAAAATTACAAAATGTAAAATAAATAATTTTGATTACATTAAATTAAAAAGGTTTTGTATAAGCAAAACTAATGCAACCAAAATTAGAAGGGAAGCAACACATTGGGGGAAAAAATCTTCATAACAAAAACCTCTGACAAAGATCTAATTATTCAGATTTATAAAGAGCTAAATCAGTTGTACAAAAAATCAAGCCATTCCCCAATTGATAAATGGGCAAGGCACACGAATAGGCAATTTTCAGTTAAAGAAATCAAAACTATTAATAAGCACATGAAAAAGTGTTCTAAATATCTTATAATCAAAGATGCAAAGCAAAACAACTCTGAGGTATCACCTCATACCTAGCAGATTGGCTAACATGACAGCAAAGGAAAGTAATGGATGTTGGAGGGGATGTGGCAAAGATGGGACATTAATGCATTGCTGGTGGAGTTGTGAATTGATCCAACCATTCTAGAAGGCAATTTGGAACTATGCCCAGAGGGTGCTAAAAGACTGTCTGGCCTTTGATCCAGCCATAGCACTGCTGGGTTTGTACCCCAAAGAGATAATAAGGGGAAAGACTCTTACAAGAATATTCATAGCTGCATTCTTTGTGGTGACAAAAAAATTGGAAAATGAGAAGATGCTCTCCAATTGGGGAATGGCTGAACAATTGTGGTATATGTTGGTGATGGAATGCTATTGTGCTCAAAGGAATAATGAACTGGAGAAATTCCATGTGTATAATTGAAAATCTGTTACCCTAAAAAAAAAAGAACTACATTTCCCAAGAGCCCACCGACATCCTGTCATTCCATACTTCCTGTAGACAGGATAAAGTCAGTGGGAGTTGAGGCTCTTCCTTTGGCATGTAGCCAGTGGTGATGGTGGTTAGTGGGGATTTTGAAAATGGCTAACCAGCTATGGGCACGTGGTCTTTATTTGTATCCTCTTTATTCCTTGATATCTAATGATCATTTCATAAACCTCCTAAAATATAATATTTTTATTATTAAGACATGTGAACTGGAATGACCTCCAGAAATTGATGCAGAGTGAGAGGAGCAGAACCAGGAGAACATTACACACAGAGATTGATACACTGTGGTACAATTGAATGTAATGGACTTCACCATTAGTGGCAATTTTAAAAATTAAATTACTTTTTCATTAAAAGTATTATATTTTTATAGGTTTATTAAAGATTATTAGAAATCAAGGAAAGAAAAGCCTAGGGCTGGTAAGCCCATTCAATTTCACTTACTATATCTTGAGAGACGCATGTGCTTAGAAGCAGAAGCAGAGAGCAAGTCCTCAGTACAGTCAGTTTAAATATTAAATACAAATTTTGTTCTCAGCCTGGTGGGGAATGTGGGTTTTCCAAGACCTGATTCTGTTATTCCAAGTATCTCCATTGTTATTAATCAGGAAATAGCTAAATCAGATCTTCTAAAGAATGGTCTGATTAGGGTGGAATAGTTTTAAAATTCAGTCTTCCCTGAGGCCCAAGGAAGACTAGTCTCTCCGATGATGGGTCTTGTAAACATATCAGCTATGAAATTACAATAGTTAGAGAAGAGGTGGTTGGGGGGGGGGGGAGAGAGAGAGAGAGAGAGAGAGAGAGAGAGAGAGAGAGAGAGAGAGAGAGAGAGAGAGAGAGAGAAAGAACACCATTGTTTTGCTTTGAGCATTGACAAAAGCCAATTAGGGGGCAGTCTCCTTTGGCATAAGAGTGTACATTCAAAATAAATGTTTAATCATCCTTCAGTTCAATCAATCACACCCCAAGGTTCATTCTTGATCTTGATGTAGGTTTTCTGGCATCTTTCTGCAACAGTTCATTCTCTGGATTTAGGAGTTATCAAGCTTCTTCCTTGAAGATCTTTCTCGAAGACAAAAAAATTTCAAAATCTTGGATTTTTATTAAAATACAATCCCCCCTGAAGTGGGTGTTAAAAAAAAATCCAGTTCAGCTCAGGATGCATTGTTGAGTTATGGGAGTGTATGAGTCAGTTATTAAAAGATTTCAAAAACAATAAAAAACAAAACAAAAAATATATAAAGGGAAAAAATAGGGAAGAAAGTTAAACTTTTGTGAGAAAGAAAAAATAAAATTCAAAATCAGAATTAAAATACCAAAATCTACGTATATAAAATGTTGAGTAAGCAAGAATAAATTCATAATGGGCCCTTGTACAGGTCCAATTTAAAGTAATTTTCTTTCCCACAAGTTTATAGGACAGAATGCAGTAATATTTCACTTACCCATCCACATTTGCAGCCAAGACTACAGGAAGGTGCCATACTATAAGAAGGAAAGGAACTAGAATTCTATTTTAATAGGGAAGCATCATTCCCTGGTCTGATTTTTAGTCATTCTCAGGGATATAGGGAGCCAGCATGATAGTCAAATTTTGGTACTTGTATGAGTACTTCACAAAGAGTGTAGATACAAGGAAGTCCTGCGACTTAACGTATGTCAAGCATCGCAACCTCGAATCCACATTAGTATTTCCTGTGTGCTCTTTTGGCACTATTCAGGTTAACTCTGTGTTCCTTGTTTTTATCCCATTTCCTGGAATCAGACACAAACATTAATCATAGTCCCATAATTTTTTTTAAACAATTAGTGGCATCATTTTTACAGTCTCAAGCTTTTTGGTTATGCATTGACATTAGGGCAAATGTATTTTAAACTTGTATTAGTGCCAAATCAAAAAGTTAAAGAAAATCTTAATACTGGTGACATGTGCTTCAAATATAAAAAGGAGAGAAAAAACTGAAATAGTATTTTGCACATGCAAGAAAAATATAATAAAAGTTTTAAAAATAAGAATATAGCCTATAATCATTGACACACTGTGTCAGCTAAGAAAATATAGAATACAAGGCTTTCTCACCAAAAATGAGATCCATTTCCTCTTCATATCTGGCCATGATCCACTGTGAGTACAAGCAAATGAATTTCACAAGGTAATAGTTTTTTTTATAAAGGACAGTAGTACAAATATGTAGGTATCAGTATCCCCAAAATTCTCAATAGTCCAGTTAATTACAATAGCAAACAAACCCACCATCATATTTCACATAAGTTGCTGTATGGCATTTTTAAAAGCCTATGAACTGATGGATATTTGTCACAATTTTTACAAACGTAGCAAATCTTTCAACCTTGGTAAACATATTTAAACAAAGTAAAACTTATTTAGGTTTAGAACATCATCAAGAAATCTAGATATCATTGCAAAAAATGTGGCAGAGGATTCTAGGAAATACCCAAACCCCTGTACTGTTGATGTTGGGTAAAGTGAGCTGAAATTATAAATGAGAGATGCTCCTCTTTTAGGGAGCCATCCAGGGGTACTATATGCCCTGGGATTAACTTCTCAGCTTCCATTCACAGTTTTATAAATTTGGAAGTTGGGGGTTATAATTATATTTCACATCAGCTACTAAAATAGGCCTTACCTCCTGTTAGGGGCAGGCAAAATGATCAAAGTTGTTGAAAAAAAATTCTAAAAATCATGTCTAAAGAGCCCTTAAAATCAATTTGAGATATTTAGCTCATTAAATTTTCCAAAGGTTGTTATACAATTGTAGCAATTTTCTGATGGAGTCCATCTATCCTCTATGTGACAGTTTACAAAGTCAAAAATAGAAAAGCTGTTTTTGTATGGGCTTACTCAATAATATTTGTTCAGTATGGTTATAGGGGAAAAGCAACAGAATATAACAGTAGTTAAAACCCAGTACATTAAAATGATTCAGTGTAATAGAATAGTATTGAAGGCAGTGATATATGAAGTAAAAATCACAAAGTTAAATCTTAAACAAAACAATCAGCAAAATGCAATAGAATACAGAGGATTTTTTTTTATAAAACACTGGACTCTGAAAAGCCTTAAAAATATAACCTTCAGTCTCTTTAAAGTTCCTTGGGTTTTTTGTTTTTTAAATTATCCATTTAGATGCCTATTGTCAGAAGGCAGAAGATTGGTATGGGGTAGGCAATGGGGGTTAAATGACCTGACCAGGGCCACACTGCCAGGAAGTGTCTGAGGCCAGATGTCAACCCAGGGTCTCCCATCTCTAGGCCTGGCTCTGTAACCGCGAAAATGTGGGTTTCAAGACTGTGAATTGCCAAAACTGTAAAGATAATTTTTAGTGTCTTGATTTAAATAAAAAATAAGTGGTCACCATGGGAAAAATTCCCAGATATGAAAATACCCAAGTCAGCTGGGTTTTATGAAGATTTTAATTAATACAAATGAAGGAATTTAAGGGAGAGAGAGGGAGAGAGAGAGAGAGAGAGAGAGAGATAGAGAGAGAGAGAGAGAGAGAGAGAGAGAGAGAGAGAGAGAGAGAGAGAGAGAAATAGGAAGGGCTTGAGCCTTAAGAGAGACTAGTCAGTCTTTTATTACTCACCACAAGATCGTCCTAAAGCAAAACTCAAGTCCTTCACTGAAATCCTCAACTCCTGAACTTAGTTCAGAGACCCAGCTCCTCCAAACTAACTCTGAACTCCTGACCTCCTTTTAAAGAGAATTTTCTCTTATGTCACCTCCCCTAAAATTTCACATCTACCACGGTAGACGCTTTTCCCCAGGACTGTCCATTCTTAGTTCACATCTTCTTTTGCTATCACCTTCTCTGATTAGAGTATATCTTCTGAGTATTTCACATCTCTTTGCTAAGCTTGCTCTTTGTAAGTTGCTTGACCTGTTAGAGATTAATTTAACCTTTATAGGTTCTTGTCACCTTTTTTGTATTAGATCTAAAATAGACCACCAATCTTAGGGTTTTTGCTTCACTATAAGTATGAGTTGGGGACTTTTCATTGTTCAATCAGGAATTTTACAACTTTATCTTCCCCTAAGGCACTGTCTGAGCAGGATGGAGTGATTTTAAAGTTCTCAATACATTCCTGACTAAGTACCTCCATTGTAGAAAATGGGGAATAGCTTAATCAAATCTGAAGTAGAATCTGAGCAATTTTAAGATTAGCAGCTCTCAATCCACTGAGCCACTGAGCTGCCTCCCCATAGTGAGGGTGGATTTTAGGAATCTCAAATTTGGCCAAAGAATTGCAGGGATCTGAATTTTTCCCCTGAAGTAACAGAATCAGTGCACTCAAAAGATATCCTGTTAAAGCAGTCATGCTTGTAACTTCCTGTTTGGAAAAGTCTCTTCCTTCTCCTCTTTCTCCCCCTCTGCTATCCTCTACCCCTTGCCACGTGAAGGCTAATCGTAGCCTAAGGAAAAATCACACACCCCCCACCTCACCCCCGTTTTTACCAGCTGGTTTTTGATCCTGAATAAATTGGGTCTGCTACCAGCAGCCTGGGGCGATGAGCCATCTGGGTTGGAGGCCAGAGTTGCTGGGACCGGGGATCAGCTGGGCCAGGTGAGCAAGAGCACAGGTCTGGATTGCTGGAGCACAGAAGCAGGTAGGCAGCAGAAGGACTGAGCCGGGGTGGGCAGGGCTGGGACCAGGTGAGTGATATTGAATCAAGAAGGTCCGAAGTGGATGGCTGCAGGCAGAAGCAGGCTCCAGCAAGTTGATCAAGATGCTTTTCTGAAAAGCCTTGGAGAAACTTGGCTTAAAAAAAAAATCCAAGCAGTAGCTTTTAAAAGCTGAACTTAGTCACAGTAGAGAAAAGATTTAGAAAAGTTAAGAAGATTGAGGATATTTCATCACAACTGACGTGGTTAGCCAAACTAAAAATTAAATTAGTTTCTCTACTAAAAGTAGTATTATATTTTTAGAGGTTTATTAGAGATTATTAGAAATCAAGGAAATAAGAAAATAGAAAATAAGAAAAGCCTAGGGCTGGTAAGCCTATTCAATTTCGCTTACTACATCTTGAGAGACGCTTGTGCTTAGAAGTGGAAGCAGAGAGCAAGTCTGCAGTACAGTCAGTTTAAATACAAATTTTGTTCTTGGCCCGGTGGGGAATATGGGTTTTCCAAGACCTGATTCTGTTATTCCAAGTATCTCCATTGTTACTGATCAGGAAATAGCTAAATCAGATCTTCTAAAGAATGGTCTGATTAGGGTGGAATAGTTTTAAAATTCACACAATGCAGTGATCCAAAACAACTCAGAGGAATTTTCAAGAAAGAACACTATCCATATTCAGAGGAAAAACTAAGAGAGTAGCAACACAAAAGAAAAACAACTACTTGATTACATGGGTTGATGGGGATATGATTAGAGTTGTAGACTCTAAATGATCATCCTAGTACAAACATCAACAACATGGAAATAGGTTTTGATCAAGGACACATGTAAACCCCAATGGAATTGTGCATGGGCTATGGAATGAGGAGGGAAAGAATATGATTCTTGTAACCAAGGGGAAATGTTATTAATTGACTAATTAAATAAAACTTTCAAAAAAAATTAAAGTGTCTCAAAATGACAAAAGTCAAAAACCAACAGCAGGATGGAATGAGGAACTCTCCCACTGAACACAACTTGAAAGAGAGGCAGAGAGAGAGTCAGTTTTCATAGGATAAGGGAAAATCCAAAGAAAAATTGCACACAGAGGAGTGTTGCCACTCCACCACCACCTACTGTTCCAGGTTCCAAACCTGGGCATAGGCTAACTTTGGGACCCCAGGACCTGGGCTACACCAACAAAAGAGCTCCTCAGACCCACCCCTCAAAATCCCAGGCCCTGGCACCAGCCCATAGGGAGGCCTATGATGCTGGACCCTTTCAAACCTGCATTGCTACAATGAAGATCTAGCCCCAGGACAAAAAAGCTTACAGTGCCGAGACCTACAGGCCAGCAACAAAGGAGACAGAATCAGCAGCTTTCAGAATTCCCTGTTCAGAGGCAAAAAAAACAGGCTGAGAAAATGAGCAAACAGCAAAAGAAACTAACCTAAAAATATTTCTATGGTGACAAAGAACAAAGCACAAAATCAACAGAGGATGGTGAGATCCATGCAACCACTTACAAAACTTCAAAGAAAAATGGAAATTTATCTCAAGTGCTAGAAGAACTCAAAAAGGAATTAAAAAATCAAGTAAGACAGGTCAAATAAAAATGGGGAAAATAAATGAAAGTAATTCAAAAAGAAAATATAAAATTTGTCAACTGGAAAAAGAGGCACAAAAATTCAAGAAAAGAGTTCCATGAAACGTAGGATGAACCAAATGGAAAAGGAGCATCAAAAGATCAAGATCTATCTAGACTTAAATCTATGTCCATAGAATACATTCAGCTCTAGAAACTAAGCCAGAGGTCATGAACTAATGACATTGGTAGCAAACCACATAGGACATTTCATAGTTGAGCTGTGATTCCCTTGTATTCATCATTTGACAAATTATAGGGTTTGGATTCCAAAACTGGGTATAACAAAACACCCTGCTGCTGTCAATTTTTCAATGTTTATTTAAAATTCTGGTGATTCATGTTGATTTGATATCCTTTTAGGTTTGGGTGCTGATGAATACTTTTCTTTGTAGACATTAACCTAATTAAGCCTAGGAACACCCAGGGATTAGTGTTGTTTTTTTTCTTCCCCTGCAGGCTCACCTGTTGTGCTGTATCCAGCACTGTTTGGCATGGTATCGGAATAAAGCAATGCCCTTGCAGGAGGAAGAAGAGGAGGAAGAAGAGGAAGGATTCCAGCAAGACTTAGAAGACATGATGGAGTCAATTACCAATCGAATGATCAAGAGTGAGCTAGAGGACTTTGAACTGGTAATTGATGTTTCTCCAAGAATGCTATGACTTGAGTTCGATGGAAATGTTCAACGATTTAATTTATTGAATTTTGTCTTTCAGGATAAATCAGCAGATTTCTCTCAGGCCACTAGTGTTGGTATCAAGAATAATATCTATGCTCTCCTAGTGATGGGAGTGTGTGAGGTCCTAATAGAATATAATTTCAATATAGGCAATTTCAGGTAAAGAACAACTATGCCCATCCATTTATTGTTAATAGGACAGGATGATAAATAAGAATCCTAATTTTCAGTATCTGTTGAACTTCTATCAACATGTCAAGCATTTGTTCCTTATAGACCCCAGAATGTGATGTAGTCTTTTTCTGATAGTTTCACAATCTAAAAATTTTCAACAAAATGTGCCAAATGGATATGTTGAATGTATAGTTTTCCCCTTATGAGCCCCAAATTCAGGAACTTCCATTGATTTTGATGGAGAGATTTGGAGTTTATCTTAATACAGTGTCCCACACAGATTTATGTGACTTACAAGTGTTTTTGTTGTCTAATGAAGAGAAAAGCATAGTATCATTGAACTTATGAATTAGCCACATGATAACAGAACATTATCCTGACCTTGAGAACCATATTTCTTTAAGTGCATGCAGGAGCACAATACAATAGTTTGATGATGACCATTTTTTCCTTTCCCACAGTAAAAATAAGTTTGAGGAGATTCTAAGCCTTTTTAAGTGTTATAGCAGACTGTCTGATATCCTTAAGGAGAAAGCTGGGAAGGGCAAGTCTACAATGGCTAACAAAACAGTTCGAAGTTTCCTGTCCATGAAATTTGTGTCTACTCTGCTTGTGGCTCTATTCAGGTAAAGATCTCTCATCTGGAAGAGTTGTTGGGTGTTAATTTGTTTTCTGATAGGTTCTTAGCTCTGTGCATTTATGATAGCATACCACAAAGAGCAGTGTCATTTTTGCAAGTATATCAGCATGTATGAAGAAACAGAATTTCTTTAAAAACTCATAATTCAGTGGAGGAGAAGCACTCCTGCACATTCTTAGATTCACCAATATGTCCCAAATCAGCATAATATCTGCCAATTCCCTACATTTTTTATTTATCACATATGCAACTCAGCCACAGAAACTTTTACTTTGTGGGAGATAATATCAAATAAACCCTGATGAAATTATAGCAATTAAAATGAGACCTCAGGAAAATAAAAAGATGAAGGATAACAGGGATGAATTCTAGCCATAGTCAGAGGAAGTTATATAGTGGGGAAAAAACACTTATTACTGAGTCAGTAGGCTTGGGTTCAGATCTACTATCTGTCTTTAGTTCACTAAGATCTTCAGTTTCCTTCTCACCTTTAAAATGAAGATATGTCTCCAGATAACTTCTACAAGCCATTCTAACACTGACATTCTTTATAATACAGATGCTTTTAGAAAAATGATGAAAAGTAAGATTAAAAAGAACTTGCCTAGTAGATAAAAGAAATAAAGCAGATCAAGGCAAATATTTAAAGAGAAAATAAGTTAAAAAGGCAAAGTGAGTAGGAAAGGAAAGGAAAGGAAAGGAAAGGAAAGGAAAGGAAAGGAAAGGAAAGGAAAGGAAAGGAAAGGAAAGGAAAGGAAAGGAAAGGAAAGGAAAGGAAAGGAAAAGGAAAAGGAAAAGGAAAAGGAAAAGGAAAAGGAAGAAATAAGAATTATGGCCATAGTGCAAAAAAGTGGGGGTAACCTGAGAAATCATAGATTCAGAGCTGCAAGAGAGAGAGTTGACCTCAAAGACCAATCTCAACAGTATTCAGATCTTACAGAAAGTCTGATTATTTTTCTTTAATTGAAAAGTTTTATTTCAATACTGCACACAAACTCCAACAAACTGAAGAGCTAACCTCCAATAAAGTACAGTAAAGTTCCCCAAAATAGTTAAGCAAAACATCATGAAAGAATGATTGGAATTAATAATACATGTAACTTTACACTGAAGTAGTTTTCCATGTTTCCCAATTAATAATATATTTATGCTTTTAAAAAGTCTTTTATTAAAATAGTACATATTTAATTTTAATCTTTATTTGTGTTGATTACATTTATCTGAGTTTTGTTGTTAGCTCTTTTTTCTTTACTGTGACTTCATAGAAGTATTTCCATATTTCTTAGAATTATTCATATTCAAGAACTATCTATTTCTTAGCAATAATTACAGTTTATATGGCAACTCCCCAATTATGAGCCCAATTAATTATTTTTACTTTTTTTTCTCAATTAAAAATCTAGGTGATCTAGGGCTAGAGAAATTTTTAGAATGTCAATAAAAGACTCTTTCCCTCCCACCACCTTAGAGATAGTTCCCAAAGCCATGAAGAAAGTTTATCTGTCCTGCGGTCCAATAATGAGTTCATGCGATATGCTGTGAGTGTTGCCCTCCAGAAAGTGCAGCAACTAGAAGAGACAGGACAAGTGGATGGTCCTGATGGTCAGAATATGGACAGGATATTCCAGAACCTCTGTGAAATCACTCGGTGAGTCATTGATCCTTCTGAGCCTTTGTCTTCCATCTTTTAGGAAAAAAGATCTGACAAAGAAAAAGTTTTGATTAGCTGAACTGATTAGCCTGCTGAGGAAGGCCTTGTGTTGAGGTCGAGACACAGAGACCAAAATGAAACAATTTCTTCTCTCAGGGGCTTTATACTTTTTTGGACTGGATCTAGGGCACTGGAGGATAAGATGGGAGAAGAGAATGTGAATAAAGAGCATAATTGATCTGGTTGTAATAGGAAAAGCTGGTGGGTGAGGTGAAGCCTTTTTGCCAGTGTCACTGTCATCTGAATCAACTGGCACTCAGGCTCATGATCTTTTCCACAGGGTCCTGCTGTGGAGGTATACTTCAATTCCCACTGCCGTTGAGGAGTCAGGAAAGAAGGAGAAGGGCAAGACCATTTCTCTCCTGTGCTTAGAGGGCTTGCAGAAGATCTTCCACACAGTCCAACAGTTCTTTCCTTCCAAGATCCATCAGTTCCTTCAGGCTCTCGGTAGGTACTTGAAGAAATTACTTTGGACCCAGTTTCTCTTTACTGCCAAACTTTTGTTTGCAACCTTGAAAACTTAAAAAGACATCTTGGACTGATGAGGATAGTTCTGATTTGCTAAGGAGTGACATCTAGTGGTCTTTAAATTGCATTTACTAAACCATATATAATGTGGACAATCGTAGGAGAATTGATTATAGTATTTTAAAAACCTACAAAATGTATGTGATATTCTTTTTTAAAATTATGGATATCTTTTGTTTTTTTTTATCACTTACATTCCCAGGGTATCCCTCCCATTCTTAGAAAGTCATCTCTCATAGCACAAAATGAAAAAGGAAAAACACAGCTAAACTTCTCAACATATTGAAAAAGCCTGACATATCCAGTGTTCTGTATCCACAGTACCTCCTACTCCTACAAAGAAAAGTAGGAAGGTGCCTCCTTTTTCTTTGTTTTTCAGTAATGTTGGATTCTTCATGATCCCATTTGGGGTTTTCTTGACAAAAATAGAGGAATATTTTGCCCTTTTCTTCTTTAGCACATTTTACAGATGAGGAAACCGAAGCAAACAGGTTTAAATGACTTGCCCAGGACATAGCTAGTAAGTGCCTAAGGCCAGATTTGAACTTGGGAAGTTGAGTCCAGTCCTGGCACCCTATCCACTGCACCACCTGCTTACCCATCTTATCTTTGAGGTTAACAAAATTCAATTGTAGTCATATATCATAACTTAGTTTTTGCATAAAAACTATTGCTATAAATATGTATATGGAGCCAGTGAATTCCTTGGGTTATACCTTAAATGGCATCTCTGGTTCTTAACAATAGCCACTTTATTTGCATAACCTCATTGTTTTTCGTTATTATGGACCAATTTGTGTCTTGGCCAACAATATATGTGTGCCCATCTTTTGGCATCTCCACCATTCACTTTTCCCATCTTTTGTCATGTTTGCCAACTTTCTGGGAATGAAATAAAACCTCAGATTTTCATTTGTATTTCTTTTAGCAGTTGTTTGAATCATTCTTTTATTTGGTTGTTAATAGTTTATAATTCTTCTTTTAAGAACTTTTTGTTTATATCTTTTAAATACTTATTTCTTAAAGGGGGGAATTTGGTCTTAAAATGTTTAGGGTAAGGGTTAGGGTTACATTTCAGACTCATATATGTGATAAAAAGATTTTCCCCACATCAACTGTTTTCCCTCTTATCCTCATTACATTAATTTTGTTCGTGCAGATGCTTTTGAATTTCATGTAATTGAAATGATCTTTTAAAATCAATTTTGTAAATCACCTTGTTTAGTATCCCCTAGCCACAGCTGTAAAAGGTACCTGCTCTTGTGCTCTTCTAGTTTTTAATGGTAAAACCATTAATAATATTTAAAGCAACATATCCATTTTATATTTATTGATGAGTGATGTAGTTTAATTTCTGCCAGATTTCTTTCCAATTTCCCCAGCAGTTCTCTCTAAACAGGATTCTGTCCTGGATAATTTGTGTTCTCATATTTGTCATATGTGGAGTTATTAAGCTGGTAATTTTTCTGACTCCTTGTCTAGTCTGTTTCATTGATCTACATTTCTGGTTTTTTAACTAGAATCCAATACTTTGGATGATTACTGCTTTATAATACAGTTTGAAGTCTTGAAGTGTTTTGGGGTGAGAGCAGGGGTAGATTGGAAATTAATCTTAAATAGTCCACTGAAACACTGCTTGATTTTAGAAATAGGCCTTTTCTGTCTAATAGAAAAAATATGAATCATATCAAAACATTTAGCTTATTTAGCTGTCTTTCTCTTCCTTTCCCAGATATTACCAACGAGGATGAAGGAGAGGAAGATATTAATATTACCCAGAGAGCAACTTTCCAGATTAGGCAGTTTCAGGTAAGTAGCTTTGGGCAAGTCATGTTCAATTTGACAGACTAAAAGGAAAAAAATTATCAATTGCTACAGTAATGTCAATGAATTAGTTTGGCTTATGCACTGAAAATGATTCTTGAGAGGAGAGAGAGAGAGATGAGAGTCCACAGCAGAAGCAGCTGTTAAGATAAGAAAGGGATCATGCCTTCTTTTCTAGGGGAATGTAAAGGGTTAAATTTAAAAGGTTGAACTAAATTATTTAAGAGTATGGTCACCAGGAATTCATTAATTCCAAATGATTTTTTATGATAATTTATTTACAAAAGGAGGAAGTGAAAGTAAGAAAATCAGAGAGAATAGATGTTTACTCCAGCCCGGTCTGGACGAGTCAGGGCTTAAGAGGCCTCAGCAAAGGGGGCCCAGAGGTAAATTAGAGGCTAGTATCTTCAGAACAAGCCAGGAAAAGGAGTTAGCCTTTCTCACTTGCCCATGTTGTAGTCTTAATAGAAGCAGTCCTCAGCCAGAGCTCCTCCAAGGTCAAGTTGAAAGCAAAGGACCTTGTCATAGGAAGTTCTTGGCATTTTTAAAAACATTACTTTTTGTGACTTCCTTCCATTTTATGTGGACCAATTATAGCTAAAACTTTGCTTAGGACTGCCCAAAGGGCAGTCAGTGGGTTCTGAATTGTCACCCACTTTCACACATGTGGGTCACAGATCTCCCCCACTTAAGGATAAGTGGGATATATATGCTTCTGGTGATTAAATCTAAAAATGGTCAGGTGAGAGTTAATCTCATCTTCACAGGAAAAAGGCCAGAATTTTTTTTCTTCTAGATCCAAAATGAACAACAGGACAGAGCTCTTATGATTGAAAGGAAATTCAGTTATAATGATTGTCTTAGTGTCCCTCAGGGCTTTGTCTTGGACCTTCTTCTTCCTCTATACTACTTCACTTAGTGATCTCATCAGCTCCCATGGATTTAATTACCAGACATCTCAAATTGAATGTCCAGCAGACATCTTAAATTCACTAAGTCCTAAACAGAACTTAACTTTTACCCCAAACCCTCCCTCCTGCCCCCACCCCCTTATTTTCCTGTTACAGTTGAGGGCAACACCATCCTTCTAGTCCCTTAGGTTCAAGACCAAGTGTTATCCTGGATTTCTCACTGTCTTTTAATGCCTTACCCCAATATCCATACTGTTGTCACATCCTGCCAATTTCATCTTTGCCACGTCTCTTGAATACACCTCCTTCTCTCCTCTGACTGCCACCCTCCTAGTGCAGGCCCTCATGGCCTCTCCTTGCCTCATCTTGATGAGGCTGCTGGTCAGTCAGCCTGTTTCCAGGCTCTTCTCCACTCCAAACCATCCTCCATTTAGCTACTCAAGAGGTTTTCCTAAATCAAGTCTTTTCATGTCCCTCGCCAACAATGCTTCCTATTGCCTCTATAAAAAAAAAATATAAAACTTCTGATTTGGCATTGAGTCCTTAACCTAATCTCCCCTCTCCCCCACTACCTTTCCAATCTTCTTACATATTACTCCCCAACATGTACCCTTCAATCCAGTGACACTAGCCTCCAGGTTATTCCACAAATGAGACACTGCATCTTACAGTTCCAGGCACTTTTTCTGACTGTCCTCCATGCCCACAACACTCTGCCTCTTCTGCTCTGACTGCTGCCCTCCCTAGCTTTCTTTAAGTCCACCTAAAAACCCAAGTCTACAGGAAGCTTTCCCCAACTTCTCTTAATTCCACTGCTTTCTCTCTGTTAATTATTTCTTACTTATTTTTTAACTTGGTTCATTTTTATTTGTTTGCACATTGTCTTCCCCATTATAGATTATTAGCTCCTTGAGAACAGGGATTGTCTTTGCCTCTTTTTCTATCCCTAGCACTTAGCACAATGACTGACATACAGTAGGCCATCAGGTCCAATTCCCTCATTTTACAGATGAAGAAAAGAAACTAAACTCTGTAGAGAAGAGAAGTCCTGGGGTCACCCTGGCAAGCACCTGAGAGAACTTGAACTTCTTAGCCTCAAATCTAGTATATTCTCTCCACCCTGAAAGCTACTGTCACACAAAGATAAACTATAAGGACTATTATTCTTTCTTTAAGGCGAAGTTATTCACCTATCAGACTCTTTAGTTTTATCCCATTCCTTTGAGTCCATAGTATGATTAGAGTATCTTTATCACATTGGTGACAGCTTGCATGAAGAGAATCATTTCTTAGTTCCAAACTAGCAATTCCTAAAACACTTTGTTGTCAGCACCTTAGGCAAGCTTTATACTTCTGGGATATTGACACTAGCAGGACTTCATTTGCTTTTAATCATTTCTCCTCTTGCCACAGAACTCTCTGATTAAATTATTTCTCCCCTCTACAAAGTAGGAGAGACATCAGGGTATAGTGAATAGATGTGAATTTTAGTTTTACTCCACCCTGCTTAGTCTTTAGAATTCTAGCAACCAGGAATGTATACACCCCCACTTAAGGATTAAGTGTGGGGGAGGATGGTCTGTGATGGATGGTCTGTGACCAATGTGTACTAATAAGTGACAAATCAGAAACAACTGACTGACCCTCTGGGCTGTCCTAAGCCAAGTTTAAGCCACCATTGGTATGTGTGAGGCACAGGAAGTGATGTAAAGAACTGCCTTTATATTTTGTGCCACTTACTGTGAGAGGGAACCTTTGCGGACTTGGCTGTAGAACTCAACCCTGGAGGAGCTCATCATGAGACCTCAGACTGCTTTCCTTTAGACGGTCATGTGGTGAATGATACAGCTGACTTCCCTTTTCTTTGGCTTTCTGGAGAAGCCCCTTGGCCGAGGCCTCTGAACCCCTGCCTGGCTCAGACTGGGCCAGAGCAGATCAATTCCCTTTTCCCTCTCTCTCTCATTCTTAATTTCTTCCTTCTATTGTAAATAAACCACCATAAAATTCCATTTCTTTCTTATTTCATTGGGATTTAGAATTTGAATCCTTGGCAACCAACTAAAAATATATTCAGTCTCAACCCTAAATTTACCCCTTACATAGAGATGGCCTTGGAACCAGAAAGACCTCAGTTCAGGCCTTGGCTTTGACATATATTTTCTGTTTGAACCTTGGAAATCATTTAGCCTCTCTGTATTCTAAGAAGCTCTCTAAGACTCTTCAGTTGGGGAGAAAATGCCTGTCTGCATTGGCAGAGGGAGTTCCTTATGCCAGTGAAATCACTGGCCTCATCCTTCTCTCTCCCAGGTAGACATGTCTGTTAATAATTTTGTGAATTTTCTTCACACAGAGATCTCTAGTGAACTTGCTCAGCAGCCAGGATGATGACTTCAATAGTAAGGAGGCTCTCCTATTAGTGACTATTCTTTCCAGTTTGTCCAAGCTATTGGATCCTTCCTCACCTCAGGTATTAGTGCTAAGCGCTGAATTCTCCAGTTTCTGTTCCTCAGAAAAGATATTTTTGCATCATGAAAATAAGTGGATGCCCTGTTTTAGCCTGTTATAAACTATCTACTTATCTTTGTCTCATTAATATAAGCTCTATGCCATCTCATCCAGTGTTCCTGCCAGGTTGCATGGGGGCAAAGCATTCTGGCTTTGCTACTTAATACCTAGATGACTTTGAAATGGTTCTGTTCCTCTTCTAGAAAATGGTGGGAGTTAACTAGATGATTTTGTGAAGTCTTTGTCAGCTCTAAACCTGTAAATTATGATTTCTGGTACACTAGTCATCTGTGCTCTTTACCATAGTCTTCTTATAGTGTTCTGCCAGAACACAACCAGAACTTTTTACGAGCCTTTGCCACCAGGGCAGCTGAATGTACAGAGAGGAATGATAAAGCAAGAAAGTGTAGAGCTATCAAAGAGAAGTAATGCTAGTGGCGATGACAGCTTTGTGTATGTACTGCGATGGAGAAAAGAACCAGAAATATCTTCCTTTTCTTGGTTTCTTTCATCGAGGGGCCGTCTTCTTGCCAAATACAGAAATGAGGAGCAAGGAGGTCCTTAATAGGTCAAGGATGCTGTGCCCTTCAGGGACTGCCAGTCTCTTTCCTTCACTTATAGGTATGGAAGTGGAGTCACTCTAGGCCAGCCTGGGCCTTATAGAAAGACTTTGTAACACCCTCTAACTTCTGAAAAAAATGGTTGTGAGGGAGCAGGGACTGAAGGAGGAAAAAGACTTGAATAGGAAGGAGGAGGAATTACAAGGTAATTCTGAAGAATGACAGAGATTGAATCTGGGGAAGGAATAATGTAGAACCAGAAGAACTATTGAAGACCAGCACCTGTAGCTGAAGGAAGAACAGTGTGGAGAGAGAGAATCTGAAGAGGACTTCCTCCACAAAGCTGTGGAACAGTAAGAGAAAACTAGATTAAATGGCAACAAGAGAAGGGAAAGAAAGTTAGGTGTGGCTGCCAAGTTTTTAAGAGCTAATAAAAGAGCAAAGAGATGAGAAATGGTCATTTTCTTTCAGGATGTGAAGGTGTTAATGAAATGCTAAGGAGATAGATAAGCTGTAACAACTCCTAAGCAATTTGGGAACCTGAAGCTCTCAGTCAGGAAAGCAGGGCGAACTTTCAGGTGACTTGCATGATGTTCACATTTCCATGGCCACATGGTTGCTATCAATGGTCAGAGTGTGGGCTGGTCTCTCTCTCCTGAAAGAGACAGTCAAGATACTTGAGGAGCACCACTTCATGAGAAAAGATCTGAAGAAGCAATGAGAAGTTGGAAAGTGGAAGATGTCAGTCACGTAGAAGGAAAGGAAGAAGCACTACGATACATTTTGAACTAAAAAATTTGAAAATGGATTTGGGTTTCTGGACCTTGGCTTAAACCTTAGAATGACAGGCCCCCAAGCCAGGGCTGGCATGTACCTGACAAAGACCGATAAGAATTTTTTTGCCGAGTATCTTCAGTGGAGTATGTTAGAGGTCTGTTTTTTCTGTGACTTGGATAAAGGCATAGATAGTGTGCTGCTCATCAAATAAAAGAAGATAATATTTGTAAAGCACTTTGCACAGTGCCTGGCACATAGTAGCTTAAAGAATGCTTATTCCTTCCCTTTTCCCTCTTCATCAAATTTTCAGATGACACAAAACTGAGAGGGATAACCCATATACTGGATGAAAGTCAAGATCTCAAAAGATCCTAGAGTATTGATGGCTGAATCTAATAATAAGGATAAATGTAAAGTCTTGTACTTGGACATAAAAAAACACAAACATAAGATAGGGTAGGCATGGCCAGGCAGCATGTGTTATGACAAAAATCTTATGACTATAAGCTCACCATGAATCAGCAGCATGATTTGGTAGCCACAAAAGCTAATGTGATGTAGGGCTACTTTGAGAGGGGCAGAGCTTCCAGGACTAGAGAGATGAGAGTCCTACTGTACTCTGCCCTTGTCTGAAGACATGCTGAATTTGAAATCCTTCTGTGACAGACTTTTGAAATAGATAGTCAGCAGTTATTGATGCATAACTTAAGCTCAGTGGAAAAAGTTATGGCTTGACTTGTACATCTGAAAGTCATTAGCAGCATGAATAAGCTGATATCACTGAAAGAGAAGTGGGAGTGATGGAGAAGAAAAGATGGCCCAGGTCAGAACCCTGGGGTATACTCAGAGATAGAGGCCATGCTATGGATAATGATCTATCCAAGGAGGCTAAGGAATCTAAAAAATGAGTAAGAGGAGATCCAAGGGAGAGGAGTATGAAAACCCCAAAAAGAAACAGTATCCAGGAGAAAAGCGGTCAATAGCATCAAATACTTCAAAAAGATCTGGAAGAATAAAAATTGAGGAAAGACTATCACATATGATAATTAAGAAATCTGATGGGGTGGCTCAGTGGATTGAGAGCCAGGCCTCAAGACAGGAGATTCTGAATTCAAATCTTTCTTCAAACACTTCCTAGTTGTGTGACCCTGGACAAGTCACTAACCCTCATTTCCTAGCTCTTAGCACTCTTCTGCCTTGGAACCAATACACAGTATTGATTCTACATGGAAGTTAAGGATTTTATTTGCTTTTAGATGAAATCATTGGTCACTTTGAAGGGAGCAGTGAAGAGTGAAGCCAGATAACAAAGGGTTGAAAAGAGAATGAGAAGAGAGAAAGAGTAGTGAATCCAAAAAAAAAAAGTTATTAACTTGAGATCTGTGATCTTTTAAAAAAAAATTTAACATTTTAGTAACTATTTTAAAAAATATATGCTTAGCAGATTTCGTTTGTTTCATATTCCACTGCACCTCCAATAGTTTTGACTACATGAAATGGAAACTTTTTTGCCCGAACAAAAATCAATGCAACTAGGATATGAAAGGAAACCATATTCCCCATAGAACCTGGTACTAATCCTCATTCCATATTTAATTTAATAACTCCTATTAGGAGGTAGCAGGAAAATTAGTAAATTTTAATCCCTGAAGGAATGACAGGTCTTGAATTACTTATAAGTCAAACACAAAATCATTCTGAAAGAAGTCTTTACAGTTTTAGAATTCATTTCCATGGGCATACTGGAGAATGGATTTGTGTCTATGTTCTTAATAAATCATTTGTTTAGACTTTGGAAATAAATGCCCAGTGATTGTTTATTTTTGACAACCTATTTTTTTGTTTGTCACTAACATGAGTGGCTGATCATTCTCCTTTGATATAGCTTATTCAGATGCTCTCCTGGACCATCAAGATGTGCAAGGAAAACAGTCTGGGTATGTGTTTTTCTTTTTATGCCACATATAAGCCATTGTCATCAAATAACATTTATTAAAACAAATACTCTTTGAAACTAAGGCTATACAAGTCCCTTGGTTTGGTAACTTTATTATATCACAATAATGGAGAATTACCTACTTTTATTTGCCTTGGATAGGAAGATAGACCCATACAGAATGGGTAAAACAAGTTTTATTTTGGGACAGCAGACTACAGTGTGATCTGACCAGCTTTCTCTAGCTGTTTCCGTTTTTCTCAGATTAGTCCAAAATGGGCTTATTGGCCTATACCTTGATCATTGATCTCATTTCCTTTCCTTCCCCAGAAGATGCCTCATTTTGCAAGGGCCTAATGAGCCTTCTCTTCAGCCTCCATGTTTTGTGCAAGAGTCCTGTTAGCCTGCTTCGTGATCTGTCTCAAGATATCCATGGACAGCTCGGAGACCTTGACCAGGTACTGCAGAATCTTCTGGCTCCTCCAGGCCTCCGGTTGGCAGCCTGGGAGCTGAGTGGCTTTTCTGATCTGGAAAGATGTCCTCTGTGCTGATGACCCTACCACTTTTCTCCTTTTCTAGGATATAGAGGTAGAAAAACCAAACCACTTTGCGATGGTGAATCTAAGAACAGCAGCGCCCACTGTTTGTGTAAGTGTTGCTGCCAGAACCATGTGGGTAGCGATCACTGCCCAGCAGAAGTAACCCAGAACAAATTGGGGCAGGCAGGCCCAGGGCCTCCTCACACCCACCCAGTCCTACATACCACATCATTGAGTTGCTTTTTCTTCTGTAGTTACAGGTTCTCAGTCAGGCTGAAAAGGTCTTAGAAGAAGTCGACTGGCTGATCACCAAGCTTAAAGGGCATGTTGGCCGAGAGTCTCTGGCAGGTAGGTGCTCATGCGTGTGAAGGGACATGGAAAACCCCTACATTAAACTATTTTATAAAAGGGAAATTATGAGGAAGAATCAATATAACTATCAGTGTGATATTTATCACTGGTGAACCACAAAATATTTTCACTAGCCTGTTCTGTAGCTGATTTTAACTTCCTCTAGCTTTCTGAAAGTCAAGTTGCGCTGGTCTTGCTCTTGTTTTCTCCCTCCAGAGGAGGCTTCTCAGGAAGGGTCGCCACAACAGGCCCTGGAGAAGGCAGCCATACTACAGCTGGGGACCCTGCTCACAGCCTTCCACGAGCTGGTGCAGACGGCACTGCCCTCAGGCAGCTGTGTGGATGGTCTGCTCAGGAACCTCAGCAGAGTCTACACCATCCTTACAGCTCTTGTGAAATACGTGAGTCATAGAGTCCTCTTCCAGATTCACATCACAAACCCACCACAGCCAGGGCTGCCCCATTCTAAGGACTTGGAGTCAGACAGGCTTCCCCAGTGTAACTAAGGGCCTTGTAGATAAGCACATGTTATTCTCATTTTTTCAGATGACAAAAATGAGGTTCATCACACAACTTGCAAGTGATGGTTTTGAGACTAGAATCCAAATCTGACTTCTGCAGCTAGTGGCACAATAGATAAAGCACTAGGCCTGAAGGCTCAAATGCACAGAGGCAGGGGATGAAAAGCCACGTAGGAGACACAGCAAGGGGGACAATTTAGCTGGGGTAGATAATATGTGAGATGGAAGGATGGGTTTAGAGTCAATTCCTGAAAGGCTTTAAATGCCAAACACATCTTTCCCCCTTCTAAGCTTAAACACCAAAAAAGAAGCATTTCCAAATGTAGCAGACTACAAAAAGAAGGCTATATCTAGGACTACAAATTGCTGTTTCACACCACTCTGTTACTTTCAAAACTGCCCTGCTCATCTGCTTCTTGTTCTCTGTGCATTTTTTTCAATCAGCAAAAATCCACCTTCCCTTCCCACCCACAAACTCTTCTTTGTCTCATTAGAAACAAAAGAACAAGAAAAACTCTTGGATAGTCAAGCAAATTCAGCTTCAATATTCAAAATAAATCTCTCTTTTAGCCTAGATCTCTGCACCCTTCACCTCTTCGTCAGGAAATGGGGAGCATGTGGCATCAGGGGTCCCTTGCATCAGGGTTCATCACTCCACTGATCAGATTTCTTCTTTCAGTCTTTGTCTTTGCCATATCATTGTTGTTGCAGAAATTCTTCTCCTCGTTCTGTTCACTCTGCATCACAGGAGTCTTCCCAGGTTTCTCTGAAACTGTACCTGCCATCATTTCATAGAGCACAATAACACTTCCTCACATTCATTTGTCCTAACTTGTTCAGTTAACAAATTAGAGCATTCCCTGCTCTAGGGCCACACCCTTGAATTTATGTTCTTGGACACTTCAAAAACAGCCATAAATATTCTTCTACATTGTCGGTTTAGCTTGGGAATAATCTCTCCCTTCCTTTGCCCTCCCTCCCTCCCTCCCTCTAATTTCTCCTTCTCCTTTTTCATCTTCTGTTGAGTTAAATGTATTACTTGTAACTTCTCTCCTCACCCATCCCTACTTGTTTCCCTATTGAGTTTGATGTGTTTCTACTGTAAACTGCCCTGGAAGATGTTACGATTCTGAAAGGACATTTGTTTCTTCTTAGAAATACATCATTGTATAGCTTCTTCCAATTTGATAAATTTTCCTTTCTAGATTTCTCTTGACTCTTGTATCTGTATTTCAGAATTCCCACTCAGCTCTGGTTTTTTATTCAGAGATGGATGAAAGTCTTCTATTCCCTTGAGGTCTATTCCTTATAGGATTATATTCAGTTTTACCAAGCAGAGTATTCTTTGTTGTAAGCCTTTCTCTTTTGCTTTTCTGAAACATATTTTAAGAGCTCCGCTGGATTTTAGTAGAAGCTTTGATGTCTCATGTGACCTTTTACCATAGTTGAACTGCTTCTTTCTAGATATGTCCAGTATTTTTTTCTTTAATGTGGAAGCTCTAGATATTGACTGTGACAATCCTTGGACTTTTTCATTTGGAATTATTTTCAAGAAGTGATCAGTGAATTATTTCTAGCTTTATTTGACTCTGTAGTTCTAGTAGATCTTGCAGTTTCCATCTATGATTATTTTAAATATATTGTCCAAGGTTTTTGTTTTGTAAATGTGTTTTTTAAGCAATCCAACCACTCTTTAAATTCTGTCCTTGGCCTATTTTCCAGGTCATCTGTTTTTTGTATCAGATATCTTATATTTTCTTCAGGTTTTTTTGTTGTTTTAATATTTCATGCTCTCTTGTAGAATCATTCATTTCTGTTTGGTCTGTTTCGATGTTTAGAGATTCTGTTTCTTAGATAAGAATTTGTTACTACCTATCACTTTTTAAAATTTATATTTATTCTTTATATTTTATTATATATATTTATATATATGATATGTATTATGTATTCATATATTATTATTTATATTTATTCTTCTAGTTCTCTCAAGTGCTTTTATTTCCTTTATCTCTTGCTTCATTTCTTCTAAGTATTTGTGGAATCCTTTTGGGGAAAAAAAATTTTTTTCCTATGAGTTTCTCTTTGCAGTTTTATGGA
The DNA here is from genome assembly GCF_027887165.1 of Monodelphis domestica. NCBI lineage: Eukaryota > Metazoa > Chordata > Mammalia > Didelphimorphia > Didelphidae > Monodelphis > Monodelphis domestica. The sequence goes on along the minus strand of NC_077227.1, from coordinate 127,344,514 downwards.
ATTAATTTGCAATAATGTTTGATGTTGATTGATGCTTTCTTTGATTTACCCATCTATCTCTAGCTTTAGTTCCTAAATTGGGGCTTTGTGTCAAGGTCATATTGTCCCCCTTTTTCTCACTTTTGGGTAGAATGGTTGGCCCCACTTGGTCTCTGGATTCCGTTGCTGACCTCCACCTCCTGAGGTTCAGCATCCTTCTGAATCTGAGGTTCAGAGAGCCATATCTTTAGGACCCCCTCTGGCATATCCAAACAGTGCAGGGTGGGGGTGGGGGGCTTTATCATTGGAGAGGTGGGGTCAAGATGGCAGCTTAGAGATAGCAACAGTTCAGACCTCCTCAAACCCTTCCTCGCTGATCAAAAACACAATGCTTCAAGGGGACTGAAAACCAAATCTAACAACAGGACAGATCTAGGGAACCCTCCTGCTGGACCCAACTTAAAAGATATGTCCCAAGAAATCCTGAACTCTAAAACACATGGGTTTAAAGGGAAGGAAGAAGGAAAGTCTTGGGATCCCTCCCCCACCTACAGTGCTGAGCCTCCAGCGGTGGCTGGAATTTCTGGACAGGCAAGGGCGCTAGTCCGGACGGAGTACCTTGCTGGCACAGCTGTGCCAGGCTCAGGGCTTTGAACACAGGCAGCATAGAGGCAGCTGGAGGAGAAGCGCAGAGCAAGTAGCGTAGTCGCAGCCAAGATGCTCCACCTTGCCGCGCTCCCCCTCCCTTCCCCCACCCCCGTTTTGGCCTCAGGGCACATCCAGCTTTGCAGATCAACTCCACCCTGGCTCAGTCCTATCAATAAGGCAGATAAGAAGCCTTCAGAGGGCAGGGAAGCTCATGATCCAACACCTCTCCCTCACAGACTGATCTGAGAGCCTTGCTGACTAAGCTCCAAGAGCAAAGGCTACAACAAACTACAGGCAACAACCTTGACAACAGGGCAGGAAGCCCAGCTCCTTTTCAGCTTCTGCTGTCAGCTGGAAAAGATCTGACTCACCTGATCAATCAGCAGAACAGAGAAGAAGCCCCTTCAGGACAGAACAGCCCAAACCCACAGACATAGCACATAATGAGAGGAGGAAGACTACAAGCAACTACAGGCGGGAAAGAAGGGGGAAATAAACAACAGAAACAATAGCAAACAACAGAAAAAGAAAAAAGAAATTGCAATCGACAGCTTCTATCCAGGCAATGAACAAAGAGCAAATGGAGCAGAGGATCAAGAAACACCAAGCAAAAACACAGAAACTCCATCAAATTGGACACAGGCTTTGGAAGAACTCAAGTACAATTCAAAAAACAATTAAGAGAGGCTGAAGACCACTGAGAAAAGAACTTAAAAAGCAAAATAAATCATCTGGAAACAGAAAATAGTGCCTTGAAAGCCAAAATTAATCAGCTTGGAAATGAGGCAAAGAAGATGACCTCCAAAGAAAATCAGACCAGAAGGAGGTTGACCAAAAATCTAGGGATGAAATTCAGTCTTTAAAAACTAGAATCCAACAACTAGAAGCAAATGACTTCACAAGGCAGTAGGAAACTATAAAACGAACAGTGTCGGGGACCTCAGAGCTGTGGGACCTGGGCTCTCTCAATCCAAGTGCTCCAATACCACCAATGGGGTTTTCAATGTCTCTACCTTGGCATTCTCTTACGGGCTCTCTGCCTGTGGACACAATCTTGCAGGCTACATATTTCCATCTCTGGTCAAGCTGGGAAGTACTGACCCAGGCTTTGTTTAGCATGGGAGGCTAGGGAGGGAAAGGGTTCTTTCCTATTCCCTGAGGGCTGCCAGCTAACTTTTTGTGCCATTTTGGGAGTAGAATCTATTGCTTAATGTGGTTTATCATTTAATTTCTTAATAGTTTTCTCTGTCTGGTACAAACTTCAGGGTTTTGCTGAGATAGGTATGTGAGAACTCAGTGGCTTGCCTCTCATTCAGGCAGACATCTTGGCAAAAAGTCCAGAAACATTTGTATTTTATCCTAGAAATGACAGGGAACCATTCACTGAAGCATCATAAGCCTGGAAATAACCTGGTTAGACCTCTTTAGCAATATCACTTCAATAGCTAAGTTGAGAATGGGTTGAAATGGAGATAGGCTAGGTGTAGAGAGACCCTCTGGAAGGCTCATTCCATAGCACAGGCAGTATGCGGACCATGGTCATGCGGATGGGAGGGAGAGGGCAGGAAGACAAAAAGGAATGTGGAAAGAGAGGAGCCAAGGCTGAGCAACTTTTGGGAGATTAGATGTGGGTAGTTGGGTGAAGAATTGAGAATGACTTAAAGAAAGGTGGTCCGCTTTCCTGACAGAAATCGAGACGTAGGAGAGGGATGGTTTCTGGGGAAAAAGAGTCCTCAAGAAGCGGTGGTCAGCGGTGTGCAACAGTACAGAAAGGTCAAGAGTGAATAAAGGAGCCTTGGCAGCCTTCAAAAAACAGTTTCCTTTCATTGCTAGATCTAGAGGTGGATAAGCAAATGAGAAGTGAGAAAAAGTTGAAGGTGAGGACAGTCTTCTCCAGGAGTTTGGCTGTGCAAGAGAAGAGAGAAATAAGCCAATGTGGAAGGGATATTGTAGGGTTAAAAGACATCATAGTACGGGAGCAGCTAGGTGGCTCAGTGGATGGAGAATCAGGCCCAGTGACAGGAGGTCCTGGGTTCAAATCTGTCCTCAGACACTTCCTAGCTGTGTGACCCTGGGCAAGTCACTTAATTCCCATTGCCTAGTCCTGACCAGTCTTATGTCTTGGAACCAAAACACAGTATTGATTCTAAGGTGGAAGATAAGGGATTAAAAAAAAAGCATCATAGAATAGAAAGTAGAGGAAGTCAGTTTGGTCTTAGCTTTGGTATGCTGGGCAAGTCATCTTCTTTATACCCCTTTTTCTTCATGAATAGTTCTCACCATTTACCTCACAAGTTGTGGAGAAAGTGCTTTGAAAGCCTCAGAGTACTCTGCAAGGGTGAATTGTCATCATGATCTTCTTTATTATTGTTATCCTGACACAAACAACAATTCTTGCCTGAGAAAAGGCAAATATTATTTTGTTTCCATTGGCAAGTATTCCCTGCTTTGGACCTAGTAGTAGATGTTTCAGTCCAAAACAGAACGAAAAGTGATTCAAACCTGCTAATCAAATCTCTGTCCTCAATAGTAGCCTAATACTCAGAAAGGCATAGAAAGAATCATAAAGCATTTGGACATTTATCCCTGAGAATGGGTATGAAGATCTGTTCTGAAGCAGTTGGCAGGCAGAAGTGGGAGCATCGGTAGTCTTGGTAACGTCTGTTTTCTCGTTCTTGCGGAGGATAATAACGAGAGAGCTCATGTCCCAGATAAAGGAACAACCACTTGATAGGGAAGGGGCCCCTCTGGTCACAGAGCTGAGCTCTACCTAAGTATAGGAAAATAAGAGGAGGAATGGCTGCTGGTCTCCCCCATTCCCCAAAAGGAATGCTGTACATGTTTCTGGAAGAAGAAAAAAAGCTTCATCTCCCCAATTCTGTATGAATTCTTCTCCTTTCTCCTACATTCTTGTGACATTGAGATATTATTTGACTAGAACCTCTCTCCGCAGTCATGCCGATCTCTTGTTTGCCAACTTGAATGGCTTTTTCCCAGGCCTCACCTTTCTTGCTCTCTCTTCAGTCTTTGATTGTCAGTCACCCTGCTCTTTATTTCATAACACTACTCTGTCCTGGTTCTCTTCCTGCCTCTTTTTGCTCCTCTGTTGACTCCTGGGTGAGCGTCCCCCAAAGCTTTGTCCCAGGCCCTCTCTCTTCTCTCTACCCACCCCCCAGGCTGCCAGCTCCTGCATTATGCCATTTCCCTGGTATGATCTCCTCAGTTTCCATGGATTGTGTTCTATATGCTGATGATTTCCAGATCTACTTCTCCAGCCTTAACTCCTCTTTCAATCTCCAAATCCTTCTCTCCAGCCATCTAGTAGACATTTCAAACTGGGTAACTCACAGATATTTTAAATTCACTATGTTCCAAACTGAACTTAATATTTTTCCCCCCGAACTTTCCTCACTTCCTGACCTTCTCTTGCTGTCCGGAGCACTACCGTCTTGTCTTCCCAATCACCCAGGCTCCTGCCCCAGAGCTCATTCTTGACCTCTCGCTCTCTCCCCCCATACCCAGTCTTTTGCCAGGTCCTAATGTCTCTCATTTACACCTCTCTTCTTCCGTGACTCTTCCAAAGGCCCTAGAGAGGGCTTTTGTGGCTCCTGCCTCACCTGTTCCCCACTTACATCCACCCTCTCCCCAGTCACCAGTGTTCTCCCTAAAGCCTGGCTCCCTCCCCCATTCAGGAAGCACCACCAGCTCCCTGTCATCTCCTCTGAGGTCCCAAGCACCTCCTAGCCAGGCACCCACACTCCAGCTCCTGACTCCAAGCTTTTTTTTTTTTTAAAGAAACACTTACCTTCTGTCTTAGAATCAATACAGAGTATCCATTCCAGGGCAGAAGAGGCCTTAGGCAGTGGGGTTCAGTGACTTGCCCAGGGTCACACAGCAGGAAGTGTTTTGAGACCAGGACCTTCCTCTCCAGCCCTGGCTCTGCCCACTGAGCCACCCCAGCCTGGAGTACTCTTCTTCCTCATCTGCCTCTTGGCTTCCTTCAGGTTCTGGCTAAAAATCTCACCTTTTCTGGAAGTCTTTTTCCCTTCACACATACCTTCCTCCTATCAATCATCTCCCATTTCCCTGGCTGCATTCTATTTGTCCATAGTTGTTGGCCTGTTGTCTCCATTCAGCCGTGAGACCCAGGAGAGAGGAGATGTGCTGCACAAGATGCCCAAGATGGGGGAGCTGCTTAGTTTTCTGACCAGAGGTTCCCTTCAGTGTGGTGTTCAGTGGGATAGTAATAGTACAGCCAGGGAGAGATCGCATGAGCATTTTCCCTATTTTATAGATTAAGAAAGGAATGCTCAGGAAGCATGCTGGCCCTCATCCTCTCTCCTGGGCTGTTGCAGTTCTTTTCTCATGGATCCCCTTTGCCTTGTCTCTCTCTGCTCTGGTCTATCTTCCACTTGGCTGCCAAACTGGTCTGTCTGCACTGCAGTTCATCACACATCTCCGGCCATTTGCCTGGCTGGCTCTCTAGTGCCCAGGATGCTCTCCCTCCCTCCCTGGCTCCCCTCAGGACTCCACTGGGGTCACTTTGTGTGAGAGGCGTCCCCTCAGTAGTGACCCTTTAAGCCAGCTTGATGCTACTTGGGTGGGGTTCTTCTTAGGAGGTTCTAGAGTCCTGGATAGCATGGTCCTTCTTCATGCACTCTCCTCTCCTGGAGGGAAAGCTGATTGGGAATAGCAGCGAGGGCCTAGCACAGGCTGAATAATCAATGATGGACGGACTTGCCCCCAGCCTTGACCTCCGAGCCCAGCTCCTTCCCTTCCACCACGCCAATGTTCACTCTTAGAACTAAGGGAAGCTGAAGCTGAGGCTCTGTTTTCTGTCAGTATCTCCAGGTTTGCCGGAGTTCCGGAGGAATTCCTAACCGCATGGAAAAACTGGTACGTAGGGCAGCCTTCCTAGCGGGAGGGGGGAGGAGGGGCTTCATGGGTAACAGCACTGCCCTTTCTGCTCTACAGGTTAAGCTCTCAGGCTCCCACCTGACGCCCCAGTGCTATGCCTTCATCTCTTATGTGCAGGTAAGAGACCAGAAATGGATTCCTCTGAAACGGGGCATGACAGGGATGACAAAGCTAAGATCTACAATATACCAGATATCCAGCATGGATTTCTTTCCTATCCACAGAAGGAAGTTAGATACGATGATTTCCCAAGTTAGCCACAAAACCGAGATCAGAACAGAGCCCCCAAGTCTCCCGTCTCCTGCTGGGCACTCTGGGACAGTGATGGCAAACCTTTTAGAGGTGGAATGCCGGGCCCCTCCCTCCCTGAGACCTAATGCCACTGCTTCTCACATCAGAGAGAGGAAGAACTCCCCTTGGGCTGCTGGGCAGAGGGGTGGGGGCATGTGAAAAAATATTTTCAGGCACCATGGAGAGGGGAAGGGGAGCAGCTCTGCCAAATCCCTCTGCCTTTCTAGTAATGAACTGGGGACAGTTATTACATTATTATCATTACATGGGGGGGACGGGGACAGGCATGTGCCATCTTTGGCACCCATGCCATAGTTTCACCATCACTGATCTAGGAACATCCCTACAAGACACTCTAAGAAGCTTTCCAAGAAAGTAGACATTTCTCTGCATTCATAGTTTGTACTCTGCAAGAATCCTTTCATTTGGAAAAAAGCATTTCTTGTGGAGTATTTAGAGTGGGAAAAGAATATATACTTGGGATGGGTGACGCAGTGATCCTAAAACCCCTAGAAGCCTAATGAGAATATGAGCAAAGGGGCAGTGAGGAAGGCATTATGCAAGAGGGCAGCTAATGAGCCGGATCTCCCACATGGAGCTGGGCTTTGGTTCCTCAGTCCAGCTGAATACAGACAGAGAACCCTTCTCTGTGCCCTCTGCATGCTCAGAGGCAGAGGCCTGGAGGGACAACCTAATGAGCATTTTGCTTTTGATTCCTTTAGAACATCCAGAATGAAAGCCTAAGCTTTGCAGGAGAGAAGAAGAAGGAGAAAATTGCTGCTGTTTCCACAGCCATGGTGAGCTTCTGCCAAAAGGGTTAAATCCTGATGTGCTTTAGTGATTCATTCAGCCCTCAAACATTTTACAGTGATCTAACTTGCATTTATTTTTTGTTCAATTGAAATATCTCCATTTAAGGTTAAAAACTTTTTGCAAAAGGTGTGGGACATCCAGATAATTCAGTGGTTAGAGCACCAGATAGGAGGGGCTGGGTTCAAATTTAGCCTCAGACACTTCCTAGTGTAAGGATTTGGGGAAGGGGAATAAGGAACAGTTTGTAACAGGGAATGGATGAAGTGAAGGGACAGAGGGAATAAGGATGGCAGGTGAGGTAAAGGGAGAGATAATCACTGGGCTGAGAGATGATCTTAGTATTCTCCCTTTCCCTCACACTCAACCCACAAGAGAGGTACCCCTGAGCTGATGTTAAGGCAGGATGAACAAGGGCAGTGTCTCAATGAGAAGACTTCTGGGGAATAATGGAATTTACTCTTCTCAAAGCTTGGCTGGTATTTGATACCCCAGAAGTCCCACTTGTCTGGCAACCTGACTGTCCTTGTTGGCTTTTGTTGTTTTGTAGCCAAGGCTAAATGGCTAGCCCTAGCCCACCACCCTCTCTTTCTTTGTTCTTCTATGATTTGAATCTGACTGCAAGTTCCTTCAATATAAAGTTGTTTAATAGTTCAAGTAATAAAGAAGGGGGGGGATAGGTTTGTGGGAGTAGGAGACCCTACAGGTTGTCTTTGTTTCTACTTCATCTGATGGCTCAGCCTAAGCTTCTCTTTCTCCTTCCTCTCTAATCACTGTCACTCTCCTAAACTAAACAGATGTCAAGTGTCCTTCCTGGAAATGTCAAGGGATGGAAAGGGTCTTCAGGGTGATCCTGTGAAGTTTAAGGGATCAGCCCCTTTCAGAAGCAGTTGTTATTTTGTTCTTCCTTTAGTTGATGCTCTCAAGATATCAGGAATCTTCTCTCTTCAGGGTAAGGGAAATGGAGGCAAGGCTTTGTCACCACAGGTCGGGATCTCCAGCTCGGGTCCTAGCTCCTCTCTCACCAGAGTTCAGAGGGCAAAGACCTTTTTTTTCAGCCTATTCTCTCCCACAAGCCTCTTCTGCTCCAATTGCTACTCCCCCACCCAGTACATTCTAAATGATGGTTTCTCAGACTCCATTTTCCTTTCCACACTAGCTGTGACCTCTGGGGCAAGTCACTTTCCCCCAGGTACCTGGCCCATGCTTCTCTTCTGTTTTAGAGTTGATACTAAGGCAGAAGGTAAGAGTTCTAAAAAGAACAAAAATTAAAACGTAGGTGTCAATTTTTCTTGCAGAAAAGGTAGAGATATCAAGCTCTGTTCTGTGGGTCAATGTGTAATGGCCATCAGAAGTCCTCTGTTCTCACCTTCCCTCCCAACATTCTCATTATCTAGAGGAAACTGGGACTGAGAAGTGAGTTTGCCCTAAGAGATTTAACTTGAATTTAGGTCTCCTTTCTCCAATTTGGTGCTCTTGCCCTTTACCACTTGGTCAGGGAGACGGGCAAGCAATCACTTGCCTCTACACATGATGCCTGAAGGATCGTGGGATCTTGGCAAAGCACATCTGTCCATGGAACTGGAAAAGGAGGTATGAGTGCTGAAGAGGCTTACAATTCCAATGGCCAAAGCAACCAAAGACATTTGCAGATAGTAAAATGGACCTACCACAACCCATTCTTCAAGAGCAAATCACTTTGGAATAGTATTTGACAAATCCTGAATTCATCAACAAGGTTTGCAGCTCCACCTGGTTAAAGCAGCTTTAGTTTATTTTGTTCTGGTATCTGAGGTAATATTAACTCCCCACTAATGGACTGGAGGGCTCATATGCCACAAAATGTTGGTTTTAATACCTGTCTTCTCTTTTCTTTATAGGCTAGGGTTCTTCGGGAGACCAAGCCCATTCCTAACCTAATCTTTGCCATTGAACAATATGAGAAATTTCTTATCCACCTTTCTAAGAAGTCTAAGGTAATTGCAATCTTAGTACTGAATGGCAACAAAAAAATGTAAAGCAAATTGAGCAGATAATACTTAGCATTTATGTAGTTTTGTGAAGTGTTTTACACATCTCATTTAATTTTCACAACAATCCTTGGAGGAAACTTCTATTACAGTTGTATCTCGCTATATTGTGGTTCACTTGTCGCAGCTTCACTGTGGTTTTTTTTTTCTTAATATATATCTAATTCTGTATGGCGGAGTTTTCACTATATCCCAGGATTTGGGGGGTGGGGGGCAAAAACCACCAGTTTATTGAATGAAAAATCCAACAGCAACTCACCCACCCACCCACTGCCCAACCAAGAGAGCAGCTGTGCCTAGTCAAGAGGCTTTGGACTGCAGGACTGAGTTACATGCCCCAGGGGGCACAGGAGGGCTAAGAAGGGAGACTGCCTTTCTGTGCAAGCCTCTGGGATGGGGACAAGCTCAGGGGCAGGAAGGGGGTCTCAGTGGACAGAACACTGACTGGAGGGCCAAGGCCTGTAGCCCCCCCTCTGAGTGGGAGAGGGGGAAGCTAGGACTCAGATGTGCTTTCACCACGAGGAGGAATGAGACCTGTGGACATACAGCTAGGCTGGGGCAAGAACAAAGGGTGGAGGGATCCTAGCAGAGACTCGTTTGATCTGGGAGGCTGCCCACAGAGGGAGAAGGGAGAAGGAACAGGTGCTGGGGTGGGAGCCTGGGGGAAGGCAGGACTAGGCTAGAATGTGGGTGAGCAAGAGTGTTGGGAGCAGAGAAGCCAGAGGACAGGGCCTGGCGCACAGGGGAGTCCCATCGAATGATGAGAGAACAGGCCAGAGCAGGGTGGTGGGAGCAGAAGCCAAAGAGTTCTCGAAGACACACACACAACATCAACAGGACACTTATGGGGACGCTGGGCAGGGCCCCTTGAAGTGGGGCCCAGGGACAGAGGGGCCCTTTCCTGTCATGCCCAGCTGGCCAGGAGACCAAGAGGCTGAGCCCCCGATTGCCCCTTTATGCTGGCCAGCCAGCTGGCTCTGTCCCTTTGGCCTCAGGCCACCCCTCTGTCCCCCTCAGGAAAGCTGAGCTGACTTGAGACAGAGATGACATGGGGGGGGGGGGGGGTTGGAACTAACTCCCAGCCAATAGCTGGAGACCCATGGGTGTCCCTCACCAGCGCTGTGTTCTATATCTTGGGCACTGATTGGCTCAGTGACTATAGATAGCGTTGGTCTGCTCTCCCACTACTTTGCAGATTTTCACCTATTGCTAGGGTGTCTGGGACATAACTCCAGCGATAGGTAAGGGATTACTTCATACTCATTTTACAGATAAGTAAACTGAGGCTGATAACAGTGAATAGACTCAATCAGGGTCACAAAACTATTAAATATCTGAGACTGGATTTGAACTTTGGTCTTTTTGAATTCAAAACCATCCTCCACTAGAAGGAACCAAAAGACCAATAGTGTACATACGTACAGTATGATTTTAAAAGCTCTGGAGGAGAGGACACTTAGGTAATGGAAAAACTCTACTGTTACAGGTGAACTTAATGCAGTACATGAAGCTCAGCACCTCCAGAGACTTCAGAATCAATGGGGACATCTTGGACACAGCTCTCCAGGAGCAAGAAATTGATGCTGAGAATGAAGGAGTGGCCGATCAGGTAAGCTGTCTTTTCTCTCTATCATGTACAAAGTGTGTGTTTGGAAACTGTTTCAAAGCCCAGGTAAACAGCTGAGAGGGAATAAAGATTTGCAAAAACGTTTGCCTCCCAACACTCCTTTGAAGTAGGTGGTACAGGCACCATTTACAAAGGAGAAAACTGGGCCTCAGAGATGTTGGGAGTCACTGACTCAAGCCAAGTACCTCCTGCCTGTCCCACACACCTGCCACCTGCTTTCGCCCTAAATTAGGAAGCCTAAAGAACTAGGAGAGGAGCATTTCCTCCAAAAAAGCAGGACTGATACAAGCTTTGATAAAAGTTTCCATTTCATAATTTTATTGAACATCATTTCTCTCTCCTTCCAGACTGCTGCATCTGAGCCGAGAAAAGACAGTCAAGAGCCAGCCAAGAAGAAGAGGAAAAAAAAATGAAATCCCTGAGGCTACCGTGTGACTTCTGATCGCTCTAGGACCTATAATGCCTTATTCCTTTTTGGCCTTCAGACTGTGGCCACAGCACTGTGGTTCTGAACCCACCAAAATGAACTCTACTCTTCTTGGCATAATGGAATGCCTTATATAGCAGCACATAAATATTTATCTATAATAAATAATTTCTTTTTTTTTCCTCCTTCTTTTGGACAAATGACTAACACAAGCCCTGTTTCAGACAGGGAGAAGGTAGGTAGGAACCTTCATCAGTGTTAATGTTCCACAGGAACAAATGAGATGCCTTCAGGTCATGGCATGTTCCAGGCTTAGCTTCTTTTCTCCAAGGAGCCTTTGGTGAGTTTAATTATTTGATAAATATCCAGTGCTTCACCTAAAAGACAATTACAGTTAGTTAGAGGGACTTGTCTTGTGACTCAGGAATGATTAAAAATAGGACAGCAGAGTGGCTAAGAATGTTAGTTCCCCAAAACAGCAAGGTTCTATCCAAATATGGTTTCATTTGGCAGAATGAATCATATTTCATTTTTTTTAATTATTTTTTTTATTGAAAAAACCTCCTAAACTTAATTCAGCTGTAATATCTGCATTCTTTAGGTAGAAATGGGAGGACACCATGCACTCACCTTGGGGGATCCCATATCTCCTTTCTAGTCCAGTTGGGTTGGAAGGCGTCTTACAATCCATCGTCACTTCCTTCCTCAAGCATCGGTCAATATCAACTGCACTGAAAAACGCCACAGACTGGGGCAGATCATTCAGACCTAGTTTATAGGCAAACATGCATCTGAAAGAGACCAAATATTCTTTTAAGTGGACAATCCCCCAAGTCAAAGACTGACAGAAACCATCACACCTCTCTATTTTGCTCTCAAGCCATTAGATGTATGGTTTTCCACAGAATCCTAATACCAGCCATCCAAAGGGCAATAGGTTCCCCTAAACCTAAACTCCACTGAGTTAACCAAATTTAGCTTTTTTAAAGAAGGGTGAAAAAACAAGTACCTCAACATGAATGAGCAATATAGTTTAATAATTGTCATATTCCTCTAATTTAACCTAATCAATATCAAAAACTCACATGAAAGAACAATTTTCTTTTTAAAAAATCAGTCATCAAAACACTGAGACCAGCAAAGTTCCAGAGTTATGTACCAGTATGTAAATAAACTGATTTTGCTCAGATTAGTGTTCTTGTTTATTCATGTACAGATTCAACTACCATTCTTGGATTAGAAAAACAAAGGCTTTTTCTAAGACTCCTTTAACCAGGATTCGATTGGTAAAACAGCCGAAAGAGTTAAAATGCTACTCCAGTGACACCTCATAGAATGGAGATGACTGGGTTATCCAAGGCTATGCCAAAAGAGCCAAAGCCCTTTATATAGAAGGTTCTAGCATGCTTGAAAGACTTGAAGTTAATATCATCACTGATGGGCTGACTACTTAGTGATAAATTATTTACTTCATCGGTTGCCATGCCTTCTGCAGTGACTAATAGAGTGGCATAAAAGGACTGGGGGCAGTGCTAAGAATACAGTTTCTATCTATAAACTATACTGTATCAATGTGTTTCAATGAAAGAGATGACCAAGTAAGTAAAAGGTAATTGGTGGAATTGAATCATGTCAATCTTAACTTCATTATGAATCATGAATTTGGGTGGGAAAAAATATCTATTTCAACATAATTGGTTTCTATTGTAAACCCATGTGTTTGAATTTGTGCATTTAAAAACATTATTGGTCTTTGTGGTGGCCAAAAATTGGAAAACGAGGGGATGCCCTTCAATTGGAGAATGGCTGAACAAACTGTGGTATATGTTGGTGATGGAATACTATTGTGCTAAAAGGAATAATAAAGTGGAGGAATTCCATGGAGACTGGAACAACCTCCAGGAAGTGATGCAGAGCAAGAGGAGCAGAACCAGGAGAACATTGTACACAGAGACTGACACACTGTGGTACAATCGAAGGTAATGGACTTCTCCATTAGTGGCAATGCAATGTCCCTGAACAATCTGCAGGGATCTAAAAAACACTATCCACAAGCAGAGGATAAACTGTGGGAGTAAAAACACTGAAGAAAAGCAACTGCTTGACTACAGGTGGAGGGGATATGACTGAGGAGAGACACTAAATGAACATTAATGCAAATACCAACAACAGGGAAATGGGTTTGAATCAAGAACACGTGATACCGTGGGCTATGGGAGAGGTGGGGGGGGGGGGGGGGAAGAAAATGATCTTTGTTTCCAATGAATAGTGTTTGGAAATGACCAAATAAAAATTAAAAAATAATAAAAACATTATTGGGAAGAATCCATGAGACAAAATAGGTTAATATAAATGAAATACACAAATGAAACCAAAAGATAAAATTTGAAGCTAAACAAGATGACAAAGGTTCTCCCTGGATGGGCAAATAAAACTTGACAGGAGATTTCATCTTGCCCCAAAGGGCAGAATCAAGAACAACAGGTGGAAGTTGTAAGGGGGTCCATTTAAGTTTCATGCCAGGAAAAACTCCTTAATAGAGCTGCCCAAAAGTGGAACAGGCTGCCTTGAGAAGTACCAAGTTCCCTGCTCTGTCAGTCTGAGTAGAGGCTAGATGACCAGCTGATGAATATGGCAAAAATGGGGATTCCTTTGGGGTATGGGCTGTATAAATTGGCCACTGAAGCCCTCTCCAATTCTCAGATTCTAATTGTATAATTTCCTGATACTGGTTGAGACGATAGAGTTAGTTTCACAATGGCTCTGTGGCCCTAAATGGACTTGTTCTGTTAAGTCAGAAATACGAAGGTCCGAAGTTCCATCATTTTTATTAACGCTGACTCCCAATTGTGCTAAGTTGTGGAATACCATGTCTCAAAAATAAATGGAGAAGTGCAAGTGTGCATGAAGGTCATATTGCCAACAGAGAATTACACAGGAGAAGCAATACGCTGTTGGAGGGAATAGCCATCTTGAGATCTCAGATCTCTCAAAGAATTAAACTTACAATGGTAACATAAAGGAGGTTTGAAGCAGCAGAAATAGAACAATGACAAAGGTGGACATGAAATTAATCTCACACCCAACTGTTTAAATATTCCTATCACTCACTTGCCTGTGTCTCCTGTGAATTTAGGTCCTCTGACTAAATCCAGAACTCTCTCTACCTGTGCCATTCTCATTCTATCCAAAGTATAGGTTGATTGCATTTGGAAGTTTTAATCAGGCTTTTCATAGGATCTCTCCTTCCTTTTCAATAAAATGTTGGCATATAAGTTATAATTAACTTTATGTTGGTGGGGTTTGGGAGGGGGGCAAATGATTGATGTAGAATGATGTGAATAGAGTACCTAGATTTTAGCAAAGTATTCAATAAGTTGTCGCCTACTCTTCTTGTGGAGAGGATAGAGAGATAGTAGTATCAGCTAGAGCCACAGCTGGTTAGATGGCCAAACTCAGAGGAATTATGTAGCGTTGGCGTGACAAGAAGTCTCCAGTATAGTGCCCCTGAGACCTTCACTTGGCCATGTCTTTTAGACATTTTTATTAGTGACTGATAAAGGGGTAGATAATATGCTGATCAGATTTGCACGATTGGAAGGAATCTATAACATACTGGATAACTAGTCTGGAACAGGTATTCCTAATTGGCATCCATGAAGTTACTTTTTAAAAATTGGATTTTAATAGAATTGGTTTCTTTTGTAATCCCATGTTTCCTGTGTATTTCATACATTTAAAAACATTATTCTGAGAAAGGCTTCACTGGCTTCACCAGAATGTTAAATGTGTCCATGGCACAAAAAGTGTTAAAAACCTCCTTGAACCCTGGGCTTAAAAGACAAAGACAAAATTCAGTAAGAAAAAGTACAAAGCAATCAACTCACAAATCCAAGATAGAAGGGACATGCATAGTTCTGAAAATATCTGGGAATCTCAGGGATCTATTATTAGCACAGTATGTCAGGAGTGCAAATATCAAAGTTGGGACGTCCTGGGTTTGTATCTGGCCTCAGACAGTTTCTAGCTATGTGACTTTGAACAAGTCGCTTAATCCCCATTGCCTAGCCCTTACTAAGACAGATGATACGGGTTGAAAAAAATTATTTTAAGTGTAATGTGGCAGCCAAAAAAACCAACGCAGGCCTGGGCTGAATAAGCAAGAGCCTAACTTCCCCATGGACATGACTATGCTACTGTCCCCAGAGTTTGTGCTGGGTTCTGGGCACTATAGTTAATTCGGACATTGATAAAATGGAGTTTCTAGAGGAGAGCAAACTAGGAAGTTGAAGGGCATTAAATCCATGTCAGATGAGAACTCGAAGAGGGAAATGGGAATGCTTAACTTGGAGAAGACCCAAAGGGGACAGAAGTATCTTTATTCAAGGGGCTATTATTACATGGAGGGGGATTAAATTGATTCTGTGGCCCCAGAAGGCAGAACCAGGGGCAATGGGTGGAAGTTGGTAAGGGAGGCCCACTTTGCTCATTTAGAACTCCTGTCAAAAAGGAAAATGAAATAAATCCAGCATGGTTTATTCTTGAAATGATGCTTGCTCTTGTGTTATGTTCACATACACAGCTGTACATGGTAGAGCTAAACAAAAATGGCAGAGACTTAACACTGCTATCACGCTGTACAACAGGAATCCACACAAGACACTGATCATCGCAGGCTATCCCTAAACATGTTTTCCTCAGAACATACAAACTAATTCACATAGGAAGCACTACAAAAACGTGCTCTGGTTGCACAATTCTGCTCCAACACCAATCATAGAGCGGAACATCCGTTCAGTTGATTGTTGGAAAGGTCAGGGAGCAGGGTAGGGAATGCTGCATACTGCCAGGCTCAGGCAATACAACGACCGACTCTGCTTAACTGTTTTTCTTTGTTGTTGTTACTGGAGGAGGAGACTTTCTGGAAATGACTGATAGGAAGAGGGAGGGCACCAATACACTTTAGGGTAAATGATTCAATAAATGGGAAGTCGCTCTTCGGCTCCTGGAACCTTACCTTGTCAAAAGGTTTGTGATCTGCAAGGCAAGGGCTGCACGGTAACGATCTTTTTCTGTAACCAGGTAGCGGACCTCGTCGTGAATGCTGATACAAAAACGGCCACTGATGTCAAATTCTTCAAACAGCCACTTCATGGCCACCAGCATGAGATGCAGGTAATCCACAGCTGAACTCTGTACCACCCAGTTCACTCGGCTGGTCACAAACTGCAGCGAGGGAAGACGACAAATGAGATGGTGGAAGTTACAGAGAATGCCAAGACCCAAAATCCCCGGGCACAGTCTGTGGAACTCGGTCCCACAAGGAGAATCACATCTGTGTGGCGCTCTCGCCACAGGTCCCCACGTGGCACTTCTCCCAGTGCAGTGAGGCTGCTCTGCCTCCAGGACATGATCCATGTGTGTCCAGGTGAAGGAGCCATACTGGCCTGTGACAAGAAAGCAGACTCACCTCCCCTTGGACCACTGCAGGCTCCAGGGCACGAGAAATCTGGCAGCCCAGCACAGGAGTCCTAGGGGCATCGGACATGGCGATGCTCTCCAATTTATTGAACATTTCTGACTCTGTCCCTCCTGCCCAGGCTCGATCAGCTACTAAATTCCATTTTTTTCTATAAGACCTGAAAGGCCACAAGAAAACAAGTTCTCAAATTTAGTATCTAGCCACAACAAGATCCTGCCACCACTCAAACAGGAACATCTAAAGAAAACTCAACACTCTTACTCTCTGGGGATGCAGTAGGGCAAAGAGATTGTTAGTAATTTTATAAATAGAGAATTAAGGCATATAGTAGGATTATTTATTCAAGATCCTGGGAAACACCAATATCACAAGGAAGGCAAAACTTATCTTATAGTGTTCCCCACATAACACATTTAGATAACTTTTGTTAGTTACAAATAATTTTTAGATATATCATCTCACTTAATCCTATAATAATCATGTGATAGTAGAACTATTACCCCATTTTACAGATGAGTAAATTGAGGCATGGCGAGGTTAAATGACTTGCGGTACTTCCTTTTGCTTACATCATGCTTCTTTGCATCCCATTTATGTACATGTGTCTTTCTCCTTGCACCAAACTAAGTTTCTTGAAAACAAGTCTAAATCCTATCTATATGTCCCAATAGCACCTACCATGGTGCCTTTAACCTAGAAGAAGCTTAATAAATATTAATTTAATTAAGTTGAAAGGCAGATGTTAGTTTTGTAATGCCTTCAAAATGACATCTCATCTGTGGTCCCCTATTCCTGGAGATTTATGCAGATTCCCATCTACTCCCTTTTAATCTATCCTACATACCACTGCCAAATTAAACTTCCTAAAATGATATTTTCATCCTGTCACCATTTCCCTGCTCAAGAACACACCATGGCTCATTATTGCAGGATCAATCCTGGAACTTGAAACCACTAGTTCCATGGCAGCCATTCTTAAGAAGCAGACCCCCTTCTCTTACATCCTGGAAGCTGCTTTCTGGATCTTCCTTAGGTCTTGAAGGGAAACCCAACCGTCTTCTTTCCTGTCCACTTGAATCCCCAGTTCCTTGACTAGCCACTCGCCATCCTTTGACAGTTGATACCTTCAACAAAAAGAAGAGCCAGTTCACAAGGATTTAGTGAGTGCCTATCCTGTGGTCAGCCAATGCTGTGAGAAATACAGTTTTCTTTCCATAAAGGAATTTACAGGGTACCATAAGACATGCAAAAGACTTTCTAATAAAAATAATACATAGATACTTAATAATTTCAAAGTAAACCAGGGAGGAAAGGTCATTACTAAGGATCAGTGACAACCTAGAAGAAGGAGCATGAAAGCTGAAATTTAAAGGACAAATATTGAGAAAAAACAGGGAAAGACATTTCATAAAAGAGAAACAACATGAGCAAAGTTCTGATGACAAAAATATTACATGCCAGGTACTATGTTAATCCCTGTACAAATATCTCATTTGATCCTCAAAACAACTTTGGGAGATAGGCACTATTGTTCTCATTTTACAGATTAGGAAACTGAGGCAAAAATCAGTTAAGTTACCCAAAATCACATAGATAGTTAAAGTGTCTAAGGCTTGATTTGAACTTGGGTCTTCCTGATTTCAGGGCCAGTGCTCTATTCACCATACCACTGTGAACTTTAAAACTATTCCACCCTAATCAGACCGTACTTTAGAAGATCTGATTTAGCTTGTTTCCTAATAAATAACAATAGAGATACTTGGACTAACAGAATCAGGTCTTGGGAACCCTGAATTTCTCCACCCTCCTTAGTTTAACAAGATTAGGAAGGTCTGCACCAAACTCAAGATTTAATTATCTGAGGAAATGGCCTTCAACAGACATGTGCAGAAAAAGCGGACAGACCCCTGGGCTGTCCTAAGTCAAGCTAAGCTATCATTGGTACAGATGAGACACAGGAAAGTGACATAAAACTGTCTAAAGCACGTCACTTCCTCTCTCTTCCTCTTTCCCTAGAGAGGTGACTCTGGCTGGCAGCTTGCTAGGCGTTCCGACAATCTTGGAGTGGTGGCAGTTATTTTGTCTGGGTTTGGCAGTGAGTTTGCCCTGGAGCTGATTTCAGGTTAGGGCATGTTGGCTTAGCCCTTTCCTTTTTGGAGTTCAAGCTGACTCCTTCCTCCTTCATACTCCAAAACCTTATCTCCTAATCTCCCTGCTCGGTACTAGCCAGGCAGCTGGAGGGGGGGGGGGGGGGGGGGACCTACTCCTTTCCTTCTTCCTTCTCCTTAATCTCCTCCACTATCAACTAAATCACCATAAAATTTCCAGCTGACTTGGTTGTTTTATTAGGATTTTACAAATAAAATCCTTGGTGACCAAAATAATTATTACATTCAGTCTCAACCATAATTTTAACCTTTACACCACCTAGCTGCCCTAATAAAAAAAGTCATCCCTCCAATTGATAAATGGTTGAAGAATTTGAACAGATAGGTTCAGTGTTTTTTTTTTCCTTACCTTCCATCTTAGAATCAATGCTATTTATTGGTTCCAAGGCAGAAGAGCAGTAAGGGCTAAGCAAGGGGAGTTCAGTGACTTGCCTCAAGTTACACAGTTAGGAAATGTCTGAGGCCAAATTTGAACCCAGGACCAACTTTCTGTTAGCCTGGCTCTCAATCCAATGAGAAAACCTAGGCAGTTTTCAAAGGAAACTACAAGCTATCAACAGTTATGACAAAAATGCTCCAAATCATCAATAGAGAAATGAAAATTAAAGCACTAAGGTATTACCTTCTATATCTATCAGGTTGGCAAAAAAGGAAAATGGCAGAATTTAGAGGGGCTGTGGGCAAATTGATTTAGCCATTCTACAAAGCAATTTGGTATCCAAAAGACACTAAACTGTGTTACTAAACATGACCTCAGACCAATAACAGCAATAACACTAAATCTATACTTGAAAGAGGAAAAAGATGGTATTTTTCTATAAAAGTACTCACAGCAGCTTCTTTTTGAAGTGGCAAATAACTGCAAACTAACGAAGTTCCCATCAGTTGGGGAGTGGCAGAACAAAATATGGTATATGAATATATTGGAATACTACTATGCCATAAAAAGAGACAATGGAAGATGGTTTCTGAGAAACCTGAAAAGACTTTTACAAACTGATGCAAAGTGAGGAGAACAATTTATGCAAGAACATTAAAGATGAAAAACTTAAGAATTCAAATACACACAGTGACCAATCAGGATTCCAAAGGGTCAATGATTGAAACATAATAGCTTCCTCCAGGCAGAGAAGTGACTGACTGAAGATACAGAATGCAAAATTGTACATGACCAGTGCAAGAAATGTGTTTTGTCTGATCATATGTGCATTTGTTACAAGGATTTAGGGTTTTTTTAATGGAAAAAAGAACGTGGGAGAGAGAAAATAAATTCTTGATGTTGAAAATAAATAAATCTTAATCCCTCTTTAATACTTATTCAAAATATATTGTCCAGATGTGGAATCAAGATGACCAAAGTGAGAGGCTGCAATTTTACCTTAACTCCCCCCAAAACCTCCTCCACAACAACCTATAAAGCAGATCAGCCTGAATTCTGATTTGGAAAACCAAGAAAGTCCTAGGAAGTCATTTTTCCAGCACAGGGAAGCACAGGAAGACAGAACTCTGGACACCAGGGATTAGACATGGGCTCAGCACAAGAACAGAGCAGCATCAGATGGAAGGGGCACCAGACTGTGTCAGATGCAGATCAAAGCACATTTTTTTTCACGTTTGTTTATTTATGGTTTTATTTGGGGGGTTTGGTTTTATATGAGAATTCTCTTACAAAAATTACCAATATAGAAGCATGTTTTGCATGATAATATATTATTACACATATTAATAATATGACCCAAATCAAATTGCTTACCATCTCCGAGATTGGGGGGGGGGGGGGAATTTGGTAAGCAATTTGATTTAGGACAGTTTGGATTTTATAATTTCAGAAATATATATTGAAAATTGTTATTTGGAAAATAAAATATTTTTGAATATAAAAACACACACACAGTTGAGCAGAAAAATTCATCTTACCCAAAAGGGAAGAAGGGAGTTAAAAGAAGGGAGGAGAGATAAAAAAGAGGGTAGATTAAGGGAGGCAGGAGTCAGAAGCAAAATAGATTCTTAAGGAAGGGATAGTAAGAAAAAAGAGGTATAAGAATAGGATGGTGGGAAAGATACAGCAATCATGCATGTGAATGAATAAACTTACCCATTAAACAGAAGAAATGTAGCAGAATGGATTCAAAACCAGAATCCAACAATATTGTTGTTTAGAAGAAACACACTTCCAGGGGTGGAGGGGATATGACTGAGGAGAGACTCTAAATGAACACTCTAATGCAAATACCAACAACATGGAAATGGGTTTGAATCAAGAACACATGTGATACCCAGTGGAATCGCGCGTGGGCTATGGGAGAGGTGGTGGGAGGGGGGGGAAGGGAAGAAAAGAAAATGATCTTTGTTTCCAATGAATAATGTTTGGAAATGACCAAATTAAAAAAAAGAAGAAAAAGAAAAAGAAACACACTTGAAAGAGAAAAATATACAGAATTAAGAGACTAGAGGGGCAGTTAGATGGCTCAGTGGATGGAGAGTCAGGCCTGAGGAAGGAAGACCTTGGGTTCAAATCTAGCCTGATACTGCCTAGCTATGTGACCCTGGGCAAGTCCCTTAACCCCAGTTGCCTAGCCAAACATTATCAATTCTAAGACAGAAAGTAGGGTTCAAAGAAAAATAGATAAGGGACTAGAGCAGAATCTACTATGCTTCAGATGAAGTAAAAGATGCAAAGGTAGTAATGATGACTTCAGGCAAAGCAAAAGCAAAAAGGGGTTTAATTAAAAAGATTATCAGGAACAAAACTCAGCAGCAAGAGTTGGAACGATAAACTCCATTTAAAATCACTCTAGACAATATAAAATATTTAGGAATCTATCTGCCAAGACAAACACAGGAATTAAATGAACACAACAAAACACTTTTTACACAATTAAAACTAGATCTAAACAATTGGAAAAACATTAACTGCTTCTGAGTAGGATAAGTTAATAAAATAAAGACAATCCTACCCAAATTAATTTATTCAGCACCATACCTATCAAACTACCAAAAAAAATTTTTTTTATAGAATTAGAAAAAATTATAACAAAGTTCATCAGGAAGAACAAAAGATCAAGAATATCAAGAGAACTAATGAAAAAATGTGAAGGAGGAGGGGCCTAGCAGTACCAGATCTTAAATTGCACTATAAAGTAGTGATCATCAAAACAATATGGCACTGGCTATGAGACAGAAGGGTGGATCAATGGAATAGACTAGAGGTAAATGACCTCAGTAAGCTAGTGTTGAACAAATCCAAAGACTTTTGGGACAAGAACTCACTATTTGACAAAAACTGCTGGGAAAATTAGAAAACAGTATGGGGGTTAGATCAACATCTTACACCCTATACCAAGAATAATTCAAAATGGGTAAATGACTTAAATATAAAGAGTGAAATCATAAATAAATTAGGTGAACATATATTAGAATACCTGTCAAATCTGTGGGAAAAGAATTTAAGACCAATTGAGAGGTAGAGAACATTGCAAAATGTAAAATGAATGACTGATAATATCAAATTTAAAAAGGTTTTATACAAACAAAACCAATGCAACCAAAATTAGAAGGAAACCAAGAAACTGGGAGAACATTTTTAAGACACAACTCTCTGACAAAGGTTTAATTTCCCCAATATATAAGAAACTAAGTCAAATTTACAAAAAATCAACCCATTCCCCAATCAAAAAATGGTCAAGGGTCAAGGGAATAGGCAGTTTTCACATGATGAAATCAAACTATCAATAAGCACATGAAAAAGTGTTCAAAATCCCTACTGATTAGAGAAATGCAAATTAAAACAACTCTGAGTTGCCACCTCACACCTAGCCGACTGGCCAATATGGCAGCAAAGGAAACTGATAAATGTTAGAAGGAATATGGCAAAATTGGGACACTAATACATTGCTGGTGGAGTTGTGAATTGATCCAATCGTTCTAGAAGGCAATTTGGAACTATGCCCAAAGGGCTCTAAAAGACTGTCTGTCCTTTGATCCAGCCATAGCACTGTTGGGTGTAGAAAATAAGATGATAATAAAATAATAATAAATAAATAATAATAATTAAATTAAATTAAATTAAATTAAAAAGAGATAATAAGGAAAAAAATAAATAAAAAAATAAAAAAAGATAATAAGGAAAAAAGACTTGTACAAAAATATTCATAGTTGTTCTTTGTGGTGGCAAAAAATTGGAAAATGAGGGGTTGTCCATCAATTGGGGAATGGCTGAACAAACTATGGTATATGTTGGTGATGGAATACTATTGTGCTCAAAGGAATAATAAAGTGGAAGAATTCCATGTGAACTGGAATGACCTCCAGGTATTGATGCAGAGTGAGAGGAGCAGAACCAGGAAAACAACGTATACAGAGACTGATACACTGTGGTAAATTGAATGTAATGGACTTCTCTACTGGCAGCACTGCAATGACCCAGGACAACCCAGAAGAACCTGTAAGAAAGAATGCTTTCCACATCCAGAGAAAGAACTATGGAGCCAGAAATGCTTTGGAAAAATATAAGCTCAATCATGTAAGTGTGATAGGGATGTGATTAGGGTTTTGATGTTAAAAGCTCACTCTACTGCAAATATGAATAACATAGAAATATATTTTGAACAATGATACATGTATAACCCAGTGGAACTGCTTGTTGACTTTGGGAGGTGGGAGAAGAGAACAGGGGAGGGGTATTATGAATCATATAACCATGGAAAATCATTCTAAATAAAAATTAAAAATAAATTTTAAAAAGATTATTAGGACAATATCAATGTTGAACATACATGTACTAAATGGCATTGCTTCCAAATTCTTGAATTAAAAATTAAATGAGTTATAGGAAGAAACAGACAGTAAAAGAGCTCAACTTAGCCCTCTCATATCTAGATAAATCTAATCTTAAAATAAATAAGAATTTAAGAAAATAAACATAATTTTAGAAAAATTAAGATGTAAGACTTCTGGAAAATAATAAATTGGAATAAGCCTATGAATGAAAGTATATTTATTTCTCAGCTAAAAATGGCACCTTTACAAAAACTGGCCATGTTTCAGGACATAAAAACCTCAAAAACAAATATAGAAAAGAAGTATTAAACACATCTTTCCTTGAGTGTAACAAAAAAATTACATTCAATAAAGAGCTTTTGAAGCATAAATTTAAAATTATAAACTAAATAATCAAATCCTAAAGAATGAACAGGTCAAAGAACAAATCATAAGAACAATCAGTAATTTCTTTAAAGATAATGCAGGGGGAAGCTGGGTTGCTCAGTGGATTGAGAACCAGGCCCAGAGAGACAGAAGGTCCTGGGTTCAAACCAGACCTCAAATACTTCCTAGCCATATGACTCTGGACAAGTCAGTTAACCTCCATTGCCTAGCCCTTACCACTCTTCTGCCTTAGAAACAATACATGGTATTGATTCTAAGATGGAAGGTAAGGGGTTTAAAAAATAAAGATAATGCAAACAATGAAACAACATAGAATTCGTGGAATGCAGTCAAAGTACTACTTGGGGAAAATGTAAATCTCCCAATGCTTATATCAACTAAAGAGATAAAGAGTAGATCAACAAATTGGGCATTCAATTAGAAAAACAATTTTAAAACTTTCAACCACACACCAAAATAGAAATCTTGAAGATCAAAGAAAACATAAATAAAATTGAAAGAAAAAAAAGTACTTAATAAAAAATAGCTTTTTTGGAAAAAAAATCAATAAAATAGATAATTCATTGGCTAACCTGACTTTTTAAAAAAGAAAGCACATGACTAATATAAAAAACTAAATGGGTTTATTTACAAACAATAAAGATTAAATAAAAGCATCATTAGGAACTTTTTTGCCCAACTATATGCCAGTAACTAACAATCTAAATGAAATGGATGACCATTTACAAAGATATAAACTGCCCAGATTAACAGAACAGGAAATAGCATATTCAAATAATTCTATTTTAGAAAAGGAAAGTGAACAAGATATAAATCAGTGATAGCAAACGAATGGCATGGGTGCCAAAGATAGCATGCAGAGTGCTCTCTGTGGGATCTTGGCCACCCTCCCTCCCCAACCCCACTCCCAGAGTTTGTTACTAGAAAGGCAGAGGGACTTGAGCAGAGCTGCTCCCTTCCCCCTCTCCACCAAGCCTGATGACATTTTTTCACATCCCTCAGCAGCCCAATGGGAGCCCATGGGGGAAAGGTGGGCAGTTCACAGGCAGCAGAGTTGGAGGGGAACAGAGCGCTCAGGCCACTACCCTCCCTCTCTGTACACTGGCTGAGGCCATTCCTTACTTCATCTGCTCCTCTGCCCCAATGGGAGCACTTCCTGCCTCCCCTATATGGAGTAAGGGAGGGATGAGGCATGCTTAGCACTCAGTGGGGGGATCAGGGATATGGCACACAGTCACTAAAAGGTTCACCATTGCTGATATAAGTCAACTCCCTAAGAACAAAAAAACCCAGAACCAGAAAGATTTCCAAGCAAATTCTGTCAAACATTTAAAGAACAATTAATTCCAGTACTACACAAATGTCTTAAAAAAATAAATAAGATTTTTACCAAATTCCTTCTATGACACAAATATGGTCTTGATAGCTAAACCAGGGAAAGCCAATGCAAATAAAGAAAATCAAAGACCAATTTCCTCAATGAATATCAATACAAAATTGTTAAATAAAATACTAAGAAGGAGATTATAGGAGATATATGGCACTATGACCAGGCTGGATTTATTCCAGGAATTAAAGATTGGTTCAATATTAGGAAAACTATAAGTATAATTGACCACAAAAAATAAGATTATATAAATACATTTTTTTTGACAATCACAACACCCATTCCTGTTCAAAAAAAGCCCAACAACAATTGACTTCATGTTGCTATCATCATTAGGCATAACACAATAATGCATTTTTTTCTTTTTTCTTTTCTTAAATATAAGGCAACTTGCCAACACATAATTTAAAAACCAGTCTTCAGTCACATTGCTTCAGCTCACTAAAGGAGTTTCTTGCTAAAGAACAGTGGGTAGCATACCCAAATCCTCAAATCTTAAATACGGATGTCATCAGCTCACATTTACCCTGAGATGCAAGGAGTACGGGAAGAGAAGGGCAAGAACAGGAGGGAGAGGAGGATCTGTGTGGTACATGGCTAAACTCAGAAACCTTAAAAGAAAAGGAGGGAA
The DNA here is from genome assembly GCF_027887165.1 of Monodelphis domestica. Taxonomy (NCBI): domain Eukaryota; kingdom Metazoa; phylum Chordata; class Mammalia; order Didelphimorphia; family Didelphidae; genus Monodelphis; species Monodelphis domestica. The sequence continues at coordinate 127,318,951 of NC_077227.1, read as the reverse complement.
AAGAAAAAACAATTACCCAACTAGGTGACTAAAAAACTCAAAGCACAGGGCACAGGGAGAAACGTGGAATTTGTTACAAAGAAATGCCATCTAAGTTTTCAGTGATCTAAAACATTTTGAAAGTCTTTAGACAACCAGAAACTACTTGATCACAAAAGGTGAGTGAGTGAGTGAGTGAGTGAGTGAGTGTGTGTGTGTGTGTGTGTGTGTGTGTGTGTGTGTGTGTGTGTGTCTGGAGGTGGTGAAGGGCAAGGGAAGGTTTTTTTCCAAAATCTGTAGGTCTCTAGATTGTTTTTATCCAGATTGTTTTTGTATTAAATAAGTATAACTTAGTGGAATTGCTTTTCAACTGGGGGGGGGGAGAGGAAAGGGAGACAATATGAATCCTATAACCATGAAAAATAAATTTTAAATAAAAAATAAAAACACTAGGAAGCACAGGAATAAATTATAGCCTTTCTTAAATGATAGTCTATGTATCCACTTAAAACCAAGAGCAAGAATTATCTGTAATGGGAATAAACTAGAATAAGATAAAGGTGAAGCAAGGATCATTATCACTATTACAGGCATACCTCATTTTGTGCTTTGTAGATACTGTGTTTTTTATAAATTAAATCTGTGGCAATCCTGCATCAAGCAAGTCTATCAGTACCACTTTTCCAATAGCATGTGCTCACATCTTTGTGACACATTTTGTATTTCTCAAAACACTTAAAACTTTTTCATCATTATTGTGTCTGTTATGCTGACCAGTGATCTTTGATGTTACTATTATAATTATTTTGGGGCACCAAAACTGTGCCCATATGAGATGGCAAAGTTCAACAATGAATGTTGTAGGTTCTGACTGTTCCACCAACCAGCCATTCTCTGTCTCTCCCTCTTCTCTGGTTTCACTATTCTGAGACACAACAACATTGAAATCAGGCCAATTAATAACCCTACCATGGCTTCTTATGAAAGAATCAAACTTCATTGTTGAACTATTTTAAGAAATTGCCACAGATACCCCAACCTTCAGCAGCCACTAATTAGTCAGCAGCCCCTATGAGGCAAGACCCTCCACCAGAAAAAAAGATTACTACTTGCTGAAGGTTCAGATGAGGGTTAGCAATTTTTCAGCAATAAAGTATTTTTTTAACTAAGGTAGATACATTTTTAGACATAATAATACTACTGCACACATAATAACTGTAGCATGGTGTTAATATAACTTTTATATACACTAAGAAGCCAAAAAAATTCATGTGACTTACTTCATGCAATATTCACTTTATTATGGTGGTCTGGAACTGAACCCACAATATCTCTGAGGTATGCCTATTATCATTCAATACTGTACTAGAAATGCCAGCTAGAGCAATAAGACAAGAAAAATAAATTGAAGGACTAAGCATCAGCAATAAGGAAACAAAGCTATCTTTTTTTTACAGATGATGTGGTTTCCTTAAAGAAGCCTAGAGAATCAACTAAAAAACTAATCAAAACAATCTCAGTTAAGTTGCAGGTATAAAATAAACCCACCCAAATACTCAGTATTTTTATATTACCAACAAAAGCCAGTAGGAAGAGTTAGAAAGAGAAATTCCATTTAAAATATACAATAGACAGTATAAAATTTCAAGGGAATCAATTTTTTTAAAATTAGTTTTTTCTGGCAGAAAGCCTAAATAGGTCTCTGTACAACAACATCCACCCATTGTTCCTGGTTCTGCATTCTGGGGCTACAGAATCAAATTAATTCCTCCTCCATGTAATAATAATAGCCCCTTGAATACTTAAAGGTACTCATAATATCCCCTTTGGGGTTTCTCTTCTTCAAGCTAAACACTTCCAGTTCCCTCAACTAATTCTCGAATGACATGGACTCATTATCCTTCAATTCCTAGTTGCTCTCCTCTAGAAACTCTCCAGTTTATCAATGTCCTTCTTAACTATAGGGCCCAGAATTAATGCAAAATTCCAGATGAGGTCAATAGAACAAAGAACTGGAAGCTATGCTTTTCCTAATCCAGCCCAAGACTGCATTTGTTTTTTTGGAGGCCACATTACCATTCTGATTAATACTGAGCTAACAGACCCCTAAAACTCAGATACTTTTCAGAACCTCTGCTGTCTATCCATGTCTCCCCCATCCTGGATTTATGAAGTTGTTTGTATGTTTTTCATACTTTCATACATTCAGTATCCCTACTAAATTTTGTCTTGTTAGATTAAGCCCAATGCTTTAGTCTTTCAATATTCTTTTGAATCCTAACTCTGTCATCTAATATGTTAGCTATACCTCTCAGCTTTATGTCAATTGCAAATCTAACTAGCATATTATTTATCCTTTTATCCAAGTTATCAGTAAAATTTGCTTATTTGGGTATATGATTTGGGGTTTTGGTTTTATATGATTATTCACTTACAAAAATCAATGATATGGAAATGAGTTTTGCATAATAATACAGGTATAAACCAGAAAAAATAATTATTGAAAATTAAATAATAATCAAAATTTAAATTTAAAAAAGACAATGATTGTTTAATATTTAATGTCAGATGTTTTAATCAAGGCTTTTTTTTTTAAATAAAGAAAAGTTTATGGTTAAGTTAGAAAGACCAAGGCAGAATGTCCAGATAATTAGGCAAAACAAACTTTTATTAGGGCCATACTATGTGTCTATAGCCATAGCATATCACTGCCACCTGGTAATAAAATAACTAAATTTCAGGCTCACCATTTTTGGAAGTAAATAACCCTAAAAAGGCAGAATCTGCAAAACTAAAGGCACAAAGTAACAAAAAACATCACACCTTTGAAAGGCATGCCAGCCTCAGATTTCGAATCCAAGCTAGCAGGCTTTCTGTGGGCCTAAGAAAGGAGGGATCCAGGGAGAAAACATAAAGCAATTAGGTACTTTACCAGGGAGCCAATGAATATTGAACTTTAAGTTAGAGGTCTATCAGTTCCAAGGGTTCAGAGAAACAATATGGGGGATAGATGATAAAGGGATAAAAGAAGGTCAAAATAAGGCAGAACTCACCGGCGAAGACCTTTGGTAACAGCATACATCTGCTGAGCTTTTTCTTTGGCTTGCTGTGGTGTCAGGCGATGGTTGAATTGCATCAGCAGTCGCTCAGCAAAGGGCTGACCAGCCCCATAAATACGGCCATAGTTGAAGATCTTAGCATGCTCTCGACTAATGCCTACCGTGGAAGCTGTCTTACTGTGCAGGTCAGTCCCACTACTCTTCTTTCCCTGAAGGGTCATCCAACCAAAGGCAGTACTACCTGGAGAAGATAAGATTCTTGGAAGCTTTCAACTAAGATGGCCCAGGGCCTCAACAGGGAAACAGATCAGATATCCTCAACCTACACTTCCCCACCATCACTTAGGCCAAAAGACTTCCTGTTCTAAATCTTTCTCTCACCATGAATCCTGGCAAAGTGGGCATCTCCAAGTACAGCAGCAATCCACAGCTCCTGGGAGTCCACGTCAGCCCCAACTAGAACGTAGCCAGGTGGGGCCTGTACCATGGCTTTCAGCTCACTACCTACTCGGTCCACCTGTGGAACACACACAGTCCTATTCTTCAGGCATTTATGGCAAATGAGGGGGAGGAGAAGCAAATGGACATCTAACCCTTTCCCCACTCTGGGCAGGCCACCTCAAGCCACTGGCTCTGAAGCTGAATAGAAATTAAAGGATCACCAAGGGATGGGGGAGTGGATGGTAGGTCCTAAAGACCTTGGCTATATCTTAGACAGCTTTGATAGTCTCAGTAATGAAAGAGATGTGCTCTGGCTCTTCAGATTTAGTCAGGATTTGGGAGGGTGGAAAGAAAATAAAAAAGATGAAGAGAATGTAAACTTCCCTTCAGGGATCAAAAATCTCCCTCTGATCCCCCAAATAGGAAAATGGGAGTTGGGAAATATTGACATACCCTGGCATTGCTTGCTGTAAGCCAGGTAGGCTCTACTGCTCTTCGAGTGATGGTGCCAGCTGTCACCACCTGTGGTAGAATGGCCCCATAGTAGCACTCCTCATCATAATCTTTGTGCCTACAAAGGAAACTTGTAATCAATGTTTAGAGATACTTTTGACCTGGAAAGGTTATAGACACTGAAACTGCACTACAGCTCATCCAATTACAGTACCACAAATGGACAGCCCACCCACCAACTCTTAAAAGCACCATAGAGCACCTTCCCTTTGTGAGGTAATAGGTCTCAAAGGGTCATATTGTTTATTCTCCACCAAGAAGCCCAACAGCCATATTTAAAGGAAGAGGGCAGGGACTGCCCTTGTCTGACTTTACCACAGGAAGTAACATAGCTCCTACCGAATCACTGTTCGAGGCAGCTCTCCTTTCTGCAGCCACACGACCATCTGGGAACTATGGGGAAACAAAGCACAGGATAACTCAAAACTTAAAAGGAAGCAAGTGATAATCTTTCTTTGCTCTCTAAACACAAGTCTGGGTTGAATCCTTTCCAACTCTAAATTCCAAGTAATTTAGTCCAATTTAGAGTGCACAGCCTAGTCCTTAATTGGTTCCCATCAGGGTATTGGTTCAAGTTTAACGACTGGGCTTTGGATCCTTTTCAGTCTAGGACTCCCAAAATTATGTTTCTTAGGAGCAGAAATCAGACTACATTGATCATGAATATGATCAATCTTTAGGATTTTCCATCAACAACTACCTACTGACCTTATCTGGGTCATCTCAGAATTTACAATCTAAGATTAGGATGACCCAGAACCAAAGATGATGACCCCAAGACCCACACCCTCAGAACTGAACTAAAAGGATAGAATCAGACAATTTTCTTCAGAGGTAAAATCTTAGAGATCATGTGATTCAATCTTGTCATTTGTAAAATGAAGTCAATAAGGCTCACATACATTTAGAGACTCCCCCAAGATCTTACAATTCATTACAGCAGTTGGGATAAGAACACAGGTCTAAATCCTAACTAAGCTAATGGTCATTAACTCAGGCTCTGACAATGTAGAAGATCAAGTGGAGAAGATCGCCATTTCAGCCTATGTCCTAAAGACATTTCTGGGAGAAAACCTACACGTTTGGTGAGGCTAGGGCTTCCCTAAGTTCTGGGAGAACCTCATTTTAAGGCTGTACATTCTTTAAGGATTCTAAGGTAGTATAAGGAAGATAATTTTAAAAAATAATTTGCAATTATATTGAGCTTTAACGTTTGCAAACTACCTTGCATAATATCTCGTTTAAGCCTCACAACTCTAAGGAAGAGACTAAAAATATTATCCCTATTTCATAGGTGAGGAAACTGAGGCACAAACTGCTTTTCTAGTGAAGTCTGGCCCAGCCTTAGTTCATTTTGGATTCAGCTGGTTCTTCATGTTTAGGTATCATTCTAGGAAGACTCTCAAATGTTTGAGTTAGATAAGAAAATACTAGAGCCAGATTGAGCCTACCCTGGAATTTGTTATTACAAATTGCCAACAGCTTGAAAATCCATTCAATCTCTGTCAGGAAAAAAAAACCCAAACTGTTTTCCTCTCTATATGATTTCTGTTCTTTCCATTCAACCCCAGGAACCATAAAAAGGTATTTCCATCCATAAAAGGGACCCTTCCCCAGTATTTGCACTAGGCTACCTGATGCGCTTGTGAGCATTCCTCCAGAAAGAGACCATCTTGTTGATTTCGAGAGCCCTCGGGCCACTGGCACCCCCTGGACCAGCCTGCAGTGTACCATCCTCCATCTTTGGCAGGAAATCCTTGGCAAAGGGGCTTCCCACATTATAATTATTGCCATCCTTTGGTTGTGGGGGAAAAGACCCATGGTAGAAAAGATCCATGGTCAGGAACACACATTGAGTACCAATAACACTCCAGTTAAGCCAAACTAACAGAGCTAAAGGGCCAAAAGAAGCTGAAGATAACCCAGAAACACTGAATGGGGGAAATGCTGTAATAGCTAATTCCCTAAGCAATGGCCTGAACTCCTGTGATTCTCTTTATCAGCTCCTCTCCTCTAACATTAGAAAAGTTCATGTTATGGCTTCTTCTCATCTCCACTTTGTTTACCTAATAAATGAAACGGTAGAGCTACACTGAATCTGAGAGATGTTCTAGTTCAAATTCTTCATTCTGAAGATAAGGAAATTGAAGTTCTATAGCTAATACCTTAGAAATTCAATTTCCATTAACTACCTTGCCAAGTTCACAAAGTTATTAGGTGACTATTTAATACCCCACAATTAGCCTCATTTTGTTAATGCAGGGCCAGTCATAAATTCAGGCAAAGGCCCCATTCCTAACTCAGTTCCCTTCAAGGATAAGTCTAATTTCTTGAAGGAAGGGATATTGGGAAGAAATATGGTCATGTTCCTGGGCATGGAAGGAAAAATAAGACTAAGAGGAAAGATAAGAGGAATCATACTGATCAATCAACAAACATTTATTATGTACCTACTATGTGACAGGCACACATTTACCTTGTGTGGCAGCTTGAAAAACCAGCAGCCAGGAATGTTCACATCATTGTAAGGTCCATTGCCATGATGATAAGCTGGCTGACTAAGCTGCAAACTATTAGTCTCCTCCTATGGGTATGACACATATATTAATTATCCTAACTCTCCCCTATGGGTATATTGCAATTAGAGTGTTAGTAACTAATAAGTATGTGAAGGAACCCTCTGCCAGGATCATACATAAGGTCTTACCTGCAACCCTATGCTCCTACTTATGACATCTAGTGTGGGTTATGTGAATGAGTTTGAATGGGACATGATTGAAGTTGACCCGGAAGAGGGAGGTAAAAAGGTTCAAAACAAGGAAATATGGTCGGTCTATTGCTAGTGAGCATGCTAGAAGAATGACGGCTATAGTGGACAGGTTGAGACCACCCATATGGTAGTTTAGGTGAGACCATTTTATTATTATCCTTTTACCTAATTCTGATCTTTACCTATTCAAGTAAATTTAATAAACTGTATTGTTATTAAACCCAAGGACCAGGGTCCTAATTTTAATTCTTACATAAGGAAGATAACCTTTTCCTGTAAAGCTATCCCAATAGGATACCCAAGTCCTCAGATCTTAGGCACTAAGGGACAGAAGTAAATATCAGATCCCACCTCCCTCTCAAATCTAAACAGCATTCTAGATAGGCCTACAGTAACATTTGGAGTCAGAATTATGATCATAAGAAGAGGGTATTCTAAAAAGGAGTTGTTCCAAGAAAGAACTCTCTTTCCATCTTCTAATTCTTATAATACTCTGAACTCAGATGTTATCTGCAGAAAATCAATGAGAGAAAAAAAAAACAGAAAATAGGCCCAGTTCACTTGCTGTCCAGTCCCACTAGGAGAGACCCCAAATTAGGAGCCCTCCAAGATCCCAACCTGTGTTGCTCTATCAGTTTCAAAATCAGCATCGGGTTCCAAGCGGCTCAGCTCCTCTACCTAAAGCAGGCAAAGAGAATAGTAAATAACGATTATAATATTAAATGTCTCATTTACAGAGCAATTAGAAATTTACAAAGTACTATCCTCAAAACAACCTTGTAAGTTAAGCAGTACTGTTATCCTCATTTTACAGATAAGGGCACTGAGTTCAAAAAGGTTATTATGTGACTTGCCTGAAGTCACAAGCTTGTGTCAAGAGTTAGACTTTGAACCCAGTTCTTTTTAATTCTAGGTCTTTCTATTTTATTATGCTGCCCCTCTCTGGAAAAAAAAAAACTAAACCCAACAAAAATATGACAAAAAAATTGTCCTTCCTTTGACACCTCTTCTGGCCAGGGTGCCCTTTCTCCCCCAACCCACATATTGGACATTTATAATGAAATTCTTCTTCCCTGAAAGGAAGTATTGACACATCTGTAGTACTGGGAAGCGAGATGCCAGGAAAAGCAAAGAGCAATGCTTTCACTTACAAATATCTCTTTAATACTTCATCTGTATCAGCTATCTCAATTACCCAAATCCAACTATTAAGGAGCCAGGGTGTAAAACCTCTGAAAAAGAAGCCTTGAAAAAACAGCAAGAACAATGCCACTGGGACTGAACCTAAGGTTACACACTTATCTTTTCTCTCTTGTCACCTATATACACCATCCCCATTTCTGAGAGAAAAAAAAAGAGAAAGGCTAACATGCCTCATCCAATTTTCCTAGAGAACTGCTTCAGAGACCCTGGGCATTGGGGCCAAGGACAGAACTCATATTCCAGTTAGTCAACAATTCTTCTCTTTTGCTAATAGAGAAGTTTAGATGTCTCTATTACTTCTTACGCCTAAAAATGCCCTTACCGTTTGCCACACTGTGCTGTCAGTGAGCATGAATTCCTCTGGCAATGGCTGGAACACTAGTTGTTCCTTCCCTGTCTCCTGGCAGTATTTCTGATATAGGGCTTCAATGGCTCTGTAAAGGCAGGATAAGAGGAATGTTATCAACTCCTAGAAACAGGGCAACTAAGTCATATGTAAAATTACATATGAACATCATCTATGTTCTACTGTATTATATTTCCCAATTACATTTTAATTTGCTTCAACTATAGTACTGCAGTGGAGGGTAATGTTTGACACCTATGGAGATGAGAGCCATTTGGTCAAGCCACACTTGTTGGCTCCCACTTCCTTCCAGCACCACCCCTACAATCAGAGATGCTGATATAGCAAGACAGTGAGAAACAACAATTTAATGACAACACAAAATTTTCAATCTATCCATTCATGTTATTTTCATGACCAAAAAAACTTATGGCATTCCTACCACCTAGAATACCCATCCTTCTATCTTTACCTATTAAAATCCTACCTCTCCCTTAAGTCTCAGCAAATGCCACCATAAAATCTTACTTGACTGCTCCCACTAGAAGTGATTTCTTCTGAACTCACACTATATTGTACCACTTTCATGACCTTTATCACACACCATTAAAAATTAAGATTATTTGTATATATGTATTGTCTCCCCTATTAAAATGTATGCTCCTAAACATCTTTGTGACTGTCCCTCCTTCTTTTAGTAGATGCCAAGTAAATGTGAAATAAGTGTGGTAAGTACTATCTCCATCCTATTGTCATGAAAAGGTATGGTTCAAGACCACAGAGCAACAAAGTGGTAAAGCAGGGCCTAGAATTCAGGTTTCCCAATTCCAAACCCTACCTCTTTATTCTGAATCCCTATAACTTTTCAGCAGTAAGCTGAGATACATCAACTGACAAAATTCTATGATTCTTATTATTTTTGTTATTAATATGGTCTACTACATATATAAATTTCTTAATGCTTAACCACTCCTGAATTCAACAGTATAATCCCAATCTGGTCATGGCAAACAATCTTTTGAATATATTACTAAAGCCTGTTTGTATAAATATTCATTAGTGATACTGAGCTACCATTTTCTTTTCCTGTCTTCTCTCTCCCTGTTTTGAATATCTGGACATCTATTTCAGTAAAGTGGTAAAGTGCAGAAGAGAATTTCTCCTGAGTGCTGAAAGACCCAGCTCAGCCCATGGCATTAGTCACATTCAGTATCCATAAAGGAGATGTTGTTTCCAGGGATATGGTAAAATGGATAGTGAGTAGGGAAAGGATTTTTTTATTTGACAATGGGGCTTTATATTATTTTCTTTCCAGCCCAAGCTCTTACTAAGGAACATGAAGTTCCCTAAAAGCTCCCCTCTCCTATGAAAAGTGATTTTATAATACGACTTTAGACATATTTACCTCTTCTATCCCCCATCTCTAATGAACTAATGAGAACTCTTCTGAGTAGAGCTAATGATGTGGCAATAAAATAAAAATATTATTCATCCATTGTTCTAGTCCAAACTTCTCTCTGGGGACCAAACTTGTGGAGGAAAAGAAAAATTAAGAAATATTGGACTTAATGGTATAACCAGGGCCCAGTGACCTCAGAAACTTTGGATTCTGTCACCCTCTAAGACAAATGTGAGAGTAGGAACCGTCTGATTCTTTCTAATTATAGACCTAATTTCTAGTACTATGCCTGACACAAAGTATATATTTAATAAATAATAGTTTAATAACTGATTGACAGATAATCTGGTTTTTTCACCATCTAGCTCCCAGATACTGATTTGGTAAGATCTAGGTCTCATTCTTGCCCCAAATCCAATACCACTCTAAGCAAACCTCAACTAGTAACAGTCCATTAAGTTTCAGCAAAATGTTGGGAAGGCGTGAGGATACAGGATTTACTAGACTATAAAAAATTAATCTCTGAAAACCCCTTCAAGCACCTATGCTGATTCTAATTACTCTGAAGGCCCTTGCCCTGTGTCCACAAGGTGAAGAAAGAAGGAAAAAGGGTGGTAACTCATCTAAGAAGCAGTTAAGAAGTGAAAATTGTAATTCGGTCCCTATAGCTTTAGGATGAGATGAGAATCAGAAGATATATAGAGGAGCACTGCTGGTTGTGAAGCTCCATAACTCTACGGACTATGGTGCCAAGTCTATGACTTTTTGCAGAGTAGCCCTATCAAAACTCTCCTTATACTACAAATGTCTAGCCCCCTTCTCCCTAATCAGGGATTAATCAGACTAAATCTAACTTCTCCATATTGTTTATCACACAAGATCTCTAGAAGGAATCTAGCTTTGACTCCTACCTGTAGGGACAAGCAGCCACATCTGTCTCTGAGGAATCTACTAATAGGTTATCTTGCCGCCCAGGTACCAAGTAACCCCAGCCATGCTTCTCTGAATAGTGTACAGGGAAGCCATCCCATGTTAACATCATGAGCTTTGGAGTCACTCGCATCTGCAAACTGATAAGACTGGGACCTGGTATCCAGTCAGGATCATTCAGTCGAGGACAGAGTTTCCGATACCACCTGTGGTACAAATAGAAAGATTATTATAGGAGAGTCTTCCAACCACAGTCACTCTTCCTTCCTCCTGACCCCAACTACCCAAATCCTACATTTCCTATATCCTCTGTGAAGCTTTCCCCAAACTATTTAAGCCTAAATAGATCACTCCTTCCTCTTCATTCCTACTAAACTTATAGTCAGCTCTTAACTTTCCTCAAATTATTTCAAATGTTTTAGGAGGATCTCTCTAAGAAGAATACAAGTTACTTAACAACAGGAACTCTTAAATCTTAAACATCTTTGTAACTTCAGAAGGGTAAGGTATATATCAGTGGCTAAATAGTGGGTTGATTCTTTAAGATAATTTGTTATCCCGAAGATAATAGCAGTAAGAGCCTTTTCCAAGACAGACCAAAATGAGGATAAACAACATCTATGCACCCACATGCACTGAAGCTGGGAGCTCATATTCTTCATACCTCAAACCAGACTTTGAACAAAGGCTGCTCATTAGGGGAAATGGCAAAGATGAGATCTAAAAATGGCACTACTAGATTTAATGGCCTAGCCCTGAGACATGATTTCTATACATCTATATTTCTGAATTCCCTAATGCCAAATCTGCCTTCTTGTGGGGGGGGGGGGGGGGACAGAAGTAAGGCAAGAGAAGATGATGTAGACTTGAGAGACATTTAGTCCATGAAGGGAGTGGTGTCCAAAGGGTCCCTCCTCCCCTTGGTCCAGAGGCTCACCCTGGATGTCCTGGCAAGTGCTGACACCTCTTGGGTAACAATATCGCTGTCTCTTTCAACTCCTCCATTCGAGTTCTGATGGCAGAATCACTCTGCAGCTCTTCCTCTTCAATAGGAGGACCAGGATCTGCCCAGGAGACGATCAACTCAGAACATAGACCCCCTGAAAAGGGGTCTGTTCTGAATTTCCACATTCCACCCAACAAAGCAGCCCCTATCTGGCTCTGTGAGTATTTTGTTGAAATGGAATTTAAAGCTATCCTGTGAATTTCCCCATGGCATGTTATGTCCCAACAGCTCAGCTATGTCCATCCTTAAAACTGACTTTTCATACCTCTTAACCTCCCCCCCCCCCATTCTAGTCCTACCTTCTTGCCATTCCATCTCTGAGGAATTTTTAGCCTTAGCTGGAGACCTGCAGGATATATTTTGATCATTTTTCCGAATCTTTTTCTTCTTCAGCTTAAACTCTTGTAGGTCCCACTCCAGGTCCCAAAGCCAGGGGTTATCTTTATACCTGTGGAACAAGACTACTCAACACTTGTACTCAGCTAAAAGAACTCAATGCTTTAGCTCACTTTCCACCCATTTTGTGCCTCCAAATAGTTCTACTAGCATGCCCAGGCCCTCACCGCCAGGACTACCTGTCCCCAGACACTAGATGACAGGCATCATTGGCAAGGTCCATCAGAGACTTCTTCATCTCCCTTTGCAACTCCTCATAGGTACTCTGTGCCTCTACTAGGTAGCGCTCCCAGTTCTGGTTGACAGGAAGATAAGACACCCCCATCTCCAGCATCCCAGCTAGTGTGACAGGGTGAGGACACCTATAGGGATGAAGAAAGACCAACCTATGCCTTAGAGAAGGGAAGGAAGGATGGAAGGGGGTATAGTGAAAGAGCACAAAACTAGGAATCAAAAGACTTCAGTCAAAATGTTAGCCCCAAGACTTCATAGATATGTGATCTTGTACCAGTCATTTAACATCTCTGGGTCTGTTTCCTTTGTCTATTAAATGAGTATAATGATACTTACACTACTCACCTCACTGGCTAACACAATATAAATAGGGGCTATTAACATAATCACCCTCTACTTTTATAAGAATAATCAAGATCCAACCAACCAACCTCCCACTCAACCCCAAAATCAATAGAGTTAAAAAATGGTTTCTTTTTCCATCTTCCCTCCTGATGCTTTTCTTCTAGAGCTTCTGTAGAAACAGTCAGGGACTAGAGACACTAGTTAATAACCAAGTCTCTTGGTGGACTATTCTTGGAAAAACAGCAGGTCCACTAGGCCACCCCCACCAAAAACAAGGACCTGCAAGTAAAGAAACTCTTTTATGTGGCATACCGCTAGGCTCCTTCTACCCCCAGGGTCCTCTCACCTCTCCATGAAGAGTGGCAACTGTTCCTGAAAAACTTCATAAGTAGCCTGCACATCCAAAGCACAGTACTGCATCAGATCCTGTACAAGACAATAACAAATGGTACAAAGAGGAACCTTGCAGAATCAAGATATTTTTCTCTCACTCAAGGCAGAACCTGATATTGCTACCTGAAGAAAAAACTTCATTTGAATATAAGCCATATATTCCAAAGGAATACACAATAAACAATCAAAGAGAAAACAAAATCATTGTAGCAATTTACAAAGAAATCCAAAAGCCTCAAATACCCTCATTTTCTTCTTCGATCAAAAATGTTTGTCTTCTTCAATAGCCAAGGCACTGATCTCTTGACTACTATACCTGAAAGTTCTCCCTGATATCCTTCATAGTCCCTTTAACAAACAGTTCCCTGGCTTCTTTCTCCAGAGGTGGACCCCCAACATACAGACTGTGTACATCTGCCAGGTTGTTGATGCTGCTGATGTCCAACCAGTCCCAAGCATAGATCTAGGAAGATGAGAGAACAAATAATTAGCAGTGCTCCTTTCCCCTAATCTCCCCTTCCCTACCCAGCTCTAGAGGGGGCAAAAGGGGCTGGGAACCTTAAGATGAAGTCAGAAAACCAAAAGAAATCTGTCTCAAACTATTTTTGCTAGGAATGAAAAGGTGGGCCCTCTATTGTTTCCTCACTTACCAATGGACCCTTGGCTTTACTTTGGGTTTTCTTGATATGCTTTTGGACCATCTGAGAGCCTTTCTGCTTCCCCTGCTTGGCTGCTATCCAAAGGCTGCGCTGGAAGCTGCTCAGGCCAGAGATGGCCATGTGCATACTCAAAGTGTCCAAGAAGCGCATTCGAGAGCCCTAGAACACACACAACTGCTGAAGTGACAAAAACACTCAATTTCAAATGCTCAACTTCAATCCAACTGGTCATTGTCACCTGAATAGTTAGTATACACGCCTCCTTTCAGGTTTTTGCTCATGCCAAGAAGTATGACCCTGCAGTATTCTACCTACCCTTCTCTGATTATCCAAGTACTACTCCTATTTGAGGCTCAGTTCTAATTCCATCTCCATTGTAAAAGTCTTCTCTAACTGCTCCAGCCTGAGAGTATCTCTTCCTCCTCTGAATTCTCAAGGTATTTTGTCCGTACCAATCATTTAACAATGGCTCATGAATAGCCTAACATCTCTCTTATTTTCACCTGGACCTGTCATTTTTTTAATTGCATTATGTGTTATTTAAGATTTAATGTTGTCTTTTTTCTCCAACCAGACCACAAGCTCCTTGAGCACTGGGGGACAATGATAACTCCTCAGCACAACTAGCCTAGAACAGTTTCTTGAACCATGGAGATCAAAGATGTAGTCCTTTACTTTTCCCAGCTCCAGAATTATTTAACATCTTAAATCCTTGACCATACAGGCACCAAAATACTGTGAAAACAGAAACAATAATTTCTTTACCCACATAAGGCTCAAAAATACACCAAAACAGAATCATCAACAGAAAGCAAGTAAATGAGAAGCCAATAAATGGTTCCATACAGAAAAAAAAAATTATAGATGCAGAATCCCCACCTGAATCAAGTACTGCTCCTTTATGAAGGCACGATCAAAGCAAACATTGTGCCCTACAATCAAACGTTCTGACCAATCCTGCTTGGCTGGGCCACTAATACCAGCAGGGGTCTCCAAAGGAATGAGGTCAGATAGGTAGAGGCTTCTGGCCCAGGAGTAGCGTTCCTCTAAAAGCCTTCGGCTACACCATGAATACCTAGAGGCAGTGCAAAAATGGGGTTGATGTCACAAAGAACACAAAAACGCCAGACAACTGTGCATATAAACCCTGAGACTAAGTCTGGGTGAGTGTGTAGTCCATTTAAGTTCTCTGGCTTGAAGTGTGGGAGCCAGCACCTAATTTCTTCACTTTCCCTACTCTAGCAAAATAAGTGTTACAAATAACAATCCAATGTAAAGTGGAAATTGGTGTGCTTGAATATTGAGAGGTTAAAAATTACTACATACTCAAGGCCTGAGGATAAAGATATAGAAGGACTATTTTACAGAGGGGTTGCATCTGCAAGCCAAAAGGCAAGGAAATAACAAGGTAATCTGAAATATCCATGACATACCAGTATCTATAGCCATAAGCTTCCTGGAATAATTTATAATTCACAGGAAATAATTTAATCCATGAGAGCAGAAGCTATGTCTTGGTGCTTGGCACAAGGCTGCATATGTATACTGGATGCTTAATAAATGCCTACTGAGTTTAATATACAAGTCAGGATTTTGTAACCAGGACAAGACTCAAGAAAAATCCTTATGTTCTGGGTGCTATTAACCAAAAAGGACAAGCTGAAAATGAAAAATGGAGTAAAGCACTGGCCAAGGAGAGACTAAAAAGTAAAGGACAATGTGAGAAACAATGTTGAGTTGCTTTTTAAAAAAAGTCATTAACAATTCTCATTTGTCCCTGGTGACAACTGTACTATGGAGTGGGTGCTCATGTAAATGCTAAGGCAGCATGCTTTTAACTTACCAGGAATTTGGTGATACAGCCACAGCCAAGGTTGGGCAGCTGCCCTCTGCTATGCAGACCTCCACATCAAATACCAAGGCCCGCTCCTCAGGGAATTCCACCTGTTGTCCCTTCCCATCAGGCTCATATCTAGTCCAGCCTTCCTTCCAGGCCCATTTGTTGGGTAGAGGGGGCAATTCAGCCTGGAGCAGCTCATGAGCAGCCTCTAGGTAAGGCAGGCTTTGCTTCTGGGCTAGGATGCGGAAGTGTTCATCCAAGTCTTCCCCATAAAGACGAGGTAGCTGCAGCTCTACATCAGGAAGAGCAGAAGTTTCCTGGCCCCACAGCCCATGCTTCTGCAGATGTTCCACACTCTGCTGTATGGCTTCCTCAGAAGGCTGCATCTCTGGTTGCCCAAAGATCTGCTCATGAAGCCCTCTAGACAGCATCTGAATATGCAATGCATTCTCTCTCTTTTGGCACTCATCTCTAAGTCCCACTGAAGATGCCTCCGCTTCACAGAACTGTTGGCTAACAGAAGAGCCAGAAGCCCAACGCTGAAAACACCAAGGCAGGACCCCACGGGCTGCTATCACTCTCCATACCAGGCGACTCATCTGTAGTGGAAAAGAGCTCTGGACTAGGAGTCTAAAGCCCTGGGTTCAAGTCCCAGCTCCCCCACTTACCAGCTGTGTGTCTTTGGGTAACTCTTTTAACCTCTCTGATCCTGTTTCCTCATCTGTAAAATAAGGATATAAAAACTGCAGAATGTGGTAGCTGCAAAGACCCTTAAAGGAACAAATTTATTTCTCTCCCCTCTCTAATCACTTCCTACAATCTATCAGCTACTTCCATTCATTTCCAGTAGAAAAGAGCTCTTAACTAGGAGTCTAAAGCCCTGAATTCAAGTCTCATATCCCCCACTTACCAGCTATGTCTTTGGGTAAATCTTTCAGCCTCTCTTCTGTTTACTCATCTATACAATGGAAATAAAAGAATTATAGAATGTGATAACTGTCAAGTCCCTTAAAAGAATAAATTAAACCCTGATTCCCCAGCCCTGACTACTTTTTACAAGGCAATATACATATATGTGAATATTGCATAACCTAGCGCTTTCCTACCTTTCTAATCTATTTATATCTTATTCTCTTCCACTTCTTTTACATTCAAAGACACTAGACTCCTTGCTGGTCCTTCCACAAGACATCACCTGATTCCAAGCCTTTTTATTGGCTCTCTTTCATGCCTGGAATGTTCTCCTTTTTTTTTTCTTTGCCTTCTAGCTTCCTTCCTTCAAGTCTCAATTAAAATCCCACCTTCTATTTAAAGCTTTTCTTGATTCCCCTTAATGGTAGTCTTTTTTTTTATTGTCTTTAACATATCTGTCTACACCTTGATTTTACATAGCGCTGTCGCCTCCATTAGGAGTGTGGTCTCCGAGAAAGCAGGGACTATTGTTTTTTATTAATTAATTGGAATGGGGGGGGGCGGGAGGAGCTGTCACGTTAATAAATCGTTCTGCTGTTGGCTGAAAGAGCAGAGAGCAATCGAAGTGTGAAGAGTAAGGCGATGAAGAAACCTCGCACCAATCCCCCAGGGGAACAACCATCCATCCATCCATTCACAGAGGCCTTCTTCCTAGGTGCTCCACCCGCCCCTCAGGGGTGGCAGAGGAGGCAAGAACCCACCCGTGGCATCTCCAGGCAAAGGAACACAGCTGGCGAGTCGGGGGTGGGGGAGGAGAAAGGGTGGGTCTCCTAGGCTCCGCAGGGGCTGGCGAGGGGGTTGTGTTGTGTACCCAGGTTCCGGCCCTACCGTTCCGGCCCCACCCCTCCCCCCCCACATCGCCCCCGGACCCCACCTCAGTCCCCCTCCCCTAGGGAGATTGCCAGGTTCTCACCTCTCCTCCTTCTTCCTCTCTTCTACATCCTTCTTCAGTCCCACAACCTTGGGAATACGGGACTGGCCGACAAGCCCGCAGCTGGGCCTGCACAGCCTCGGGCTAGAGTGCTACCCCTTCCGCCGGCCCGACCCCGCCCGACCCCGCCCCGCCCGCGCCTCCGCCGCCACCGCCTTTGCCCAGATGCTCCCCAGAGCACGAGCTCCCGCTGTTCCCCTGGGGCCGAAGCAATTGGGATAGCTGGGGATGTGCAAATGGCAGGGTCGGCAGCAGAAAGTAAGGGATAGGCGGCTAAGGGAAGGAAGAAAAAGGAAAGGAAGACGAAAAGACTACTAGCGCCTGGCCCGGACCCTCCCCGCACGCGCACGCCGCGCAGCCTCAGGAACCTGTTTACGTCCCGCCCCCTCCCGCCTGAAGACCGGAGATTGGTCTAGAACGAAGCACAAAGCAGTGACGCTTCTTTCTAAAGTAGCTCGAAAAAGCAGATTTCCATGTGGCCGCGTGGCCTAATGGATAAGGCGTCTGACTTCGGATCAGAAGATTGCAGGTTCGAGTCCTGCCGCGGTCGCAAGAGGCCTGGAGGC
Source organism: Monodelphis domestica (assembly GCF_027887165.1). Lineage (NCBI taxonomy): Eukaryota > Metazoa > Chordata > Mammalia > Didelphimorphia > Didelphidae > Monodelphis > Monodelphis domestica. The sequence goes on along the minus strand of NC_077227.1, from coordinate 127,300,969 downwards.
TGGAAATTTTTCATTCAACAATGACGAGATTGATATAGTGCATCTTTTTTTAAACCTACCATGCATCACCTTGTATTTCAAACCTCTACTTTTATAAAAAGAGGGAAATATCACCAATTCACTACGTTTATTCATGCAGTTTGCACTTACATTACAAAAATTAAAACATAAAGGCTACAGTCACACAACCTCACCGTATTATTCCTCCTACCCGCAGAAAGAGGCATTGACTGGGAGCCAGGAAAACAAAATGATCATCGCATTCTTCTCACCCCTGAAAATGGCTCTCAGCAAACCAGCTCCTGCAGAAACAAGCCAAGGATGCATCTAGACTAAAATCCCAACTCCTGCGATTGGCCATTGAATTCCTTCCACCAGCTGATTCCAGGCTATCTTTCCAGGCTGGCTCCATTTTGCTACTGCCCTCCTATCCCTACCCCCTCTCCCACCCCAACCCCAATCACTGTCTCCACTTCCCAGCCAAACGGGTCTCCTTGCTGTTCCTAGTTACATACCTGCAATGTCCCGTTGCCTCACCCCTCTGCCTCTTAGAATCCCCAACTCCCTTCAAAGCTCAACCCACATGCCTCCTCCTCCAAGACGTTAAAGTCTCACCCAAATCACTTTAAATCTATTTCCATGTAACTTACATATTTACTCATCAATGACTATGACTAGAAAGAGGAGTGTGTTGGTAAATGTTTGAACAATGACTGAAAAAAAAACGTACATTTGATACATTTTTAAGTTTAATCTACATTTTTAACATTTCCCCCGTCTCCTTAAGTCACTCTAGACAATTAACAGAACAATAAAACAAGTTCTGATTTATAGTATTTTCTAATTTCCAAGGTTTAAATACTCACACTCAAAATTTAGCAACCAACTCTTATAAATCTGTATGAGTTGGCTCCAGTCCAGCACTGAAAAAGACCTTAGAAATCATTTAGTCTTACATGATCATTTCACAAATATGAAAATTAAGGTATAGAGACCTAAAGGGGCTTGTTACATAAAAGTTAATGCCAGAGTTGTGATCTAAGTTCTAGGTCTTCATAGTTTTAAGATAACTAGTTTGTCCTACTAGATTATAAACTACTTGAGAATGGAACCCTCTCTTACTTATTTTTTTTAATCCTCAGCTCAGGATTGGTAAATATTTAACCATTTCTCCAGGGTGGGGGTACATGTATTCACAACACATTTTTAAGTTTAATCTGCATTATTAATTTTTTCTCTATCACTTTCTTAAGTCTAGACTATCAACAAAACGATAAATCAAGCCCAATAAGTCAATTCCAGATTGGTAGCATTTGCCAATTTCTTAAGTGTTTATCCACACAAAAATTTAACAATCAGCTCTTCAAAGCCTTTATAAACTACATCCAGCATGCCTCTGTTGACAGGCATTCAAAAATGTTTGTTAAATAAATAAATGATTGAGAGGGAATTTTTTAAAGACAAATGGCCCAAAAGAATGAATTTGTAATAATGGAATTTAAAGCATAATAATGACAATGCAAATTTTTATATCATTTCCCCAAAAACAGTTTCAAGAGTTAGATTATTACCCTGGGTTTGAAGATAAGGAAACCCAGATTTAAGGGGGCTCCATACATAACCATGATCACACAGCTATCATCAAATTCAAGATTCAAACCTGAGTCTTGTGATTCCAAGCCAAACATTATTGCATACTCCCTACCTTTCCTAACTCATTCTCCCTTTGGATCATGGGAGCTTGAGGGAAAGGAAATTATAAGGACAGAGGAAGAAAGAGAAAACATCCAAAACCCATTTAAATCAAACCACTCTGGATTTTTTCGAAATTAAGCCATGTTGCCTAGGTTGAGGTAACCCACCTCTTCTCACCCCATAGTACCAAAGGCTCTTGTCCCTGACTTTCTGGCCTACCTGTACCATCTGCATCTATAAGACATTTGGACCAACTTCAAAAAAATGAGAGATCTATCCTGTAAGGGTGACATTGAATAATGCACTTGCTAGATATGAACTACCCATACAGGGTATGCAAAACCAGGACTAGGAGGTAGGCAAGGTAGGCTGCTACCTAGGAAACGGCCAGTACACACTGTGGAGATGCTCTTTAATACTGTCTTTTCTAAATGCACATGCTTTTTAAAACATTTTTTTATTTTTAGCATTTAAAAAAAATTTAAGTTCCAGATTTTTCTCCCTTCCTCCTGCCCCCTCCCAACCATTGAGAGGCAGACAAAATATCAATTGTACAGGTGAAGTCATATAAAACATTTCCAGATTATCCATATTGTGATACAATAACAATTCACACACTTTTAATACCAGAAAACTATACTCTCGACAGCACAAAGGTATTAGATTAAGTTAAATTATTTTTCAGTAAAGACTCAAAACCCCAATTGTCTAGAATAGAGCCTTAGTTTGGGGGATAGGTAGGAATTGGTGTCAGAAAAATTGAAAAAGGGGACAGCTTTCAAATATTGGTGGTACACAAAACAAACAAACAAACAAACAAAAAACCCTTGTCCCTGCACTGAAAACATAAATACCTTTTTCTCTGATGGGCATATAATGAAAGTGGAGTGGGGTTGGAATGGTTGGTACTTGGGGTAGAAATGGAAAGAAATCTAAATCATACTGAGATTCTTCAGCTCAGCAGAGGCTAGATGATTACCCTGAGGAGAGTGGTAGCTAGGAAAGCCAGGCCATCACAGTATTTCCATAACAACTGCCCTTGAAACAAAGGAAAGAGTGAGAATTTATTTTTCTATACTATTTTAATTTCTATAAAAGGGTCAGTGAGAATTTCTGCCTATTCCTGTGCCTGGGTTCTGGGTCAGAGAATTCCATCCAATCTACTGCTTTGTACATTTTCTTTGTCCTTGGGAATCCCTTTGAATGTCTTCCCTTTTTAACAGAATCTGCTTAATACAAAAGAGAGCCAAGAATTCTCTTCCTGCCTTGTAATGGTAGGTTTGGGGAAAGGTTGAAGGTTTGATGCACCACCTTATAATGAGTTATTTATCAATTAGAGATGTCTTGGAATGTTCAAGGGAAGGGCTGAATAAGCTCCTAAAATTCTGTTTATAGATCTGCCTTCCATTGGTGTCTTTGGTCGCCCAGAAGGCCAATGACCTGTCACTTTATTGTTTAAAATGCTAGCTTAATTAATTAAACTGATATTCTTACCCAAAATGAGTCTTAAAATAATTTTAACCATAACAAAAGGTAGAGTTTTCTTATTCTTTTTTTGTCTTTTTTTTTTACTTCTCAAGTAGGACTTTTGAAAAACTATACATCATCCTAGGGTCTGATTGCTACCTGCCTGGAAGTAATTTCAGAGAACAGTAAGGATACTTTCCCTAAGAAATACTCTAATTAGAACTTATTCCTTTTGTTTAAGGAGGAGTATATTGCCACTTAGTTAAATATAAATTCCCCAGAGAAAACCTCATATCTTCATATTGGTAATTTGTATCACAAAGGTGATGGTCTCATTTATGAGGCATATACTCATCAACAAGTAGTTCCTTTGGGCTGAATTTTGGACATGATGGGAGAGTTGGATTTCATGGAGGTCAGTGGTTTAGCAATTTGAAGTTTGGATGGTAGGCTCTGAATGGGAGTGCCTGAGATTCCAAAGGAATTCAGGGTCAGATAATCTAAAAAACACTAAATGGGAAGCAGAATATTTTTATTCTAGGATCTTGCTGCTTTTTTCTATTTTAAGTAAGTCAATTAATTTCTCTGTGCCTTAGTTTCCTCATCTGTAAAATTAGAGTATTAGACTGATCTCTGAGGTCTCTTCCAGTTACATTTCCTATGAAGGGTTGATCAAGAGTATATTTTTTAAATAGGGAAAAAGAGGAATGTGAAGGCACAAACAAGCTACCTGGAAGTGGAGGAAGGAAAAGAAATTATAAAAGTGAAACAATGTGGGAAGAAATAACGATCAAGATGGTCAAACTTATGGATCATAATTGAAGCCCTGAACAAATAATTTCATCTCTTTGTGATTCAAAGTTCCCACCTGGAAGGGGCAGTTGGGGTGGGATAATTATAAAATCGAATGATGGACTATTAGAGATAGAAGGAACTTTTAAGATCATAGATTCCTATGATCATCAGATTTTAAACTACACAAAACTTATTGATCCGATATTTTATGGACAAGGAAATCAAGACTCAGGGAGGTTAATTGACTTGCTGTGATCATACTTTAAGTTATTAGCAAAGTCAGGACTACTGCTCAGGCCACCTGATTGTCATCCGATGCCCTTTCTTCTACACCTGCTGCTTCATTGAAATTCAGAGGAAATGGAATAGACAGTGGCTAAGGGACTCTTCTGACGTCTTGGAGACCTACATGGCTTGTTGAGGTAGTGAATAAGAATCTTCCTGAGTGTGTCCATTTATAGAGATAACTCTAGCGGCTTCCTATCCACTTTTGGTTATATAAATTATCACTTACTTGGCCTGATGTGACTTGACACCAGGTGGCAGTGTAATCCTACTTGCCACCTTGAAGTCAGTCATTTTTTTTATTTCAACGTGGTATACCTCACCTCAAGAAAAATCCATTTTCCCCTATAAAGATGATATTGGAAATTAAGTCTTGTTATATTAGTTTAGAGATGAGAAATGAAGAAGCTGGCTTGAGAAAGAATTGGAATTTCAAACAGAGTTGAGACAGTGTCAGTTTCAAATGTTGACAGTGTGTGGGGGCAGGGTAACAGTTTATAATCAATAATCAATTCATTGCTTATTATTTTTTACACCCCAAGGAGGCAGAATTGGTGGCCTGGGAAATGATATGAAAGAATTAAAAGAAAAGAGGAGGTGTCCTGTTTCATCAGGGAAGTCTTGCCCCATAGTGTTGACAATATCTCTCTCTCTCTTCATTGACTAACATTCTTGGAAAAAAGTCCAAATCATATGTATCCATTTCCTCATAAAATATTCTCTCCTCATCCTCATGTAGTCCAAATTCCCCATCATTCTAATGAGATCATTGTTTAGAAGGTCACCGATGACATGCTAATCAAATGGCCAATTCTGGTTTCTCACTCATTTTAACATTGTTACAACCTTTGAATCTTTTGACTACTTCCTCTTTCTTGATGCTTTCTCCTCTCCCTGGACCCACAGGATACCATATGCTCTAAACACTCCTTCTCTGCCATCTTCATTGGTGTTCCCCAAGGTAATGTCCTTCTCTTCTTATTCTGTGCTCTTTCCCTTCACAATCTTATCCACTCCCATTTCTTCATTTCCCATCTCTAGTCTGAAGAGATGTTCACATGATTTTGTCTGTCCCTGACTAGTTCTGAGCTTGAGACCTGAATCTCCAACTTCCCAAATGACGTAGATTCTACCAGCACCTCTAACTGAACCAATCCAAAAACAAACATTAATTTTCCTTCTTAACTTCCTTCTGATTTCCCAGTTCTGATGGTGCAAAGTAAAATTCACATATACTCTCCCATGTCTGAAAATTTGTTCTTTCTGCCTTACTTTTCACTTTTAATTGGCTATAAATGATCTCTTCTAGTCCCTGGTAATCATTGTATCTAATCTCTCCTCTCTATTCCTACTGTCATCATGTTAGGAATAGTAGAAGTAGTATCATGTAAAGTATTATAGACTTGAAATCAAGATAGATTTGGGTTCAAAATACCCTCTCTGTCATTTAGTGGCTGTGGGATCATAGAATTAAATCTCTCATCTTTTTAATGAAGCTAATAAAAACTGCAACATCTATTTCAAAGAGTTGTAAAGATTAGGTGAGATAAAGTTGGTAAAATGGTATATAAATTTCAATTCTTATTCTTACAGGCTCTCATGACCATTAACCTGGACTACAGAAATAGCCTCCTTAGTAGGTCTTCATAACTATTCTCCCTTTACCATCACCCCCAAATCCTTCATACTGTTGCCTAATTTATTTTCCTTATGGATAGATCTAGTCATATCACTCCTTGTTTCCATAATTTTCAGTGGGTCTCTACTGCCAACTAAATTCAAATTCCTTTTCTTGGTTCTTCAATAATCTGGTTTTTCAGTGATTTGGTCCTTCAACCCCTCCATGTACTCAATAGTCCAGCCAGAGTACTTCCTAAACGTTCACAAACACATAGTTCTTATTCCTAGAATAGTCTCTCTTCCAAATCTCTCATTCAGCCCTACTTTCGCCTACAGAATTCCTACCCATCTGGTGGGAAATGATGACGTGAATTCACTAGAAATACTCCTTAAATAATAGAGGATCTAGAAGGAGCTGCCCAATGGCCACTGTCCCCATCCCCACCCCTTCAATCAGAGGGAAGGAAGGGCCCCAAAGGCAGGGGGTATTGAGGAAGTATGATTTGGGGGTTGATTTCATCATACAAGTTTGAATGAAGAGATTCTGGAGATCATGAAGTCCAAAAGAACATCCAGGTAGGAAATTAAATATTTATTGATGGAATGATATAAATTATATATATATATATATGTATATATAAAAATTAAGTTGTATGTAAAATGGGTATAATAATATTTGTGCTTTATAAATCTTAAAGGACTGGAGGTTTGAGTGAAGAATAAATGAGATGGAAAGTACATGAAGCAAAGTGGCATATAAATGTTGTCTATAATTATTGACACACAAGAAAGTAAATAAATTCAGTAAGCCATTTTCCAGGTAAAGGGAAGAGTGAAATGGAAGTGGAAGGTGAAGACAGGAAAGTGATTTTAGGTAGGAAAACTTTCACCCAAGGACAGAGCACAGACTAGATCAAAGGAGGCTACAAGGCCATGGGATATTGAAATAAAACTGGGGAGAAATTTTTGAATGACTAAAAAGAAGAAAACTAAGGAGTTAGAGGATAGGGAGGAGTCTAACCTTCCAGGGCCAAATAGTACCAATCAGGCACTTGTCTAGTTGGTAAGTGAAATCAAAAGTCCCTTCCAATACTAAAATTCTATGATTCTAAGGTCTCCTAGTGAACAGCCTAACCTTTTTGCTCTTTTGGGTAGTTGGGAGTATCCTATAGCCAACATGTAGAATGACATTCCGGAAATTCCTAGAAACTGCATAAGTCACTGCTGTCTATCAACTGTGTTATAAGTGATAAATAGATGTTATAGCTAATAAATATTTATAGCCAAGCTATTATGGGTAACTATTATTTGTGGAGATTGATAAAGGTAGATCAGTTTTGTTCACCAGTGAAACTATTTATTCTATGAGGAGAGGTAGGGACAGGAAATAGGAGATAGGAAGTAGGAGATTATATCTATTAATCCTTATACTATATCTTAAAATTTAAATCCTATACCATAATCTCTAATAGACCCTAATTCTACCTGCCTTTCTTGGCAGGATCTTCTTGCCTGCAAAGCAGGCCTCAATCTGGCCTACACTGTCTAATTTATGTTAAACTCCCTAATTATCTTAACTAACTAATTGATGAACATTAATTAATGTCTTTAACTTCTCCAACCCAATATCTCAAAATAAACTGCCAGAAGTAACTGTCAGAACTTCTTCATAGAGAAATACTGATGCTGCCCTGATCTCTCCTAAGCCAGAAAGCAGGAACTGCTTAACTGAATTTTTCTCCCTTTTATCACTTAAAGTGACAGAGGGCTATCTGCTCTGCCTCTTAAAGAGACAGAAGGAAATGTTACAAAACTCCCAACCTGCCAGATACTGTCTCCTAAAGAAAAGTGGGAGAATAAGAAATTCAGAGAGAGAGAGAAAGAGAGAGAGAGAGAGAGAGAGAGAGAGAGAGAGAGAGAGAGACAGGCAGGCAGACAGACTTGATCCCTACTACTTCCCACATCAAAATCCAACCCTTTCCAATGAGGCTAACCTCCTCACTAACCTTTCCCATGCATCATGCTAAATGAATTCTCCAGTAGCTAAAATACTGACTTGCTCTCCTCTACCAAATCAAGCTCTAATCTTCCTTCAAAGTCCAATTCAAAACCAGTTTCTTCCATGATGCCTTCTCTGACTTCTGTAGCCCACAGCAATCTTTTCTCTTCCCTGAATTTTTTATAAGCATTGTCTGTGATCTTAGCCAAGTTAATTATCCTTAAGCGTTAAGTCTAAATAATATTTGCAGTCCCTTGAAGTTCTGAAATTATTCTATGATTTTGTTTTTCTATACCATATATTTAGCTCTGTTGTACCCTTCCAGAGCCTAGCACAGTGCCTAAACCTGAAGCTTAATAAATATGTTGATTTATTGATTACAGAACTGGCAGCACTCTGCCTTCTGATCATTCCACTTAGTCTTCTAGCAAGGTTAACTGGGCTATTAGGATTACTAATTATCAGAATTTATTGATTTCTTTATTAAGCATCTGTTATATATAAGTTATAATAGACTAGAGGAAATGCCTTGTGTTATTAGTCAGGCCTTATTCTTGCTAGCCTGGTGCTTGAAGTTTTCAATTGATACAAAACAAGACACTCATAAGCTATCTAAGGATTAAAAAAAAAAGTTTTATTTAGCCATAGCAGGGAAAGAATATTCAGCAAAGATACTATTCCATTGGGCACAACTTTGTTGCCTTTGAATTGACAATGTTGGTCAGAAACCCAAGGGAAATGAGCAATTTCTGCCTTCTTATGCTTACTTTTGTACTTAGGTCACCAAGAAGTCAAGTCAATGGCCTGAGCCCTGATCCACTCCCATTCAGTTAAGATGACTTTGATATTTTTAAAGGAAAAACTTACATGGTAGATATTGCTCCTACCACAGTATGGTGATTAAGAAACTTATCATCCTCATAAGCAAATTAGAGAAGCATGGAAAATTTTATCTGTCAGATCTATAGGTGAGGGAAGAATTTATGCAAGAGATAGAGAGTATTATAGGATATAAAGTGGATAATTAATCCATTAAATGAATAATTTAAAAGGTTTTTTTGCATAAACAAAACAATGTAGCCACAAATAGAAGGAAAGCAGAGAACTGGGAAAACTTTTAACAGCAAGTTTCTCAAATATAAAGGCTTAATTTCTCACAGATATGGAGAATTGAGCCAAATTTATAAGAATGAAAGTCATTCTCCAATTATAAATGGTCAAAGGATATGAACAGGTGGTTTTCAAAAGAAGAAAGCAAAGTTATCTATAGTCATATAAAAATTCTGGAAGTCACTTTTGGTAAGAGAAATGCAAATTAAAACTACTCTGAGGTACCAACTCCCACCTGTCTTATTGGCTAATATGATTGAAAAGGAGAATGATAGGGGCAGCTAGGTGTCTCAGTGGATTGAGAGCCAGGCCCAGAGATGGGATGTCCTAGGTTCAAATCTGGCCTTATATACTTCCTAGTTATGTGAACCTGGGCAGATCACTTAACTCCCATTGCCTAGCCCTTACCACTCTTCTACCTTGGAACCAACACACAGTATTGATACCAAGACAGAAAGTAATGGTTAAACACACACACACACACACACACACACACACACACAGGAAAATGATAAATGTTGGAGGGGATATGAAAAAATAGAGACACTAAAGTATTGTTGGTAGAACTGTGAATTGCTAACCATTCTAGAGAACAATCTCTAGCTGTGACAAAGGACCCTAAAACTGTGCATACCTTTGACCCAACAATACCACTGGTCTATTTCCCAAAGAGATCAAAGAAAAAGGAAAGGGACCTACATGTACAAAAATATTTATAGCAGTATTTTCTGTTGTTGACAAAGAATTGAAAATTGAGGAAATTTCCATCAATTGAGAAATGGCTAAACAAGTTGTGGTATATGATGGTGATGAAATGCCATTGTGCTGTAAGAAATGATGAGCAGGATGGTTTCAGAAAAACCTGAGAAGACATATAAATTGATGCAAAGTGAAGTGAACGGAAGCAGGAGAATACTGTATATAGTAATAGCAATATTGTATGATGGTCAACTGTGAATGACCTCACTATTCTGAGCAGTACTATGATCTAAGACAATTCCAAAGGACTTATAATAAAAAATGTTAGCTCCTCTCTAAGTTGGTAGAGCAATTTTTTTAGTAGACAAAAAAGACAGATTAGTTTTAAAGCCTCTGCTGCCCTCACTGCTCTTCCTCTTCCTCTTACCACTGCTGTTGCTGTTACTGCTGCGGCCTGCTGCTGCCTCCCACTTTTGACCAGACACTGCCTTTGGGTCCTTGCCAAGCCTGCCATCACTTGTCTTGAGCACATTGGCTGGGGGTTCTTGCAAGCTGTTTTCTTCAAGGAGGGTGAGGTATAAATCCCCTTCACCCCCACCCCACATGGGTCTCAAGCATGGTAGCTGCTTAAACCCTTTTTGCTCTCCCAGGCCAGCTCAGCTAAGAGGCTCTGAGGAGTTTTTGCCTTCACTGTGCCTAAAATAGAAAGCTTTTGTTTTCCTTCACTACCTTAGCCTCAGGCTAAAATCTTTCAGTCCACCCTCCATTCAAAGGCTGATTGGGGTATGTTTCCATCTACTAGCCTTGTGAGGTTTTTACTCCTAGCCAGTACACACTAGATTGGTGCCACCTACAGACAGGAAGTAGATTTGCAACCAATTTAATAAGTAGAATTGCTAGCATGGTCCACTCTATGAAGGAGCAGTTCATTACCAAAGTTTTAGAATGTCTTTTCTTCCTACCATTCCTGGGTGCATTTGTCCTTGTGATTAGCTTGAGTAATCCTGAGATTCACAGGGGAAGATTCATCTCTCTATACCCCCTTGCCATTTTGGCCTGCCTAGTCTCTACAACACATCCAATATGGGGTTCATCCACACTATGCCTGGTGCAGGTATGGGAAACCCCAGAGGTGTGGCCAAAGGAATATAGTTGGATGATGATACTTAGGAGGGGAAGGAACCTTAAAGAGTCTGGAGGTGAATTTTTAAGCCTTTTCAGACTCCATTGTTTTATTGATGTTAACTTTTTCAGCTTGTTCCCCTCCAAATAATGAAAAAGTCTCTATAATGCAGCTATCAGAATTGGAGAAAAGGACTCTTGTATTCAGTTCCTATATCCTGTCACATATATTATATTTGCTGATTGTTTTAAGATTTAATTTTGTTCTTTTAAGTTCACATATTAATCTAATTAATTAATCTAATAATTAATCTAATTAATTAACTAATCTAATTAATCTAATCTATACTATCCTATTACATTATGTCATTTTCAGCTATTATTTTCATTAGCTATATGTGCTGTTACATTGTCTTTAATTGTACCTCCCCATATGACTGGACTGGAGAAAATACCATCATAAAAGTCTATAGTCAACTTGGACAAATCCTTTTCCATGGCAAAACCATAGGTCCTTATGCATGCTGGGTTTGTCAGCAGATCCACTGAGGTCATGTGTTGCCTAAACAGACTTTTGTTCCTTTTTGCCTTTGTTAATTGTCACATAGATGATGATGGATGGACTCCATCAAATGTTACAACCTGTATACAACCTTTGGAGAATTTAATAGCCTAAAAATTTAAATTGACTTTAAGGGGTCTTCAGAATTGATTTTCAGGTATCTAGTAGCACCACTACCTCTGATTGATCATTTGCCTACCTTTGAATTATTTGTAACAAGAGGTAAAGGATCCATTTAGTAGTAGAAGTGAAGTGCTACAGCACTGTTGTATTCCCCACCTCCACATTTATAAAAATGTAATGGATGAGACATATAAAGGCATGCCTTTTATGGCTGTTACAGTCTCATTCAGGAGGTGGGAAGGTTTTCCTAGGAGGCATGGTACCTCCCAAAAGGGAGTATTTCCCAAGAGCTTAGTGGCTTCTGGGTGGTTTTTATATTTGTAACTCTTCAGCTTACTCTATCCTTCCCCCAGAATGATCTAGATTCTTGGTGATGTTTTAGACCTAAAAAGTTTTCATCAGCAGTACAGAGGTTTTCCTGGGCCCTCCTGCCATATTTTGGAATGATGTCAGTAATAGACTTGGTTAAAAATATCTCAGCCAAGGTTGAAAGATTGGCTAGATCTGGAGAATTTGTGACAAGTATCCATGAGCTTCAAAGGGTTTTTTTTTTAAACATCACACAGCAAGTGGCTATAGAGACTCATGTGAATCCTAATGATAGTGGGTTTGTTTGCTATTGTCATTAAATGGGCTCGTGATTTTAAATGTGCATTACCTGTTATACTACTGTTTTAAAAAGCCGTTACTTGGTAAAAATCATTTGTGTGGATCATGGACAAATTATAAAGGAAATGGATCTCATTTTTAGGTGAGAAATCTTTGTATTGCATCTCTCCTTGGCAAACAGTGTGTCACTGATTGTGAAGTATATATTTTTTATTTCTTTTTAAATGTTATTGTTTTTCCTTGTATGTGCAATAGAGTATCTGAGTTTTCTTTTCTCTCTCATTTTTTGTATTTGTAGCACATTACCAGTATTAATGTTTTTTTGATTTTGCACTAATATAAGTTTACAATATCCATTAGCTCTAATATTAATGCAAACCCAAAAGCTTTACACTATGTTAACCTGCCACTGATTGTTAAATACTATGGGACTTGGATTAATGATTGTGTCTAATTCCAGAAAGGATCACAAAAGAATCATTGTACAGTGCCAAGGAGCACAAGGTCAAGGAGATGAACCAATCCCAGTGGGATTGATGAGAACCAAAGGATCCAGAATGAACTTTGGAATGTACTGAAATTGAACTGGGGAGGGGGGGGGTTAAACTCATTTATTTTGAATGTAAACTCTTATGCCAGAGGGGACTGCCTTCTTACTGGCTTTTTGTAAATGTGCCAACAATCACTGGTTTCGTTCTCTTTCTCTTTTTATTTCCCTCTTATCCCCAAATTATTATGATTTCCCTTTATATAGTGCAATATTGTATGTACTTCTAGTTAAAGAGCCTTAGAGATATGTGTTGGTTATGTGTACTGATTACATGGGGAAAGGAGGCATGTAAATCTGGTAGATTTCTACATGCTCATTTTCCATGGGAATCACAGGGGCAGATTGTGTAATTAGAATCAGATCCCTAGTACTTAATTTCCCAGCATCCCACTTTCTTTCTCATGTTATGTGGTGACATAGGGAGGATATAAGTGTAGCCCTGTGTAGCCCTGCCTCTCTCACTCTTCCTGTGATCTCATTTGGTGGAGGTGGTGTGAGGTGAGCAGGCAAGAGAACATGGTCTTATTTTGCTAGATAACTAGGTTTTTATACTTCTATTTCCTTTTTTATTCCTTCTACTTCAAGTGATTATTAATAAACTTTATAAAAATTATTACTTGGAGTATTGGACATTAATTTAAATCTTACATATGGAAATATGTTTTGCATGACTTCATATGTATGAACTATGTAAAATTGTTTGCTTTCTTAAGGAGGAAGAGAATTTGGAGCTCAAATTCTTAAAAAACAAATATTTAAAAATGTTATGTAATGAGAAAAAAGTAAACTAGGAGAGATAAAAAGAAAGATGTTATCCTCAACTTCAAGGAATTTACAGTGTGCTCTTATTCTCCTTTGGAGATTCAGAAAAACATTATGTGGATTGTGTTTGATTGATTGAGAGGCAGAATGCTGACCTAGATGGATATGGTGGTTATGTTCTTTGCCTTAATAAAGATTTATAATGGTCTGACTTTATTATAATAGACTATCCATTATGCCTCTCAAATATTTATAGCTACTTTAAAGCCATTGTTTAGAAAAGTTACCCAACTTGTATTTCAATACCTCAAAAGACTCATGATACCATTTATGTGGGTATTCCATCAAGTGATATAGAGCATAATCCATCCACATCTTTTTTTATCCTGTATTAGTCTCCCTTGTTCATTATCCTCTCTTCTCATCTGTCCTTGTTGCTTGTTGTTCATATACAATGGGAAATAGAGACCCTAACACAAGAAAGCAACTTTGATTTTTTAGGTATATCTTGATGAGATGTGTATATGACTCTGGGAGGCTATTCTCTCTATTCTAAAGAAACAGACAAGATAAAGGAAAAGGAAGAGAGGATTGGAGAAACACTGTATATTAAAAATGTGTACTCATGTGAGGAAATTTAAGTGCCAGAGCAAGGAAATACGATGGAAAACATTGGATAAAGATTAACAGAGGGAGAAGTGATATTATCATGGGAGTATATTATATAGATCTCATGAATAAAAGGAGGAAACAGATGAGAAATTCAGGAAACAGATCACAAACCTGGATATCTGAGTTAGTGAAAGAGGATTTAAATTATCTGGTATCTATAGGAGCCCTGTCTCTCTGTCTCCCTCTGTCCATCTGTCTCTAGGTTTCTGTCCTTCTTTCCTTCTTACTGTCTCTCCCCAAAGCATAATAAATATTAAAAAAAAGAGAGGAATTGATGAGGAAAACTGAAAATCTTCACCTTGTACTGATTTTGAATCTTGAACCCCAAAGACTACATTTCCCACAATCCCATTTTCCTGTTGTGTGTCATGAGTTAATTTTGTATTCAGATTCGGTTTTGACCATGCTCCCTCTCCCTCTGCTAGCAGCATGGGTTGGTGGTACAACTTGGAGCTAGGCTCTGCTAGCTCTTTTTTCCTAGTTTTACTTTTCCCTTTGCTCTAAGTAAATTTTAATAAATAGTATTAAAATAATGCTTGGAGTGTTGAATATTAATTTTAAACTTTACAATTGGCTGACTACAAAGAGACCTGAACTGAAAATATTTTTTTAAGGACTCCCTCTGCAGGGAGTTTTCAAACCCAAGCTGCTCTTGCAGCAGCCCCAGCTGGGGCTCATTCCACAGTTTAAAAACTGCTACTGGTTTCCAGCCAAAGCTGCTTCCCACCCCCCGCTAAGTGGCCAGGCTGTGAAACCACCCCCTTCCCAGCACACGCTGCCCACCCACCAACACTCTGTCCATGCTCAACCCAGGTTGCTACTGCTGCTTCTGCTACTGCCTTGCCCACTAGTTCCAGTGGCTACCAGAAGCCACGCCCAGCTTGGCTTCTCCTGCCAGCAGCCCAACCTCTGGGCTAGCAGCCAGGCTGAGGACCTGCCCCTCCCCTACGGTTTTCAAGCCTCTGCTAGCTTGCACAGCCAAAAAAAACCCTGAGGGCTGAAACACCCCCCCACCCTGCTGCTGCCTCTGTTCCTGTAGCTCACCTACCTCAGTCCCAGCTGGTGAGTGAAAAGACTCCCTTCCCCATGCCCAGCCCAGCACGGGGGAACCAGCCCAGCAGCTAGTTGCCTCTTATCCTCTACACGGACCTTTGCCTTGGCAAAGGGTTCCTGACCTGCTTTCCTCGACTATAACCTGCCTTACTTCTGTCTCTCTCAGACTCAGCCTGGTTTTGTAGTCATATCCTCCATTTTGGTTTCTGGTAGTCCGGAACCACACCCCTAACCCCTCCCAGTTATAGTGCTGCCTCTTGGCCACTAGAGGTCAATATTGAGCACTGATTTGTTTCTTCTAATTCTTTTCTTTTTTTTTACTTTTCCTACTTAGCTACAGTAGTTGCTTGCTGCCACTAGAGGGCAGCAACAAATAAATAATTAAATAATTTCCCCATTCCTTTTTTTATGAATAAAAATCCAATAAAATCATAAAAAATAAAATAAAATAAGCTAAATACCCTCATCTTACTGTATTCCTACCCCCTATAATAACAATTTTTAAAATAAATCAATTAAAATATACATTTTTTTTATCAAAATGCTAAGCAGCATAAATGCTACCATGCAGGAAAGTCTGCTTTTTGCCCAATTAAAGGCATGTAAGATTCCGAATTCCTTCCTTCTCCTTGCACTCCTAGGAAATTTCATTTTTCTGATCTTCAATATTAAAACAAGAAATGCTTGTTTGATATGAATGATTGATTGATATGATTGAATGATATGATATGAAATATGAGAGATTAAAGCAGAAATGCAGGCCGACAAGAAAATTCAATAAAAAAAATTTCAAACACATAATCTGATGAAAAATGCTGATCCCATCCAAAACAAGTCTGAATATTGTGAGCCTGTTCCTGAACCACAAATACAGGACAATCCTATTTCTCTGAAAATGGAGATGAAACACCCCTCTCATATATATCAGGTGCAGACCCTTCTCTCTCATACTCTGAAACACCTCTCTCATGCTGTGCAACTCCTGGCTGATCTTACCTCCCCGATCCTTCTTCTAATCCCCCATACTCTCCAGGCCTTTCTCCCACCCCACAACCAGCCCCAAAGAAATCTCATCCTGCTACAGTACCTATTCCTACCCATGTTGCCTCAGTATCCCTACAGTCAACTTCTAAGGAATCACAGTCATTGAATGACTCTTATGAAGAACTTTTCCCCTTAAGGGAAGTGCCCGAAATAGGATGCATTGGGGATGTGGTAACCCTAAGACACCATATAACTTTCATTAATTCAGTATATGGATGATTTGCTCTTGGCTTCACTAAACATTGAAGCATGCCAAGAGGATAGCAAGCACCTCCTCTTAGAGCTACATAAGAGAGTCCACAACGTCTCCAAAGACAAAGTTCAGTGGTGTCTCCACAATGTACAATATCTAGGTTCCATTCTGACTGCTGGGTCCCATTTAATTTCTCCCAAGCATATTGAAAATATACAAAAGTTAAGCACTCCTACTACTAAAAAGCAATTGAGAGAGATTCTTGAAGCAACAGGATTTTGTCAGCATTGGATCCCTTGCTATGGGGAAATCAGTAAGCCCCCTGTAGCACTCACAAAAAAACTTGGTCCCTGAACCACTTAAACTGGAAGCAGAACACCTAACAGCACTTTCAAATTTAAGAAAAGCTACCCTGTCTTCCCCTGCTCTAGGTATCCCAAATTATGATAAACCATTTACCTTATATGTCCATGAACAAAAAGGGAGTAGATTCAGGTGTTCTAACTCAACTTTTGAGACCTGCTCAATGTCCAGTAGTCTATTATAAAGCCCAGCTTGACTCAATGGCTGCCAGAGTACCACCAAGCCTTAGAGGAGTAGCTGCTACAGATTTACTGGTAACCAAATCAGCTGATCTGATATTGGGATGCCCTCTGACCATAATGTGCCCACACGAGGTTGAGGCATTGCTATTAAGACATAGGACACTGGGTGACCAAAGGATTACTAGTTAATTATTGAATTATTGAATAATGAACATATCACACTAAAATGCTGTGGAGTTTTTAATCCTGCAACCTTGCTCCCTGATTTACCAATTTCTGGAGAACCTTTACATGATTGTATATCTTTAGTGTCCACTATTGATAAACCTTATAGTGATTTACTTGACACCTGTAATAATTAAAATAGTGGAAGACATAAACTGTAGCAGATAAAAGAGTGGTTGGCTTAAAATTTGACTGCAGAAATATGGTTTCAAGACAGTGTCTTGTTTTTAAATCAAATATAAGGTGGTCACCAGGGAAAAATTCCCAATTATGAAATATACCCAAGTCAGCTGGGTTTTATAGAGATTTTAATTCATACAAATGAGGAATTAATGAAAAGGAGAGAGAGAAAGGAAATAATGAGAAAAAGATAGGCCGGCACAGGCCAGCCCTGGCCAGCCCAGACCCAAGCCCTAAGAGAGAGTCCAGTCAGTCTATTATCCACTCACCACAAGATTTTTCCAAGCAAGCATTCTAGTGTTCAGAGAGACACCAGTTTGGCTTTTTCCAGCTGCCATCTCCAGAGAGAGTTACTCTGAGAACTTCAAGGCAGCTTTTCCTCTCCTTTTAAAGGGAATTTTCTCCTATGTCACCTCCCCTAAGTTCTCACATCTACCAATCACAGTAGATGTTTTCCAAAGGACAGACCATTCTTAATTCATACCTAAGTAGGCTTAAACTTTTGATTAAGTTCACACCTGTAAAAACCTCTGAGTAAATTCTCACCTCTTTGCTCCTTGTAAATTCACAAGTTGCCTGACCTTTATAGGTACTTAGCACCCTTTTGTATTAGATCTAAAAATAGACACAGCTTAAGAACTTTTGCCTTACTATAAGTATGGGTTTAAGTATTTTTCATTGTTCAGCAAGGAGTTTCTTTCCCTAAAGTATGCTTAAGTAGGGGTGGAATAGAGGTCTCACATCCCTGATCTAAGTCCCTTCATTGTTTAAATGGGGAATGGTCTTAACCAAACCTTATGAAGTAGGGTCTGAGAATTTTTTAAGGTTCACACACCCCTTTGGATAATTCAGATTTAATATTACTTACAGATGGTACTTTGTTTATGAGGGATGGTGTGTGCTATACAGGAGCTGAAGTAGTTACCTAATTTGATACTCTGTGGGCAGCTTCCTTGCCCTCAAATGTAAGCTCACAGAGTGCAGAACTCAAAGCTTTGAAACACACTTGTATCATTGCAAAGGATAAAATAGTCACAATTTACACAGACTCCCGCTATGCCTTTGGCATATTTCATGCCATTGGCATGCTATGGCTTCAAAGGGGATTCTTAACATCATCTGGAAAATGTATTGCCAATGCAAACCTTATTACTGAACTTCTTTCTGCCATCCAGGTCCCCAAAGCTATAGCTGTTGTTCACTGTTCAGTATATACGGGTGGCACTGACCCTGTCTCCAAGAGAAATAACCAAGCAGATATCACAGCCAAATTAGCAGCTCTTAGAAGGCCCTGAACTAATTATACCACTAATGATTACTGATGATTTGGATCTATCCCTTTCTTATAATGACAAGGAAGTAAAAATGGAAGCAGAAATTTAAAGCAAAACAGACAAATAGAGTATGGGTGTCATCAGATGGCAAACCCTTGCTCCCTAAAGCTTTCTATAACCAGATTTGTTACTCCATTCATAAACATGACCATTTTAGCACCCAAAGCATTATAGACTGTTAAAAGTGTATAGATAGCACCTGGAATAACTAAATTGCCTCCAAAGTATGTACAGCTTGTCCTACCTGCCAAGCCTCTAATCAACATGCCTTTCAAGGAAAAACCTTTGGTGAACATCCTCTTGCTTACACACTGTTTGAGGAGTTTAAGCACCTACACATTGACTTTATCTCTATGCCAAAAACTGGGCAGTATAAATTTTGTCTGCTCATAGTCAATCAACTGATGAGGTGACCTGAAGCATTTCTTACTGCTCATACCACAGCAGCTTTTGTTGCTAAAATCCTTTTGAAATTATTCCTCATTTTGGCCTGCCAGCATGTTTTAATTTGGATAAAGGAACTCATTTTACTGATTTGGTGTTATCTCAAATTTATTCATGTTATGGGATAACTCCTCAATTTCATACCCCACATCATCCCCAGAGCTCCGGTCAAGTTGAACAAATGAATAAAGAACTTAAGACCATGCTTGGCAAATTGTGCATGGAAACTCATTTAAAATGGCCTGAAATTCCACCTCTGGCCCCATTTTATCTCAGAAACAGAACCAGAAGTGATTTATACATATCACCATTTGAGATGCTATTTGGACATCCACCTATTCAGGCACAACCATTTACTCCTGCCTATACCTCACTGTTAGGAGGGGATACAACCATTACTAAATATATCAGACAATTACAAACAAAATTGTAAGATCTCCACAACTCTAGAGCTACTGTTCAAGCAGGCCCCATAGACTTCTCACTTAATGATTTAAACCCAGGTGATAAAGTATACATAAAGAATTTCAAACATACTGGGTCGACTGAACCTGCTTATAATGGATCATTCCATGTCCTACTAACTATACCAACAGCCATAAAAATTGGAGAGAGGGACTCATGGATTCATTGTAGCCATGTAAAATGAATACCTTCTGTTGATGCTGAATAATTGCTTGCACTGGTTGCATTTGACTATTGACTGTGATTAGACTTCTTCATTGCTGCGTTTACACTATTTTGTTGTACTTTATTTGGTTGATCCTTGTATTTGCACAAATTGCCCTGTAGGGCAACATATATATTACCTCATAGAAGAAAATCTGTATTAGTGATCTTTGTTGACCTGATGTGCCTTTTGCAACATTTTGTGCCTTTACTAAATTTTTTTTATTTTCTTGAATTTTTTATTGCTTTAGCTACCTCATTTGTACTCACATTGTTTTATCTACCTTATTGGCACTTGCACTGCAGATCATGTTGTCTAAGAGGAAATGAATCATGAAGATTGGATTTGGCTCTCCCCTGATTGTAACAATGAAGGTACTTAGCTCTTCCTTTATTGTAAAGATTAAATTGTAATCCCCTGTCTATTTTTATATTTTAATCCCCAAAGTGTAAACCCAGTACTTAAAGTAGATCTACCCATTTTAACCACAAAAAGGTATGAATACCCATTTCATACATTGAGTGGGAGGTCTGTGACCCATATGTGAAAGAGTGGACAGTCCTGGAGAAAAGCATCTGCTGTGCTTGGTAGACATAAAATTTAGGGGAGGTGACACAAGAGAAAAAGGTCTTTAAATAGTGGAAATAGACACACAGGAGATATAATCAGTCACTCAGAGTTGGACTGGAATTTCAGTCAGTCAATCGGAGTTGGACTGGAGGAACAGTCACTGGGGCTCAGAGTGAAGACAGTTGGCTGTGGAACTGGACCCCTGGAGGCGCCTGTGCAGGAGACCTCAGAATGCTTTCCTTTTAGACAGTCACCATGGTGAGTGTAAAGGCTGACTTCTTTCCTTGCCCTTTCTGGAGGTATGAACCTCTGAGAAAGGCTCATAGACTTGAGACTCCTTTCCCCTGACTGGTGCCTTAGAATTTCTAACTGGTTCAGAGGAAGCCGGAGCTTTCTCTCTCTCTCCCCTTTTCTCTCTTCCTTAATATCTTCCTCTAGTGTAAAATAAACTACCATAAATTCCATTTTACCTTAGTAATTCATTTTGGGATTTAGAAATTAAATACCTGGCAACCACTGTAATGGTGGAAATTTAGGGGAGATGGGAGAGGTTATAATATAGTAATGGCTAAAATGTGGCTACAGGATTTATGTAATATTAAACAATGGCCGCCAAGGAATTTACTTATGAAATTCCTAAAAAATGAAACACTCAAGTCAGAATGAAGTTTATGGAGGTTTAATCACACTGGGAGTAGGGAAAAGGATAGGGAGAGAAGGAGAGAAGAGAAAAAGGGAAAGGGGCTACTCAACCTCTGACCAAGGCAGAGGGAGTTTTAGGCCCAAAGGCCCAGGTGGAAAGAGTCAGTCCTTAACTCACGTGACCAATCTGAAGGAAAGCTGTCTGCGGGCGTCCTCCCTCTCCAAGCTCCTAACACCAACTCTTCCTAACACCAACTGGCGTCTCCCTCTCCCCACAGGAAGTGCGCGAATTCCAGAGGCTGTTCCCTACCTCACTTCCTGTGTCTCACAAAATCCAATGGTTGGCTCTAGCTTGGCTTAGGACAGCCCAGATGGGCAGTTAGTTATTTCTGATTTGTCATTGACTAGCACATGCCCGTGTAGTGTGGGTGTGCACAATTTTTGGGTGCTAGACCAAGATGGAGACTTTTAAAATTCACACCACCAATTTCATATTCAGTCCAACCAATAAAATTAACAGAATCTTTTTTTTTTTTAAACTAGCCTCTATACTTTACCTCTGGAATTGTGAAATAAACACAATTTTAATATTTTGTTTTCTTCCTATGTGTCATACAATATTTGATTTTTTTCCCCTTTTTTCTCATTTTTTTTGCCTTTGAAACACATCACTAGTATTGGAAAGGTTTTTTTTTTAACTGTTTTTACTTTTTGCAATAGAATGACCTAAGATGTCTGTTTACATAGCATATAAAAACATACCCCAAAAGCTATGGACTATGGCTACCTCCCACTAGTTATTTAACTATTCTGAGACTTTTGCTTGATGACTATGTCTAATCAAAGGAGAAACAGACCACAAAGGAGCACAGAACTTGACTTGCAAAGTGCCAAACAAGCACAAAAAGATGAAAGAAACCAAGCCAATCCTACAGGGATTGATGACATTATGCACAAAAAGCATGATGACTTGATCATGAGTAAGTCTCAAGGTTGCGGCTATTTAATGTGTTAAATGCAGGACTTTTTTGTACCACACTCTATATCAAAAACATAACATCAATTGTTCTGGCTCCATTATCCTGAAAAAGCAAAGAAAAGGGTTGAATTGGGGAACTCTATTTCCCGTTTGTCTCGATATCTACTCTCTTTTTCTATTTTCTCTCATGATGTAACAAGTTACTGTAGTCCAGGCTGCTAAATTGGGTTAGGGATTGATTGTTGTTGAACACTTATGAGACATGGATCACTACAAGAACCTGTTGTGAGTTGTGTTATTTTTTCTTTTTTTCTTTTTTCCGTCTTCACAGAATTTTTTTCAAGCTTTCTTTATATATATGAGCTCTCAATCCACTGAGCTACCCAACTGCCCCCTCTTTTTATATTTTTTATCTGACTCATTATTTTTTATTTTTTTAATTTCTTTGATTCCTTGATGTTTTTGATATTTGATTCATATGCCTTATGACTCAACCATATATCCCTATGTAATTTCTACATGTATCCCTGTATCCTCCTGGGGGGGGGGTGTATGATTTTTTTCCTCAGGGAACACTATGTTATTGTTGTGAACTTTGACTTGAATTTGAGCCCAATTTAGAACAAGAGATTACCTCCCAGAATCTAGAAGGTGCTGGGAAGATGCCTGCAGAGACCACACACTGCACTAGAAGATCCAGATTGAACTTTGAGATATGACGAATTTGAACTTTGGAGGGGTTGAAATGCTTTTGTTTTCAATGTACATTCTTATGCCAAAGGGGACTGCCCCTTAATTGGCTTTTTGTCAATGCACCTATCGTTCCTTTTCCCTTTTATTTTCCTCTTATCCCCAAATTATTGTAATTTGCCGATAAAAAATGTAATATTTTTATATACCTCTAGTTCAAGTTATAAGTTAGTTATGCTTTCATGATCCCTTGGGGAGACTGGTCTCCCAAAGTATCACAAGGAGAATGTATTGATTTAGAATCTTGAACCCCAGAGACTACATTTCTCACAATCCCCTTTTCCTATTGTGTAATGGCTTAATTTTGTATTCATTTTCAGTTTTGAGAATACGCACACTCTCTCTCTCTCTCTCTCTCTCTCTCTCTCTCTGCAGGAAGCATGGGCTGGTGGTAGCAGCATGGAGCTAGGTGTGGCTGGGTTTTTTTCTAGTTTTACTTTTCCCTTTGCTCTAAGTAAATTTTTAATAAATAGTATTAAAATAATACTTGGAATATTGAATATTAATTTTAATCTTTACAACCTCATTCTAACCAAGAGAAATATTGCTGAAATAGAAACCAGTAAAAATATCAACAAGAGAGACACTATCAACATAGTTTGGAGAATTTCATCAAATTGTTGCAAGTCCTACACTAAGAGATTTCATCTCCTCTGAGATCCACTGCATTTTAATATACAGATAAAGATATGGAAAATGTGATATACACACACATTATATGTGTGTGTGGACAAGTATATATGTGTATATATAATATTTTGGCAAAGTCTGAAATTATCTTCTTAGTGATCTTTTTAAAAATGCTCATCAAGAGCACTCCATCTCGCTGAGGAGCACCTGTGAGCCATCATTTATGATAAGGATGTCAATATTAATTAGGTTCATTTTCCTCCAGTAAAATATTGAGAACTTTGCTCTTGGCAAGTAATTCTCATTGAAAATGCCAACTGTCAACTGTATAATTCTTAATAACTATTCAACCACACCAGTTTTGCCACTCTACCACCATCCCTACAAAACCAGGGGGTGAGAATGGTTAAGACAAGACTAAGAGGCATTTTGCATTTTCCTTTGTTGCTTGGGTTCCCAGAACCAAAGAATTAATCACCTTGTATACCACCTGTAAGAGATGAATTGCTTTGCACTAAAGCTAGGCTACTGGACAGTCTGTCATGAAGTGAGACCTTCCAGCTTGCTAAGCTTTCCTAAGTTTAGGTTCTGTTGGCATAGTCTTAGGCAACTTAGAGTTACCTTTATTCAGCAGTGAAGCACCAGAGTAGTCCTTTTTGGTTGGGTGGGGGTGTATTTCCTTTTTTGGGGGAAAATACTTCCATCCTTTTTTTTTCTATTCATTGTATAATTTCTCAAATGACTCATCACCACAAACTCATCCTTAGGGACAGGTATCAAGATGCTTGCCTTCCTTCAAAACTCAATTCTAGTACCTCTTCCTCAAAACTTTTGCTGATTCCTTCTTCATTGCCCTACTTCTCCCTACCTATAAGTGCTTGCTTCCAGAAACTTCTGGCCAAGATAGTTGCTTGAACAAAAACAATGACCCATGGTCTCACATCCCTACTCCAGCTAAAAAGCACCAGACTGAGTGATGATCAAAAAAAACCTATGAGAAACTACAGAAAGTGACTTAATCCAACCCCAGAACTATACAAAATCAGACATAAGCCCACAGACAATAGAAAACTTGGGCCCAAGAAAAAACTCAGTGACAATGTAGGCAAATGATGGAAGTGCCCTAATATGATTAGAGATGGTACAAAGACATCTATAAACAGTAAAGTTTTGAGTCCAATGTGAGCAAGAGGAGAGAGTTCCCACTAGAAAGTCCCAGGCTGGTAAAAAAAAAAATGAGTAACAAGGACTTTGGAAGAAACTGAGAGTGACTGATTGTAATAGCACTCAAACCAGGGGATCCCAAGCCTAGAGCCTCTGATAGTATTGTAGCTCTGTCTTGAGATACCATAGAGGACCCTAAAAATCCAGTCCATTAAGCCTCAAAGATCCAAAGGAACCTAAAGTTAAGGGATTTAAAAAAAGTAAATGGATTGGAAAACAGGTCAAGGAGAGATAATGTAAGGATCATCAGACTCTCCAAAAACCATAACATTTTTTTTAAAAGGCCTAGACACTACTTTTAAAATTTAATTAAAATTATCCATATTCATGGACCAAAGACTAAAATAATGTTAAATACTGAAAAGGTCCACCAATAACCTCCTAAAAGGAGTCCCAAAGGCAATGTCCCAGAAGCATGGAAGTTAAAATCCAGTCCTCTCACAAAGAAAAATGCTACAAGAATTGAAAAAGAAGTAGTTCAAGTACAAGGGAACTACAGTCAGCCACACACAAGACCTGGCAGCTTTTACCATAAACAACAAGATATTTTAGAGTATAATATTCCAAAAGACAAAATATTTAGGCTAACAATCACTAATAACTTCTCCTACAAAACTCAGTATGGGGACTTCCGGTTAAGATGGCGGCTTAGAGAAAGCTAAAGTTCAGATCTCCGGAAAACCCTTCCCGACCGATCTCAAACTATAAGCTCCTAAGGCGCCGAAATTCAAAACGATCAACAGCACAGACCCTGGGAACCCTCCTCCTGGACCTGGACCCGGTTCAAAAGGTACGGCTCCCCTCAAAAGCCAGAACCCGAGATCACTCGGACCTCAGGGGTAGGAGCGCAGAGTCCAAGGCTCCCGGAAGCGGCAGCCCAGCCCGGCTCAGAGAGCAGGGAACAACAACCCTCAGGGCCTTCTACCCGAGTCCGGGTGAAAGTTACTGCCTGGGGCTTCCTCTGCAGAGAGCTGGTCGAAACAACAGCAACCCTCAGGGCGGGCAAAACAGCCTCAAGGGCTAGATCCTGCTATCCAAGTCTCAGTGAAAGTCCTTGTCCTCGGAGCTTGGGGAAGCTGCAGCCCATCCCCCCGCAGGCCTACGAAACAGCCTCACGGCCAGCGATTCTGAAGGCAACTTCCGGAAAGCGAGCCGGGGGAGAGTGTGGCCTCGTGGTCCGACCCTTCCATTCCAGTTCCAGTGAGGCATATTCAGTTTAACCCAGGGAAAGCTCATAGAACCATCTGCCCAGGACTAAACCCTCTGATCACCAGACAGAGACAAGAAAAGCTAATCCTCCACATTCAGAAATGGCAAACTCCACAGAACCACAGAAACCCCAAAATACCAAGAAAAATAAGAAGAAAGGGGTGACTTTGGACACATTCTATGGAGCCAAAATACAAAATACAGAGCAGATAGAAGATAATATAAAAGAAAATGCTCCAAAACCTTCCAAAGGAAATGGAAACTCTCCACAAACCTATGAAGAATTTGAATCAGAAATGACCAAAAAGATGGAAGCCTTCTGGGAGGAAAAGTGGGAAATAATGCAAAAGAAATTCACGCATCTACAAAACCGGTATGATGAAACTGAAAAGGAAAACCAGGCTTTAAAGGCCAGAATCAGGCAGCTGGAAGACAACGATCGTGTAAAAGAGCAAGAATTAATAAAGCAAAGCCAAAATACCAAGAAATTAGAAGAGAACATAAAATATCTCACCGACAAGGTGATAGATCTGGAAAATAGAGGGAGAAGGGATAATTTAAGAATAATTGGACTCCCAGAAAAGCCAGAAATAAACACCAAACTGGACATGGTGATACAAGATATAATCAAAGAAAATTGCCCAGAGATTCTAGAACAAGGGGGCAATACAGCCACTGACAGAGCTCACAGAACACCTTCCACACTAAACCCCCAAAAGACAACTCCCAGGAATGTAATTGCCAAATTCCAAAGCTATCAAACAAAAGAAAAAATCCTACAGGAAGCCAGAAAAAGACAATTTAGATATAAAGGAATGCCAATCAGGGTCACACAAGACCTTGCAAGTTCTACTCTGAATGATCGTAAGGCATGGAACATGATCTTCAGAAAGGCAAGAGAGCTGGGTCTCCAACCAAGAATCAGCTACCCAGCAAAACTGACTATATACTTCCAAGGGAAAGTATGGGCATTCAACAAAATAGAAGACTTCCAACTTTTTGCAAAGAAAAGACCAGAGCTCTGTGGAAAGTTTGATACCGAAAATCAAAGAGCAAGGAATACCTGAAAAGGTAAATATTAAGGAAAAGGGAAAAATGTTATCTTCTTCTTTTACTCAAACTCTCTTCTATAAGGACTACATTTATATCAACCTATGTATACTAATATGTGGGGAAAATGTAATGTATAAATAGGGGGTAAAGAAAGACCAAATAGAATAATCATTCTCACACAAAGATTCACATGGGAAGGGGAGGGGAAGAAAACTCCTACAAGAAGGAGAGGAAGAGGGGGGGGGGGGTTACTTAAACCTCAATCTCAGGGAAATCAACTCTGAGAGGGAAAAACATCCAGATCCATTGGGATCTTGAATTCTATCTTACCCAACAAGGGTAAGGAGAAGGGAAAACCAAGGGGGGGAGGGGGAGAGGGAGAACAAAAAGGGAGGGAAAGAGAGGGGGGAGGGGGAGGGAACAAAAAGGGAGGGACTAAAAAGGGAAACATTAAGGGAGGGGACAAGGGGGACTGTTTCAAAGTAAATCACTGGACTAAAAGGTAGAGCCAAAGAAGAAAAGGTTAGAATTAGGGAAGGCAATCAAAATGCCAGGGAGTCCACAAATGACAATCATAACTTTGAATGTGAATGGGATGAACTCACCCATAAAACGTAGACGAATATCAGAATGGATTAGAATCCAAAACCCTACCATATGTTGTCTTCAAGAAACACACATGAGGCGGGTTGACACCCACAAGGTCAGAATTAAAGGATGGAGTAAGACCTTCTGGGCCTCAACTGATAGAAAGAAGGCAGGAGTGGTAATCATGATATCTGATAAAGCCAATGCAAAAATAGACCTGATCAAAAGGGATAGGGAAGGTAATTATATTTTGTTAAAAGGGACTATAGACAATGAGGAAATATCATTAATCAATATGTATGCACCAAATAATATAGCACCCAAATTTCTAATGGAGAAACTAGGAGAATTGAAGGAAGAAATAGACAATAAAACCATACTAGTGGGAGACTTAAACCAACCATTATCAAATTTAGATAAATCAAATCAAAAAATAAATAAGAAAGAGGTAAAAGAAGTGAATGAAATCTTAGAAAAATTAGAATTAATAGACATATGGAGAAAAATAAATAGGGATAAAAAGGAATACACCTTCTTCTCAGCACCACATGGCACATTCACAAAAATTGACCATACATTAGGTCACAGAAACATAGCACACAAATGCAGAAAAGCAGAAATAATGAATGCAGCCTTCTCAGATCACAAGGCAATAAAAATAATGATTAGTAATGGTACATGGAAAACCAAATCTAAAACCAATTGGAAATTAAACAATATGATACTCCAAAACCGTTTAGTTAAAGAAGAAATCATAGAAACAATTAATAATTTCATCGAGGAAAATGACAATGGCGAAACATCCTTTCAAACCTTTTGGGATGCAGCCAAAGCGGTAATCAGAGGTAAATTCATATCCCTGAATGCTTATATTAACAAACAAGGGAGAGCAGAGATCAGTCAATTGGAAATGCAAATGAAAAAACTGGAAAGCGATCAAATTAAAAACCCCCAGCAGAAAACCAAATTAGAAATCCTAAAAATTAAGGGAGAAATTAATAAAATCGAAAGTGATAGAACTATTGATTTAATAAATGAGACAAGAAGCTGGTACTTTGAAAAAACAAACAAAATAGACAAGGTACTGGTCAATCTAATTAAAAAAAGGAAGGAAGAAAAGCAAATTCACAGCATTAAAGATGAAAAGGGGGACAGCACCTCCGATGAAGAGGAAATTAAGGCAATCATTAGAAATTACTTTGCCCAATTATATGGCAATAAATACACCAATTTAGGAGAAATGGATGAATATATACAAAAATACAAACTGCCTAGACTAACAAAAGAGGAAATAGAATTCCTAAATAATCCCATATCAGAAATTGAAATCCAACAAGCCATCAAAGAACTTCCTAAGAAAAAATCCCCAGGGCCTGATGGATTCACCTGTGAATTCTATCAAACATTCAGAGAACAGTTAATCCCAATACTATACAAACTATTTGACATAATAAGCAAAGAGGGAGTTCTACCAAACTCCTTTTACGACACAAACATGGTACTGATTCCAAAACCAGGCAAGTCAAAAACAGAGAAAGAAAACTATAGGCCAATCTCCCTAATGAATATAGATGCAAAAATCTTAAATAGGATACTAGCAAAAAGACTCCAGCAAGTGATCAGAAGGATCATTCACCATGATCAAGTAGGATTCATACCAGGGATGCAGGGCTGGTTCAACATTAGGAAAACCATCCACATAATTGACCACATCAACAAGCAAACTAGCAAGAACCACATGATTATCTCAATAGATGCAGAAAAAGCCTTTGATAAAATACAACACCCATTCCTATTAAAAACACTAGAAAGCATAGGAATAGAAGGGTCATTCCTAAAAATAATAAACAGTATATATCTAAAACCAACAGCTAATATCATCTGCAATGGGGATAAACTAGATGCATTCCCAATAAGATCAGGAGTGAAACAAGGATGCCCATTATCACCTCTACTATTTGGCATTGTACTAGAAACACTAGCAGTAGCAATTAGAGAAGATAAAGGAATTGAAGGCATCAAAATAGGCAAGGAGGAGACCAAGTTATCACTCTTTGCGGATGACATGATGGTCTACTTAAAGAATCCTAGAGATTCAACCAAAAAGCTAATTGAAATAATCAACAACTTTAGCAAAGTTGCAGGATACAAAATAAACCCACATAAATCATCAGCTTTTCTATATATCTCCAACACAGCTCAGCAGCAAGAACTAGAAAGAGAAATCCCATTCAAAATCACCTTAGACAAAATAAAATACCTAGGAATCTACCTCCCAAGACAAACACAGGAACTATATGAACACAACTACAAAACACTCGCCACACAACTAAAACTAGACTTGAACAAATGGAAAAACATTAACTGCTCATGGATAGGACGAGCCAATATAATAAAAATGACCATCCTACCCAAACTTATATATCTATTTAGTGCCATACCCATTGAACTACCAAAATACTTCTTCACTGATTTAGAAAAAACCATAACAAAGTTCATTTGGAAGAACAAAAGATCAAGGATATCCAGGGAAATAATGAAAAAAAACACATATGATGGGGGCCTTGCAGTCCCTGACCTAAAACTATATTACAAAGCAGCAGTCATCAAAACAATTTGGTACTGGCTAAGAAACAGAAAGGAAGATCAGTGGAATAGACTGGGGGAAAGCGACCTCAGCAAGACAGTATACGATAAACCCAAAGATCCCAGCTTTTGGGACAAAAATCCACTATTCGATAAAAACTGCTGGGAAAATTGGAAGACAGTGTGGGAGAGACTAGGAATAGATCAACACCTCACACCCTACACCAAGATAAATTCAAAATGGGTGAGTGACTTAAACATAAAGAAGGAAACCATAAGCAAATTGGGTAAACACAGAATAGTATACATGTCAGACCTTTGGGAGGGGAAAGGCTTTAAAACCAAGCAAGATATAGAAAGAATCACAAAATGTAAAATAAATAATTTTGACTACATCAAACTAAAAAGCTTTTGTACAAACAAAACCAATATAACTAAAATCAGAAGGGAAACAACAAATTGGGAAAAAATCTTCATAGAAACCTCTGACAAAGGTTTAATTACTCATATTTATAATGAGCTAAATCAATTGTACAAAAAATCAAGCCATTCTCCAATTGATAAATGGGCAAGGGAAATGGATAGGCAGTTCTCAGATAAAGAAATCAAAACTATTAACAAGCACATGAAGAAGTGTTCTACATCTCTTATAATCAGAGAGATGCAAATCAAAACAACTCTGAGGTATCACCTCACACCTAGCAGATTGGCTAACATAACAGCAAAGGAAAGTAATGAATGCTGGAGGGGATGTGGCAAAGTAGGGACATTAATTCATTGCTGGTGGAGTTGTGAACTGATCCAACCATTCTGGAGGGCAATTTGGAACTATGCCCAAAGGGCGACAAAAGAATATCTACCCTTTGACCCAGCCATAGCACTGCTGGGTCTGTACCCCAAAGAGATAATGGACACAAAGACTTGTACAAAAATATTCATAGCTGCGCTCTTTGTGATGGCCCAAAACTGGAAAACGAGGGGATGCTCATCAATTGGGGAATGGCTGAACAAACTGTGGTATATGTTGGTGATGGAGTACTATTGTGCTAAAAGGAATAATAAAGTGGAGAAGTTCCATGGAGACTGGAACAACCTCCAGGAAGTGATGCAGAGCGAGAGGAGCAGAACCAGGAAAACATTGTACACAGAGACTAATACACTGTGGTATAATCGAACGTAATGGACTTCTCCATTAGTGGCGGTGTAATGTCCCTGAACAACTTGCAGGGATCCAGGAGAAAAAAACACCATTCATAAGCAAAGGATAAACTATGGGAGTGGAAACACCGAGAAAAAGCAACTGCCTGAATACAGAGGTTGAGGGGACATGACAGAGGATAGACTCTAAATGAACACTCTAATGCAAATATTATCAACAAAGCAATGGGTTCAGATCAAGAAAACATCTAATGCCCAGTGGACTTACGCGTCGGCTATGGGGGGTGGGGGGGAGGAAAAGAAAATGATCTATGTCTTTAACGAATAATGCTTGGAAATGATCAAATAAAATATATTTTAAAAAAAAAATAAATAAATAAAAAATTATTGCTATGAGAAAAAAAAAACTGAGTATGTGCTTTTATATATCTTGGAAGTGAGGTGAAGAAGAAAAGATAAAAAGATTAGAACTGAGTAGAAAGTTTAACATGTAAATACAACAATCAAGAGACCAAAACTTAGAAAGGGAAATTTATTTGAGCAAGTAGAAAGGACTTTGCAGTAATGAAATACCTTTAGCAGTTCCCATTAGAATTTTAATGTCTTCAAAGGGTATTTAAGACAAAGAATGTGGAGGTGTATTGTTTCTGTCCTGAGGACTTTAAGGGAGAAAAGAGGAGGTAAAAAGGAATATAACAGTGTAAAAAGGATGGAGAAGGGGACAGAAGTCAAAATTTCTCATAATTGGTATCCATTTTTTAAAAATTCAAAGGTATTTTATTTTCTCAATTAAATATAATAATAATTTTTCAAAATATGTTTTCCAAAATTGTAAGATCCAAACTGACTTTCTCCTTTCTCTTCCCCCACTTGGAGATAGTAAGCAATTTGATCTAGGCCATACATGTACTATCATGCAAAACACACTTCCACATTGGACATTGTTGTAAGGGCAGACTCATACATAACCAAATAAAACTGTAAATACACTGTTGTAAAAGATAGTATACTTTGATTTTCTTCCATCCAATTCTAACAGTTCTTTCTCTGGAAGTGGACAGCATTCCCTGTCATAAGTCTTGCAGAATTGTCCCAGATCATAATTCATATCCATCCAAAGAGTATATACAATTAGAGAAAAAGGACTGAGGAGAATAAGCATCAAATGAAACTCACTCTAACCTGAACCCAACAAAGGAAGATTAAAGAGAGAGAGGGATACATTAAATTAAAGAATACATAAGAAAAGAAATAAGGTTAAGAGAGAATAACATGAATAACATGGGAAATGGAATAGTCACAAATAAAATGAACTTTATCTTCAGAAATTGGATCCTGAATGGAGGATTAAGAGGGAAAAAAAGAAAAGAAAAACCTGGAAATTAAGAGAGTACCTTTCAGTTGGTGAATGGTAGAACAAAACATGTGACAGTACATGAATGTAACATAATATTATTACAGCATAAGATATGACAAAAGAAGTGATTTCAGAAAATCTTGAAAAGACTTCTATGAACTGATACAGAGTTCAGTGAAAAGAATCAGAACTACTCTGATTAAAGCATTAGCCAAAGACATTTCAGAGGACCAGTGATAAAGTCATGCATCTACTGACAGAGAAGTGTGCTAGAGAAAGAACGTTTTTGCAACAAACTGAGTGGTGCATTCGTCAGAGCATGTGACTAAGAGTCACATGGGAGCCTAAGGCTGGAGATCTGGGGAAAGGTTCTATGTCCCAACTGACACACTTCTCTCCTGGAAGGACCTTGATTGGAAAGGCTTGGAAAACAGGTTTCTGCTTCTCCTGAGACCAGCTGAAGGGAAGAATCTTTTTGAATCTGGCTGCTGGCAGCTTGAGTAAAGAAGATTGACGATAGACTTCACCTCTGGACCTGTTTGGACACTAATCAACTGAAGATCCTGGCCCTTTTGATTGGACTCCATTTGTGAGATTTGGTTATTGGAGAAATTTACTGCTTAGCTTAATAAGATAGTATTAGATGGATTTATAGACATTAGAGTGTAAGATAACTTGAAGAATTTCTCCTAACCCTGTTTCTTCCTCCCCTTCCCAACCAATAAATCTGAATTTTTTATATGTTCACTTTTGTTCATTCCTAATCAAATTCCTATCCTAACAGAGGTGATAGACTCAAAGTGAAGAAAGGTACATTCTCAGAAATAATCATTGTATGGAATACATTGTGTTATAAGAAATAATGTCACAAGTTCAGAAAAACCTGGGAAGACTTATATGAACTGATGCAAGGAGAAGAAAATAGAACCAGAACATTGTACACAATAGTAGCAACACTGTAACAATGATTAACTGTGCTTCTCTCATCAATACAATGATCCATGACAGTTTCAAAGGACTCAAAATAAAAAATGCTATCCGCCAGGGTGTGGCTGGGAAAAGGAAGAGAATATGGAACTCAAAATTTTAGGAAAAGTGTTTTTAAAAGGACAAAGAAATTACCTATGTGTTTTATGTGAATAGACTTATTTGAAACTGGATTTTTAATTGTTTTTAATGGGAGAGGGTGAACTCGAGGAGAGGAGAGTTTGCAATAATGATGCCAAAAAAGGGAAAAAGAGGGGCTATTGAAATATTTTTAGCCAAAAAAAAATAGAAGGAAGACCAGAAGGAAGCATCAACATTTTTCAAAGTGAAATTTTGAATTTATTATGTACTTTAAAAAAATCAAATCTCATGAAATAGAAATTTATAATTTCATATGCAAACCTCTTTTGTGGTCTACTTTATATACGGAAATACTCATTTTGGTATTTATTTGTAGCAGTCCACAGCTGTGTTTACTCAAGACAGATAATGAAGTCATAAAGTTAGACCTGAGAAGAGCGCATTCTCTGCCCTGCGCATGGCCAGTGAGGCAATGAACTTTGATCCTAACTAGTTTGGGCGGGAAAGTAGGTTTCTTTGTTCTCCCCAGGCTGAAGAAGGATCCGCCCTTATCTTCTGACAATTTACCTTTCTACCAATGATAATCCCCTATGTCATTAATTACTATGCATTATGTATCTTTGCATATGATAATCAATAAATACACGAGCCCACAGGCCCAGCCAAGGCTTTACCCACTCATCTTTCTTCCTGACTACTATCTCTCTCTCGCTCTGTCTTTCTCCTCTGTTTCTCTAATCCCTATCATTAAACCGTAAGAGTCCGTGTCAATAGCATGGGTTTAAGGACTGTGGCTTGTCTCTCTTGATCTCTAAGCTCATTTCTGATGCCCATGATGTTATGTGGTGGTCTTCTCACTGTCTCATGTATCCAGGAAGTGGAAGGCCAGAGCTTAAGTCTGTGGAGCTCGATTTATATATGATTCATTGTCTGGTCTCTCTCTTGCCATCCCTCCGGCTTCAGATCCTTGTTTCCCCCAGAGACAAACCTCTATCTATCTTTCCTCCTGGGGGCGAGGGTTGCTGGCCAATCTCTCGCCTCATTATTAAATTCAGAATTTTAAAAATTAAATAATTTAAAAGAACCAAGTGATTGCTCCCTCCTCAAGCCCCTCATACTATACTGTTTGGGAATCTTCTATTCATATATCATAATAAAACTTGTGCCATTGCCAGTTTTTATCTGCATACTTATATAATTCTTCCTATTTAATTATAAGCTTCTTGAAAGCAGGCATTATGTCTCATTTCATCTTTATATCTCCCTCAGTGCCTAACATTGCAAAAGACAGAAAGAAATTTAGTAAACATGTTGCATTGAATACTTTTATCAAAGATTATTTTCCATTTGAATTAGTTATTTGTTAATTAGTTAAATTAATTATTTGAATTAGCATTTAGATGTGATAAATCTTTTGTCATCTCACACTGCAACCTGCTTGCTTGAAATCCTGTTTGGGGTGAAGGAAGGGTAAGATAGGATTGGATAAAGGGTGGGACTGGTTAATGATATTTCTGATATTGTATTCACATTGCCCAACAACTCTCAGAACATCATTCAAGATCAATGACACATGTAAAACCCCATGGAGTTGCTTGTTGGCTACAGGAGGGAGTGGAGGAAAAGAACATGAATCATGTAACCATGGGAAAATATTTTATTTTTAAATTATTTTAATTAATTTGATATTTTAATTAATTGTTTAATTAATTTATGTAATGTAATGTAAATTAAATTATATATGATGTGTATTATATATAAATTATTATAGATTAAATTAATTAAATAAATAAAATTAAATAAAAATTTGCTCTTTAAATTTTTATTTTTTAATTAAAAAAAAGAACAGCAATTAAGAAACTTCCTGGCCAGCTATGTGGCTCAGTGGATAGAGATATGAATTAGAGATGGTCTTAAGTTTAAATCTTACCTCAGACACTTCCTAGATGTGTGATCTTGGACAAGTCACTTAACCCCAATTGCCTAGCCCTTACCACTCTTCTGCCTTGGAACCAATTCTAAGACAGAGTTTAAGGTAAGAGTTTAAGGGGAAAAAAGAGAGAGACTTTCAATTCCTTTTTTGTCCAGAGGGATCCCAGGGAAAGTAAAGCAGGAAGATGGTGTTGTGTGTTTTTAACTGCCTCATCAGATCTTTGTAATAGGTATCTACATAAGAAAGCTTTGAATAAGATTATTGTGAATAAGGTTATAAAATGTGGGAATAAGTGCTTCCCAGGGATTTTCCCCACAACTTGATATCAGAGTCACTACAATGTGGACAAGTTTCTCTGTGTCAGTAAGCAGAGTGTCTGATCTTTCTACAAGTGTTTATTATTAAAAAATATGGCAAGTAATGTGAAGATTTTAAAGAGGTTTATCCCCTGGGTCTTCACGCACTCTTGGAATATGGGCCTTTTTTGTTTCTTTTCCATCTAACAAAGATGTGTTTCCCATCTTTGCTTACTTTTGTATGTCCTGTATAACATGTGGAAGGGGCACTAATGTTAGACTCCAAATATGGTGGTTTCATTGTCAATGATGTTGAGAAGTCACTTGCTATATAAAAATCTTGACAGATCTTTATCACTTTCATCTGTTTGTTGTCCTCTGGTCAAGTTTATCCTTAAATTCTCTTGTATATACTTAGTGAGGGATCTTACCAAGCTTTTTTTTTAAAGGTGTTCTTTTTCCCCCTCCACTGTTGTTACTGTAAGGAGGGAAAAGGGTTAATTTTGAAAAGGGTTGGGTTTTATATTTTAAGAGTGTGGTCGCCAGGAATTTAATTAATTCCAAAGAGATTTATTTACAATTTCATTACAAAATGTAGAAAGAGTGAAGTAAGAAATCAGAGAGAGGATAAGGTAAGATATCTAGCCTAAACACAAATTAATTTGCTCCCAGTCCCTGGGCAGTTAGAGTTAGTGCTTAGCTGGAGGGACCTCAGGTCCTTGTAGCTGAGGCCCTAGGGAAACAAGGAGCTTCTCTCAAGAAGATAAGTCTTTCCTGAGGCCTGTCTCTTCAGAGAAAAACCAGCAGTTAAGAGTCAGCTTTTCACTCATCACATGTGTAAACCATGAAAATATGGTTTTCAAGACTGTGAATTGCCAAAACTGTAAAGATAATTTTTGTGTCTTGATTTTATATTAAAAATAAGTGGTCGCCATGGGATAATTCCCAAATATGAAAAAATACCCAAGTCAGCTGGGTTTTATGGAGATTTTAACTAATACAAATGAAGGAATTAAGGGAAGGGAGAGAGAGAGAGAGTAAGAGGAAATAGTAGGAAGGGCCTAGGCCATTAGCCTTAAGAGAGATTAGTCAGTTTTTTATCACTCACCACAAGATTTGTCCCAAGCAAAACTCCAGTCCTTCACTGAAATCCTCAACTCCTGAACTGAGTTCAGAGAGCCAGCTCCTTTTAAAGAGAAATTTCTCTTATTTCACCTCCCCTAAATTTTAACATCTACCAATCACAGTAGACACTTTTCCCCAGGACTGTCCATTCTTAGTTCACATCTTCTTTTGTTATCACCTTCTCTGGGTATATTATATCTTCTGAGTATTTCACATCTCTTTGCTAAGCTTGCCCTTTGTAAGTTGCCTGAGCTTTTAGTGATTAATTTGACCTTCATAGGTACTTAGTACCCTTTTGTATTAGATCTAAAAATAGACCACCTAGCTTAAGGTTTTAGCTTCACTATAAGTATGAGTTGGGGACTTTTCATTGTTCAGTCAGGAGTTTACAACTTTATCTTCCCCTAAGGCACTGTCATGAGTAGGGTGGAGTAATTTAAAATTCCCAATACATTCCTGATCAAGTACCTCCATTTGTTACAATAGGGGAATAGCTTAACCAAATCTTCTGAGGTACAGTCTGAGCAATTTTAAGATTCACAGTGTCAGTCCAGTCAGGAAAAGGGTCTCAGGTCCAGTCAGCAGATCAAAGAATGAAGAATAGCCTTCTCACAGGAATTAACAGCTCCTTTTAAAGACATTTCTTTTGCATCACTTCCTGTGTCTTCCCCTAATTTTACATCTACCAATCACAATTGACACTTTGTTTTAGGACTGCCCCCCTGGGCAGATAGTTGATTCTGATTTGCCACCCACTATTTCACACATGGGTCACAGACCTCCCACTTCATGATTAAGTGGGATGTTTGCACTTTTGGTGATTAGATCTAAAATGGGCAGATCTACATACTCAACTTTAAATAGGGTGGTTTACACTTATGGGATTAAATCTAAAAAGACAAGGGTTACAATTTAATCTTCATAATCAGGGGAGAGTTAAGTATTTTCATTGTTATAATCAGGGGAGAATTAAATTTTATCTTCACAAAGTCACTATTTTGACTCTACACCAACCTGATTCAGGAATGATTATCAAATCAGAAATCAGTCCTTTCCTATTTGTAAAAAAAGTACATCATGTTCGGGGTTTTTTGTATTATTATTTTGGTACTTGCCATTTCCAGTGTCTTAAATTTCCTTCCTTAGGACCAGAGTGTTCAGTATTATAACCTAGTCCTATATAAATATCAGTCTTGGAAACCAGATATCTTATTGCCAGGACTTCTTCTATGGAAAGGACCACTAACACCAGGCCTAAACTCTTTTCCTCCTGTACAAGAAAGAGAACTGCTGACCTCTGTCTTTCACAGAGCCTTTGAGGGTGGAAGTACATTTAAAAAGTACAATGTCCTTTTCCTGTGGCTAGCATACTCACCTCTTATTTTCACAATTAGAGTATTGAATAATCATTGGTTTCCCAAGCAAAAATCTCCTTCTCTCTTGCCACCCCTTCTATTCTTTCATATTCATCCAATTCATCACTACCCATCCCAAGATCCCATCCAACTGGGCCTGTGCCTTTATTGTACCTTCCAAGATAACCATAATATCAACAAATTTCCCTTCGTTTTAGACCTCCTCCTTCATACTCCTACCTGCAGCCATGGAAACTTGAATTCCTCCTTGAAGACACTGTATCTTTAGCCATCTTTCTCATACTATAGCCATGTTTACCAATGCCCTTTGGCATCTAGACCAGAAATTAGAGGGGACAGAATCTTTGTTGCAGACAGCTTCTTTAAGACTCTACATATGTTGCCATTACTCAAAAACCACTCATCTTCTAAGGTTCAATCTCTTCAGATATTTCACTCTATCCAGATCCTCATAACAGCCATTTTTCAATGAATAGGCCATTGTCCATCCTTTATTTCTTTTTCTTAAAATATATTTTCCTCAATTTTACAAGTAAATTTTTTTTAATTTTTAACATTCTTTTTTTTTATTCTGAATTCCAAATTCTCTCTCTTCTTTACTTCCCTCCCACTTCCTGAGATAGTAAACAATTTGTTATAGGTTATACTTGTGCAATCATGCAAAGCACATTCCTATATTGGTCATATTGGGAAAGAAAACACAATAACAACAAAAATCCACAAAGAAAATAAAATAGCATATTTTGATCTGCATTTAGACTCTTATCAGTTCTTTCTCTGGCGATAACATTTTTTGTCATTAGTCCTTTGAAAGTGGCTTCAATCATTATCTTGCGAAGAGCTAAGTCATTCATAATTGATCATTGTACAATATTGTTATTGCTTTATATAATGGTCTGATTCTTCTCACCTCACTTTGTATCAGTTCATGTAAGTCTTTTTAGGTTTTTTGAAATCATCCTGCTCATCATTTTTTAAAGCACAATAATATCCCATTATAATAATGTGCCACAACTTGTTCAGTCATTTCCCAGGTGAAGGACATCCCCTCAATATCCAATTATTTGCTACAATAAAAAGAGCCACTATAAATATTTTTGTAATTTTTTGCATGATAATACATGAATAACCCAGATCAAATTGCTTGCAAGCTCTGGGAGGATGGAGGGAAGGGAGAAAGGGAGATCATTTGGATCATATAATTTTGGAAAACTTATGTGGAAATTTGTTATTACATGTAATTGGTAAAATAAATAAACAAATAAAATATAATTATTTTTGTATAAATAGGTCCTTTACCTTTTTATCTTTCTGGGATACAGACCTAGTAGTGGTATTGCTAAGTCA
Source organism: Monodelphis domestica (assembly GCF_027887165.1). Lineage (NCBI taxonomy): Eukaryota > Metazoa > Chordata > Mammalia > Didelphimorphia > Didelphidae > Monodelphis > Monodelphis domestica. The sequence continues at coordinate 127,261,320 of NC_077227.1, read as the reverse complement.
GAGGATATTCACAGTTTTATAACCCTTTGGGCATAGTTACAGATAGCTCTCCAGAATGGTTGCTCAAATTCACAATTCTATCAACAATGCATTAGTGTCTTAATTTTTCCACAACCTCTCCAACATTTATCATTTTCCTTTTCTGTCATATTAGTCAATATGATAGATATGAGGTGGTAAGTCAGAATTGTTTTAATTTGTATTTCTCTAATCAAAAATGATCTAGAGCTTTGTTCACATGGCTATAAATAGTTTTGATTTCTTAAAACTGCATGTTCATATCCATTTGTCAAATGACTTGTATTCTTATAAATTTGACATAGTTCTCTATATATTTGAAAAAAAACGAGGTTCTTACCAGAGAAACAGATTTCTGCTTTCCTTTTAATCTTGTTTGCATTGGTTTTGTTTATGCAAACTCTTTTAAAATTAATTTAATCAACATCCATTTTATATCTTGAAATATCCTCTCTCTTGTTTGTTCATAAATTCTTATCTTATCCATAGACATGACAAGTAAATATTCCCCTAATTTGATTATGCTATCACCCTTTATTTCTAAATCATGTACCCATTTTGACTATGTCTTGTTATACAATATGAGATGTTGGTCTATACTTAGTTCTCCCATATTGCTTTCCAATTTGTTTCTCCCGTATTGCTTTCCAATCTTTCCAGTAGTTTTTGTTGATTACAGAGTTCTTATCCAAGAAACTTGGATCTTGTGGCTTATCAAGCACTAGATTACTATGGTCATTTACTACTGTACATTTTATACCTAACCTGATTCACAACTCTATTTCTTAGTCAATACCAGATTATTTTGATGATTACCACTTTATAATAGTTTGAGATCTAGTACAGTTAGGCCATCTTCCTTCAAAATTTTTTCATTAATTCTCTTGATATTTTTGACCTTTTGTTCTCCATATAAATTTTAATATGATTTGTTTCTAGTTATATAAAGCAATCTTTGGTAGTTTGACTGGTATGGCACTGAATAAGTACATTGAATTAGGTAGAAATATTTTTTTATTAAATTAGCTCGGCCTACTCATAAGGATATTTTTCTATTTGTTTAGATCTGGTTTTATTTGCTTTTCTTTTTTTGAGAGGGAATGGTATTTTATTTTATTTTTTGTAAAGATATTTTATTTTACCAATGACATGTAATAACAATTTTTCACACAAATTTTCTGAAGTGATATGATCCAAATTGCCTTCCTCCCTTTCCTTTTCCTTCCTGGAGCTGGTAACCAATTTGATCTGGGTTATATGCATATTATCATGGAAAAATATTTCCCTGTTATTTATTTTGTAAGAGAATACTCATATGAAACCAATCCCCCAAAATAAAAACCCAAATAAGCTAAATTGAAAAGTCATATGCTTTGATCTGCATTTTTAGTCCAACAGTTCGTTCTCTGGAGGTGAATAACATTCTTTGTCATAAGTCTCTCAGAATTATCTGAGATCATTGTATCGCTGAGAGCAGTCAAGTTTTCACAGTTGATTATTCCCTGTATAATTCTAATAAAACCCAAGATTAAAAAATTTTTTTTGAGAAAACATTTCAGGAAAAGAAGCTCACTAACTCCTTGAATCAATAAAATGAACTGTTCAGAGAAAGTGCCAGGAAGAAACCTCCACTGCATCAGAAGATCCAGAATGAACTTTGGAGTGTAATTGATTGAACTGAAGGGGGTTGAACACATTTACTCTGAATGTAAACTCTTATGCCAAAGGGGACTGTCCCCAATTGGCTTTTTGTCAATGCACCTAGCAAACATTGGTTTTGCTCTCTCTCTTCTATTTCCCTCTTATCTTTAACTATTGTAGTTTCCTCTTGGAAAGTACAATATTGTATGCACCTTTAACTAGAAGATCTTTAGAGGTATAAGCTGGTTATGTTAAATGATTCATTGGGGAGACCAGTATCCCAAAGAATCACATGGGGGATTGTGAGGTGTGAATCCCACAGACACTGCCTCTACACACACACACACACACACACACACACACACACAGTGCTCAAGAACTTGTGAATCCTTTTGATGGGAGTTTACACCTTCAGAGGATGAGAGATGTGAATCCCATAGACACTGTCCCCCTGGGCAGTGCTGGGTAATTTGGAAGTTTTGATTGACCCCTGTGAAGAAGGGAAGGGGCAAAAGCTCACTATAAAAGCCCTGAACTTCTTTGGCTGGGGGAAGTCTTCTGAAGATAGTGTGGAAGAGGCATGCATGCAAAGGACAGAAGCTGGAGATGGATCAGCTGTCAGTCAAATGAAGATTTCGTTTGGAATGTTACCGGGAAAAGCAGTTGGAGCCAAGCCAACAGTGACTGATTTTCTGGGACTTGGCTGGGGGATTCTTGGCTTAAGGTGGTGACTTTGAAGGAAGAAGCTGGGTTTATCTCTGGGACTTGGGATAATCAAGTTGGAGGTGACCTGGCTGATTTGAAGGCAGAAGAAGAAGGACAATAGTCCATATATCTCTCTCTCTCTGACTTGCTCCATTACATGGTAGTGACTGAATTGCCATTTCTCTCAATATCCTCCAGCCTAAGACTCCCTGTAGATAATAGGGAAATCCTAACCCTTTTACCTCCATCCTCCATCTTGTCCTGTTTTCCCCAATAAACCCTAACTTGAGATAAAGAAGAGAAAACAGTATTTCCTCTGAAACATCATAGCTCACCCTAAGTGACTTATAAGGAGGCTGATGAAGAAGGGGGAAGGGGAAACTGAAGGAAAGAAGAGGGGAGGAAGGGAGATTGGAAGAGGGAGGAAGGGAGGTTTAAAAGGGAGGAGGGTAGGCAAAAGAAGATAACTACCTGATCCATTAGTTATCATTTATCCATCAAATATACCCTCCCAATATCATCTATTGCAATAGTCTTCTGGAGATAGTCTTCAGGAGTGGTCTTCGGCTTGAGCCTTCAGCTTGAATCTTCAGCTTCCACTTGTGACCTGCCTCTTGGAGGTGACGTTGGACTTGGATCTTGGCTTTGACTTGGATCTCAGCTTCAACTTGGACCTTGGCTCTTGGACTGTTTCTTGGGTGAGTGAGCAGCTGGCTTTTTCCTTCCTGACTTCTGGAGAGATTAGTTCCAGAGAGGCCTCCTTTTTCCTGGAGGAGGCTGAGTTGGTGGAACCTTCTAGAAGGGTCCTCTGACTGAGGGTTACCTAGCCCTACCAATACTGGGCTAGACCCCAGAGCAACATTTAGTGTGATAGGTTAGACATCTTCTCTACCCTCTTCCTACATTTCTCTCACTCAAGGTTAATTTGTATATAGTTTATATTTATTTATATGTACATATTGTTTCCCCTGGAGAGAATGTTAGCTCCTAGAGGGCAGAAAGTCTTTCATTTTTGCCTCTGTTTCCTAGTGCTCACCACCTAAGAGCTGCATGCTGACTGAGTTTCCTAAAGAAAGTAATTGTGCTTTATAAGTATAAGGCTTGGATATATTCTATAAGTCTGATTTCTCCCATCCCTTGCTTCCAAATCATATTTCTGAAATATTTTTCATTGCTCTCTCCTTTGCTTTGAATTTACCAAGTACAAAAGGATAAATTGATTTCATCTTTTTTTTAAACCCTTACCTTCTGTCTTGGGGTCAATGCTGTGTATTGGCTCCAAGGCAGAAGAGTGGTAAGGGCTAGGCAATGGAGGTTAAGTGACTTGCCCAGGGTCACACAGCTGGAAAGTGTCTGAGGCCAGATTTGAACCTAGGACCTCCCATCTCTAGGCCTGGCTCTCAATCCACTGAGCTACCCAACTGCCCCCAATTGACTTCATTTTTAAGTTGTAACAACAAATAAAAATTGGTTCAACAGCTCAATATTTAATATCAATCAAGACATAAAGCAGGGAGAAGCATGCTTACCAAAAATATTTTCCATTGACATGGTGGAGGTTCAGAGCAGAATCCAAATTGAAGGCTTCTTCCTAATAGGTGGTGACAACCCTGTAGATGTTCTGGATTATGGATCAAGCCTTGGAGCATTGCAGAACTTCCTAAATGAGATCCAGAATTGCTCGAAAGAACTCTGCCTAACCAAACACAAGGGGATGAAGAATACTTGATGTGCAGATAATGATCATGCATTTGGATATGCAACCTATAGAATGCCTCCATTTGGTAATGCCAATGCCAATGCAAGATGAATTAAGCCTAGACTTGATAAAGGAGAAGAGAACAGTCCATATTACCTTACAAAATTGCCCACTTCTCTTGATAACCTCTAAATTTCTTCTGGACAACTAGATGGTGCAGTGGATGGAGTGCCAAGTCTAGAGTCTGAAAGATTCATATTCTCAAATTAAAATCTGATACTTTAGGAAACTTATTGGCTGTGGGACCCTGGGCAAGTCACTTAAACTTGTTTGACTCATTTTCCTAATCTGTAAAATGAGCTGCAAAAGGAAATTGCAAACTACTCCAACATCTTTGCTAAGAAAACCACAAATGGGGTCACTAAAAGTAGAACACAATTAAAAAACAACTGAACAACAAGTTTCCTCCTGAAACAAAGATTCATCTTTTTTATAACAATATTCTTCATATGATGTTGGGTGACTATGAGTCATAGAATGCCACAGTCTACAAGGAACTAAAATTGAGAATCACACAAAGAGCAATTGAGAAGACCATGACATAACTACCCAGACTGAAAATTCTGTTTGCTGCCTACTACTTCCCTCTATTAGAAAATAAGTTCCTTAAGGGAAGGGGCTGCTTCATATTTCCATTTCTTTCCCCAGCAATCTGAACAGTGCCTGGAATATAGTGAAAATTTAATAAATGATTTTTCCATTCACCTATAAGTTTAAAAGTTCTGATTAACTAGAACAAAGTTATCCAAACCTTGCCTATAACATCATTTGTGCCATAAGAAATTATTAAATTGATGTTTTCACAGGAAATTGAGACCTATGCACAGTGATTCAGGGTGAATTGATCACAACTAGGAAAAAAATGTAAACAATGACAACAAAGTTATAAAGAACAATAACTTTAAAAGACTTTAGTGCTCTGAATAATGCAATGACAAACCAGGAGTCCATAGGAATGAGGATGAAATATGCCAACCCTCTACTGCCAAAGGATTAGTAGATGTAAAAAGCACGGTGAGACCATCATTTTTTTCCATGACCAATGTGGTGATTTGTTTTTCTGGATTATGCATATTTGTTATAGAGATTTAAATGTTTATTTTATAAGATTGTTCATTGAGGGTAGAGCAGTGGGAGAGAAAGAAAATAAGTGTTCATAAAAATACGTTAAATCAATATTTTTTAAAAAGAAAAGAAGTGGGGAGATCAGGGGCAGCTGGGTAGCTCAGTGCATTGAGAGCCAGGCCTAGATATGGGAGGTCCTAGGTTCAAATCTGGCCTCAGACACTTCCCAGCTGTGTGACCCTGGGCAAGTCACTTGACCCTCATTGCCTAGCTCTTATCACTCTTCTGCTTTGGAACCAATACACAGAATTGATTCCAAGACAGAAGGTAAGGGTTTAAAAAAAAAAAAGAAGTGGGGAGATCTTATCTAAGTACAAATTGCTTTGCCTCGTCTCTTCCCTGGAAATGCTTATTCCCTAGCAGCACAGGTGGACCCACAAGACACCATGTGATGAAGCAACTCTTCTGTGGTTAAAATATGTTGTCTGAGTTATTACAGCATGAATAACTGTTGGGGTCTGAGCTGGGTATACTCATCAACTTGGTTTGGTTTCCTGGGGGTGAGTCTTTGTTTGAGACTTTGATTGCATTTCCCTATGAAGAGTGTGAACATGCCCATTAAAATGTTGAGATGGCTGAAGATATCTCCTGGGCTAGGATGCTTGTCAACCTATTCCTAACTCATTAAGGATGAGAGACTAAGTAAGTCTCTGTGATTGTGGATAATTTGATCTATTCTGGACTGACATCACTCCCTTTGTACTGGGCCTATAAAAAGGAGTCTTGGGGTTGGAAATAGCCTTGCTGAGATTCTCAAAGATGTGAGCTCAGAAAGGAAAATCATAATAGAGCTAAGAGCATACCTGAAAGCAGAGGAGAAGGAGACTGCATCTGTGTACCCTCCCCTGGGAATCACTAATGCCCTCTTTGGAAAGTTATGCCAGAAAATGATAAGTATTACCTAAAACCATTAGCAAGTATCATCTGCAATGGGTATAAGTTAGAAGCCTTCCCAGTAAGATCAGGAGTGAAGCAAGGATGCTTATTATCACCTCTATTATTTAATATTGTATTAGAAACACTAGCTCTAGATTGGCTAACATGACAGCAACAAAAAGTAATGAATGCTGGAGGGGATGTGGCAAAGTGGGGACATTAATGCATTGCTGGTGGAGGTGTGAATTGATCCAACCATTCTGGGGGGCATTTGGGAACTATGCCCAAAGGGTGATAAAAGACTGTCTGCCCTTTGACCCAGCCATAGCACTGCTGGGTTTGTACCCCAAAGAGATAATAAGGAAAAAGACTTGTACAAGAATATTCATAGCTGCACTTTGTGGTGGCAAAAAAACTGGAAAATGAGGGGATGTCCTTCAATTGGGGAATGACTGAACCAATTGTGGTATATGTTGGTGATGGAATACTATTGTGCTCAAAGGAATAATAAAGTGGAGAAGTTCCATGGAGACTGGAACAACCTCCAGGAATTGATGCAGAGTGAGAGGAGCAGAACCAGGAAAACATTGTACACAGAGACTGAAACACTGTGGTACAATTGAATGTAATGGATTTCTCCACTGGTGGCAATGCAGTGTTCCTGAACAACTTGGAGGAATCTATGAGAAAAACCACTATCCACATTCAGAGGAAACATTGTGGGAGTAGAAACACAGAAGAAAAACAACTGCTTGAATACATGGTTCAAGGGGATATGGCTGGGGATGCAGACTCTAAATCAGCGGTTCTCAACCTCTCAATTTATAGCAATGAGAATACATAATGCATATCAGGTATTTACATTCCAAATCATAACTGTAGCAAAATTACAGTCTTGAAGTAGCCACCAAAATAATTTTTTGGTTTGGGGTCACTGCAACATGAGGAACTGTATTGCAGGGTCACGGCATTAGAAAGGTTGAGAATCACTGTTCTAAATGAACATCCTAATGCAAACACTAACAACAGGGAAATGGATTCTGATGAAGGACACATGTAATACCCAGAGGTATTGTGCGTTGGCTATGAGAAGGGTGGGGGGAGGGGAGGGAGGGAATGAATAGGATTCTTGTAACCAAGGAATAATGTTCTAAATTGACTAAATAAATAAATTTAAAAAAAAAAGAAATGCTAGCTCTAACAATAAGAAAAGAAAAAGAAATTGAAGGAATTAAAGTAGGCATTGAGCAAACTAAACTATCACTCTTTGCAAATAATATGATGGTATACTTAGAGATATTAGAGAATCGACTAAAAACTAGTTGAAATAATTGATAACTTTAGTAATATTCCAGAATACAAAATAAATCCACATAAATCATCAGCATTTCTATATATTACCAACAAAGCTCAGCAGCAAGAGATAGAGAAATGCCATTTAAAATAATTCTAGACAATATAAAATACCTGGGAATCTACTTGCCAAGACAAACATAGGAATTATATGAATACAATTACAAAATACTTCATACAAGTAAAGTCAGATCTGAACAATTAGAAAAAATATTAATTGTTCATGGGTAGGCTGAGCTAATATAATAAAAATGATGATTCTACCAAAATTGATTTACTTCTTCAGTGCCATACTGATCAAACTACAAATAGTTATTTTATAGAATTAGAAAAAATAATAACAAAATTCATTTGGAAGAACAAAAGGTCAAGAATATCAAGGGAATTAATTTTTTTAAAAATGTGAAAGAAGGTGGCCTAGTAGTACCAGATCTTAAACTGCACTAGAAATTAGTAATCATCAAAACAGTCTGGTACTGGCCTAGAAATAAATGGAATAGATTAGAAATACAATATTCAGGGGTAAATGACCTTAGCAACCTGGCATTCAATAAACCCAAAGATCCCAGCTTTTGGAATAAGAACTCACTGCTTAACAAAAACTCTGGGAACACTGGAAAACAATATGGCAGAAACTAAGTATAGAGCATTATCTCATACCCTGTGCCAAGATGTGGTTAAAATGGTTATATAAGTATCGATATAAAGAGTGAACCAGGGAAATATAGAATCATTTACCTGGCAGACCTTTGGAGAAGTGAATAAGTTATGACCAAACAAGAGATAGAGAACATTATAAGATGTAAAACAAAAATTTTTGTTAAATTAAAAAGGTTTTTTACAAACAAAACAAATATAACCAAGATTAGAAGGGAAACGGCAAACTGGGGGAAATTTTTATAACAAATTTCTCTGAGAAAGGTCTAATTTCTCAAATAGAGAACTAAGTAAAATTTATATAAATATAAGCCATTCTCCAATTTACAAACAGTCAAAGGATATGAAGAATAAATAATTTTCAGTAAAGAAATCAAAGGTATCAAAAATCATATGAAAAATGCTCTAAATCACTCTTTTTTTTTCTTTTTTTTTTTAAACCATTACCTTCCATCTTAGACTCAGTATCATGTATTGGTTCTAAAGCAGAAGAGCAGTAAGGGCTTGACAAGGTTTAAGTGACTTGCCCAGGGTCACCCAGCTAGGAAGTGTCTGAGGACAGATTTTAACCTAAGACCTCTCATGTCTAGGCCTGACTCTCCACCCATTGAGGACCTAGCTGCCCCATCTAAATCACTCTTATTTAGAGAAATGCAAATTAAAATGACAGTACTCACCTATCAGATTAGTCAATATGAATGTAAAGGAAAATGACAAATATTGGAGGGGAATTGGCAAAATTTGGACACTACTGCATTGTTGGTAGAGTTCTGAACTGATCCAACCATTCTGAAGGGCAATTTGAACTATGACTAAAAGGCTATAAAATGTGTGTACCCTTTGATCCTATAATACCACTACTTGATCTGTTTCCCAAAGTTATCATAAAAAAGGGAAAAGGATCTACTTGTGGAAAAATATTTACAACATTTTTTGTGGTGGCAAAGAATTGGAAACTGAAGGGATATTCATAAATTGAAAAATGGCTAAACAAATTGTGGTATATGTTGGTGATGGAATACTAATGGAGAATAAGAAACAATGAGCAAAATGGTTTTCAAAAAAAGCTGGAAAGATCTACATGAACTGATGCAAAGTGAGATAAGCAAAACCAGGAGAACATTGTGCACATGTCTTCATCCACCAGCCAGGGTAGGGGCAATGAGAGATAGTGGTAGAATTCCTTTTTTTTTTGTATTATAAAGATATTTTATTTTATCAATTATATGTAATAACAAATTTCCACATACATTTTCCAAAGTTATATATCTCCTTTCCTCCCTTGCCTCCCCCTTCCTAGGGCTGGCAGCAATTTGATCTAGATTATATATGTATTATCATACAAAATATTTTCATATTGTTCATTTTTGTAAGAGAAAAATCATATAAAACAAAAACCTCAAAAATAAAAATCCAAATAAACTGAAGTGAAAAAATTGTATGCATCTGCATTCCAACTCCAACAATTCTTTCTCTGGAGGTGGATAGCATTCTTTGTCATAAGTTCCTCAGAGTTGTCCTGGATCATTGTATTGCTGAGAGTAGCAAAGTCTTTCACAGTCGATCATTCCACAATATTGCTGTTACTGTATACAATGTTCTCCTGGTTCTTATTTGACTCTACATCAATTTATATAGGTCTTTCCAATTCTTTCTGAAATCATCTTCTTCATTATTTCTTACAGCACAATAGTTTTCCATAACCATCATATACCACAGTTTTTCAGCCATTCCCCAACTGATTGACATCCCTTCGGTTTCTAATTCTTTGCCACCACAAAAAGAGCAGCTATAAATATTTTTGTACAAGTAAGTCCTCCTGCCCACCCCACCCCCAGCCCTGCCATTAAAAAAAATATCTTTGGGATACAGACTCAGTAGTGGTATTACTGGATCATTGTTTTATATATGCATTGTTTTATAGCCCTTTGGACGTAGTGTCAAATTGCCCTCTAGAATAGTTGGATCAGTTCACAACACCACCAGCCATGTATTAATGTCCCAATTTTGAGTGGTAGAGTCTCTTGGCAATGTGGTTCCAAGAGAAGATGGAGACATATGATTCAACCTACCTACATGGAGGAGGGGATGCTTGTGGACTCCAAGTTCTTGGACCCAGTGAGAGGAGGACCCAGAATTTATGTACCTTTTCATTTTGAAATGGCTGTCATGGAGAAGGAAGGAAAGGAAGGAAGGAAGGAAGGAAACAAAAATTTACAAGGGACCTACGTGCCAGGCACTTTAAATAGATTATTTTATTATTATATTAAATATCTCATTTGATCTTCACATCCCTGGGAGGTAGGTGCTAGTATTATCACTATTTTACAGTTGATGTTAACTTACTCAGACAGAGGTTAAGTTAATTGTCTAGAATCACACAGTTAAGTGTCTGGGACTAAGTTTAAACCCAATTTTTTCTGACTTCAGTGCTCTTTTTACCTACTATATCACCTGCCACCCTTTAGGGAATGGGACTATGTGTCTGAGTTTGTTATTTTGGCCATTAGAATGTGACCTCCCCAAAAATAAGAACTATCTCTCCTTTTCTATTGGTATCCCTAGCACTTAGCACAATGAATTACCCATAGCAAGTACAAACATCTGATACTTTATTTATACAATACTTTGTATCTGATTAATGTGGCAAATAATTCAGTTGATCTGAATCTTTTTCTTCATCTCTAAAATGGGGACAATAAAACCTGCACGGTTGTCATGAGAAGCTTTGTGAAGCATAAAAAATAATTTTAAAAACATTATAAACCATTGATTGCCCTATAAAACACATATACCCTATGATCCTGACACTGACTTCCTTGCTGTTTGTGGAACAATACACTCTCTCTCCTGACTCCAAGCATTTTCATTGGCTTCCCCCCATGCCTGGAATTCTTTCCCTTCTTTGGCTTTGTTTCTTGGTTTCCCTAGCTTCCTTCAAGTCTTCTCCACCCTCTTTCTAAGTAAATTCCTTCTATCTTCTCTACTGTTAAGAGTAAGTTTTGAGAATTACAGAAATATTTCCATGTAGACATATAAACATTTTGACCTTAATGAGTCCCTTAAATTTTCTCTTTCTTATTTACCTTTTTCGGCTTCTCTTGTGTCTCATGTTTGGACTTCAAATTTTTTGTTTAGGTCTGGCTTATTACTCAGGAATGCTTGGAAATCTATATTATTGAATGCCAAATTTTTTCCCCTCAAAGAATATACTCAGTTTTGCTGGATAGGTGACTCTGGGTTGTAAACCCAAATCTTTTGCCTTCCTGAATATCATATTCCCTGTCTTTCAATCCTTCAATGTAGAAGCTGCTAGGTCCTGTGTGATCCTGCTTGTAGTTCCATGGTATTTGAATGGTTTCTTTCTGAATGCTTGAAGAATTTTCTCTTTAGCTTGGTGGCTCTTGAATTTAGCTATTATATTTCTGGAATTTATCATTTGAGAATTTCTTTATGGAAGTTATCTGTGAATTCTTTCAATTTCTATTTTATTTTCTTGTTTAAGGATCTCTGGGCAGTTATCCTTGATAATTTCTTGTAATATGATGTCCAATGTTTTTCTTGATCATAGCTTTCAAATAGTTCAATAATTCTCAAATTGTCTCTCCCAGATTTATTTCCTAGGTCAGTTGTTTTTTCAATAAGATATTTCATGTTTTCCTCTGTTTTTTTTTCATTTCTTTGATTCTGATTTATTGTTTCCTGATTTCTCATGAAATCATTAGTTTCTAGATAGTCAATTCTGATTTTTAAGGCCTGATTTTCCTCTGTCAGTTTTTGGTTCTCCTTTTTCAATTGGCCTATGTCTTCTTACATCACTTTCATTTCTCCATGCATCATTTTCCTTTCTTCTTGCATCAATTTCTTTTCTCTTCCCCACTTTTCCTATGCCTCTTTTAATTGGTTTTTGAACTCTTAGAGAATTTGTATCAAATCCATATTTTTCTTTTGGATTTTGCATGTGTCTTCTATGCTTTCGCTGTCCCTATCTGTGTCTATACCTTGCTCTTTATTTCCATAAAAATTCTTCAGAGTTAGGTGCTTTTTTTGTTGTTTGTTCATTTCCCCTATCTAATTATAGATAGTCTCTGTTTTCTTGGAAGTTGGGGTACTCTCTTAAACTTCAATCCTTGCTTGATATTATTCTCAGTTTATTTTCTGGATCTGAGGGTTGAGAGCTCTTGGAGCCCCCTCCCCCTGGTGATTCAATTGCCCTTTGAGATGCTGATGGCTTTAGGACTTACCTCAGACTTGGTCTTGAGCTTTTGATTTCACTATGACCTTGATCAGTTATGGGGCTGATCAAATTCTAGCCCCAGGCTTAGGCTCAAGTTTTTGGTCTTGCTGTACACCCATGTTTGTCCTGTCTTGGAGTTCTGCTCTGAGCTTTAGGCAGAAAGATCAGTATTTAGTATTATCAGTCACCCCAAACTGTGTAATAGATCCTTATCCCAAGCCCAGATTGGAAATCCTGGCTTCACTCTGGGCCCACAAGGATCAACCCACTTCATCCCAGACTGCCCTGGGCTGGGACTCCAGACTTTACCACAGGTTTGAAATTTCAAGGGATGTGGATAGATTTGTATCATTATTTTCCCAGGCAGGATCTCAGAGTCTGAATGTTAACTTGGAATTAGGTTCTGAACCTGAGACAACAGATGTGGGGTGGGGGTAGGAGGGGTGACTTGCTCTCGACTTGCTCTTCTCACCTTGCTATAGCCTTTTGCTGGCTCTGTTTTCCTCTCACCCCAGTTTCCCAAATGACCTCTGCCTAACTTCCGGGTTTTTCTTTTCTTGAAAGTTGTTTCACTCTGTCTCCTTGCTGGTTCTTTCACTCTCATGTTTGTTTTGTGGTGATATTTTAATCTTGGTCAGAGAAGATTCTTGTAGTGACACAGAACAGCTCTGGTTCACTCCTCCATCTTGGCTCTACCCCTGGAAGTCCTTCAAGTCTTAATGAAAATTCCACCTTCTCAAGAAGTCTTTTCTAGTTCCCATTAATACTAGTGACTTTCCTTTGTGATATCTGGTACATATTTTATTTTTGTATAGTTGTTTGAATATTGTTTCCCCCATTAGACTGTGGGTTCTTTGAGAACAGGGACTATTTTCATCTTTGTGACCTCTTTAATTAGCACAATGTCTGACATATATTAAGCACTTAATAAATGTTTTCTGATTTGAAATGTTTTTTTGATTTGATAAAAAGGCCTTTTAGCAGAATGAGTGGTATACTATGATTCAGGTAAGGAAAAACTGAGTTCAAATCCTGACTCAGATACTCACTGACTGATTGAACTAGCTGATTAAGTCACTTAACTTTGTTCAGCCTCACATTACTCATCTGTAAAATAGCAATAATAATAGTCCCTGTCTTATAGGGTTGTTGTGAGTTTCGAGTGAGATAACATAAAGTGCTTTAAAAACCTTAAAGTATTGTATAAATGTTATTATTATTCATATTACTATGAATGTTAGATGCTATTATTCACAAGTTCCAACAGTACCTCCTCTCTCCAGGAAGCATGGACAAGACAACTCTATCTTTAGCCCTTAGATGCACAGTGCTCAGACAATGAGCAACAGGTCACCGGAAGCTAGTTGCAAGTTGTTCTCCATACTCTGTAGTCTTGGCCATCAAAATCCACTGCTAATTGGTCCAACCTCAGGGATAAGGCATTTTGCTGATGATAACCTGAAAATAGAATCCATTTTATTGATCCTTTTAGTGCCCATTAGCAGCTAAATAAGCAAATGTTCTACTAAGCCATGCTGATAGGTGGAACCTCCCTGTGTTCATGACAATTCATGGTGGTAGCTATCGCTAGGCTAGTGATCTCCTGCTCCCAAAATGACCAGGCGACGATCATCTCATGCACACTAAAATAGTTCTTATTCAATTTTATTTAGACTTCCTGTACTCCCACCATTGTTAGGGCTCCAGATAACTGTGGATGGAGCTCTACAGTTGCATTCATTACACAGGAGTTTCATTATACTATCAATCTCTCACTGACTCTGTACCAACTAGAACCAGATATTAGGGATCTGGGTTCTACCCTTATGGATATGAGCCTGGCAACCCCAAATCCATTAAGACTTTAATTTTTTTCCAAATGCCATTATTTAGAGGCTATATTTAAGCATAAAGGAACAAAAACCATTTCTCCCATATCAACCAAGGATTGCCCAATCAATCTAAAGCTCAGAATTCAGGTCCCAATCAGAGATATATTGATCCACAGGCCTCTCAGCAGGAAGCAGTCTAGGAAAAACTCTAGGATGAACTAAAATGAATTTTATTTCAATCCCCCTACTTTTAACTCAGAGTGTCCCATAATGCATCGATTTTCCTTATGAATAAAAAATGTAGGATCTGTGTTAATGACAGATATAAGCCAACTCAAAATTTAATAAGATGTGTAAAGTTGGGGGGAGTTTAATAACCCCAGCTTATTTAAAAGCTGAAAACACACCTTAATGACTCAGTCAACAGGACTAGATGTGAATAAGGACTGTCTATCTCTCTAAATGAATCAAAGACATTCTAACAAGGAGTGATCATAAGTCTGCTTATATTGCATGAGGAACTCAACAATGCCCTAAGGAGCTAGTTCAGAACCGAAGAGATTTGAGTGCCTGGAAGTACAGAAAAAGGATAGTGTTCCTGTCAGACCCCCTAAGAAAGAACTACTTGGAAAGCAAGAGAGCACTTCAACCTCCTCACCCGATACTCTGCCCTTGGTCAAAATAAGTGTCCAGAACTTGTTCACACCTAGTTCTGAGTGATTTATTCATTCAAGAAGTGTTCTTACTAGACAAAGGCAATTACTTTTAAGTGGAATGTGGCCATCAATGGACTCTGTTGCAGAGAGATGTGCTTAACAAAATCCTCACTTTATTGTGGTGCAGACATTGCATTTTTTTTTTTACAAAGTGAAGATTTGTGACAATCTTGCATTGCAAGCATTTTTCTAATAGCATGTGCTCACCTTGTATCTCTGTCATATTTTGATAATTCTCACAATATTTCAAACTTTTTCACTATTATTTCATTATTTGTATCAATTATTTCACTATTATGGTGATCTGTAATCCATAATTTTTGATGTTACTATTTTAATTGTTTTGGGAAGCCATAAATTGAGCCCATCTAAGATGGTAAATTGAATCAATAAATGCTGTAAGTGTTCAGATTGCTC
This sequence comes from Monodelphis domestica, assembly GCF_027887165.1. Taxonomy (NCBI): domain Eukaryota; kingdom Metazoa; phylum Chordata; class Mammalia; order Didelphimorphia; family Didelphidae; genus Monodelphis; species Monodelphis domestica. The sequence continues at coordinate 127,245,984 of NC_077227.1, read as the reverse complement.
CATCAACTGACTATTCTCCCATCTCTCTCCCTCTCCTCAGATCCAAGATTGACTCCATTTTTAAAAGAAGTTCTGCTGTTTTTAAAATAATATCAAGCAGTATCATTTGCTACAGAGAAATATTTCATGAAAGTAAGAGTCAATTAATACAGCAAAATTGTTGTCTTCTTTTAAGAAATTGCCACAGTCACCCCAAACTTCAGCAATCACCACCCTGACCAGTCAGTAGCCATCAACACTGAGGCAAGACCCTCCACCAAGAAAAAGATGACTGTATGAAGGCTCAGATGATGGTTAGCATTATTTTTAGCAATAAAGCATTTTTAATTAAGACATGTATATTTTTAAATAAGCATAATAAATAGCATTATATACTTTCCAATCTGGCCTCAGACACTTCCTAGCTATGTGATCCTGGGCAAGTCACTTAACCCCCTGTGCCTAGCTCTTACTACTCTTCTGCCTAACACAGAAGGTAAGAGGTTTTTTTTTTAAATAGTATCACATACTAAATAGTCTACAGAATAGTATAAACATAACGTTTAGATGCACAGGGAAGCCAAAAATTCATGCACCTTGCTTTGTTGCAATATACACTTTGTTACATTAGTTTGGAATTGAACCCAAAATATCTCCAATGTATACCTGTATTCCTTTGTAAAACAATCTTAAGAAGTGTATTAGAATAATAATCTAGGAGATATTTCTGGTAGTAATAAATGAGATTCTCTGGCTGACTAGAGAGACACTAGGGGAAACCTGAAGATGCCTAGTTGTAATGGAAATTGAGATACTTGTGAGAGATAGAGAGATGCTACTAGAGGGGATACTCTTGGGGTAGCCTATTGATCACTACTGATGGCTAATAGATCAAGATATTTCCTACCCTCCACCCTTCACCTCCCAGTTTTCCACCCACACCCTCCTGCCACCCTTCCCCTCCCCCCTGTTAGTCAGCCACCTTTCTAAGTAACTCAAAGGTGAACTGTGAGGTTTAGAGAAGATACTTTTCCCCTCTTTCTCAGGTAAGGAGGTTTATTGGGAAAAACAGGAAAAGGATGGAAATTGAGGTGAGAGGGATAGGGTTGTCCCTAGTCTATAAGGAGAGTTAGGAGGATTTTGGAAAATGTCAATCCTGTCACAACTGTGACACAAAAATCTGTCAGGGAGATGGGAGGATAACTGTTTAATCTTCTTTCTTCTTCCTTCAAAGTCAAATCTCAAATATACAATCAATTCTTCACACTCTAAGCCACCAACAAAAGTTAATTTCTTCTCAATCTAGTTCGAGAAGCCCTCCCAAGGGTCCTTCAGCCTAGGAGAGAAGCTAACAGGGGATCAGTTCAGAACTTCTTCCCCCTTCAGCCTGGCTTGCCTCCAACTTTCTTTTCTGGGAACATTCTATTTGGAATGTTCACCTTGACTGAGAGATGATGTCCCCAGCTTTCTGTCTTGCATGCATGAAGTTCTCTCTTCCTTCATGCCTCTTCCACAGAAGTCCATCTGCTGAAGTGTTTTCTCCCTCCTGCTCTAAGTCACTTTCTTAAAATAAGCTCCTACTGCCACCTGCTGCTATTTTCTGGAATTGCAATTGTTAGGTGCCTGTTTCTCTCAATGAGATGTTAAGGGCTCACTTGTGTTACTACACAGCCATAAAGTTATTTCACACCTTTTGTGAGTCAGACCCACAGCTACTTCCAGTCAGCACAGAAATCATCTCTTGGGTCAAATGTGTCTTTTTGTCCTACTTTCCTTCCCCCTCAGAGGAACTCTCCCAGACCCACCTGATATATTAGTTTGGGCAAGTAAAGTTCTATTTTTTTTTTAGTAACTCTTACCTTCCATTTTAGAGTTAATACTATGTATTGGTTCCAAAGTAGGAGAATGGTAAAGGATAGGCAATGGGGGTTAAATGACGTGCCCAAAATCACACAGTTAGGAAAGGTCTGAGGCAGGATTTGAACCCAGGGCCTCCCATCTCTAGGCCTGATTTTCAATTCACTGAGGCACCTCATACACACACACACACACACACACACACACACACACGCGCGCACACACACACACACACACACACACACACACGCACACACACAAATGCCCTTTCTAGGAGTCATTAAGTACACTAATATTCTGTTAGTGGAGCCATTAATTGGTTCATTCTGGAAAATGATTTGTGATTATGTGAGAAAAGTAACTAAATTTTTCATACCCTTTACCCCAGCAATACCACCACTGAGAATTTAACACAAGGAGGGCAAAGATAGAGGGGAAGGTCCCATCTATACAAAAATATTTATTGCAGAACTTTTTGCATACATGTAGAGATATACAGCATAAGATGCTTTGATATTCCATTACTTTTTTAAAATTCACATTTTAACCCTTATTTTAATGATATATTTGTTTTATGTCACCTTTATTTCTGACTATATCTCTCTTTCTCTCCTGTACAGTGAACTAAAAATCTTCTTCTTTTAAATAATCTGAAAGACGAGAGGGGGCAAGCAGTTTGCAAAACTAAATAATATATTTCTGATAGTATATACAATATTTCATGCCCTTAGACAACACTCATTCCCTATCTCCTTAAAGGAGGGGAATTTCATTATACATGTAAGTTATTGATATCAGAAAATTCCATTTCTATAACTATTATATTTATTGGGAAAAGATGGAAAGGATACAAAGATCAGGGGATATGGAAGGTTTGTAGCAGGGTATGGAGGAGTTGAAGGTAGAGAGGGAATATTGCTGCTGGGGCAAAGGAGAGATGCCCCTTGCCAAGAGGAAGCAGCAGGGGTCCGATAAGGACTGTTTGTCATTGAATGACTGAACTGATGTACAGCTCCCTCTATGTCCCAGAAAAATAGTCCACTTATCTGACTGCGAATTCAAATAAGATAAAGTTTACTAACCAGTTTGGATTTTAGAGGTATCAGGAAAGAGGGATGAGGGATGTCCCTAAATAAGGTTGGAGTCTTCCTCGGCTTTGGTGCTAAGGCCAGGCCTCACAGGCTGGTGGAGGGTTTCTTCCACTCCCGTCCTCTGCACTAGTTTTGTCAATTTCAGAATCTTAGCAGTAGATAGAAAGCAAGAAGAAAGTCTACCTTCAGAGCTGATTGGGCCTGTGTCTTCAGGCTGAACTGAGAAGAGGCACTCTGAATCCAGACTGGGAAGCCAACACTCCTCCCACCTCCAACACCAGGAAGGAAGTAAAGCCCGGCAGGAAGGAAGTAAACCCTGGCAGGAAGGAAGTGCTAGTCACAAGACTAAACTACTACGCCCAGTTGCCCCTTCCCCCACCAACTGTCAGTCTGGACAATTTCTTCTATCTTGATATTCCCACTGTTGCTTATTCCAACACTGTGGCAGAAAGTCCAGAACTTGTTCTTGTTTCCTTTCCACAATCTTCCACTTTTTTTGTTGTGACCTTCCCAAGGTCACTTATTTATATTATAGTTTCCAATTTACTAAATCTATTCTAAGGAATTCTATGCAGGAAAGTTTGGGTAAGGATAGTTTTGGGTTTTACAATAAATTCAGTACAATAAATGTTTGAACAAAACTATTACAAGAAATTTGAATCCTGTTGCTAATACTACTTTTGCTAAGTTAACTAAAACAGTTTTCCTATTTTATAAATATTATTTGCAGACTATCTTATCTATGTATATATATCCATTAGACACAATTTCAGCATCCGTTTTACAATAAACAATTAAAAGTTTACTATCTGCAAATGAAGATTAAGTTTTTTTCCTATGTATAATTGTCTATGCTATGTTTAACTTAACTTCCTCCTAATCTATTCCCTACTTATTATACCTATTATCTAAGTCTCTAGTCTAACCTACAACCTAATCCTATGTACAACATATAAACATGCTCTGCTAAATATTTACAGACTCTATCACTATGTTATTAACCTAATTATACTATATACATTATTTATAGAGATTATTTACATATAATGCAATAATATATATTGTTCCAATCCTGATGTCAGTCAAATATAAATATCTATTGATATTTGTATTTGCCTAAGACCTTATGGAACTAACTATATACATATTTACATTTTGCATAAATACAATTTCAGACACTTGTTTATTTAAACAAGATCTCTCAATATGTCAGTTTGTGATTTTGTGTTTTGTGTCTAATAGTGTTGGGTTGAATGAATACTTATCAAGTTTCTTCAGCTATCCACTTCTCATGTTGACTGATAGATCTCTTCTTTCTTCCATGTTATGTAGTGATGCATGCTATTTCCCTAATATGTGAAATTACTTTTGTTTTATTATTTCAACACACTCAGTCTTACATATAAGTCTTGTTTTCCATCTATCCTCTTTTTATATAAACAAATTTACAAAGTTCAAAGTCTTAGCTGTCCATTTCAGCTTTTTTCTTTGTTTCTTTTTTGTCTGTAGCTGCTTTTCTTGATGCTTTTCCCCTGGGCTGATTTAAAAATCTTTTCCTCTGGGCTGATTTAAAATCTTTTCCTCTGGGGTATAAACCCCTGCTGGGGGGTTTATACCCCAAAGAGATAATAAGGAAAAAGACATGTACAAGAATATTCATTGCTGCAATCTTTGTGGTGGAAAAAAAATTGGAAAATGAGGGGATGCCCTTCAATTGGGGAATGGCTGAACAAATTGTGGTAATATGTTGGTGATGGAATATTATTGTGCTCAAAGGAATAATAAAGTGGAGGAATTCCATGGAGACTGGAATAACCTCCAGGAAGTGATGCAGAGCAAAAGGAGCAGAACCAGGAAAACATTGTACACAGAGACTGATACACTGTGGTACAATCGAACGTAATGAACTTCTCCATTAGTATCAATGCAATGTCCCTGAACATTCTGCAGGGATCTATGAGAAAAAGCACTATCCACAAACAGAGGACAAACTGTGGGAGTAAAAACACTGAGGAAAGGCAACTGCTTGACTACAGGGGTTGAGGGGATATGTCTGAGGAGAGACTCTAAATGAACACCCTAATGCAAATACCAACAACATGGAAATGGGTTCGGATCAAGGACACATGTGATGCCCAGTGGAATCACATGTCGGCTATGGGAGGGGTGGTGGGAGAGTGGGGAGGAAAATAAAATGATCCTTTTTTCCGGATGAATAATGTTTGAAAATGACCAAATAAAATAATGTTAAAAAAAACCTTTTCCTCTGAGATGCTTTTCCTCTGGGTTGCTTTTCCTCTGGGATGCTTTTCCTCTGGGCTGGAAAGTTGTCTTGAACATTATGTGTCACTATTATTTCTTTGTGGTGTACTTTTTTATGTCAATCAGTTTTTTGGTTTCATTTCTCATTTTGTCTAATTATCTTCTATACATACATTACAGTTATATTGAATTTTTTCTGGTTTTACATGGGAACAAAGGAACCATGAGTCCTTCCCTGCAATTTTTATAGCTGTTGGGGTAGTAAGCAAAGTTCATGTGGTCCAGTCCATTTTATGTCTGTAGCCAATTTTCTATTGAAAATTTTTAAGTATATATGTCTCCTAGTTTGATATTGTGCAAATTGTAATCCAAGGGTACAGTTTATTGTATCAAGCCCATTTCATGCAACTCTGCTATTCGTGTTTATAAAGCTTGTATATATTTTGTTAATTGACAGTCTCCACCTATCATTGCCATGTAAGCTGGTTTACAAGTCCTTCCTTGCCAAATTGCATGTCCATATAGCATCTCAAATGGAGAGATGTGCAAATCTCCACTGGATTGTGTTCTAGGATGGAACAGAACTAATGGCAGAATGTCTGTCCATTTTTGGTGTGTTTCTGCACAAAATTTTCCTCTCAATGTTCTGATGTCTTTATTTAATCTCTCCACTTGCCCTGAACTTTGAGGATGATATAGTGTGTGGTATCACTAGGCAGATTAGTTGCACTCAACACTGCTCTTAAAATGGTTACTTTCCACAGTCACACATGCTTTTGAAATATATGCAGGCCTTCTTTTCCCCAAATTCTTGACAAAATAGGCTGGAAAACCTAGCTGACTCTGCCAAAAACTATAATATTTATTGGGAAAAGATGAGGGGATTGGGGAAACAGGGGATAAATCTTCTTCTTTTAAATAATCTAAAAGATAAGAGGGGGCAAGCAGTTTGCAAAACCAAATAATATATTTCTGATAGTATATACAATATTTCATGCCCCTAGACAACACTCATTCCCTGTCTCCTTAAAGGTGGGGAATTTCATTATACATGTAAGTATTGATATCAGAAAATTCCAAATTTTATGTGCTACTAGAAATACTTATTGGAAACAGTAACATTAAGGGAGCAAAATTTTCATATCTCACCTAGGGTCCTCGAGAGCTTTTGGGGGAGGTCTAATTTGTTCTTCCAAAGGAAGTAGTGAGTGACTGAATAAAAACCAAATGCAATACAGCAGGAAAATTCAGCAATAGGTGGGGAATATAGAACTGTCTTCTGGGTCATTGGTTAGCAAAATAAGCCCCCCCCCAAAAAAGGGCATTTGAGAGTTTGAGAAAGGAGCAAAATTTCTGGCTAGAAAGAACTAGGGGCTGTTACATACAATTCCAGTTTCTGATGCATATAAACAGGAATTATTCACTTGCCAGTGTTTTGAGTCTTCCTCTTCTCACCATGAGCTACAACTTATCATGAAGAACTCCTAAACTCTCAGCAAGAAAGAGCTATTTCTAATATTTCTGATGCCTTGAGATCCAACCTGGGTCAAGGAAGTTGACTATGAAGTCCCTAAAAATAGAGAAGCAGGAATGCAAGGAAGATTCCACATTATCAAAACAAGTAATATAATTAAAAATATTTAAAAAGTAGCCCAAACCATGTGACTATATCAAGATGCAGAAAAACCCTGAGGCAAAGTCCAAAATTCATGTATGACAAAAAAAACTACAAAGCATGTTCAAAGAAGGACAAATTTTGATATGATAATCACTTATCCAAAGTAAACAACTAGCATAATTTACAGTGGGGAAATATTAGAAACTTTCCTGATAAACAAGAGTAAAACAAATCCCTCATTTCCCTATTGTTATTTGATATAATCCTAAAAATTCTAGCAATTATAATGAGATAATAAAAGAAATTAAAGGTATAAACAGTGGCAAAGAGTAAATAAAGTTACCTCTATTTACTATGTGATAGTTTACTTAGAAAACCCCAGAGAACCTGAAAATGAATAATTAATAACTTCAGTAAAGTAGTACACAAAACAAATTCACAAAAATTATGATCTTCTTTATGTAACAGGAGAGATTTTAAAAGAAATCCCATAGAGGATAAATATAGTTTTAAAATACTTTTTAAGGAAGTAAATGAAGAACTAAGTAATTGCAAAGTTGTTCCTTATTTTGGGGCTGCTTCATTATAATAAAAAATGATGATACCACCTAAATGAACTTACAGACTTACTGTCATGTTCATCAAACTACTACAGAATTAGTTTATACAACTAAAAAAGTAACAAAAATAATTTAAAGAAATAAAAATCCAGACTCTCCAGGGGAATAATGAAAAAATGGAACAAATGTAGGGGGAAAGACCTCAAACTATACTCTGAAATAGAAACCCTCAAAATTATTTTGAATTGTTAAAATAGAGTTATATAACATGTGACATAAAGAAATTAGAAGGTAAAGGAGAAAGTTACCCTTCATATCTATGGACAGTAGAAAAGTCCATGTCCCAAAAAGGGTCAGAGAGGATCAAAGAAGATAAAACAAACAATTCTGATTATCTAAAATTTTAAAATATCTGCACAAACAAAATCAATGTAGCTAAAATTAGAAAGAAAATGAGTGATGGGGAGGGGTGTAACAAGTTTCTCTGATAAGGATCTGATTCCTAGGATACCCCAGGATATTATTCAAATTTATAAAAATAAGAACCATTCTCCAACTAATAAATGGAAAAAGAATATGTGAACATGGACTGGATTTGAAATTTCGCCTCAAACTCAACAAATTGGTAATGACGAAGGATGAGAATGGTCACAGTTGGAGGGGCTGCAAAAACACAGGTGCACTATTACTATCTTGATGGAGTTTTAAATTGGTCCAATAATAATAGAAAATATTTTGCAATTATGTAGAAAAAGTAACTAAACTATTCATAGGTCTGATTCAGAAATTTTAGTTTTTTGCATGTACTCCAAGAAGTTCAAAAACAAAAAGAAAGGTCTCATCCTCACTAAAAAATGCTTTTTGTTGTAACAAAAGAATTGTCAACCAAGTAGATAAACATTCTTCTATTAGGGAATAAGTAAAAAATCGTAGCATCTGGATGTAATAGAATATTATCTTACTATAACAAATGACAAATGCAAAATTTTAGGACAACATGGGAAGGTTTGTATAAACTGATGCAGAATGTAAGTCACAGAATTTGGAAGACAAAAATGGGCAAAGACTGTTATAATGCAAATGGAAAGAGCAATAAAACAAAACTGAACCTGTGTAATTATGACCCATTTGGTTCTGAAAAACAAAGAAATGTCAGTCATTTCAAAAAACATTAAATTCCTTTTAGCACAATAGTATTCCATCAACAACATATACCGCAATTTGTTCAGCCATTCTCCAATTGAAGGGCATCCCCTCATTTTCCAATTTTTGGCCACCACAAAGAGCGCAGCTATGAATATTCTTGTACATGTCTTTTTCCTTATTATCTCTTTGGGGTACAAACCCAGCAGTGCTATGACTGGATCAAAGGGCAGACAGTCTTTTAGTGCCCTTTGAGAATAGTTCCAAATTGCCCTCCAGAATGATTGGATTAATTCACAACCCCACCAACAATGAATTAATGTCCCTACTTTGCCACATCCCCTCCAGCATTCACTACTTTCCTCTCCTGTCATGTTAGCCAATCTGCTAGGTGTGAGGTGATACCTCAGAGTTGTTTTGATTTGCATCTCTCTGATTATAAGAGATTTAGAACATGGAGACTGGAACAACCTCCAGGAAGTGATGCAGAGTGAGAGGAGCAGAACCAGGAAAACATTGTACACAGAGACTGATACACTGTGGTACAAGCGAACGTAATGGACTTCTCCATTAGTGGCAATGCAATGTCCCTGAATAATCTGCAGGGATCTAGGAGAAAAATACCATCCACAAGCAGAGGACAAACTGTGGGAGTAAAAACACCGAGGAAAAGCAACTGCTTGACTACAGGGGTTGAGGGGACATGTCTGAGGAGAGACTCTAAATGAATACTCTAATGCAAATCCCAACAACATGGAAAATGGTTCGAATCAAGAACACATGTGATACCCAGGGGAATCACATGTCGGCTATGGGAGGGATAGGGGGGGATGAGGGGAGGAAAAGAAAATGATCTTTGTCTCTAATGAATAATGTTTGGAAATTATCAAATAAAATATTGTTTTAAAAAAGCATTAAATGTCTAATATATGTCAGATATTGGCAAATGCCGTAAACTTAAAGAAAGGTAAAAGACAGTCTCTGGGAGGCAACTAGGTTGAGAGTCAGGCCTAGAGAAGGTTGAAATCTGGCCTCAGTGTAGGGTTTTGGAGCTCAGATTCAAGAAAGGGGCTTTTTCTCCAAGCACAGGGGCTTGTTCTCCAAGATTCTGTGTGTTCAGATATAGTGGTCCAGAAATGACAGGATGCTGGAGCTCAGACTTCTCCTAGTCTCATCTTCCTGTCCTTTCTGAGGTCTCCAGGGAATGGGATTCCCACCACTGTGGGATTATTTCTTCCCAATGCTCCTCTCTACTCAGCTTCTCCAAAACACTCCCTACTCCTTCCAGCTCCCATTTGCTCCCTGCACCCCCAATCAGAGATGGCTTACCTGGATTAAAACAGTGCTTTAATCAAGTAAGAGTTTTTATCTTCGATAGGAACAACCAGGTGCTACCCCAGCATCTAACCTCACTCATCTCCTAAAATTCCAGTGCTAGACTCAATCAGAGGAGTGAGGGGAGTCACTTGCTAGTTGGTACTTTTGACTCTGTGCCTGAGAAAGGAGACCCAGAGGTCCATTCTGATCAGAAGGGCAATGAGGTCAACTCAAGCAGTCCTCTCAGGGGAGAGAGGATCAGTGAGCTGGCCACATACATTCAGGACTAAGAGGAGTTCCCTTAATTCTCTCTGGGAGGTAAGACGTACTGTACTGCCTTAGACCAGGGGCGTGAGGTCCAAAGGGTATTACCTGAAAGAAGAAATGAAGGATTCCCCAAGCAGAAGCTCTAGCTCCTTGAGAATCAGAGTCTCAGGTTAAAAGCTGAGGACCCAATTGCAATGAATAGACACAACCATATCAGCCTACTCTAGATCTCCCAACCAAAAGGTTACTGTTTCTAAACCCATGTCACCTTGTTTCTAAACATGTTTTAATTCAGAGACTTTGGCCTTAAACTCCATTTCTCAACATCAGAGCTTTTAAAGATAGATAAAAATATGAAGATCATAGTGTTATGTATTCTACAAAATATGGAGCCCTGAATCTCCACTCTTCTGGCATTACCTTTTCCAGCCAGGAGAGGGAAAGAAAAAGAAAAAGAAGCCCACTCCCAAGTCACTGCTCTGGCAAAGTCAAAATGCGCTAAGCTTGAATTCACCCAGCAGATGAGTTCACAATTATATTACCCTCGCCATGTCCTCCTTTACTTTTCTTCTCACCTTCCTCAGTCCTAGAAAAGATACTGCAGGAATGATGGTTTTTCTCCAGTCTCTTCCTCCACCTCACAGTAAATGTGCCACCAGACGTCTCCTGAGCTGTCCACTAGAGGTTGCTGTTTGCCAGCCTGATACCAAAGGGGAACAAGAAAGAAAAGAAAAGAAAAGAAAAATGCAGTAGGTGCTAAAACCACAGTTAGTAAAACCAAGCAAGAAAGAAAAGAGAAATCGAGACAGAGATATAGACAGTGATTTAGAGACAGAAAAGACAAGGAAAGAAAAAAGGTTTGGCTTTTTTTCTAATGCTTGTGTGCTGACTGCTATTGTCTTGGAAATATCTTAAGAATATAAATGATTTCTTCACCCCACTTCGATCTTTCCTAAATTCTAGGATTTAAGGTCGTTCCAACTATATTTCAGTTTTTCCTCCTATCTTACAAAAAAATTTTTTGAAAGAGACTCAAATAGGAGGCACAAGATACCAAAAGGCATTTATTTGAAATATCTTCCCCAGATCCCCTCCCTCAGTTTCGACTCAATATTGTCTTCAGAGCCTACTTGGACCATGATACCAACCCAGAGATTAGTCCCCTACACAGCTAAATTCAAAATTAGATTTTTTTTTTCCATTCTTGGAGGCTGGATTAGGTTCAGGAAGTTAAGAGGGAAGGACCAGCAGGAATAATGGTTAAAATGAATCTGCTCTTCTGTAGTTCTCTCTACTTTAGCTGAGACTTTTCTTCCCCCCTTTCTCCCCCAACTGGGCTTAAGGCAAATAAAGATCTGGGATTCTAGGGTACCTGGATTCCTGGTTAGCAAATTAATGTCCATTTTGGGGATTTTGCTTGGTGGATAGCATTTTACTTTCTTCCTTTAAAATCCATTATTTCCCCAACCTTCGATAATCTTACTAAATCTTTAAGGGGCAGACAAAGGAGGGGTGGGGGGATATGTTCTTGGCCTCTCCTGATTGCTTTGAGGTTGGAATAGGGGCATCGAGGAATAAGAAGGAAGTTGACTAGTTAGAATGAGGAAATCAACCTGACCTCCCAGGACAGCCTAGGCCGTGGGGCCAGTCAGTCCCAAGGGACTGCTAGGGAAAGGGTGCTAACTAGAAACCCTAGATCCGTCTCACTGAAGAAACGACACTAGCTTCCAGGAATTGTTGGCCTTCAAAAGACAGGACAAGGGGGAACCTGGCTCGACCCCTGCCTCCCTGACTTTGCCACAACCAGGGAAAGAGGACACGCCCCAGCAGCCAGCGGGTCCAGAGCGTCTCCTTTCACAGCTCTCTGATCTCATCGCCTTTTCCCTCAAAGGGTCAGGGAGCGGGTTTCCGCTGCCCTTTCTTGGACACAGGCACGAGAAAGTTGTATGGTGAGGGGAATGTAATGTATGGGTGGAGTGGAGAGGCTGGAGGAAGGAAGGGAGAAAGGAAAACCTGAATCCAGGGTCCTCTCTTTCCTCTGGCCAGAGTACCATCGTTTCTGGAAAAGTTATGTGTTGTTGTTAGGAAGGTCTTATTTTGTTTAATGGGGGGGGGGGGGGGAGCAGTTCATCCAAGATTGTCCCGTTCCCGCGTCCAGAGGATAGCAACTAGCCCCGGATTGGACGCCGAAATGGCTTAGTGGAAACAATAGCAAATTCCAGTAATGGAAGGCTATTTTGTGGATTCGCTTTCCTTCAAGACCCCTTTCCAGGGACTCTGTGGTGGCGAGAAATGTGGAAACTCGCTCAAAGAGTCCAGCGCCGCCCCACTAAGCCCCATTTATTAATACCGAGTTTATTCCAGCGTCTGTCTTTTTGTGTGGTTTAAGGGGGGCGGGGAGTCAAAAGAAAACGATAACACCTCCAAGTTGGTTTCCAGATCTTTCTTTAGGATAGAACTAGAAGGAGAGGGGGAGATAGAAGAAAAGGAAAGCAAAGATCTGGAACCACGGGGTCTGGAGTGCAATACCACCGGCCGCTCAATGGTTGAAGTACCCACTTAGAGTCGAGAAGGTGTGGGGAACCCAAGTTCAGCAGCCACAGAGGAATCACTAGGTTCCAGCGGATGGGAATGAATGTGGGAGAGGGCGGAAGGTCTACCAGAGAACACAGCCCAGGTCTAGTCCTGAGAGAGCAAAGGGAAATGTTCCCAAAACAAGGACGAAGTTGGCAGCAGGCGGGTAGCGGGCCATGCCCTACCATTGGAACAAAGGAGACGCCAAGCTTCGGGTCCTGGCGCGCGCAAGCGGGAAACGGTCCCATCTCAGCTTCGGGCAGAAAACTCGAAGGAAAAGAGGGACTGTCACCGACCAGAGGGAACGTTCTATGCTTTGGTCGATTTGCCACAGTATATGGGGGTGGGGGAGGGTGAAATGGTGGAAGAATAAGAGAACATATATTGGACAGGAAAGAGGCCAGCGGAACTCGAGAAGCCTGGTAGGCTTGCTATCTGCCTTCTGTACAATGAGCGGGCATCGCTGGCCCTGGCACTGGGAAACAATCAGTATTAACATCATTAGTATCGTTAGTCATATATTCTTATTATAAAGGTAATGATCATAATAGCGACAGCTGGAGGGGGTGATGGGCTGAAGACGGGGCCTGTGCTCGGCAAAAAAAGGAACAGTAGTCCCTGTTTCCATGAAAGGAGTTGCTCTTGGCCTAAAAGCCTTGCTTGAATAGGAAGAGCCGCAGATGAAGAAGGGTTGTTCGATTGGGGCTTAGGAAACAGATCTGAAAGACTCACTCCCCAGAATGGCCGGGACCCGGTAGCCCCTTGGCAGCTGAGAGAGCTTAAATCCAAGACTCAAGGCTCTGCTGCCAGCTACATTGGGCAGATTCCCCACACGTGCTACCTTTCATTAATTAATTAATTCACTATTTTTGGACCTTCCCTGAATTTGGAAGGAACCGAAGCTATGGCACTAGAAGCAATATCCAGATATGCTAGGGTCTAGGGACACCAGATTTCCAGCCTTCTTCATCACTTGGACAGGAGTTATCCAAGGGGAACCCGACAAAACCAGACTCTAAATCTGAATTGCATTCAAAACTCGAGGAAAGAGGCTAAAGGAAGGTTCCCCCACTCACCCCCAACCTCGGATATTTTCTCTCCTCTGCGGGAGCAGCCCCCAGGAGAGAGGCCCCAGCCCTTTTTATAGGTGACGTAGGGCGCTACGTGGCCAACTCGGGCCCCAGCCCTATGTTCATAGGCTTCTACCCCTGAAGTGACTCTTCGGCGCCTGCTCCCCCTTCCCCCGCCCCTGCCCTCGGGGGGACGCCGCCTTTTTCTAATCGGGACTCAGCCCTTTCTCGCCACAAACTCCCGTGCCCACCGAAGAGAGAGTGCTCTGGAGAGCCAGAGACAGAACACTTCCAATCCCACCCTGAGATTGGCCAAGAAAAAGGAGCAGTCCTGCGTGGCTCTTCTCAGGTCAGCTTTCAGAGGTGAGTGAGTCCCTGAGCTCCATTTGGAGGCAGCGGAGAGTGGCGAGAGGTTGTAGAGAGACAGTAAAATTATAGGATGAGGTTGGGATGGATTGAAGGCAGAAATGGAAACTGTGGGGGAGCAGGACGGAGAAGGAGCCAACCCCAAGTCTCTGGAGAAGAAAAGGGTACTACGGGGGCCAACGACCTTACAGCCTTCCTAGCTACAGTCACTACAGGTTTGAGGGAACCGTGAGCTGGGCTGGATTTGCATCTGCAGCGGGTGAAGCGCAAGAGGCCTCAGCGTAAGGGAAACAGGGTAGGTGAGAAGAGTGAAAATTAGAACAAAAATGATAATAATGGTGGTGGTGGTGGTGATGATTATGACAAGCACTATTATTATTATCAAGATAAAGACAAACCATTAATAACAGTAATATGTGGTCATTACAACCCGAATAAATCTGAGGGTTTTTAAAAAATCATTTTTGGGCTGATGGGAGAAGAATGAAAAGGAAGGTGTGTTTTCAATGTTGCTCTCTCCCCACACTCCATTCCTAAGAACCCTCGGCTAGAAGCGAATCAATGGTGCTCAGACCCGGGGACTTGGAGCGGTATGTCCCTAAATTGATTCAAGCTTCGCTTAGCAATAAAGCTCTCTCAATAGGGGCACAATGGAGTCCCAGTGTGACCCGAACAAAGAATTTGGAAGTAGTTAAACTGCAGGACACGTCCACGGCCTGGGTGCCTGAATTAAAAAGAAGAAGGGGGAGAGAACGAACTTTGGGGAGGGGGGGATGTAGAGAACATGCCCAGGGGAAAAGTTGATCAGTCGTCTTTGCTTCAGTGGCAATGGAGCAAATATAATTCAATAGGAAATGTAGGGATTTCGGTAATGAAAAGGTGGCCCGGGTTACACGCAAGTTGAGCTCTTGGGAATCTGTTGAAAATAAACTTCACAGAGAGGGGGCTTCTAGACTCCCAGCGGTAAAGGCGCCTTCCTAGTTTGGGACCAGGGAAACATATCATTAGACTTCGAGATGGAGAGGGTAGAAGGAAAATGGGATAGTATTGGGTAATAGGGAAGAAAGGGAAGCATATGAAGAGAACTTTGTAGGGAAACCATGTAATGGATTGATTCAGGGATTGAGGGATGTGGATCTGTACAAGGAATGAGAAAACCAGGAACTTTAAACCTCCAGGTAGGGGGTGGGGTGGGAGACTTTCAAAGGCCAAAATAATTATACAGATATTCTCTTGTTATCTCTCTCTGTATCCAGAGCTATTTTCCCTCCATTTATAGAAGTATTTTTGGCTCTCCATTTCCCACTTACCTCCAATCATGACTTCAAAATGATGTGTTGGGGGTTGGTTGTGTGCAATGTGTATGTTTTTATATGAGTTTTTCTTTAAAGAAGAAGATCAAATCTCCAATAGAAGAAAAAATTTGATTGTGGGAGAAGTAGCCTAGATATGTGGAGCCAAGGTATGGGGGAGGCGAAACAAAGATTAATTATGGGATGGAGCATGGAATGAAGGATCCAAAAGGGAGAGAAAAGATCCCCCCAAAAGAACTTTCAAAAAAATCTAAGATGAGAATACTAGAAAAGAAGAGAAGAAATTGGAAAAGAAGAGAGGAAAGACAAATGTTTAGGTTGTACTTGGGACTCCTGCCTTAGGAATTAAAGAGAGAAGCAAGGTCCCTCTAATTAGGCAGCTGCCAGCTCCTAGTGGGGGAGGCGGGTTGGAAAGGGTTAACCCTATTGCTCATGAACTTGGCCTGTCTGTCTGGGTTTTGATGGATGGTAAGACCCCGCTGACAAGTTCAGCTGGCGGGACCTCCCCTGCTGCTGCAGTTGAGAGAGACAGAGACATACACACACAGACCTAGATACAGTGTACAGAGACACAGAGACAAGGGATGGAGAGAGAAAGGAAGGGGGAGGGTGAAGAGAGAGAGAGCTAGCATTCAGATCCTTTGGCCCACAGTTCCCTCTCATTCCCAAAGAAATTTTCCCTCTCCCTCCCCCACTATCCCTCCTCCATCTCTGAGTGTCCAAAGAAAGAAAGAAAGAAGATCATCTATGTTTCCAGGGGGTTCAATTCCGTAGCTCTCTCTGCCCATCTCGCTCTCCCATCATATATGAAGGAGATCTCTCCGGATAATCAGATAATGGGATCACAGGGAGGAATTCGGTCTGGGATTAGGGTTGGGACTGACTCCAGGCATGAGACAAAAAGGTTTGTAAAAGGTTCCGCGGAATTCCAGTTCAGCATTTGGACAGCAGCTTGGCAGGTGGAGAGGACTGGTAGGGCACT
Source organism: Monodelphis domestica (assembly GCF_027887165.1). Lineage (NCBI taxonomy): Eukaryota > Metazoa > Chordata > Mammalia > Didelphimorphia > Didelphidae > Monodelphis > Monodelphis domestica. The sequence continues at coordinate 127,229,585 of NC_077227.1, read as the reverse complement.
TACACTTTCCCCCAGGTTCTCAAGAAAGGGATCAAGGAAGGGTTAGTAATAATGGTGAAAAGTTAAGACCTGCTTCGAGAAAGGGAAGACGTATCCAAGAGGACCTCAGCAGCTAGAAGGCAAGGTCTAGCCAGTCTGATGGAGCTTCTCTGATGGGGGTACCCATCCTCCCTCTTCCTCTGCATCTGCTACTTCCCCTGCATTCAAGCAAGAGATTGCTAGGCTATGACTAAGTCTATAGGGAAGGAGCTTTAGCTCGACACTGAGTCGCCTAGGGAAATTTCAACCTCCTAGTTCTCACGCTAAACCCATTTCTCCCTTATACCCTAAAGCTGTAATCAAGGCCTCCATCCTGGGTCACCCTATTCTCCACCGCCACTCCCTTTCCATTGCCCCCAGCTGTGTAGGGGGTTTTAAGTGAGAAAAGGAGCTTTGGGGGAGTGGATGGCGGGTCTTAAGAATGGGGGAGCCTGTAGTTGAAGTAACTGTATCGCCAGGCATTGCTGGTTTGCGAATGGCGCCGATATGGCACAAGCTTGTGCTGAGAACCCGGATTAAGGGCAAAGGGCCGGGGAGAGGGGGAGGGCAGGACTCCTGCATCCCCTTCTTTCCAAGCCTCCTCTCTGCTCTTGCCCTATCTCCAGCTCTCCCCTCCTCTCCCCTCTGCAATGGTTGGAGTGAGGGGGGAGAGAGGGGAGGGGAGGGGGAGGAGGCGCTGACGTCACTGCGGGCCGAGCCTGCCCGAAGAGGCGGCGCTGGGAGCAGCTCCAGAGACAGGAGAAGCTGCGAGAGGCAAGGAGCCCCCAGTGCCGGCCGCCGCCCCCCTCCTCTTCCCTGGGCCGAGGAGAGGCAAGGACTGCCGAAAGGGCGGCAGCAAGAAGCAGGAATCTGCGCTCCCCACCACCTTGGGGACTGAAGAGCCCTGCTTCCCTACCATCCCCAGTTCGCCGCCCAGCCCCCGCCGCTGTCTCCCAGGGCCCCTGAACTCGGAATCCGAGAACCCCCACTCCTACCCTGTCCGTAAGTGCTGCTGTCGGGTGCGTCTAAACTGAGCCTTGTGGGGGGAGGATAGGGGATTGCGACGCCCAGAAGTGCTGTGAGGGGGAGGGGGATTGGGGCAGACTAGGCAACTGACCGGGTTGGGGAGGAGAGATTTGAGAGGAGGGGCTTAACTTGTTTCTCCGAGCTTTGCTTGGGCTGGGGTAGGTGTCCGGGTCATATTCTCCTTTACCCCTCAATATTTGAGGGTCATCCGTAGCTCTGCTTAATGGATAGCCCGGGGCAAGGGAGAAGTGGACTGGAGGAAGCCAGAGGTCTTTGCCCTGGCCCTAACCCACTGACCCTTGGAAATCTACAAGGCCAAGGTCAGGGGTCGTGTGGTAGAGGGAAGCAGGAGGGGTAAGGCATTTGACTTTGGATTCCTTGGGGAAAGGGGGTGGAAGTTGTACGACTTGGATTGAGCAAGAGAGAATAAACGGTGAATGCTTCAGATGTTAAAATAGTAAGGAGCCCACTTCCCAGGTCCCAGTCTCCAGCCCCAGCTTCTGAGTTCATTTTATCTTCCTTCACAGACTGCCCACATTCACACCCATGCCCACAATGCTTACACACCAGGATAGATGTGATCCTAAGAAACATTTCAGGTGATAATTACACACATATATATAGGCACAACCACCACCCCTTTAAAGATCCATCACATAATTTTGCCATTTAAAACATGATATTGTTGGGAAAATCTTTTCTGGATATATTTTGTTTCTCAAATAAGAACTTTATGGTCAGTCAGTTGTGTTTCCCTCTTTGGTTCTAGCCTTCCTTACCTATTCCTCTCACCTTCCAAAGAGAAGAAGGATGAGGATAGTTGGGTAAAGCTCTAACAGGAGGGGGAGGGGAAGAGTATAGCTGAAAATGATCAGGATTTCTGGCTTCTCAGTACAACCAGAGCTCTGCTAGAGAACCAAGGCCGCCCAACCTGGAGGACTGGGCACAGAAAACAGGCATAGAAAGGCCCCTGCATGCAGGGGGGAGGGCAGTTTGATTAGAGTTTCAAATTTAAGCAATCAATGTTTATTCATTCATGTGAATCTGTGTGTGTGTGTGTGTGTGTGTGTGTGTGTGTGTGTGTGTGTGTGTGTGTGTGTGTGTGTGTGTACTGGTAGCTGTGTATATTTGTATTGAGAAATATGAGTGGTGAAGAAATAATTGTGGGGAGAGGGGCTTGAACGAGAGTTCTCCTTACCACACAACCTTCATTCTTATAGGAAGGCTGGAACCTATTCTATCTTCTGACCTACTGAGCTAAGAAAAAGAGAAGGGATAAAGGACTAGGGGGAGGCTCCCTACAAATCATATAGGAGATATTTAGGGACAGAGAAAATACATCTAGAGTTGGGGGCTGGGGATGGGATAGAGCACTGATTTCCATTACAAGTCAAATCTTGAATCTTGGAGCAGTGTGAAGCCTGCTCAGTGAATAAGAAAGAGGTGCAAGTGGCCTGATTCAGCCAGAGCTGTTGTTATGGCATTTGTTTTTGTTCTCTACAACAGCTTCCTTTGCTATATTTCTTCTCTTGCCCTTGTCCTCTCTTTATTCTGTTTCCATCTAATACTTCTGGCTACTTAGGGCAGCATAGGCCCAAGCTTCTTTCCCTGGAGCAAAGAGAGGAAAGCAGTAAGCCCAGGCATGTCTGCCCTACCACAGCTTCAATAAGGTCTGGGAACCAGGATCCTAAATAACCCTGACCAAGTGAGAGAAGAGAGCTTTGAAGGGGAGTGTTGGGAAGTCAATTCCTTATTCCTAAGGAAATGGGAGAGAAGAGGGGGACACTAAATTGCTAATTGTGTTTCCAGCCCTCAAGAAAATGATGAGATCTAATTAACAAAGGTTTGGGAGATGGGAATAACGATATAAGAAAAAGAAAATGGGGGAGGGAGGGCCAGACAATTAAGAAGGGAGGCACTTGTAGACCATAAGGAACTAGGGTTACTCCAGGTTGTGACTAAAAATAACTTCTAATTAAACACCCCTGAAGTCAGGATGGGAGATGGTAAAAGAAAAGAACATATGTAGTTCCTACCTTGACCCCTTACAAGTCTACTCCGATGCTTCCTTAAAACTGTCCAAGAGAAGGTTGGGTGTATTCCTTTGCAGGGTCTGATAGTTTGACCTGCCCTCTACACTCACCAGCTACTCCCCAAAAGGATATATCTAGAGAGCTCTGGTTAATGCTAAAGATTCCTCTCTGTTTCCATGGGAAGTGTAGGACAGGAGGATACAGGTCCTACACAGAAACATGTGTTCAGTTTTTCTCTTCCTCAATTTTCCCCTTTCTTCTTCCATTCAAAGGTAAAGGCCCAATTCTCCCAGATTTCAGCTCTGCCTTGGCACAGATTTTGGACATCCTAAGTGTACCCATCCCCATCCTTAATACCAAAATCCAAAGTATGGAATAGCTAAAGTTATTTTGATCTTTGAGATGACACTATTAGGTTTGGGGGGGGGTAGGGTAGAAGAGAACCACAATCACAGAAAAAAGCCAATTCATAAATAGATCTTCCTATGAGTCTGTTCATGTATAGGTGAATGTCTGATATAATTGTGCCTTTTGTCATATGTTTATGTATTGTATGTAGATTCACACAATACATGGAACACAGGTAGCATGCAAGCACTCATCCATATATATGATAGACATGTATGTATTTTTATGAGTCTGTGCACAATACATATATGTGTATTATGTGTGTATGTGTTCCAGAGGTGATTTCTAAGGAGCTTGGAAGTAGCTTTACTTTCCTACATTCCACGAAGAAACCTTGTAAGGCCTGACTTTCTAGTAGATGAATACCAAACCTTCTGGCTCTGTGCTTCATTCCAAAACCAGTTCTCTCAGGCCATAAGCTGATTAAGCTGGCTTTTCTGACTCTTAGCTGGTTCTGTGGCTGATGGGGGCGGGGGGGGGGGGGGAGTTGGGAAATAGCTTTCTAGAGCTCAGATCCCTACGTTGTCTCGGAGAGGTTATTACTGCTTTTCAGACCCAAGTGGAGAGAAGCTCTGGAAAGTGGGAGTCAAGCTCAGCACCATGGTCAGGGGCCCGATGATCACTGAATTTGGATTTTCTACTAGGCTTTGAAGCTAGAGGATTAAAGCAAGAGATAGTGGGGAGGGATTCAATGGATGCCTGGACTGGGTGGAGAGAGCGAGAGAAAACCCTCAATGGTTCAAGTAATATATGGCTTGTGGGAACAAGTCTGTCAAAGCTCAAGGAACTAAATCTTCCAACGGAATCTAAGGGGCACCATATTGGAATGAAAATGAACTGTAGGTCAGGGGTCAGTTTGAAACAGGAAATATTCAAACAGGAGTCTAAAGTGGAAAAGAAACAACCATTTGTTCCTTTGAGCAAGGAGATCGTATCCTGGGCCCATCAAGTTTCTGATCTTAAATTTGACCGTTCTTACAATCTTCAGAGCTTCATCTCATTTACATGTGTATCTACTCTTGATATTACAGAACATACATAATAATCATCTATTTGTTTTGTTCAGCTACGTGTACTAAATGATACGTAGTGTTCTATACACACCCTATCGCCTCATATTGCCTTATGGGGAATATGAAAAATAAAACAATATACTAGGCTAATTTCTGAGCTTTAAAAAAGAAAAGAATAAGTCTTTCTTTGAAATATGGGAAAATGCTAAATTGCCAATAGACTGTGAGTGGTGGATTGGGTAATAGTTCAGCTTGAATCACCTTGGGGCTAAATTCGAAATAAGCCTTTTCTGCCAGTTAAACCAACCTACTTTGGGAATACAAGGTGTACAACTTGGTACAATCCCGAATTAGGGGCCTGGTGTGAAGCCTACCTTCTCCTGAAACTGGATCGATTTTGAAATAGTTCAAGGGGACTAAGGCTTTACCTCGTTTATGTGAAGTGGAGATGGCCTTAAAAAAGCCGTGGAGCCTACAGATTGGAGGGGCGGAGAGGGAAAGGAACACTGGGGTGAGGGCAGAGGAGAGGGCGATTTTCTTAAGTCTGATTCCCTAATAGATTCTGTTTGTCCTCTTCAAAGTAAAAGGAGGGAGGACCTGGCTATTTTTGCTCCATCCCCAGTGGGTCTGTCCTGGGCATCTTGTGTCCAACTTCTCTACCTGGGTTTCCCTAAAAGGAAAATCAAGGCTGGAGGAATAAGGAACAGCCTCTCTGCCCTGAATGGAATCCAAATTGGTGTTTTAAGCGTTTATTTTCTCATAGCAACAATTCAATGCCTCCCCCACTCCTGGGGGCGCCTCATGTACACCGTTAACATTAGCTTTGCCGAGAAGCCATTTTGTGCGCATCATGCTTAAATTATACTAAAAGGGACTCTGTCTCTCTCTCTTTGTCTCTTTCTTTGTCTCTGGCTGGCTGTCTCTGAGTCTCTTTCGATTTTGCTCTCACCTTAATCTCTTTGCCTGCCTTTTCACCCTACCTTGGTCTCTCTTCTGTAGTTGCAAAGATTCTGCTTTTAGGTAATGGCCTCTGAAGGACAATGATTATGCCCCCACTTCTTCCCTCCCATGAGGCCCCTGAATAGTAGATCCACTGTAAAGACTGGGTCTGCTCCAGAAAACAGAAAAGAGACCAGGGTACTTGGGGCAAGTGGTTCTAAGTGTCTACGGGTCCCCTCTCAATTATTGTCAACCTTTGCATTGAAACATCTTGGGTACAAATCCAGGTGCTTTCTCTCAAGAAAGCTTTTCTGTTTTTCTTTTCTTCCCTTCCTCAGTTTTTCATGCTCTTGCCAAGGAAGATGACTTGTAAAGTAGGACTCACAGGAAAATGTGTTAGGTTCTAGACCTCTAGGGGTAGAAGAAAGAACTCAATCTACTATCGGCTTTCATTTCTGGGAATCAGAAAAAGGAAAGCAGACAAACAATATTTGAATGGACTTTTGTTCTTTTTTTTTTGTAGGGAGGGGGACCTGGGATAATATTTTTCTGTTGAAAAGAGAATGTGAGAAATTGATTATTTTTTAAATAATTGAATGACTTCCATACAGATAGGATTACTAGACTTCTCTCCTAATCTAGTATCCTGGCAGAGAAATGCCCAATTCTACCCATCCCTCAAAAATATTGCCTTCTTGGTCTTTCTAGGTTTTTCTCTGGCCAACTGTGAAGTGGGCCCAAAAAAACAATGGTGAAGAGGTTGAAGGAGTAGACGGAAGGTTATGCAATTATCTCTCTAATCCATGCTCTGCATCTAAATCTGGAGACTAATTTGGTGACATCTACAAACTTTGAGCTTCTCAGATCAAGACAACATCAACCTTGGGTCAAAGAACCAACAAAATCAGGAGAAAAAGAGAGAAGGGGGGGGGGGGAGAGAAGAAGTGGCATGACTGAGAAAATTCTCTTATCTGTACTAAAATCTTCCTCTTTGTAATATACTCACAGAGAACCAAGCACAAATATCAAGGTGGGGAATCTAGACTTTCAAAGCATCTGAGAGGAATACAGTTTCAGGATCCAAAACTCTCCTCCTTTATCCTACCAAACTGAACTTCCAAATTTCCCTGGGGCTAAATTCTGACCAAGTGAGGCTACCTTTAGAAAAACAAGACTGGCTGGAAAGCCTCCAATTCTAAGGGAAAGGAAAGCATCAGAACATGGGAGAAATAATTTATATTAGGAGTAACTGATGAGAACTGTTCGAGGAAGGGGGCAATCTGCTCCCAACACCCCAGTTTTCAATTTCATAGTTGAGTTGAAGGGGGCAATGATTGAGTTGTCCCTGGCTTTACCTATCACCTCTACCCAGATGATTAAAAAAAATGTAAAGGAAGCACTGGGGAACTTATATTGTAGCCCTAAAAGTCTTGAAATTTGTTTTCCATCGGTAATGAGATTTGTGAAGTAAATCATTTAGGTCATTGGATGCATAATTAGCACTAAGGCCACACTTGGAAGGTTTAGCGGTTGTGTGAGGAAACGGAACTTGAGGGGAGGGAGGGGTGCTCATGCTTTAGTGTGGGCTTTCTCGATCTAGGTACCTAAACAAAAATCTACATTCCCTTCATTATTTTTGCTAAATGGAAAGGTACACTGGTTGATGTGACAGGATGAAAAAAAATATTTACTTGATTGATGCTTTAAAAATAGAGAGAGAACCCACGTATTGTTGTTTTCTCTGAAATACTCTAGAGTGGGGTGACACAGGAGTTTTAAATGGGTTTTTTTTTCCCTCTTACGACTCCCCAAGCCTGAGGAAAGTGAAAGGAAGAAGATAAAACTGGATCAGCATTTTGTATTCTCTAGGGAGAAGCTTTCTATCCTGTATCCTGACTCACAGTCACACGTGCCAATCTGGGCAGATATCTGCACACCTACAAGCTTCATGCACTTGCTCTAAAACACGCACATAAGCATTTGACGCTTATATTAAAATCCTGACACACTCAAGCATACACATTCGTAACCTCTCTCACACGTTTACACACACACACACACACACACACACACACACACACACGCATTCATACATTCCTGAGGCTTCTCTCCCCTTTTCTCGTGACCTCGTATATCAATTTGGGTCTGTTGTATGGAAATCTGTGTCTGCATAGAGAAGAATGTGAATCCTGAAGGGAAGGGAAGCGAAATTAACTGGAATGGAACTTGGCACTATGTCCCTTACAAGAGACATGCATGAATCTTTCCTCTGCAGCTGAAGACCTCCCCTTACCCCAGGGGGCCTGTGAACGCCAAATCTATTGTAAAGTCTGGGTCCGGCTGAGCGCGGGAACGGGACCCAGATTTGAATGCCAGACCCTGATTGGTCTGGGCCAGGTTGACGTCACTTCCCCGGGGTGATTATCATCAGAAAAGAGGGCTAGTTGGGCAGTGGGCGGGGGTGGGGGGTGCTCCCTGTGTGCGCGGCGCCTCGGGACCTCAGTGCATGACCTGCATGCAAACCGACCGCTTCCTCCTAGTGGTTGGAACCCCCCCCCCCCACCGGGCAGCTCGGGAGGCCCAGCAAGCAGCTCCAGACAGCCCCCCGGGGACTGCCCGGGCTCCAGGAGGGAGACACAGGGCGCTCAACTGATGTCCTCTCTCTCTCTTTTTCTCCTTTTGCTCTTTTCCTTGCTTTCCTGGGGGCAGGAGCAGCCCAAGAGGTCGCCTTTCCCTACCAGCCAGCCCTCTCCCATCCCAACACGTCGGGCGGGCTCCGGAGGCGGCGGCCAGGGGGCCTGCGGGATCGAGGCCCGTTTCTCTCTTTGGTTATCTAGCTGTATGAGTGTTATTGAGCTATCATAAAGCTAGATAACCGAAAGTAGAAATGACTTTCACAACTTCTCCGAGCTGGGAGAGCCCCCCCTCCCAACCTACCACCACCTTCGTCACGTCCCCACAATCCCCGCCTTGTCCCTGGCGGAAAGGAGGCGGCGGTTGCAACGGAGCCTAAGGATCCGGGAATCCGACTTACCAAGTAGAGGCCCATGGGCGGCCCCTACCCAGAACCAGGTACCCAAGTTCTCTCTGTCTTTCTGTTCTCAGATCTCTGTGCCAAATCCCAGCTCCTCGACTAGGGGAAGGAAACTTTTTCCCTCGCCTGGGACTTGGTTTCTTTCTTTGCTAGTCAAGCCTTTAGTAAAGGAACCCGAGGAACTGGGTTGGAAGGGGAGGGGGGTGGAGAGTCTGGAAAGAGAAAGGGAAATGTGAGGGGGGGAGATGAGGTTGAAGAGGGGTCGCTGATGGGAGAGAGACAAACCCTTTTTCTTCACCCCATAAATCAGGTTGGAACAATCTGTTCCACATAGCTCAGGACTGGGATTTTCGGATGCAAATAGGGCGGGAGGGAGACGGCGGCCCGGGCTGGGGGGTTAGGGGGGTGGAGGGGTGTGAAGGGGCGCCGAGGGCTCCACTCGGTTCTAACAATGCGGCCTTTATCGAATTATTCTGCGAGTCAAACCTGGAGCCGCATTAGCATGCGGCTTCGGTTTTTGATCGGGCTGGGGGCTCAGCCCTCCCTAAGCTTCGCCCCTCGGTGAGGTCAAGTTCTTGATAATTTGATCACTTTTCATGGGCTTTGGCAGCTGCCTTTGTGTGCGGTTGGGGGGTCTCTGTGCAGCGTGAACCGGAGCAGAAATGAAGGGGAGTCTGCTCAATAGAAAGGGACTGGGATCCTGGGGGCAGCCCTCACCGCGGAGACTTTCCCTGCATACAAACTATCTGTTTGAGCCGGACCCCGGACATCGCCCAGCGCCCCTCCCCTCCCCCTCCCCTGCTTCCCAAGTTGCCTGAATGGTTAACATGCATAAAGACTGCTTTGCTCGCCTCCCCCTGCAAAACCGAGAAGTCGCAACATAAGATGTATTACAATGTCTAGCAAATAAAAAAGCAATTGGGGGAAAATCTGCATTCCGTTCCCATGGTAACGCAAAGCAGCGAGCGTTCTGCCACGCAATCTCCTGGCACATTTTACCAACACATTGGGAGAAAGGCGAGCTCCTGCTTGGACGGCTTTGGTCCAAACGACCCCCTGGCCCCTTGTATCTCTCCCAGCGCAGGAGGGGTGCGAGTTAGCATTGTAGGACTGGGGGTGGGGGTGAGTGGATGTAAGAGAATAGCGTTTTCAGGGCAAGGAAAAGAAATCCTACTCCTTCTGGACTCATTGTAGGATGAAAACACAGGTGGTAAAGAGGGGTTCCAAGTATATGAAGTCCAGAAGGTCCCACGACCTCCTTCCCTTGAATTCCAGGCTTTGAGCTTTCCTCCAGGTCACTTTCTTCTGCTCTTGGTTCTCAGAGAGCCCCGTATTTATCTTTGGTTAAATGGTTGAATATTCTCTGTGGAATACTCGCTACCTTAAGTGGTAGCGAGTAGTTTGCCCAAGTTCCTCTGGAAAGAAAGGATGGCTAGGTACCCAATTCTGGGCCCTGTAGTGTCTGAAGGGAAGAAACCATCCTCCTCCTGGCAGGCAAGCAGGCAGTCCCATAGATGAGACCTAAATACATGTCTTCAGGTGTCTTATGGGGAGAGGGGATTCGCTGCTTTACATATCATGCATCTGCATATCAGTTTGTTGTTTGTGATTTGTATGTTCATATTTATTCATTTGCTTACAACCCAGCCCTCCTTCCAGGGCTCCAAACCCCCAAACTTGTTCCTTCCATTAGTAAAATAACTTCTACTTTCCCTGTCAAGCTTCCAAATCAAATCCCACTTTTCTTTCTGAAAGACTACTCTCTCTTCCTTCCCTTTCTCTCCTGAGAAGGATGTGCAGAAATTCCTCCTCTAAATTCCTCCGAAGGTATAGTTTTCTTTCCTACAGCTAACGGGATGAAAGAGGAGAAAGAATGATGGTAGGGAGTTAACTGGACTTTGTCCCTTATTCCACTTCTTGTCCCAAAGTATCCTGAAGTTAGGAGACAAGAACTGTTAACTCATTTTTCAGAAGGAAAGCTGGGTCACTAGGAAAAGCTGATCTGTGGCCACAATCAGGGGTTGAGATAGGGCCTTTAGATTTCCTGAGATCCTCTGATTTTCTTTTTCTGTCTCCCTCTTATCCCCTACCACTTGCCATTTTTCCGGATTTGGCTCCAAAGTAATTTAGGGTCTTCATTTGTCTACACTGCTCAAGTTTTTTTTTGTTACAGAGACTGGAAAACTTTCCTGAATGGCACGATTTGGGAGGAGAATGGAGGGAATCCTGTGCAAATGAGAAAATGGCTCAGCAGCTTTCAACCAAAAATCTGTTGGAACCAAGATGTACTTGAGAAATGAATACACCTTCAGGGCCAACAGTGTAGATCGCTTGAGTTGTTGAAAGCGCTTTGAAAAGAGCATGCTTTTGAGCGGATGGCCCCAATGTAGAGCCTCTACACGTTTTGATCTTAAATGGTGAGGGAGGAGAACAGAGCAATTTTTAATTCTGAAAAATTCTGTCAGGAAGGCTTGTGTCTGTGTTTGTGTCTGTATGCCTTTGTGTCCGTGTGAGTCTGTGCCAGTGTGTATTGGTGACGCCAAGGTCTGATTCCTTTGGCTACTTCTTAGTCAGGATTTGACAGCAATCTTCAGCCTGTCTCAACTTCAGACTTTTTTATTCTCGATCTGCATTTGCTGGCTACAGGTCTTTTTGTGATGCCCCTCTTCCTATTATCACCTGAGAGCTATTTCCATCCTGTCTCTGTATTGGAGGTTTGGGGCCGAATCTTGGAGCCCCAACCTGCTTCAATTCTGAAATATCCAACACACCTGGAAGGATCGAACTATTGATTAAATCTGAGGTCAGCTCTAAATTTGAGTGGGCTTAGTTTCTGGACGCCTTAGGCTTCAGGACCCAGGCTAGCTGCCTGCCCAGCTACCCAGAGGTGAAGGAAGTTCAGAATTGTCAGGAGCCACTGAAAAAGTTACAAGAAACCGAGGACCTGGACCCCTTCGGATTGGAGCCACCCACCCCACGTCTATCTCTACTCTGTTTCGCCTCTCTGTCCCCCACTCCGTCCAGCAGAACTTGTTGCCTGGTCCCAAAGCAAGTTTCTGAACTAATTTCTAGGACTCCTGCTTCCTGGCGGACCAGCAAGCCTTCCCCAATGCCAGGGAGAGACGAGGAAATCAAACCTGGGCTTCGGAGACGGGAGCTGCCTGAGCTAATGCCAGGGAGGCCTCCCAGGGCCAGGCCAGGACGCTGAAAAGCATGAAGGGTCGGAATTAGACTCTCATTTAGTGAGCGTTACTAATCCGAAGTTACAGCGCTAATTCCCTGATCCGCCAGGTCCCACACGCAGCGCCCGGATTAGAGGCGCAGAGCTCGCCCTCAAACCCCCCTCCACCCCAAACGGAGCTCAACTGGGGCACCGGAGTCTGCAGGATCAGGGTTAATCCTTCTATCCGCACCGGGTGAGAACGTGCCACGGGGCTGTCCCCGAACCAGCTGGAGTTTACATGCTTGAGGCGCTAGGCAGAATTCGGGAAGGAGGAGGAGGAAGCAAAAGTCTTCACCCTTGCAACACCGATTTCAAACCCTCTGTTATCATTGAAACCAAATCACCTTTCCTATATAGCACCCAGTTGAAAGAATACACTACAATATGCAAGAGAATGGTGTGGGGTTTGATTTTTTTTAGCCTTTTTGATTTCTCAGACAACAGGAGCAGTGACTTGGACCAAAACAAAATTCAGAAACTTTCAGAGGAGGCTGTCTGGATTTCAGTTCTCTTTCCAAATATCCTTATTCTCGTCTATTTAGGGAGATGGACCCCGTAGCATCACTGTCCTCTCCTCTGTTCTCCATCAACTTCTAGCTGCTCAGAGATAGTGACCAATCAGCTCCGGGGTCCGGGATGGGATGCTTGTAACCATGGTGATGATGAGGGTTCTAAGTTCCACCCCGAGATTTGTGAATGAGAATCTCACCCATTCACAAACCAATCTTTATTCTCGATGAGTTGATGTGGCAGAGGGATTAGAAGAAGTGGAGAAAGCTAGAGGAAGGCTAAGTGACCTCATCATGGGAGCTGATCAGAGTCCCTGCCTGAAGTCCCGTGTCCTTTCAGTGAAATTCCAAATCAAATGATATGGGACAGATCAGAGCCTTAGGGTGGACAGGACCAAGCAGATTAACAAGGAAGAAGAGTAGTTATTCCTCCTCAGGGTAAACCATGTGTCTTACTCATAAAGAAAATTGCACCCTTTTGGGTGATGGAGAACTTCCAACTCTTTCAACTTTAGTTTCCAAGTTCTTACTGCCATTCCTAAAGTTCTTCTTACTGTCATTCCTAAAGTTCTTCTATCTCACCTCTTATTCCCCTTTCCTGACATTTCCCCTCCCAAGAGTAAATTTTATTGTAGTTTTGGAAATTAATCTTTTACTCTCCTGTCTTCAAATGAGACACAGGCCTTTAGACCCATCCCAAACAATAGCCTTTTTAATGGGGATGGGGCAAAGAGACTGAAATAGTGGAAGGTAGTGTAGAGCTATTAGGACACAGGATAAAGGAAAGATTGAAAATTCAAAAATATTTGAAACAGAAGAACTAAGTTCCAGGAGTCATACAACTTTCCTGAACTCAGGTTTTCATCTCTCCAACAGACAGCTTCAGGGTAAGGGACTCTCATTCTCTCTCTCTCTCTCTCTCTCTCTCTCTCTCTCTCTCTCTCTCTCTCTCTCTCTCTCTCTCTCTCTCTCTCTCTCTCAAAGGGGGTGGGGTGGAGTTTGAACAAAACCCTGGTCAGTTGTCTCTTAGAATGGGCGGTTGCCTGTTCCTATAGAGACTTACTCTTTCCCTCCACCCTGGTCCAGGCTTAAGCACCACTTTAAGTGGGCTCCGCTCATTCACTGCCAGGCCCCTTGCAGCAATTGAGCCGGCAGGGGTTTGAAAAGAGGGCCAGGGCCTCAATGACAGGACCTTGGGCCAGACTAATTGGTTTTGGTTCAAGGGGATATTGGATTTGTGAAAAGCCCCAACCTGCCTTTCCCACGCCAGAGACCAGGGCCTTAAGGAAAGAGTGAGTCAAGGTGGGTGTGGCCAGAGGAGGGGAAAAAAAGAGATATCAACATGGCTTCAGCAGGTGATATACCAATCCAGACTAAAGAGTCCACCTATTTCTTGAAGAGTAATGGACTGTGTGTGTGTGTGTATGTATGGGATTAGAAACTAAGAGGGTTGGTTACACATATAGAATAATAAATAGCCTCTATCTGAGACTTTCTAGAAGTATTTTAGCCATAGCTTTCTGGTTCTTATAGGGAGGTAGGGGAAATCATTTTTATAGGAACTTCGATATAGTTTTCCTTGTTGAGACTGGTCTATTTGAATCAATGATGCTCACTTTAACTAGAATGTATAGTGGGGGGAGGTAATTATTGTCTCAAGAGAAGAATCTTCATTCTAAGAAACCCAGCTGATAGTCTTTCCTGTATTATATAGGCCCTATGATTCTACTAGGGAAAAGAGAAATCCCTGGCATCCGTACCAAGGGTGCTAGTAAAAGCTTAATGACAAGATTACCTGAAGATCCCCACATATGGGTTCCCTGAACTAAGGAAACAAAGGATTCAGATTGGCCCCTGGCACAATTGTAAATAGTTGTTACAAAGGGATCCTTTATACATTCATATACTAAAGGATAAAATGTTTTGGTAGGTTTAAAGCCATCATTATTGCTAACAATAATAATAATCTAAACATGGTAGGACATGCATCTGGAGTCATAGGGGCTATATAAAAGTGTCTATAAAATGAATGTGCATGCATTCAGAATATCTATTTTCATAAAGAGCTTTAATAAAGAGCTACACCCAATTAAAATCTGTGATAATGGCAATGTTAGGGATGACAGTGGACCAAATGAAACTGTCCCCATTTAAAGCTATATTCCATTGAATTAGATATATTTTTTCATGGTTCACATTTTTTGTGTTGGCATAAAATTTTATATATACTTCTCAACTCAAGAAAATGCCAGCTTTTTATTTATAGACAAATGCCCTCATCTATATACTTGATATACAGGATAGCCAGAAGCATAAGTGATCTTGAAAGAGGTATAGAACTCCTTGTTGTATGCCAAATATTCAGTTTTTGTTTTCAAATTCTTCTTGCTTGGAAAATAATTTCTTTAGGATTCTAGCTCTTTAACCTATCATAATTTCCATAGTTGAAGTTTGTGGAGAAATACATATGTGTATGTATGTGTATATATATTTATCAATGGCTTACATAAAATCTATTCCTGTGTATGTTTAGAATATATAGAGCCATATATACACATGCAATTACATGTGTGCCTTTTCTATGGAACCTAGCTAATTCTCACTTTACCAATCCTCAAATATATTAAGTTCCCTTTTTAAAAAATGACAAGAACTATGGCATGCTAGTGGTCTCAACCCACTTCTCTAGCATCAAGATTTCCTAGCAGGGTGCTGGAGTGAAGTCTCCTATTAGGCAGACTTCATTAATGTTACCAAATATACTCCAGCACATTTACTAGTCTACTATGAAGTATTATCATAAATAATTAAAATTAAACTGCACTTGTCAAAATAAATGAACAAAGTACAGTTAGTGATGTCTTTGCCTTGATTTGATCGCCTTGGGTTTGCTTATTCTCTAATTTGCAAGGAGAAAAAAAAAAGAAAGAAAAGGCTGTGGAGGGAAAGAGTGTGATGGAGAGTAAAGAAAGAGACCTAGTAATCTGCAATTGGATTTCCAGTCATTAGTGTGACTTAGTGAGGTTGGAATGCATTTTCTAATGTCAGCTCATAATGAATATAGAGGTGTGGATGCAGAAGGAGGGATTTCTTTGTTTACTGAGAAATAACCATGGAGGAGGAGAAAGTATTGCCTTTGGTGGATTAAGGCTTGGGATTTTTTAAATGGAAGATTGTACTCCTTTTCTGAAGTTATCTTAGCTAATTTATTCAATTCCTACATCCTCATAAGATTAGCCAGGACTCTATGATGTGTGTGTGTGTGTGTGTGTGTGTGTGTGTGTGTGTGTGAGAGAGAGAGAGAGAGAGAGAGAGAGAGAGAGAGAGAGAGAGAGAGAGTTTCACATTACCATTCCCACATGTGTCCTGGAAAATTATGCCCACCTAGCAATAAAGAATGCTCACATTCTTGATGCAATAAGCTAGTAAAAACATAATAATAAATTATTAAATGGTAGGCTTTTGTATTTATTTATAATGTTGTATTGTGATACCTCAATAGGGCATATCTGAATGTATTTGTCTGCCTAGGCCAAAGATAGTTGTGTATATATGGTATAGAGGGGCTTGTGTTTAAATATTCCCTCTCCAATGGGTACAGAAGCCAGTTTGGTAATTAGATGGGAGAGAAGGCCTCAGTCTCTGTCTGGGCTGCAGCCAAGAAAGGTCTGTTCTCACCCTGAGTTCTGTTAATGAGCTAGGGACAGGTAAGCATCACACATTCCAACTTTCCTGCCTTCAGCAACATCAAGGAAACAGTGATGAGCTATTAATGGAAGGTGATGGTCCCTGTGCTAATTAGTGCTCCCTTTCAGCTTTTACCTGCATATGCACTAGCCTAGCTTGCTTCTCTAAATCCAGTCCTTTGTTTTCCTTAACCAGGATGATTTGAGGGTAAGAATGAATCAAACTGTTTCCCTCGTTTTTAAGTGGGGGAGGGGGGTGCTTTTTTTTATATGCCAAGCCCCTTTTCTCACTTAATATCATCACTTCACTTGGGTCAGGAAATAGTGGGAGAGGTGGGCTCCTTTGGAAGAGTGAGCCCCAAATAGCTTTCCTTGTCCTCCCCATCATCCTCTCTGAGTTAGGTTAGGTAAATTTTCACAGGCTCTCACACCTTACACTTTAAAAAATGGTTTCAAGACCTACTTTGTAGGGAAGAGGAGTGTGTGTGTGTGTGTGTGTGTGTGTGTGTGTGTGTGTGTGTAGGGCTCAACTGTTCTGAATACCTTTTACATT
The DNA here is from genome assembly GCF_027887165.1 of Monodelphis domestica. Taxonomy (NCBI): domain Eukaryota; kingdom Metazoa; phylum Chordata; class Mammalia; order Didelphimorphia; family Didelphidae; genus Monodelphis; species Monodelphis domestica. Next base: position 127,213,143 of record NC_077227.1, on the reverse strand, counting down.
CATTACACTCAGGCTCCTCATTTTCTCAGAGCTCTCAAACTTTCTGGATCTCTAGGAATTTCCAGACATTGATTTTCCTCCTATTCCCTTCCTGGTGATTCATACCCTGATTTTTCTCCCCATTTAAATGTAGCATTTGGGGATTCTTGAGAATTTTTACATGAAGCTTCTGCCTTTCCAGTGCCCAGATGCAGTCTAGGAAGCATCCATGTAACAACTATCAAGTAGACTTGAAGTTAAAGAGTTTGTATTCTTATAAAAAGTTGTTTGTTTTTTAAAGAATTTGTACTGTATGTTTTTTTCTTCTACCTGGGACTTAAAGGATACAGTCTTAAAAAAGGTCAAGCTAATTTTCTTTTTATTCTTTGAAACAAAATTCCACCTCTACAAACTTTCACTTCCTCTTCACCTCTAACCTCTTGGGATCCTTAGCTTTCTTCAAGGCTCATCTCAGGCTCCACCTCTCAGAAACCTTTCCTGATAGCTCTAGTCATTTGAGCTCATTCTCTTCTCCAATTACATAGTATTTCATTGTCTGTGTTAAGTATTGTATCTCTGGTAGATGGAAAGCTCCCCAAGGGCAGAGACTGCTTTTCCTTTTGTGTATGCCTATGGTAGACACTTAATAAACATTTGCTGCCTTGAATGGAAAGCCAAATCTATAGAACAACTTGTCCCTTCCTTCCCCACCCCTCAGGATTATTCTGGCTGTCTGTAATTCATAGAGAAATGGGAAGTGTGAACAATTCTTTATAGTGAATATTATCGGTATAGATAACCTTGGGAAAGTAGAGGTAGAGGTAAGGAAATTTCCTTCCTCACTATCTCTTTCTTTGTCATTATTTTTCCTATAGAAGAATTGTTTTAGGTCTCTAATTCTGTTGAGTAAAAAGAGATTGAATAAGGAAAGCTCCAAACCCCTCCCATTCATTTCTGCTTGAATTATGATGATAACCCAAAATTACCCACTTGATTGTGTTATGTGGATTTGGATTTCAAAAATAAAAAGAGATTGATCTCACTGCACTGGGTCTGTCTTTTCCTTTCCTTAAGGCCCCAGGTTCCTCAGGCATCTTGCTCTAGGGCATCCAATGGGTGGAAATGAGGTTGGCCCTGCCCAGGAGGGTGTTGAAAAAGAATTGCAGATTCTGGTGCTGACCTAGCATTTTCCCTGTCGGAGTGCCTATCTTCTCCTTTCCTGGGAAGCCTCCTGCTCCTTGGGCTTTTAATCCCAGACCTCTGGTTAGAGGTTTGGCCTGTTCTCTGATGTTCTCTCCGGTCACTGACGCCAGTGGATGGACCTCTGGATTGTAGTCCCTTGTTCCTGTCCTCCCAAGGCAATGCTGATGTAGTATGCCTATTTCTACTGGATACTTTGCTTAAAAAGCAAACAAACATAAAAAGACCTTTGAGAGTCTATTTAAATAAACTCAGTGAGGAAGGGCAAGACTGGGGTAGAGGTGGTCAAGACACTGCATCCTCTCAAGCTCCCTACTTGACTGCTAGAAACGTTCCTGAACCCCAGATTGGGGACTTACTTGGTTCCTGTTCCGGAACCCAGTAGGCTCTGTGCCCCTGCCAAGCCATGTGAAATCTGGTGGATGAAAACCATTCTCCCTGCTGCCTGTGTTTGTGTTCCCAGATATGGCTCCCAACCAGATAATGCAATCACAAAGGCATTGGATGGAGCTAAACCTTTCGCTGAGATCTAAAATGGAAGATTTGAGCCCTAGAAGATGTTCTGCTGAAGCATGCCTCTATTCCCTATTCCTTTATTAACCTCTCTGGGAATTCCCCTTAAAATGACTATTTCAGTCTTGTCTCGTGGGTTGGGAAGAAAGAGGCCGGAGCTGATATGCAAAAATGGGTCAGTACCGCTTTCTCGGTTCTTCAGAATCTGCTCTGACTTCAGTAGCTTTCATCCGCTGGTGCGGGCTGTCCTAGGATAGGACTCGTTTGCCTTTACTTCTCTGTCCTTGGTGGCTTATGTCTTTTCTCTGAATAGCAGAAATGATGATCCCTACGTCTACCTATTCTGTCAAAAGACAAGAACTCAAAGGAGCCACGGAGATTATCTAGTTCAAGCCTCTCATTTTACAGATGAAGAAACTAAGACCTGTCCAGAGGTAAGAAGTGGCAGAACCAAGATTCAAACCCAAACCTCTCACGTCAAAGCCCGGTGCTCTTCCCATTACACTAGGACAAAGACGGAACTCAGTTTCTTGAGCAGAAGAGCTTGAGGGCGATATGTCTACGCACCTTTTTATGCCGATGTATGGGTGTGTCTGTGCGTGAGGACTTGATGTTTGTGTGTTTTGAGATGGGGATGGGGGAGAGGTGGGTCTCATTTCCACAATATATTTTGTGACTATTTCCCATTAAAGGCCCCGTGGTCATTACTAACGGTGGTCCTGCCTGCTGAGCGTCCCTTCATTCAGATAAATTCCCCTTCTCTCCAATCAGACATGGCTGAAAAGGCGCAAGACGGAACATGGCTTGTACTCCTAGAAGATGGAGCCGGGAGAGAGGTGAGTTGCTGGCCCTAGGGCTGGGTGTCTGCTTTCATTGTGCGTCTTTCAGTGCTCAGATTCAAGATAGTGTGATCTGCTAGATATGGGATTGGGTGAGATCTCTCCCGAACCTGCTTCCTACCCTTCCCTGCCCCCCTTCCCGCCCCAGCCTGTGGGCGGGGATCTCTAGGAGAGTTCTGCCTCTGGAATTCAGATCACCAACGCCTTATGCCTATGTGTTGGGGTGGAGTGTATTCCTTTTCCCCCTCAGTTTTTCTGGTAAAAAAAAAAGTTTTCCTCAAGTAGGGACTTCATTTCCATAGGAGTTCGGGCTGGAATAGGTTGTGAGAGAGAAAGTGAGATAGGTCTAAGCTCATTTAGGAAGAAAGTGAATGTGTTTTCACCAGCGGCAGGACTCCACCTTTATTCTATTCTGTTCTGTGCCCCAATCCTGTCTCCCTTGTGCTCAAAACATCCCATCTCTTCAATTCTTTATTTAGAAATCCCTAATACCTAGAGTTGATAGGTATTAAGATGGATGGTTAAAGTTTGATAAGGAGGAGAGAGGTCTTTAAACACTACAAGGGAAAGGTTAAGGGGCAGGAGACAATGTTTTGTATCTCTTCTGGTGCCTAGCCCAGTGCCTTATACAAATGATAGGCATTCAGGGAAGCAACTGTAAGACCAGTGTCTAGAAATTTATTTCTCTATGTGCTTCTAGCCCCCTTCTGGGGAGGAAAACTTCTCAGGTTAGAGGCCACAAGAAGAGAGAATGGTGAAAAAATAAAATAAAATAAAGCCCTCTCTCAGAAACTGCCCAAAGGGAGAAGAAAGGCAAAAGACCTCTGAGGACTCTGCTGCCCTGCCCATCACACCATAGTGCCACAGCGCAGCAGCTCCCAGGCTGCTCGGTGCCAGGAGGCCATTTTGATGGAAGCAAAGAGCCTTCTGCAAGATAAGATGGCTGCATGGGCACGAGGTAGGTTGCAGCACACTAGGTCTCTGACGAGCCACCTTCTTCACGCCCCCTCTCCCCCAACCCTCCCCTCATTGCCCACAGAAGCGTAACAATGAAATCGAGCTGGCACAACCCAGTTTTGTCTCTGCCACCTCTTCCTCCCTAGGCAGCCTCCCCTCCCTGTCTCCCCACCCCCATACTCCATCCTCCTAACACCAGATATTAATTGAATTAACACAGACCTTGCTAATTTTCCATGCGCCTGCGTGGTCCCCTGCCTCCTGTTCAAAAACCAGCCAAATGGCTGGGGGAAGGGTTTGTATGTCACATCAGTGCCAATAGAGACCTTCAAGATTCTCTAATCCAACCCCAATCTTCACTCTTCACTCTACAAATTAGAGAACTCAGATGAAGAGGAGAGGGGCCAAGTGACCTTCCCAAGGTAATGTAGTCATTTTAGTGGATGAAAAGTCAACTCTTCAGACTCTTGTTGGGTCCAAGTTAGCTTTCCACTGTACCATGCTACCCTTTAAAAAGAATCTTGGCAGTGGTCCTAATTACCCGGGCACTCCTTCCCTCACAGGTTTCTTTTAGGGGAAGCACTCTGTAGATGTCAAAGAACTACATGAATGTTTCTTCTCTTTACCAAACTGGCTTTTAGCCTTATCGTTCCTGCCACAGGGGAGCTGGTACGCAGGCCAGGGAGGATGCTCTTTTCAGTTGAGATTGAACTATTCTCTTCCACTATTCCCTATGTATATCCTCATGATTTTTGGAAGAAAGACTAGGGACCCAGGAAACACTCTGGAGTGTGTTTTTGCGCTTTGCTCAAAGGTTGTGTTTTTGTTTTTGTTTCATTAAACATTCCTCTCCAGATAGATTTGGGTTCCCCACTACCACCTACACATTCAAAAAAAGGGGAGAGGAGGAGATGATTCAACCTTCTTGGATTCAAAATTATTTACTTGTGTAGAGGTCCCCTGGAAGAAGTTTGAGTCTATTGGGTGTGAAATCCCTCCCTCATTCCCCAACCAATGTTGGTCCCCAAAAGCTGTTCATTGGGTGTAGTCAAAGTGCAAGGAACACAGTTACAGCTAGGGTTAAAACAACTGACTCCTTTGTTTCGTGTACAACTGGATCCTAAACTGGTTTGTTGTTGTGTTTTTGTTGTGTTTTGTTTTTTTTCTTCCGGAGTAACAGAATCTTGTATCCCCCTTACACTGTTATTGTTTGCAAAGAGCTCTAATTTCTGGTCCAGGAAACCCTAGCCCAGGACTAAACTCTCCTTCCTCCTCCATCCAGGTGCATTGATTGTGCCTTGAGATTGGGGTTAGGATGCAGTTAGGAGTGGGGAGGACTGGGAGAGACTCCAGAGACAGATGTGCTATGTCCTCCCAACCCCCAGACTAGTGTATTTGTATTTGTGGGACTGAGGGGAGGATGGAGATGTACCGAAAGGGAGAAGGTTTCAGTTGGAGGGGATCAGAGCAACCTTTAAGATCAAGATGCTCAAATCCAGGCACTGAGGTTTAAGCCCTTTCAGCCCTCAACTCTAGGTGCCGGATGGTGGAAATCTCTGCTTCCATCCACTGTCTGGCTTGTAGTTAGTCTTCCTGCTCTGGTTGTCTGGAGCTGAAGCCCCCGCCAGTCCCTCGGGCTCTTGAGGGATCTTCTACCCACGCTGTGCTCCACAAACCCGCCAGCGGCACCCATTGTGTCTGGGGCCAGAAGGCCTGAGCAGATGGTAAGCCGTTGTTCGGGATCACAGGCTAAGGATGCTCCAGCAAAGAGTGTCAAGACCCATCCAGAGCCAGGCCAACCATCCCCTTAACTCCCTCATCGACCTTTGGAAGCCTGGTCTACAAACTCTATGAATTGTCCCCAAAATATAATCCCACACCCACAGGCTTATATTTTCCCAATTTATCTATGCAATTAAAGTATGAGTAACCTGAACTATCTATCTTATTGTTCCAGCCTCCCCTTCAATTTGGCCCAGAGATGTGTAACTAATGAAATATTTCTGGCTGGTGGTTTTTCCTTTAGCTGTATATGTGGGTGGACTTTCTAAATTGTACTTATATATGTGCATGTGTATAAGTACATGTATATGTGTAGATATACATTTTTTCCAGTGAAAAATATATAAATATATCATGTGGAATAAGTTACAGGGAAGGTGTTGTCCTGCATTGGTAAGAGGGAGGGAGGTCCCTAGACCTTTGACATCACAGATTCAGTCCCTATCCCTATCACTACAGGATATATACACGTATGTATAGACACGTAGGTGTATGTATGTGTATATATGTGTGTGTATGTATGTATGTGTGTATATATATATATATATAATATATAAATCTATGGGAATAGGAATAAGGATTGTATATGTGATTTCAATGGACCAGGGACATCCCAGATGAGTAATTTCCCTCTACCAATGCAGGTCAGCATCTTTCTCTGAAATTTATCATCTCGGAGAGTTGCCTAGAACACTAAGAGGTCAAACTTTGGTTCAATCCTGCCTCTGGCAACATATATCTTATACTACTTCTATATAAGTATGCATCAACCTCTGTATGTGTGCATCCATGTGATATGTTTGTATATGATTACATGCATACATATATACATGTGTGTACAATTTCAGATAATCTGAGAATGGGGGGGACGACCCTTAGAGCTGATCTAGTTCAGCTCACTAAGACCCAGAAAGATGAAGCTCCTGGACCAAGGGCACCATAGTTATAGGCCCAGCAGTTACTGGAACTTAGGACTTTTGACTCCTAGGCTTTTCCCACTACACACTATTTCTTAACTGTGAAGACCATCTATGATGTTCTGAAGTTAAGGCTAAAATTTGTCACTGTGCCAGAAAAAGGTACATTTACAAAATTTCTTCCCAAGACTGGAACCCCAACCTCATAGATTCTCTCACTTTGTCTGGCCTAGGAAGATACTCCTGGTCTAACAGAAAGAGCACTAGATCTGGAGTCAGAGAACATGAGTTCAAATTCCAAGTTCGGGGGCAGCTAAGCAGCTCAGTGGATGGAGGGCCAGAGTTAGAATTGAGAGAATCTGGGTTCAAATCTGCCCTCAGACACTTCCTAGTTGTGTGACTTTGGGCAAGCCCTTTAATCCTTTTTGCCTAGCCCTTGCCATTCTTTGTCATAGAGTTGTTACTAAGACAGAAAGTAAGGGTATGATCTTGAGAAAGCCATCTTACTTCTCTGGGCCTTATATGGAAAAAAGAGGGAAGTATTGGCTAACCCTTAAGATCTCTTCCAGCTGTAAGTCTGTGATCCTATGATTCTGTGTAAGACTATGCAATCCAGGGCAGTTGGAGTATTTGTTTCTTGATCATCTGACTATTGTTCTCTTCTTCTGAATGTAGACTGATAAGCAAAAGTAATATTAAAGAATCTGTGTGCTGAGCACCTCTTATTTGGGACGGAGATGCTTCTGCCTGACTTTAGAACCTTGGGCAGGATTTAAAAGCTAAGCCAAATAGCAGAGCATTAAGGAAAAACTATATAGGCACAAGATCCCTGGTGAACTGACCAGACCACTGAGGAAGAGAGGGCTGGATTGCAAAACCAAAGAAGCTTTTCTGTAAGGTCCACCAGGTACAGTCAAAAAAAGCTTGAGGCAGTCCAAAAACAACCTTGGGAGTGGCATTATATGTGACTTCATGGTTAGCAAGGTGGGACTAACTGGGGTGGGGGTAAGAGGATGCCCCCTTAAGGACTTGAATTTGTGGGCTCTCTTATTCCTCCTTCTTCAGGCCCAGTAGGCAAGCCTCACCTAGAGTACAGAAGGTGGGACTAAATGGACAATGAATTGCAAGCCTGCCTAGAAAATGGATGAAAGGTGCCATCTTATAAATGCATTTTGCCTACCAGCTTGCACATGGGGCAATTGATTTCCCTAAGGGTGGCAAAAAAAGATAGGACATTCCCTTCACACCTCCTCCCCAAGTACCATTTTTCTTCCCCCCCCCCCACTTTTACTGCTAAGAGAGGAAGGTTCATCTTTAAGGTCATCTCTGCTAAAGCTTCTCTACTTCCTCTCCTCTATCCAGCTTGGGTCTTTTGGCCTGGACGATCAACCCACCCAATATGAAAAAGAGTTGAATTTGCCTCTGTTTCACACCCAGCCAGTGTCACTTCTGTGCGGTAGTCCCAGAGACCTCTGCATCCTCACAGTAGCAATTCTCTGTTCACAGCCTTGGTTAGAGAATTTTGGGGGTATAGCCAAAGACGGCTTAGGAAGAAAGAGGAGATGCCTGTATACAGGTTATTTCATAGAAGGCTAAGAACATGGACCTTCTGGGGGCACCAAATTATCTCTACGAAAGAAGGGATGGAAAATTGCAGAAGTAGGTCTATAGGCTCTAGAGAATCCCTCAAGCATCGTCTAAGGTACATCGAAGCATCATGAAGGCAGGGATTGTGTCTTATTTAAATGTTTTCCCTTCAAAGGCTTTGGAGATGTTGGGCACCTAGTATATGTTTGAAAATGGCGAACTGAACTGAGCATGGTATAAGCCAAGGTATATTGGCTCTAGAGTCAGGGAACAAGAGTTTAGGGCCCACCTTGGGCTTACCAACTACATTATTATTTTTTAAGCCCTTACTTTCTATCTTAGAATCAATACTGTATATTGTTCTAAGCTCTAAATTCTAAGAAGAGTGGTAAGGACTAGGTGATGGGGTTTTACGTGACTTGCCCAAGGTCACACAGCTAGGAAATGTCTGAGCCCATGTAAAACCCAGTGGAATTGCTCTTTGGCTATGGGGCAGGGGGAGGAGGGAAAGAACATGAATCATGGGAAAATATTCTAAATTAATTGATTAAATAAAATTTTTCAATTAAAAAAAAAAGGAATGTCTGAGGCCAGATTTGAACCTGGGTCCTCCTGTTTCTAGTCCTGGCTCTCAATCCACTGAGCTACCTAGCTGTCCCCTATCTCCAACATTATTTTGAACAAGTCAGTTAACCTTTTCAGGCCTCAGTTTCTTTACTTGTCCAGTTAGATTTGCCCAGATGATCTCTAACATCTTTTCCAGTCTTAGATCTATCATCCCATGAGCTAAACCAAAAGAGTCATAGAAGGCATTGATAACTACATTTATCAGATTCTCTTTTGAGGGATTTGCTTTTTATAATACTAACCAGGTTTTACCAACTATCTGGCTCTAACTGAAGAGCAAGAAACATCCACTGCTTCTCTCTGGCTTTCTTTATCTGAATTTCCTCTAGTTCCCTCTGTTGGATCTGTCACATTGTTTGACCTGGTGGTGAATGGATCATTTCTCTCTTCTGAGGACCATGTTGCTAATTACTTTCAAACCACATTAGATGAATTAATGAGGAAAATCTGACCTGACACAGTCATCATTTGATAAAATTGACCAGTTCTTTGGGGCTTTTTGGTTAGATGGCTTGAGTTTCCTTCCCTATGAGGCTGATTTCCTAATACATCAGCTTTAATGCATGTCACCTTCACAGAGTATGGCTCTGGTTGGAATGAATAGTTCCTATGGTCAAAAGACCATGTCATTTGAAGCCCTAGCATGGTTCCAGTCAGTGCTTAAGGAATGATTTTATGATAATGATCTGATCACTTAAGAATGTGCCATAAAATGCACCCATCTTCAGGATTAGGGGTAGCCCATCTGCTACTTAAAAGTTAGTGGCCATCCTCACTTGCAGAACAGAAAGAAAAGAAAATTAAAAGATGCAGTTGATCTGGGTAGGCTGAGAGGGAGTGGATGCAATTGATTGTGTGAGTTCAACTAAAGCTTCCTCAGTAGTTAGTCTAGGTACTGGATGTAAGGAAACACAATGCTGCTGAGCTTGAAGCAAAGAGAAGAGATTTGGGGTGGCTGTCCTTTGGGTAGTGTCGACATCTGATTTTCTCTCAGGAAAGTCAAATCTTGCCTTTAATAGCTGAGGACAGAGAGAGATATAGCACCTCAGGATAGCAAAAACAATATTATGTCCTGAGCCTTTCGAACATAAAGTAAACCCAGACTTGACTATGACTGGCTGCCTACTAAAAAAAAAAAAATAAACACACACACACTCACAATCTTGTCTTCTGTCTTAGAATCAATACTAAATATCAGCTCCAAGGCAGAAAAGCAGTAAAGATAGACAATTGGGGTTAAGTGACTTATCCAGGATCACAAATCTAAGAAGGTTCTGAGGCCAGTTTGACCCTAGGTCCTCTCCACCCTAAGCCTCGTCCTCTATCCCAAGTCACCTAGCTGCCCTTGGCTGCTTTTACCTACACCAACAAAAAGAGGAGAGTTGAGGCAGCTATTGAGAGAATTCAGGAAAAAGAAAAATATCCTGTAGTGGGAAAGGATTCTGTGATCCAGATTAGCTTTCTTTAAAGACTGAAGTCACCTAGTGAGAGCTGACCTTTTCGTTTCATTTTGCCAGAGTAATACATGTAAATAGAGCTGCATCTTCTCTTCATGCAATGGATATGTTCCTGAAAAGTAGCATGTAAATCAAATTTAGTAAATTAAATCATAATTTAAATGCACTACTTAAAGGAAAGCAGCCATGATATCTTTTTTATAAAACAAGTTTTCCTTTTGTCATGATAATAATCAACCTTTAATTTATCTATTTAGCAGGTTCTGGGTTTTCTTAAACCAGGCTATATCTGTACAACTTTTAATTTTAGGTTATTTGGGTTATTACAAGGCCCCATTTTTCCCTGAGGTACTCAGGAGCTAGCCTAAAAGACTTAGCTCGATACCTTTTCTCAAGGTTTTGTACCTTGACTGAAACCAAAGAATCTATTCATAACTTATCTTCTCTTTCCCACTGAGGACTTTAGCCTGGTTGTCTCTTCAACTGTGGTATTTCTACACTAGCTCACCCATACTTCCCTGTCTCCTCTAACCTGATATGTCGGTATTCCAAATCATTGCTTCTTGAGCCTTGTACATCTCTTGACAGTGACTGGGAACAGCTCTTCAGTGACTGGTATTTTAGATCAGAGAATACCTTTTGTTCCAGAAAGCTAATGAAAGTGTGATACATGTGGGATTAATAATTCAGAAGAGATTAAGACCTTAACATCTATCATAGCCTGGATTTGAAGGGTAAATTGAAGGTAGGCACCAAATTACTGAATAGGCAACTTCACAGAATAGTCTTTCTCCCCGTTTTATTGCAAAATAGCTGAAGCAAGGAATCATTGGTGACTTGTCCAAATCATGCATCATGTTAAAGTTAGAACCAGGACTAGAATATAAGATTTATTGTCATGAAGTTATTTTAGATGCTTCACTATAATGCCTCTCAGAGAAGAGAAAAAAACAATCAGAGACCAACTGAATAAAAGAAAATTGAAAAGGATTTAAAAAATAAGAAGAAAGGAAATCTAGTCTGTTCCCAAGGCCTATTGGTTTCTCCTTCGCAATGTCTCTTGAATGTACCTTCTTCTGTCCTCCGACAAAATCACTACTTTAGTGCAAGCCCAAGCCCTCCTAGCCTCATGCCTGGACTATTGTAACAATCTGCTGGTGGGTCAGCCTGCCCTCAAATGTTTGCCTGCCCTGATTCATCCTCATTTCAGTCCCTAAAATGATTTTCCTAAGGCACACATCTATTACATATTAACCCTCCCCCTTCTTATTCAACTGCATTGGCTTCCTATTGGGTCCAGGCTTAAATATAAGATTGTCTGTTTGCCATCATAGCCTGCCCTTCCTCCACCTACCTACTTTTCTTATGCCTTACATTCCCCCATTTATTTTGTGATCCATTGACACTGGTGTCCTTGCTGTTCCGGAATGCTCTGTTTCCTTGTCGCTGCTGCCAGCTTCCTTAAGTTCCTATAAGTCCCAGTTAAAATTCTACCTTCCACAGGAAGTCTTTCACAATCCTTCTTAATTCTAGTGATTTATCTCTATTGATTATTTCCAATATATCCCATATATAGCTTGTTTGCACATAGCTTTTTTCTATTTTATCTTTCCCATCAGGCTGTGAGCTCTTTGAAGACAAGGACTATCTTCTGTCTCTTCTGTCTATCACTGCCACATAACATAGTGCCTGACACATAGGAGGCATTTCAGAATGTCGATCGATTGATTGAAGGGATATGTGTTAGCTAAGTATAGGAAGTAAAAAAGTCAAAAGCTAAATGTTTACTTTGAAGACAAGTAATGATGTATTCCTCTCTACTCTTGGCTGAGAGGCCAAGTGTACAAGTGTAGAAAGAAGAGAACCTTATCATGATGAATATGTAGTTTGTTTTACTTAATTATGTATCTTTTTATGAGGGAAAGATCTATTTTGGAGTTAATTCCTAGAATATTTTTTAATAAATGGCAGGAATATCTTTATATATATAATATATGAATATATTATATATTCAATTCAAATATATATATGAATTGGGACAATTAGGAGCCTGACCTTGCTCAGCTCAGAGACCATGATGCTGCCTTTGTTAATGCAGCAACTCTTGACTAGTTTCTTAGCAATTATGACAGTGTGTTGGCATGGTGACTCCAGAATAAGTAGAATACAAACATGGGAAAAGGCACAGTTAATTCCTGCTGTCTAAAGCATATATGAGCTTGTGTGGCTAATACCTCATGGGACATACAAGGAGAGATTCAGTAGGAATAAGTACCATGGTGGAGACATCAACAAACTGCCAAAGCCAGGCGAGCCAGCTAGGAATTTCTCCTGAGTAAATATAGGCCTATGTCAGATCCTGAGGACTTCTAGCCTCTCTCACCTGACCCTCACTATTTTCCTGTGTTCCTCCTGCTCTTGCTATGGCAAGAGTCACCATTTTTACCCTTTCTGGAATCCATTCCAAATGGTTTATGTTATTATACCTCTGGGTGTGGTTGATTGTAAAAATAATGTTTTTTCCACACATCAAAAATATTGCCTTTGAGAAAGAAGGGCAGGAATCTCAGTGAAACTCTAGAATAGATAGTATATGTATATATAATAATATAATAGATAATTATATATAAATATATATATATATAATAGATAGTATATATATATATACATATATATATATATATAATTATATAGTTAGGGGCATTTTCTTCCACGTCATTGTTGTAGACTTAGCCTTTGTCTAGCCTCTGAGCAGCCATTGCTAATGCTGTCAATGTATATTAAATCAAAGTTTATAATAACTAATTAATAAACCTAGGACCAACCAAATTCATTAGCCTTGTGAGCAAAATGGCAATTTAGCTTTCATGTTCTTGGGATGTACTGGGATTCCAATCTTCTGGGGCTGATATTTTTCTCTTCACAGCATAGTTAATCATGGGGGTAAAGGAAGAGCTAACCCCTCATACAGCTTCTAAAGAAGTTTCTGGAGGCTATGTCTATACAGAACAATCAGTAACAGCTTAATACAGTGCTCATGGACATAGCTATGATGAATGAGATAGATAGGAGGAGGGACATATCCAAAGAGAGGAAAACCCCAGATCATTTACTAATCATGTGCTTTGATAGTATCATCTAACAGGAAACAGATTAAATGGGCTTGTCAGATCCAAGTTGTTCTACAATGCTGGGATAAGCCCCTTAATTTGCTTTACTTTGCTGTTATATAATACAGATTTTCTTAATAATATAATAATCATCATTGTCATTCAATTATTTCTCAAAGTGTTTGGCATTGGGTATCTTGATACTTGGCTTCCTTGGGCTTTGGGGGTTTTCCCTCAAATTTCTCCATATGAGTTTGATGTAAGGAATTCCATTCTATCTAAATCAGCATCTCCCACATCACCCAAGGAAATCTAACATTGAAGATGAATCAGTAGCTTCTAAAAAGAAGTCTCCTTATTCCTCAGGCAATGTTGATATCCTAAGACAGGTGAATGTAGAGTGGCCCAAAGCAATGATAACAATGAACCTGTCATCTTTGAGGGCCCCAGGCTTGTTTCTGAGGCTGAAACCAAATTTCTATCAAGTGAGTTTGTTTCCATCAGAAAATTCTACATCTTTTTTTCTTTCTTCCTTCTTCTCCAGTCCCCCCACCCCCACCCCAGCTTCAGATACAGGATTCTTGTATTTGTGTAAAGCTTCTGAGATGTACCTTGGCTCAAAGCCAATTTCTTCTCAGAGAGTCCTTTTGCTCTGGCTTCCAGCCAAAGATTCAAATCTTCCAGAAAGATTCTTTGGGTGAAGAATCAGGGATCATCCTGTCCTGAGGAGTCAGATTTGCTTTCCTTAGGCATAGGAATCCAGTTCTTCATCCAAGGAGACCTGGCCTCTAGTTTGAGCTTTGCTGAACTAGCTATATTACTGGGCCTTAGTTCCTTTATCTGTAAAAAAGAAGGGTTGGACTAGATAATCTTACAAATTCCTTTTTGACCGAATACTCTGTAATATAGTCTATGAAGAGTATCCTTTTTCTTGTGTTTCATGGAGGGAAATGACTCTCTCTTGGGGCCAGGTTGGACTGAAAATTTTGGTCAAAGTCTCTTGATAAGCGTGGGAAGCTTGAAGTTTTGGGATTGGCCTCCAGATCTTATTCTTTGTAGTTATAAAATTCAAGAGTTCCTGAATTACTGTTCTCTCATTCCATACAATTCAACAAGTATATGTAAGAGCCTGCTATGTGCCTACTAGGGGCAGCTAGGAGGCACAGTGGATAGAACACCAAGCCTGGGATCAGAAAGACCCAAGTTTGAATCCAACCTCAAATATTTACTAGCTGTGGGACCCTTGGCAACACACTTAACCCTTTTATCTCAGTTTCCTCATTCATAAAATAAACTAGAACAGGAAATGCAAATCGCTTTATTGTGTTTGCCCAGAAAATTCTGAACAGGATCACCATGAATTGGACAGGATTGAAATGACCGAACAATAATAATAACTATGTGCCCAAGGCCTTGTGTTGGGTTTTGGCCATTCAAAGACAAAATAAAAAAATTGTCTCTGCCCTCAAGAAGTTTGTCGTTGCTATTGGGAGGAAATCAATATATTTTTAAAAGAAACTAACCACTTCTGCAATGTTCATTGGATGTGTAGCTACAAGACCCAGAGCACCTTGGTGAAAGACTGAGTATATTGGATTCTAGTTGACCAAATAGTCTTTCTATGAATCTACACTTCCTTGAGAAGATGTTTAGAATTTGGTAATGGAGCAGAAAATTTTCAAGTACTATTAAATAAATTACTGCCTATTTGTATCCTATGGCAATTTATTAACACCATTTTTTAGATGAAAAAACTAAAGTTCAAAGGATTTATGCGACCTGCTCAGGGCTCCACAGCTGGCAAATGATAGAACTTGGTTGAGCAACTAGGTGGCTAAGTGGATAGAGTGCCAGGTTTGGAATCAGGAGGACCTGATTTCAAATCTTCCTAGCTATGTGACTCTGGGCAGGTCACTTAACCCCAAAATTATCTAACCCTTCCCACCAATCTTCTATCTTAGATCTGATACTAAGGCAGAAGAAGGCAAGGGTTGGAGGGGGAAAAAGTTGGATCTGAACTCAGGACTGTGACTCATCTTCAGTGTTCTTTGTCTTTTTTATTGTTTAGTAATTCAGTCATGTCCAATCCTTTGTGACCCCATGTATGCCAGGCCCTTCTGTCCTCCACTATCTCCCAAAGTTGTCCCTTATCATTTTAATACAGTCCATGGAGTTTTCTTGGCAAATATATTTGAGTGGTTTGCCATTTCCTTCTCCAGTGAATCCCCTTTTATCAGAACTCTTTACTACATTATGAGTATTCTCTTAAAGAAAGTAAACAATATAGAAATATGTTTGCATGATAATAGACTTATAACCTAGACCAAATTGCTTATCAGCTCTAAGAAAGGAGGAAGGAAGACAATTTGGATCATATAACTTCAGAAAACTTATGTGAAAAATTATTGTATGTCATTGGTTAAAAAAAAAAAGCTTTACAAATATATAAAAAAGGACTCTTTACTATGATCTGTCCTGGGTAACCATGCATGGTATAGCTCATCGTTTCATTCAGCTATGCAAGTCCCTCTGCCACAAGACAGTGATCCAGGAGGGGGTTCTTTGCATTATATCATGCTAAATCATAAGTGAGTCTATTCCTTTTCCTGTTTCACTGTCCACCGTGTTGCCTTTTAATCCCATCAACATTTTACAATTTTTTTTTGTTTGCAAAGAACATTTTAATTAGACAGTTTGCTTTATGCTTAAGCAGCTAGTAGAATGGAAAATCTGATATTGGCCTTCTGGCTGGATCCACTTGGGTGTTTTTGGTGTTACTAATTCAATTAGTTGCAAAGATGTTTTGGAAGTGGGGTAAGGAATAAGTCTAGTTTTAGTATAGACTCAAGAAAACTAGCTTAGGCCTGTCTGAATTGTTCATGAATGGTTTCCAGCCCACCAGCATAAAGTTATGTTTTACCTTTCCCCAGAAATGTAGTCCCTATGAGTCAGAGCTACCCTTCTCGAATGCCCTTCTGCATCTGATTCTGTTGGTGGTCAAATTCCCTAAAAGGGAATCAAGAAGAAGAGAATCTCAGAAAAGAAGATTATGGTGAGTGTTCCCCAAAGCATACATATGCCAAACATTTTGGACTAAAATCCAAAGGGCTTGGAGGGAGGGGGTTCTATTTTGTAATAAGGGAATTTGAGATAAAAGAGAAAAAGGGAGAGAGCGGAGGGAGAGAGAGAGAGACAGATAGAGACAGAGAGAGAGAGAGAGAGAGAGAGAGAGAGAGAGAGAGAGAGAAAGAGAGAGACAGAGACAGAGAGAGAGACAGAGAGAGAGAGAGAGAGCAGTACCATCTCAGCCTCCATCAACTTCCTTTTATCACATTAATTTCAAGTCTTCTGGATTGAGGATTGTCTAGGGCTTAAGAATCTAGTGATAGCTAACACTTGATTGGAATACCCTTCCTATCCTGTACTGGATTTATAATTCATGAACTGAGTCTAGAACTAGAAGATCCAAGAAAGACATGCTCTCATCAGTTCTCTGATTATTCAATGAATACTGTATTTATTGAACAGCTACTATGTACTAGATAGGTGTTATACATGATAAATACAAAAGAAGTTTGACATGGAATTTGGCTAGTTGGGAAGAGAAGATAAGCATAATGTGGCTTTGTATAGAATTAGGCATAAACTTGTGTTGTATAAAAGGGTAACAAAAGACGGGAGAGATTTATGTGACCTGGAACAGTGAAGAAGGATTCATAGAGGGAAAGTCTTTAAAACTGGGCCTTATTTTAAAGGGATTTGCTGAGATAGGCAGAAAAGGAGGGGGCAACAACTGAGCAAACACTAGGCAGTGGGAATTATGTAGACTAGCTTACTGGAGTAGAGGGTATTGCAAGGGAGTATGGAAAACAAGGTTGGATAGGTAGAGTTGGATAGATAATGGACTTTTAGTTATAATTTAGACATCCTATGCTTTTTATTGAGTTCTAGGTTCAAATTTGTCTGAAATATATAGAATTGCAACCCTTGGTTTCCATGTTGACTATCCCCTTCCCAAAGTAAACTAAAAGCCAAAATAAAATAACCTACCTTATAGCTTAGCATCCTGTGAAGTTTAATCAGTTTAATAATTTATATATTATGAATGTATCTGCAGAGTTTTTCCCTTCTCCTTTTGAAGTAAATTTTAAAAGTGTTTGGCTCAATATGCCCTACAGTTCGGGTTCTATTTAGTGACTGTCATGTCACCAGAAAATCCTAAATTTAGCCGGAGGCAATAACTTGGACTTGCTTAGAACACACACACACACACACACACACACACACACACACACACACACAATGTCCAATCTGAAAATAACTTAGCCCCTTTACATAAATCAGTAGTGGGAGAGAACACATTAACTTTTAAAAAATACAAATATTTTAAAATATTAGTCATATTCTTTTGGGATAGATAGCCAACCCCTGTAAAAGGTCTATTTAGCCAGGATAAGGTAATAGCTATGTTCTGAAATTAAGAATACTGGCTTTTATGTGTCTTCTTATCTCTTATGGGATGTCTTGTTAGGGTTAAAAAAAAACCCCAAAAGGTTGGCTACTATATTTTCTGTACTTCTTAGCCAGGGCTTTCTAGTTCTGCCCTCTCTCCTCCCCAAGGTGTACAAGACCTCTTTAGGGATAAGAAGGCATTTATCCTTAAAATAGCCTTGTAAGGTGTAGGGGATAGATTTCAGGGGTGGAACCTGAGGAGCTTAGAGAGAATACAGTTTGCACAGGGTCCCACAGCAGGTCAGTAACAGATCTTTGAGTAGCAGCTGGTATCCTGACAGCTAGGGGCTCTTTGGAAGAAAGCATTAGGCTTCAGTGTTTGTTAAGAGGCCATCGCAGATGATTCCAAAGGTGGCTACTGGAAGTTAGTTTTTCTCTTCAGAGAAAGTGGGAGGCAAGAAGTGGCATGACTAGGGAAGGAATTCTCTAGAGTTTCCTTCCATACCTTGATGACCTTTTTTCCCTGGAGAAACTCCAGTGGGACATTTTACTAGGGTGGTTTTCTCAAAGAAATCTGTGAGTTCTGTATTTTCTAATATGTGTGCCATAACTAATGTCCTATGTAATAAATGTATGTGCCTGATACCTTATCCTGCAATTGAGTTTAGACTTTATCAAGCTTTCTATTATTTCCCAAGAGAGGTTCTGGTTAACATTTCTTTGGGGGGGGGAGGGAGAGATAGGCTGATCAAATGTTCTGTATTTCTTAGCAAGGCTGCTACAGTTCTTGTATTTTCTGACATTTTTTCCTCCTCATTAATGATTATCAGCTTTCTCTTCTGGACAGTTTGCTTCCCTATATTGAATCTTATTGATTCAATTGAGCTTGTGTTTTATACAAAGCTTTTCTTTGAGTATAAATATGGTGATTGACAACATAGACCAATTATAAGAAAACCTATGTAAATATTACTTTTAGGCTTAAAAGTGAACACACAAAGATCATACTGTGTTCTGCTCTCCACCTATTGTAATGCCCTGTTGTAAATTTCTTATTCTGTTCTACTCTGCTTTCATCCCTTTCCTCTTTTAGGACCCCTTGAAGTCTGAAGGATAGTGAGAGAAAAGGAGAGTCTGGCCCACTGAGTCAAAAGGCAGAATGATCCTAGGAGGCCAGACTGAAAAGCTCAAGTGCTATTTAGGTGAGTTAATGTTTCAGGGAGAAGTCAAATACCACTTCCTGTTTTGACCTATGTGTACTATATTAATATGGCTTGTAATGATTCAAAGTGAAATTTTGCTTCTGGTTATACTAGATTGTTTTCTTACTGGGAAAAGTGGGTTTATAATTTATGTACATATAAAAACATATTGGGGGCAGCTGGGTAGCTCAGTGGATTGAGAGCCAGGCTTAGAGACAGGAGGTCCTAGGTTCAAATTTGGCCTCAGACACTTCCCAGCTGTGTGAACCTGGGCAAGTCACTTGGCCCATATTGCCTAGCCCTTACAGTTCTTCTGTCTAGGAACCAATACACAGTATTGATTCCCAGATGGCAGAAGGTAAGGGTTTACAAAAATAAAACAAAACATTTCTCTATGGTTGCATACACATAAATGTTTGAGTACATGTCTGAAATGTATGTATATTTCATATCTACATATAATATATACATTTTTTATGATTTCCCCTACCCCATTCTTCTATTATCCATCTTCCTGAAGATTTCTATTCCTCTGGAGATTAGATGGTGAGCCCCTGCATATTGAAAGGACCCTTATTTTAATCCCTTCTGTTTTTTATTTAAACTCTTTTCATCACATGATTTCCCTCATCCCATCAGAATTTCCAGGCTGCCTATTTCTGTTTCTTAGGGGAGAGAAGGTGGTCTATACCTAAATTACTGTGATAGTTAAAACCCACCCCAACACATTAAGCTCTATTGTCCTTTATTGGGAGAGACTTGTGGATTCAGCCCTGAGGGAAAACACACTTCACCTCTAAATTACAGTTTTCCTGCACTAGGCTGACCCCTTCAAAACATGGTCGAATTAAGGCTGTTTTAAAAGAGAACATTTTTTGAAGTACACCCTCCCAGCCCACCCTCCCCTTTTCACACACAATAACTTCCAAATAACTCAAACTTTTCAGTCTGGTCATGGCCGGGTCCTAGATGGGAGCTTTTCAGCCCCACAAGGCATTTCTTTAGCGACTGCCCTTTTTTTTTTTTAATTTTACTTCGGTTTTCGCCAGATCTGAGGGAAATTGTCTTCCAGCCTTTAACCTTTCAACTATTGGGTCGTGGGCAAGCCTGGATGTAATTTGGGCTGAATGAATATACAGTCCTGCATTCATCACACCATTGTCAATGTGTGTGTGTCTCCTTCGGCCTCCATGTGTATGTGTTTCTTTTTGTGTCTGCGTGTCAGTGTCAGTCTCTGTGTGTGTCTGTTTATGTCTGCTTGTCTAGGCGCTTACAGCCCAGAAAAAGAGGTGGGGGAGGGCATTTTAAAGGCCCAGATTCCCCTCTCTCCGCTCTCGGGAGATTTATAATTTTTGTACTCTTCATTGTCTGGGCAACGTGCGACTCTCTGGCCAGGTGTGGTCTGACTAGAGCTTGGGCGAAACCCATCTGCTGCGAGCTCGCAGACTCGACTCGTCCGTGGGGAACCGGGTCCCTTCGCTCGCAGTCTCTTCTCTAATTTATTAGCTGGGAAGGAGGAGAAAATGAAACGATGCCCGAAGACAATGGCAGGGATTGTGCTCGCCTCACGGCGGCTGCGGAGTGAGTCACATCCGCACGCACCTCATCCTCCTCCTCGTCGTCCTCCTCCTCCTCCTGCTTCTCCTCTTTCTCCCTCCTCTTCTTCCTCCTCCTCGTTCTCCCGGTGGCAGATGACACATCAAAGCAGGAGTTTAAAAGGAAGAGCCACCCAACCTTAGTGGAGTTTGTTGGGATTTGGGAGGCGGGGACTGGCCAAGATTGGGTTAAGTCAGTGTTTTTTTATCTGCCTCCCCTCCTGCTGAACGATTCCCCATCCCACTGCCTGAACCTGCAGCCCTCCCATGCCTCATACCTACCCATCCAGAACCCCCTTTCGTCCCAGTCGCTAGCCTCGTCCCTCCCTCTACACCGCACTCCCTGAACCTGAAGCCTTCCTTTGCCTCGTACCTACCCATCCCAGACACCCCTTTTGCTTCAGTCTCTGGCCTTCTCCCTCCTGGCGATTTTGATTCCCCAACCCCCAACCAAGTGGGGGAGGGGAAAGGGAGCCCAAGGCAGCTGCAGGGATCGTGTTAGTAAACACTTTCCTGGGTTCCCATTTTCAATCTCCTTCGTTCCCCTTCCCCCTCTTACCCACCCCGACTGGGTCCCCCCTCCCTCCCCTCCTAGCCCCTTTTCTGTAGGCGGCACAATGAGGCCATTGTCCGGGGTGTGATTTGAATAAGGGATCGGCGGGCATGTTCCCAGCATTGTCGGAGGGGCTGGGAAAAAAACCGAGCCCAGGCAGGAGGACCAGACCAGACAGAGACAGATGCCTAAATTAGCAACAAAGCCTTTTGAATGTCCCCTCTAGACAAGGGGTTGCCTTGTTTGCGTGTGTATTTGAGGGTGTGTAGCTGGACGGCTGCTCGCATGTCTCCCCATGTTAATTAGTTTTGCATGCATGTCTGATAAGGTGCCAGTGTATATGTTTGTCTTTCCTCTGGTGAGGGCTGCTTCAATAGTAGTGGGAGGGCGAAGGAGGGAGGAGGCGGTCAGGCAGTCCCTGAGAATGGAGCCTAGCCTGGAGAGGGGGATGGGGGATGGAGGGCCGAGGGAGCCAGTCTATGTTTGGGTTGGGACTGGGGGTGGGTGGGAAAAGGGACCCTTTGGGTAAGGAAAATCCAAGTTCGGAAATCCAATGTGATTTTTCTGAAAACTGAAACTAAATGGGGAGACTGGGATCATTTTCTTCTTTCCCAAATACTCTTCATATTTGTCTCCTATCCTGCCACCGCCCTCCCTCCATTATTTATTGCCCCTCTTGGTCAGTGCTAGTATCTTTTGTATTTCTCCTTCTTTCTTTCCACACCATCCGGATCTTCCTTCTTCTATTTCTTTCCTTCGCTCCCTCCCTTGCCACTGCAACATGTAAGGGTTGATTATAGTTTGGCCGGGGAACGATGGTCTGTCCATCTGTCCAAGTCTTCTTTTCTCAAGGCCACTGGCTCTTTCTTTTCCCTAAGCGCTTGTCCTTTTGCCCCAAAGGGCAAAAGGAGCCATGACCTCCCTTCTCCTTTCAGTCCCGGTTGGCTAGTGGGCCATAATGACTTCCCGAATAAAGGATCACATCCGAGGGCCATGCAGAATTCCCTGCTTCTGGGAGGGGACACTTTGCTCAGAGGGTCGTGTTTGGGCGCCCTCTCTGGTCTCAGATGACAATGAGGCAATCAACCCGTGGAACTTGGCAGTGTTTTGCGGTCCTCAGGTTTTAGAGGCTTCGGGCTTCATTAAGACTCTGACTAGACCCAAGTCAGTGGTGGACTCCTCAGGAAAGGAGAGGTCAGAGGCTTAGGTGGGGGAGTGGTGGAAACAGTTCAGTGTGTAAATCCAAAGAGCATTTGACTTGCAGAGCTTGTCCCAGTCAGGGAAGAGAGGGGAGAAGAAAGGGAGAACAGATCCTAGTTGTAATACATCTACACCTTTTCTGAGGAACATTGTTTCCTATTAACACTTATCTGGTTCTTCTTATAGTGGCTATGTGGCCTTTAGTTGGGATTCCTCATCTGTAAAATGGAAGTGATAATATTTGCATGGGATTTCTGACAAGGTAAACTAAGATTATATAAAGCACTCTTTAACCATGAAACTACATAAACTACTTATTAGTTTTCCCCAAAAAGGACTCAGTGGAAGGGTTAAGTCATGGGTGATAAGGGGAGGTTGTGGTGTGGACCAAACCTGAAGCTTTGGGACCCAAGGCTCCAGCAGCAAGGAAAATGGCTCTTAACTGGAGACTAGTTGGAAGAACACTGGTATTTTCTTGCAGCCCTCTGCAGATTGTCTTAATCTGCCCCCCAGGATCCTTTTATGTCCCCACCTTCCCACTCCAACCCCAGTGAGGGAGGTTTGGCTCACTCAGCCTCAAGGAGACCAGAATCCAAGAGACCAGGACCTGGGGAATGGGAGAGTATATATATATATATATATATATATATATATATATATATATATATATATATATATATATATGTATGGCCCTGTTGGAGCCCAGAAATTTCAGGTGACAGGGATGGTGATCCAGAGGACCGAAAAGTATATACATGGATTTGGCTGTTTGAGAGTATGGAAAGGTAATATAAGCAGACCCAAGAAATCTGCAGACCTGGAGTCCAGGCTCTTTGAGGGGCTTCCTTACAGGCTCTCAGTATCTAGACTGGATGCTGCTCTTAGGGCTCAGGATGATAAGGGGAAAACAGGCTGCAGTGGGTACTCCAAAGTGAATCCACTGGTTAAGTGTTTATGCGCTTGCCTTGAAAGGGGAAAAAATCGATTAATTTCTAGCCAGAAATGGAATTCGTAGGTCCGATTTAGTCCAACCAAGTCTCCCTCATGGGAGGTTTTCATCCATTCGTTTTGCCTTGTCTTTGGACAGCTCTCGGTATCATTCAGTTAGAGAGGAGCCCTGACCCTCCCATTTCCAGTACCACCTCGGTAAACGTGTTCACATACCTCGCCAGACTCCAGGCTTATCTCGGGGGTCCCTTCCTCGCCTTTTTTCCCCCTTCATTTCCCTCCACCCTCAAACTCCCTCTCTCAAGCTCCTGGCTCTCCCTTCAACACCCCACCCCACCCCACCCGCCTCCTCCATACTATGCGTCACCGGCCTAAAGCCGTTTTCGGAAACATCAGCTAGGTTACCCAAACCTCTTAATGCTCTAGTGCAGGGGTTGGGGCTCCAGACACGGCCTCCCGGGAGAGGCAGTGGGGCTCCATGGAGTCACGTCATAAAATCGTCAGGTTTCAAGAGCGAACGAACACTGTTTTAATTCAGGCCTAGAAATCCCAGCATATCTCTCCGACTTACTTTCTTCCCTGCCTTGGGCTTCACCATTGTGAGGGCTTGTCTCTTCCCCACTCTCTTGCTATCACCTATCCCTCCCTCTGCTCCCCAACTCCAAGATCTAAAGTCGCTCACTTCCTTCCTCTTCCTTTTACTTCTATCTTCCCCCTCCCTTCACCTTTTTCTTTTTCCTTTTTTCCTTTTTTCCTTCCTTCCTTCCTTCCTTCCTTCCTTCCTTCCTTCCTTTCCACCCCCTCCTGGCCTCAGCCTTTATTTTTAGACATATCTGACTTTCTGCCTCTTCTTCTTCCCGCAGCCTCCCACCCCCAGCCTCGCTCCCATATCCTCTTATGGCCAGAAATTCTCGTGGCCAACTGAAACCTAGGCGGGGGAGGGTAGGGGGAAGAGGAGAGAACGCTGAAAATGGAAGACTGGGGAGGCGCTGAGAGTCGGAGGCTAGAGGGGGCGCTGAGAGTGGGAGACTGAGGGAGGCACTGAGAGTAGGAGGCTGCTGGGGATTGACGGGCTGAGTAGCTAGCTAGGCGAGGGGAGTTCGTGGGAGGGGCTCCGGGCTGAATCTTAGGAGAGTTTGCCCCACTCCCTTTCCCCGCCTGGGTGAGCCGTCTCAGCTGCCGCTTTGGGTTCCTTAATCTAGAGATCAGCGCGGTTATCCGGGGGCGGGCGGGGAGCAGCTTGACTGAAGTGACAGGGGAGCTTTGGAGTCGCACTCGGCTAGCGGAGCAGCGCGCAAAGCCGGAGAATCGTATTCCAAGCGCGGCTCCCCCACCTCCCAGGGCGGCCTGGTTGGACCAGCAGCCGGGGCTCAGAGCTAGAGCCCGAGCCAGAGCGCTGGGGCATGGGCGGATGGGGTGCAGCCGCCCATTCCCTTGCTCTTTGTGTGATTTGGGGCGGGGGTGGGGGAAAGAAGGGAAAGGGAAGAATTACCGAGATTAAGGATCTGGTGTCAAGTCCCTTTCTGCTTCGCTGAGGATTCTTGCTTGACAGCTGAGACTTGGAGGACTTAAGGAGTTCCTCCCCATCCCTAACCCTCACAATCTGCTAGGCCCCTACCCAGGGTTATAATAAGACTCTGAGTCATGAAGCTTCCAGATGATCCTGAATTTAGCTCTTTTCACAAGGAACCGATGAAAGGCCTAGTAGTGGCAGCCTGGAGCTGGGAGTTTCTGGCTTCTGCACTTTGTTTTTTGATACTGCTTTTCTGATTTGTCTCCTCCCTACCTTGGTTTCCCCATATGTCTAAAAGGAACAGTGCTTCTAGTAGGGCCTGGGTCCTAAAGCAACTATAACCTGGTGAGCACTGAGGAAAACTGAGGATCCTGGCGTGTGGTGAATTACATGGCAACCCCAGGTATTCCCAAAGAGTCAGGAAGCTGAACGTTAGGGAAGCCATTCAGAGTGGGGTGAATCAGCTCAGACTTCAACACAGAGAACCAGAAGACAGACCCTGGGACCAGAGGTTGAGAAGAGGGATATTGAAAAGGACTTGGAGCCCAGGAAGACTAGGAAAAGGATAAGGGGACAGAAAACTCTGAAAAGGATTTCCAGAGGGGCCAGGTGGCTGATTTGTTTGCAGAATGATAACTACCCAATAGAAGAGGCCTCAGGGAGTTGATTGGGGGAGGGAGAGGAGGAAAGAATCTTCCCCAAAGTCAAATATGGAGCCCTTGGGCATGGGGCAGATGGTTCTTCCATGGGATATGACAGCAGGCATTAGAGAGACCACAGCTCTTGCCAATTCTGACCCATATTCTTCCTCTGCTCCTACTCTGTTGCCATCCAGGGATCTACCATTCAAGGTACTGAAAGGGGATAAGGATACAATTGAGGAAGAATATGTTTCTTTACCAAAAAGTACCCCTTTCTTTACTTTCCCTCCCTTATTCACCCTTCTCTCCACCCCACTCCATCCCCAATCTATTTTTCCCTACAACAGTCCTCTGGGGAAGTAGCCCAGAGAAACTCAGAAACTTAAAGTCATAGTTGAATGCAATTTGAAATGCAGTCTCACCATTTCCTCATGTTTCACACATCATGTGGCCCAGAATTCTCTTTGCCAAGCATCTTCTTCAGAAAGCCACACTTCAGGTAGCACTTTATTGAGATTCAGAATTAAGAAAAACTTTGCCAGTGAAATTGTTTCACTGAGATGCTCAGGAGAGGCATTAACTTGTCTCTTTGGCTTGCTGTAGATCAACTATTGGGATTCCATTAGCTGTTTCCTAAAGAAGGGGAGCAGAGGATCATTTTCCAACTCAGTCTAAGGTATCTTCATCTAGAAAATGAGATTATTGAATTGGATTACCTCAAAAGCCCAGGCAAGCTTTGACACTTAATGATCTGACTGTGTCAAAGATACAGAGGTGTTAGGACATCTCTGGGGGGGGGGTAAGGCAGATTTTTAGATAATCCTGGAGAGAAGGATTTTGGAGGGAAACTGTATCCTCAGAGTAGTAAAACTCTAGGTCAATGTCATAGGTCAAATAGGTCATCTGTCAAAGCTTGAGAGGACTCACAATATTTTCCAAAAAGGAAAGCAAACAATCTGAGAAACTCTAAAAGTCTTTGTGTAGAATTCATGAAGGGCAGAGGGGGTGGCAGGAGGCGAATAGCAGCTGTGTGTATACAGTTATGGCTATTGTGATACTGAATCCTTTGGGTTCATGAAGATCATTCATCTTCACCAACATATGAATTTCTTATTAGAATTATAGAATGCTAGAGCTGGGAGGGCAGAGATTATCTAGTCCAAATTTTTCTAACCAAAGAAGATAGAGTAGTTCCAGTCAGTCGATAACACTAGCTTGAGTGGAGATGGAAATTTCTTTTTTTAAAAAATCTCTCATTTGAGTTTTAAATAGACCTATCCCATTTTCACATTAAAGAAAAGAACACTTTAGTTACTGATAGAAAAGGATCCTCTTTAAAAACCAGGACCTAGTTGGGCTGCTGTGACCATTTTCAGTATGATAGATTCTACAAGAAATACTTGGAAAGCTCAGTGATTCTGGAGAAAGCTGGTTTCTAAAAGTCAATCCTCTTTCATCCTTATGAGGTTTGCCCTTAATATATTTAGTTTATTTGGTAGAGAACTGGACTAGAAGTTGGGGGTCTTGGGTCCTAGTCCAGGCTTTACTATTTTCTATATGATTTCTGGCAAATCATAACCTTCTTCTTGGCCCTTTTTGTTATCTGTAAACTGAGGTCATTGGCTAGATGATCTCTGAGGTCATGGCCACTCCAGTGATTCATGTCCAGGATAGGGAGCTAAGCCAAGCATCACCTTGGTAGAGGTCTTATTGTGGTCCCCATTGCCCAAGACAGCTTTCCCCAGAGTCTCGGCTCTTCTAAGGAGAGGTTGGGGGGAGATTTGAGGTGGCTACCTGAACACTGATGTTTTCTCTTGCTCCAAGGTCTTTTGTCTCTTTATAAAATGGCTATATTTAGTCTAAAACACAGGTTGTAGAAGAATGCAGGGTTTGGAAGAATTGAATGATGTTAGAAGAGAGCTGGTAGTACTTTGTCCTATAGGGGATGTTGATTCAGTTTATACATACAAAGAGCTAGCATCTAGAAGCAGCCCCTACCTGTGACAGCCTTCAATAGAGGGTTCTTAACCTAGATAGATAGATTATATTACAATCAGTTTCTTCTGTAGTCCTGTATATTTTATTTTATACATTTAAAAAATAATTCTGAAAAAACCTTATAGCCTTCCCAGAAGTGCCAAAGAAGTCTAACATAAAAGCTGCTAAGAACTCCTGTTGTAGATGGTCACTTGGTCCTGAATCTGGCTATCCTTCCTATCTAAGGGACACCCTTGATTTGGTGAGTTCAGCACTTTTCTTCTCTCTGTCCTTCAGCCTTTCTATCACTACTGGGCTTCTCCTTTCTCAGGTAGGAGCTAATGACAAAGGATATGAACCAGGGATTAAGATTAAGGAACTTGGTTCTTCTTCTGTTTCCTATCATCGAGATGCTCAGGTCACTTATCTTTTCAGTGTATTAGTTTCTCAGCAAAATGGGTTTAATGATAGTCACACTCTATTAGAAATGGTGGGTGAATGGATGGAATATTGTAATGTATGAGAAGGGCTCTGAGATCCTAAGAAATAGTAGTTTTCTATTATATTCTTGACAAGATGTCACCTCCTCCTTGGTCACCATTATTCTCTCAGGAACATCTTCTCTATCTAGGGTTGTCTGTGATTGTAGGTGTTTCATTTAGCTTTATTTTCTCCTTTAGTGGTATAATATAGTCCTTTCCTTATGTGTCCAGAGCCATATTGTATAGGTCCAGTTAAAGAAAAAAAAAAGCCTAAAAATGGGGGTCTGGAGACTTGGTTACTAGCCTCAACTCTGTCATTAACTTTCTTTGTAACTTCCAATAAATCACTTCTCTAGACTTCCGTGGCTTTATATATAAAATGAGACTTAGACTTCTAAAATTCTGAGAGCCCCACCTGTTTTTTCCTCCCTACATATCTTCCTTTTAGCCTCTCAAGTTGTATTTTAGTAAAGATTCTTCTCTGATAGCCCATTGACTCCATTTAATCCCTTTTATCTGTTATCTTTTTTTCTTCCTTAAAAAAGCCTGTGCAGACATTTGACTCAACAGATACAAGTCTCTGGTCTTCCCTTCATCCTGGATAAAACTATGATCTTTGATCAGTCATAGAAAAGAGATTCTCTAGAGCCTTATATAATGTTCTAGTCTAGTTCAGCCTCTTTGGCCTTTTGGGGTCAAAGTCTTTCTGGATTATAGATATCCTATAAAAATGTCTGAATAGATTAAGCCCTGGAGGTGACCCTAGTTTAGTAAAGCAAACTATTTTACACAGAGTACCTCAAATCCAGAAGCCTTTTTTCTTCCTTTGGCAGAGACGGCGTTTGCCCTTTGTCCCTCCATTTGTAGGTTGGGATTAAACCCAACAGCTCTTTTCCAAACCACTTTTTTAATGGGACTCAGCTGAGTTGCACCACACTCCAGGAAAGTGTAACCCCCTAGCCATAATCTCTTGACTTTTTTGGAGCTAGAGCCACTCTTTAGCACAGGGATTCAATGCCTTGCACTCAAGAGTGCTAAACTCTGTTACAGGCATGAGGAACTAATACCTACTTCCCAAATAAAGATATGACAACCTAGGAACTCACTGTGGACCACACAGTCAGAAGAATTGGATATACTGTCAATGTCTTTTTCTCCATAGGTTGAAATTTGACCTTAAGGTGATGGCCACGAAGCTGGGAGTTTAATTTGATAGAACATGGAATTACTGCCCTATTACTGAGTTACCCAAGGGTGGAAATCATTAAATAGGTGTAGGGGTTGTTGTTTTATTGTTTTTTTTTTAATCACTTCTAGAAGACTTTGGGTCACATAGTTACTTTGCTAGAGATTTCATAGTACAAGCTCAGAAGAGCTGTCAGGTCCTTTCCCCACATCCCCCACCCCCTCCACTCTCCAGAGAGCAGTAATACTTACTTTCAGTCCTAATAACACCTGAATCGGATTTATAGGACATCTTTCTTCCCAAGAGCTCAAAGCTCTTTCACATGTATTATTTCTGTTTCCTGAGATTGTCCCCATGAAGCATTATGGAACAGCTTTTTTTTTCTGTTTTACTGAAAAAAAAAATGAAGTATAAAGGTATGGAGTGGCTTGCCAAGGTCACAATTTGTGAGTACAACAAAGCCAGGACTAGAAGCTAAGTGCTTTCCCCTGTTAGAGCCACCAGACCATGATGGATTGAAAGGGGGGGGGATATGATAATTAGTAAATAACATACAGCCCCTTACCATTACAAAATGCTTTCCATACAATGTTTCATTGGATCCTCCTGGAAAATCCTGCAAGGCAGGCAAAACATTCCCTGTTTTACAGGTGAGAATACTGAGGCTACAAGAGCCAACATTACTTGCTCAAGGTCACATACCCAGCCAGTAAGTGGTACAGCTGGGACTTGAATAGAAATCCCCTGATTTTGAGGTTAATGCTCTTTCCATTGTCCCAGATATTCCCTCTGCATATGTGTGTGTGTGTGTGTGTGTGTGTGTGTGTGTGTGTGTGTACCCATGGTGAATTCCTAGGTTGCTATACTTAATTTGGGTCCAAAAGGTTATTGTTCCCCTATCGTTCCCCCTTTTCTGGGGTACCAAACTGGCCCACTTATGGCTCAAGTCCTAAAGAGGCCAGGGAACATGGCTAGAGTTTCCTCCCTCTCAGAGTATATCATAACTCAGTTAAACTCACAACAAAAGGCACTTTGAGGAAGGAATGAACTCATTCCAGAACTAAAGATGAAAAACAAAAATAAACACAAAAGAAAGTCACAAAGGGGAATAACATCAATAAGTGACAATATGCTAAACATCTTTGATCGGGATCATTTTGGATCTAAAATGCCCAGAAATACACATGACATGTCATTTGTGGAGGGGAGTACATACATGGAATTTCTTACAAACCATCACTCACACCTACTTTTTTAGGGCTTTCTAGGAGAGAGGCACCTGACTAGGTAAGTTACCCTAAGGTTCGACTTCACAGAATCTCCAAAGATCCACTCAGCCATTGGCCTGGGGTTAACTTTCTTTTCTTCTCTCCTATCCGTTTCTGGCCATGGCTGTGTACCTATGCCTGGATGACTCAAAAGCACTGGGCAGTGCTTTGGCTAAGTATGTGTCATAGGGATGCAAGACTAAAGAGATCTCTGGGAGACTGACTGGCTGACTGCTCATAGAAGCATCAGCAGAAAAGCCCTGGGAGGTCTCCAGTGTAAGGGGCTCTGAATTTCAAGGGTTCATAGCCTCTAGTTGTGTACAGCCCCCTCACCCCAGCTGTCCTCTTCTTCCTCTTCTTCCTCTGCCTCCTCCCCCTCCTCACTTCTGTATGCAGCAGGCAGGGCCTGGGCCCTAGCTGCACCACTGTGCTGTTGCCAGGGGAGCCGTTAGGCAGATCTGAGCTATGCAGGGAAAAGACCCAGCCTGTCAAAGTGTCTGAGATGAACCATAGCCCGGTCCCCCTGCAGCTGGGCTCAGACACGTCTCAGCTCTTGTTCTGAGCCTGGGAATGGCAAAGCCCAGTGAGGTTCAAGGGCAAACTCGCTATTCATTAGTCAGGGGTCCTTGACGTCCTGTCTCTCCTGTATTTTTTTTTTCTTTCTCTCCCCCTTGTGACACATTCCTGGGTGCCTTTGGTGAAAGCTGCCCACCCCCTCTCCACATCCCTCTGCATAAACTATCCCCACACCCTCCTAAGGAGACAAGGCAGGCAGGAAACAATGGCTGCAGGGAATTATTCAAGCAAGAGACCCACTCAGGCTGACCACTGTCTCCCTCAGATCCCAAAACCCCTTCAGGCCCTTGATTGACTCCAGCCCTCAGGATATCATCTTCTCAGGGGCATCCCAGTGCCATCTGCCTACAGAGACAACTAGAAAAGAAACTCCCATGGACACTCTCCCTGGAGAGTCATCCAGTCTCAAATCGTCTCCAAGAAGACTTTTTGCATGATGGGATAATTTCCCGGGTTGTCTTTGTGCTTCAATGTCCATCTTTGTCACTATTGTTTATCTAGGATGACAAACCTTTAAAGGTGTGCAACTAGCATCATAACACAGGGCACCCAAATGCTCTCTGATATTCATTTATTCCATAAACAAATTCGTTGTTCAGCCTACTCAAAGTACTGGATAATGTTACCTCCACAGTACCTCGGGGCAGCATGAAGATGACCCTGTGTTCTCCAAAGCCATACCTGGGAAAGATGAATACTGAGAAGTCTTATCAAAAGACAGAGAATATCTGTCCAATATCTATCTAGCTAAGATCAAAGAGGGATCATCACCAGAAGGATGGCCACTAGGTGATTTTGGGGGGTAGGAAACTAGGTGGCACAGTGGATGGAATGCTGGACTTGGAGTCAGGAAAACCAGAATTCAAATACTGCTTCATCTATTAACTCTGTGATTCTGGGTGTGTCATTTAGTCTCTTTCTATCTCAGTTTTCTTTTCTTTCTTTTTTTTTAATCTCAGTTTTCTTATCTGTAAAATGGGGATTAAAATAACAGCTACCTTTCAGGGTGTTACTATGAGAATCAAATAAGATGAGAGTATATGCAAAGTATTTTGCAAACCTTAAAGAACCACATAAGTGCTAGCTAGTATTATTCCTAGAGGGATTCAGAGTAACTGACATAACTCGTATAGAGGGCCTTGATCTGCATTGGTTCATACCTACAAATTCATATCTTTTCACCTTTTCTGATATTGTGTAGTAAATAAATCGCAATGTCCAGATCAGAAATATGATAGAGGTAAACAAAGCAGGATGTTTGTGAGAATGATACCCCAGAATTCCCTAGACGTTTACTTAGTGGGTTCTGGGTCAAGTTGTGCGTTTTGAATGTTCTGTGGTACTGATGGACTGAGCAGGCATAGATAGTGCGACCACTGGAAATTCCCCAGTGAGGGGACATTATGAGAACTGGCCTTGACATAATTTGTGGAGGTTGTACCACTTTGCTCCGATCCAAGTTTTCCAGGTTCACTGAGTTCTTTTTCTTCCCTTTTAGGCATCTATCTGGGGAGATTCCATTCTTCGAGTTGGCCCCCAGAATCCAAATAAAGCTCCACCACTTTGTAGTGGAATATTGCCATACTCTTTGGGGACACATAGGTAGCAAATCCTTAGCCCAGTGACAACAACACGTGTGTTACTTTAAAACCTCTACTCCCTCCGACCCAATTAAGGTGTCACTGTTGGAGGAGGTGGGGAGGGAAGGGTTGGTTGAGAGCACAGCTTTAGGGCCGAATTCGAGGCCAGGGAGGGAGCTGTGAAAGCCTCGTATTTGCATAAGCAGCATGTGTCAGAACAGAGAAAAAGAGAGATATCAGAGAATTCAAAGGAGACTGTCTAGGAGAAAGGGTGGAAAGGAAAGGAGGGGAGAACGAACGCGGCCGCGCATGGCCCCGTAACACCCCAGAGGGATTAAATTGTCCAGAAAGTTGCTCCCGGGGCCTGGCGTTGTGTTGGGATGCTTGGCGTGGCGAGAGGGGCAGGACTCGGCCACTCCCCACCCAAGGGCATGAATAGGCGCAGGGCGCGGGCGGGCAGAGCTCTCTATTAGACTGGTTCGCCACCCCGGTGCTCGCCCAGTCCGTCCGCAGCTGGACCCTCGGGCAGAGCACGACTGTGCCAGATTCCAGGCCAAGGGCTGCTCAATCTGCAGCAGGGAGAGGGATGGAGAAGGACAAGGAGCTGGGAACTGGGATCTAGGTGCGCACGGACTCACCTAACCCTGGTACCTCAAGAAGCCGCCAGGGGGAGCCGCTAAGAGGTGTCGCCCTTAACCTTTGGAACCCAGATAACTGCGCTAGTGATGATTGTGAAGAGATTTATCTGTGATAACTGGAAGAAAGGTTAGTGATCGGTCCAACCAGTCTTCATTTTACAGCTGAGGAAACTGAGGTTCAGAGATTCCCGAAGATCACACAACAGTCCATCCAGGAAAGGATTTGTCATAGTACTAAGACCAGTAAACTAGGCGTCCTTTCAATTCTATAACTATCCAAGTAAGTCATCAGCTAACTAAATGGTAAACTCTTGAGAAGCAGGTTCCTCAACCCAGCTAAACTCTGTATCTCCTTCAATGCCTAATCACAGCCCTTTGATTTGCAATAAGGCACAAGACTAAAATGGGAGGTGGACCATCTTATATTGACTTAAAATCTCTAGCATTCCTTTTCCTCAGCTTCAAAATAAGAGTTGGATTGGATGGTCTATTGTGTCTCTTCAAGTTTAAAAAATATGATTCCCTGACAAGTACTCAGGTCTAGACCAGTGCTGTTTACTACTGCCTACTACTACTTTAATTGATATCTTGACTTTTTTTTTTTTTGGCCACCAAGAAAATGCCCAAGGACAGTGGGAATGAGGAAACAGAGAAAACTGGAAATTAAATAGAGTACCACAATTCTCATTCTCATCCAGCAGAGGTGATCCTCCTGCCTGCCAGTCTTCGTCTCCTACAGTTGTCCTTGGAAGGGATTTATGGTTACTTCTATAATCCAAAGAAGCTTCTACCTGGGGTATGGGGGGGGGGGGAAGGTGAAGAAACCTAGATCTAATTCCAGTTCTGCAGTTAACTAGCTATATGACCATGGATAAGTCACCTGAAGAGACCTCTCTAAACCAGTTCCTTCATCTGCAAGATTAGGAAGTTGATTGGATGAGCATTTATGCCCTTTCCAGCTTTTTTAATCCAATAATTTAGAAACATAGTTTCAGAGTTGATAGAACCTGCAAGATTATCTAGTCCAACATCTTTATTTTATATATTAGGAAACAAGATCCAGAGATATGAATGGATTTGTCCAAGAACACATAGTTAAGAATTGGGACTAGTTCCCAGAGCTCCATGCTTTTAATCCCAAAGTTCTTTTTCAAAACATCAATTTCTCATTTCCCTGGCATACACTTGAAACATTAAACTTCTACCCTTCCTTTTATCATTTGCATTACACATGCTAAGACCCATATATAAATCAGAATGCCCAGAAAGATGAGAAAAAGTCTTGATTTGGAACTTTTAAAAATAGATATATTTTAGAAAAGAGACACTATTGACTTCCAAAATATGTAAGCTAATTTTTAAAAAGACAAGGTCACATTCTATCAGTTTTTATAACATTAGACTGTTACAATAGCTTTTAAAATTTCAACTTTTATTTTTGCAGTTATTAATTTTTTTCCTTCCCTATACTATCACCTAATGGAAAAACTCCAAACTCTTGCAACAAATAAGCATAATCAAGTACCTACATTTGCCATGTTCAAAAATGTCTCTTTAATTCATTATTAGTTCATCTCCTCTGTCAGGGCAACAAAATGGGTTTGTCATGACAACCCAAGAAACTTTTAAAAAGCAGAGGAAGGTCCCTAGTACGTTATATGGATTCCCTAAGAAGAATTTTTAGGAAATGATATCAGTTCACTTCACTTAATTTAACTATATTTAATAAGTATTCATTGAGCATTACTATTCACCTATACATGACTCGGTATTGGAGGTGACTAAAAAGAAAGTATGAGACTGATTCCTTGGCTGAGTCATTTGAAGTCTTTTATAGGAAGACAATCCAGGGGAGCAGAAAGAGTGCTGGCTTTGGAGTCCAAGGATCTATGTTATGCATGTAACCTGTGTGATTTTGAACTAATAACTTAGCCTCTCTGGTCCTAAGTTTCCTCAGTTTTAAAATGAGAGAACAGGACTAGAATTAGATAACCTCAAAGTTCCCTTCTAGCTCTAAATCTGGGATCTTAAGCCTAGAGCATGTGAAAAGAAATGATTATAAAACAGTGTACAGTCAGCTGCTAAATTGAATCTAATCCAAATGCTAAAGTATTATGATTCAGACAGCACTACTTTGAGTGGGTAGGAAAAGAACTTCAAAATGTTGGTGAGGTTTATGAGAAGACACCATGAAGGAAGGGGAATTTGAGATGAAACTTGAAGAATCAGCAGAGAAGAGCTGCTAGTGGTAGAAGTGAGGGTTAGAATTCCAGGTCAGTAAATTGAATGAGAAAAGAAAGGAAGATGAATAATAGATCGTGGTATTGTGGTTTGAAATAGAATAAGTAAATTGAGAGAAACTATTACTTTAGTGAAGAGTTGCATCAGAAGAGGCATATAAATCCTTAAGATAAGACCAAGTTGTGGAGGACTTTGCCAGGATGAGTTTGGCTTTGACTTCATAGGCTTTGGGGAATTTCTGGGAATGAGCAAAGATCTGATGTGTTATTCCTTCCCCCAGATAGGGAAGAAGATTTGGTAGCCCAGCTGAGGAGGTACACAGGATTTCCCATCAGACCAGTGACCCATAAAGACACATTGTTAAAACATATTTTTTCATTAAAAAAATGAAACAAACAAGGGGACAAGTCCTATGAAGACCCAAGCTGAGTTCTAACCAGAAACCCTTGGCCTTCCCAGGGTGATGGATCATACTCCAAGATCTATCCCACTGGGGAAAAAAATCTGTTCCAAAGTTACCATGGCTTTAAACCCTTCACCAGGAAATTGAACTATGCCTGACCTAAGGCTTAGTATTTAACGTTGAAAATGATTCCTGTGCTCACACTTCTGACATTGTATTGGATATCCTGGCACTAGCTGTCTTCCCTTCCCTATGACTCTCCAATTCAAGTAGATTATGCAGTGGTTAGAAGAAAATTTAACTATATATGATATGAAGGGTAGAAGGAATCTTAAATTGTAAAAATAATCTGACCAATAGATTCACTAACTGGCTTCAAATGTGAAAATCTAATTTATCTAGCTCCCTACTGGTTCTTATCTAAAGGCTAGAAAGCACATTATAAAGTGTGGAACCATCTTGGACACTGATCCATGCCAATCTCCAGCCAAAATGGTTATTTCTTTTTTTCCCCCTAAATGATTTGCTGACTCTGGATCTGAATTTATCCCTTTGGTATTTTTGCTATCTTTGCCCAGCTCTTACCTGATCAGATGGCTGGTAGTTACTCAGATTCTGACCTAGCCCTTGACACTACACACACACACACACACACACACACACACACACACACACACACACACACACACACACAGAGAGAGAGAGAAGCATAACTATATACTTAAACTATATATTACTCAATGACTAATATACCTATCCTATTTCCTATTACCTACCTCACTTGGGATCCTGTTTCTTCACATTTCCTGATGCTAAGCTGAGAGGAAGTCAATATCATAGAGAAGAATCTACTTACTTGTTTCATGGGGCTAGAGGCTACCAATATAGTTAATGTTGATGTCTGTTCTCTACAGATTTCTGAAGGGCAAGTCCCTAGGAGTGGGACAATCAACTCATCTTTACTGAGTGACCAATACTGGGAAAAAGAGAAGACCCTGGAGCTACACAAGCATACTTTCTGAAGATGCCAATCATATGGAAACCACTGAACAGTTTGGAGGAAGATGAAAATAAGGCAGTGCTTGCTATCAAGGGCCTGGAGAAACCCTTAAAAAGAGAAGTCAAGTGAAATTTGGGCAAGACTGAGACCTCAGACCGGGTTTGGGACATTGAAGACCCTATGTAAAAACTATTCTCTCACAGACTTTGAGACACTCCTAGACCTTGTAATGAACTGTCCTACCCAAGCCCCTAGGCAGGGTAAAGGACGTAGTGTGGATACCTTTCTGTTGTAACTCTAATTTTGCTCTTTCCACTCCCTCCCATTCTTCTTCAATTATATCTTCGGCTTTCAATAAACATTTGCCAAACTAATGCTCCTGGTGTTTCTGCTCAGCTCTGTTGAAAAGAGATAAATACTGATTTGAGTAAGAAATGTGAAATCGGTTACTAGTGGGGGAAGGATGCAGCCAA
The DNA here is from genome assembly GCF_027887165.1 of Monodelphis domestica. Taxonomy (NCBI): domain Eukaryota; kingdom Metazoa; phylum Chordata; class Mammalia; order Didelphimorphia; family Didelphidae; genus Monodelphis; species Monodelphis domestica. Next base: position 127,176,247 of record NC_077227.1, on the reverse strand, counting down.
AGGCTAGAGAACTAAAGGTCTCTCATAGAGATTTGAAAGGCTTAATGAAAAATAAGAAGAGGTGGGAGGGGGTGGTACAAGGCCACCCCAGATGCCATCATGAGGCTCTCTGAGCCTCTCAGTGCTGTGATGAACCATTGGCTTTCAGCCACCCACAAGGGAAAGGAAGGAAAAGATCCAACAAAGCATAGAGAAAACATTGTTTTTATTTTATAGGCACCAGGGGCAGATGATCCAAGGGATACAGACGGGTGGGGGTGGTTTGGGAGCCATCAGACAAATTCCAGATGGGATCGAATGGGTACAGGGAAGCTGTTAAATGTTTTTCCTATATAAGCGCCTCTGAAACCCTTACTTCATAAAGCGCCCCCCTCAGGCTGCCTTCAGGCAAGGCGAAAGGTCAAAGGATAAAGATTTGAAGCGTGGCAGATACTCAAACCACTTACACTCCCCTAGTAAGGTCTCCATCTCCCTAGAGACTTTAGAGAGTGGGGAGACTTTGGGGAGTTTATTCTCTGCAAGGAGGAATGGGAACAAATAGGGAACAAGGTAAGAGAGAAGGATTAAAAACTTCAGCAAAGCAAAATTCGCCCAGCCATTCCCCCAGCTCCTAGAGGCCTGTTTCTCCAGCCCTTAACCTCCGCCGCAGTCAGAGAGAGACCTTGGACTGGAAAGAGCACGAGGGCCTGGACACCGGTCCCATTCTCAGACCGCATAAGAATGGGGAACACCGAATCCTTAGACATTGTTCCCGAACAAGATTGGGGCTGTTAAAGGTGCTATGACTTCAAGGGACCTAGGGATGGAGGGCAAAAAGGAAAACCGTAGTTCCTTGGCTTCAAGGGTTGGGAAGAATCCTCCGCCCCAGAGGTAAACCCTAACCCGGCCTGTCCGCCTCTGGGTCCTACCCCCCTCCCCATCACACACCCGCCTGCAGGGCCCCGGGCTCGGGCTCCAGTCCCTGAGCCCGCCAGGCCCCATCTCCCAGGAAGAAAGAGACAGAAACTCCGGCAGGAGAGAGGCTGGGGGTGGGGGCGGGCAGCACAAAGGGGTTTTTATTCAAATTTGTTTAGAGTTTTGTGGATTTGCATGAAAAATGTGTGAGAAAAGCCAGCTCCAGTGACCTCATCTGCACCTGCCATTAACGTTCAATTAGCGGCTGAATAGCGTCGAGCAGGGCGCAGACGCGACGTGCGGAGAATCTGGCCCCGAGCGGGCCTCGGCAGAAGCCCGTGCACCCGGAGGGGCGGTCGGTCTGCAAACTGCCTTCCTGGCCCCTCCCCCTCTACTAGCAGTACCTCCGCCTCCCTCCCGCCCCACAACTTCCCAGTTTCCCCAACAGGCCTAGTCTTTTATCCTAGTTACCTAAGAGTACGTCCCCATCTAATTGCCAACGCCTTCATCCCAATTCTTAACTCTCCTCCAAGCATGCACCCCCCCCCCCCAGGGGCATAGGGGCCTCCAGAAACCCCCGCCTTAAATCACTTGGTTTGGGGGAGCTCCGGGAGAATGTGAGGGGAAGGAGTTGGAAAGTTAAAAAAGGGGAGATTGATAATGCACCCCAAAGAGCCTATGTATCGCTTTGAGATCCCCAGCATCCACCGGGAAGGGGAGGGGCAGAGTGGTCGTCCCACCCTGAATCAGGTCCTCTTTGGAAAGAGATTTGGGACCCACAGTCCTACCCCTAGCCCAAGCCAGGGAACCAATACGCCCCTCGCCGCCTCTCGGACAAAATGTCAAGTACAAGTTCAAGTCCAAGTTCAGGGCCGTGCCCCGGGGGGCGCAACTCTTTCCCGTCACCGCCTTTTGTTCTTCCTCTGACAATCGCTCTTTATTCCTCCTCTGGGGCTGGGCCCGGCTTCTAGCTGCTGCGGGCAAACTCTCCCTGCCCCACTGAGGCCAACCGTGAGACGTTCTTGCAGTTTAGACTCCTCCTCAGTCGCAAGGGAACGAAGGCTTTGGGGGACTAGTAGTAGCTATCAGAAGCCCTTGGGAGAGTTTTACTCTCCTTCCCTTTTCTCCTCCCAGTTCAATTTGGGACAAACTTTCCGTTCCATCTTCGAGCTCCTTTCAACACACTCGGCCGCTTGGGTTCGTTTTCAGGTAAGTTCAGATTTCAGTGAATTCTAGTTTCTAGGATCCCTTCTCACTTCTTCGTCCTCCTCGCCACCGTGATGAGTTGGAATTTCTTCCTTGAAGGGGTCATTGTGGTGTGTGTGTGTGTGTGTGTGTGTGTGTGTGTGTGTGTGTGTGTGTGTGTGTGTGTTGGGAAGGAGATACTTTTTAAAAACAGGTCCCGTCTTCTACTCTCTCAGAGGCAGATGGCTGCCACCTCCCTTTGGGGCTTATAGGTACAACTGAGTCTTGGAGGAGACTCACCTGATAAAATCTCACCAGGGGGAGGGACAAGGAAAGGTCAAGCAATTGGAGCCTATTCCAGATGCCATGGGACTAGGGTTTACTGAGAGGAGTGAAGGACCCTTTCTGTACTTTCAACCTACTTTTTCTCCTCCCTTGCAGCCCTTTTCTTTTCATTCACTGGCTTTCCACTCCAGGGTACTTCCTAGGAAACTCTCTCGGGGTCACACACCCTGAGGCAGCCCTAAAGAACTGCAGCCATGTGGAGCTGGGGTTGGCTGATGGAAGGCCATACTCTATCTGAACCTGAAGCCTGTTGGCAGAGAGGGGAGTGGGCCAAAGCCTCTAACAATTTGTCTACCACAGTCCAATGTGGGGGGTGGGGAGGGAAAGGGGAAATATTTAACCTAGAAAGCTAGGGCCAAAGTGGCAGCATGATTAGTGTGGTGGAGTGATTAGAAACTCATCAGGGTTCAACAATCTAGGAAGGGCATGATATAGATGGAAACATCAATTCTATTCAGTCAGATTTCTAAGAGTCAGATGTAGGGCCATTTGCCTATAATATAAGAACTTGGCACAAGAATCAGAAGTTCAAGTATTTAACAACTAAGGTTCCTGGGACTTGATTTCCCAATCTGGAAGATGAGGGGGTTTTTCTAGCTGCTCTCCAAACGTCTTTCCAGCTCCTACAGTCTTTTGAATCTCCTTGTTCCTCCTCATCTGTTAGACATTTAAGAATCATAATACATAGTGGGATTAGGTTTTATAGACTATTAGTCCACCCACTCACCCCCCTTCTCCCAACCAATCTGAGTCTTTGGAGGATAAAGCACCCTGGAGATGTAGGATTTATTTAAGCTAGGCTTCAGAAGAATTCTAAGCACATTCCACAGCTCAAAACATTTATCACCAGAGATCAGGCTGAGCTGAGAGTTTTCTCTACCTGACTAGGGGCAAAGATCTAAATACATCTCCTGGGCAGGATAGCGCCTACGGCTCTATGATTTTATATGATGCTGTGTTTTAGGTTTGAAGGGTCAATGCTGAGCCCTGAACTTGAGAGTCAGGAAACCTGGGTCTTAATTCTACCTTTGTCATTAACTAGCTGTGTGATTTGGGGATATTACAATCTTTCTTGGTCTCCATTTTCTTCTCCAAACAATAAGAGGGTTCTATCTTTGTTTTCTTCTAGCTTTAAAATTATATAATTCTATCTCCATCTCCTCCTCTTCTATTTCCACCAACACATAATACTCCAAAGAACAGAATCTTGTGTTGCAAATAATCAGAGGTGCAATATATCAGAAATCTATATATTCCACAATCTCCCTTCATTCTTCAGAATTAAGAGGAGTTGCTTGACCAACAAGGAAAAAATATTAAGTGAGGTATAATGAGGTTTTTCTCATTAAGAATGCCCTTACTAGCAGGGGTCCCTTAGGTTGTATTGATTGGCTGCTTCACGGTTTAAAATAGAATGAATGATTTCAAAATATGGTGGAAAAATATTTTATCCCTTTAACAGAAGTCTAGTCTGACTGTTTGGGAGGCAGAGGTGTTTTCTGTTATAAGTAAATCCTGTAGGAATTCAGAACCATAGACTTATAGAGTTGGAAGTGACCTCAGAATTCTTCTAGCCTAACATCTTCATTTTACAGATGAGCAAAGTGATGCTGAGATAAATTAAGTGACTTATTCAAGGTCATACAGCTAGCAAATGGAAGAGTCAAGTTCAAAACCTAGATCTTCTAACTCCAAGTCCAATGTTCTTGCCATTATACCATACTTCTCCCCCTTCCTTGTGGTCTATGAGGTTGGATATCAAAACTTGGACCTTTTTTTAACCCTTACCTTCTGTCTTGGAATTATTACTGTGTATTGGTTCCAAGGCAGAGGAGTAGTAAGGGCTAGGCAATGGGGGTTAAGTGACTTGCCCAGGGTCACAAAGCTGGGAAGTGTCTGAGGTCAGATTTGAAACTAGGACCTCCTGTCTCTAGGCCTGGCTCCCAATCCACTGAGCTACCCAGCTGCCCCCAAAACTTGGACCTTTTTGTAATGGTGGGCACCAAGGTGAGGCTGGGAAAAGCACCTGAGGATGAGAGGAAGGAAGGGTTTGCCAGATCTGGATTGCTCAAATTAAAAATTCTGGGCATGTAGTTTGATGCTTTTCTCTCTCTGGGTTGATAATGATTTCTTTCCCTGGTTAGTGACACAGTTGGATGTAGTTAGTGTGTCCTAGGATGTGTAGATGAAAGGGACCTTAGTTGTTAGATACTTGAACTTCTGGCTGCCCTTGTGCCAAGCCAAGTTCTCATATTGTAGGCAAATGACCTTGGATCTGACTCTTCTCAGAATTCTGACTCTGAATAGAATTACTTCTTCCTCTATGCCATTTCCTCCCTAAATCTCTGCTGGTTCTGATTAAGTTGAATCAACTTACTAAATATTTATCAAGTCTTGATCCTGTGCAGAGTACTACTGGGAATTGTGAAAGACTGGGGGAAAGGAAAAAGGATAGTATCTGCTCTCAAGGCATTTGCAGTGGAATTGGAGTGAAGACAAGAGTCAAAATGGCTCACAAATATAAGGGCATCTCATAATCTATGATACAATTAAAATACTTTACTTAGTAGGGACTCAGAGGAAATATAGACCACTGGGGGCTGATGTAGAGAAGGCTTTATGGAAGAAGTGGGATATGACATAGACCTTGACAGAAGTGTAGGATTTGAACCAGTGGGGAAGAGGGGGATAGAAAGAATAGATGGCCAGAATAGCATGAGCAGGAGCAATAATAAGAACACCCATTTATATCAAATTCTAGGGTTTATAAAGGGCTTTCCTCACAAGTAGTTAGTACAACTTTTTAAAAAACTCTTACCTTCCACCTTAGAATCTATACTATGTATTGGTCCCAGGGCAGGAGTGGTAAGGGCTAGGCAATGGGGGTGAAGTGACTTCCCAGGGTCACACTGCTAGGAAGTGTTTGAGGCCAGATTTGAACCCAGGACCTTCCATCTCTGAGCCTGGCTCTCAATTCACTGAGTTTCCCAGTTTCCTCCTAGTACAACTTTTAATATCCCTGTTGTATAGATGGGAAAACTGAAGGGGAGAAGCTGAGTGAACTAGTAAGTGTTGGAGCACAAGTTCAGGGTTTTTCTTTCACCAATGTGCTTTCCACTTCTCCATTCTCTCTCCAGAATTGCACAAAATACATGTGGGGTAGGTAATGAGATAGGTTTTCATTGAATTAAGGTATTGGTAGGTAATCATTTATTAAACACACATTCAAGTCATTGTACTAAGCATTTTACAAATATCTCATTTTGTCCTCACAGAGTCCTAGTGAGGTAGATGCTATTTTTATTTCCATTTTACAGTTGAGGAAACTGAGGCACCCAGAGGTTAAGTGACTTACCCAGCATCATAGGGACATGGATTTGGACAGGTAAGGTGGGGAACACCTAGGAGAAAGCTTTGAAAACCAGTCTGAGGAAATTTGAACTGATGGACAATAGAATCATAGAATTGTTTGAATTGAAAGAACATTATTAATTCAATACTCTCAACAGAGAGCCATTTCTAGGATCTTGAGTAATGGTTTTTCTAAAATTTTGAGCCTAGAAGATCAAAAGAATAAGGGTAGCACTGATATAAATGGGACATACCAGGAGTACCAATAAAGATTAGGGAAGCCTCAGAGATGTGAGAGGAATGGTGTTATGTATGTCAAAATGGAAAATTTTGATTAGTCCACTGCACAGTTGGCTTAACGTTCAGTGTACTCATCCAGAATAGCCTATAAACACCAGAACTGAGTCAAACTAAGTAGGTTGGCTTTATATATTTCAGACTGGATCTGTCTGGACTCTGATTACCATCAGCACTTTTCATCTCTCCAAATCTGAATCTTAGGAGGTACTAGATTGAAACTGGCCTTTGCCTATGAGGAATCAAAAGCCAAGGCATGGAGAAAAGAGTCATAAACACTGTTATATTGATCCACAAGTATTTCCTGAGTTCCTACTACTGTGTGCTCAGCACTGTAGTAGATGTTATAGAGAATAGAGAGCAAAGCATCAGACAAGTTTTGGGTTTTTTCAACTCTTACTTTTTCTCTAGTAACAACAACTCTAAGACAACAGAGCCTAAACCTTAGAGTTAGGCAAAAGGAACTAAGGGTCTTGTCCAGGGTCACACAACTAGGAAGTGCCTGAGGTCAGATTTGAATCCAGGTCCTCCTGACTCTAGGCCTGGTGCTCTCTCCACTGTGCCACCTATCTACTCCTCATCAGACATGTTTTCTGCTACCTTCATTTGGTCATGATTTTTCTTATATGTAAAATGAGGAGATGGCTATGCTTTTTCAAAGAAAGTATGGGACAGCTAGGTGACTAAGTGGGTCAAAAGCCAGGCCTAGAGATGAGAGGTCCCGAGTTCAAATTGACAGATACTTCCTGACTGTGTGACTCTGGGCAAGTCACTTAAGCCCAATTGCCTAGTTCTTACTGCACTTCTGCTTTAGAACCCATACACAATATTGATTCTAAGACAGAACATAAGGGTTAAGGAAAGGAAAGGAAAGGAAAGGAAAGGAAAGGAAAGGAAAGGAAAGGAAAGGAAAGGAAAGGAAAGGAAAGGAAAGGAAAGGAAAGGAAAGGAAAGGAAAGGAAAGGAAAAAAGGAAAGGAAAGGAAAGGAAAAAAGGAAAGGAAAGGAAAGGAAAGGAAAGGAGATAAAAAAAGGAAAGGAAAGAAAAAAGGTATTCATAATTCCTAACCAAGTGAAATATGGAATTGGTACGTGGAAGGGATCTTAAAGATCATTCATTTCAATCTATCTTTAAAAATGGAGGTGCCATAAGCACTATTGAACCCATGTATAGATGAAAGAGTTGAGGTTCAGAGAAGCTAGTGACTTGCCCATGGTCACATAGAAAGATTTATGTTAGGACCAAGATTAGAACTCCCTTCCCCTGACAGATACTGGAATGCACTTTTGACATCCCCCCACTGCCTCATTATCATAGTTTGGCAGGTTGGGCTCCTAGTGAGAGGTAGAATAACTTAATGGAAAAAGAGTTGGCTTTTGAGTCAGAAAGACCTGGGTTCAAGTCTTACTGATCACATATACATACCCTGTGCTCCAAGCAACCAATTACAGATGGAAAAAGAAGTTGCTACTCAGCACCAATAAGGGGATTTTTCTCACCTGGGAATTCCCTAAACCCAGAGAACTCTGGGTTTAGTTTAGTCTAGTCCCTTTCCAGCTTAGTGGAGCACTGGATAGATCTCTGGGCCTGGAGTCAGAAAGATCTGAATTCAAATATGGCCTCAGACATTTATTCACTGTGTGACTTTGGGCAAGTGGCAAATCTCTCTCTGCCTGAGTTTCTTCAATTTTAAAATGGTAATGATCATATATTTTTTTTACCACTCAGGACTATTGTGAGTATTAAAATGAGATAATATTTGTAAAGTACTCGCCCAAAGTAGGCTCTTTTCTTTTTTTCTTTAAATGTTTACTTTCTGTCTTAGTAACCACTCTAAGACAGAAGGGTAAGGGCTTGGCAAACAGGGTTAAGTGATTTCCCTAGGGTCACACAGCCATGAAGTGTCTGAGGTCACACTTGAACCCAGGACCTCCGACCTTCAGGGCTGGTGCTCTAACCATTGTGATACCTAGTTGCTCCCTACCATATTAAGAAATACTTATTTTCTTCCTTTCTATCCCTATTCTAAGGTTATTGTCATAAACCATAGTATGGTGACAGATGATATTACTTCTGTTGATCTCATCTTTATGGTATCAGTCCTCAACTTTTAATAAATTATACAGTAATAATTATGGCTGACATATAACCCTATCAGGTTTAGATATCATTTTATGAACATTATTTCATCTGATCCTCACAACATTTCTGTGAAACAAGTGCTACAGAAATGATCTCTGTTTTATAGATTCAATTTAGATTTATAGATTTTATAGACCATATATTAGATAGATTATGAATCTATAGATTATTAGATATAATATTATAGATCTGAGCCTAAACTGAGGCTCAGATTAAATTAATTTCTCATGGACACACAGTTAAAGCATCAGAGACCCAGCATTCCTGTCTTCAAGTCCTGCCCCCTTTCCACCACATCACCCTGCTTCTTGGTGGCTAAAGGATTATGAAATCATAAAAATGAAGACAAATGTCAGTCGGATGGGATGGAAATACGATCTAGCTACCACCATCTGTAACTAAGTATAAATATAATGTAGAGTAGCAACTCACTCATCTGGAACAAAGTAATCCAGAACACAGCCGAGAACTAGGAAGTGAGGCAAAAGAGGCATGTGAGCAGCCAAATAGTTGAATTGTCACAAAATCTATGCATTAAAGCTCACAAGCTTTAGCCATCACAGAACTCCTCAGGCTGTCTTTCAAAGGCTACTTATTTATAGTTTACCAAAAAAAAGTTCCAGTTGGTCTGGTTATCTGGTTTCTAAACTTCCAGTAGATTAGAAAGAGTTCATCAGAATGAGAAGGATCATACTAAAGAAAGTATTGACAGCAGCCAGAACTAAGAGCTCCCAGAAAGAGAGGAAAGAGGGCAGGGGGTAAGAACAATATAGAGAAGAGATAAGAACTAAAAGGACTCAGCAATATGGGACTATTTAATGTTACAGTAAATAGCCCAATGCATTTAAATAGCCCCTGAAGACATTTCTATTTCACAGCATAATAAAATAATTGATGTTCACAGTGATGACCCTAAGACACCAAGCAAAAGATGTTATATTCTGTATCCTCTGTTTTAAGGCAGGCAAATACGTAGAACATTTAAGAAAGATTAACATCCTAAATAGTTAAGTAAAAAATCAAAATGTTAGTGTTTAAAGGGAGGGAATCCTTAGCAATCCAGAAAGCTCAGTGAATCAGAATGACATTCCTTGAGGTTATGAAGAGCCAAAGTTCTATTATAATTGCTTCAAACCCCTGACCCCTTCTCCAAAGAAACGAGGTAGGAGAGAAGTAAGAATATCAATTGAGAATGAAAACATGGTCCACAAATAGAGTGCAGGGTTTCTTCATGTTATTGGGAGCAAAAAAATCCCACCTCTAATTGGCTCATGTTTACATGATGCTTTAAGTTTTGCAAAGCATTCTCCTATAATAACCCTGTGAGATAGGTAGTGTATTATCCCTAATTTACAGATGAGGAAATAAAGGCTTGGGGATGTGGTGATTTGCCAAACATCGATTTGCTAGTGTTAGTGGCTATAATTTTCAGTCATGATTTGAATTCAGGTCTTTGGATTCCAAGTTGAAAATTCTTATAGCTCTACTACATTGCCTCTCTTGGGATAAATAGGTGATCACTTTGGCAAGATCTTGGGGAACGTACAAATACTAAAAGCAATGGGGGATTGGGAGGGTAACTAGGTAGCTCAGTGGATTGAGAGCCAGGCCTAAAAGATGGGACGTCCTAGGTTCAAATCTGACCTCAGTCACTTCCTAGCTGTGTAACCCTGTGCAAATCACTTGATACCATTGTCTAATCCTTACTGCTCTTCTGCCTTTGAACCAATACACAGTATTTATACTAAGACAGAAGGTAAGGGTTAAAGAGAAAAGAAAAAGAAAAAAAGCCAGGCCTAGAGATAGGAGTTTCTGGGTTCAAATTTGACACATCCTATATATGTGACCCTAGGCAAGTCATTTAACCTCTGAATGCTTAACTTTTGCTGCTTTTCTGCCTTGAAACCAATAAGATGGAAGGCAAGGGATTCCACCAAAAAGCAATAGTAGTGGGGTCATTAAGACGGGAAGTTGTGTCAAGGCTAAGAAGATGGGCTCTTCTCTCCAAAGATCTTCAAATAGTGTCATTATACCCCTCAGTCCCTAAGTGATCCTGGGTGACACCACTATCCCTCTACGAATCTCAGTTTCCTCACCTACTACATGCAATCAAGCTGAGCAGATCCTGAAGTTTTCATCTCTCCATCTACTTCCAATTGCATTATACATTTTACAAATAAACTAGGTAGTATATGTAGAAGTTAATATTATGGGCATATCTGGAGGTAGTAGACTATGGGCAAAGACTGGAGCTAGGCAGAGTTATCTGAATGCTGGAAAATTTAAATGATCCAATGGAGCCTCCAAAATAAAAAAAAAATGAATAAGAATTTAGCTGTGTAGATGGTCAAGAAGATTTGGGGTTGTTTTTCCTTTTCTTTTCTTTCTTTTTCTTTTTTATTTTTGGTCAGGACCTAGGGTTTCACTGCTGAAGGGTGCTTTGGGAAAGAAAAGCACCCCTTACCCATATAGATTAACAACTGTTCTACAATGAACTGTCTTAAACTGTTGTGGAGAGTGGAAGGACAATAAGAGTTTAAGTGACTTGCCCATGGTACCCAAACAATGTATTTCAGAGGTAGGATTTGAATCTATGTCTTCTTCTCTCTGAGGTTGACTATCATGCAGCCTCTCTAGCCACAATTATAGTGTATCGTTATAGAGAGTTAGACTCAGAGAGGCTACATAGCTTACTCATTGTCACAAAGCTAGTGTCAGAGGCAGAATCTGAAATAAGCTCTTCTAGCCACAATGCCACATTACTTCTCTGTCTGGTATTATGGTGCCATCACTCAAAAGGGAAAAAAGGCATCCTTCCTAGGCTAGTCTATGAAAGCCCCTCAGGAAGGCACATTTCCGCCTCCTTCGGTAATTACCCAAGGAAGGAAATGAGGACAATTATTATAATGATCACTGGATCACTGTTATTAATAACAATGACAATGTCACTGATACTTTGTATTTTCAAAATATATCAAACAAGAACAGTCTTACCAATGATCATCAAGTGCTTTAACCATGATGATGTGGTGGCATGTTGGTGGGCTCTGTAGTAGGATGGAATCTCCAGACTGTAAATAGATAAATTAGAAGCATATTTCAAAGCCCAGAGATTCCCAGAGGCCAATCCCTTGGGCATCCGAGAGGAAGAGCTGGTTGCTGAACTCAGAGCCCACCAGATACCTCTGCTAGGGATTTCTTATGAACAAAATGACTAGGGTTAGTATATGGTCTATGACTTCTATTTTGGTGGCATGGAGCAACTCCTTTTTTTAAAAAAAAATTGCTTTCTGGTTCTCAGCTGTGTTCTGGAGTACTGAGTTCCAGATAGGAAAGGTGTTACTATGCACTCTATTTGTTCTTAGCTATAGAAGGCATCTGGGTATCATTTCCATTCCATTCGACTCATGTTTACCTTCACTTTTATGATTTCATACCCATTTATATACCAAGAGGCAAGTTGGTAGAATAGAGGGAGCGCTGGCCTTGGACTCAAGCAGAGACCTGCCTCTGACATTTACTAGCTATATGACCCAGAAAGGGGACTGAGGCATATTCTGATGGATGACCAGAGTCATGTTACCGAAAGAAATTGGAAGTTGATTTAGGGGTTCATCTCTCATCTCTCAAATATAATAATCATCTTTTGATTGGGGTAAAGAAAATTAGGTGTGAAGAGAGAGAAACAGAATGGCTCCTTGGGACCCAAAAGAGAAGAAAAAGGATGATTCAAAGGGAGATTTAGTCTCAACTGGACCTAAGAACTTAATCTATGGGAAGGGGCAATACCACTCCCTTTGTTGCCTGTGCATCCCACAGAGTACCTTAATTGTCCTTCAACTGATTCCATTCCATTTTCTGAGCAATAACTAAATATCAGTAGGATTGCTCAGGTATCAGTCATAAAGAAGGGGGGATGAAGGGAAATTCCCCCTTTCCAAAAGGGAGTGGTAAATGAAAGAGGTGGGGAAGAAAACTGCAAAATTCACTGGTGAGAATGAAAAGGAATGGATGAAGTCAGATAATACCAGGACCTCAGGAACAAGCCATTTCACAGTATCAAAGTCAGGAATTGCTTCTTGTTTCAGTGGTTAAACTCATTTCTCAAGTAGTACTCACAGCCACCAAGAGTTTCATTCCCTCCTTTTCCTTTTACAGCACTTCCTCTAGGACTTTCCTGAGAAAGCAATTTTCATATTACCATTGAACTTGAGACCTAAAACTCCAGTGCTGTGTGTTCAAATCCACCCTCCTCTATTGCCTTCATTCATTGCTTTAGGAAAGTCATGTATCCTTCCTATATAAGAAACATAAAGGACTTTATAAATGTAAAAGGTACCCCAGGAAGGGAGGAAGAGAGAACTTTTCCATATCTAATACACCTGGAACACTCAGTCTTTGAATTTAAGGTTCAAGATAGAAGGAAACAAATATTGATGGGAATGATCACTAGGGAATATGGTGACCTCTATAGAAATAATTCCCTACCCACCCCCAATCGGGGTCACGAACCTGTCCCACACCTGCACCTGTGGGATGTTTCTCCACACCCAGCCCCTACCTAAAATATTACTTCCAAGGGTACAGTAGATTCCTGTCATCGTTTCAGGGAAGAAGTCCCAGGTTCCTTTTATCTCTGGATATGACTCCCTTCTTGACAATGCATTTCTGTTCTAAAAGAAACTGGGTTTTCCCACTCTTGAGAAGAAACTGTTCCTTCAAAAATAGAAGAAAAAAACATAGACTTTTCTCTCAGATCTTTTTGTCTGGGCTAGGGCCAGGAACAGGAAGGGATAGGAGTTAACTGATTTCTTTTCAGGGAACATCAGTCTTTCTCAATGCCTTGATCTGTACACAACCAAGTAAGTGCCCACAATCTGTTTGAGGGGTCTAATGTAGTGGAGGGGGTGAGAGGAAGTGGGATGGGAAAGCCTTTATCTAGTCCAGTCTTTGTATGAAATTTCTAGATAGTGGAGATTTCATTTCTTTAACTGTGAACCCCAAAAAGAAACTAGAAAAATTAATCAGAGGCAGTCTAGAATATGCCGAACTCCCAATTTAAGGCATCTTTCAATAAACAACAATCTCAATCCCTGCTCCAGGGACCCTCAATTCAAATATTGTTAAACTACTATGTAGAGTCCACATATGGGTCAGGTTTAGGAACTCGTGGGTTTTTAGGCCCCAATCAGGGCTAGCCTGGTTCTCTTTCAGTGAGGTTTCCCTCCTCCCTTCCTCACATCTAATCTATATGTATTTGCTTTGGAGACCTAGCATTGGCAAATTCCAAACCACTCTTTTGCCTTCATCCCTGAACCATTTGGCTTATTATCCTCTCGTCTTTTCTTTGCCTTTTTTGGTCGTTTTTTTTTCTTCTCTTAATCTAATGTTTTCCAAAGCCTCTTGGGCTTTTCATTGCCACTTCCTTTGCTTCTTCCGGGCTACTGAAACTTACCTGTCCTTTATCAGGGCAGCTCAGGACAACGGTGCCTGTGTTGGTGGGCTGATGGGGTCGGAGGTAGAAAGCCTCTCCTGCCCTCCTATTTCCACCAGCTAACTAACATAGCTTCGTGTTAACAGAAGATCTGTGTGAACAATTTCCCCTCCGCCCCCTTTGTAATGTAAACCATCAGCAGCTTTAATAGCATAAATTTTGAGACAGGTAGGAGGGGACGGTGGGACTTAGGAGTGATCTCTTTGGGGCAGAGGCGAAGGCCTTGCAGCAGGTGACATTAAGTAGACTTCTGCTTCCGATACACCGCAAGTTGGCTCTGGGGAAAGCGAAAGAAAGTTGGTTGCTGAAGCTTTTCCCTGACAGCACTTCGAGGCTTGCTCGGAGAAAGGGAGTCTCCATCTCTCCTCCAGCCACAGCCTCTTCCGCTTCAGAGCGTGCCAGGGATATGGGCCGTAAGAAGGCGCTCCCTTGCTCCCTTCCTTGGGTGGCATCCAGTCTCTTTTTCACGAGCAGCCATCTTGTGGCACAGTCTTGCGCTGGGTGCTTCTGGACAGACTCAAAGTTAAGCGCTCAGACCGCGCGATTCTGCTTCGGGGAGGTGCAGGATCAGGCAGAGAGCGGGGTTCCAACGGAAGAAGTCCGCCCACCCGGCCGCCCCTGTAGCAACCACCAGCCTTTCTCTCACTCCCTAACATCCCTTTAACATTTACTCAAGATCAACATGCAAATGAGGCTATTTGCATGACATTAGCATCCTGGAGGTTCAGGCTCGGCGTGGGGACCTACTGGGCCCCGGGGTATCCTTGCTGCCAGAGAAAGCGCAAAAGGGTCTTTGACGGCGCTCAATGGATCTTCCTTTACTTCTCTTGGAAAAAACTGTAGTCATTATTTTTCAGGAGAGTGTCTGACTCAGAGCCCTACCCTAAAAAGATAATAATAACGACAACAAGATAATAAACACAGCAATAATAGCTGAAATTTGTGTAGTTCCTCAATGAAGCTTGCTATGTAACCTAAGATCAAGCGAAAGAAGGCGCAAGCCACGCTGTTTTCGCCCTCCGTTAATCACTTTTAAGTGGCCGCTCAAACTCGGGAGGGGGGGAGTTCTTGACTCTCCAGTCTGTAGGACGGATAGCACCCGCTCCCCAAATCCCTTGCCTAGGGCAGGTTCAGCCAGGGGCTTCGGAACTGGGGGCTGACCAAGTGAAAGTCTGGCCGCCTCTGCTCTCGCTTACTGGCTACTGCCTCCAGCGTCCTCTTCTGCTCTCACAGCCAACCTCCCATCCTTTCCATCTAAAGGGCTCACATCTTTAGATTGTTCTTTAAATCCGGGCATTTAGGGATTTGCTCCCAAGTTTGATAGATTATTTTCATAATTTATGTCAGATCAGTAGCTGCAGGTAAAATCAATGATGGACATCAATTTTCGTCATCCGCTCTACTGAGCATTGGTCTTCTGACATATAGGGAAACGGTCTTGTTCAACCGACATTGGTGTGAATTGAGTAAGTATTTCCAGTTTCCCCTTTCTTCCTCTCTTCTCCCTTACCCGGATCCTTTCCTTTTTTATATGTTCGAAAGGATTCCTCCTCCCACAGAGAATCCGATCCGCCTGGACTCCTAGCCACAACTCTTTGAGGACTAAAGAGACAGTTCTTGGATATATTGCTCGAAGGGATTAAGAACAGAGAAATCTGTAGAGATTGGAGTGGGTGGCCAACCAATCAGCCCTGGAGATTAAGGGGGACGTGGAATGCTTTGCGTGGCATGGTTCCATCCGAGTATTTACTGGGCCTGGGAAATCCTTGGTAGGGGACCAAGGTCAGAGAGCCTCTGATCCCGGGAAAAGCCAGGCCTGAAGAGTTGGAACCTAGTGTGGCCACATGACATTTAAAACAGCAAAATATGTTCAGGAGACACCAAATACAGTTATGTTGTGTCTGTTTAGAACCCTCAGTATCCGAAGGGGGACACAGAAATCAAATTAATTAATCGTCCATCTATCCAACTGAATTAGACTCACAGTTGAGGGGCGAGTAATGCACACTGATAAGACAATGCAAGATCCTAACACTAAGAAGAGAGAGGCCACCAGGTAATGCCTAGTTAAAGCAAAACAACGCTCCCTCGCGTGTACATGGGAGGGGAGAGCGGGAGCAACTGGGGACCTAGACAGATAGTTTTTAGTCTTACTTTAACATTGGACTTTTTGCCTCCCTATGGATCTCTGGTTTCCCCAAGCACTAGAAGTCCTACTGGGAGGCAGACAACAATACTTTTGTCCCAAAGGCCGGTTTGCCAGTCGAGCCAGAGGATGTGTCACCGGCGGCTACCAAGGGAATCTCTTCTTGTTCTAGATTTTATTTATTTCTTTAGTCGATTATTTAGTTAGGAGTATTTATCCAAATGCCTGAATCTAGCTCCAGGGAAATCCCCCTTCTCTAGCTAAGTGGAAATAGACTAAGAATGGGGGGGGGGAGGGGGTAGTTCTTGGTAATTAACAGCGAGGTTTTCCTGACCTGTGCCTCCCGGGTTAAGTAGGTTTGGACCCTAGCGAAGAACAAAGGGCCGAGGTATCCAAACGCCTGAAGCCCCCACCTCCACACCCCCCCCCCAGTGCTCCCTCCCTTCCCTCTCATTCACACCCCCTCCCCGCGCAGCCTCGGGCTTTGTGCTCTCCAGCTCGCTGCACCTGCCGAGGTTTAAGTACCTTGGCGAGGCGGAGCGGGCCGGCTATTTTAAACGCCATCTCCAAAGTACCTGCTCATGAATAAACACCAGCCCCATTTATCAGGTACTTAGCGCTCATTGTGCGGGGGAAATTGGTCCTTTTCTGAAAGTCTCTTTTCCTCAACCCATCTGCACAATTCTGATGGTAGAATCCCCCTAACTAGAGAAGTCGCCTCCCCACTCCCCCCCACCCCCAACACATACACATACACACACTGCTCCAGGGGTAAGATAAACTGGCTTTTCTTCGGGTAAGTGTGTGATTGAGCTGCGACAATAGAAAGAGAATGGAAGGGCGCCGGGTCAATAGTTATCGTTTATTTATCAGACAGGACTTAGAAAAACAGAGTCGATTCAGGAAATCGAAGTGTCCTTTTCATCTTTATCTGAACATTCCCTCCCCTTCCCCCACCCCCTCCGATCCACAGGAACACAGAATCAAGCACTTGTAGAGAAAATACAGAAATAGACGCACTGGCGAAGTGATTTAAACCAAGTGGGTCCCGCCACAGACTAGCTAGGGAGGTTGCCCCAACTGGGAGCTTTTTAAAAATGGCGATCTACTTCTCCCTGGTGAACTCCATCCTTCTCTCTCCCTTCTAGCCCAAATGGCCCTCACTGTTTGCCCTTTCCTTACCTCCACCAACATCGGATTCTCACTCATCCTCATTGACATTTCGAGGCGGGAAACCCTAGATCTCAGGCTCCTATTAGTCAACTTACTGTTCCCATCTAAAGCTCCTCTGACTTTACCCAGATCACTGCAGGATTCAAGGATCAGGTAAAAATCAATTAACAAGAGTCCCTGGGACAGTTTCTGTGGTGGTGGAGGGAGGTTTGGGTTATCTCTGACACCTGGTTGTCCGAATCCCATCTTCTAAGTGAGTGCAACTAAAACGGAAGGTATGCAAGCAGGGGATTTATGCAAGGCACAAGGAAAAAGGCAGCCCGCTTGTGGATATAAATACATAATGATAAACATACATCAATATGTAAATATTCACGAGGGCACATATGTACATATATAAATACATTTGCACAGAGAGATCGCTTTACATATCCCTATTTTCCTCCCACCACATACACCATGTGGGATATAGATAGATACATATATACACACATATACGTATACAAGTATATTATATATAATATAGGAATACATTCTTGCTACATGTGTCTAATTCAATAACACGATCGATTTGGCGGCACTATTGGCATCCAAACATATGTAGATGTGTAAGTGGAAGCCATTACTAAAAATGTCTGAATTTCCGAAAGCAGACATTTTAAAATGTCTTTATCTCCCGCTGTCTCCTGTCTCTTTATTTTGAAAAAGAAACCTAGGAGCGGCTCCGGAGAGCTGACTAAACAGATCTCCCCTCCACATCCCACCCCACCCCCGAAAGCCAGGCTCGGTCACTCAGGCTTCTCTTTTCTCGATGGACCCTAAAGTGACAGCTCGGGGGTTTAGAGGTCTTAGCCATTTCTAAAAAATTGTCTTTGGGATCGCGTCATGCAGGGGTTTAGTTCCGTTTCCCGCCTCCCCCCAATTGTTTTTTCTTCGGGTCGAGAAAATGGAGCAGTTGCCGGGCCGCGCAAATTCTCAGTCAAATCCTTTCCCATCGTCTTCGCAGGACGCCTCTAGGCCACCACATTAGGCTGTGACTGCGCTCAGCCTAGGGGAAGGGAGGGGTGAAGCCTGGTGGGTTTGTTTGTTTAAAATGAAGGGCCAAGGGCACTGAGGGGCCACCGCGAAGGCGGCCGCGGTGAGTCCAGAGCAGACAAAACAATAACAATTGCCTCTCTGGTAGTAACGGCTTCTGGTATGATGACTCCGAGATCTGCTGAAGCTTCGCTGGAAATCACTCTTGTGACACTGGTAGAGAAAACATAGAATACATGCAGGGGGAAGCCCACTTAGTCTGGGTCCAGGTACTGGAACGGTCGGACCCTGATTCACGAACTAACATTCTTGAGCGCTTATCCAGACGGATGGCCAAGTCCCAAGTGTGCCTTTGTACAGAAGCCATCACCGCGCTATTGGACTTTTGATAAAAACCAGACTCTATCTTCGTAATTAGCTTAAAAGACAGCACCCTCTTTTTATAGGAATAGACCAGAAAAAATGAGTACTTTCTTCTTTTAGGACAAGAGATTTGGGGAAGCAGAAATGAGGGATGTTTGTGAGGGACTTTGACATTCCTGCAAAGCTACTGACCTAGGAGAATAACGGCGAATTCATTTGTTTTTACGTAATTTAAAGCAGTCGCTTATCGAAAATGAACAGGTCCACGACGTTTGTAGCATCGAGTTTCAATGGAATGCGTTCTTACTGCCTGAGCCCCAAAACCTTTCCAGGTCTGGGATCCCCAGAGCCCTTTACACATTCTCTTTCTTTAGGCAACAGAACTCCACACCCTCATCACTCGAAAACTTCCTTTTAGGGAACAATAGGGAGAAGAAACTCCGACACAGCAGCCCTGGGCAGCTGGGTGGGTGAGGGACTGAACGGGAGCAAATTCCCTGTTGAGCGTCCTTTGGGAGGCAAAATCGCCCTTTGGTTTCCTTTGCTGGGCTATTCCAAACGAGCATTTTAAGGCTGAGAATCATCACAAGCAGGTTGCTTTATATTTCTGGAGAAGATACCAAAATTCATTTTTATCTCCGGGATGACTGTAATGAAGTTTATACACACGTTATGTATATAGAATCACTTATTTGGGAATGTATGTTGCACGTCTTTCCTTGGCTGCTTAGCTGTGTATGTATCAGTGCTCTCTCACATGCACGCTTCAGATTTCACATTCTGTGGGTGTTGTGTCCGCCCCCCCCCCCACTTCACACAAAACTGTCCTAGCCTTCACATCACGATTTCCCTGCGTCTTAGCCAACACCTCGTGCCTATTTTTAGTGGCGACTGCTCCTGCTACAGGCTGTTCCCTTTTCCTGGCTCTGGCTCTGGGCCCCTCCCGAAGGAAAGCCCCGGGGACCCTGAACTATGGCCCAGGACCCTCCTAGGACGATGTGCCCACTTCTGCACTCTGATTTGGCGATCCCTTCATTCCCCAGGCCGCACACTCTCACACAGCCCCAGGGCTCAATTGCCAGCTTTACCAGCAAAGCTCAGGGGGAAAAATATTCTAACTTCAGGGCAGTAAAACTGGCTTCTTTAGGAGGAACCTGATTTTACTAGGGAAAACCGGGATATTGACAGAGGAATTCAAGAGGTTATTTACCCTTCCCTTTTTCTCCACCAACTTACTCCCTTCCCCAATCATTTTTGTCCCAGTGACAATTTTTCCTACACAAATAATTAGTCTAAATAATAGCAATAAAAGTTAACATTGATATAACACTATAAAGTTTTGAAAGAGCTTCAATACATTGTCATTTGACCTTCCCAATTACCATAAACCACATCATAACCTAAATGATCTCACAATCTTCCATGGAATCCTCAGATTTTGGCTCTGGCCCTGAAGGGTACACTCAGGGGATGCTGGAGTCAGTCCATGACACTCAGTTTGATTATCCTGAGCAACCAATGGAGGCCTAGCCTTACCAGATCAGTTTACACAAAAGACTGGATGTCAAAGATAGGTGGATCCATTATTTGACCTCTCCCAGTATTGTCGATCACAAAAAAGGAGAAAGTGGGTGCAGAAGCCCCTAGTGACAAGGGAGATTTTTAAAAACTGGATCCAGTCCCTGAGGAGCATCCGGAGGTTCAGGAGATGTCAGTTCCCTAAAGTCTACCTTAATAAAAATGCTAAAAGTCAATGCCACTAATGATTATCAGTTTAGAGGCACTTGTTGGAGAACAGGTTGAATCTGGAGACATCTTACCTGATTCACTACTTCAGAGAGTAGAAATATAATAGCTTCTTTCTACACCCCTCCTCCCATCTTGTGTAAATAAGGAAAAAGTGTTGAGGGAGATGATGAGTCAATAGTGCTGCCATTTTATTTATCCTAAAAACCACCGTTTGTTCGAGAAACTTGTCCTCTAGTTGGAGATATGATTAGAATTATAGAATATCAGAACTGGAAAGAAGGGGCCTTGGAGATTATCTAGCCTAACTCCCTCATTTTATGGACGAGGAAACAGAATTAGAGAGCTGAAGAGGCTTGTCCAAAGTTCAAGGAAAATCAAACTACTTTCTTCCTGAACTTTCCTTTCTCTGTCTGCCTTGCCCATTGTTATTAGGGAGCAGTCCCACTAAAATCCATTTTGTCAGTAGCAACAGTGTGGAGTTACACTCTAGATGGGGCAGATTTTTCAGTGCTGATTCTCCACAAGAACTATAGTGAGGTAGGCCATGGATGGGATGAAGAGGGAGGACTGGGTTATATACCAATGGATCTCAGAGAGAAGCCTGGTTTAAGGATCCAAAACACCAACCCAATTAAGTCATATTTCTTAGGCGTGGGTTGGATCTTGTGTGTCTGTTTTTTTAACCAGGTGAGGAACCTGAAACATGCAGTCAAATATGTCACCTATGGTTGGAGAGTGGCAAATCCTGGAACTAGGACTCAGGAGTCCTCTTTCCCAATTTCCCCTTTCCCCAAGCCACTGTTTTCTTTCCTATTTATAATTCTTCTTTTTCTGGATAAGGGCTGAAATCCAGTTACTTTTTTAGGGGATAGGGGATCATTTGAAGATAGGCCACAAGAACAAGAATTCTGTCTTATACACAGTTGCAGAAACTGGGAGGGTATCATCTGTTGTTTTGTCTTGAATATCATCCTCTGGAATTGTTTGGGATATTTCTTTGGTGAACAACCTCTATTCTTCCTTCCTTCTTTGGATTTAAAAAATAATAATCTTGCTTTTGATTCATCAAAAGGTCTCCCTTTTCTTTGCATCCTTTCTATACTGCCTTAGTAGGGCTAAATCCTGGTGGAATGGCAGTAAGGGAAAAGAGTGCCATTGTTCTTCCCCCTGGAAAGAGAACAAGAGGCTATCATAACCAAGAGATCCTTTAGTTCATAGGCCAGTTGCTCACTGTTCCCACCCTGCATCACATCTACAATAAAGAAGAGAAAATCTACACCCTGACTCAGGAAGGAAATTGGGAAAGATAGAAGAAATTGTCCAAAAATGGGATAGGATCTGGGTCTGTGATATGTTGATATAATGATTCCCTAGGTGAAGCAACTTCCTCTACCAGGACAAGTCCACAGCTTCTTGGGGACTTATAATTTTAGAGAGTTGCCAAGAACACATCAGATTAAATAACTTGCCCTCTGTCACATGATGGGTTTTGTGGCAGAAGCCAGCCTTGAAACCAGGTTTCCCTGACTTTGAGGCTAACTTTCTAATATGGGCCTTCAGTCTCAGAAAAAAAAGAGTAATAAAATAAGTGGATGATATTCAAGACAAAATCAAGGGCCTTGAGCTAAGGCTCAGTTTACCATTTTACTGGTCTTTCCCCCAGCTTGAGGTAATAATCTCACCCAGAACTGGAACCAGAGGTAAGCAAGATAAACATCCTCTTAGTGCCAACAGAGATTGAAGGTCACATCAAAAAATTCTCCTAGTGTAGATACCAGAAAATCATTTTCTACATGGTTCATAGCCATTTCTTTGGTCACTTCCCAGGTGTTAAAGTGAAAGCTGGAGGTTTCTCATGGACAATAAGGTAGGGAACAGATTTCAAACACAGGGTGGGCAATTTTCCAGCCTCTCTTAAGGAAATAAGTGCCTTAACCAGGGTTCTCTCCACCTCTCTTTTTTCTAACACTAGCCTCCCCAAAGGAAGAAAACATGGGCCTGTCCACTGGAAGATGATCAGACTTCTCTGCGCTCTCTCTGTCTTTTGTCCCAGTGATCACTCTTCACTGGGTCTCTTTTAGTCCTCTGTCTCTGCTGCTTTTTCCTCTCAATAGCTCTGCCTCTGGAGGCCAAGAACAAGTCTCAGGTGTGTCAGGCCCCCAGTAGGTACTGAGTGTGACCTCGAAGTTGGAAGGGGCCAGGGGAGGAAGATAAGAGTTCGAGGCTGAGTCTCCTCTGCCTCAATAAGTCGTAGCTTTTTCTCCCAGCAGAGGGTGGCCTTGCCCTTGGTGAATCGGGTGTTTTCTCCGTTTAGATGCTGGTTTGTTGGCCTTTGTTGTTCCAATCCACCGCTGTGTGGGAGAGGTTTCGTTGGCCCCCACTACCGGCACGATTGTATAGACCTCGTCTTGGAGCTGCAGAGAGGGGCGGGGGTGACGGCCTGAAATATTTGTCAACTGTGCTTGGTTTGCAGAGAAATCGATTGTAAACCAAGCAACCCAAAGAGGATGGAGAGCCTAATTATACAGACACAAGAATTTGAGCCACAGAGCCAACTAGACTTGCCCAGGCATCTCGGACTGGGAAGGGGGAGGGGCTTGCGTTCGTGTGCCGGATCGAGCACGTGTGTTGTGGGTCTGAGCTCGCTTGGGTCTGTATTTGGTGTGTGCATTGAGAATATTGGTCGCTAGTGTTTGGGTGGGGTCATTTGTCCATAATTATGTGTACATGGGGGGGGGAAGGGTTGATGATATGGTTTTTGTGCGTGTGACATGGCAGGGGGCACATCTATGCATTTGTATGTATGTGGATCAACTCAGCCTGGGTTCGAGGTCTGTGTGACCATTTGTGTGATTAGGGACAAATAAATCAATCCCTTCCTAGCTCTGGAAAATCAGGAAGGGGCTCTCGGCTGGCTGGTCCCTGCGGTCCTTTTTGTACGTCCGCTGGTACGCCCTAATGGTGCGTGTTTGTGTACCCACAAAACCACCCAGCTCTGGAGCCCCGCGGCCAGTTCCCACATCGCAGCTCGGCTCTCTTCGGGTCCTGCTTCGTCCCTGCAGCCAACCCCCGCCTCTTAGAGAAGGCAAGGAGAGAGGGGCATGGAGGCCCCCTACTAGCCTCTAGCCCCAGCCCCATTCTCTCAGCCTTCTAGACTCGAGTTTCCCCGCCCAGCCCCCTGGCCTATTCTCCCAGTCGAGCTCTAACCGGCCGCAATTAGCCAGAGCTGCCTTGCCCTGCGACAGAGAAGCGAGGATTATGACAAATTCATTTCTATTTTCCAGCCCACTAAGCCTCGAGTTGGTGCTCGGCGTTAGCATGAGAATGGGACGGGGCTCTGTGAACCCCCCCGACCCGCTGACCCTTCTCCCCCGAAATGAATAGCAGGACTCTCAGTCTCCCCAGCCTCTCCAACCAACCCCGGCGAGGCCAGGATTCCTAATCAGGGTAATTTAATATATCTTAAGCCCCCGGCGGCTTTATTTTCTCTCCTTTTGGAGTTTGTTTTAGGCATTCACGGCTCTCACCCCGTCATTAGAGCGCCTTATTTGACTGATGTAAGGAGCTGCTATGAGACTAGCAGGCCCATTGTATCCCCCACATAAGCCGGGCTTCCCCGTAATTAGAGTGGTATTCCCAGCTATTGAGGCCTTTCATGCAGGCAGAACAAAAACTCCCGGGAGATGAATATTCCTCAACTATCAGCTCCCAGCCTAGAGCAAATATCTGGGAGTTAGAGGGACCCCTCGGCCAAAACTGCTGCGGAATCACAAGAAAACAGAATTCTGACTGGTCAAGGGAATTTCTGCGGCACAAATAAGAACGGGGAGACCAGAGAGACAGATGGGTGTCTCTAAGCACCCACCTTCACAGAGTCACTCAGATTGAAGCCCAGAGTCTTTCCAAGCACATATACAAACTCAGACATTCACTGGTACTCTGGCAGAAGAAAGAGTGGCATTCGAGGTAGTCAAACACAAAGTTCCTTCCATCTACATGTTTAAACACATGCATTGCACAAAGCACTGGAAAAATAGACCCAGTGGGTTCCAAAATGAAAATCAACTCAGATCCAGGCTTCAAGGACCTTATGATCTAGCAGATGAATAAAATATAGAGCAGAAAGATGAAAGATTTGGTGCTAGAAGGAATCTTATCAGTCACCTGGTCCAAACCCCTTAATATAAAGAAACGGAGTCCCAGGAAAGTAAAATGCCAGTCTAAGGTCAAGCAGGCAGCTAGTGGCAGAACAGAGATTGGATTCCATGTCCTATGATTCTAAAATGCAACTAGAAGACTCAGTGGACAGACCATTGGACCTGGAGACAGGAAGATCTGAGTTCAAATGTGATCTCAGACACACGCAACTGGCTGTATAACCCTGGGAAAGTCACTTAACCCAGTTTGCCTCAGTTTCCTCATTTGTAAAATGAAACAGCAAGCCTCTCCATTATCTTTGCCAAGAAGACCCTATGGACAGTGTTGGGGTGACAGAGTCATGAAGAGCTAAAGAGCCAGACACAACTAAACAGCAACAATCTATGATTCCAAAACCATCACTCTCTCCAAGTACTCCCTACCTTACAAAATTTTTTTTCACAAAATAACTAAAATTTAAATTAGAAACTCAAGCTTTCAAGTCAATACATATATTTATTAAATATTAATATATTCTTTGCACTGAAAACACAAAGACAAAAACCAAAATGCTCCCTGTCTTCCGGGAGTATATATTCTACTTGGGAAGAGGGGAGGAGAAGATATAATATGAAAAGCTAAGTAAATACAATTCTTTTTCAAAATAATACAAAGAAAAATGATTGCATGTACAAGAGGACAGTGCTCTGAGGGAATTAATTGCTCACAATTAATCAGTATTAGATTCAGATAGAAGCATATGAATATGTGTTTTACCCTTCTCTGGTATACATAGGAGGTACAGACATGAAAATTTAGACTCAAAGTTCAGGTTTCTAGTAGCAGAAATAAAGATAGATAAATAAAGTAATTCTTTACTTAATTAAGATCACAGCTTTGCCTGAAGTTCCTCAGTTTTCCACTGGCCACAGAGGAGATACAGAATTATGCACATTTTGAGCAATCTCCTACTTAAGAACATTTCCAGAAACCTCTTGAAGATCCTTTTGGATACAGGTGTAGGCAGGTACCCAAATATCATGGCTAAAACATACAAGGCTAGCTGAATGAATACATCCACCCTTGCTCTTGCCTCTGATTGAACATGCCACTACATGCTTACTATTTCATGCATGAAGCTGCAACTACATAATCTCACAAAGGAACCCATAGTACTTCTGTCATCTATGTTGAGTCTCACACACACTCCAAGAATGCTGGAATAGATTGTCCCCTTTGAAGTTCAGAAAGGTGTAAGAAATATTGCTGATCCTGACTCCCAGTTCTAAAACAAGCAGAGCTAGGAACACATGCACTTTCTTGAACCCAGAGCATCCAGGTAAAGAATGACAATGAGTTCAAATTGAACTTTCCCTCCTATAACACAAGAAAGTTGCAGAATGGGGAATAAAGGAGGAGATTAGTATTGTTCTGTGTATCTTGAGACAATAGGATCAGAACCAATGGGTGGATATATAAAGAACTAGGAAGGATACTAGGACTAGGAATGACTTGAGTTCTAGTACCAAGTCTGCTCACTGATAAGCTGTGCTGCTAAATGGAATCATTTGACTTTTATAGACCCCACTTTGCTCATCTTTTAAAGAAAGACCAGCATGTGTCCTAAAGATCTTGTAAGGTTGTTGTGATGACCATGCAAAAAAAAAGATGAAAGATTTCTAAATGGAAATGTATTTTACAAATGGAAAGAGGTTGTTAACAATATAGGGAAGAATCTTAAAAATTACAGCTGTCAAACAATGGAATGGGTTGTCTTAGAGGGTAGTGAGATCCTTGTCATTGACAATGTTCAAGTAGAGGCTGGATGACTGTCTCTAAATATTTTTATAAAGGTGTTCTTGCATAGGATAGAAGGTTAGACTAAATTATTTCAGTTTTTTTCCACTTAGAATATTCTATGATTTGATGACTAGTGATTCTTTTTATTTTTTAACTAGTGATTCTTACAAAAGATTGAACCTCCATCTCAATCACAGTCCATTTTAAAATCATGTTGATAAATCTGCCCTTTAGTGGAAGTGGGAAAAGTCCCTTTATCAGTCAACCATAGACTCATGTAGTCCAATCCTTTATTTTTCAGATGAGGAAAGTGAGGCTGCAATAAATGAAGTAGCTTCCCATCAAATAACAGAGATGAGAGTTTAGCCTTTTATCCTCTGAATCCAAATCTAGCACCCTTTCCACTGTGCCACAAATACCCAGAAAAAGGATGAGACAAATGGTCATGGCAAATAATAGCCCATGAATTGCTAGTGTTCTTCATTTGTACTGACAAAAAATATCAAGAAATCTAGAAGAAAATCTTTGGCACACTGGGTAGAATCCCTTTAAAGGATTTACAGGAGCATGTAGGAAAGAGCCAAAGGGGATGAAAAGGCATATTTGGTTGCAACATGCAACAATTTAGGGAGAACTCACATTGAAGAATTACAGATATACTGAACATGGAAGTATCTTTTCTCTGCCAGATTCTCACATGAGCAAGGCACTGGCAAAATTATTTAACTACCTCCAGAGAGTATCGATTTGATGTCTTTGATCCTTTCTCTTTCTCACTTAAAAAGCCTACATGGCTCCTAGGGAATTTTTAAACCCCTTATCTCCTGTCCTATTATCAGTTGTAAGTCAGAAGAATGACAGGAACTAGGCAATTGGATGAAGTAACTTTCTCAGAATCATAAACTCAGAAGTGTCTGAGGTCACATTTGAACTCAGGCCCTTCTTCTGACTCTAGATCTGGCACTCTACCCCCTGTTCTGCTACCTAGCTCCCTCTCCCTAGGAAATTTCTTGATAAGGTTCTCCAAGACTTCAAAGTTTCTTATGCATTCTGATTTTCCACCTTTTGTCCAACATTTTTTTCATATGGAAAAGTTATGGGGAGAGAAGACTTTCAACCTAGAAGCTGGGCAATCCTGTCTTCTCACTGACTTGGGTCAAGCTCCCTCTTTTGAACAAATTGAAAGGAAGAAATTGATCTCTCACAGATTAACCATTTAGTTCCTGGGAGGAGAGGTGAAGTAGTTGGAGATGAAAAGAAATCCCTGTGTCTTTCTGAGGTTATATGATCTGATTGCTATATTGAACATGTTGCCACCAGGGGGAGCAAGAGACAGCTTAGTAATACAGCTAGGATGCCGGTGGGCTAGGTGGAAGCTGGAGAGCCAGTGTAAGATTCCCCCTCTCAGCCCCCCAAACCTGAACCTTAGAAAACTAAGGGAAACATTAAAGTTTAGAATGTGCTCTACTAGCTTAATTGAAAGCCTGGCACCCTAAAGTGGAAACAATATCTTCTGTCCTGTGAAATGTGCCATGTCCTTATTCACAAGATGTTCTGTGAGTTTCCTAGTTTGGTTACACTTTGTGCAGGATGGAGAAGGTGACATAATTGGGGACATTTAGAAAGGGAGTAACCTATGAAATAATTAAGAGCACAGGAGAAATGGAGAATTCTTAATTATGATTTACTTTGTTTTGTGTTGACTAATTATGTTTATAATGTAGAACCAAAAGGGAGATTTGGGGAAGAAATTTTAAGTGTTGCCCATTCATCTAGGGAGATACATATAAGCACACATTTCATAGTCATTTTCTAATTTATAATTTACCCACTCTTTCCTCCAGTGCCCCATTGTGTGGTGGAGGTAAGCTCAGATTCAGGAAGACACAAATTATAGTAGGTATGTTCAAACTGGAAGGGATTTGAGTGTCTGAGGGTCAAACCCAGAAGACTTGTCATCACAGAAAGAGTTTTTTTCCTGTCACCAAAACTCATGATATTCCTTAATATGTTTTACTTTGCATTATAGACTCTTGAGTGCATTAATATAATTCGTCCATAAAAATAGAACATGAAGGATATACTACACTATCTTAGTGCAGATGCCAAGACCATTGGACATTTGTATGAACGTCCTGTCTGCCCATGTTAGGGAGGGGGGAATCTGTCCCCCGATTCCAAACCTTAGTAATTGACAGCAGAATTATTTCTTGTGACTCTATTCTCAGGTTTGTAACTATAGAGACCAACTAGCTCTGGATAGAGTTTCAGCAGCTGAGAGAGAAGAGGAGCTAATTTGAGAGTATTGGGTTTTAAAATAGATTTTATTTTAAATACCAAAGCTACAAACAACTCATCTTTAGACTAATTAAAAAACAGCACCATGTTTCCCTTTAAAAATACCAGAATCAGAAGAATATTAAAAAGGAATTTAAAGTCTTTTTTCTCTGTGTCCATCCCAGCTGCTTTTGAAGGGAAAGTAGGGATGAGTGGAGAGAATAGGAAGGGCAAAAAGAAGAGGGAAGTCAGAAGAGAAGAAGGAAGAAATAATTTTGGATAATCTGCTGATTTTAAAAGAGTTCTTGATTTCAGAGGGCAGTAAACTTGGATGGGGGGAAATGCATCTTTATTTTCATCAACCTTTGGGGTTTTTTGGTAATCTTTTTTATTTTACTTTATGCATTTAAATATATTATTCTGAGAAGAATAATAGGCTACACCAGAGTGCTCCCAGAAGTTAAACACACAAAAAAATGGTTAAGAAATTTTGGAGAATTGTTGGGAGTGGTGGTGAAAGGTACTGAGAAACAATGACTCCCCTGGATCACAACATGCCTCCAAAATGGATATTCAGAAATAAGAATGCAAACTACCATGGTTGAATTACCTGACCTTTCTGGGCCCCCATTTCTTAATCTATTTGTTGAGGAAGTTGGACTAGAAGATCTATCTAAAATTCCTTTGATCTTTGCTTTTATGATATTTTAAAGATCCTTTACCTATCAGAGAAGAAAGTCATTGAGAATAGAGAAAAAGCAGTTCATTAAAGGGAAGGAACATGAGAAGCACAAGAGAACACATTTTCCAGAGAGAAGGATGCTCAGGGCAGGGTAGGGCTGGTTCAGAAATTTTCAATTTTAGTTGTGGCTACAGTTAGCCCTTGAGTTCATTATCCCCGCCTTTTAGGACTTCAAACTAGAGTCATCTCCAACCCTACATCGGCCTCTTTCCCATCCCATCCCGCTCATGTGCTAGCTAAGGCAGTGCAGATTCTGGGAAAGCTCAACACATTGTGGGACCCTACTGCAGGGTCAAGAGACAAGAAGCGATGCTATAGCCTCATCTACTGAAACATACAGATTACAACCTTGAAATGCTGCTCCAGGTCTGAGAACTGAGTAAGCAAAGTTTCAAAATTCTGGAAATATATCTTCTAAGTATCTTCTTGCACTCCGTCTCGTTGCAGACCCTGACCTGCAGAAGTATTTCTAGTTTCTTAATTGTCTTTTAAGTGGGGAGCATCTTTGGAATCACATACTCTTGAAGATTTAATAGGCAGAGTCTTTCGTTCTGGATGATTTCTGGGTTCCTGTTCTTGCCGCTAGCCAGAGTATATGTAATCTCTTCTCCCTCTTTGAGCTTCAGGTTTCTCATCTGTAAAACAAGGAAGCTGAACTTTAGAAATCAATACCTCTCTCAGCATGGTAATGTAAGCACGCTATAGGGCTCTGTGTTCTGAAGAAGGCTCAGACCCTAGCCTCACATCCCATTGCCTTCAACTTTCACAGAGAATTTATTAAGCAACATGTAGATGCTCAGCCCTGTGCAAGGGGACAGGGTGGGGAAGAAGAAAGAAAAAGGGGCACGAGATACATGTCTAATTCTTCTGAGGTCTTTCTGCCAATGGAATTCACAATTCCCTCCCTTCCTTTCTTTTCCTGGCTAAGCAGGAGTGGGAAAGTAGGTTGAGTAGTGGATAGGAGGCTCCTCAAAGACCTGAAGACTTAGGGTTAAGCCCTACTTCATGCATGTACTGGCTGTGCGACCTTGGGTACTTTAATTTCTCTGTGCTTTAGGAAACCCACTAAGATAGTAAATTACCAATTAGTTGAGGGACTTTTGATCAATAGATATTTATTAAACACCTACTCTGTGCCAGGCATCCAGTATAAAAATACACTGAATGAAACAGTCCATACTCGAAAGCTCACATTCTAATCTGGGATTTACACGTATATGTATATATGTATACATGTGTATGTACATTCACACACTTGTATCCCAAATATAAACATATATGTATACAAACATATGCAAACACACACATACGCGTGTGTAAGCAGAATAAAGAGAATTAATACAAAATAGTTTAAGGGAGCTAGTACGTGCTATTGGTGGGGCATCAGGAAAAGCTTCAGGTAGAAGATTTAGCTGCAACTTGCTGGAAGATCCAATGAGAATGAGGTAAGTAGGGAGTGCATTGAAGGCAAGGAAGAGTGCAAGGGTAAAAACCTGGAGAATGAAGATATAGTCTTCTGTAAATAACAGAGAGACCAGTTGAACTGGATCAGAAAGTGGGGGAAGGTGAGTGATGTTCAGAGAGGCTGTGGAATGAAGGTGGGGTAAGATGTGAAGGGATTTAAAAACTAATCAGAGGAGTTTTTATTTTATCTAGAGGCAATGAAAATATAACAGAAGTATATTAATTAGGGGAATGATATAGTTAGGTCTTCGATTAAGAAACCAGTGGTAGCAGTGTGGAGGATGGGCTGAAGGGGTGGGGGACAGATTTGAGACAGGAAAACCAATTAGGAGGCCATTGCAATAACTCAGGAGAATTCTTCTAGAACTTCATTTTCCAGAAATTTCCTATACAAGTGAAAAGAGACCCAATCCCTATTTCTATTTTCCTCCCTTAGGGTTTTCCCCAATTGCCTCCAACCCTTTTTTCAGTAACACCAAGCAAAAAAGTAGCGAATTTGGCCAGAGGTACCCAAGTATACACAAGACTGAATAATTATGCAGGAATTGTCCCAACCAGAGGATTCTTTCCCCTTTCGCTTGGCTCTTCCTTTAAGATTCTGTGTCCTGACAGTCATTGTGAATAGAATTGAGAAGAAAAAACCTGCAACCTGCTCAGATCAGAACCTGCAGCAAAGTTCGATTTGCACTAAAGAAGGTTAGACTATAAAATACAATTCCGTTTAAAGCCACATTGAGATCATAAGGCAAGTTCCAATCATAAGGCAAGATCGACCTAGAATAAATGTAGACTCCAGACATTCAGCATTTCCTTAGCTTTCTGAGAATCGCGGAAACTCCCATTTCTACTCGACCTCCAGCGGGAAGACGATCTACGCAGCCGTCAGTATGCGGGGGTAATCGGCAGAAAACCTTGCTTTTGAATTATAGAAGTTTCTGAGTCAGAAGCGGAACCTGGGTGTCCCTTTCCTCTCCCGTTTGGTTTGCTTAACTCCCAGCAATCTCTTGCATAATAGACCACAATGCATTACACCTGCCAGTGGAAGGAGAGGCACTAGCTTCCCGGACTCTGCGAGCCAACTGTCATTGAGTGGAATAGAACTGTGGGACGCAAGTTCAAGAAGTCCACCCCACCAAGCTCTGGAGTAGATGTTTTCAGAGCAACTAGTAGGCTTGATATTTCCTGAGTCACATCATCTCTTTCAGGTAGCGTTAGGTGTAACCATTCCTCTCAAATCATTACAAGAAGGAATGAACTCTAGCATTCTTTAGATCTAATGCCAGAGTTGGACAGTGGTCATGGGAAATGGAGTGATAAGACGACTTTTGATGTAGTTCTAGATTATTTTTTATTATTCCTAAAGACAATAAAACATCATTTGATGTGTCATACCCAGGAACTTCGCTTCAGCTTGTAATTATCCAGACAGTAACAGTGTCTAGGACCCTGTTTCTATGCCCTTTCGCCTAGCCCAGCTAACATAAGGTCCCAGTGTCTTAGGGCCCAAGTTATTTCTCCAGCCCTGCAAAATAGACTGAGCTCCTACTGAAGAGGATGCAACTAGTACAAAATGGCTCTCTTCCCTTCCGGACTAATGAGGCCTAAGGAACAAGAAGCCAATTGAATTAAGAAACCCAGAAAGTCTCTAGAAACATGTGGACATAACCAAAAGACAGCAGAACCCAGAAGGCCACTATGTGATTGCCAGGAGAATCCCTCGATTTTTCCCCTGTGAGGGGACAGGAAGGGAAGAGGAACAAGAGAGGAGAGAATAGAATGGGAAAAGGCAGGAGACTGGAGTTGGCCGAGTTTCATGGACTAGCTGCGGTAAGATGCCTGGGCTCTCCGACCCGAAGCACTCAGCCTCTTGAAAAAGCCAATTACATTATTTTCTTCTGCTGCATTTGGGTATTCACCACCAAAATAAAGTGGAAACTTCAAGCAAAGTCTGCTTTATTCCAAAAATTACTTCGATAATGGAAAAGAATGAGTTTTGCTTTTATTCTTGCCAGAATTATTCCAAGTTGTCTCCAGAAACTAGTCTCTCCCCTCTGCGATAACGCCTCATTTCATGCCCGATTTTACTGAGCTAGGTTTGTGGGTTCTTGTCTCCCAACCTTTACTTGCTGTAGCCTACTTTTTAACACAGGTACATCGATTTCGGCACAAGGATTCTGTTTCAGCTCAGAGCAGGCGTGGATGCGTTTGACTCAGAGGAGGTATCTTCTCTTTTCGCAAAACTCTTAGGTGCTCGGGAAGAAGGAGAGGAGGACTAACTAGCCACTCCACCCTTAGGATTGCCCTCCTCCCCAATCCAGTATCTGGAAGTAAGCGGGTCTCGGTGGGGCAAAATTGTGCTTCCCTCAAGAGCTTCCTTTCTACTTTCATAAATCCTCAGGTTCTGTAGGACTGTATCCCACCTTTGACTTTCAGACCAGAGACCTTGCCTTTGTTTGCTGCTTGTTTTCCTCTCCAGTACGCCCTATTGTGAAAAAAAAAGTTCTATAGAACCATGTCACTGTCTTTCACCGCAATAAGTTTCCCCTGGCTCTTTTTTGCCTCAGAGTACCAATCTCGGGATTCTGGTCAGGGAGGCTAACACTACTGGGTCAGTGGTTCCTGACTTTCGGTTGTGTCTCTGGGTCTTTGACTTCCATTTATCCTGTAACCTGCAAGAGAGAAGATCGCCTTGAAAAAAGGAATCACTTTAATTTCTCTCCCCTTTCCTTTCTCTTTCCTTCCCCAGCTTCATTATTCAAAGGAACTTTATCGATCTTTCCTTTGTCCGTCATTTCTTCTCCTGAGGGACCCAGTGGGTATGGAACACGATAGAGTTTGTCTCCTGGAATTGAGGACGAGGCACTAGTAACCTCCAAGTCGACAG
Organism: Monodelphis domestica; assembly: GCF_027887165.1. Lineage (NCBI taxonomy): Eukaryota > Metazoa > Chordata > Mammalia > Didelphimorphia > Didelphidae > Monodelphis > Monodelphis domestica. Next base: position 127,142,769 of record NC_077227.1, on the reverse strand, counting down.
ATATTTATTGCTGCCTACTGCCTGCCAGGCACTGTGCTAATCTATGGGGATAAAGAGAAAGGCAAAAACAGTCCCTGCCCTTAAGGAGCTCACAATCTACTGAGGGAGACAGCAGACAAACAATTATGAACAGACGAGAAACGAGACGAATTGGAGATAGTCTGAGCGGGAAAGCACAACATTATGGAGTCAAAAAGTTTTTACTGACGGTTAGAAGATAAAGGTAATTTCCGTCTAAATGTAAGCACTCAGAGATTAAACGATTTGCCTTAAGTTGTACAAAATTTCAGTGTTGGGATCAGTCTCCAACCCCCCCACCCCCATTCATTCTCTTCTCTCCTTTTGATCAGCAATTTTCTTTTGCCCCTCTTTGTATCGGTGGAGCTTAGCATAGTGCCTGGCACATAGAAGACGCTTAATATATGCTTATCAATTGACTCACTGACCATTGGGGAGTTTAAGAATTTATTGAAAAATCGTTCTTTCTTTATCTCTCTGTTAGACTATTTTAGGGTCTAAGCTCTTCAGCCTGGAGGGAGAGTGGGGCTCTGGAAAAAGAAAGTTAATCCCCTTGCTCTTCCCAGAAAGGAAAGGCCTGAAAGTATGCTTAGAAGTGGAGAGAAAAGACAGGAAAGACGAATTGGAGAAAAAGCAGGGAGAAGAAAGAATCTTAAAAGCCATTCTACCATACCATCCCTTTCAGGGAGGGACTTAGAACCTAAGGAGATGGAAAAGAGTCAAAGTTAGTGACCAGGAAGGGATGTGGACCAGTCTATTTATAGCGACATACCTGGGTTTTAATTCAACCCGGGAGTCAAGCAGAATTAATATATCCTAGTTGTGAAAAATCCTTTATTCAAGAGTCCAATTTCTCCTTTCCTGCTGCAGTGAAACTGGTTTGGGGATGGGAAATTGGTTTGTGGATCGTTCAGAGAAAGAAGCAAAGAGGAGAGAGAAATACCATTGCTTCCTCTCTCCTTTCTCCCCCCTCTCTTTGTGCCCATTTCCAAAAATGTAGCTTAGAAACCAGTCCTGCTTCCATCATATTACCTCCCAATGCAATGCAAAACATGAAGTCCTTTCCTTCTGAGATTCCTAGGATCTCACACATCACCCCCACTTTGACCAGGCTTAGGGAAAAGGAATCCCTGCTCAGTCGAATTTCTCTGTATCAAATGTTATTGGGAGAGTTAGTGAAAGACAGAATGCTGCCTGGTGTAGTGGTGTCTCAATGGAATTGAGAGTCCAGAGTCTGTAGATATTTGGTGGTGGTGGTGGTGGGGTAGTGGGGTCTGAATAAACCAAATTGGAGGCAGAATGTGGCAAATAGTTGCTCGTTTCTCCATTTCTACTTTACCAGAGTAGGCTTATTCTAGGGCACATTAACTCAGAGCCCAGGATTAAGCTTAGTCTCATAAATAGGAAAACAAACTTTTAAAATACCCTTTCCAGAAAGAACTTCACCACAAATATGAGGTTTTTAAAAAATTATTAAAACCTGGAATATAATGTACATATCCATAGGAAATATTAAGAAAAGGTTATTGTCTCACCCTCAGGAACACTATGCGATTGATTACTTCCTAGGCAGAAAACCCAGAAGATTCCTTTTGCTTTGAAATCTAAGTCACAGTATTTGGAAGTTGGAAGAAACCTTTTAGACCAGAGGTTTCTGTTAAGGTCCTTAACACCCCCCAAGAGTGAATAGATTGAACAGAGGGTTTGTGAACTGTGTGTATGGTGGAATTACATCTTTCTGTTCACGGATTTTAAATTTTCTTTGTAATCCTATATGTTTTACACATTTTGAAAAGTTATTCTCAATAGGCTTGCTTCACTGGTTTGCCAAAGGGGTCCATGATGTAAAAAGATTTAAAACCCTTGCTCTATAAGCAATCTTCCGAATCCAAACCGCTGGTTTTATTTATGTCGCCTAGAAAAGTGACTTTTTCAAGGCCAAACAGATATTAAGAATACAAGGTCTTTCCGACTCCACTTCTATTTGTTGCCTTCTTTCTACCTCTTATATTCTTGAGGAAAGAAAACAAGCACAGTTGCACTCCAGCTAAAGTTACAGAGACGGAGGCGCTGTCCAAAGCCACGGTGCTGAAACTCATTGAACTACCAGAATTCCCAGCATTTAAGAGGCCACGTTCAAATCTGTTATCGCAGAATCATTGATTCAGAGGTGAAAGGCTCCTCATGCCAAGTTTCTCGAAAGACTCCTCGGATTTCAGGTCATCTCTTCGTTGGGAAATAATGCTGCTCAAGGAGCTGAAAATTGTGGTGTCAAGAAGTAAAGTAGTTAGGATCAGAGGTTATAATACGGTTGTCTCTCTTCTAGGCGAGCCAGCCCTAACACGTTTAGCATTTAATCTTTCCCAGGAGAAAGGTTTATGAAATTGATTAGATAAAGAAAAATATTCTTTGTAGGGTAGGGTTTGTAAGGATGGAAAGAGAAAGATGCTTTCTAGGGGATGCATTGCTAGGATATCTAAAATTCACAGTAAAGGACCCAGCCTAAAAAGTATTGTCACTGACCCTTCCACCCAGATCTACTAAATCGGGGTTAAAATCCAGCTGAAATAATGTTAAGATGCTTGGCAGTCCTTGAGGTTCTCTCTGGTTGCGAACTCTGAAAATATCCTTGTGAACATGACTAGAGTTTTTATTCTTCTTCTCACAACTTCCCCGTAAACCAGGGTTAAGGACTTTGTGGGAAAACCCAAAACAACATTTTCAGGCAGGCAGTACTGATGATGTTTTTTTTTCCTTATTCTGGTATAAGGGTAAGACCAGTGGCCAATCTGGGAAGACTCTCACACACGTACACTGCTGCAATGTACAAACTTATCCCAGAAATGTAAGTGGATGCAGATATCAACCGAAGAAAACCCAACTTTGTATAGAAGAAAGTTAATTGTTTCTCAGCATGGAGACGAAACTCTCTGGACCCTTGTCAACTTAAATATAAAATCTATCTCAGACTTTTCCTGAACCTTTCCCTCTCCCCTTCTTACAGAGTAGCAGACGAAAGAAGAGGGTCAATTCTGGGAAGCCAAAAAAATTGCCTTTTATTATTTGATGTTGGGAAAGAGAGGAAATCCACAGACCTCAGAGGTTTCTACCTATTTCTACCTAGCCAACAGTAAATACTAGTGAAGCAATGAAGAGGAATCTCCATTTCCAGTAAAATTGGTCCCTCCTATTCTGGAAAGCCTAGTGCCTACCCCACCTCCTTCTTTCCCTTCCCTGCTGGGCTTCACAGATTTCTCAGTCCTGCAGTGAGGGGAGAGTCAGGCAGCCTAGCCATACAACAATCTGGAGTGGAGCCAACATTTATTTGTCCAACAGCTCATACTGCGGCCCCTTGAGTCTCGGGTTTGTCTTTGTAGTCTGCTCAACTCATCTAACGTGTGAAAAGCACCCGAGCCTAACAGTCCACCAAGGTTAAACTCTCCTGAATAATTGGGGAGTGAGGGTGAAGAGAATGGAGGGCGGAGGCGGGTAGGGGGAGATTAATTCATTTCCAAGTCATTTGGATTCAGCGCAATTTTTACTTCCTCCAGAGTAGACCTAGTTTAAGCCTTCTCTTCCCACGGCCTTTCCTAGATCATCCTGAAGCTTTCACACCCGCCTAGTACCGCACAGGGAGCCAGCTACAGGAGCATTCTGGGTAGTGACATGTGAATGAGAGACGCCCGTCAGCTGGCAAATGAGAAATTGCTCCACCGACTTCCGCTGCGTGTGGAATCCTGGCGGCAGTCACGGGAAACTCCCCCCTCCCCCACCCCAGCCCCGTCCCGCCCCGCCCCCGGGCTGAGGAGTCGCGACGCTCCTTTTGTGCTGATAGGGTTGCGGGGGAGGGGTCCTGAGAAGTGGGAGCTACTTGGGAAAGATTTGTTAGGCAGGGGTCTGGTATCTTCCGAGCTCTTTCCTTCAGCGGTTTTCTACTTTGCACCTAGATGCCAAGACCTAGGTTTCAAAGAGAAGTATCTCCAGGACTCTTCTTTGGGGTATGGAGACCCCAGAGGCAACTAAAGCTGTCCACTCTAACACCGCCATAACCAAAATCCATCACTTACCACCACCATTCCAATTCTCCCTCCCACCCCACCCCCCAAAATTCACTCCATTTTTATATTTGTGGCGGCAGTTTAAAAGAGGTTCCAAGGTTTATCTTGAAAGAATGGATTCATTCTAAACACTGGGAACTAAGTGATTAGTTTAGAAAAGTAATTCTACACCGAATTATCATTATTTGAATCATTTTCAATATAACACTCATTTCCCCCGTGACTGGCCATCCGGTATTGTCCAGAACATTACGGAGACCCCAGAATAAGAGAGTCGTATCCTTCCCCTCTCACCTCCTCCCCCCCCCACCCCGTCCCTTGGAAAGAAAAGAAAACCATTTCCCAAACCAGTGGAATCTGGGAGGGGAGTGACTGTCCTCAGTTGAAGCAAGGATTTCAGTTCATTGATGGGATTAAAGTCAACAGCCTCAATCCTAGTCTCCCTATTCCAGGTCAATGATCTGACTTCTTTCCTGTGACCCTTGAAAAAGGAAACCTTTCTTACTACCACTATCAGATCTACCAACAGAGAAGGGACTTTTCCCCCTTAGCTCTACCAAGGTTATGAAATCTGCCAGTTTCCAGCAACACTCTTTCTTCCCCATGGACACATGACCCATCAATTTAGGTTTTTGTAATTACTTTACTATTGGTTTTGAGGCAAGAATAGAGTGTACACAGAAACAGGGAGTCAAAAAAGAACCTTAGACATGATCTAATTCAATTTCCTTTTCATATAGGCTCAGATAGATGAAATCATTTGTCTGAAGTTGTCTCAGATTCTGGACTCAGAACTGGAAAAAACCCAAACCCTAATATGTGCCTACTATGTTCTAGGTAAGTGCTAATGCTTAACGTACTGTTTTCTCTCTCTTCACTTAAAAATATTGCTTCCCTACTAAAAGCACCAAAGTATATTTCTCCTTAATAACACTAAAATCACAGGAATACAAATAGGAGTGCTTCTCAGAGAACATTCTAGGCCTACCAATATGCTTCCCATCCTAACTTAGTTTATCCCACAACTATGTTTGGACACACTTTTCTTCATTTCTAATTCATAGCCAGGATAATTCCAATTTATCTCATTCTAATTTCTAGAGATAAATTGTATCATTTTGGCCAAAAATTTCCTCATTGGTTATAGACTATACTTGCTCAACAATCATTTCCTTTGCCATCTCATGGTCCCCTTCCTTTGTCACTTCTAACTCCTAAAAGAGAAAAGAATATTTTTTCTTGGACTCTCAAGTTTATACCACTTGTTCAAAGCCATTTACTATACTACTGCTAGAGTTCTCTCATTCCTGATTTCCAGAAACACTCTCCTCTTAACAATTTTCTCTATAGTCTAAACATAAACTCTTCATTCATGCTGGTGTATTTTAGAAAGCTGATTTTGAATAAGCTATTTTAAATAGGTGCCCTAGCCAGTTCTAAAAGTTTATTCTAATTTCTAGGTCAAGTTCACTTATTATACTAATCTCAGTATCCTCAGTATCCTAGTGAAAAGATTGTTTTAAGGAGTCAAAAGGTCTGCATTTGAATTGAAAGCTAACAAATGTGTGGTACTGAGAAGCTACTAAACTATTCCTTGCTTCAATTTACTTATCTGCAAAATGGGAATAATAACATAGTATCACTTCTCTCTCTGGGTTGTAAGGAAATAGACATGGTATAAATGTAAGTGCTTATAATTAATTGTTGTGATCTACAGGGCACTAGAAGATTGTGAAAGACATAATTAATCTGCAATATATTACCAATAATGATTTGAATACAAAAAGTGATGCAAAACATCTTAGTATTTTTTGGACTGCAGACTGTTCCCTGATTTCTCACTCCCACTCCCTCGGTCTTTTTTTTTTTTCCACACAAGCTGTTTCTGCCTGCATGTATTTTGCTTTCACTTCTGAACTACCTTCCTTGCTTTCTTCTGTGTATTTTTAAAAAGGTTTCATTGATGTCCATTTCTTTCTGTTTATGTACATCACTTTCACTATCCACAAACTCCTTCTTGTCATTCATTGTTAACAGATCTATTGAAAGGTTTTCAGTATGTTGGGTGTAGCCCCAAAGGAGGATTTGTGGAAAAACCCAGCTAGAGTTACACAGAATGGGAAAGTATGTTTAGGTTTTAATATGCACCATTGGAGAGAGTACTCACACTAAAGTGATCACAAATCCATCCATTTAAGTATTAAAATGGTATAGAAATAATTAGGATTTAATTATTATAAACATAAATTTATTAGGATTTAATTCCCAATAACTAGGAATTAAAATAATAATGGGAATAATTGCTTAACCAAGATGATAATTTATCAGATGAAATCAAGTGTATAAAATATTTTAAAAACTTTCTCTTTTTTTATTGTCCTATCAAGAAGACTTGTCCTATTTGTCCTAGGACAATCCCTATTGTCCTATCCCTTCTTCATGTTCCCAAAATGGAGAACTTTTTTCCTTTCAGTCTTATCCCATTCCTTTCTTTTCCTTGTGAGAAATTTTGTTCCAAAGTGGTGTTATCTCACTATTGGACTAAAACCTTTAATAATAATTTAAACCATAGGAAGTGTGAAGTCCACTTCTCTGACACACAATGAGATTAGCCTGGTATTTCCAAGTTCCTCCTAGCATTTGGGACTTCTTGTCCAGGATCCATACCAACTCCTTCCCTTTTAGCCCTTTTACACATTTGACTCCAAGTGGTGGATTTGTCATTTTAGTGATTTCAATACTCCTGCCACCAATGGAGATTACCATCCTTTCATGCCTTCTCATGATGGGAAATTCTGTCCTGTATTTCTCTAAATTGTCCATAGAGGAACTATCCAATTAAGTGATGGTCTTTTTATTAATTTACTATATTAGGGATTCTAATATAGCATTTGTACTGTCTATTTGTTTTCTCTAATAGGAAAGATCTATTACATGAATAGCTCATAAACTATGTAGGTCATGAATAGTGTTGATATCTTTATCTTTTCAAAATTATTTCTCCCCAAACCACCCCTCTGCAGATCTTCCAATAAGGAAGTAATAAACTTTTAGGGAAACCACTATCTTACAAATCACAAGGATTTGCAATCTTGGTGTCATCCTTGACTTTTCACTTATTCACTCCATGAGCCCAATCAAGTGCCATTTCTAGCATTTTTTCCCTCTATGGCATCTTTTATATACATCATTGCTTATTTGTTTTTATTTTGACATACATACACACATCCTAGTTCAGGCTATTGTTGCCTTCTTGCCTGGGCTACAATAATAGCTTCCCAATTAGACTCCCAGCCTCAATTTGCAATCCATTCTCCACACAACTGCCAAAAATTATATTCTTCAAGCATAGACCATAGAATCATAGAATCTGAGAGCTGGAATCTAAGCAGCTATCTAGTCTGATCCATATATGAAGGAATACTCAAACTTAATGGTAAGATTTCCAAGGAAGAGGAATCCATCACTTCTTGAGGAAGGCCATTCCACCAAAACCTATCTTTTTGTCACTTCCACATATTATTCCTGATTCTGTCTTCTGAGTCCAAGAAGAGATACTAGTCAGTGTTGGAAAGATGGCTATTATGTCCCTCTGAGTCTTCTTTTCTTCAAGGTAGACATGTTCAGTTTCTTCAACCAATTCTTATATGTCATAAAATTAAGGCTCCTCATTCTAATTTGTCATAAATCCAAGGCTCCTCATCTTCCTAGTTGGCCAGTAACCATATTATACTCCAACACACACACACACACACACACACACACACAGACACACACACAGACACACACACACACACAGACACACACACACACACACACACACACACACACGCAAACATGTACACATGCACACAGAAACTCCCAATGACTCATGATTTATTACCTCTAGGATCAGGAAGCCTTTTCTGCCCATTACTCCAACTGCTAATGCCTTCTTCCTAAAATTATTCTCCATCTATTCTGCAGGCATCTCATATGCATCTATTCATGCATATGTTGCTTTTCCCTTTGAAATGTAAGTTCCTTGAGGACAGGAATGTTTTTTTTTCTCCCTCTGTGTACTCAGAGACTACATAGTGCATAGTAATTTAGTAATAAATGGTTGCTGATTATTTGATAATATCTTTTATGTCACTTCTCATTGTTGGTAACATACCCCAGCTTGTTTACCCCACTATTAAGTTTTCTATTTTTGTCCTTTGAGTTATGATTCTTCTGAAAATGTGGCATCCCATAATTTATATGAATATAGTACCATGAGAGAATTTTAATGTTAAACAAATGAGCTTTTACAGCAATGAGCAGTTTATGCTGTGAACAGTGAGTACTCATTAAAAGTACTATAAAGTTTCCCAGAGGTAACTAGCTCAGTCTCCCATTGTTCAATTCTGAGTCCAAAGCACTATCTATTTTTTTTTAATTTGTCCAAGAGCACATGTTGATGACAAAACTTCAAGAAGTTCCCTATTTTCACAATCTCATACATATGAATTTTTCTTCCACTTTGTTTTTCTAACATAGATGGTTATAGTGATCTCTGTGCAATAGATTTCACTAGGGTCTTTATGTGTTCTGTGGCTTAATGCAATTGGTAAAATACTACCAAAAAAAAGGGGGGGGGATCATTTGGATAAAGATCCTTACTATCAATAGGATAGCCTTATTTAGACTTTTTTCCAAAACATGTTTTGTGATGCTGGGTATTATCTGTTGTGAATTTATGCTTCCCCATTTTATTTAGCAGATTGTTGCACAAAGTTGCCTCTGTGGTCATGTCTATTGTAGAGGTTACACATATGATTTTGATGTATTTTAGATATCAGTGACACCTTGACTGAGGAGGTCCTTCAAGGCTGCATTTTACTTTAATGAATCAGATTTTTGAAAATTAAGCAACAAAAATGATGTGATCTTGTCTTTTTTATACCTCTGAGATTATCTCATATATATGTATCTCATATATATATATGTATCTCATATACACACATCTCATAGAGATATAGTTTATTGCAGAAAATCATCTGCAAAAGTCTGTTAATTTCCTGCTCAGGTTTTCAAGAATTAGATATCTTTGATGTATGAAGATATTAAAAAATAAATGTAATCTTTTGTTTTTACACCATCAACATATCTCAGGGTATTCTTCTCCTCTCTCCTTCCCAGAAAGTAATCCTTAATAACAAAGAATTAAAAGGAGGGAACATTTCTACAAAACTAACATGCATAAATAAAACCTGACATTACATGCAGCATTTCACATCCATAGTCCTCCATTTCTGCAAATAAGTTAGGACCATGGTATCTTCTCATATCTCTTTGGTTCCAAGCTTAGTCATTAGAATTTCATAGTATTTTTTTTTAAATGGATGTCTCTGAAGTTTAAAATTTTATTTTAAACTATTTTTCCATGGTTACATGATTCATGTTCTCTCCCTCCCCTCTTCCCTCCCCCATCCTGGAGCTGACAAGCAATTCCACTGGGTTATACATGTATTATCACTTGATACCTATTTCCATATTATTCATCTTTTTCATAGAGTAATCTTTTAAAACCAAACCCACAAATCACATAGCCATATAAACAAGTGATAAATCATGTGTTTTCCTTCTGTGTTTCTACTCACATAGTTCTCTCTATTGATGTAGATAGTATTCTTTCTCATAAGTCCCTTGGGATGTCCTGGGTCATTGCATTACTACTAGTAGCAAAGTCAATTACATTTGATCATTCCACAATATTTCAGTTTCTGTGTATAATGTTCCCCTGGTTCTGCTCATTTCACTCTGCATCAGTTCATGGAGGTCTTTTCAGTTCATATAGAAATCAAATAGTTCATCATTCCTTATAGCCTAATAGTATTCCATCACCAGCATATACCACAATTTGTTCAGCCATCCCCAATAGAGGGACAACCTCTAATTTTCCAATTTTTTGCCATCACAGAGCATGGCTATGAATATTTTTGTACAACCATTTTTTTCCTTTTAAACATTATTTTATTTGGTCATTTTCAAACATTATTCATTAGAAACAAAGATCATTTTCTTTTTCTTCCCCCCCCCCCCAATGGCGATGCTTGCTTCTTCTGGGTATCACATGTGTCCTTGGTCTGAACTCTTTTCTATGTTGTTGGTATTTTCATTAAGGTGTTCATTTAGAGTCTTTCCTCAAGCATATCCCCTCCACCCCTGTAGTCAAGCTGTTGCCTTTTTCCTCGGTGTTTTTACTCCCACCATTTGTCCTCTGCTTGAGGGTAGTGTTTTTTTCTCCTTGATCCCTGTGGATTGTTCAGGGACATTTCATTGCCACTAATGGAGAAGTCCATTACGTTCGATTGTACCACAGTGTATCACTCTCTGTGTACAATGTTCTCCTGGTTCTGCTCCTTTCACTTTGCATCAATTCCTGGAGGTTGTTCCAGTCCCCATGGAATTCCTCCACTTTATTATTCCTTTTGGCACAATAATATTCCATCACCAACATATACCATAATTTGTTCAGCCATTCCCCAACTGAAGGGTATCCCCTCATTTTCCAATTTTTTGCCACCACAAAGAGCACAGCTATGAATATTCTTGTATATGTCTTTTCCCTTATCTCTTTGGGTGTAGAACCATTTTTATTATCTCTTTGGGGTACAAACCTAGTAGTGGTATTGCTGGATCAAAGGGCATGTAGAATTGCATAGTATTAAGTTTTCAATTGTTTTACTTTTATTTTTCCATCTTAACTGTTGTACTTATTGTCCATATTATTTTCTTCATTCTTTGTTTAAATAAGTATAGCTAAGTTTTTAGCTAATTTTCTGCATTTTTCATTTTTATAAGAAATATACTATAAGCACAACAATGTTCTTTATATTCCTGTAGCACATCTTGTTGACACTCCTTGATTAATGAACATCTATTTAGTTTCTAATTTTTTACTCCTCAAAAAGTGTTGCTATAAACATTTTTGGTATATATGGAGCCTTTTTTTAATGGTCATTGACTGTTTGGGGACATCTGCCTAGCACTGGCATCTCTGGAGCAAAGAATATGTAATTTTTGGTCATCGCTTCAAATCATTCTAAATTGCTTTCTAAACTATTGGGCCAAATTGTAGCTTCATCAACAATGCATTTATCTGCTCAATCACTCACAATCTTTCCAACACCGACTAGTCCCACATTTGTTATCATTGGTAATTTTCTCCCCCCCCCCCATTTGAATTAGTTTATTTAGTCAATTTAGAACATTATTCCTTGGTTACAATAATCATATTATTTCCCTCCCTCCCCTCCACCCACCTTTCCTGCAGCCAATTTGCAATTTCACTGGGTTTTACATGTGTTCTTGATCAGAACCTATTTCCATGTTGTTGATGTTTGCACTAGGATGTTCATTTAGAGTCTACATCCCCATTCATATCCCTTTGATCCATGTTTTCAAGCAGTTGTTTTCCTTCGGTGTTTTTACTCCCACAGTGTTTCCTCTGAATGTGGATAGTGGTTTTTCCATAGATCCCTCCACGTTGTTAAGGGTCACTGCATTGCCACTAATGGAGAAGTCCATTACATTCATTTGTACCACAGTGTATCAGTCTCTGTGTATAATGTTTTCCTGGTTCTGCTCCTCTCATTCTGCATCAATTCCTGGAGGTTGTTCCAGTCCCCATGGAATTCCTCCACTTTATTATTCCTTTTGGCACAATTGTATTCCATTACCAACATATACCACAGTTTGTTCAGCCATTCCCCAATTGAAGGGCATCTCCTCATTTTCCAATTTTTTGCCACCACAAAGAGAGCCGCTATGAATATTTTGTATATGTCTTTTTCCTTATGATCTCTTTGTGGTACAAACCCAGCAGTGCTATGGCTGGATCAAAGGGCAGACAGTCTTTTCGTGCCCTTTGGGCATATTCCAAATTGCCCTCCAGAATGGTTGGATCAATTCACAACTCCACCAGCAATGCATTAATGTCCAGACTTTGCCACATCCCCTCCAGCATTCATTACATCATTGTTAATTTTCTGAGTATATTTTTTTCTGAGTATATTCTTTTGGCATAATAGTATTCCATCATAATCATATGGGTTTTTTGCATAATAGTATTCATATGCCATAAGTTGCTCTGACATTCTCCTACTGATAGTCATTCCCTTGGTTTCTTTGTCATCACAAAAAGAATTCCTATAAAAATTTTTCACATTTTTATTCTTTCTTTGATCTTTCTTGGATATAGAGCATGCCACCCAGTGGCATCTCTGAGTCAAAGGATCTCTCAAATATCTGGTTTGCAGTTTTGTAGCTTTTGGGACATGTCTTCAATTTACTTTCCAGAATGGCAAGTTCAACTAGCATTTCTCTCACAATACTAAATAGTAATAATGATAACGGACATCCTTGCTTTGCCCCTGATCTTGTTGGAAAGTCCTCTAGGTTATTCCTATTTTGGAGAATGCTGACTCTTCATTTTAGAATTGAGACCTTTTATCATATTAAGGAAAGATTCATTTTGTTTTCTACTATTTAAAAATAGGAATAAGTATTCTATTTTGTCAAAAACCTTTTCTGTATCTATTAATAAAATTAGTATAGTCATTTATATTTACAATTATCATAATAATAAAATAATTCTTCATTCTTGGTATAAATCCAACTTGGCATTTAAGAGGTCTGCAGAGAGGACTAGCAGTTCTGATATGAGGGCTTGCTGAACCCTTTTCAGAACTTCTCATTCATCTTTGGTGTCCATTTTTACCCAATGTCACCTGTGGCTCTAAGAAGTTATAGCATGTGTAGCAGCCACATCCTCGTAAAACCTTCTCCAAACATGGGCTAACCAAGGTTGAGCATAACCAACAAGTTTCAAACCCATTGATGAGTTAGGGTTTGTTTTTGTATACTCCAAGCATGTGAAAATGGATGGATACAACTTGTTCCATCTGAAATGGGTGGATGAAAACAATTTGTTACAATAGCTATGAAGGCAGCTGAACTAGGCACTATGGTCAGACATCAAAGATGCCAGTTATCCACTGCTCCTGGACCATTGCCAGTTATCTTGACTTTTGTCTACCACTGGACTCTGAAGACTCTGGAAGATACAGTGAAGCTGACAACTTTGTTAAGATATGTTTTTCTTAAGACTAATCCCTCCCTTGAACTATTCTCCCTCTTATTCCCTCTTTTTTCTTTTTCTTTTCTCCTGTTTCCCTGCTGAATAAAATGTATTTTCAAACCCAAATGTGTGTGTGTGTGTGCACATATTCTTTTATCCTTTCACCATTGTGGATAAGATTAAGGTTCAAGGGTCATCAAGTCTTTTCCCTTCTTCCTTATTTGTATAGTCTTTATTTGCATATTCTAGTTATTTGAAATACTTTCTCCATCCTTTCTTTCCTTTCTTTCTTTCAATGTATATATTACATTGATCTTAGCCTCCCTTTCCATTTTTCTTTTAAGATCATCAAAATATAACAATTATTCCCAGACTCTCTTTCTAATTAGACTTTTGATCTTAACTCTACAAGTTCCTGACCTGGTCTAAGAAACATACCTGTAGGCTTGTCCCTGGTTGGCATTGACTTTTCTTGGACTTGGTCATTATCAACCATCTGGAAAGATTTTAGGTTCAAAGTGACAAAACTTTGGCTCTCCTTTGGATGGAGATTCCTACTTTGATTATTCTGCTATAGACTTTAGCCTGGGCTCAAGATTCACCTGAAATCCTGCTCTGCTCCTGAGGATCACAGTCACACAGCTCCTTTTCCCTTCTGAACTTTTTCGTTATTCAGTACACATTCCAGGTCTGACAATTACTCCTCATCCTGTAATCTTGTGGCTAGGTGCAAGCACCCTCTTCAGTGTCATTCGGATCTGGGACTGTGAACTGGGTGGGGAACAAAAAGAACTACTAGTTGGAAACTATTCTGTATCTTGCACAAAGTCAGAGGCCCTTTTGCATGGAACTTCTTCTTGCTCTAGGATATAATCTTTTTCCTCTTTTGTTCCTGTGCCCTGGAAGATTCTATGCTATGCAGCTGGCAAAACCCATTCCCAGTAGCTATACTTTTAGGTCTACCTCTCTGTATGGATCTGCATTGGAAATATGACTCTCTGATTTTTCCCTTGTATTTCCTAACCAGGACTCAGTTTGTTTTCTAGATCTTTGCCTAAGAGGTACTCTGGAGAGTTTGGCTCTACTTCGTCTTGCTACTCTGCCATTTTTGCTCCACTATCTTCATTTTATCGATGTAGAAATCAAGGGTCAAGGAAGCTAAGAGATTCGACTAAGGTCACATAGGCAGTAAGTATCAGAAATGCTATTTAAACACAGGTCTTCTGAATTCAGTCATGTCAACTCCACTAGCCAGGCTAAGAAATCCTATACAGGGGAATCATTCACAGCTAGGTTCATAGTTGTGTTCTCCTAGGATCTGATTGTATTGGTGAACAATTCATATGCTATAGTGTCCCATCATCCAAAGGAAATTCTTATAAGCAAATTCCATCCACCTTTAACACCCCTTGGATCTTCTTAACCTTTTTCCCAATGGAGTCAGATTTGGTTCAGGCCTCTTGGCTTCCTGACTATCAGCTCTTTCCTAATCAATACAATAGAAATGATTTCACCCACTTGGTCTCTCTTCAGTCAGAATGGCCTTTCTTACTTTCATCACTTTTTATTGTCACAACAGCTATATCTAGCTTCTTCCCCCCCTAGACTTTAGTTTATTGGTCAATTAAAAAACAAACAAACAATCCAAACTATGCCATACTCTCAATCAATCAGGAATGAGCCCCACTGTATAGTTGAACCTTAATACTCCACTATACAGGTAATCCCTGTCTCCTTGATTCCCCTTCTCTTGTCAAAGCAGTAGCACCCATTACAGAAGTCACATCAATACCAAGATCATATAGATAATTTCCCGTAACACAACAAACACCCAAGGTCATAAAGCTGACATAATTCTTATAAGCCCAGGGGTTATCCCCTTTGAAGAGTATAGTCAGGATTATCATCTATAAACTTGAACCCCAGTCTTTCTTCGTTTTCCTTTCCTGACCCTTCATACACCTGAAGTCGAGCTTGATTAGTAAGATACTTGACCAAAACCCTTGTCTTTTATTCTTCTAAACTAGCCCAGAGAAAGGGGAGGAAAGCAGGTAAGCAGCAGGGAGAAAAAAGGGAGATGAATATTGAAAGAGGGAGGCTGCATACTCATGTCCATCCACCTGTAAACACAACCACCAGTGAACATAGAAGAAAGGGAGGCGACTAACAGGAGGGGGCTGCGTGACTGCAAGGGCTGGTGAGCAATTTACTGGAGGAACTCATTTGGTGAGATCTATTCTGAGTTAATTAAAGATGGCTGACAGAGGTCATCACCATGGTAACAATTAAGGCCAGGAAGGAGGCCTCGTTAGGTTTCATTTTAACAGCACCCGTTATTTTTAACACAGAGATCTGAGCAAAGGAGGGAATTTCTAGGCCAATTTCTTTTTCTTTTTCCTTTTCTCTATGTCTGACCTAGTCCTAAAAACTTCCATGTTGATCATATAGTCAATAAAGTGAGTAAGAAGGAAGTAGGCAGAGATGTTCCAGTATCCTCTAGAGGAACAGATAAGCAACAGGTCTCTTCCTAGCCCTTTGCTTTCCATTCTCACTCCTTGTCCTTCTTACTACATCTCATGTCTCCTAGTAAACTGAACCAGGTCTGTCTATGCTAGCTTAATATCAAAGAGGAATTCCACTGTCTGAGTCTGAGTGGGGAAGGACTGGAGTACAATGCCAACTTGTTCCTTAACGTTAAAAAAAATATTTTAATCAATTATTTGTTGTTCAGTTGTTTCAGGTGTATATAACCCCATAAATATTATGTTTCTTGACACATCTTTTTATATCACATTCATTGACCTCTCCCTGCTTCCAGCCAGCCCTTACAACAATGATTTTAAAAGAAAGGAGGGACGGGGGAAGAAGTACCTTACCATAACTAACTCATTCACTGTCTGACATCATATGCAACCTTTCATATACATATTCTGACACCACTGCAAAAAAAAAGACAGAAGTATATTTCCTCAACTCTTCTGCAGGGCTAAGTTTGGCCATTATAAATATCCAGCATTTGGTTTCCTTCTTTTGTTCTTTCCATTTCCGTTGGTACAGTCATCATGTATATTGCTTTCTTGGTTCTGCTTGTTTCACAATGCATCTATTCATATATAACTTCTCACAATTCTCTGAATTCTTTGTATTATTGTGCAGTTACATACCATTTTGTTCTTGTGCCAAAATTTATTTTGCCTTTCCCCAATCAATTGGCAACTGCTTTATTCCAGGCCTTTATTATTAGAAAAAGGGTATCTATGAATATTATAGCATACATGGGACCTATCTATCTTTTGTTTTCACATTGCCTGTATTTCCTCAGTAACTTTCCCCACCCCTGCTCCAAGACAGCCATCCCATATAATAAAGAATTTGGAAGTTTATCCTTTTAAAAATAAATAAATTTTGGGGAATGGCTGAACAAACTGTGGTATATGTTGGTGATGGAATACTATTGTGCTAAAAGGAATAATAAAGTGGAGAAGTTCCATGGAGACTGGAACAACCTCCAGGAAGTGATGCAGAGCGAGAGGAGCAGAACCAGGAGAACATTGTACACAGAGACTAATACACTGTGGTATAATCGAACGTAATGGACTTCTCCATTAGTGGCGGTGTAATGTCCCTGAACAACTTGCAGGGACCCAGGAGAAAAAAACACCATTCATAAGCAAAGGATAAACTATGGGAGTGGAAACACCGAGAAAAAGCAACTGCCTGAATACAGAGGTTGAGGGGACATGACAGAGGATAGACTCTAAATGAACACTCTAATGCAAATACTATCAACAAAGCAATGGGTTCAAATCAAGAAAACATCTAATGCCCAGTGGACTTACGCGTTGGCTATGGGGGGAGAGGGGGGAGGAAAAGAAAATTATCTATGTCTTTAATGAATAATGCTTGGAAATGATCAAATAAAATATATTTTTAAAAAAAATAAATAAATAAATTTTGATTTGACACAACAAATACTTCCAGCAACCCTACCCCTACATAATACACTCCTCAAAATAGATTATTGATTAACAGAACTACCTTTGATAGTCAGGTATTAATATTAACCATAGAATGTGACCAGTGTTTTATTCCTTCTTAGGGTTGTGTTTATATATATGTTGTTGTGACCATTGTTTATATTATTCTTTTGACTTTACTTTATATCACTTCATACAAAGCTGAGATTGCTTCTATAAATCTGTCATCTTCATCATTCTTTTTGAATGCCAGTTTATTCTTGAGTGGAACTACAGCATAGGATAATGTGTTGAGAGTAAGGACTCCTGTGTTCTATTCCCCAGCCCACCAGCCAATTTACTTTAGATGACCTTGATAATAAGATTTCTTTGGAGAGGCAGCCTGATATGATAGAAAAAGCACTTGATTTTAGGAGGTCAGATTCCTGGGGGATTGAGTCCAGTTCTACCTTTAACCAACTCTGTGACCTTAGGAATGAGACATTTGCCTTCTGTTGACCTGCATTGAAAAATGCATTAGTTAGAGTAGAATAAGTGTTCCTTAACCTTTTTATGTCATGAACCCTTTTGGCAATTTGGTGAAACCTATGGATCCCTTCTTAGAATAATACTTTAAATACATAAAATATGGAGGAAAGAAAATCAGTAATATTGAAATACAGTTATCAGGAGTGTAACAGAATATTGTGTAATAGGGTTTGGGGGGGTGGGGTGGAGAAACTATGCAATTCTTTGCTAAGCCTGAGGGAAAGAGCATTTAGTTCCAGCCAGCTCTGACCAACCAAAAGTCATTTGAGGCAGAGACCAATGCAGGTGAATCATGAATTGCTCAGCATGGGAAGAGGCTGAGATACTTTGAGAATCAGCCCCCAAGGAAACCATATTTTGGGGGGAAGGAGTCAGAAAGTAACCAATAGGGGAAAATAAGGGGGGGACTGAAATTACCAACGATTTCAGGAAGAAGGAAACTCAAAGACCTTGAAAAAAAGCAAATAAATCCACAGAAATATAGTTATCAAAATATTTTTTATAAACTAATAGACCGGAAGTTCACTGACCTCTGGTTAGTAGGTGATCTAGCCTACATGATCTGATAAATTCAGATTAAAAAATCCACAGATTTAGAGAATAACCAATTCAACTCCAATTTTTTTAATTGAGGAAATTGCTAGGTTAAGAAAGTGACTTGCCTAAAGTCGCTCAACTAATTGATTACAAAGCTGTGATTTAAACCGAGGTCTCAATTCTTAGTTCAGCCCATATGGCTTCTTATGGCCTTATTATTTCATGGTTTTAGTAACCTACGATTTTCACTTCAGTAAGAACTTCCAAGTAGATAAAACTAGTGGGATGTAGGTCAAAGGCCCATTCTAGATTCTAGGCTCTGTTTAATAGCAGTAACTCACCTACTTCTCAAGATCAGAAGGTAGTGGTTGTAGGGTGAAAATTAGTCAAGAAACGGACACACATTGAAACCTTCCTAATTTATTGGGAGAGCAGTTCCGGTTCTTCTGCTCTGTATGATCTTAGAGTTTTTTTAATTTTTAAATTTTAAAATATTTTTTCATGTTTACATGATTCATTTTCTTTGCCTCCCCTCTTCCCTTCTTGCTCCCAGAGCCAACAAGTAATTCCACTGGGTTGAACAAATATTATCACTTGATACCTATTTCCAGATTATTCGTTTTTGCTACAGAATGATTTTTTAAAGCCTAAACCCCAAATCACATACCCATATATACATGTGATAAGTGATGTCATATATTTTGCTTTTGCATTTCTACTTCTATAGTTCTTACTGCTTTGCTATTGCTTATTGGCTTATTGCATTGCTATTAGTAGCAAAGTCTATTACATTGGATTGTTCCACAATGTTTCACTTTCTATGTACAATGTTCTCTTGGTTCTGCTCATTCCACACTGCATCAGTTCATTAAGGTTCTCCCTGTTTATATAGAAATCCTCCAGATCATCAATCCTTACAGCACAATAATATTCCATCACCAGCATATACTACAATTTGTTCAGCCATTCCCCAGTCGACAGACAACCCCTCATTTTCCAGTTTTTTTGCCACCCCAAAGAGTGTGGTTATGAATAGTTTTGTACAAGTATTTTTCCTTATTATCTCTTTGGGGTACAAACCTAGTAGTGGTATTGCTGTATCAAAGGGTATGCATTCTTTTAAAGCCCTTTGTGCATAATTCCATATTGCCTTCCATAATGGCCAGATTAATTCACAACTCCACCAGCAATTCATTAGTGTACAGATTTTGCCACAACCTTGCCAACATCTTAAAGTATTTACAGACCTGAAATACACAGCTGTCCTCTGGTCTGTGATCTTTTAAAAATATATTTTTTATAAAAACTATATTTCAATATAATTTGGTTTCCTTTATAATCACATATATTTTATTGTATGCATTTAAAATATTATCCTGGAGGCAGCTGGTAGCCCAATGGATTGAGAGCCAAGCCTAGAGATGAAAGGTCCTAGGTTCAAATTTGACCTCAGACACTTCCCAGCTGTGTGACCCTGGGCAATCACTTAGCCCCATTGCATAGCCCTTACCACTCTTCTGCCTTGGAACCAATACACAATATTGATTCCAAGATGGAAGGTAAGGGTTTAAAAAAAAATAAAAAAAACAATAAAACATTATCCTGAGAAGAGATCCACAGCATTCACCAAACTGCCAAAGGAGTCTGTGGCACAAAAAAAGATTTTTAAAAATCCATATTCTACCAGCTATACCACTACTGGGTTTATACACCAAAGAGATAATGAAAAATGTTTGTATAAAATATTTATAGCCGTGCTTTTTGTGGTGACAAAAAATTGGAAAATAAGGAGGTGTCCCTCAGGTGGGGAATGGCTGAACAAATTGTGGTATATGATGGTGATGGAATATTATTGTGCTATAAAGAATGGTGAGCTACATGATTTCTATATGAACCGGAAAGACCTCAATGAACTGATGCAGAGAGAAATGAGCAGAACCAGGAGAACATTGTACACAGTAACTGATATATTGTAGAATGACCAAATGTAATGGACTTTGCTACTAGTAGCAATGCAATGATCCAGGACAATCTCAAGGGACTTACATGAAAGAACATTATTCACATCTAGAGAAAAAACTGTGGGAGTAGAAACACAGAAGAAAAACACATGATTTTATCACTTGGTTCTATTGGTATATGGTTTGGGGTTTTGGTTTTAAAAGATCATTCTATTACAAATATGAATAATATGGAAATCGATTTTGAGCAATAAGACGTGTGAAACAGTAGAATTGCTTGTTAGCTCTGGGTGGGGGGAGGGAAGATGGGAGGGAGAGAACATGAATCATGGAACCATGGAAAAATAGTCTTAAAATTAATTAATTAATTAAAAACAATTATCCAAGGGACATTGGACAGCTATTTTGTTTCTAAATCACGAGATTGTTATAATAAAAATGTTTTATAAAGGAAAAAACCACCCATGATTTAGAAAATTGTATAGGTTTCTGGATAGTGGGGTGAGAAGGCTGATTGTAAATCATGCATGTGAAGAGCTAAATTTTTTCTCTAGCAACTTGTAGTGCTTTCTGCTGGTGGCATTGGAGAGTGGGGCATCCAGGACAGTTTTATAAATCCAAAGAACTTATAAAGTTCCTGGGGAAGTAGGACTCACCAGAGAGGAATAGAAAATTATGTTGAATTTTAATGAATTCAATTGGGAGTCTTTGGTGTCCTGAATTTTGTCAAGTTAAATAAAATCTTTTTTACTTGTAATATTTGAAATCATTTTAGCCTGGGATCTTGCATTAGAGCCAGAGATCCTTTACGTAGAGACTTAGATAGGAACCAAATCCTGCTATTTCCATAGTGAGAGCACAAGGCAAAAAATGAGAGATCTGTAATAACAACAACAACAGCAATAAAAACCAAGACTGAACCCAGATTATGTGTGTATATTCAGAGTTTCAGTTCCATGCCACAATTAGGTCCCATGTAGATATCAAAAAAGATCGTGTAGCTTGTCCAGCCTGGTACTGTGCAATCTGGCTTAGGAGGAGTCTGACTTGGGGGTGATTATTTTCTTAAAGCCAAAACTATTGAAATAAAACAGAGAGCTAGGCAACCAAGTACGTAGGCTTGTTTTCTAACTGCAAACAAGAGAGAAAAGAAAGCAAATCTCATTAATGATGTTAAGCATACTTTCATTCTAGGCAGCAAAGTGTTAACAACGGATAGAGTGCCTGGTCTGGAGTGGGAAGACTATTTTTCTAATTTCACATCTGTCCTTAGACTAGCTATGTCACCCTGGGCAAGTCACTTTATCCTCTTTGCCTCCATTTCCCCATCTATAAAATGAGCTGGAGAAGGGAATGGCAAACTACTCCAGTATCTTTGCAAAGAAAACCCCAAATAGGTCCAAAAAGAATCAGATACAACTGAATAGTAACTACAAAATCCTTGCATTATAATCCAATAATATGACTCATTTCTATATTTCTTTAAGGTTAACAAATCAATTTCTTCCCAATAACCCTGTGTCTTAAAAATACCACTATCTCCACTTTTCAGTTGAATTAACTGAGCTTGAGAGATGCTAAATGATTTAGCCAGTCACATAACAGTAGAGCAGGAGCCAGTTTTCCTGAATGAAGCCAGTTCTCCTGAATCTTCCGGATCCAGCATTCTTCTCACTACCTCAAAATGTCATTCCCTCAACTATCCAGAGAAGCATGCCAAGGGATGGGAAAGGGAAGTGGGCAAAGAGACTGGTATTGATTGGGGGAAGAAAGGGTCACTTGAATAATTTAGCAGTCAACAACCAGCACTGTAGTATAGTGAGAGTATCACTGAATTGGGATTGAAGAGACCTAGGTTTTTGAACTGGCTTTAATACCACTAGTTGTGGTATTGGACTATTGTGTGCAACCATGGGACCTGAGTTCAAATCATTCCCAACTACTATTTTCTAGCTGAGAGACATCAAACCAGTAATTTGACCTTTATGGGTCCCATCTAAAATAGATCTTATATGCCTGAAGACAGAGAGTTGAAACAGATGAAACAGTATGCATATGGTTGTTGTTTATCCTTCATTTCTGAAAAGGGCTAAGGATATCAGAGGGTGATGTCTTGACTTGAGTTGGATTTAAGCAAGGCAGAGTTGCACAAAGTCTATATGGCTTCACTCTCTCTTCTAGAGTCATCCAAGTCCCATGGCAAGACAAAAGTCAGAACAATTGCTGATGGCCAGAGATGTAGTGGATGACTTTGGCTTCTTCAATATCTGACTAAGTTCTAAGTGCTTTGCAGTATCTTCTTGGACACTTTTATGACTGTTGGAACAGACTGTTCTCATCTGCCCTTTCTACCAGGGAAAGTCTTTGAGGGCTTCACATGCATTTGGGATAGACATCCCTCTAACTCACTGATCTGTTTGAGGTCTACTGGTTAAACATAGATGGCATATATAGACTAGATAGGTGGCAAGGTGGATAGAAAACCAGGTCTAGAGTTAGGAAGACCTGAGTTCAAATCTGACTTTGGACACGTACTAGCTGGGTAACCCTGGACAACTCACTCAAACCTGTTTGCCTCAGTTTCCTCATATGTAAAATGGACTGGAGAAGGAAATGGCAAACCACTCAAGAGGTCACAAGAGTTGGTCAGGACTGAAATAGCTGACCAACAAGACTAACATAATTATGTTAGATGAATAGTCAGGGGTGACACTGAAGTTTCAATCCTATGTAACTAGAAAGATAGTGGAACCCTTGAAAATTATAGGGAAGCTTGGAAGGGGGGATGATTTGAAGGGAAAGATAAAGTTCTGTTTTGAGCATGCTGAGTTTGAGATGCTTATAGGAGATGGAGTTTGAGATGTCTAAGAGAACTTCATCTTGGAAGTTCTCATCTATAATTTGGGGACTGGGGTTCAGGAGGGAGATTAGGGCTGAATATATAAATCTGGGAATATTTGGCAGAGATAAGATATTTAAGATATTTAACTGTGTGAGGTTATGAGATCACCAAATGGGGACCCAGAAAACACACTGAGAAAAAGTGACATGGTTGAAGAACTAGAAAAGGAAACTGAGAAATAGTTGGAGAGATAGGATAATCAGAAGAGAATAGGATCCAGAAAACCTAGAGAAAAGAGAGCATCTAGATCACTAATCAGCAGTCTTAAATGTTGCAGAAAAGTCAAGGTGGGTCAGAATGGAGAAAAAGCAATTAACTTTCACAAGTCACAAACTAAAAGATGTTTTGGAGAGGACAGCTTCAGAGATCAGTGGCCAAATTGCAGAGGGTTTAGAGGCCAGTGAAGGAGAATAAGTAGAAAGTGTTCTCCAGTTTCCTTCCAGTTTCAAGATCTATGATTTTAGCACCTTCGGCTTAGTCACTTAACTATTCTGGATCTCACTTCCCCCATCAAATAGGAGGAAGGCTATCTAGATAACTCTATGGTCCCTTATAGCTTTAGACTCTATATTTCAGTCCTTTTCTTCATTTTACTAGAGATGATCATGTTTGCAAACACCCCATCTCTGAGGCTCCTGGAAACACTGAGGAGAAGACCTTTGAGAAGCCAACCTGGGTCTCTTGGCATTGATTTCTAACCCTCATTATCTGCCCAGTCTGGCCTACAAAGATGCTATAGATTTCAGTTTCCTTTTTAGAAACAAAACTCCAAAATTCCCTCAGAAATACCCAGCAGGCAACTTGTTGGATGCAAATAAAGTTCTGGTGCCCCCTGAGAGACCTCCACTTAGCTCTCCCTGTTTCTGCTTCTAGTTCATAGTATCTACATGTAAGGATAATAAAAACAGTCATTTCTATTGCACTTTAAAATTTGCACAATGCTTTACATGCATCATTCGCCTCTTTTTTCTAAACTGTGTTAAGTGAAGGGGTGGTGGCAATGGGAAAAGTGCTATCATGTCATGTAGGAGGGCAGATGGTCACCCTTAAACTGTAGATTTCATTGTGAGCAAGTTTTATGAAGCACAAACAACATGAAATCCATAATTCTGCTCAAGTTCTGGCTCTTCTATATACTAGCTGTGTAACCCTGTGTAAACCTAAGAGGCTCTGACTCTCTTGGGCCTCTTTTTCCTTATCTGCAAAATGGACTCTCTGACATTCTGTGATTCTATGGCCAAAAAAGCGTTCTTCAAAAAATCCTTCTGTCTTCATATCAGTTCTTCAAAAAGTGGCATGAGCTGGCTTGCCCAGCTAGGAAGTGTCCAAGGGCAGATTTGAACTCCAGGCGGGGTGTTCTATCCACATTGCAACCTAACTGCTCCTCATGGAGGCTTTTAAAATCCACATGTGAGATCAGTATTTAAGGACTCATTGTACAGGTAAACTAATTTTTCATCCTTTGGATGGCAAAATGTTAGCAATAGATATGATCTTAGAGAGATCATCTACTATGACCCCATTGTACAGATGAGGAAACTCAGGTAGTGAGGGATTAAATAGCTTATTTTAGGTGATAAGGGTGAGCCAGGAGAGAGAGTGTGTCTAGGGAAATGGGTGAATGGTTGGCTATGCCCCACAGATGCTGACAGGAACTATTTATCCCCAGTATCCTTCCCACCACTCAGCCATTCAATAAGCATTTAGTAATCCCTTACCATAAGCATTTATCAATCACCTATCATAAACATTTTAGGAACTATGTTAAGGGATGCAAAGAAGAGTAAAGGATAGTTTCTGTTCTCTGAGAGTTCACAGTTTATGGGAGAGAACATGAAAACAACCATGTACAATGAGTTAATGCAAGACAAACTGGAGATAATAAAAGGAAAGCATATAGTTTATGCTTTGGCCAGACACATTCTTAATTATACTTTTGAATCTTGGTAAAGGGTTCAGCTCAGCTATTTTGCAGGGCAGTTATGTCCTGCTCCGAGGACCTCTTCTTATGAAATCAGAGCCTTGGATGCTATAAAGAGAGATCTCATAGTCCTGGGGAGAAAAGATACCACCAGATTCCTTGAGTTTAAGGAGATCTTTGGGATGGAGGAGAGGGGGAAAAGCTTTAGTAATGCCAGTTTGCATAAGAAACATTGGTATGACATTGGGCAGAAATTGAGATTGTGTCATTCATAAGGCTAGAGAGACAAAAGTTCCTTTCAAATGCATTGTTAATTGAAGAGGCAATGCTGTTGTTGAGTCATATTCAGTTGTGAGAGACTCTTCATGACTACTTTTAGGGTTTTCTTGGCAAAGATACTGAAGGGGATTGCCATTTCCTCCTCCAGCTCATTTTATAGATGAGGAAACTGAGGCAAACAGAGCTAAGTGACTTGCCCAGGGTCACACAGCTAGCGAGTGTCAATGGCTGGATGTAGTATTTATGAAGATGAGTCTTCCTGACTTTAGGCTCAGTGTTCTATTTACTACCATCTAGCTGCTCCTGAGGAAGCAGCTTCCAATCTGCAAGGGAGAACTGGTTCTCTAGAACCAGTTACAGGGAAGTAGTTAAGTGACAGCTGAATTACCAGTCCTTCTATGAAAGGTGGCATCTGCTCACAATGAACCTGGGTTGAAGGAGTGTTGATTTATTTACAGGGTTTGAGAAGAAGGGCAAGCCTGCCTACACAACATAAGTGAGACTACTTGAGAGCTTTGCTCTAAAGCCTCCTAATACAACTTTAGAATGTGGCCTAGGCTCCCAGAAGAATCTTTCTCACCTTGAAGCAACTATTAAGGGTCTCTGGATCAGGGCTCCTGAGATGAAAGTCATCTAGCTTAGAAAAAAAATACAGTGTACTCATAGCTAATACCTAAAGGCAAGATGGGACTGTGATGCTCATCCAGTTATTAGCTGTCAATTGGGCACAGAGTGAGTTGACAGGAGGGAACTTAGTAAGAAGACGTTTGTATTGAGGAAAAGCATTGGAGTTGAAGCTTGGGGACTGGTTTTAAACTGCTCATTTCTTGCTAGGAGACCTTGGACAAAGCACCCACTCTTTCCAGGTCTATTTCTACATTTAAAAAATGAATTTGTAGGACTTACTGGTTTCTAATGTTACTTCCAGCTCCAGATTTCTGATTCTAGTTATGATGGATATAAATTTTGATCTGAGGTCTTCCAGGGTGGATTCATGCCTCTACTCTGGGGCTCAATTAGCCCACAGGTATCCCTCAGGACCCCTCTGTCTTTGGTATTCTCTCTGGGTCAGATGGAAAGGGGCACAAGGCAAAAAAATTAACATGGGGAGGTGTCTTTGTCTTATAAAAATCTCAAAGGACCTCAGAGTCCCAAACCCTCTCTATTTCTCAACTCCTTGGTATCTTAGTTATAAATATGGTAACTACTCTTTGTGGAGAACATGGTTAGAAACCCCTAAATTCTGTCCCAGCCATCCTGACCACCCAATTCCCAGATCAGGGTTGGGGTAGGGAACCGCACTGTGGTTTGACAATCCCTAAATTTCCTTGGACCTCTAAATCCTAGGATTCTCAAATTCACAGAATGCTGCCAATCTCTCTTCTTTGTGAGGGAACTGATCACATCAGATGAGGCTTCCCAGCCACAAAGCGCTTTGTCCCAGCGGCACCTAGTGGCAAAAACAGGAACTGGACTCTTCCATGCCGCGAAGGGGAATTTCGTGTGGAGTAGGGGTGGAAATGGGAATATAGGAAAGGTACCCAGAGCCAAGAATACTCTCTTGGGTCTGAGTCTTCGCTCAAAGGGCTGTTAAGATCTTTGTTGCTCTTCCTGCATGCCCATTCACCAGCACATTTCACCTTGCTCCCAGTTCTGGCAGCTTTCTGAGTAGAGCACTGAGTCATTGCTGTCATTCCCTGCAACAGTCCACCTGCTTCTGTGGGCACCAGCTCACTGGGAAGCAATGTGGTCTTGACTGTGACATAGAGAGGGGATGGGCATTCGAACATGGCTGCCTGGATATGTTTACACAAGAGACCTAGTGTTGCTGTTTGTAAGAGAGTTCAATCATACACCCCCCCATCCCCCTCCTCCCCCCATCCACCCCCCCCCCCCCATTTCCTGGAGATGTCCATCTTGGGCATCCAGAGAGAGAGAGAGAGAGAGAGAGAAATATGTGTGTGCATATGCCATGCCTTCTCACTCCCCTAGAACTGACAGCAGCCCTGATACAGCGGGTTCTTTGTCTCCTGCCTGCCTGCCTATCACAGCTGAGAGAGAGAGAGAGAGAGAGAGAGAGAGAGACAGAGAGAGAGAGAGAGAGAGAGAGAGAGAGAGAGAGAGAGAGAGACAGAGAGAGAGAGAGAGAGAGACAGAGAGAGAGATTTAGACAGGATCTTCTTTGGAATTTTAATGTGCCAAGTGTTAAGGCCAGAGCTGCTGAGCTGGGCCAACTCCTCTGATGAAAACAGTAAAGCCATTTTGAAAAGGCAGGGCAGCTCCACTGTGGGGAGGAATATCTTAGAGAACATGAGGAACCCAACCCTCCCAACATTTCTTGGCAGACTATTCCACAGAACCATAGCATCTTAGCCTTGGAAGGGACCTTAGGAACCATCTATCTCAATTTCCTGCCCAGTGTAGGAATCTTTTCCTCAGCATCCCTGCCCAATAACCATTTAGCCTCTAATGAAACAGTAATTCTCACAAGCTAGGCAGCTCTGACTTTTGTTAGATAGCTTGAATAGCTAGAAAGTTCTTATAGAATCACATGATTGGAAGTTTAGAACTAAAAGGGACCTTCAAGGAACCTTGTCCAATCCCACCCTCCATCTTCCCCCATTTTGTAGATGAAGAACTGAGTTTTAGAGAAGCTACAAGACTTCCTCAAGGTCCCAAAGGTGATAACCATCAGAACTGGGATTTGAATACAGCTCTTCTTAGGGACAATTCAGCATGCTTTCTACTCTGCCATGCTATCTGAACCAAAATATGCTGCCTTGAAACATTTTATAAAGAAGTAACTAGAAGCTGGGATATATAGAACTATGAGAGTTATTCCCTCTTATAAGTGGGCAGTTCTTTCTACTTCTACTTTGTGCTTATATTTAAATTCCTTATATTTCCATTTTAAACTCCTTAGGGAAGGCATGGTGACACAGTGAAAAGTGTAGTAACACTAGAGTCAAATTCTACTTCTGATCCTTATGAACAGTGTGACTTTGGCCAAGTCATTTTACCATTCCTGGGCTTCTGATTTTACTCTTCAACTGTAAAATGAGAGTATTTGATTAGATGGCTTTTGACATCCCTTCCAGTGCTATATCGATAATCCTGGTTCTTTCCTCTCTAATACAAATAACAAATACTTAAAAATACTTGTCCTGTCCTTAATAGGTCTCCTTTTGTTTAAAGCTGAAAGTCTCCAGATCCTCCAACCATTTTTCATGTTACATGGTTTCCAAATTTCTCATTATCTTACTTTCCTCTGAGTATCATTCTGTTTTGTCAATAACTTTCTGAAAATGTGGCACCACATTTTCAAGACCACAATATTCAAGATACAGATGTACCCAGAGCAGGGCAAAGCACAGTGGAAATATAACTCTACTTGACAGAATTATAGAAATATCACCAATAATTCTATCAAGACAGTTGAGTCAGAAGGAGTTCCCTAGATTCCATATCATCATGGTATAACAGAAAGAGCTCTGGCCTTAGAGGACCTGGGTTCAGGTCCTACATGTAACATTTAATGCCTGTGTATCCTTTGCCTCTCTGGGACTCACTTTTCTAATCTGAAAGTGAGGGAGCTGGACAAGATAGTTTCTCAGGTTCCTTCCAGCTTCAAGCCTATGTGACTATGTCCAGGGCAAAAATGTCTCTTTCATGTGAGTAACCATTGTCTTAGAATTTTTAAGCTAAATTTTCTGGATACCAGATGAAATCTGTCCCAGAAGCTTTGGAAGGTGGAAACTTGGGAGTATCTGGACTGCTGTGCTTTCACTACATGCTTAAGAATAGCTCATACCCAGGGAGTAGGGAGAATGGGACATAGAAATGGAGGAGAATAAAGAAGCTGTTCCTTCATCATAATAACAATATTTTTTTTCTTTTTCAGCTTGCCTTCACTTTGGATCTTCAGCTAGACCCAAGTCCTTGGACCAAGAACTTCCTATTCAAATAGTGAAAGAGCTTGACATTGTGAATCTGACTGGTCCTTTTGCTGTAACTGAAAATATCCCATGGCTCCAGGAATGGAGGCAGATGAAGACGAAAGTTCTATTTAAAGAAGTCTCACGGGATTTGATTGTTCTTCAGAGCACTGAAGATAGCTATCATGTGAAAGAAAAAAATAGATTTATTTTATTTCATTCTAGAAACTAGAACTGGGACCAAAGAGCCAAAATTCTCAAGCAAGAACTCAAATAGAACTCATTTTCGGACACCTCAGGGATAAAGGAATGAAGCACTCACAGCAGGGAATTATCTTCATAACCTGTTGTATCAGCATCCTTAGGGTTCAGAGAAACATGTACACCATGGAGCTCCAGTGTCTGATGTAGGAGGTTAGAGAAGGGGTCAGGTTTTTTGATTACAAGGAAATTGAATTAGACATTTTCCAAATTACCTTCTAGCACTAAATCTTGTGAAGTTTTTAAAAAATTATTTTTATTCTGAACTTAAGTACCAAATAAAATGGACATTTCCATATACATAGTAAAACAAATGTGACTGTATATGAAATTGTTGATTTGTTACACACAGCTTTCTTTTTAAAGTATATGATGAGTTCAACTCATAGCTTTCTTTCTTTTTTTTAAACCCTTCCCTTCCACCTTAAAATCAATACTAGGTATTGATTCCAAGGCAGAAGAGTGGTAAGGGACTAGGCAATGGGGGTTAAGTGACTTGCCCAGAGTCACACAGCTAGGAAGTATCTGAGGTCAGATTTGAACCTAGGACCTCCTGTCTCTAGGCCTGGCTCTCAATCTCAGCTGCTCCCCTCAACTTGTAGCTTTCAAAGCTGTCCTGATGTCTCTGATCCATTCTGGCCTTCCTTCTATTTTCATTAAAAACTAATTGCACTAAATTAAAATTTCTCTGCATTAAAAAAATCCTCAGTGATTCCCTTTAAAAAATATATATATTTCAGTACCATCACCCTATCCACCCTGACCCTCCTAGTGACTCCAATGGGAAAAAAGAATAAAAAAATAAAGCCCTTATAACAAATATATATAGTTGAATTAAACAAATTCTCACATTGTCTGTGTCCCAAATTGTATGGTTTTATGAAACTTTTTGAAGCCTCAAACCCTCAGATAAAATCTGGTAGGAACCAAGAAGAAATTGAAATAAAAAATTGTGAATCATGCCCAATAGCACAAACAAGACAACCATTTAATTCAAGGATTGACAGTGCAATAAAGGTCCATACCATATAACTGAAATTTCATGTCTAGGATGGCATAATTCCTCCATTAAACTTTAAATAAAAATATGTTCATGGTCAACAAGATGAGATTATTGGTCTAAAAGTAAGGAGTCCTCAGTGTTAAATAACTCTTTCTTAACTTATTAATTGACTTATAGTCTGGGAAGCAGTTTTGACAAGGTAAAACAGATAATGGTTAAAATGACTGTCAGCCCAAGTGACTGAGATAGGATGAGGAAAAGCACAGTGTTTTTTAACCTAGAGTCCATTAGCTTGTTTTAAAAATATATTTTGATAACTGTATTTCAATCATTGGATTGCTTTGCAATTTCTTGCATTTTCTGAATTTAAAAATATTATTCTGTTCCTTCATTGGCAAATGGTCGAAGGATAAAAATAGGCAGTTTTCAGAAAAATAAATCCAAGCTAACCATAAAATGCTCCAAATCACTAATAAACAGAAATGCAAATTAAATCAGTGCTGAGGTTCTATCTCACACTCATTATATTGGAAAGGCTGACAAAAAAAAGGGGAAATGCCATTTTGCAGAGGTGATGGGAAAATCGATACACTGATATACTATTATGGTGCTGTGAATTAATCAATTCTGCCATTCTGGAAAGTAACTTGATAAACTATACCCTAAAAGTTATTAAACTGTATCTTTTTGTGATGACAAAAAACAGGAAACTAAGGTCCCCAGCAGTTGGGGAATGGCTAGACAAATTATATCATGTAAGTATAAAAGAATACTATTGTGCTACATGAAGTTATGAAGGGGACAGTTCAGAGAAACCTGGGAAGATTTTTATGAACTGATGAGATGATTGATGAATGAAATGAGCAGAATCAGGAGATCGATTTAGAAAATATTACTATACAATTTTGTATACAGTTCTGAAAGATTTAAGAACTCTGATCAATGCAATGCAACCACAATTCCAGAGCACCCATGATAAAAAACATGCTACCTATCTCCTTTCAGAGAAGTGATGGACTTATTGTGCAGATTAAGATATAGTTTTTGAATATGGCTGATGCAGAAATTAATTTTGCTTGACTATTGATATTTGTCCCGAGAGTTTTGTTTTTTCTTTGTTATTTTCAATTGGGTAGTAGGGGTGAGAGGAAGAGAAAATAGGTTCTTGTTCATTGAGAAATATAAAATCAAATATTTAAAAACCTCTTTTGTAACTGTATCCTTGATGCTTAGCACATTGTCTCGAAAATTACACGGACTTCATAAATGCTTTTCATTCAAATTCATTATAGAGGACATGATGAGAAAAATGATATGAGCTGGACTAAAAAGTAAGAACAAAAGAAAAGGGAAATAATTCAGAAGGCTAAATGACTGGGAACTCAGAGTATCTTTTTTTGGAAACACTTCAGGTCCATTTCGGAATCTATCTCCAGGTTCTATTAGAAACAGAAGAGAAAGATCAAAATTTCTAGATGGCCAGGAGGGTGTGTAAATATCATTTACCTGAGTGACTCAGAGAAGCCAGGTTGGGGAAAGAGAAAATGACTCTTTCCATGCTTAGCTGTAACACCAAATAGAAATTTCATGATAAAAGGAAAAGTCCTGGTTTCTGAAGGGGAAACTTGTGGACATGCAACCAAGATATGGAGTCCATGACTTCATCATTATTTAGTTAAGCATATTAACTCTCATCTTCTTTCTACCCCACTCCATAAACTGCCTACAGTTTTTAATTCTCTTTTTACTCTGAGCACCTATTGAAAATAATTTAATGTGGTGCATTTCTAGATGGCCATGAGAAGGGGACCAGAAAGTCTCAACAGGGTCTGAACTCAAATGGACAAAGTCTTCCATGATAAGGTACCATCCTACCTTCCCAGACTATTGCTCATACTTCTCTCCACATACTTTATACTCCAGCCAAAATGGACTACTCACAGACCCTAGAACACAACTCATGTCTTTCTACTTCCATGCCCTTGTTCATGCTATTGCCTATTCCTGAAATGCACACTTTCTATTATATAAATGTGTGTACGTATATGGATTTCATCTTTCCCTCCAATCTTGTCTACTTAGAACTTCTCTATTGATACTATTCTCAACTACCCTTTGAAGGAAGTGATTTCTTTTTTCTCTGAACTCCTATGGTCTGTTGTTCATGTATCTGTGTCTTTCTGACACAACTTGTTACATTCTACTTTATTGTCTAGTATTTGTGGATTTATCCCACATCTCCTACTAGACTGTCATCTTCTTGAGGAAAGGGTCCTGTCACTCTTCGGATGCCCAGTGTCCAGCACATAATAGGCTCCAGAGATATTTATTAAATGAACAAATAACCAAGATGAGGTTAGAGAGAATTTTCTGACTGGAGTTAGAATAGGGTAGGAGATTCATTAGTGGGATGTTTGAGAATGGAACAGAGGAAGATTGACTTGTCCAGAATCATATTTTCTATACACACTCACCCACCCACCCACAAATATGTTCATATCTAATGGACCCAAAGCACGCTTATATGCATATATACATTTACATTCACATACATACATGTGTAACCTATGGTCCAGAACTATAAATTCTGCTTAGACAATTCAGATTTGGCTTGAAGGGCTTTACACTCCTTCTCGTGCCCCCGGCAAAAGTCTCCCTTGAGAATGTCAGATGCTCATGCATTAATTTCTATAAATGTCGGTAAAAATGTGAGTAACTCCTGTGTAAGCACTCAATCTGACTAAATACATATAGGATATCCCAGAAGTTTTAGGGCTGTCTTAAGTTTTGTTCATTTTATTATCTTAAGATGACACTAAGACTTTGGGGACATCTTGTATATATACTCTCCAGTCCCCAAACCCTACCAATCCTTCAGAGATCCTTCTAGAAGAACCTTGTGGAGGAGATGCAGCTGGCTGCCTATTGGGCATTGGGATAAGGAATCCCAGAATATATAAAGTTTATCCCAAACTACCTCTGACATAGTCCTCAAAATTCTGTTCAGGGTTAACAAGGTGAGTGCATTGGCAGGGGCAGCTAGGTGGCTCAGTGGATTAAGAGCCAGACCTAGAAGCTGTGGGTTCAAATCCGTCCTCAGACACTTTATAGCTGTGTGACCCTGGACAATCACTTAAGCCCCATTACCTTGCCCTTATTGCTCTTCTACTTTGAAACCAACATACAGTATTGGTTCTAAGATAGAAGGTAAGGATTTAAAAAAATATGAGTGCATTGGACAGAGTCAAGAACTCTGATTAGAGAGTTCTGTGACAAGCCAGCTTCCCTCTGAACCTCAGTTTTTTCATTGGTAAAGGCAGGAGGTGCCATCCAAATACTTTCATTCATTCATTCCACATATGAAGGTGCCTTCCAATTCTAAGAGCCTATTTGGTAGAATAAATATATGAACAATCTTAAACAGAAAGAAAGCCAATAAACATGTAAGATCTGATGACTATTATTCCCTTAATGTGGGCCCTTATAAGGCCTGGTAGAAGCAAAAGAAAAGCCTGGAAGCTGGAGCCTTCAAACAAGTCTTTGGCTTCAAAAGCAGGAGGGAATTAGGTTTATAAAAGAAGCCCGTTAGAGAGGAAAAAAAGTCTCTTCCTAGCACGAGTTCCCATGAGGTGGCTGAACTAGGCTCTTGGTGGAGGGAGAGAAGGGGAAGTGTCTCAGCTTCCTGAACAAAGGTCAGTCTCTCTTACTGCTGATGTTCTTTCGGAGACTTTGTCTTTGGCAAGGAGGGAAAGAAAACCTTTTCTTTGGGAGGGGGTGGAGCGCTGGCACTAGGGTTGGCTCGGGGAGAGGGAGCTTAGTGTCTGCCTTTCGACTGGGCATTGTGGGGGCCAAGGGACCACTGGACATTGCCAGCTGCCCAATAAAGAGGACATTGTTCTGTTCCCATCCCCCTCGGACCCATGTCAGTAGTAGAGCCAGGGAGGGGGTCTATAGCAGTGTATCTCCTTCCTCTGCTTCCCTTTAGTCCTCGCTGCTCCAGGGCCAGAATATTAGTGGAAAAGGGCTGCAAGGGGTCTATGACGGTCTTCTTTTAGCCAAGGCAGCTGGAAGGTGACATAAGCCTCATAGACATGACAGTGGAGCCATCTGAAGAGAATACATTCAGCAAGGACTTGCACCCCAGGAGGTTTGGGGTTCTAGGCCTTGATGGTGTAAAGAGGTAACTGGTATTGAGTGGTATGGATAAAGTCTTAGTATAGTCCCCCTGGCCCATTTGGTACTGAGACTTAAGGTTGGCCAGGGGCCAGAAGTAAAAGTAAGAGAACAGGGAAGGAGTCCAAGTTGGCTCTCAGATGCCTTTGCTGTCCCAGGTCAGTGTTGTTCAATGAAACTTTGGAAAGTTCCCATCTTCCTTTTTGGACTTCCAGGTAAGGAGAAACCAGGAGACCTGGAAAAATCATGAAGTTCCCTGCAAGTATGAGTTTCTTTGATGAGTTTCTAAAATCTACTTGTAAATGTGGGGAAATATAAATCCAAAATAAAAGCTGTTGTAGAGACAGTAGTAGAGTGGCATAATGAATTAAGTACTGGGTTTGGAATAAAAAAGACTTTGGATTCAAATCCTGCCTCTGATACTTGGCCAAATCACTTAATCTCTATGTCTTGGGTGTCAGCAGTTTTGGGAGTGATTTTCTAAATCAGTTGCAGTTTATGATTGAATTGTTTTGGAGTATCTTGTGTTATGAAATCAAATCACTGCACATAAGGGCAATATTTAACAGGAAATATTTAACAAACATTTTAAAAACACAATAAAACATTATGTGAATATGTGGTTTTCTAAGTCAATATACTGCCTACAGGGATCTTTATGTACAGTTTAGTGGCTCCTATTTCCATTTGAGTTTGACCAGATTGGTCTAGGTCTGTATTGATAAACCAATGGCACATGTGCTGGAGGGGGTTGCTTTCCTCACCCTCTCCACTGTGCCTGAGGATATTTCTCAAGTGACCCACCCCTCTGCCTAACAGCCCAATAGGAGCACTTCTTCCCTCCCCTGTCTGGAGTAAGGGAGTGGCTCACATGTGGTATGTGGGTGCAGTTTGGGCACTCAATCTCTAAAAGGTTCACCATCACTGGTCTAGGGGATAGAGATAAAATCTTACCCACAAAAGGCCTTTCCTGGCTTCTTCTCAAACTCCCTTTGCCTCTCCTCTAAGATGACTTCCCATTTAGATTCTTACCTATCTTGTTTGTTGCTATTCAGCTATTTTCAGTAATGTCTGATTCTTCCTGACCCCAGTTGGGTTTTTCTTGGTAGAGGTACTGGAGTGGTTTGCATTTTACAGATGAGGAAACTGGGGCAACCAGGGCTGAGTGACTTGTACAGGGTCACTTAGCCAATAAGTTTCAGAGGTCAGATTTGAACTCATGAAGATGAGTTCTCCTGTCTCCAGACCCAATATTCTATTCTCACCTAGCTGTCAATTTTATACTGTATGTGTATAGTTGTTTGCAAATTGTTTCTTGCATTTAAATGTGAGGTCCTTGAGGCTGTAGGCCATGTGTTCACTTTTCTTCATGACCTCAACTCTTAGCACTATGCTTGGCACACAGAAAATGCTAGATAAATGCTAACTGACAAACTGTCCGAGAGCCAAACTCAGGAGCCAGGACAAGGTTCAAGTTCTGCCTCTGACACATGGACTGACTGTGATACACATACTTATTGAAGTTCAACAAGTCCCTCATCAAAGCAGGCTGCTCTCCAAGCCTCTTAGTTGAAGGGTAGGTCTGGATCTATATTCATAGAGATGAAGGGCCTGATCTATTGATTTCCAAGCCATTTGTCTTTTCATCGACTGTATCATGCTGCCTCTCACTTATTGAATTCAAATTTGTTTGATGGTTGAGTTGGGTAAGCTTTCATTATTTCATCATCATTCATTATTCACTGAGGGGAGAGGAACAAACATGCTTAGGTTTTGATAGAGATTAGAAATGTTGGTGGCAATGGATCTTATCCTGATCATTCCATCCTCTTTCCTTCTCCAGTGATCAATGAGATAGTAATCATATTGTTTGTCCACTTTACAGAATGAGCAAAAGTCCTAGGGGAGCAGCATAATATAGTGAAAGGTGCCCCTTACTTGGAGCTAGGATAATTCTGCCTCTGCTGCTCAATAGCTGTGTGTCCTGGGGCAAATCAATGAACCTCTCTGGTTCTCTGCTGCCTTAAATGTACACTTTCTATACAATGGAGCTTCATTTGACTTAACTCATTAATTACTATGTGCAAAGCACTCCTTTAGACATCAGGGCTGCAAAACCAAAAACTAAAAAGAATCATCTGCCTCAGGGTGCTTCTGTTCTTATGAGGGCTTACAATATGTCCTCAAGTAAGGGAAAACACAAGCATATATAATAAAGCATCAAGAGGACATGAGTGAATTATTGTTCAGTCTGTGTCAAACTCTTCTTGACCTCATTTGGGGTCTTCTTGGCAAAGATACCAGAGTGGCTTGCCATTTCTTTCTCCAGCTTCATCATTTGGGGTCTTCTTGGCAAAGATACCAGAGTGGTTTGCCATTTCTTTCTCTAGTTCATCTTACAGATGAAGAAACTGAGGCAAAGACGGTGAAGTGACTTGCTCAGGGTCACATAGCTAGCAAGTGTCTGAGGCCAGATTTGAACTCAGAGAGATGAGTCTTCCTGTCTCCTGGCCAAGCACTCTATCCACTGTGCCACTTAGCTGCCCAATAATAATTGGGAGATCACAAAAGGCCTCTAGTAGGATGAGTTTAATGATACAAGGCTGTTGTTAGGATTAACTTTGGTAATGTTTGTAAAGTGTTTTTGGATTATAATGCTAAATAAATATAAGCCATTTGTTTCCTAGATGTGTGAGCATCCACAGATCACTCTCAGTGAACTTCAATTTCTTGTTTTGTAAAATGAGGAAACCAGTACCTGGATCACCTACCTCAAAGAGCTTGAGGCTAAAATGAGATCATCTACATGAAGCAAACATAAATATCTATTATGAGTATTACACTGAAATCTCACCAATTTGGATCCCATTAAATCAGAATTTGTGGTGAAAGGAGGGAGGAGTAGAATGAAATTCACCTCTGTCCTGTCTCTGACAAAAGGGTTTGCTAAGCAAGTAAATAATGGAAACAAGATCACTTGCCATGTTTGATTTAAACTTTTTCTTTAAAACAAAGTTTGTATTGCTATCTCTTATTTTATATCACCTGTGTTTCCTTTTGAGAGAACCATGTCTTATAGCAAAGAATTCTAAAAGAGGGAAAAAACTATAATACAGCAAAATTAACCTCTGCTTCCAAAAAAGCCTGACTTTTGTAGTTGCCCTCACCCTGAACCCTCACTTCTGCAAAGAAGAGGAGGAAGTTACCTTCTTAAAGTTCTTCTTTGAGGTCAAACTTGGTGGTGCAAAGGATAGAACAATGGGCTTGGAATCTGGTAGACTCATCTTTCTCAGTTCTAACATGGATTCAGAGACTTACTAGCTATGTGAACCTGGGTAATTCATGTAAGCCATATGCCTCGGTTTCCTCATCTGTAAAATGAGCTAGAGAAGGAAATAGTGAAGCACTCCAGTATCATTATAAAAAAAAATCAAAATGGGGTTGTGGAGGGTCAGAAACAACTGAACCACAAAAATTGGTTATTATAATTTCACAGCATTATTTTAATTGCAGAAAAAAGTTTTTCAAGAACTATCCTTTCTTTACCAACATCCTGTCTGCATATAAGCTAGCAATATACTATCTATAAGTCATTCCTATCTATCTGTTATTACAGGTCGCCAGAGATTCCTACTTGGCAATAATTTTTAAATTTTTACATCTGGTTCTTGTAGTTGAAAGCAATAAATCATTTTTTAAAAATTCTATAATTTGGGGGTAATTAGGTGACTCAGTGAATTGAGAGCCAGGCCCAGAGGTGAGAGATTCTGGGTTCAAATTGTTGTAAGGATATATAATATACTTTTTTCAAAATCTAGCCTCAGACACTTCTCAGGTACGTGACCTTGGGCAAGTCACTTAAGCCCCATTGCCTAGCCCTTATTACTCTTCTGCCTTGGAACCAATACATACTACTGATTTTAAAACAGAAGGCAAGGGTTTAAAAAATAAGTTAAATTAAGATTAAATATATATATATATAATTTGGCCTCTTATTAATTCAGATATGAACCTCTCAATACCTCTTTATTCCCAATGACTTTGGTTTTCACCCATGTGCAAATATCAATAATATGGAAATAGGTCTTGATCAATGACACATGTAAAATCCAGTGGAATTGTGTGTTGGCTATGGGAGGGGGATTGGAGGGTGAGAGGGAAAGAATGTGAATCATGTAATCATGAAAAAATACTCTAAATTAACTAATTAAATAAAAATTTCCAATGACTTTGGTTTTAGTGCAAATACTCCAATTCCTTTGGGCTACCCAGAGAAGTAGGAACTGATCTGCATTTAGATCCAAATAGGAACATGAGAGAAATCTTCAGGTTTTGGTAATATAATCAGCTCAAATGACAATTTCCTTTTCTGTAAGTAGCCATAGTTATGGTATCCCTCTCTCTTCTCTTTTTTATCCAGAAAAGCAGCATTTCAATTGTCCAGGCCTTTGGAGGGTGTTTTTGTTTTGTTTTGTTTTGTTTATTTAATAAATATTAAATTAAATTAAATTAAAAAGTGATAAAATTAAATCTGAAAGGGACCTTAGAGGTCATTTAGTTCATTGGCTCCATTTTAAAGATGAGAAAATTGAGGCCCAAAGTGCTTAAGTGACATGTCCATGGGCACATGGCTAGTAAGTGGCAAAGCCATGATTCTGACTCTATGCCCAGTATTTGTTCCTCAGTTTCATTGGATTAAATGATCGTCTTTATGCAGATGGATCCCAGATCCTTATGTCCCTCTAAAGCCCCCTGGTCTTTCTCCAGAGGGCTAGTTCCAAATCTCCAACAGCTTCACGGACATCTCAACCTTCACGTCTTGTCAGCATTTCACATACTCCCAAACAGAACTCATTACCTTTGGAGGCAGCTACAAGGTGAAGAGGATAGAGTATTTGTCTTGCAATTAGGAAGGACTGAATTAAAATCTAGCCATTCTTATTAGACTTAATTAATGTTTCTCCCCATCTTTCTTTTTTACTATACTTTCCTAATGCTGGTAATGGTATATCCATCCTCTTAATCAATCTGATTTAAAACTTCATGATAATCTTCAACTCCTCACCCTCACTCAACATATCCAATATGAAAATTTGTCATTTCTATCATCCTCCAAATTTCTTGTAAATGTCCCCTTCTCTCTACTTCTATTACCACAACCCTAATTCAGGTATTTATCTGGACCATTGCAATAGCTTTCTAACTGATCTGCTTGCCTCAAATCTCACCCCACCCCAACCTCTCTTCCTCCAGGGTTTGACCATGTCACCTTCCAGCTCAGTGAGCTCCAGGGTCTCCCTTTCACCTCCAGAGGCAAACACAAGTTGACATTTAAAGCTGTTATCTGACCCTCATGTGACTTCTCTAATATTCTTACTCTCTCCCATTAGTATGATCCATTTACACTACCCTATTTCTAGTTAGTTCCTGGAGCTCAATACTCCATCTCCTTCTCTTTGCTCAGGCTGACTCCAGTCTTGTAATGTTCTACCCCTGCTTCTATGTTTCCCTGGATTCTTCAAGACTCCACTCAAATCCTCCTTTCTATAGCAGACATTTCTTAGTCTTTCCATCTGTGAGTGCCTCTCATTTGAGATTACTTCCCACTTATTCTATATATAACAGGATCTTCTTTGTGCCTGGTTATTGACATATCATCTCCTCCATTAGAATACACACTCCTTGAGTATAAGGTGGTGGAACAGCTAATTAACAAGGTGGATAGAATATAAGGTCTGGATTCAGAATGACTCATCTTTCTGAGTTCAAATCAGGTCTCAGACACATTCACTAGCAGTGTGACCTCCCACTAGGTGT
The DNA here is from genome assembly GCF_027887165.1 of Monodelphis domestica. NCBI lineage: Eukaryota > Metazoa > Chordata > Mammalia > Didelphimorphia > Didelphidae > Monodelphis > Monodelphis domestica. The sequence continues at coordinate 127,102,293 of NC_077227.1, read as the reverse complement.
TGAAGTGGAGAGAGCACTGGACCTGGTGATCTTTCATGAGTTCAAATCCAGCCTCAGACATTTGCTAGCTGTGTAACCCTGGGCAAAGCACTTAACCCTGTTTGCCTCAGTTTCTTCATCTATAAAATGAGCCAGAGAAGAAACCACTCCAGTATCTTTGCCAAGAAAACCCCAAATGGGATCAGGAAGAATCAGATGTGACTGAAACCTATTGAAAAAAAAAAGCAATAAAAGTTCTTTATGACAAGAATGACATTGGTGGCTCCTATGCCTATCTGATCTCAGTTTGGTGCTATAGAGATGGATCTCAAGATCATAGATTTAGAGCTGAAATCCACATTAGAGGGTTCTTTGTCATCCCCTTCATTTTACAGGTGTGGAACTAAGGTTAAGAGAAGTTAAATGATTTGTCCAAGGTCATATAAACAATAAGTAGTAGAGTCAGGATTTAAATTCAGATACTTGGACTCTAATTCCACTACTCTTTCCTTTGTATGAATTCACTCCTCATCATATTTGGTTACATCCTACTGTTGGGGATAAATTCTCCTGAACCCATGTTGCCTCCCAAAGGAGTGAAAGAGCCAGGCCACCCTGTCCCCTAAACTACAGGGGCAGCTGAATAGGAGAGGGGTGGATTCAGATAGGACTGAGCTTTTAGGCAGCATCTGAGGTGCTATAATAATGGAACAGATGGCATAAAAGACATTCAGCCTGGTAGCCAGCTGGCTGTGCTAAGGCTGAAAGAGACACAGGCTCAGGATGGAGGGTCTCTATACCAGGAAGAACCTCCCTGAAAGCTCAGAATGAACTTTATTTCAGGGGGATAGAAGCTCCCTCTGCTATAGATGGGTTGGAAAAGGAAAAGGGAGAGGGAAGAGAAAAGTGAAAGTTAAATGGTAGCAGGAACTGCTCATCCCCACCCCCAGGAGAGAGAGAGAAAAAAAAAAAAACAGGAAGAGAGAGGATCTTACTAGAGCATCATGGATTTAGAGCTGGAGGTCATCTAATCTAACTCTCTCATCTCAAACTACCTTATTTTTAGCCACTTTGCATTTATTTCCTTTGTATTTATTCTACCTGTACTAATTATCTAGACCTTCTCCCCCCAGCTGAATGCTGGCTCCTTTGCAAGTGTTTCCTATACTGTTCTTGTATCCCTAGCACCCAGAACAGTACCTGACTTCTTAAGTAGGTACTTAAGAAATCTCGTTGATTGATTCATTTTATAGATGAAGAAAACAAGGGGGCATTTGAGAAACTTCAGTCCCTTGCTTAATGTCAAAAGGAAATGGAAGGTTTCAAACCAATGCACCTTATCTCTGAAACTCCAGGGACAGTTGGAGAGGAGAAAGTTGGGAATACAAAAAAGATACATTCCCATCCCTGCTAGACCAAGAGTAAGACGATTTTCTATGCCCTCTTTTCTGTCATGTTATTTCCTCAGAAATAACAAGCCTTAACTAAGGCAAGAGCCTACAAATTTGTGAGGTCCTGAGATTCTGATGCAAACCTCAAGTCCGCTCTCTCAACTCTCCCCACCCCCTTCTCCAAGCAGCTCAGCTGCTGGGAGAGGGAGGACGTGATGCCGTTCCTGTCGCTCTCCCCAATTCCCATGATGCTCCTCGAACACTCAGCCCCATTCTCCCACCACCCGAATCCTCGGGACTCCTTTGACTGTGTCTGAAAGCAACTGGCACAGACTTTCCCAGCAGATCCTTCGGGTTCCCACGGCTGCCTCTGCATTATGCAATACCCCCACTCCCCACCATTTGCAACCCTCTCCACCCCTCCCCACCCCCTCCACCCCCACCTCCCGCAGCCTGACCCTGTGGGCCCGCCTCCCTTCCCCCCCCCTCCCCAGTGCAGCAGTGATGTCATCATCAGTCTGGCCCTGGGAACCTGCATTGTTAGCTCCGCAAATAGAGAAATCCCTACTCAAGCATCGCAAATGAGGGCAGGGGGAGAGCCTGTGGAGAGCCCCGGATGGGGACTGTTGGCTCCCTCCCTCTCTTTGAGTTGTCAGCAGATGAATTCAGCAGGGAACAAAAGGAGCTGCAGCTGGTGGGAGAGAGGGAAAAGGGAGAGAAGCCCGAATTCTGATGGGAGATGGGAAGCGGCGGGGGGTGCTGAAGAGCCCCTCAGAGGAGGGGAATGTGCCACCAGAAAGAGAGGGGAAAGACCCTAACGGTGTCCCCAGACTGGGAGGTTCCAAGGTGAGCTAGCTCTCATCCCTCCTACACTCTGCCCCCTGCCTAGGTCATAAATAGCCCTAGACCTGGCCAGCTTGGACAGGGTCTGCTCCTTGTGTCCATGACTATCTCACTACCTTCCTAGCTCTCTCTGGCTATCCAATGAGGAGCTCTAGCAATCTCAGTGAGAGGACCCCCCCCCACTTCAGCCCCCCAGGGCCTGCCAATTGGTTCAGCCATCTAAAGAATGGAGTTGATAGAGATGCTGTAATTGCTGCCCCTGATCTGAGGCCCGGTGCTTTGAAGTGAGCTGTCACCCATACTGGTTCATTAGGGAGCCCTTGATTCCTGGGAATCCTGGGGCTGCCTCCAGGGTTCTAATGGAGCACCCTACTGGCGGCTCAAACAGTCATAAGGCAGGACATCTAAGAGGAAGACTCTCTTTCTGTTCCCAGGTCCATATCTTCTAAAGAGAACTCTAAAAAGGATAGGTTCACTAACATTCTCCCCTCTAAGTAAGTGCATCATGCTTGTATTTGCATGTGACCAAAATGACTTCATCGCATATTAACCTTACATACCACCCTCACCTTGCACACACACACACACGGACAGACTTTCCGAGAAGGTGTCGTTGATACCAGAGAGAGTATCAAGAATAAGTTCTCCCTCGGCAGAAATATGTAGATAGCTCCGATGTCTACCTTGAGTATCTTCTCTGAGGAGTTACTTACACACTATACAGAAACCTTTTTGAACCTGGGGCCATCAAACAGTAAATCGATCCTGTTTCTCTCCCGTGTCTTACGGATTCCTTTCCCCCCAAAACTTGAGTTTTCTTATCCCACCTTTTCCTGTACCGGGTTAAAAACATAGGTGTCACATTTACAAAGTTCCCAGGATGCAAGGCTAGGATGGTAGAGAGAAAGGGGAGCCTGGGTGTGAGGTGTGTTATACTGGGGAAGTAGGAGGATTCTGGCTTTCCAATTAGAAATGTAAGGCTGCTTCTACATTTTAGGGCAGGGGCTGGGGGAGGGAAGGAGAAGGAAATAATTCCTTCCCGATATCTCAAATAGGCAACAATTTCTTGAAATTTGGTGCAGTCAGAACTCTATAAGGAAGCTTTGTGATCCACCCTCCAGGCAATAGAAGACAGTGTAAAAGCTGACAGCCTGCTGGAGAAGTCTTCAGAGCTGGGTGGTCGAGGGGCTGTTGTTTGTATCCCTGGATCCCTTCTAGAGCTGGGGAACTGGAAAGGGAAGCATCGGGCCTGGCCTATGAGACAGCCCCACGCCATACACCAGATGTTTGCCGCTGAAAGGCTGCCCTCTCATTGAGCTAAGAGGAGGGAATGAGATCAGTAGCAGGGCATTGAAGAAGGCTGTGAAAGGCACTCCCACCTGAACTGATGGGGTTGGGGCTGTCCCAGGGATGCTGCCAACTTGCCAGGGAGAGAGGGAGAGACTCCCCAGCCGAGGCCTCCTGACATGGAGACAATGTCTTTTCCTGTGCTAGAAAGGAACAGCCATAACCCTGACTGAATTGCCTTTTTCTCAAACACAGGCCTGGCTCAGCATGTCCCTGAGGTGAGGAGGCAAGCTGTGGAGGCCAAGAGAGAATCCAGGGCCACAGGTGTAGAGATCAACCCAGCTGGGCTAAGGGGCAACTTGTGGAGGCCAGAGAGCCAAAGAGAAAAGAGAAAGCCTACTATGCCAGGCTCTCTCTCCCTCCCTCCCACTCCCTCTTTCCTTTCTCATTCTCCCACCCCTTTTCTCTTTTACTCTCTTCCTCCTTCCCTCCCTCTTTCCACTCTCCTCTCTCTCTCTCTCCCCCCCCCCTTTTTTGTATTTCTCTCTCCTTTGTCTCTCTGACTCTCCTCTGAATGTCTCTTTCTTCTTTCTCTATCTCTTTTGTTCTATCTCTCCCTCTCTCCCTTTTAGAATTCCCCTTGGCCCATGCCAAGCTTCCACATTGAGTGGGTTATAATGAATCTTATGAGTTTTAGAACTGAGAAAGTGAACCTGGAACCTCTTATCAGTCAACCTGGATCCTCTGAAGAGCTGGTCAGAAAAAAAGCTGGCTTGTGGAGAGGAGTCATACAATCATATGATCATAACACTTAGTCCTTGAAGAAACCTTAGCGATCATCTAGTCCAGAGGTGCCATTCATGAGATCCACATCCACAACACTCCCAAGTGTGGCCCAAACCAGATTAAAATATAATTAAGGAATGTTTAACAAAATAAATATCATCTTCATCAAGGATGACATTTCACAACTGTGAAATTCTTTGACTTTGTCTTCCTTATCCTCAGAGGAGGTCGACTGATATCAGTATTCGCATTTTATAGATGGAGAAAATGAAGCTTAGTGCGCTGGCTTTTTCCTAAGGTCACACAGCAAGTTAATGAGATAGAAAATGGGCCTTATTACCTTTGCCTGTGCCACACATTGTGAGAGTCAAATCCTGACCTGTGATTTTGGCCAAATCGTTTATCTCGCTGGGCCTTAATTTCCTCATCTATCTAATGAAGAGGGTTGGACTAGGTCATCTGAAAGCCCCTTCCAGCTCCAGATCCCATAAGAATAGAGTCAGATCTTCTATTTTCCCTTCTTTGCTCAGAACATGCCTTGTCCTCAGGGTCTGGTTCCTTATTTCGTAAGCTCCTTCCTAGGTCCTCCAGACACTGGAGCCAGGATGGGTCCAGTAGGTCCCGTAGGTCAAGCCTATGGATTAAGGCAGGGGGTCAGAGTTCAGGAGATGATATACATTCAAGGTGACATCCCATGAGTATAATAGAGAAGGTGGGGTGGAGAGGGACAAAGCAGAGGTGAAACCTCATGACTTTTAGTTGCTATGCCTGCCTTTCCCTTCTAAAAAAAAGTACCCTAGGCCCTGAACATTTGCCTGATTTCCCACTGGGCTAGTCTGACAGTGCATCAGGCTGTCATTTCTGAAAGGGGTAGGAAGACTGGCCTTCAAGAACAGAATTAAGTAAACAAATGCTGCCAGCCCCTCCCCCTCCCATCCTCTTCTCCTCCCTCCAGCAACTGGCCCTAGAATTACAGAATGTCATTTGGTAAAAGGAGAGAGAAACACTAGTGGGGGAAGGGGCTTTTCTTTTTCTAAATGGGACTGTCGACCACCTCGAAGCAGATTTTGTGTGGATTAGAAAAGAAACAGAAATGCCATTTTCTTGACCAAAGTTTTCCCTTTAGATGACCCATCCTAACAGAGCCTTGCATCTGGGTAGTGGAAAGAGAGAGCAGCCGGTATACAGCTCCCATCAGCATCCCAGGGGGAGCCAGGAGGCAGCCCTCCCTCCCCCATTCTCCCTCTTTAGGAGAGAAAGAAATGGATAATAAAGTTCTTATTTCCACCACATTTGCCATTTCCTGGTCTAAGTAGAGAGTGTCAGAAGAGTGACAAGCTAAAAGCTGCTGATTACTGTGGATTCATGGCATTTACTCCCCCAGTGAAAAGAGCAAACATCAGAAATAATGCGGTCCAGCCTGCTTTGGGAGCCTAACCCTGCAATTAATCAGCATTCAAGGGAGGAAGGTGGAAGAGCGTCAGATATGCACAGAGAGAGGAGAGCATGTGGCAATTAAAGGGACATACATTCATTCTTTCTCCCCCCCCCCCCCCCCACTAGAAGATATGTGGATGTGGAAGAATCAGTAGATGTTTTGCAGTTGACAAACTGATTCCACACAAGTGAATTCGGGGAGCTGAGTCCTGTGTTCTCTGTCTGTGCTGGCACCCCTTTCCATCCCCATTCTGGTTCGTCTGTCTCTGTACAACCATTCGTCCACAGCATCATCAAATCCTACCATTTTGGCCTGACCATAAGCTGTGCTTTTTTTTTTTCTCAAATCTTGCTTGCATAGAACTTGAGTACAGTCTAAAATTGGTATTTTCAGTGTAAACCTATGCTTTTTTTTTCAAAAATAATGTCTCCGTTTTAGGGAGAAGACCAATATTCAGACCAATAGAGTATTAAATTGAACTGATTTTTGAAGATAGTTAAGCAAATACAATCCCTGATCTTTATAGATCAACATGCCAACCCCCATCCAAACCAAATAAGCAGAAAAATTATATTAGTGTGAAAATAAAAACCAGAGAGTGCCTTATGAATAATTCCTCTTCCACTGGCCTGGGATAGGGACAAGGTGGGAGGAAGGAGGGGAAGGATACAATATTTGTAGAGAGTTTTCCTTTTTTTAAAAGAAATAGTATAGAATAAAGAATAGAATGTCACCCTCAGAGGCAGGAAGATCTGCATTCAAGTGTCACCCCCTCATCCATATTAGATGTGACGCTGGCAAAGCCACTAAGAGTTTACTCTTAGTGTTCTAGGCAAGTCTTTAAAATTATAAATTGCATATAAAGATCCAGGTCAATTCTGAGGGACTTAGGACAAAGAATGCTCTCTACCTCCTGAGAAAGAACTGTTGGAATCAGAATGCAGATGAAAGCATACATTTCTTCAATCGTTTATTTGAGTTTATGTTTGGGGGTTTTGGTTTTGTAAGATTCACTTGCAAAAATGAACCATATGGAAAAAAATTAAAATAAAATAAAATAATTTAAATTATAAATTGCAGAAAAAAGTGCTAACCTGTATCAGTGGAAGGAGTTTCATCACCAAGGAGGCATCTGTCATTGAATTCATAGATTCAGATACTATCTCTTTCCATTTTTTTCCCCTCATGTGTATTGTTTGTTTTGGGGAAGGGCAAACATGTAAAAAAGTTTTCATGAGTGAACTGGTAAACTTTGATAATTATTTGCAAGACTATTTTAAGCATATACATTTTATCATAGCTACCAGGATGACTTCAGACATGACTCAGTCCAAATTTAAATTGAAGTCTATGGTTTATTCAAATTATATAGATTTTTATCTGACATGTTTTATAAACTCTGGAGCAAGCTACTACATTCTACAATCTGGATGTGGATTTCTGGAATTTTTACAACTGGCAAGGTTAAAAATCAGAAAGAAATAGTGAGTCAAAAGAAAGAATGAAAATGAGTTGAAGTGGCACCAATAGGGAGAAAGCATGGGGGCCTGGATAAGGAACAAAGATGCCTCTAGACTAGTTAGTTAATACAGACAAAGAACTTGCCTGATGAGGAATGAATGAGGAGAGGGTGATGAATTATCAAATTTCAACAACCAGCCCTAGATATGAAGCACTTGGGTCAAGCTGAGGAGGTTACTTGTGTCCAGGAATGAATGAAGGAATCCAAAAGCCCCTTCTGTTTCCAGGTCTCCTGGGGCACAGTGCCTCCTGTGTAGGGTAGTGCATGTCTACTGTGGGAGCTCTAACAAAAGAGGGAAAAGCAAACTATCAGTCAGAGCTCTAGGATTCTTTAGACATCAGCCAGTCTAGGAGTTCTCAACCTGAGGTCCATGGAGAGATTTCAGGAGTCTGGAAGCTTTAATGGGGGACACATGCACTTGGGCACTTTGCAATCCTATATATTTTATTTTGTATATTTAAAAACATTCTGGAAAGGGGGCCACCAAACATAGGCTTCACTGAATTGTAATGGAGATCAGTGATGACAACAACAACAACAAAGGATTAAATGAGACAGAGACCTAGAAATATGAACTGGTTCACTCAATGTTCCCAAATTTATTAGAGGGCAAGCAGTGACTTGAATCCAGGTCTCAACTTTTGGCCCACCGTTCTTCCCACTGAATCAAAGTCCCTTTCTAAATCAAGGTTTTCCTGTTGGTCTGGCTCAGCCCAGATCCCTTGCTGTAGAGGGGCTCTGAGGCTATGTGGTGCTTGATCTTGGTGACCTTTAATCCCCAGGGGATCAGTAAATTAATCCACTGAAGCATGGAGGGCCTGGGCTCTGTTTAATCTCCCGCTTTTGTATACTGTGATGGCTAAATGACCAGACAAGAGGGAAAACCCACAGGGGGGTCAGAGGGGAGGGATGTGGCAATTAACCCCTCATCCTGATGCAGGGAAGGGGTCAAGGGTTAGGAAGGGTCTGGCTGCCAGCTGCCAAACCCTGGGGGGGGCAAGATTCTCAGGGGCTACCAACAGGTGGAATTCCAACCCTAGTCTCCAGACCGAGTCCATAGAGAGCAAGAGCTTCCCTCAATCGCTGGGGGGTTTCCCAGGATAAGGTGGGGACCAAGAAGGTTTCACCCTCCCAGAGACTTCAGAAACAATGAATGAATCCTATTTGAAATCTCCTCCACTGTCTCTCCCCTTTAGCCTCCCTATTCAGCAGACTATCTGCTCCCCAAATGGGACTTCTTGCTCCCTTCCATACATAGAAGTACTACTCAATCTCCCGCCTCCCATCAGACACCTCCAGACAAGGTTTGGTCCCTCAAGTCCCCTCCCTGCTAAAAGCAGCAGCTGATTCTACTTACACCCCGGCCCCCACTCCCCTCTCTTCACCATTCCACTTTACTTTAGAAGAATAACCTGTGATAATTTTATTTCTTCTTCTTTCTGGCAACTAATGGACTCCTTAAATAGCAAAAATTGCGGCCTGTAATTAAGATCTTGCTTTTTAAATGATTAATCATTCTAACCCCTTTGAGCGGCATCCTACTTATGGGTCCTCTCACATTGAAATGCAGATCTGAGACAGGGGAGGGAGCACTGCCGACCAACCAAGGAGCAATTAAACCATCCCAGCTGTCACTCGGTCTGTCTGTCTTGCCAGCCAGCCAGTCATCACAGAGAAAGAGGTGAGGTCCTGCTCCCCTGAATAGAGGCAGGCACAGTCATTTGGGCCAGGTAAGACAGAAACAGAAGGCAACCCTGCCCCTTTCTCATCCAGGTAAGGCACTGTCACAGGAACAATAAGCATGTGCTCTAGTCTATATCCCTTTACACAGCCCCCTGAGCATCTTTTAGCAAGGAGCCTTTAGGAAATGTTTCTAAATATCCAATTGTTGTTGTTGTTTAAAAACAATAACAGGGGGCAGCTGGGTGGCTCAGTGGATTGAGAACCAGGCCTGGAAGTTCTGGGTTCAAATCTGATCTCAGACACTTCAGATCAAATCACTTAATCCCTTTGCCTAGCCCTTACCACTCTTCTGCCTTGGAACCAATACACAGTTGTTGTTGCTTTTAAGTCCTTACCATCCATCTTAGAATTAATACTGTGTATTGGCAGAATAACAGCAAGAGCTAGGCAATGGGCAGGGTCACACAGCTAGGAAGCATCTGAGGTCAAATTTGAACTCAGGACCTCCTGTCTCTAGACCTGGCTCTCAATCCACTGAGCCACTTACCTTCCAACAATATTATTGGATTCCTGTAGAGAGCATTCAGTTTGCTAGGTATTAAGAACAATATCAGGTATGACTTTAGACACACAAATACACTAAAGTTCAGCATTCAAATGAGAGTTGGCCCTTCCAAAGTAGTTCCTTTAGAGGACATATTTGAAAAATGATGCTACCAGTGAAGACATTTTGGGGGATTTCTCACTGGGAATTGCCATCTGAGTTAGTTTTAGGTCTAATTTCTTTATCCCATTTCTTAACCAAAACAAAAGATCTACAATAAAGTAGTTTGAGATTCTTCTCTTCAAAATGTGCCTGGGTCCTGACTCCTCAGGAATATTCCCTTCAAAGTCAATTTTGATGCTGAAGAGACCAAAAGGGATAAGGAGAACAGTATGGAGTGACAAGAAAGAAATAAGTCAGGAATGTATATTCTGACCTCTTAAGAAAAGTATGTTTAAGGGTGTAGGCTAAGACAGGAGTATGATTACCTTTAGAGGGCTTCAATCAATCAACAAGTATTTGTGAAGACTCTACTGTGTGAATATGGAAATATGTGTTGCGTGACAGTACTGTATAACCCGTATCAGTGATAGGGAACCTTTTAGAGGGACAGGTGATGTGAGAATGCCCTCAGGTGAGGGGGAGAGGTCCAGCCAGAATCCCTCTGGCTTTCTAGTAACAAATTGGAGAATTCTATGCTGGGGCGACAGTGTGTGCCCACAGAGAGGTCTCTGAGTGCCCCTTCTGGCATACATGCCATAAGTTCACCATCACAGACCTATAGCAAACTATTTACTGTGTTGGTGAGGGGAGAGGAGAGGGAAGGAAGAAGAGAATGTGAATCAAGAACTATCAGATAACAATTGTCAAAATTTTTCAAAAAATTTTAAAAGAACCCATTCTGTGCCAAACACTGTCCTAAGGACTAGGAATCATAAATACAATGAATGAAACAGTCCTTGTTCCAAATAAGTGTAGGAGAAAAATAAATATAATTAAATATTAAAGTATATAGGATGTAGGACCAGGAGTCGAGAAGTCCTGAATTTGAATTATGCCCCCAGACACTTGCTAGCTGTGTAATTCTGGGCAAGTCACTTAAAATCTGTTTGCCTCAATTTGCCTATCTGTAAAATAGGTATAATAATAACAGATACTTTCCAGAGTTGCTAGAAAGACAAATTACTACTATATATAATATGACTTATGGATGCTGGGTATTAAAGTAGTTCATTCTCCAGCCTACTTACTACCTCACAAATCAAGAAATGGAATATTTTTCCCTTTAGCTTAGAAACTTTCATTTCTAAATTCTAATGACAGGTAGATCATTTGACCTCTTTAAGCCTCAATTTCCTCATTTATAAAATGAGTGAGTTGGAGGACATTTAAGGTCCCTTATTACTTTAACTCAGTGATCCTATAATCCCTACTAGCTGTACCAGCCTACATAACATCTGGACAGGCATCAGTTAAGATTAAAAAAACAACTGTGTATGATATAAAATCACAGATTGCTATGCTTTGGGCTACCTTGTATCTCTGCTAAAATCCTTAGCAAAACTTCATAGTAAAAATTCTTGAAAAACTCTCACCTTAATCTTGGACAAACCAGGAAACAATGAATTGAGGGTTTTATTTGTTTGTTTGTTTGTTTTGTTTTTTACTTTCCTAAGCCAGAGCACCTAGGTGGTACAGTGGATATAGAACGTTAACGGCTTGGAGCCAAAAGGGGCTGAGTTCAAATCCAGCCTCACACTTATACTAGCTATGTTACCCTGGCCAAGACACTTAACCCTCTTTGCCTCAGCTTCCTTATCTGTAAAAAGGGCTGGAGAAGGAAAAGGAAATGGTAAATAACTCCAGTATCTTTGCTAAGAAAACGCCAAACAGGGTCACAGAGAATCATGACTAAACAACAAAAACACTTTCCTCAACCAATGTTAGAATACATAGGAGGATCAGGACTTTTCTAGAAATAGTGAGATCATGATTGTAAGATGAAACCAGCCTTAGAACCCAGGAATAACTGCAGTAACTGGAGTAGTAAGAGTGATAACCCCAGGGGTCCTCAAACTTTTTACACAGGGGGCCAGTTCACTGTCCCTCAGACCTTTGGAGGGCCAGACTATAAAAAACAAACTATGAACAAATCTGTATACCACTGTTTGGGATAGTGGAGGCTGCAGCGCCGGCTGTGATGGACCTGTCACACCTTGCAGAGGCCCATCACCACTACCACTATACCTGGCAGCAGTATACACAGTGTGGAATCCCTTCCGCCCCATCCCCCCCAGATCGCTGCTCACCATGCTGGTGTCTTCCATTGTGCAGTCACATAATCCTTTGCGAAGTGCCTCATTCTCATTCGGTTACTCTCAGAACAAGGTGCCATGCAAAGGATTATGTCACTGGAAGTAGTACTGTATGTGAGCGATACTGTGCTCTGTGGTGCTGCCATATACAGTGCTCCTCTCACTGACCACCAATGAAAGAGGTGCCCCTTCTGGAAGTATGGTGGGGGCTGGATAAATGGCCTCAGGGGGCCGCATGTGGCCTGTGGACTGTAGTTTGGGGATCCCTGACCTAGAGTGTAATGGAAGTCAGCAATATGCACAGACTCTGTAAGTTTGATATGATAGCATTATCCACATGGAAGACACTAAGATGCTGCTTCTGGGAGAGTTCTTGGGAGGACTAAATCATGCATAGACATTGTGGAACTGGCTCTAGTTGACCTACCACATGGATAAGAGGGGCTTCTTAACATCATCAAGATAGCTAAAATTATCAGTATCTTCAAAAGTCATTGCCAGTTATGGCTTTGGTGGTGTTCCTGTCTGAGAGAACAAGGAAACTCTCACTAATAACTTTTAGTGAAAGAATCATGCTGTAAAGTGGAAGGCCACGGAACCTGCCCTCTTCTCCACTCAGGTCATGCTACTCTCAAAAAACTGGCCTGAATCCTTGACCTTTTTATTTGTTCTTTTCCTTTCTTGGTGCATCTCCAATGTGGCACAAGAGTTTGGGCCACAAGTATCTAGGAATCTGGATCTAGGAATCCAGGCCAGTTGATGCAGCTAGCCCAGCATTAAGATCCTGAGGAACACAAGTTCAGGCCTCCACCCCAGAAGAATCCAGCAGCTATGCTGCCTTTGGAGATGAACTTGGTGGAACTGATGCTACTGGGGACTGAATGAAGTTGTGAGCCTAATGCTCCCTCTAAAACTAGAGTGACATGGAGAAGGACACAGTTATGTCCCAAAGATACTGGAAGAAATGTTTGTGCTTTATTCTGGATATATATATATATATATATATATATATATATATAATTAAATTTTTTTCCAGATTGCATGTTCCTCCCTCCTATTCCTCCCAACTCCCCAAGAAGGTAGGTAATATTATGTAGGTTGTACCTATATAATCATATAAGACATACTTCCCTGTTCATCCTATTATGAAACAACACATATTGCTTATACTAGAGAAAAATTCATGAAGGAAATAAAATCAAAATGGTATATTTGAATCTGTATTCAGAATTCGTCTACTCCCTTGTAGTTGTCCTGGATTCTTGCCTTGTTGAAAATAATTAAGTCATTCCCAGCTGATCTTTGTACACTGTTGTTGTTAATGTTGTACAACACCCTCCTGGTTCTGCTCACTTTACATTGTATCACTTCATATAAGTCTTTCAAAGGTTTTTTGTGATCATTTTATTTGTTATTTCTTATAGCACAAAGCAAATATTCCTTTATAAAAGCTATCCAGTGTGAAGTAGTTATATGGAACCAGGGTACTAGTCACTGGGCCTCTAAAATAGGAGGAACATAGCCAGTGGGGGCTCAAACCAATGGAAGAAAAAATTACCAAATCTGTCATAGTACCTTAGAACCATAAGGGGGAGATATAACAAGCCTGGTCCTGAAAAAGCTGGACCAGAATCAGATATGTTTGATATGGTTATGGGAAGTCCCAGGGCAGGGGCAGGAAGCCCCACATAACTAGACATTGGCTCCTTTTAGACTGAGTTGACCTCTCACGTTTCTTCCTAAAATCAAAGAGAAATGTTCTTTCATTTTCTTATTTTTAGGGGAAAAAACATTTTTCTAAGAGTCCTCTGTTATCATTTGTTTTTTAATGACTTCGAAGCTTAGTTACAGAGAGAACCATGGCTTGCCCTAGACCCATGGTGATGAACCTATGGCACATGTGCCCAAGGAAGCACTTGGAGTCCTCTCTGTGGGCACATGCACCATCACCTCAACACAGAGTTTGCCAGAGTTTGTTTCTAGAAAGCCAAAAGGACCCAGGGCTGGGCTGCCCTCCTTTCCCTCTCCACGGGTACCTGAGGACATTTCTCACATCACCTATCCTCTAAAAGGTTTGCCATCACTACCCTAGAAGAACAAATTTGTAGAAGATCTGGGATCAGAACTCAGATTTCCATATTCCTGACTAATATGCAGGACTAATGATTTTTAATTACATTTGATGGGACTCCAGGCCTTCAGAATGATCTTACTTGAAGAGTTCTTTGTTTTTTAAAAAATATCCTATTGATGTATAATGGGGGTAGGCTTGCTATGGGGACCAGCCCTTAGAGCATGCACTGGTATTACTTGCTTGATTACAGTTTGGAAGACAACATGGGACCTTGGGGTGAGCCTACTTCCAGCCCTGATGATTCAGGGGTTTGTGCTATATGATAATAGTTCTTTAATTGGTTGCTGAACCAGAATAGAGTGGAGGTATAAAAGTACCACCCTCTTCTTTCATTTCTCTCTTCCTTCCTTTGAAGTATGAGAATGACTGAGCTTTCCAGAGCTTAGAACAACTGAGGGAGAGCATAATAATTCCCTTCTTCCTACCTGGCCACAAAACTCAAGTATATACCCTGTGTAGGAAAGTCAGTGCCTAGAGTGAGAACATCTCCTTTTATATTCTCTTTCCTTTGGTATAGAGCCTTGGGAGAATGACAAAAGAGATTTGGGATCAGGAAGACCTAAATTAAAGTCCAACCTCAGACACTTACTAGTTGTGTGACCTTGGGCAAGCCATTTAACTTCTATTTGCCTCAGTTTCCTCAACTGTAAAATGGGAATAATATCGCCTACTTCACAGGGTTATTGTAAGAATCAAATGAGATATTTGTAAAGCATTTAGCAAAGTGTCTGATACATGGTGACAATATATAAATGCTTATTAGTTTCTTTCCTTTCCTTTCCTTTCCAAGTCCTTTAGTTGCAATGGCAGCATCGAGTCTCACTGGCATGGTGGCAAACAATGGCATCATCTCAAACAGAAATGGCAGGGGGATATGCATGAATCAGGCAGCTTGACATCAAGTTCCTAAGCAAAAGTAAGAATTGGATGGTGCCAAAGGAGGAGTTGGCATCCCAAAGAGGCCACTGAAAAGATCAAATGTCTAACTGATCAAACAATGCCAAATGAATGTAGCATGGCTAATTAGTAGCCTTGTAATAAGCCATTTATGCCCCAATGAAGCTTGAATATTAGTTTCAAGGCTGGCTGTACTGGTAGTAATAAGTTAGGCTCCTGAATTCTGTTCTAACCCTTCTATAAGGCATGTTATGATTCCCTTACATTTAACATTCCTCTCTCTTTGTAAGAATAAACTACCTATACCATACTTGATTCATATGTACTCAATGAGTGTCTTTTTTACTCTGTCCTCCAACCAACTCTTTCTGAAGAAAACCCTTATATTTTGGAGTTCATAACCATTTCTATAATTAATAACTTTGTAAACAGCATATTTCTATGGTGGAGGCAATAAACTGATAAATGCAAGAATTATGGAATCTATTCCCTTAACGAGAAGTTAGGAAACCTCAGCAAAGAACCCAGGCATATGGAAATGTCAAGGTAATAAAGACCAGGAGTCAGGTCACCTGCACTGGGGCTTCCTATAAGTGTGTCTCTAACCACTATCTAACTAGATATGTTTTTCATTTTCCTATCACTCTCTGGCTTCCCCAAATCCCTCCCTTTCATAGAATTTACTTTGTTGCAAAGGACAGTTGAATAAGCCAAGTTGTCACAGTAACCATATCAGATAGTGTATTCAACATCTTGTACCTGTAGTCCACCAGCTCCCTGCTGAGATGAGAGAAACATGTATCAGCCTCAGTCCCCTGGAGCCAAGATTGGTATTTTCATTTCATCTGAATGCTACTCTCTTCCACTGTTGTTTTCACTTACCTCATTTGCCAAAGTCATTTTTTGGAAATGTCTCTATGAACAAATCTTAGACTAAAGCTGTGGGGTAGTACCAACCCTACCACTGACCTTGAGCTTCTATTGCTTCAGTGTGCCCCTGTGTTACTGATAAGCAAGTTGGCTGTGTATATAGAAACAAAGAATTCGGCATGAAGTGAGAAAAATTGGAAGAGTCACCATTTCAGTGGACATACAGAAACATTGACTGCTGGAGCTAAAAAGAGCCTGAAAGATCCTTTAATCCAAGACCCTCATTATGTAGTTGGAGAAACTGAAGCCGGGAAAGGTAGAGTAATTTATCATCCATATAGTTCATGGAACTATGGAAGATGCTGAGATTCTAACTCGTTCCTTGACTCTAATACATGTGCATTAATACACAAAATAATTATGTACCTTGAACTCCTAAGTATATAGATTCTACCTAGGATACATACCCATATGCATGACCTAAGATATACATTCCCAGGAACACAGTGACAACAAAGGCTTGGATCTAGTTAGTAGGAAAGGAGAACCAACAACCCTAGGACCACCATCATGGATCCAGGGCTTTGGCTAACTCCAAACAAGAGATCAGTTATTCAAGCATATTTATAGAACTTTGTTCTATATCCTCACAGGTCAGAACATTGTTTTCATCCTGAATGCAATGTGAACTCAGTCCTGAACACAACTCCTGCTCTAGATCTAACTCTAAACTCTTCCCTTTTGGGGGTCAAATGGCAAGTCCCTGATAGTATCTTATTTTCCTACCACCCAAATTTATGGTTTTCCCCAAACTGCCTCTGAAGACTCATATCCTTTTGATTTACATGGCATCTGAATCTATTCTAATATGGGGTACTACTTGGTATTTAAGACCAAAGGACATATTAGAGGAAAGAGGAATTTAATATCACTTAGGTCTAGGACTTTGAGAAGAAAATTTAAGATGAAAGTAAGAAATGAACTCAAACTTCAAACCATGAAGAATTAAACTCATTGCAGCTATGACCATCTTAGGAGAAAGACAAAGTCAGGATAATTTAGGGAAGAGTAGTATGTCCTTCAGATCAAAATTCATCTGGCCTTCTTTAGTCTTCCTAAAGACCACAGAAACAAGGGCATTGAACCCAGTATCCCAAGGACAATCTACCTTTAAAACTTTAGTGTGTGTATATGTGGTGGTGGTGGTATGGGGGGGGGCAGGGGAAACAGTCCCTTTTTTTCTCTCTATGTGGATCAAGGGACATAGCTTGCAAGAAATAAGAAGCATTCCTAAGCTTGGCCCATAAGCCATAACAAGAGCCTCTTTGCATTTTCTTCCTACTCCAAAACCCCCTACCCAATAAAATATTGGTTCCAATTAGTAACCTAACCCTACTTTTCCTGGGAAAAGTCTAGATTGACCAAAGGAAGCATCATTGATATCCAATTCAGAAAAGGTAGCTTCCAAGAGGACGTGGAACATCATGGAGTCCCCCAGAGACCAGACATGTTTCAAGTCAGAGGGAGACACACAAAAAGGTCTGTGTGACTCCCAGATTCTCTCTGTCCCCAAGGCCCCTGCCTGCTGCAGGGGAGGAGAGGAATGTTTGGCTCCTTTTCTCTTTCCCACTTTCTCACCCCACATTCCAAGACACCAGGCTGAACTGGAGCCAGAGTGGGAGCATTCTCCCCAGCTTTGATTAATGCCAGTGTCTGTTTATAGAGTTACAATCTCCAAATTAGGTTGCCAAAGGCATCCCAGATCTGGACTGGAAACACCTCCCGGGCTGAAAGGAGCCAAAGCTAAGCCCAAAGCAGACGTCTTTATTCAGCCATAATTGACGTTTAACAGACGTCTGTAACTTCGTCTGGATGGATAAAAAAAAAAAAGTCCTCCACTCTCCCCCCTCCTTTCTTTATGTTCCCCCCCTTTCATCTGGCAGTCAAAAGTGTAAGAGACCAACTTCAGGGCCCCACTCCATCACTGTGCAGAGGGGGCTGAGACAATAGTGCCTAGGACAAAGCCCATTCCCGGCACTGCACACAGTGTCTTCTAGTAGGTCTATTTACCTCCTAGGGTGTTTTATGCTAATCTAGCATCCAGCATCGACCCCTTCTGCATACTGATGGAGCTGACCTCCCCTCCCTCTCCCCTCCAGCCTGGGACCTGTTGTTTGGAGCAAGGACCATGAAGTGCCTGACTCATTCTAAAAGGAAGGTATAGGGGTATGGGGTGGTGAAAGCACTTAGAAGGAGATGGCTATATTTTTTCCTTCTTTGCCCCCCCCCCATTAGGGATCTTCTATTCCAGCTCCATTAAATACTAGTTTTTTCCCCCCAAACTGATGGGAGCAGTGTTTCTTGGTTATGTGCCATAATCATTAATAGAGAAAAGGAATGGTATTGCTCTGGTTTCCATTCTATAAGTAGAGGAATGGGTGTGGGAGGATGAGAAAAAAAATTCTATAAATAGACCTGAAATTTAAAAGACTAAACACTAGAGATGGTAGAGATCAAACAGTAGGATGGCATGATGAAGAGAAGAATCAGCAGACTCATTCTTACTGAGGCATAACCTTGAGCAGATTACTTAACTTCCCCGGGGGATCAGTTTTCTCATCAGTAAATTGGGTGGGGGCAGGGGGAGATAGGTCTAGATCTCTAAGGTCCTCTCCAGTTCTGATATTCTGTGAGACTTTGGCTAGAGGTTTATGTCTTTAAATCGTAGTATGGAATTTTACAGAGAGTGACCTCAAAGATCATCTAATCAAACTACACAAACACACAAGTGTGTACATACACAAGCACACACATGTGTAATACACACACACAGGCAGATAAATAGATCTGCCAGAAGAGTAAAATAATTTGCCCAAAGTCAAATAGTGAATGAATGGCAGAGCCAGGATTAGAACAAGGATTCTGTGTGTGTGTCTCTGTCTCTTTCAAAAATCATTTGGTCAAGATTAAACAGCCAGGACTTGAACAATGTCTTCCTTAATCCCAATTTGGTGTTTATGCCCTTCCATACCTCACTGTCACTTAGACAGCAAGAGAGCCATTTGGAGGTGGGATGGGCCAATTTCTAATATTTATTTCTATATCAGTCAGCCACAGGTCACAATCTTCCCCCAGGGGATGATGTCCATCTTTGTTCCCTCTTCTCTTCTTTCCTCATAAGCATAAACTAGCATGCCACCCTATGGAGGGCTCAGGTTTTCTTCTCCCAACTCCAAGGAATATTCTGAGGTGAGAAGCCTGGAAGTACTACTGCTCAGCCCACTGAACAGACTGAAGTTCCTTTATTAGGATGAGGGCTGCCACTGGGCCCAGCTGACCCTAGCGAATTGCATTGCTTCTGTTTCTAGTTGTCCATCCTGTTCACTGAGAAATCTAATTTCCAATTACCACATTTCCTCTCCTTTCATTTGTGCTGCTGTTTACCCGACTAGAAGCAAAAGTGACAGGTTAATGGCAGCCTGTACAGGTCCCAGCATGGATCCCTGACCTTCCCTCCCAGGCTTGGTATGATCCGACGACACCCCTTCCAGGAGGAGGACAGGAATAAGAAATCAAAAGGCTGAGACAGAGAAGAGGAGGAAGAGATTGAGAAAGCACCATGTGCAGAGATGGCCCACAGCTGTGTGCCTCTGGGTTGAGAGTGTCCCAGGGAATAAGAAAAAGCCATATGCGTGGGTCGGTAGGGGGCAGGGGTAGAGCAGGGAATTTGAGAGAGATTGGGGAACCAGAGAGGGAAGGGAAGGGAAGGGAAGGAAATAGGTGAATTGGAATTTTTAAATGGCTGGTCTCTGAGTTATTTTGGTCTCATCTTCAAGGTCCTTCCCATTTCAAATTGAAAGTCTTGGGTAAACACATTGTTAGGCACACAGAAGATGCTCATATATTATTTATTGAATTCATTTGAATACAATTGGGATTCCTAAGAAAGACAGAATTAAAGAGAGGAAGATGACTGTCCCCCTAGGTAAAGAGCCCCTTTTCTGGGTATAGATAAAACTGAACCCACAAAAATTCAAGACAGTCCCCGTTAGATTTTTTAAATAACTACATCAGATTTCTAATGGAAAGGGAGATTCCTCATTCCCTTTCCTATATCTTACTGGTGGGATTATTGTGGTATTATAATTGGTGGGACCACATTCCTCCCAGAAGGTGCTCCTCCTGAACAAGACATAAAATTCTCTGGTCAAGGTCAATTATTTGAGAGATGAGGTACTTATTACTCCAATTATGAGTCCTTTTGTTTTGGCAATGAGGCTATCTACTTGGAAACGTGTGAACTTTCTTTGTCCAGAATTCTGGTTGCTCTAGTGACAACACATCAACACCTGAATGAGGAAGGTCACAGCTAGTTCAGTATATCCTTTAATCTGATCTTTAAATGAGGATACCCATGGACTCCGAGGCAGAAGAGCTAAAGATAGGGATCAGATAGAAAGGCTTCTTGGTAAGGCAGAGAAGTCCCCTGGAGAAGAAAAAAGGAATAGGCCAGACCCTTTATGGGCTCAGATATAGAGTCTTTTGCATATTCATTCTATCAGCTGAAATAAAATCTATCCTTTATCTAATATCTTCTTAGTCTGAATGCTTGCACGGATAAAGAGGTCCTTTTCTACATGAGCCATATTCCAATGTTCACAAGGGAAGCCCTGGCTTAAGGAATAAACTAAATAGATGTAAAAGAACTCCCCCCCCCAAAAGCTGAGCTAGATCTGTGTGAGCCCTGTGGTCTAATTCTGAGCCACAGGTTGCATATGCCTATGTCTTCTACTCATATTCTTGCCAGAACCCTTTTTCT
Source organism: Monodelphis domestica (assembly GCF_027887165.1). Taxonomy (NCBI): domain Eukaryota; kingdom Metazoa; phylum Chordata; class Mammalia; order Didelphimorphia; family Didelphidae; genus Monodelphis; species Monodelphis domestica. Next base: position 127,081,785 of record NC_077227.1, on the reverse strand, counting down.
CCAAGTCCCATGCTACTCTCTTTGGATGACACAGGCAAAACAGCATAACAGTACAGTGAACTAGATGACAGAACATTGGGGCTCAAAGGTATCATAGAGATCACCAAGTCAATTTCCCCCATTTTGAAGGCAAGAAAATTGAGACCTAAAGCAAAAGCCACACAACTGGTCCATGTTAAAAACAGGACTAGAATTCCCTCCTCCTCTCTTCTAAGTCTAGTGGTGTTTAGGATTACATAACGACTTAAAACTGTTTCAGCTGAATGGTACCCTGCACTCTGCATTCCTTTTTGAGTTCCAAATGGAATCTAGAATCTGAGAAAAAGGAACTTCACAATATAAAATCAAAATTTAAAAGGGAGGGGCAGGGTAGAGAAAAAGCACTGTCAGGAAAGTCAGGAATCAGGTCACCTTGGGAATCAGTTCATGACACCTATGTAAGGTGACATGGTTAGAATTCTGGGTCATGATGACACTGAAATCTCTCTAAAGGGGTTTCCCTGTTTTTGCACCTCTGATGATCATTAGGCACTACCCCTATGCTGCTATTCTTTCTGATTGGAGTAGATCCTTTAGAATACTTCATTGATTCCACAAACCTTGAAGTGCTAAGCACCAAATACATATAATTCACTGTTCAAGAGTCTGGCAGAAGAGTCCTCTATTGACAACCTACTCACAGAGATCTTGGAAATAATGATGCCTATAATCTCAATGAACTATCTCCATGGGCAAGATAAGCCTTAGGCATGATTGTAAAGGCAAAGTTTATATTCAGTATCTCCCACTCACTTTCAAAATGACTAATGTGGGTGACCCAAGACCTGAACCTGCCCTCTCTGGCCATAAACCCTCTTCCTGCTTATCCCTCTAGTTTCCTTAGGCTTGGAACTTCTCTACCCAATTCTTATCCCCTCAGGGTCCAAGGTATTAACAAGCTAATGTCATAAATCTAAGGTATTAACTAATCTGATTTTTAAAAAATGTACACTAATGTGCAAATAGGTCAAAACCCAAGTATGCTCATTTTGAAAGGGTCCTTCTGGGTTCACTATTCCTAAACTGTATCTTTGTTGTCTATGGCCTCTTCAGTGTTGGGAATTTCATGAGCATCACAAAAGCGTAGGAGGAGACATTTTTTAGTAAATGAGATTTTGTGAATAAAGTCTTCTGATGTTAGAAGTGTCCAATTACAACATCCATGTACCAGGCTACCATTATCAGAATGGTTTTGATCTTAGCTCCTGATAGCTGGGAGAAAGAAGAGAACCAACATCTTTGATAAAAGTCTTAACATTTGAAGAAAAGTGTTTTATTTGTCACTGTGTTGGGGAAGAGGTGGGGAAGATATGGGGCTTTCCTTCCTTTCTACCAGACTTTCCTACCAGACCTCGTAGAATCATGACTGGAATAAATCCAAGAGCACATGGAGTTCACTCCTTTGGTCAGTGTAGTGGAATTAGTGGGCAATACTGTTACAATGAATAAAGAAAGCTGATAACTTATGTCATATAGATGGACCACAAGGGCATCACACCTTAAGGGCAAGCCAGAGCCTCTAAAGAATGAAGCAAACCCATGTGTTGAATACTTTATTACCTCCTGTAACAAACCATAGAGAATTTGAAAGAAAAATAAAGGGAAGACCAGGACAAGGGAAAAGAAAGACAGAGTCAGAGAAGAAAGGAGAATAGCTGATATTTATATCCCTTACTACCTGGGCAAGTCACTTAACCCTGTTTGCCTCAGTTTCCTCATATGTAAAATGAACTGGGGAAAAAAAGTAGCAAGTCAAGCTAGTATCTTTGTCAAGAAAACTCCAGATGGGGTCACAAAGAGCTATGACTTAAGTGACTAAACATCAAAAAAACCCATTATGTGCTACACACTGTGCTAAAAGCTATAATAATAATAATAACTAATATTTTATAAAGTTTACTATGTGTCAAGCACTGTGCTAAGCACTTTATTTCATTCAATCCTAACAACAATCTGGGAAGGTACATGCTATTATTATCCCTATTCTATAGACGAGGAAAAGGAAACAAAGAGGAATCAAATGACTTGGCCAGGCTCACCTGGTCAATAAATTATTGAAGTTGAATTTGAACTCAAATCTTGATTCTAAGCCCAGTGTTCTGCCTACTGTATTACCTGGCTGCCATAGAAGAAAAAAAAGACCAGGGGAAAATAAACACCACAGGGGGGTCAGTTAGGTGACTCAGTGGATAAAATCAGGACTGGATAGATGGGAGGTCATGGGTTCAAATCTGGCTTTAGATACCTCTTAGCTGTGTGACCCTGAGCAAGTCACTTAACCCCAATTACCTAGTCCTTAAGACTTTTCTACCTTGAGTACAATACTTAGTGTTGATTCTAAGTCAGAAGACAAGGATTTTTAAAAAGGAACAACAACAACAGCGCTGGAAGGGTTTGTACAGGTTAGAGTCCAAAAGCTTCTCATTTGCCAAGATGGTGCACTCATCAGCCTGATCCAAGAACTGGTGGGTTCTGGCATGGGACAATGGGTTAGAGAGAGAAAATAACCCTGAATGGTAAGATACCTTAGCCAAGAGCACCTCATGCTGGCAGTTCTAGGAATCACCTCAAGTGATCATTTCCGGCTTTCTTTTCCCCCAGGGTCCACCTAATTGTTAGTCTATGATAGCAAAAGCTTCTGTCTTAGATTTAATGACAAGTATAAAGACTGGCAAGAAATGGTATGGCACAGTGGGAAAGATGCTGGATTTGGAATCTGAAGTCCAAATCCCAGCCTAGCCACTTGCTTGTTGGTTCTGTAACCTTGAATCCCCTTATCTCACTGGGTCTTGATTTCCTCATTAAAAAAAAAAAGCAAGGGGATTGAACTAGGTGGCTTTGGGATCCCTTCCTACCAAGATCTTGTAATCTCTAAAATGAAGGAACTGAACTCCAAGAGTTTTTATCCTGGGATCCATGAACTTGCTTTCTTAAAAAAAAACATTTTAGTAACTGTATTTCAATAGGATTGGTTTCCTGTTGTAATCTGGAATTTTTTTTTTTGTATATGTGTTTAAATACATCATTCTAAGAAGGGGTCTATAGGCTTCTAAGTAGAGGTCTATAGGCTTCATCAAACTGCTATAGGGAGGTCCACGACTTTGGACTAAATAATAACTAATTTGGACTAAATAAAAAAGGTTGCTTCCAGCTCTAAAACTTAGGTCTCTTGAACCTTTTTAAACTTAGCTTGGAAAGAAATCATTCATAGCTCTGAGGAGGCAACCTCCTTGTCCCAGAACTTCGTGGCTTCAGAAAGAGGGATTTTGATGGAGAGAAAAGAAAATAAACATATAGTAGGGAGCCTGCTATTACAGCTTCTTAACTCCCTCCCTCTCCTCTAGAACCAAGAGCCCCTGGATCTGAAAACTATAGGGTTTCTGACCCATCCAGGCAAAAGCATAAAGTAGAGGAGAGAAAATAATTTGCTACTAGGCTCTCATCACTCTTACCTCTCACTCCCTCAAAGCCACAAAACTGTGAGAACATATTAACCTAAAGACCACAATTCCACTACAGCCCTGTGTATATGTTGAGTGGGTAGGGGCTGTAGGAAAAGAGAATAGGAAGGGGCCTTCTTTGCATAACAAATGGGAAGCCAGGGCTGCTATGGAGAGGGAAGGCATGTGTGGGAAAAGAGTAGGAAAGTGAGGTTTATAAATCTTAGCCAAGAATATGAGCTATATTACCCAGCCTTAACCTAGAGATCTCTGGGAAAGAGCTCTATGACCTTCCCTTCAAATCTCTAGACACAAGAGCAGCACATTCCTATATTCCTTTCTTTACTGCACATTCTTGGCCACTGATGGAAAGTAGTGCCTCTTCGGTCTCACTCTGATTTTTCCAGCATTTGTTGCCTGTAATCTCACAAAGGACTAGGAGAGCTGCTGTGGTCATAAGGCAGGGCTGGCCTATGAGCCAATCTGATCAAACACTTCAGAGGAAAGAAATTTCTCCACACTGCTATCTTCTCAGAGCTTGGTGCCCTTTTAGCATACTAGTGCTACTGTCCTTAGATCTTACTATTATGGATTTGGAACAGCAAGGAACTTCTGAGGTCGTCTAGTCCAGAAGTATCAAACTTGTGGCCAGAAGCCACAATATTGCAAAACCCCAGCCTGCAAAATAATGCAACCTCTATCTATTTAAAATGTATTTGGGTAAATGTTTAACAAAATAAAGTAAAAAAAAATTAAAATAGCATACTAGTGCTAGATCAGAAGAAACCTAGGGTGACTATGTAGATCTACTGAGCATAACCATCACAAAGGTAGGACAACCAGGACCCAGAAATTTAAAAGTTGCTGATAGTACTTCTAATTCTTTAGCAGGTAAAAACAGTGAGTGACATATGATTAGTGCTTAATATATGTTTATTCTTGAGTTTAGCACCTAGTTAGCAAGAATAGTCAAAATAGGAAACTCCCAGATGGAGGCTTTATCTCAGTTGAGGTCCTCCCTAACCTGGCCCATCTTGGTCCCTCCCCCATCAGTCTCCCCAGAAACAACCTTACAATGTCCCAGAGTATCCACAGAGTATCTTTTTAAAAGCAATGACTTTTTTATGTTAACAGTTACCCACAAACATTTCTTTCCAGAGTTTTGCTATGGTCCTATTCTCTGACCATTTCCACTACCTTCTCCTCAGAAACTTGGATTCTCCCCATGTTCTCTAGGATCTGATATGGGAGCTTTTTATCTTATTTTGCTGTGGTCCAAGTCTCTGCAACACATCTCACAGTCCCTTTTGTGCCTCTACTTTTGAACACTCTTTACTTGTTGTCTTCCCCCATTAGAATACAAACTTTTTGAGGGGAGTGTTTTGAGTGTGTGTGTATGTAATGTGTGTATATATATATTATGAATATTATATATTATATATATGTCTCCAATGCTTAGCATAGTCTGCCACAATAGTAAGTACTGAAATAAATGGGTTACCTATCTCAATGAAATGCATCCCCTCTTTACCTTTATCTCAGTCCCTCTTTTCCTGTAAGATGGAGCTCACACAGCATCTTCCGCATGAAGCCTTTCCTGCCAGTGCCCTCCCTTGGACTATCTTATATCTAATTGCTTTTGGATATAATTACATTTATTCACTTTATATTTATGCTGGATATAATTATATATGCACTTGCTGTCTTTCCCCATTAGAATGTAAGCTCCTTACTCATAGGATTATTTCATTCTTTGTTTCCAGTGCTTGGCCCATAATAGGTACTCAATAAATATTTGTTGATGGATTAATTGGTTCATACTACAAAGAAGAACAAGAGGACTGTATAAGAAAAACTCCCAGAGGGTCTTATATTCTAGTGTCTAAGGTATATTTCCAAGGTTTCTCTCCTGCCTCAATAGAATTTGTCTTAAAAGATTGCTTTAAAGAGGCTCTCTATGTCTTGCCCCTGGCATCAGAATTACTTGTAGTTACAGCTTCATTATTGAAATTCCCTCCCCAGTAAGGCCTTCTCTCTTCTCTCCTCTCTGTGTAGAGGGTAGGGAGATGGTGAGGTGTTCCGATTCTTTCTACTCTTCTCTTGTCAGCAAGAAAAGGTGAGGCTAGTCACATTGTCCCCAAATAAAACCTAATAAGGTAAGAAAGGGGCAACCATATTTTCTTTTTTAAAATCCTACAGGAGCAGAGCTAAGATGGTGGCTTAGTAGTAGCAAAAGCTGGAATGGCTCTGAGAATACTCCCCCCAAATCCTACAGATTCTAATCTCCTTTGAATCTATATTACTTTCATTTTCTAATACATCATCCATCCCTTCTAATAAAGATGGGTGTGTTGCTTGTTTGTTTGTTTTTTTTAAGACAGAAAAGCAATACAATAAAACCAAAAAAATATTTGTGGCCAACAATATTTGCAATATTCCACCTCTGCAAAGAGGGAAAGGGACATCCACATTTTCAGAGGGACTTATGACCTGTATAACTACTTTTTATCGTCACTACTACCTTTTTTAACTCTTCCACCAGTCTCTTCCTACCCACACTCTGTCAATCTATCTCTAAGGATCCATTCTTTGAAGATTAAGAAATAAACCAAGACTCCCAGAGCCAGGAGCCTGCTTGGGCTTTGCTGCTCTTGTCTAAGTTATTTTTTAGACCAGATTATATTGGGGTTGATCTGGCTTCCTGTTCCCTACCCATTGCCTCCCCCCCTTCATTACCCTCAGAGAGATGAGGCCAGATTCCAAAGCCTTGGAAGAGTTACCAGGGAAATAGGAGCTAATGGGGAGGACACAGCAGAGGCTTAGGACACAGCTTGCTTAGAATGACCTATAAACTTGAGGTAAAGGCTTGAGTAGACTGAGGTTCAGGTCAAGCCCCTAATAAATCCTTAACTCAGAGCCCTTCATTCCTCTCATCAGAGAGTTGCCAGGGCCTGAACTATGAGTGGGTAAAGATGAAACCCAGAAAGAGAGGGCATAGTACTATGAGGGTACAAAGCATGTGTTTTCTTAAAAAATTTTAAGTAGTCTTTTCACTTTCTTTTCCTTCCAGGGTTCTATTTATTAGTTCTCCCTGCCCTAAGTCTTGTCTGAATATACCTTGAAAATAGGATGACAAGGTCCTTAAAGGCGGGGATCATAGATTGTCTCACTCCCTAGTTACCTAGTGATTTATTCAGATACTCTCTACTTTCTAAACAATATTAACCAATAAATGTTAATGAATGAATTAATGAATGATGAGGATGAATGGAGTGGCCATATAGAGAGGGCAAAAAAAGTCATTGAATCTTCCAGACAGTTAAATTACCTCCTATTTTCTATAAATCTTTCAAACCAACAATCTCTCTCTCTATTTTTTTCACTTGGTAACAACCTCGCAACCTTAAACAATTGTAGGATAACCTTCCTACATCTCCTTTTCTAAGCCTAGAACCACTATGCTTCAGTTGTCATGGCAGCAAAAGTGAAATTCCCATTGGCACCAACCCGAGTTATGCTTAGGTATGGACATCCTCTTCTGTTGGCATCCAGGGTCACCTGGGTGTGGGGAAGGCAGAAGCAGACAGGTTTATGTGCAATATAAGAGAGACAACAGGAACAATGAAAAGATCCCTGAAGCTTAAAATGCTTGGATTCAAGCTCCAGCTCTTCCACATAATCAGCTAAAGGATTTGGGGCAAGTGATTGCATATCTCTGTGTCTCAGTTTCCTTTTCTTAAATATGGTGATAGTATTTGTACTCCTTCCTACATGGGGTGGTTAGGAGGATAAAGCACTAAATGAAGTTGTTCTTATTTGGCAAATAAGAGAAATCAAGGATATTTCTAACAAGAACTCTCACTAACTAGTTTTGTACCTGGGTCAAGTTCTAAGAATTATTCTCCCATTCAGCTCTATTCACATTTTTTTCCCTACTTTCATACTCCCCTACCATCTGGGTCTATTGTATTCCAAATTTCCTCAGTCTTTTATCCTCCTGTACTGCATCACTGCTATTCTCTAAGATAATATATTACAGAGACACACATCCATATACCCATCTTTTTTACTTACTTTTCAAAAATGATTAAAAATTCATTTTCTTTCCCTTCCCCACTCCCACCTAGTTATTTCTCTCCCAGATATGCTTTTGACTTTTTGGACTTTGTCACCATGACTTAACTGCCTTCTCAAACTTCCCTTAGCACTTTCTTATCTATATTATTCCACCATGCTGGTCCATCTTCTCCCACTGGTGAGTTCCTTCCAGAGACCTCCATTTTGGGGGACAGGCCAAGGCATTCCATGGTTCATTCTCCTCATGGCTGTGTTTCTCTAGCCTTTGCCACCATGACTCATCTGCCTTCTCACTCTGGAACTTCCCTCAGAATAAGTACCTTAATCCCCCTCCTCCTTTATCAGTTCCCTTTTATGATTTATCATCCTCCATTAGAATGTAAGCATTTTGAGGCAGGGAATGCCTCTCTTTGTATTTATGTCCCCAGAACTTATCATAGTACCTGGTACACCATAAACATTTAATCAACATTTATTGCCTGCTGGTGCCCCACTGAAAAAAAAGAAAAAGAAAATCCTTGTAATAAATATGCCTAGTCAAACAAAAGTAATTTCTGCATTGATCATATCAAAAAATGTGTCCCAGTTTTTTACCTCAAGTCTATTATTTGTCAAGAAATGATTGGTATGTTTTAGCATGGGTCCATTGGAATCATGGACACTGATCAAAATTCTCAAGGCATTCAAAGTTTGTTTTACAATGTCCACAGATTTATTTTGACCCTAATCTTTAATAGCTGTCCCAACCAACCCCTCACTGCCAACTTTTAACCATAAATTTTGGGAGTAGCAAATGAGTAGTTTCCAGGTTAGGAGATAACTTTCCTCATCTGCCTAGATCCTCCATCTTAATAACATTATAGAATCAGGGTATTAGGCTACAGCATGAGGTAAGGCAATGTAAGCCTCTTTTCTCAATTCCAATTTTTTTGGCTAACTTATTACTCATTTTGGCATTTAATTCTCCACTTTCCTATATTGATATCTCTTACACATAGTTTAATCTCCCTCCCCAACAAGACTCTAAGTTGCTTGAGGTCAGAGACCACAGCTTGGGCTTCTTTTATGCCTTCCTTTTTCCTCCCCGACCTCTCTATCCCAAGACTTAACCATAATTAGAATGAATGAGCTTCCAAGGTCAATTTCTGGGTCCAAGAGCAATTGGTTCTGACATTAACTAACTGCATAACTATGGACAAATCATTTAACCTCTCTGAGCCTTGGTTAAATTCAAGGCAGGAATGTGGGCAGAAAGCCAAGTTGTCATCAGATACTTGAAAGAGTATCAAAGTAAATGCCATAGTTAGGTGGAAAGTACCAGCCTGAAACTCTCTGAGGAGGGTGAGAGTTGTGCTGGAGTGTACAAATGGATCTCTGATCTTACTGATCTGGAAATTGCCTCCAATGATAAGTACCAAGATGGGTGTCTATCCTATTCAACTCTTGTCTAACCAGTATTTACCCCCAGGAGATCCACCTAACATGCTATGGGCCTCCCTTAATTTCTCCCCACATCTTGTGGGTAGCAGGGGACAGTACTCTGACTGTTTACCTGATATTCCTCATTCTTGTCATCCCATCAACTCCTCCTATCACATTTCTTGACAACTTCACCCCTGAGATGGAAGGATCTCTGTGAAATTGAGAGTTCAGTGTTTCCCAACCAAATCTCCCATGGCTTATGCTATTTTTCCCTTAAAGAGATTATATTTTTTAAAGTATCATTGGAATTAGAGCTAGAAGGGTCTTTAAAGGTAATATAATCCAACCACTTCATTTTACTAATTAAGAAACAGGCCCATAGTGGTTGCCTAAGGTCCCACAGGAAGAAGGTAGCAGAGCCAGGCTTTAATTTCCCATCTGGTGACTCTTAACCCAGTGCTCTTTCTACTATACCAAAGGGTTTCATGTTCCTTTAATATAAAATAATGCTTTTATTGGATATGGTCCGTGTAGAAATTTGTTTTGTTTGACTGTACTTGTTATGTTCTCTTTTTACTCTTCAGCTGGGGTAGTGTAGGGGGGAAGAAAATGTCTGATAATCAGAAAAATACATCTGAATTAAATTTGAAAAAAAATAGTGCTTTTAGTTTCATTAGCTCAATAGTCCTCTGAGTTGGAAGACAGAAGACATCTTGGATCAAATGGATCTCTAAGGAATAGGGATATGATCTCTGCATCTTTTGGGCCCCAGGTGTTGAATTAAAACACTCACTGGACGTGGGTATTAAAGGAGCAGAAAACTGAGACTCTAATAGGTTTAGGGATCTGAAATTGTTGCCAAGATATATCAACCTTCAAGTTTCCTCAATTTATAATTTTCTGATCCTATAAAGCCCAGACCATTAGCTGTAGGCCTACCTACATTTCTGCTTCTTCTGCCACTCTTGCCTTTCTCTTTTTTCTTCCTTCTACTTTAGTGCCCTAGAGTCATTAAATCTTTGGGGAAGGTTAGGTGCCTCAGTGGATTGAGAACCAGCCCTTCAAATGGGAGATCCTGGGTTCAGATCTGATTTCCAACACTTCCTAGTTATATGACCCTAGTTATAAGCCACTTAATCCCCACTGCCTACCCCTTATCTGTCAGTCTTTGGCCTTGGAACCAATTTGTGGTATTGATTCTAAGATGAAAGATAAGGATTTTTAAAAAAAGAATTATTGAATCTTTAAACTAAAAGGAAATTTAGAATTATCTAGCACAACCATCCCACTCAGTACAGGAATCACTCCCATATCACTTTCATTGGATAGTTACCAACATTCTAAGTCAATGCAGTAGAGTAGAAAGGTTTGGAATCAGAACCCTCTGGGTATTTGTCCCCTGGTTTTTGAAATAATGTGGTGGCCTTGTGGTGATCTTTAAGGTTTATTTCTCCTCCAAAATTCTATGAGTTTATGAGACTAAAACTACAACAGATCTCTCTGCTACATTCAGACAGCTCATCTGGTACCACCATTTTTTTGGACCTAAGATCATTTGTCCATGGTACAATAAGAATAGGGATTCTTAACTTTTTTTGAAATTATGGATTCTTTTGATAGTTGGATGAAGCCTATGGATTCCTTCTCAGAATAATCTTTTTGAATGAATAAAATTAAATATATAGGACTACAAGGTAGCTATGAAAACCTTTTAAAAAGACAAAGGAAAAGAAGTTCACACGCTTGAGGTTAAGAATCATTGATGTGAATCCTTCACTGTACTACCCAACACTTGACTACCCATAAAAAATATCTCCTGGGGGTAGCTGGGTGGCTCAATGGATTGAGAGCCAGGCCCAGAGATGGGAGGTCCTGGGTTCAAATCTGACCTCAGATACTTCCCAGCTGTGTGACCCTGGGAAAGTCACTTAACCCACATTGCCTAGCCCTTACCACTCTTCTGCCTTGAAACCAATACATAATATTGATTCCAAGATGGAAGGTAAGGATTTAAAAAAATATCTCCTGTAAGTTAAGTTTTATTGCATTAAAATATGTGCATTTACAAAAAGTAATACTGTGCACTGTCTTTTATTGTGTTCCTACCCTATGTGTTGTACCTGGAGTTATTGTCTATCTAGTCCATCCATAGACTTGACTTTCAGCCTGTTTGTATCTTTTTTTAAGTCTCGGCAGAGCTTTATCTATGTCTTTACCATGGACAGCAACCCCAAATAATTGCTAGGATTTGAAGAAATATGGAGAAATAATTTTTAGGAATCTGGGGGAATATTTAACATCCCCTAGTCAGGAGACGTTAAGATCAAAATGAAAACATTCAGTTTATTAGAAACTGCTGGGATGTGAAAAGCACCTAGAGCAAACAAAAGGAGCTTCCTCTACAGATACCCTGCCCTGGAAAAGTACAATGTGAGATGCAGCAAGCCTGGAGGGAGAAAGGGCCAGTATAGCTGGTTATGGTTATTTTCCTTCATATTCAAAGAAGACCAAAATGACATCACTATGTCAGAGTCGTTGCACAATGGCTGATCAGACCAATAGGAGCTCAGAAGGCTTTACCACAGGTCAGGTATGAATAATCTGCACTACCATTTAGGACAGAGATATCTAAATTTGTACATCTCATATTTCTTTTGAGCTACTGCAATTCTGCTTTGCTCACAAAGCACAGAGAGTCTTTCTTGATGCAGGCATGCCGTGCAGAACAGCCCTGTCACTATCTCATACAGCTAATAAGTGTTAGAAGTACATTTTCCTTCCTGACTTCAAACTGGATGTCCTAAGAGACCAATATCTGAACTCAGGGTCAGAAAGATTCATAGTTTGAATTCTGTCTCAGTCACTTATTGGTTGTGTGACCCTGAGCAAGTCACTTAGCCTCTCTGAGACTCAATTTCCTCATATGTAAAATGAGGGAGTTGGACTGCATAATCTATAAGGTCCAGTCTAGCTCTAAATTTATGATTCAATTATCTGTTAGACCACAATGAGTATTTTAGTATGGATGGGACAGCCACCCTGAAGGCCTACCCCCCACCCACAAAAGCCTTCAGAGTACAAGCCAAGGGCCAGAAGATCATTGGTTTTCTCCTTGAATTGGGACATCTGTTCAAGGACGTTCACTGAGATTGAAAAAGTCAGCCACCTGTGAAATGTCATATTCTGTGGAGGAAAAAAAATAATTTTTGTGCCAGGGGGTGGTTAGTTTTCCATTCTTAGATACCATCACTCTTGCCCAGTGTCATGTATAACTATGTCTGTGTATATATGTGTGTGTTAAATGTGTGTACATATATTTATACATATATAATGTGTATGTTATATATATATGTGAAGAACTAGAGAGATTGAGGTTGAGAGATAGAGAAAGAAAGAGGAAAAGAGAGAGAATGGGAGGGAGGGAGAGAGAATGAGAGAGAGAGAAGAGGAGAAATGAGAGAGAGAAAGAAAGAGAATGAGAGAGAGAAAAGGAGAGTGAGAGAAAGGGAGAGAATGAGAGAGAGATAATATAAGAAGAATGGAGGGAGAGAGAGAATATAAGAAGGATGGAGGGAGAGAGGGAGGAAGAGAGAGAGGGAGGGAGAGAGAGAGAAAGGGAGAGAGAGAGAGAGAGAGAGAGAGAGAGAGAGAGAGAGAAGGAGGGAGGGGGAGAGAGGGAGAGTAATCTATCCAATAAGCTCTACTTTCTCTGTCCAGCTCTGTTCCCTGGGACATTCTTCCACTGCCCCTTCCCTACCCCTAGCTCAGTGGTTCTGCCCTGGTCAGCCCATGGCTTTATATCTAGATCCTGTGTTCTTGAAGGTGATCAGGGAATCATCAGGAGTCCCGAAGTCTAACAGAAGTCACTCTAGAGGTTTCCTGCCAGGGGTGTCTAGAAGGTAGAGACCTCATGGTCCTGTGGCCATGCCTCCCCAGCCTAAGCAGAGAACACGGGCTGCCTCATCTCATCGCTCCTGGCCTGGAGGCTGCTTCCACCCTGGCTGAGAAGGTCAGGGACATCTTCTGGTCCCAGTCAGGAGGCCAGGCTTGTTCCCACATTACCACATGAATAGGGGCACAAGCCCCCACTGTCCACTCAAGCAAACAATTTGGCTAGCAAATTGACATAATTACAAGAGACAGAGAGAAAAGAAAGGCAGTCCCCTCCCCCGCCCTCCAGAGGGCCCGACTCCTGCTGAGTTCCTCAGAGCCTTTGTGAGCCTCAGTGCTCAGGACTGATTAGAAATCGTGTGCCCTTTTCAAGAGCCTTAAGTGATTGGCTGCCTTAATCTGATTACAATTTACAGAACTCCTTCAGAAGGCTCTGAAGGGCCGTTCACACACATGCACACACACACACACACACACACACACACCCCAGCTCAAGCACATGTATTCTCAGCACCCACCCTCCTCCTACTCACAAGAGGCGCACTCTCTCCCTCTCCCTTTGTGACACCCCCATCCTGTCCAGGTGCACCCCAACGGACAGTTCCCTTACCCACCAACACCCTTCTTTCATGGCTCATGTTGAACGTGGACTCAGTCGCCAAGAGAGTTTCTCAGACATACACAAAGAATTCTTCCAACTTCAAACACACCAGGTCCCCCAGTTTTCCTGAGAATAGGTATGGCAGCACTCCCACCAAACCCCCATACCAATAGACATGTACAGAGGAGGTGCCTTTCCCTTTCCCCCCTCCGCTTTCCAGCTTTCTGTTCTGTGTTTTCTCCTTTTTAGAATATGCACTCCTGGAGGGTAGAGATCCTGGTTTTGCCTTTTCTTTGTATTCCTGCCACGGAGCTCAGAGCTTGGCACATAGTAAGTGCTTAATAAATGCCCCATCTACTTCCTAGTTCCTGGGCAAGTCACTCAAATCCCATTTGCTTAGCACTTGCTGATTTTGTGCCTGAAAACCAATACTTAGAATCAGTTCTAAGACAGAAGGTAAGGGTTTTTTAAAAAAATAAAATGAAATAAACAAATAAAATTCTATATCCATCTGTCTATATCTGTCTACCTGTCTGCTGTCTATATCTATCTGTCTGTCTGTCTGTCTGTCTGCCTATCTGCCTGCCTGTCTGTTTGTCCATCTATAAGCCTGCAGGGCTAGGAATCAGGAAGACCTGGATTCAAATTCAGCCTCAGATATTTACTAGCTGTGTAATCTTGGGCAAGTCATTTCCCAGCTATGTGCCTCCCTTCATCTGTAAACTGGAAATAATGACAGCACTTACCACCCAGAGTTGTTTTGAGGATCAAATGAAATAATATTTGTAAACTGCTTAGTCCAGTAACTGGCACATAGTAGGCATTAGACAAATGTTAGCTATCATCACCATCTTCATCTCTCTACCTACCTATCCCTATTTTACCCAATCATCCGGCTCAGAGCAAATGTTTTCTCTGGAATTCTCCTAACAAGCCCTCCTCTCTCCTGACGGTGTAGATCGAGCTGCTCTTTGGGGAGCAGACCGGTGATCTAAGGCCACCTGCCTGCCTATTAACTGTGGGATTAAGAGACTTTCTTTCTCTTACCCCGTCCTCAGAGCCACCATCAGCTCCACCTCACACTCCTGAGGAGGTGACTATATTTACATGAGTATTTTTTTCTGCTCTTTGGGCCAGTAGCTCCCAGGAGATTATCCATGGGGCCAGCAGGGCCCTAGAGACCACTTGAACACAGGCTGTTCCAATCTCTCCCCCCTTGGGAACTTGACTCAAGGGAGCTTTGGTCAATGGTTTCAGCCCTCCCCATCCAATTTGTACCTCTTAATCCCCTGGGCCTGAGGCCTACAATGGCTTCTTTTCCCACACTTCCTTCTGGTTCACAATGACACCAACCAGCCTCTCAACTCATGTTCCCCCTCCCCTCCACCTCCTCTTTCTCCCACCCCAGGACTACCCCCAAAGGGAAATGCAGTGATAGCAGAGGAAAGGAAAGAGGAATGAGAAAGTCAGGCAAGGGGCTAGAGAGGAGCAAAAAAGGATGAAGCACTGTCTAGTATAATAGTTTAGGCATAGTAAAGAATTCAGTAAATTAAGTGAATTAATGAGTAGATTGATAGGCTAGAAATTGAGAAGAAAGGATGCAAAGGGAGAGGAAGAAGGGAAGAATCAAGGAGCAGAAGGTGGGATTCAGGCCCCAGACTGAGCCAACTAAGTCCATGATCCTATCTCCCAGGGCTGGGACAAACGTAAGAATACTGTGATTGTAATATGGTGCCATGTTACGACCAACACTCCCATTTACTGGCCTCATTGCCACTGGAAGGTAGGAGGTGGAAGCTGCTACCTGGACCTGCCAGGTCCAGTGGAGATAAGACAGTGTGAGTGTGCTGAGGAACCTCTAGGGAAAGATGGGTGGCATTCATAAGCAAAGGATAAACTATGGGAGTGGAAACACCGAGAAAAAGCAACTGCCTGAATACAGAGGTTGAGGGGACATGACAGAGGATAGACTCTAAATGAACACTCTAATGCAAATACTATCAACAAAGCAATGGGTTCAAATCAAGAAAACATCTAATGCCCAGTGGACTTACGCGTCGGCTATGGGGGGTGGGGGGGGGAGGAAAAGAAAATAATCTATGTCTTTAACGAATAATGCTTGGAAATGATCAAATAAAATATATTTTTTAAAAAAATAAAAAAAAAAGAAAGATGGGTGGCTTCTCCCAGTACTGGACTATTCTCCAGCTCCTATTGTACTTCCCCTGGTTCTCCTCATGACCATTCTCTTCAGTGCATGACTTTAGGAAAGCAGTTCAGAATTCTGAGAGACCAATTCCATCCCTTGGTGCCTTTTGAGCACCAGGGTTGTGGTTAAGCTAAAGACCAGTCTTTTGCTCTTTTGATTCTTGATCTCTGCTTCCTCCCAATGTAAAGTAGGTGAATGATATCCCAAGGCCACCAGCATTCTTCCTATTGTACTGAGATACCAGTTTTTAAGGTCTTTTCCAACTCTAAATTCTACGTGCAATGGGCAGATACAGAAAGACAAGAAATGTGTGATTTGCTTGATAACTTTAAACCTTTAGAGTTGTTGATAGAAGAGACAACTGATCTGTTCTTCAGTACAAAGTATTGTCTTGCCTCCCAGCAATTCTAGAATCTTTTAGAAACTCCTGAACACCTTCTATACCCCAACTCTCCCAAAGACAGGTCGCTTCAGGATAAGCGATGCCTGGCTCAAAGTTCATCCAAGAGGATAGCCTTCAAGGGTCTTCCCTTCCTTACTTCCCTTATTACTGAAAGGGAATATGGTGACATGGGTAGGCATCAGACTAGATTGATGTCAAAAGATTTGGGCTCCAGGACTGTCTTTGCCTCTTATTTAGTGGTATGACCTGGGCAAGTTGAAATAATCTCTAGAGTTTCAGTCTCTTCAATTTGGGTGCAGTGCCATAGAATGAGATCTGAATTTAGATAAAGTAGACCTGGGTTGGATTCCTAATTCTCATTTATTAGTCATAAGACACAGGGCAAGTTACTTTAAAGACAAGGTATTGTAGGACTAGGGGCAGCTAGATGGCACAGTGGATAGAGTACAGGTCCTAGAGTTAGGAAGACTCATTTTCCAGAGTTTAAATCTGGCCTCAGACACTAGTTCACCAGCTGTGACTTACTAGCTAGGCAAGTCACTTAATCCTGTTTGCCTCACTTTCCTCATCTGTAAAATGAGCAGAAACAGGAAATGGCAAACTACTCCAGCATCTTTGCCAAAAAACCCTCAAATATGGTCACAAAGAGTCTGATGTAATAGAACTACAAACAGGGCAAATGTGTCACAACACCATCAGCTGCTTGATGATCTCAACACTCCTGAGTACACTGGGAACCAGATTAAAATGCAATTGGGAAATATTTAATAAAATAAATAAAAATAGAATCAAATCTAGATATTAAAATTTAAAAACTAAGTCAATAGGTACCCTTCAAGGATCCTTAGTGCTGAGTAGTGACCCCCCCCCCCCCACTTATATTTGAATTCAACACCTCTAGAACAAGGAGTAGAGGACCCAAGTTGGAGTTAGGAAGACCTCTCTAAAAACCCTCCTACAGGTCCTTTGTGTCCCCAGACAAGTCTCCTAATCTTTTCCAGACTCAATTTTCTCATCTGTCAAATTGGGATAGTAATAGTACCTACCTCATACGATTATTACTAGGGTCAAGTAAAATAACAAATGCAAAGCATTATTTTGCAAGCCTCAAACAATATACCACTAGCTGCCTCTACTGGCCTCAGTTTCCTCGATTGCAAAATGTGAATAATAATTGCACTGCTGACCTCAGTTGTGAGGGAAGCCTTAGTTAAAACTTAAGGGGCTACACAAATATGCATTCTTATTGTTACTAATAAGAAGCAGCCTAGGCATGCTTGCTCCGCCTACTTCACAAGGCTTTAGTGGGGATCAAGTAAAACTGCGCGTGTGAAAGGGCTTTGAAAATGGTAAATTACTCTATGGACGAAATTATCTGTGGGTGATTAAAAAAAAAATCCCCTGGCTCTGGTCCGTCTGCCCTTCCCCTGGAGCCTGGGGGCAGCGAGGCAGTGAGTTGGGGGTTGGGGACTGGCCCCTCGCAGACTCCTAGAAGGGGCTTTCCCAGCCCTTCCCCAGCCGGGGAGCTCCGGAGGCCTGAATCAGCTGAAATCAAAGCCATTTCCCCGCCCGCCGCCTGCCGGATCCCTCCGCGGCACCCCTTTGTGAGCCGCCCCGCACCTCCTCCTTTGTCACAATGTTTTTCAATTCCGTGAAGCAAACTGTCCAATTAGAGCCGGGGCCTCTTGCTTCCATCTTTGCCGACGTTTAATTAACATGCCCCTCCTGGCAGCTGCTGACAAGTTCCAGAAACATGTTGTAAAGGGTTTTTGTCTTTACCCAGCATGGAAAATGAGGGGTGTTACATCTCCAGGAACATGAATAGGTTACGTTTCAAATCCCTCCTCAGGTGCAAGGAATAAAGTGCTTTTTTTTTTGAGGGGGCGGGGGCCTTTTGCTCGTCCCTTCCTCAACACCCCCTTTTTCTTAAGAGTCCTCTCCTCTGGGGCATATTTAGGCTATTGAGATCCTAGTCTCCTCTACTGACATGCCCTTGAGAATAGCTGTCTTGTTTATAGGTAGGAGATAAACAAGGCAGCGATTGGGGTGGGCACAGAAAGTCTTTGAAGAAATTGACACTGGAGAGGCTGTGCCCCTTCCCCATTCCTGCGGAGAGAACTTCAGAAACAGGCTTGGTGGAGGATATTGTAGGTTTGACCTTTCCTCTAGGCTAGATTCCCTGGGACAATTGGATGGATGGGGAGAGCTGGAAATTACCACAGAAGTCGGCTAGAAAGATGGTTGGGTTGGGTTGGGTTGGGTTGAGATGGAAGAGAGGAGGGAGAGGGAGCTGTGAGTGGTGAGGTGATGACTAACAGGAAACAAACAGCTCACCCACAGTCTCAAAATATATCTGGATGCTACATTTCCCTTTCAAGGTTTATCTCTTCTTTCCCCCACTTCCAACTCTCCACTAATTGCCTCCACCCAATAGTCCAACTTAACTATGAAGAGTGCAGAGTGTAGACTGAAGGAGGGTTCGATTTCAGAACTCCTGGAAATGAGGCTGGGTTGTCCTTAAAGGGTCAAGTAACACATGAAAGCTCCAATTCCTAAAGGGAGGGGACCCAATTTTGGGGGACAAGAACACAGGAGGGAGGAAGAAGAAGGTTTGCCAATGCATGAAGTAGTAGATGAATCTCATCAGAAAGGCTGGAGAGAATTGGAAGAGGGCTTGATAAAAACAATATGATGGGGAAGGGACTATGAGAGCTGACTGATTGCAAACGAATGCCCCAATTCATATGATTCTTCTCCTTCAAAGGTGCGTGCCATATTCAAGATTCTTGGGTCCTATACCTGGTTCCATCATGTAGCCCTACTCCTGTACAAGCACTCACACTCTTAGGATGGACATCATGGCCATTTTATTTGCTCAGGCTGGCATTAACAGCAGCACAAGTTGAAGAAGTAGGGCAGCCAGGGAGCAGGGGGACAAGTACAAAGCACAAGCTAGCAGGCACAGTGGCATCATTGTCTTCTTGCTTCAGGGAGTAGTTCTCTTGCAGCAGAACCCATCCTCTCTCAAGATCCAGATTACCAGCCTAGAAAACCCTCCTTTCCAAATGGACCGTGTCCATTCTCCTCCCTTCCCCTACAAAAGGAAGACCCCAGGCCCTGGCCTCCCACTCAGATGGATGCTGCAACCTAAACAGAAGCTCCCTGGTTTCATCCCTCTGGAACCCAATTTCAGGTCATTACCCCTCCCCCTTCCTCTGACCTTTATCTATTTCCTCTTCCTCAGTATTCAGATGTCTCCCAGGCAGTTCCTGCCTTGGAGTTTCTTTAAAGAGGGACAAAGCCTGTGCTTGGAGGTAAGAGGTAGAAGGTAAAGAAGTTTATGGGTGGAGAATCCAGCGAGTGGAGGTGGGGAGCAGGTCAATGCCTCAAATCTGGCTCCCAGAGAAAACACACTCTCAATCCGGAGGCCACTGAGACTGAGATGGTCCAAAGGAGGCCTGCAGCTGAAAGAGGCCAAGAACACTTTGTCACATGTCTACTACCCTACTGGAGCCCAGAGGGATGCAGAAGCAAGGGAACCTAAATCTTGGACCCTACTGCCTTTATTCTTACTCTATAAAGGGGGTTACAGAGGCAGTTCCTCACTTTTCCCTTTCCCCTCTGTTCATTACCTTACTGGATCTCTCAAGCTCTTTTCCTATTAAGCAACAGAGCAACCCTCACCTCTGCCTCAAACCTAGCAGCCTTCAAGGCCTACAGAGCCCCAGAACCCTGGTAATACTCAATAACAACGTAGCATGTGTCCATCTCTTAGCTTGGGTTCCTCACAACAATCTTGTGAGGTAGGCTGGATAGATATTAGTATCCTCCAATTTATGGATGAGGGAAAGTGAAGTGGCCTGTTTAACTATCCACATTCAGAGGAAGAACTGTGAGAATAGAAACACAGAAGAAAAACAACTGCTTGATTACATGGGTCAATGGGGATATGATTGGGGATGGAGACTCTAAAACAGGGGTCCCCAAACTATAGCCCACGGGCCACATGTGGCCCTTTGAGGCCATGCATCCAGCCCCTCTACACTTCTGGAAGGGGCACCTCTTTCATTGGTGGTCAGTGAGAGGAGCACTGTATGTAGCAGCATCGCAGAGCACAGCATCGCTCACGTAAAGTACTACTTCCAGGGACATAATCCTTTGTGTTTCACCTTAGAACGAGGCGCTGCGCAAAGGATTATGTAGCCGAGATCTGGGGAAGGGGATTCCACACTGTGTATACTGCTGCCTGGTTAGGGTTAGGGTTAGGTTTTTAGTAGTCCAGCCGTCCAATGGTCTGAGGGACAGTGAACTGCCCCCCTGTATAAAAAGTTTGGGGACCCCTGCTCTAAACCATCACCCTAGTGCAATTATCAATAATATGGAAATAGGTCTTGATCAATGACACAAGTAAAACCCAGTGGAATTGCTCGTTGGCTATGGGAAGGGGGGAGGAGGGGAGGAAAAGAACATGAATCTTGTAACCATGGAAAAATATTCTAAATTAACTAATTAAATAAAATTTTCCAAATTTAAAAAAAAGTGGCCTGTTTAGCATGACATATTTAGAAAGGGATAAAGACCAAAACAGAACCCTGGTCCTAAACCTCCAAAATCCAGTGCTTTCTCCCTCACATTTATCAGATGCCCAAGGTGTATGAAGCTCATTACCAAATGTATCACATCACACATCACAAGAGAATTAAGGATCAGAATATCCTTGCTTCTTTCAAGACTCAGCACAAATTCCATCTTCAGAAGTCCTCCCACTACAAGTGCCTGTCCTTGAAGACAGCCTTCCATACACACATATGCATATATATACATATACAGATTGATAGATCAATAAATCAATAGATCAGTAGATAGCTAGGTATCAGTAGATAGATCAGGAGAGAGAAATAGAGACAGAAATAGACAGAGATAGATAGATAGATAGATAGATAGATAGATAGATAGATAGATAGATAGATAGATAGATCAGTAGAGAGAAATAGAGACAGAAAGATAGATCAGTAGAGAGAGAAATGGAGACAGAAATAGACAGAAAGAGATAGATAGATAGATAGATGGATGGATGGATGGATGGATGGGTAAAGAGATAGATATGGTGTGCTTACTTAATTATTTGCATGTTGTCTCTGCCATTAGAATACAAGCTTAAGGGCAGGGACCAGGTTTTTCTTTTCTTTGTATCTCCAGCAGTGTCTGGCATGTAGCAAGTGTTTAATTCAGTAAATTGGCTTGCTGACAAATTGACTACCTACAGATAGGGTGGTAGAAGACTGTGCTCCTTCTACCCTACCAGAAAACTCACATATTTCCTCCTTCTTTCTTTGACTTGCCACCCCAGGGATTCCAAATTCCAAGGGACAATGTCTGCTAGAGTTTAGGAAGGGACATGACTGTTTCCCCCATGAGCTGTTCCCAAGTGGAACCTCTCAATTCTAGGCTCACTCTGGGGTTATGGACCTTGGGACCAGAGAAGTTGTGGATGATAGTGCCCAGTCCTAATTGATCCTGTTCTGCTGATGACCCACTCTGGTCTAGGATCTAGGGTCCATTTTTCTATCTGCTTTTTCTGTAGGGTCCAGGATATACTTGTGTTTGCCCTAGCATGGATCTGCTTTTATAGGGCTTCCCCAAACCAGAGAAATTCCACTTCAGGGTGTACATTCCCACCTGCTTCTCTTCCACAGGGAGCTGGTCTCAATGTTAGGATGCCACAGGCTTGAGGGTGGTATCCTCATGATGGTAGCTGTTGTTCTTTTCCACTTCAGGCACCTGAATAAAGAGAAGGTCACTAAACCACTTCAACATATCTCTCCTAATTCTTTCCCATTTCTCTATGGTAATTGGGATAAAGGGATGTTCCTGATAAGAGTCATAGGCTAATGAAAGGGGGGGGGGGAGGAACCAAAAACCCTCTGCCAAAGCCATATGGCATGTCATAGGTGCCATCTTGTGGTCTCTTCGCATATTACACATCCCTGAACTGACATCTTCCCACCAGATAAATCCATCTCATTCCCAGAATCAAACTGTCCCTGAGCCTAGTGGTCTATGGGGACAAACTTCACTTTTAGAACTTTTGTTAGGTCAAGATTTTATGGCTTATTGCTTTTGGCCCTAGGCCATTGAAAGACTTATAGAGCAAAGATGGGTGTAAGGTGATCTTTAAAATAAATTATGAAGGTCAAAACAGAACAAAATTAGAATGAGTTTCTGAGGGTAAGAAGAGGTAACATATTAGAGCTGGTTACATAAAAGGACTCGTGAGACTAATACATTCCCTCCTCATTTTGACTGTAATCTAAAATAGCTTCAGTTCTGAATTTTTAAGCAGTCAGTACAACTAGAGAGACTAATAGATACATAGGTATCCGTGTTGAAGATTGAATATCCTACCTTTCCTAGAGGTGTTGGAGAGCAGATGCTAGCTAAGATGACTCCCAAGAGACAGATTCCAGTTACTCAGGGCAGAATTAAAGGTAATATGGAAGTTCCTTTTTACTGAAAGCCTCCACAGATAACTGTTCAAGTTTTTGGTTAGTAAGAAAAAGAACAGAATAGAATAACACATTCACAAGATTGCAGGTTTAGAGCTGGGAGGGTTCCTGGCCCAATGACCTTTTATAGATGATAAAACTGAGGTCCAGAGAAATTAAGTGAATCACCCGCCCAAGGTTATCCAGGAAATAAATGGCAAAGCTTGGATTTAATACCAGCGGCTCATATTCCAAATTCAGCAGTCTTTCCACTGTACTATACTTTCAGAGAAGAGTTATTCAACAAAAGCAACAATCTCCTGGCAAATCTTACTAATTTGGACTATTTGGGAGGAAATAGTAGAGATTCCGAATAGTAGTATATTTTAACAACCATACAGTCTTACACTGGATACAGAGAATTGAGATAAAAGAGGATTTGATTTCATGACTTGGTAAGAATGACTTCTGATTTGCTGCTAGCAGCCCCTTGTATTCTCAGGTCTTTCTGTCTCTGGCTATAGTCTATATCCATTTCCTCATTCCTCATCCAGCTCTACTGCTCAAATTTATAGACTGAGATTCACTGTATGTCCTGACTCTAATTCCTATCCAATCAAAAAGCCTAGGTCCCTCACTCAGACACCTTTTGGGACCATGTTTGGCCTAACTGACTCCCTGTCTATGGATTTTTCATCTATTTCTGACCTATGTCAGAGTTTTGTATCGATCTCTTGGACACTTAATTTCCTGAGTCTCTTCCCAATTGCTGCAAAGCCCTTAGTTTTTGACTGGACCACCTGAACTACTCATTTCTTACCTTGCCCTATCAATGTTCAATATTAGGGCAAGGTTTAATGATTTTTTGGCCCATTGATTGATTACTGTACATGGTATACTAGGCATAGAGATGAGTATTTAGTTAATATAGTGATAATAGATATATTTCACATATATAGTAATATATAAATATATATTTAGCTAATACAGCAGTATATATGTATGCTTGTATATATAACACATTGTAATAGAATGAATATACAGATATATTAGCTCATCTGAATTCACAATCAGGGTCTAGAATACAGGCACTTGGGGGAATGCTAAGTAAATCTATCCCTACTCACAACCAACAGGTAGGTCCTTCCCCCCAGCCCAGGGTTTCCCTGATCATGGTTTTGTGGGTTGGTTGATGGTTGATGGTTGAATATGTACTTATAATTACAATAATAGTTATGGTTATACTAGCTTATAGAGGGGTTGTGATCTTCCTGAGTAAGAGTGGTAAAATTATAGATCTTAAAATATTATGCAAAGGAGAAACCCAATAAAAGTTTTGGTTTTTTTATCCAGTGAAATCAATTTGAAAATAAGTAAAAGTAAGAGCTCCTAACTTAATATCCATGATTAATTTGAAATCACCTAATTTCACATTCCAAATGTACATGAAGTCTGAAATAATGAGGTTTTATTCCATATTTTCCCTATGACTCCTCCCTGAGTTTCTGGAGCCACACCAGACATCTCTTGGGAATCAATTTAATTAGCACCCATTTTGTGTTACCCTGGGTAAATTAAGAATCCTAGAAATGTACTTTCCTTTCCCCCTAAAATCCGAAGAGCAAAAGAATTTATTCCCGTGATTGCTAGCAACTAAGGAGAATGTCACCTGGCCAAGTTTCTGCCCACCATCCTGGCTGCAGTCAGTAATTTCCTGGCTTCATGAAATGAAAGCAGCAGCATGGCTGGATTTAGACAATATTACTTATCTTTTGGCACTCACCTCCCAATAGACCTCATCCTCGAAGCAGTTTTCATCTGCAGCTTGTCCCCAAAGTGGAAATTTCAAAATGACACCTTAAAATAAAACCACCCAAGATAATAGGATCAAATGAAGAAAATAGACAAGTCTCCCTTCTCAACTTCCCACTCCCTCTTTGGGAATACCCTTATTCCAGGGCTCCCACCTAGCCTGTCCTGCTGAGAACTAGTCTAGGCTAGTATATGAGGAGCATAGGAATAGCCATGTTTTCACAACTTTCTACAATCTGCACACACACACATACACACACAAACACTCCTTTTCCCGCCCAATCCCCCCACTCTTTTCCCCTATATGAGTTATAATCCAGTCACTCCATATATGTGATTCTCTGGTGAATTTGACCTACTTCCTATTTCTCACACATTTTTATGGCATCCTGCCTCCATGTTCCTGTGTGGGGATTCCATCTACACCTTCTGACTTCTCATCTCCCGCCTATTTTAATCCAACCTAACTTATTCTACTAAAATGCTACTTCCTCTATGATGCTTCCCCCAATCCTTTGAAATCAGTAATGATTTCCACCCTCTTCTACCTGACAAACGAAAATTCTATAGTAATTGGTCTGTGCCTTCTTGGGCAATTATCATGTGTTACTTAATATTGTAGTGATTATTTTGGGGATGAGTATTTGGGCATGAGGATGGGGATTGGGCATGGTCCTATGATTTCATTGATATAAGGAACTCTCAGATGAGGAAATTCCTTATATTTGGAACCTCCTGTCATTTGTATTCTTAGAGAGTTGCCTAGAGCACTAAGTTAAGTGGTTTTATAGGGTCACAGTGCAGCCAGTATGTCAGAAGCACAATTTGAACCCAGGTCTCCCTGGCTTTGAGGTCAGCTCTCTATCCACAGGGCCTTTCTCTGACTCTTTTGTATACTCTTTACCAGCTTCCTAGATTTTAATCTCCAACAAGGCAGATATCTTGATTTATTTAATCTTTGTATGTGCCCTAGCTTCTAGCACAGCACCCCATTCATAGTATATGCTTAATAGATGTTTGTGCAAATTGAAACAGATGATAAAAAAGGAATTTGCTCCCTTAAAAGGCACCTTTAATCTTGGTCTTATCCTGTCTGGTTCTTGGGCACCTAATGAAAAGATTTTCCTTAACTCTAGTAGAGAAGTTCACTAGACTTGGAGTTGGCCGACCTAGATCCCAGAATTGACTCAACCCTAGTAAGCTGTGTGGCTTCGAATAAATCTCTGAACCTCGATTTTCCATCTCTTTAAAATAAGAAAACTGTATTCAAGAGTGAGCATATACCTCCCAGTAATCACATTCTGTCAACTAGTAGAGAGGAATTAATTTCTCATCCTCCAGAGATAAAGAAGGTAGGAGCTGGTATCATTGTAATACCAAAATGTGCCACAGAGTGGCAACAGCAAGATACAGAATGGGAAAATGAGGCCCAGTTCCCCCCCAAAGAGGAAAGCATAATAATTGATAATTATGTATCATTTTAGGGTTTGCAAAGCCTTCAGCATATATTCTTTCAACTTGAGTCTCCCAACAAAATCTATGAAAAAAAACCTATGACACCAGGTACCATGGGTATTATACTTATTTCTCAGCATATATTAGATATTTAATAAATACTTGCTGATTACTCTCCATTTTGCAGAAGAAGAAAATCCTATAGTTCCCATTTCATTCCAAATGCAACTTAAACCCACTCTATATGTTCCCATAAGCACTTAAGCCTTCCCTTCCCTTTTGAATCCCCCATAACTCACCTACTATGGCACCTCCCACAAAGGCCATGACCAGAGACACAAAGATGCCTGCTGCCTGGTACTGGCCCTGCTTTCGAGGGGTCCAATTACTTTTGGAGCCTTCAAAGTCAAAGGCTTTGATGAGCCTAGAGGGAGAAAGGGAGACAGCTCACCACCACCAAGAAAGCTATGGGTGGGAGTTGAACCTCTGGGATCCTGTGCAGAGTAGGAACTTGATAAATGTTTGGTGTTGATGGCAACCTGCTTCCTTGGTGGCTAATGTCCCTAGATTTAAAAAGGTCAAAAAGACCATAGATTTTCATTACTTGAAATTCAGTTTCTTAAACTGTAAAATGAGAGAGGATTGAAATAGGTGATCTCTAAGCTCCTTCTAGTTCTAACATTCTAGAGTTTCATGTTATGATTACCAGAGATTCTAATGGGGGGAGGGGCAGAGAAATCTAGTAGAATATAGGATTTTTAGAATAGGAATTGTTTCATTTTTTGCCTTTGGATTTTTACTCAACAGTGCCTTGTCCACAGTAGTTTAATAAATATTTGAAGAATTGCTTGAAATAATAGGGGAAGAGTTAGAAAAAAAAGAAGGGAGGCTAAGAAACACTGAGGAGTAAGTCTATGGGAGGGTGGGATTGGATAGGAATAAGATAATGTAGAAACAAAAGTCAAGGAGGACCCCAATCAACCCAGTTTCATCCCATCATCCTCCCAGCCCATTTCCTCCATCCACCCTCCACCTTACCCTTCTTGTCCATATACAAATATAGACGCTTCATTGGCAGTGACAGCTCCTACAATGCCCCCAATGATGCCTGGCATGCCATGCAGATTGTTGATACCACAGGTGTCTTGGATGCGCAGCCGGGACTCCAGGAATGGCTAGGGAGAGAAAAAGCCACGTGTTTGGAAATAGAGATCACCAAGGCCCACAATTGGGGAGTCCAGAACTATCTTGTCCCCAGCTAGGAATAATTCTGCCTTCCCACTTCATCCTTTTTATTTCTTCCTTTACCTCTCTCCTCTCTACCACAATTAGACAGCCCTTACTGTTAAGTAGACGAAGCCCACGGTGGATATGATGCCGCAGATAAAACCAACAATTAGAGAACCATAGGGCATGAGCATCATCTCAGCTGCTGTCCCCACAGCCACACCACCAGCAAGTGTTGCATTCTGGATATGAACCTGTTGGGGAAGGGAAATATGATCATTGCTACAGTCAGGAAATCCCATCCCTGGACTGAGCAGAACCAACCCTGACCACCTGAGGATATCCATTGAAAAGGACCAGAAACACACATTCAGTCAAGAAAGCCAAGGAAATTTGCTAACCCTGCAAATACTAGGCAGTCCAGGTGGCTATGGGTTCATGGTCAGATTCTTTTATTTTGCATATACATATATAGCCCCTCCAATGTGCCTATCTACTCTACCTGTGCCAATCCTTTATACATGCCCACATCAGTGTGTCTGTATATGATGGTAAATTCTAGAGGACTGGATTGTTTCAATATAGTTTTCTTTTCAAAAAAGTTAGCAGGAATGAATGTATAGATAGGTGGAGTTAGTGGCCATCTGTGTAGCGTGATCTGAAGGAGGCTGCCCCAAGGTTGCATAGTCTCCACCCAGCCTGACTGAGTGCTGCCCTCACCTTCTCTTTGAATTGGAATTTCACCATTAGCATCACTAATGGAGTTAACCAATATTTCTCAGACTAGTTTGGCCATGGAAAGGGGTGGTAAATGTTTATTGACCCCCTTTCTGGGAGGAAAACTATGCATCTGAGACACTTTGAGGTTTACTCTACATTTTCCTCATCACATTCTTAAGACTGGGCAACCAACAAAACGATAAATCAAGCTAGTATTTGCCAGTTTCTGAGGTACAAATACTCACATTGAAAACTAACGCTTGGTAAGAGCTGGCTCCAACATAGCCCTGGCCATGGAACATTTGGAGTTTGAAGTATATTGATATAATCCACAAATATCGGTCTAGGAGCATCTGCTAGATATACAATGCTCAATTCTGGACACTTGTTTTAGAAAAGACCTGTATCTCGTGACTTACAGTTCAGCTCTCTTTCTGTCACATCACTGTGCCTCAGTTTGACTGGACAGTTCAAAGGATAGTGACAGATCTCAGTGAGCACCAGTCAAAGAAACTGTGCAGGATTAGTTTGGAGAAGAGAAGACAGAGGGGGAAAGGATAACCACCATTAAATTCTTAAAGGGTGATCAGATGAAAGAAAGAACAAACTTGTTTTGCTGGGACCCAAAGGGCAGAATGAGGAACAATGGGATTGTAGCTTTAGAGGCAGATTTAAGTTTGATGTAAGAAAACAACAAAGCTCTCCAGAAGTGGAATACACTGCTTTACATTCTCTATTATGAGAGATCTTTAAGCAGAGTCTAAATAGCCACTTCTTAGATATGTTGTAGATAGGATTTTTATTCAGGAATGGATTGGATTAAATGGACTCTAATGGATGGGGGTAAAATGGATTGTCAGCTTGGATGAGAAACAGCCCCAAAATAGGTTGTCAGGGAAATTTTGGAGGAAAATAGAGAAAATTTGGCTTATCTTATAACATCATATTTAAAATGATTTAATTTTATATTATACATTTGTTATATATTTTATGTAGAATTAATATTTAATATTTAAGATGGAAAATTGTTAATGCTATCAAATTTTATTAGTGAAACCCTTATTCACATGCCAGTTGGGTCCATGAAATATAAGAAAAGCAGAAGGTTTATGTTAAACTATCCAAATATACACCTGCTACTTAGGAGTAGATGTCCCGTAAGAATCTCCTTTACTATATTATCAGAGAAAGATGTTATTCTAGCTATTATCTTGGACTGCACAGGTAGCCAGAGCCTGGCCTGAAGAGGGAAAGAGAGGGCAGTTGATGCTCCAGAGACATATTTCACAATTATGTTTAGATATAGCCTTAGTATCTATCTTTCCCCCTGCCTTTTCTCAATATCATTTGGAATTAGGGGTTTGAGCTCACGCTTTATATTAGTAGCTGAGCATATTCTTATTATCTATTCATTTTCTACTCAAGCCCACAATCTAAGATAGTCACTTAATTCTGATTTTGTTTGAAAAAAATTTTTTAACCCACCATTCACTAACTGCCTACTTTGTGTAAGGATTCTTTGGCTAGGTAAGCAAAAGTGAATAAGTAACTGTCCCCATCCTCAAGGAAATTAGTCTTGTCCATGGTAGGAATAAGATCAATGTAATGTTAGCAGCTTTCATTCAGACTGAAAAAAATGGGTGAAAATGGGATCTCTTGGGGAGAAGTTGCTTGCGTTGCAACTGGTCCAACTTTGGGTTGCATCATCCCAACCCTCCAAATATCACAGAAATATATAGTGGTGTGCCCTGGACACCAGCACCCTCCCTACATCTTTCCTCCCACTCACCATGTCAAGCTTGCCCTTCCGTTGTAGGGCACTGGAGAGAGCCACACTGGTGAGCACACAGGCAGCCAGAGAGCAGTAAGTATTGATGGCCGCCCGGTGCTGGGCATCTCCATGGTTGGAGACAGCTGAATTAAAGCTAGGCCAGTACATCCACAAGAACAAGGTACCTGGTACAAAGGAAGTTAGGCAGGTGCTAAAATTGTTGATGCTACAAAGAACAATTTTAATAAAATGGGGGAAAATACACAGGCTAACAATCCCTCTCTACCAACCCAAATACTGAACTTCTATCTACTACAGTTTATACTAATGGGACACAATGGAGAAAATGTGGGACGAGGTTCCATAGGTAAATGGGCTGAGAGGCAGAGGCTTTGAGAGAGGATGAATAACCCCAGAATCCCTCTCTCCTCGCTTCATCGCCATGGACATCTCTGTGATCCCTCCACCTGAAGGCTCACTTCTGAGAGATATGGTTCCCCAATTTCAGGTTGGAGGGTGGGTACTGCTAGCTCCTCGCCACCAGATTGCCAGGTAAACAGAGATTTCAAAGGTCAAATAAAGCCCACCCCTGGTTCCTGCCTATGTCAGGGCTGAGTCTCTCACCAATCATGGCAAAGAGGTCTGAGTGGTACACAGAGCTCTGCCTCTCCTTGCTCTGCTCCAGGTTGGGTCGATAGAGGATCCAGGTCACTGTAAGTCCAAAGTAGGCCCCAAATGTGTGGATAGTCATAGAGCCACCAGCATCCTTTACCTTAGGCATGAAAATGGACAATCAATACTCGCCTGCCTGGGTCCCCCCACCAAGTGTAGAGTTTAAGAAACCTCAGGAAGGAGGTCAGTGGCAATCAAATCTTGGGATGCTTAACTGATATGAAATACAGGCTTGGGATCATCAAGGTTCCTTGCTTCTTGGGCTCTTTTCTCTCTTTCTTCTCTATAGCCCCTCCTACCATTTTGTCCATTCACAATCTCTGATTTATTCTGAAGTTGAATTCTGACCTAAAAAGGTAGCCAGGAGGTTGCCAGAGAAGGGAAAGGGAACAAGTCTCTTGGACTGAAGGCCCAAGGACTAATTAGATTTCTGCTTCTGTCAGGATCATGCTTGTCTACTTTGACTTAATCTAATTTAAAATTACACCAAGACCATAGTGGCTTTACCTGGAGAAGGCTGAGGAGGATGTACTCATTCACTGAAAAGAGGGTCACTTGGAACAGGGTCATGATGAGCAGCTGGATAGGGCTAACCTTGCCAAGGATGGCTCCAAAGGCCACACAGACAGAGCCTACACAGAAATCTGCATTGATGAGGCTGTAAGGAAACCGTTTCAGAGGAATTTGTGAGTCACGTTGGGTCCTCATGGAATCCCTGAAGTCACAAAGAGTCTGGGCACCCTTGATACATTTGATCAAGTCCAAACTCCTTAGCTCAACATTCAAGACCCTCTGTGATACGGCTGACAATCTAACCTTGTCCAGCCTCTCTACCTGCCCTTCTTCTATATGAACCTTATATTCCAGCCAAAGTAGACTAGCTCCTGACTTCAAGCTCTCATGCACCGGGCTGAGGTCAAGGAGACCCTGATTCAAAGCCTGCCTGACACTTACTAGCTGTGAGGACAAAAGGCAAGTCATTCTGAGCCTCAGTTTCCTCATCCATAAGTGAGAGGGCTGGACTAGATGACTTTCAATATACTTTCCTGTTCTAAACCTATGATCTGCCATGCCTCACTCATTCCCTTTGCTGTACTGAAAATGTCTTTCCATCACTCTCTTTATTACTCCTTTCACTTCAAGGGCCTGATCTACTGAAACTTCTTTCTTCCTTGACTTCCCCAATCAGCTGTGATCTTTCCCTCTTTTGAGTTTCCATCAGAACTGATTTCACCTCTTATGGGATTTCTTTATTTTAATGGATTTTTATGGGATTTATCTATACGTTATTTTGCATTATATAGCTATTGGTATGGACATTTCAGCTCTTCTACTTAAACTATAAGTTCTTTAAGCAAAAGACTAAGCCTGATTCAGCCTTATATTCCACACATGGCTCTGAACACAGTAGGTACTCATTAAATGTGACCTCAAGATAAAGGCAAAGAGGGAATAAATGTAAAGATTACGTTTATAATGGAAAAGAGTCGATTTAAATTTGTTCATCAAATCCCTTTGAAAGAAGACGAAAGGGGGGCAGTTAGGTGGCTCAGTGGATTGAGAGCCAGGCCTAAAGATGCGAGGTCCTAGGTTCAAATCTGGCTTCAGACACTTCCCAGCTGTGTGTCCCTGGACAGGTCACTTAACCCCCATTGCCTAGCCCTTACCACTCTTCTGCCTTGGAACCAATACACAGTATTGATTCCAAGTCAGAAGGTAAGGGTTAAAAAAAATAAATTTAAATTTAAAAAAGAAGACTAAAGGCACATGCCCTGAAGTTTATAGAGATTGTTTGAGGACCAAAGAAAGTAATATTTTAAATAGGGGGTAGTAGAGAAGATTTTGGCTGCAAGTAGAATAAAAATATTGCCAGGTAGACAGGGAAGACATTACTCTTCCCTTTTGATATATGAAGAAATTGAGGCTCACTGAGAGGTCAAATGATTACTTTCCTGATTCCTAGACCAATGCTCTTTACACTACTAGACTTTTGAGATTTATATCATCGGCAACCATTTTTTATCGCCACCCATCCAAGGCTCCACTATTAGACAATTCTGATTCAGCGTGGCATTTCTTATGTTGTTAGAGCAATACTCAATCTGACACCCAATACAGAAAGAGTGGGGAATAAATTTCCCCTCCAACTTTCTCTAAAGAAGGGCCAGAACTTCCTGCAGCATCCAAATCCCATTGATGTCTCCTCCCCTGCAAATGCCCTAATGCAGTCTTTTGTACATAGTAGTTACTTAATAAATATTTATGTGTGAACCAGGTATATGGGGTATCTGTGCTAGACACTGTCTCAATCAGATTCTGAGCAAGTCATCTTGCATTTACATCTCTAGCTGCTTATTGTTATTTGTGATGACATTTCATTCCTCCCTCCAACTTTTCCTAATGCCTTCATTCAAACTGTCCACTGCTCCATGCTTAGAATGCAATTTCTTATCATCTCTGCTTCTTCATTACATTTATTAAGCACCTACTATGTGCCAGGCACTGTGCTAAGCTTCCTTTGAGGCTCAATTCAAATGTCAACTCTTATTCAAATCTTTTCTTGATTCTTCCAACTGTCAGTGTCCACAAAAGTATCTTCTATTTACTTTAGGTATATTTTGCTTGAATTTATGTGGGTTCATGTTGTTTTTTTCCTCTTGAAGAATGTACACTCTGAGAGCAAGTACCAGCTTTGGGGTTTGGGATTTTTTTTTGTTGTTTTGCTTGGGCGACCTCAAGAACTAGTACAATGACTGGAGCAGAGTAGGTCCTTAATAAATGCTTGATGAATGAATGACTAATGGAATTATAAGATAAGAAACTCTAGTTTCAGATTTTATGTTTGTAAAATGTGATGGGAAGATGTTCAAGAGGGTTGGTTCATTCCCCCCAAACTTCTCCAGAAACCAAGCCTTCCACCCCAGTCACCCAGTCCCTCTTACTTCTCCACACCAATGAGGATATAGCCATCATGGAAGGAGTGGAACCAGCCTTGCATCAGCAGTGCCCACTGGATTCCAAAAGCCGCAAGAAGGAAATTGAAACCAACAGAGCCAAAACCATAGCGTTGCAGGAAGGTCATGAGGAAGCCAAAACCCACAAATATCATAACATGGACATCCTGGAAGCCTGAAGGAAGAAAAGTCAGGAACCTTTATTATAAAGGAAATATACCTATAAAGTGTTTTTGGTTTCTCTATGCCCTTAGCCCTTTATTATAAATGAATGGGTCTCCTGAATTGCCTTTGAGGCTAGACCCATATTCATGGTTTACCATCTTGTCTACCACTAGAATCTTTGCCCTGAACAATGTGTTTCCCTAGAGAAAGCTAGATAAACCAAAGGAGCAAAATATAGTTTTGAAAATAGAGATGAAGGAATCATAGGTTTAGAAATCAAGCTAATTGTTCTATAAGAAATGAGGACAGTGGTTTCAGAAAAATCAAGGAAGACATATGAATTCATGCAAAGTAAAATGAACAGAACGAGGAGAACACTGGACCCAATGCCACACAGTACAGCAATATTGTGTAAAAATGAGGCTACTCTAATCAAGACAATGATCCAAGACCCATGATGAAAAATGCTACCCCTCTCCAGAAAGGGAACTGATGAACCCTGAATGAAGATTGAAGCTTGTTTTTTTTATTTCTTTATTTTTATTGGGATTCTTTGCCTATGTTATATTTTGTATGACTTTACATGCATAATTGGTATTAAATTACTTGCCTTCTCAAGGTGGAGGTGAGAGGAAGGGAGAGAATTTGAACTTCAAAAAAAAAATTAATGAATTGTTAATGGTCTCAGACACTTCCTAGCTATGTGACCCTGGGCAAGTCATTTAACCCACTTGCCTAGCCCTTACCACTCTTCTCCCTTAGAACTGATACTTAGTATTGATTCTAAAACAGACAATAAGGGCTTTTAAAAATGAAATAAACAACAACATATATTTTTAAAATGAGAAGAAATCAAAGGTTAGCCCTTTAGTAAAAATGAGCCTAGCCTTGGATGCTGACTTAATCTCTCTACAAGATAGGGGTAGGGGTAAGGGACATCAGAGACACAGGTTCTAGAACAAGATGAGAAGAGATTCAATGGCTACACCAAGTTGCAGGAGTGAGATCTCAAAGTAAAGCATCCAATCTCTTAGAGTCTTGGATGTTTGTTTATTTTCTTCATCAGCTTCAGGAACCTCCTCTTCCCCAGTACATCTCATCACCTCCCCAAAGTAGGATAAATAGAGCTGAGTATGGGGTAAAGGCTGAAGAGAGATGTTCTCTATCCACTACAAGTCTCTGCCTTTCATTACCTCCTGTTATTATTCAGTTGTTCATCCCATTCTCTGTGACCCCATGGACAATAGCACATAAGACCCTTCTATCTTTCACTATCTCCCTGAGTCTATTCATGCTCATGTTCATTGCTTCCATGATACTGCCTATCCATATCATCTTCTGCTATCCCTTTCTCCTTTTACCTTCAATTTTCCCCAATATCAGGGACTTCTCCTGTCTTCTCATTATGTGATTAAAGCATTTAAGTTTCAGTGTCAGTATTTGTCCTTTCAATTTCGAAATTAATTCCTTTAATTTTTGACTGATTTGATCTTGTGGTCCAAAGGACTCTCAAAAGTTTTCTCCACAGCTAGAGAAAGAACTGTGGGAGCAGAAATCCAGAAGAAAACATATGATTTATCACTTGTTTACATGGGTATATGATTTGGGGTTTTGGTTTTAAAAGATTATTACAAAAATGAGTAATATGTGTGAGAGGAAAAGACCCTTACTCTCTTATATGAAGATTAGATTTCAATGTTTTCAGTAGTCATGAGATAATCATAATTGTAATCCTAAAATAGTTAGTATAAGTCATGAATCTAGCAGGCTTTTGTGAATATTCTGGTATAAGGATTAAGGAAATAACTGTCTTTGCAAGGTCTTAGTGCCAGCCCCACCCTTCACTGTTGCTATATCAGGCACCCTAACTTGTGATATGTCAGGATGCCTGACCTTTAGTTCAGAGCCTGGTACCACTCATCCCCACCCACTATTAGCCCAGGGACCACTGCTTCCCCCTTTCCATCAAGTGATTCTTAAGTAATGGTCAAAAGGTGGTCAGAAGTACCAAATAAGGATGCTTCCTAGTTGACCTAACCTATGGACAAATAAGGAGTGCTTCCCAGCTGACCTAACCAATGAATATTGCTTCTGGGTGTTTCTATTCTTTGAGGGGTATTACCATTTTGTATATTTTTGTACTGGTATAAAAGTTGTCTAATTCTTTGGGGTATAAAGGAAGGTCTCTCACAGTGCTCGGGGTCCTCTGGTCATGACCAGGGGTCCAGCTTTGTTGTGGGATCGGCCCTCCCATAATAAATCTCTTTCTTTATAGCTAGGAATTTTGCTTATCATTTGCATACCTGTGGTTAGAAAAAAATTACACAACATATCGAAATAGGTTTTGTGATAACATATGTATAACCCAGTGAAATTGCTTGTCAACTCTGGTAGGGAAGAGGGGAGGGAGACAACAAAAATCCTGTAATCATGGGAAAATTTTTTTTAAATTTTAATTTAATTTAAAAAAAAGGTTTTCTCCAGCCAATATTCAAAAGTACTGATTCTGTAGCACTCAGCTTTCCTCATAGTCTAATTCTCATAACTATATATTACTGTTTGAAAAAACAAAGCTTTGACTACATGGACTTTTGTTGGCAAGATGATGTCCTTGCTTTTTAGTTTAGTGTTCAGAATTGCCATACTTTTCCTTCCAAGGAGCAAGGGTCTTTTAATTTCATGACTACAGTTGCTGTCTGTAGTGATCTTTGAGCCCAAGAATATAAACTCTGACATTGCTTCCATTTCTTCTTCCTCTGTTTGTCAGGAAGGGATGGGATCAGTTGCCATATATTTTTTTTTAATGTTAAGCTTTAAGATTGCTTTTATACTCTCCTCTTTCACTCTCTTCAACAAGTTTGTTAAGTCTCCTCTACTTTCCATCATCTTGTTATTATATGCAAATCTGAGACTGTGAATTATCCGGGCTTTGGATTCATCCAGTCTAGTATTTCACATGATGGACTCTGCATATACATAAGACAGATAAGGCTATATTGTGTATATGATACAACCTTGTTGAACTCCTTTCCCAATCTTAAACCAATTAGTTGTTCCATGTTCAGGTCTAATTGTTGTTTCTTGACTGACTCACATAAGGGTTCCTGAGGAGATGAATCTGATACTCCCATCTCTTTGAAGACTTGCCACATTTTATTGTGATCTACATAGTCAAAGGCTTTAGTGTGGTCAATGAAGTAGAAACAAATGTTTTTCTGGAAATTTCTTGCTTTTCCAAAATCCAGCAAATGATGGCAATTTGGTTTCTAGTTCCTCTGCCTCTTTAAAAACCAGGCTGCACTTCTTGTAATTCTTGATTCACAAATTACTGAAGCCTAGCTTGCAGAATCTTGAGGAGAGTCTTGCTGGTTTATGAAGTATGAATAATTATTCTGTAATCAATGTTCTTTGGCATTGCCCTTCTTTAGGATTGGGCCATAAATTGATTTTTTTTCCAATACACTGGCCACTGATTATTTTTTTCCAGATTTGCTGGTATATGGAGTGCAGTATTTAGACAATATCATCTTTTAGGATTGTAAATAGCTCAGCTGGAATCCCATCATTTTCACTATCCTTATTGTTAGCAATGCTCCCTAAGGTCCATTTGATTTCATTCTCCAGGCTATGTGGTTCTAGATCAGTTACCATACCATTGTGGTTATCAGTGATAGTAACTTTTCTTGTATAGTTTTTTTTAACCTTTTCTTTTAGTAATTACTCTAAGACAGAAGGGCGAAGGCTAAGCAAATGGGGTTCAGCAACCTGCCCAGTGTACAAAGTATCTGAGGTCAAATTTGAACTCAAGTCCTCCTGATTCCAGGTCTGGGGCTTGATCCACTGTGGCACCTTATTTCCCACTATATAGTTCTTTTGGTGTATTTTTGCCACCTCTTCTTAAACTCTTCTACTTCTGTTAATTACCTCCATTAACTATACTATGTGAAAGTTCCTTTGTTTCTAGGGCATTTTTTAAAACCTTTACCTTCTGTCCTAGAATCAATACTGTGTATTGGTTTTAAGGCAGAAGACCAGCAAGGGTGAAGCAATGGGGACTAAGTGACTGGCTCAGTGACACATCTAGGAAGTATCTGAAGTAAGATTTGAACTTCCTATCTCCAAGCCTGACTCCATCCACAGAGGCATCTACCTGCTCCTGGCAGGTGTTCAGAGAAGGATGCAATTAAATCACTCAGCTTTTCTGCTTTCTCCTGATCCAATGATGTTTAGTATGAAAAAGAATGATCAGGGTTCAGGTTCTACACTGACTCTTTTCGTCAAGACAGCTACTTAATGATTATCTGGGCATTATGGTATTATGTTGGACTTGAGAGTCAAGAGACACCTGGGCTCAAATCCAGTCTCTAATATTTACCATTATTTCTCTTTATTGCTATTCATATTTTTATATATGTCTTGTGTCCCCAACTAGATCATAAGTTTCCTGGGGGCATGGCTTGTGTCTTAGACATATCAGTATTGCTCATTTTTAGAACAGAGTGGTCACTAATTAAATATTTGTTCATACTGATGAGGTTATAGTTGTTTTTATACTAGCCAGATTTGAGGAAATCCTCTAGCTTCTAACCTATGGCTAGTTTTTTAAAACAAACAAAAAGCTTTTTTCCTGTTTCTATGGCTTTGCTATTAAATCAACAAATAAAATTTGTACAAATCTGAGCCTTCTAGGTGAAGGTCCATCTTGATGTCTTTACCTGTGTGATTCATTCTGAGGTGGCACTCTCAGGGCCACAAGAGCAGATGCCAGGCAGTTTGCCAGAGGCAAGTTTCCAGCAGTGGTTTTGGCTTCTCTCTCTGGCCCTTTCCTCTCAATTCAATTTTAAAAAGCTTTTATTTAATGCCTGTTCTTTACTAGTAGAGGCAGCATGATTTAGAAAGGAAAATACCAGATTTGAGTCTGAGGAACTGGGTTCAAATCATGGATCTTCTCTCCCTATTTACTATCTGAGCTCAGTTTCTCTGGGCAGTAGTTTCTTTAACTATAAAATGAGGGTGTCAGATCACCTCTAAATTCTATTTTCTAATGCAGTGGGGTTGGTACAACTAATTTATTACATAGATATAAACTCAAGATGTTAGAATAACAAACATTTATAGACAATCCAACAATTTCATTCTATTGTGTCCCTTAGTTGAACTTTTTTGAGGTAGTGTGGTAGAGAGGAAAGAGTCCTGGACTTAGAGTCAGCCAAGACCCAAGTTCAAATCCCACTATAATGTATGAAAGTTCCTGTGTTTCTAGAGCAGGGTTTTTGTTTTTTTTTTTTTAACTTTTACCTTCTGTCTTAGAATCATTTGTTATCTTTGTGACCATAGGAAAGTCACAACATTTTGGATCTTCAATTTCCTAATTTATTTATTTTTTTAAAGTGGGGAGGGAGGCTAATAGTAGCTGGAGTGCTCTCTCTACCTCACAGGGTTTTTATGAGGATCAAATTAGCTTTAGTTATGCACTTTGTAAGTTTTAGAATATTATATAGGATGTCTTACTGCAGTTTTAAGCTTTTTTAAAATAACTTAAACTATTAAGACATTTTTATTATTGACAATTTGATGCTTTAATTTTTACTTTTAGATAACATAAAATAAAATATTTTATTTTCTTGAATAAATGTGATAATAAGTGTATCATTAAAGCTTTTGAGCTATTAAAATAGTCTTGAACTACACTAAGACTTTCAGGACACCTTATATAAATACTTATTATCAGTTATTATGATGATCACTTATTATTATTGTTATATAAATATTTATTTTCAGTTATTATAATGATAACGATCATTACTCAGCATTTCAGTAGGTGAATGCCAAATTGGAGTTGGGGTGGGGGTGTGACTAAAGAAATGCAAGAGGCAGGAGTTTACAACTTCATCGGGAAAATGAGAGATGCACAATCAACAAGTGCATAATAGTATGACGTATATGGGTTATATGAATATATTGGACATATGAATAATATGAAATTGATGTGACAAAGAGTGATCAAGGAAGGCTTTGAGAAAGAAGAGAAATTTGAGCTAAGCTTTAAAGGATGAATAGAATTTAAATGAGTGGAGAAAAGTATTCTGGCAAAGAGGGAAACTAAGCAAAATAGTTAAGGCAACGAACAGGGTGTATCTGCCTAGAAGTGATGTTTATGTAGGGAAGTGGTCAGAATAGATTGGAGTAGTAGGCAGAGCCAAGTGAAGAGAAATGCGGAAGACAGGCAGAGGAGATAGAAGGAGCAAAGGTGGAGCTGATGAAGGTTTATCAAGAGGGAGCAACAGGAAGAGAATGGAGTTTTAGGGCGATTAATATGATGGGGAGACGCTTGAGGCAGGGAGATCTCTCTGACTCAATCTTCTCTCTCTCTCCATTTCTGTCTCTTTCTCCCTCTTTCTTTCTCTTTTTTCCTCTCCCTTTCCTCCCTCATTCCCCCCACACCAACTTGGGGGCAGCGACCTGAATGTATTCTCCCTCTTTTATAAAAATTGTCTTCTCTATGTGTTACAATAGAAAGTAAGTTCCTTGAGGGCAGAAATCCTTTTGGTTTTTGTCTTTGTATACCCAGAGCCTTGCACAGAATAAACCTTTTAGGAATGTTTTTTAATCGAACTGAATTTATTAAACCTCTCTGTTTCCTATTCTTAAGTCTTATAGTGAGTTGAACTTTTTACATTTCTCTTTTAGTGGATAGAGTGCTGGGCTGAAGTCAGGAAAGCATGAGTTCAAATTTGACCTCAGACATTTACTAGCTGTGTGACCCTGGGCAAGTCACTTAACCTCTGGCTGCCTTAGTTTCCTCAAACTGTAAAATGGGGATAATAGCATTTATATAGCACAGAGCTGTTGTCAGGATCAGAGGAGATAGTATTGTAAACCTCTTAAATTTAACAGTTGTCTCACACATAGTGGAAACTTAATAAGTGCTTGTTCCCTTCCTTCTTTCCACTTCCAACACTTCTTCTTCACCCCCAAATCATTGAAGTTAGTTGTAGACTGTCTTTTATTTGTATGCACCATTTGAATTTTTCTATAGATTAATGGTTTTTCATAGGAAAATCATTCTTCCACATTGATGTGGATCTTCCTGCCCAAACTGCCCTTAGCCTTCCTACCGGCAAAAAGAAGATCTAGCCTCTTGGATGTGGGCATATGATAAGCCTTTCTGAGGAGGGAGCCCTTGCATGATTTTTCTGTGGTCTCATCTCCAGTGACCCTGTCCTGACCAAAGTTGGAAGACCTCACAGAGCAATTAGTCCTTAAAATTGCAGACCTTGAGGCAGTTCACAGTGCTAATAGGCCACCATTGCTTTCTCCTATATGCTGCAAAAATTCAGGTTATTGGGGGCAGCTGGTTAACTCAGTGGATTGAGAGCCAGGCCTAGAGATGGGAGGTCCTGTGTTCAAATGTGGCCTCAGACACTTCCCAGCTGTGTGATCCTGGGCAAGTCACTTAACCCCCATTGTCTAACCCTTACCACTCTTCTGCATTGGAACCAATACACAATATTGATTCCAAGATGGAAGGTAAGGGTTTTAAAAAAAAATTCAGGTTATTCAATATAGGTCCATAAGATTTAGAGCTGGAAGGAACCTTCGATAATATTTCCTCTTAGCTACCATTATCTTTAGCACTCTAGTTTTCAAAGTTCTTTTTTTTAACATTCTTTTTTTATTTGGTCAATTTCAAACATTATTCCTTGGTTACAAAAATCATGTTCTATTCCTCCCTCTCCTCCCCCGACCCCTCCCATAAGTGTCCTTGATCAGAACCCATTTCCATGCTGTTGATGTTTGCACTAGGATGTTCATTTACAGTCTACATCCCCAATCATATCCCCTCGACCCATGTAATCAAGCAGTTGTTTTTCTTTGGCGTTTTTACTCCCACAGTTAGTTTTCAAAGTTCTACTGAATTTTACATGCATTATTTCATTTGATCCTCCACAGCAAACTGCAATAGAGGTGTTATTATCAGCCCCCATTTTATAGATGAGGAAACTGAGTCTGAGAGAGACAGACTCAATCA
Source organism: Monodelphis domestica (assembly GCF_027887165.1). NCBI lineage: Eukaryota > Metazoa > Chordata > Mammalia > Didelphimorphia > Didelphidae > Monodelphis > Monodelphis domestica. The sequence continues at coordinate 127,040,410 of NC_077227.1, read as the reverse complement.
AGTAATTGATAGCTAGTAAATTTTCTGAGGCAAGATTTGACTACAAGTCTACGTCTCTGACTACCTACAGTTGAGGAAATCAACACCCAGAGATATAAAATGATTTGCCCAATCACTTCTATAGTAATTAACAGAGCTGGAATGGCACTGGGCAAATATGTGGTAGTCTTTAGTGGGTAATAAAAACACCTGATTTCCCCAGGCCAATCCTGAGGACAGTGGATAGTCTTATTCAGAGAGCAGAATCTCCACATTTCCCCCTAACTCTGTTCTTCTTCTATCTGCCTCCAATTCCAAAGCACAGGTATAACCAGACGTTATTATGCTCATGCACAAACTGTGCTTCAAGTAAGCAGCCTCGATGTATCAGTCAAGGAGTGGGACAATGGCCCTTGGGCATGATCACGGCTGGTGCAAGACGCTGGGCAGGACGGAGAGAAATCACCCCAGTCTGTTATTTTAACTCATTATTCTGGCTATGTGCAAATCTCTGTCGATTTTATTCTGCCAAAAAAATATTCTTAATTAAAATTTTTCAAATAAAAAAAATGTTAATGCTTTTACTGATGAGGGGTTTCCATCGAAATCCTTTCCATTATTGGTTAGCTCTGTTAGAAGATTTTCTAAATTAAACCAGAATCTGCCTCCTTCTACCTTTCTCTCCTTGGTACCAGATACAGTTTCTAGTGCTACACCAAATTAAGTCCAATAATTCCAATATCATAACTTTAGATTTAGAACTGGAAAGGACCTCAAAGGTCAGCTAATCAAACCCCTTTCTTTTATAGATGAGAAAAATGAGACCCAGAAAGGGAAAATGACTTGGATAAAAGGTTATACAGATATTGATTGACTAACAAACCCAGATGGACATTTTAGGACTCTAAATCCAGGGTTCATTCCCCCATGCTATGCTACCTCTTAATCCATCTAGAACTATTTAAGGACAACTATCATGTCATCCGTTTTCTCCTCCACCAAGTAGATCCTTTGTTCATCTGGTTTTGTTTGTTTGTTTCCTTTTGATAAACCCTTATCTTTTGACTTTTATTTATACTAAGTATCCATTCCAAGGCAGAGGAGTGGTAAAGACCAGGCAATTAGGGTTAAGTGACTTGCCCAAGGTCACAGAGTCTGGAAGTATCTGAGGTCAGATTAGAGCCCAGGATCTCCAGACCTGGCTCTTTGTCCACTGAGCCACCCAGCTGTTCTCTCATCTGTTCTTTTAACTCCTTTTTGTGTGTCTCTAGCTCCCTAGTCATCCTGGTTCTCATCTCCTATTGCACTCTACACTGTCATCAATATCAGCCTTCCCTGGACTCCTGCCCTCAGCTGACCCAGGCTTCATCAGGGACCATCGCTGGTGTAAGAGAGCTCTGTAGCCAATCCTCTCCAATTAACAATGGGATTAAGATGAAGTTCTCCAGAGGTATTCCTCAGCTGGCTGCTCTGACTACTAGCACACTGTAGGTAAATCTACCCCCTCCACCACCCCTTCCTTATGGGACCTGAGCCTGATTGAACTGATCTTTCCAGGGAAAGCAACTGAGAAAAACTCTCCCCACTAATGGATCAAGGGGGGGGGGGGGGAAGAGGAGGCAGGGAGGCCAGGCACAGAACTGAATGAAGGATGAAAGGATGAAGAGGAAGCTCCTCCACAGGTGTTAGCAGTCTCTTGCCAAGAATTGAAAATAAGCAAAAATCCTCTGACCCTCCCAACCTATTGAAATGGTTACACTCCCTCTTGACTAGAAGGAGTAGAAAACTGAAATCAAGAAACCAGTTTGGTAGGAAAAGATCAATGTGTTCCTTCATTGTTCAGTTCCACAACCTCCAGTGCTCTCTGGTTCCTCTGATTCAAGCATTTAAGACAGAGACACCAAGTCACACGTTACCTCTGTTAAAGCCAGATTGTACACGTTTGGCAGAGTTGGGCTTAGAAGGGGAAAGGGTATTTTTGGTCCTTATCATGACAGCATCTGAAATTCCACCATTAGAGATGAATTCCTTTGGCATTTTATGTTCACGAATCCTCCATTAAAATGCAAATACCCACAGGTGGAGTTAAGACCTTAAATGTTATCTGCTTCAGTTAAAGTGAGAGTGAGGGCAGATCTGGGTGAAGATCTGAAGAAAGATAAGAACATGGAAAAGAAAAGGAAGATTCTTACTTTATATTTTTGTCTAAGGTCTGTGTAGAGTGGCATGTGTCAGCCTACTGTGGACTCTTTGTACCTTGGGTAAGTAAAGGATATATGGATCTCTTTCTCCAGACTTCATATTCTGATCCTAAATACAAGATTCTCATGCTACAAAATAAATATCTTCCCCTATCCCACCCCCACTTCTTTCCAAGTATCCAAAACCTAATTGCCTTTTTGCTTCACTCATTCTCAGAACAGGCACAGAAAGCTTTTCTACCCACCAAGTTCAGGCCAGAAATCTGATGAAAAAAGTTTCTTCTGGGTCCTTATCTCCCCCCACCAAGTCAAAGGGGATGGCTAGGAAAATGTGGAGTTTCCACTTCCTCCTGGCCCCACTACTGCCATGTTCTGATCTCATATGGAATTCTCACAAATCAAATTCTGGCAGTCCTTGGCTTTTTGCCAAGGAGCATTCTCCATGTACTTCCCAAGAATCAGACCACCCTCATACACTTGTTGCAGTCATATGAACCAAAAATCCAAGAGTGAGGTAAAAACAAAACCCACTGGCTAATTTCTGATCATATGTAAGGATGTTTGTAGGGGTAATAGAAGGACGTGGGGGAGACCAGGTCAAGAAGTTACCCTTGCTATATTCTGTTGACCCTTTGCTATATTCTTCTTTTTTCTCATCCCCCCCCCCCCAACTTCTGAGATCGTAGATTTTTGAGTTTGGAAAAGACCATCTTGTTCAAGAATTCTTAACTTGTTTGTGTCATGGACCCCTTTGGCAGTCTGGTAAAGCCTATGGACCTTTCTCAGAATAATGTTAAATGAGTAAAAGAAATATATAGGATTGTAAAGGAAACCAATTAAGGCAAAATAAAGATGGAACTTTTTCCATTCAAATTCACTGATCCCCTGAAATCTACTCACAAACTCCTTGTTTGTGGACCCTAATCCTGAACCAGTCAAATTAGAGATCATTTCAATGACACATGTAAAACCTCGTGGAATTTCGCATCAGCTATGGAAGGGGGATGGGGGCAGGGAGGGAAAGAACACGAATCATGTAACCATGGAAAATTCTAAATTAATTAATTAAATAAAAATTTCCAAATTAAAAAAAATTGAGATCATCTAATTTAATTCAATCATCCCCCCCCCCCCCATGAAATGATTGGCATGTGACCCAAAGTAGCAGAGCCAGGAATCCAATCTGAGTCCTTTGAGTCCAATATTGACTGCTTCCTCCCCCCCAATAACTTGAACTACTGTTATATCCTGAAGGCTCAGACCTGCACACACACACTCTTTCATTCCCTAGGATTTTTCCAGGTACAGTAAGTAACTTGGTTGTACCAAACGTGAGGCAAGGTTTGCTGTCAAAGAAAGAACATTCTTAAAGGGCAGAGAGAGGATGAAAATTAATTTAGCATTGTTTCCTCTTAACCTTTTCTTCTGAAGAAAAAAGCCACAACCTATATCTGCTCCTTATCCTTCTTTCTGCCTCTGCTCTTATTTTGGTCAACCAGTTTCCACTATCCCGCCTTCCCGGTATAGGAACCAAGGGGGCAGAGTCGGCATCTGAACCTTCTGAACCTCCTTCTGAGCCCAGTCCTGAAGACTAAAGGGTGTTGCCCAAGCCAAATGTGGAGGTGGAGGGATTGCCTAGAAGTGGAAAGGGGAGGCTGGCCAAGTAGAGAGTCAGAGGTTTCCAGAGAATGCCAGAGAAGGGTGTTTGCCAGTTGCCTCAAGGACTACTCCTGTATTTCTACTTACTTGGGTACCGGTAGTAGAAGTCATTCTCTACATCGCTAGAAATGTTGTGTTTCTTCTTCTCCTCATTCCAGTGGGCATCAGCCTCCGGATTGTAGCGCACAAAGACCCCAAAAAGGACCACCATGATCACCTGTAGGATGAAGCAGGTTAGTGGCAGGCGCCACCGAAGGTTAGTATTCCAAGCCATCTTGGGTGATTGCCCTAGCTCCTCGCCTGGCCTGGCAACCCAGCTACAGGCACTCGGGAGAGGAGATGGAGCCTCGGAGTATCAAGAGGGGGGCAGCCTGGGTGCTCTGCTGACTTTGAGGGAAAAGGAGATCTTATAACTCAGGGACAGGGGGTGTGGCCAAGGAGGGCAGGGATCACATTGCAGAGCAACTAAGCAAGCTTATGAGCCCTCTCCGTTTGCCTCCTGCTCAGAGATGGGGCTGCTGGGGACCGGTTCTTGGACTACTCTCAGTGGGAGACCTGTGGTCACACTAGGAGCCCTCAAGATCTGGCCTTGTGTGCTGCTAACACAGGACAGGGGTTCATCAGCCTTCCATTTGACTTTAGGAGGGAGAAGTCTCCTGCATTTGGCCACTGCTCCCCCCGATGATGGAGAAGAAGAGGAAGAGAAAGGTCAAGAGGTACCAACTAAAGAGCTGTTAGTCCTGGGAGTAAGCAATGCTACCACCTTTACTCACCATATTTCCAGCGGCCTCTAGTTAAGAGGAAGTTTTGAGAATGATTCTGACTTGGTAAGGAAGAGAAGAGAGGGAATACAGATCTTGGGGTTTCTTTGGGTCTCATTTCTGGGTCTTTTTGAAATTCTTTTTTTTTCCTAGTAGAAGTATGAAGGTTGTCATGTGCCAACCACTGGAATATAGAGAAGGGAAATCCTGTATTCTTTTCCCTCCTACATCAATGCTTTGGGTAAAATGTGAGTCTTAAGGGATTCATCGGGGCTTGGGGTCCCAAAAAATTCTTCAGTTCACTCCAGTGCAGAAGTTTTTCACGAGTTCCTATTTCAGGACAAAGTAGGCAGTACAAGGATGATGGGCCTGTTGAGGAAAGATTGGAGCTAGGCTTGGCCCTCCTATCCTTGTTTATGCTAAAATTGTCTGATTCCCTCCAGCCCCATCCTTTCTACTTCTCTAAAATCACCACTACGATGTAGCTAAGCCTGCCAGGTTTTCCACCCCTCTAGTTTCAGGATAGGGAGGCAACGATGACCTCCTGAGGATTTCCCCCTCCATCCTGCCCTCACCTCTCCCCAATTCAGATAAAATACAACTGATGCCAAAGCCTGTCCTGAATAAGTCACTGTGCCAAAAATAGCCTACTGCTATTGTCTCTTTTCTTATCAGGGACCAAACTACCAAGGACTAATTGAAATAAGCTCTTTATATAGTTGGGACCATATCTTATACTTCTTAGTGTTCCCCATAGATCCGAGGACTAATAGTAAGCATTCAGTAGAGGCTTAATAAGTTATCTAGTTGATTGTTCCTAGAAGTGATAACTGAGAGAGCTTAGTTAATTTTAGACTGATAACAAAAGTGAGGTCAGCGATGGCAAATCTTTTAGAGACTTTAGAGATGGAGCGCCCAAGCTTCAATCCTCACATCCATGTGAGCCCCCCCTCCCCCTGCCTTATCCCTGATAGGGGAAGGAGGAAGAGTTTTCATTGGACTGCTGGGCAGAGGGTTAGGGTTAGATGGGTCATATGAGAAATGTCCTCAGGTATGTGTGGAGAGGGGGAAGAGAACAGCCCCCCCTCTGGCATGCTCCAGCACACATGCCATAAGTTCACCAACATGGTCTAGCCCAATAAGAGTCACAAAAATATGAATTGGAGCTGGAATGAAAAAGTTTTAAAACATAAGGAAAGTTTAAACATTATGTGACTTAGGGCGGTGAGGTGGCATGGTGGATAAAGAGCCAGACCGGGAGTTGGGAGGATCTGAGTTCAAATCTGAATCCAGATGTTTCCTAGCTGTATGATCTCAGCAAATCCTTTAACCCTATTTGCCTTCTGTCTTAAGTTGTTACTAAGGGTTAGAAAAATAAATTACATGACTTGGAAAATCTATGAGAATGTTTGTAAAATAAATTCCCTTTAGGGAGAGGCATATCATTTTTCAAAGGCTGAGGACCAGTATCCTCTCAGTAGCATCCCTATACTGAAATCCAGTATCCTTGAAACTAATAACTGCTTTCATCTGGATCCTCAGGACTGGATAGATGTATTGGGGTAAGACCATGATTCCCAGAGAGTCTGCTTCCTCAGTCAGAAAAGTCTCTCCATAAATTTCCCATATCAAACCCTCCCCACACCGTCTTAGTTCAAGCCTTTGTCACTTATCACCTGGACTCCTAGAAAAGCCTCCATATTGGCCTCCCTTGCCTCAAGTCTCTCCAGACAAGTACATGTAAGTGAACTCATCCTCTAAGGTGCTCATATGGGACTGGGGTAGATGCCAGTTCTTTAGGAAGTTCTATTGCCCTGATTTGCCTAACTAATTAAAGGTTTGTTGGAAGAGTCTGTGGTTTCCACCTCCTGCTCATTTGCCTGAAGTCTATGTGTTATCACTGAGGCTTGCTGAATAATTGAACATGATGACTATTCACAGCAAGCAGACAAACCGGGCAGGGCTCCTGCTTCAGCAACTTGGAGCCAGGGATGTGAGTGGGGAGGAAAACGATTTCTAGATGAATCAAAACAGGAATTGTTTACCCTTCCTGCTACTGGCACTGATGCTGTGAGACTGGGCTTCCCCTAAGCCAGCAGTCATTGCACTACTCACCCTAGATGATCACAGACTGCCCACTCCATCTAACCTATAGCTAGTCAGACCTAATATAGTCTGATGAAGAAAAAGATCACTTGGCAAAGGATCCTTATTATTTTTGGCTGGAGAAACAACTTATTCCAACCCTGAGCAAGGTCTCTAGTATCTGTTCTGGTTCTTTTCTTCCTGAATTTAATTCACTTATAGCTCCAAGAAACTACAGAATGAATGGTGGCCACACCCTAGTAGCAGAGGTTGAGAGTAACCAATTGGCCACAAACCTGTTGAGACAGCCCTGGGAGATCTACCCCAAGCAGGCGAAGACTTCACCCAGTATAATGGATGGATGAGAATAATTGGTTCCAACTGTCATGAAGGCAACTGAAGCAGGTATTATTCACTTCATCCTGGGCCATCACCAGTCATCTTGACATTTGTCTTGCCACTGCTTGCCACTGGGTTTTGATGACTCTGGAAGAGGAAAATGACTTTGCAGTTCTGCCTCACTTAAATCCAATTCATGCACAAGTCAAGAAGTCACCTCTCCATAGCATTGGTCCTCTTCCAAAAATGAAGGACAAACAACAATATATGGGGATGGGCAGTTAGGTGTCTTAGTGGATAGAGTGTTAACTCCAGATTAAGGAAGACCTGAGTTCAAATGGAATCTCAGACATTTACTGGGCAAGTAAATGTGACCCTGGGCAAGTCACTTAACTCTGCTTTCCTCTGTTTCCTCATCTGTAAAATAAACTGAAGAAGGAAATGAAAAGCCACTCTAGTATCTTTGCTAAGAAAATCCCAAATGATATCATAAAGAGTCAGACATGACTAATTGACTAAACTACAACAAAAATATATGGAGATACTGATCAGACATCCCACATTTTCCAAGATAGCTGAAATTTCAAGAAAATAAAGTATATATTTACTGAAGTTTTGCAATAAGGATGTCAGACTATATTTCCATTTTTAAATTTGGTAAATATGGACACCATAACAAAAGGACTGAAGTTTCATGTTGGGAGGCTGTAATCTTGTCCTTCTCTTTTCTCTATATATAATTTCCCTTGGTGATTTCATCATTTCTCATGGAGCCAATTGTCATCTCTCTTCTGATGATTCTCAGATCTACCTATTCAGCCCCTGACCTCTTTCCTAATCTCCAGACTCCTATCTCCAATTGTCCATTAGACATCTTGAACTGGGTATTTCACAGACATGTTAAACTCAAAATATCTGAAACTGAACTCATTATCTTTTCCCCAAATCTTCCTGTCCTAATTCGCTATTACTGTTGAGAATACCTTTGTCCTCCCAGTCACCTAAGCTCACAATTTAGTTATATTCTTGACTTTTTACTCTCATTCCCCATATTCAATCTGTTGCCAAGTCCTAGTGATTCTACTTGTAACCCATCATAACTTAACCCCCTCCTACCTTTGCAGAATTCATACACCTTAGCCACCACCCACTCTGAGATTTGATAACACTGGCTTCCTTGCTGTTCTTCAAACTAGACCCTCCATCTTTCCATTCAATGCGTTTTCTCTGGAGATCTACCATACCTGAAATTCCCTCTCATTACCTTTATTTCCTGGCTTCCCTGGATTTCTTCACACCCCAGCTAAAGATCCACCTACTACAAGAAGGTTTTTCTGATCCCTCTTCAGGCCTTCTCTCTAACATCATCTCCAATTTACCTTCTATGTGTCTAGTTCTGACATAGTTGTTTGAATGTTGCCTCTTCCACTAGACTATGAGTTCCTTGTGAGTAAGGATTGTATTTTACTTTTATTTATATCGTGTGGCACAGTGCCTGAACTATAGTAAGTGCTTAATAAATGCTTATTGAGTGACTGGCACCCCTGAAGAAGGTCTGGCTACCTTGGTGTACCTCCCTTCACTCCAGTGTTTATCTCCCAGAATACCTCCTTCCCTCCCCCATAGTTGATCTTTATGCTCTGGGGACTTTAATACCCAGCCTAGCTTTAGGCTGTTAAGATCTCATAGAATGTGTAATGGGGATTAAGAAATAGGACTAGGATCTCCCTACAGCTCCTTCTTCCCAGTTGTAGTGTGGGATGGATTAAGTTGGAGTTTCCCATATAATGTCAGGGGCCAGAGGCCAGAGGTATGCTGGCTCCTGGCTAACACACAGATATTATAGTATTGCCATATATCAGGCAAGATAATGGCATGCAATAAATGTTAAATAAGTATTTATGGTGAAGCAAAATATGCATGATCACAAAATCACAGGATTTAGCATTAGAAAAGATCATCTCTTTTTTTAAAAATGAGGAAACTGAGGCCAAGAGAAAGAAACCGTGGACTTAACCACGGACACATAAGGAGTTAAATAGCAGAGCCAGGTTTTTGACTAGTTTCTTGTGATTTCCAAGTCAAGGTTTTTCTCTATAACATCTTGCCATAAGATTTCATTATCTTTCATTTTTGCTCTTCCTGTCTTCTTTTAATTTTCAGTTGTCTGCTGATTATACCAAAGAGAAAAAGGACAAAGAGTCAAAAGATGTGAGTTCTTGGTCCTCCTCAGCCACCATGGAGCCCCTAGCAAATCATTCCACATACCTTGTGCCTTAGTTGTTTTTCTAGTCTATGAAATGATAAAATCATATCTATTGTCAAAGTACCACCCCCCAAAAGATCTACAGACAATGTCATTTCCTTTCACTATCCCTTCTAAGTTCCTAGAGGTATTTGATAGCAAAGAAATTTAGGGTCTACCTCCTGTTTCTCCCAACTTTCAGTCTGAAAGACATTTTTTTTCTCCCAATTGACTTTTAAGTCCTTGAAACAATGCTTTGGAAACACACAAGGAGCACACCATTTGTATACATTGAAATGAATGGCAGGATTTGTGTAGAAGTATCCCAAAGTTAGCAGTCCTGTCTGGTTCTGGATGCCTCCCCCTAGGAAAAGGATATGAAGAAATTACTTTGGAGACTCAAGTTTCCTCTGGGGTGTCACTCAGATCCTTCCCAACCCTGGATGAAAACCCAAAGGAGTGAATTGAAAAATGGGAAAAAAGGAAGGAAGAAAGGAAGGAAGGAAGGAAGGAAGGAAGGAAGGAAGGAAGGAAGGAAGGAAGGAAGGAAGGAAGGAAGGAAGGAAGAAGCTTGAGCTTGGGGTAAGGTTCTAGTTTTCAGATCTATCTCTACTGGTTTATTCCTCCAGTTCCCAGAAACAAGGATAAAGGTTCACTCACTTAATATATATCTGTCTCAGAAAGAAGTAATTACCACAGTTGCTTGCCACACCTTTTTCTGAAAGGAAGGACATGAATTTATAGCAGGGGATTAAAAATAATAGGCTATGGCTACTTTGGGTTTTTCAAGTCTTTTTTCATTCTCTCTGTAATAAAGTTAATAAATGCTTGCTGATTTACTGACTCATCTCCCTTCTACCAGAACCACCCTAATAGTTCAGCTTTTCCTTTACCTTGCCCAGAACCAAGCCTCCACATCTCTTGAGCCATTTCCAAAGCAAGGCTCTCACGTGGGACCCCTGGGGCTCTGACACACCAGTTCTTTTTTGATCCTCCACTAGAAAGTAAGCTTCTTGAGGGAAAGTGGCTGTCTTGCTTTCTTGTACTTATACCCTCAGTACTTAATATTATGCCTGGCATAGGAAGCATTTTACTGCTTTACCCTTTCTTCCCTGGGACTACAGTCCCTTGAGTGTTGATGTTTTAGCCCCAGGCTGGGGCTTCGAAGTCCCATGTCAAGGAAGAGTGAGGACCCCATCTCAAGTGTCCCTCAGTTAGTGATGAATAAATTCTAAAAAGACAGGGATTTATCCCCAAATGCAGCTTAATACAACAACTTTCCCCTGTATCCCACACCTGAACAAACTATTTCAATGTTCATCCCCACACAGATACACACAAACTAGAAAACAGCCTAAGCCTCAACTCAAAGATATCTATGGCAAAAAAAAAAAAAATCAGCCAGGCAGCTGGGTGGATCAGTCAATGGCAAACCAGGCTTAGAGACAGGAGGTCCTAGGTTCGAAGCTGGCCTCAGACACTTCCTAGCTCATGGGCTAGCCCTTACTACTCTTCTGCCTTAGAACCAATACACAGTATTCTAAGGCTGAAGGTGAGGGTTTTTTTTTTTAAACATTTTTTAAAAATCAAAAGCCCTGATCTAGATTATGTAGGTCTCAAAGGCCACCATAGACTAGGGTCAAGACATGCGTGCAAAAGGGGATGGAGGGAAAAGCAGTCTCAGGGAGGAAGGAAAAAGAAGGGAAAGGGAGAGAGAACGCAAAGGGGTTATATTATCACTTTAGTAGGAAATTTGGCAAACTCTGCTAAGAGAGGGACTGCCCTCCGTGACCCAGGAAGTAGGCAACCCTGAAAGCTGAGCTACCTTGCTTAATTTCCAGCTATGGGTGTGTATGTATAAATAGAGGCTCGGCTTGGGTCAAAAGCACCTTGGGATGGGGAAGGCAGGGGGACAAGAAGTGCCACTCCAGTTGCAACAGGCTCCTCTCTGGGTTATACCTGTTGACCCAAACCTCTTTCCACTGACCAACTTTGAGCTCTGGGGACACAGGGGCCCTGGGCCAGCTGCCCCATTGGCTCTGGCGAGGCTCGCACTCTCTCCCCTCATCTCTTTCATAGTTCTGATCTTGTGAGACTCCTCTTCTTTGAACCTGATACACAGCCAGCTTCGGGCTCTCTCCTGTGGTCCTGGGACCCCCTGTCTAGGTCTGCTGATGTTCTGTCTTTCAGCCACCATTAGAGCCATATCCTGCCTTTTTCCTCTCAGGTCCTTAAAGCAAGGAAAAAATGTCTCCTCACCCCACTTAGGGGAAGTCATGAATCTTCAAAAAAAAAAAGCAACCTTACTTTCTGTCTTAGTAACAACATTAAGACAGAAGGCTGAGGGCTGGGCCGTTGGGCTTAAGTGACTTGCTCAGGGTTACACAGCTGGGAAGTGTCTGAAGTCAGATTTGAATCCAGGACCTCCTGACTCCAGGCTAGTGCTCTATTCACTGAGCAATTTACTTAGCTGTCCCAAATGGTGAATTTTCTAAAAAAATAGTTGCACTGATTTACTTCCACATATTTCAAGAACCAAATTCTCATTGGTCCAGAAGGAATTTCTATTTGGCCCCTGACAGGATAAAGAGGGAAGGGAATAAGCGTTTATTAAATACCTACTATGTGTGAGGCATTTTACAAATGTTATCTCATTTGATCTCTATAAAAATTGTGGGAGGTAGGTGCTATGATTATTATCATCTTGCAATTTAAGAAACTGAGGCAAATGAAGACTTGCCCAGGGTTGCACAGTTAATAAGAGAATAAGTGTCTGAGGTTGGATTTGAACTCCGGTCTTCCTGCCCCTCATAGCAACCTCTAAGAATAAAGTTGATTGGGGCATCTAGGTGGATAGAAAACCAGGTCTAGAGATGAGAGGTCCTGGGTTCAAATCTGGATTGACCCTGGGCAAGTCACTTAATTCCCATTGCCTCACCATTACAGGTCTGCCTTACTTAGTAACAGTTCCAAGGCAGAAGGTAAAGGTTAAAAAAAGAATAAGGCTGATGACTCTGTCTCAATTAGGCAACAAATATTTATTAAAGGAGTGCTACTTCTCTTGCACTGTTCTAGGAATAGAAGGAAAATCAAGACTGATGATGAAGTAAGCTTCCCACCTCCTGATAAAGAGGTGATGGAATCAGGCTTCAGAATGAGCGATATCGTTTTTGGACACGGCCAATGTAGTTATTTTAGTTATTTCTTCCCTTGGCTATGTATGTTTGTTATAAGGCATCTCCTCATGGGGCAGCTAAGTAGTTCATTGGATAAAGATCGAGGCCTAGAGATGAAATGTCTTAGAGTCTAAACTACCTTCAGATACTTCCCAGCTGTGTGACCCTGGGCAAGTCACTTAACTCCAATTGCCTAACCCTTACAGATCTTCTGTCTTAGAACCAATACTAAGTTTTGATCCCAAGACAGAAGGTAAAGGTTAAAAAAAAAGCAAAAACAAGGTGTCTCCTCTTCCCCCTTCCATTGGGGTGGGAGGAAACAACATGAGAGACAGACAGATAGACAGACAGACAGACAGAGACAGAGAGAGAGAGAGAGAAAGAGAGAGAGAGAGAGGGAGAGGGAGACAGAGACAGAGACAGAGAGACATACATTTTTATCTATGGAGAAAAATCAAAATAATTTCAAAGAAAGGCAGATATGTAATCTCTGCTTTCAAAGATCCCACATTCTAAAGAGGGAGACCACATGTTAATTATTATGCATTACAATATATATATATAATCAATGTAAATGTCTGGTTATCTCGGAGAAATATCTAGTCGATATCCTGGTAAGTCCTTGCCCCTTTCACAGCCACCTACCTCACGAGTCCACAATGGGGCCTCCAACAAGGGACTGAGAACAAGGGTCATAGCTTTCCTTCTGGGCCGATAGTCTCAGCTCAGTGCATTTGCCACCCCCTAACCTGTTCCCAGCTTATCTTAGGATGATCAGAATCTCTCCTGCCAGGCTTTCTGCACAAGGTCACCTACATGTTCCAGTGGTTGCTCCTAGCCTTGTGTACCCCCTGCCCAGGAATGGAAAAAAAAATATTTTAAAGAGCCAGTCTTACCTGTTTTCCATCTTCCACCACTGAGGACAGAACAGGAAAATCAAAGAATCACCCATCAGAGCTGTGATAGTCAAGGACCACCCCATACCTGAGCAAGAACTCCCTTTATGACATATTTGACAAGTGAGCATTCAGGCTCCAGTGAAGTCTCCCCCTCTGGGCCAGCACATTCCACTTGGTGATAAGTTGTCATTGTTAGAATGATGCTCCCTTACACGGAGTCTAAATTTGTCTCTCTGTCACTTGTCAGTCAGTTGACAAGCATTTATAAAGCAATTACTAGGACCTGTGCTAAGTGCCAGGAATACAAAGAAAGACAGAAACATGGGCCTTCACCTGGAGGAGTTTATGCTATGATGGGAGAGATCTACAACAGGCAAGTAACTACATACATACAAGATATGCATATCTACATATATATGTATGGCGATGCAAATGGCAAATCATGTCAAAGGGAAGGTACGAGCAGTGGGAATGGGCTCCTAGAGAAGGGAGGATTTGAGCTGAGACACACAGGAAGCCAAGGAAATCAAGAGGCAAAAATGAGGAGGGAGAACAACCCGGTCATGGGGGACAGTCAGGGAAAAGGCACAGATCTGGAAGATGGAGTATTGCATGGGAGGAAACCACAAGTGAGGTCGGTGTTGAGGCTAGAACTTAGGGTATGTGGAAGGGGGTGTAGTGTAAGAAGAATGGAAGGGGCAAAGTTATGAAGGACTTTAAGTGCCAAACAGAGAATTTTATATTTGACCCTGGAGATAATAGGGAGCCACTAGAGTTTATTGAATGGGGGGAGGGTGGGGTAAAGGGTTTGATGTGGTAAGACCTGAGCTTTGGGAAAATCACTCTGGCAACTAAATAAAGGCTGCGTGAGAGTGGGGAGAGACTTGAAGCATGGGGGCCAACCAGAAGACTATTGCAATAGTCTAAGTATGAGGGAATAAAGGCCTGGATCAAAGTGGTGGTTGTGTGAACGAAGGGGAAAAGATGTGTACAGAAGACGTGATTGTTGAAACTTTAAGACTTGACAAAGATTTGATATATGGGGTAAATACAAGTGAGGAGTCAAGAATGGCCCAAAGACTGTGAGGTGGAATGACTGGGAGAATGATGGTGCCCTCAAGACAGCAAAGTTAGAAAGGGGAGAGAAAAGGAAGAGTAAGACAGTCAATTTTATTTTGGATATGTAGAGTTGCCTACGGTAAATCCAGTACAAGATGTCTATGAGATAATGGGTGATGTAAGACTAGAGCTCAGGAGAGAGATAGTAGGACTACAAATATAGATCTTGGAATTATTTAAATAGAGATGATAATTGAATCCATGAGAGCTGCTGAGGTCATCTAATGATATAGTCTACAGAAGGAAGAGACGAGGGTCCAGGAAAAATCTTAAGAGGATACCCACAATTTAGTGGACAAATCCTGGTTGAAGATTCAGCAAATTGAACTGAGAAGGAGCAGTCATATAGGTAAAAGAACTAGGAGAGATCAGTGTCATGAATACTTAAAAAGGAGACAGTATGCAGGTAAAAGATGAAGCTTTTTCTTTCCAAGATATCAAGAAAATGTTTTCTTATTAATGTGACCCAAAGGCCACTAAATCAAATCAAGAAATCTATCAAGCAATCTAGCAGTCTGGGGAAAAGAACATGTTAATTGTCCTGACAAACTAGACAGATGGTAAATTTAAAAAGCACTAACCTGTGATTTAAGAAAATGAATGCACATATGTATATATTATATACAACACCCAGCTAAGAAGTATAACCTGGGTTTATTTAGACATACCTAGTTTGCCTAAAGTGGAGACACCCAAAGGCCTTTGGAGTATGTCCAGATTGCCTATCATGGAGGATTCTGCATCCCCTATCACTTGGGTTAGGGCAGCTAGGTGGTACAGTGGATAGAGCACTGGGCTTGGAATCAGAAATCTTCATGATTTCAAATCCAGCCTCAGACACTTAATAGCTGTGTGATGCTAGACAAGCCATTTAACCTTATTTGCCTCAGTTTCTCATCTGTAAAATGATAGTGTCTTCAGCACAGGTTCCACCTGTAAACCTTAAAATTTCTTAGACTTATGAATGTTGGAAATTTCCCCATTGGGAAATTTCATACTTGGAAAAAATTTCCTACTGATAGTAAGAACTCTATTGGAATATGAAACTCCTTGGCATGGGAGGATCCTTCTCCTCCCTACTTAAGACTACTTTAGGACAGAAACCTTTTGCTAAACAATGGAAAGGGCTTTGACCTATGCTTAAGCATAGAACAGGAAGTTCTTTGAGTCATGATTGATTTTAGAATTGATACAATAGAGATACTTGGAATGACAGAACTAGGTCTTGGAAACTACAATCTCCACCCTACTCAGAGTAACAGGATTTAGGAAGGGCTGCAGCAAAGATCAAGATTTAATTATTTGAGAATATGACCTTCAACAGACATGTGCAAAGGAGACAGACCTCTGGGCAGTCCTGGGTTAAGCTAGAGCCACCATTGGCAGAGGGGAGACATCGACAGTGATTGGTAGATGTGAGAACTGAGGGGAGGGAACTCAGATTGTTTCCTTAAAGATAGCGGGGTCTGAGGCTCGAGACAGGTTGCTCTGACGAGATTGCTCTGAAGGAGGATGGAGGAGGTTTTGCTCTGAAGGAGGTCTGAGAGGAGAGAGGTCCTGGAGGGAGAGCTCCTGGAAGAGGAGTTTTGGGCTCTGAAGGAGAGGAGAGGTCATGGAGGGAGAGTTCCTGGAGAGGTTTTGAAGGAGACTGTGGAAGGTGAACTCAGGAGGAGTCAGGAGGAGAATTCTCTGGAAACATTTCTTGAAAGGGGGCTCTCTTGAAGGTGGAGCCTGAGGTTGACATGAGAAGCCTTACCTAGAGAGATCTTGGGTGAGTGATAAAACCAACTGACTGATTTATCTCTTAGGACTGAGGTCTAGGCCTTATTGGCTTGAGGCCCTTCATTCTTATTCCTTTCTTACTTTCTCTCTTTTTCTATTGATTAATCAGTGTATTATGAATTAAATTTCTCTATAAAACCCAGTTGGCTTGGGCATATTCATAAATTGGGAATATATTCCCTGGCGACCATCTTATATTTATATAAACCCAAGACACAGTAGAAAACATATTTCAGCGGTCATAATTGATATATATATATATATATATATATATATATATATATATATATATATATATATATATTTCCCTTGCTCCCAACATTTTAATTATCACAGTTTATGGCTCCCACTCTCTTATCTACAACTTTTTAATGCTCAAAACTAACTTAAATCTAACACACCAATGCAGCCTCCTCCAAAGCCAAGGCAGGAATCTCCAGAACCAAGGAAATGGTAAACCACTCTAATATTCTCTGTCAAGAAAACCCCAAAATTGGGTCATGAAGACCCAACTGAAAAGACCAAATGCTAGCACTACCCCAGTGAATGGGGCAGAAGTCTGATGATGTCTTTAGCACAGTTTCCACCAATATAGCCCCCTCCAAAATCAAAGCAGGAATCTCCAGAACCAATATCTCCAGAAGCCAGGAAAGGAAGGCCAGCTACTCACCCAGCAAGGTGATGCAGGATCCAGGGAAAGAATATTCTTCTTTAGTCCAGCTCACCAACACTGAGTCCAAAGACTAACTCCAAAGGAGAAGTTCAAAGGAGAAGTGCCAAGGCAAAGTCCCAAAGGAAACTACCTCCAAAGAAGAAGTCCAAAGAAGTTCAAAAGCCAAGTCATCCTCCAAAGAAGTCCAAAGGAGAAGGTACAAGGCAAATCCCAAAGGAGAAGAACCCCAAAGGGGAAGTTCAGGACTTTTTATAATCCTTTCCCCACATCACTTCCTGTCCCTTTCTCCACTTTACAGGGACCAATTGCAGTCTTTCAATTTCCTTAGCACTGCCCAGGGTCAGGGCAGTGGCCTCTGAAGTTGTTACCCTCTTTAGCAAGTGATTGCAAACTCTCTTACCTAGTATTAAGTAGGGATGCTTAAATTTTTGAGTGATTAATTTAAAAATTCCTGATTGATAGACAAAGAAAGTTTGATTCACTCTTCACATTGGCAAGCAGGATAGTATGACCAGCTAGCCTGGCATGGAAGCCCTGAGAAGCCAGGATACCTGAGATCCAAGACTGAAGGGAATTTTGGACTTGGAACTGGGAATGTACCCTATGAGAATTGAGCAAAGACATGAATCTCATCCTTTTCCTGTTCCCAGAGATTGAGGTGGTGCAAAGAGGAAGAGATTATGCCTCTCATGGTGAGAGAGTAAGTTTATATATTTTTATTATATATTGTCCAAAGTAAATATTTCTGCTTAAAAGTTAATTATGACCATAAGTAGCTAAACGGAGTTAGGATACAGAGGCCCACCACTACAACTGGGGAAACACCATCAGTGGAAGGACAGAGACATTTGCTTACTACCCAAATCCCTTTAAGATTACTGGACAATCTAAGAAGGAATGAACTATAGCATATCTGGCCTTAAGGCAATGGGGCCAAGATGGTCCTGTCTTATAGAAGTTTTAATTGAAACTGCTTCCATGTATTGTTATTGGGGCAAAATTTAATAAAGGACTTTTGGAGTACTGGTTTATTTCTCTAGAATTAAAGATCCCTAGGGAGAAAGGTTTCATCGGAATTGAAAGAGATTGATTTCCTATGATCTCCAAGTAATTTCTCCCTTAACTTATGGGGAGGAACTTCAATAGTAGTATAGTACATAGTATAATGTAGCAGTCTGAACTGGAGAAGGTGAAGGTTCACTAGAGAGTTGGAGTTGTTTTGATTGTTTATGCCTCAGGTGTAAGCCTTTTCATTTTTGTCAGGTAGAATAAAATCTGTTTTTTATTTGATACCTTGTTAGCCTGAATGCTTGCATGGAATCTTTTACATTTTTTAAAATAGAGATATATATGTAACTAAGTCCCAAAGCCCTTTGGTTAAGAACTCTCTCCTGATCAGTGGAGATCAATGTCCCATGCCTTTGTGAGGGGCAGGGCAGAGTTGATGAAAGTGGGAGGACAGCCCTCGAGTCTCTTGGCTTTCTTCAAGTTTCTTGAGTTTCTTTGGGTTCTCCAATCACTTTGGGCACATCTGGTTTCCAACTTTGAGAGAGAAGATGGATGATGCTAACACCATTCAGTATGCTAAAGGGAAAATAAGACTCTGGGAAGAAGTCAACATGAAAAGAGCTGTCAGTTGCCATCATGTTCCTATTTCCAGCTTGCTATACTAGAAACTTCAGGGACTCAGTTTTGGGTGAGATCTGCACCTCTCTCTGGGTCGAACTAGTTACCTCACTCCCAATGAAACAATTCCTTCATTCTGTATTTTCTAGTATATATTCTCCTATGTATACTTTCTATGATTTCTGTTTTGTGATCCAATTAGATAAGTGAATTTCTTTGTTAAGTGCTATGTGTGTTCACTGTAGAATTGGTATCTGGAGGAAAGAGTGTTAAATTAAGCCTTGGATATAAAACTTGGGGTCCTCCTTTCCCACTAATGAACAGCCATCACGAATTTAGTTTGAATATGAATTGTGTTTGTGTGTTGTTTTTAAAATATATTGGGGTTAGGTCTAGCCTGACCTTTGCATTTTCTTAGCAATTGTGAATAAGTGGCTAGACTAGACTAACAATATTTAAGGGAGCAGTTAACTATAATTCCAGTCTGGTACCCCTCTCTCAAATCTCAAAAAAAAAAGAGAGTGGCCAAGCTTTTGATCCTGACCTCCTGGTAAGAAATAAAGCCTTCCATGAAGAGGGTGGGACAGAGGAAAAGCTAGAGATACCAATTCTGCCTCCCTTCAAGCCACATAATACTCCCATGTTACATGCTATATATGGAAGGTCAGCCTTCACTTCAGGCCCCAGTTAGTTGGCCTTTGCACTGAGGGAATTGTATCCTCTTGTAGTTATATATTAAAATTCTTGTGGGTGGACACCTGAGAAGGAGATTGGAAAGTGAGGGAAAATGGATAGAGAGGGGAAAGAGAGAGAGAGAGAGAGAGAGAGAGAGAGAGAGAGAGAGA
The DNA here is from genome assembly GCF_027887165.1 of Monodelphis domestica. Classification (NCBI taxonomy): domain Eukaryota; kingdom Metazoa; phylum Chordata; class Mammalia; order Didelphimorphia; family Didelphidae; genus Monodelphis; species Monodelphis domestica. Next base: position 127,021,021 of record NC_077227.1, on the reverse strand, counting down.
GAGAGGAGAGAGAGAGAGAGAGAGAGAGAGAGGGAGGGAGGGAGGGGAGAGAGAGGGGAGAGAGAGAGAGAGAGAGAGAGAGAGAGGGAGAGGGAGAGAGAGAGAGAGACAGAGACAGAGACAGAGAGAGAGAGAGAGAGAGAGAGAGAGAGAGAGAGAGAGAGAGAGAGAGAGAGGGAGGGAGGGAGGGAGAGAGAGGGGAGAGAGAGAGAAAGAGAGAGAGGGAGAGAGAGAGAGAGAGAGAGAGAGAGAGAGAGAGAGAGAGAGAGAGAGAGAGAGAGAGAGAGAGAGAGAGAGAGAGAGAGAGAGAGAGAGAGAGAAAGGAATAAAGACTCAGAGATAAGGAATTAAAAAAATTAAAAACTATGGGCTCCATTGTCCATGCCCCTCTGATGGAATTGAGAGAGGGCTCTACACCACGTGCCCTCAAACTTTTATTGGAGAGTTTATGAATGTGGAGTGGGAGGTAGCTAATGAACATGTGACATGGCATAGGCTTTAACATTGACTCAATTGACAATCCCGTAATCAAAGAGAAAGTTAATCAAACATGTAACTTGGTAAGGAATGTGGTCTAACAAGGTGGGAGCTAGGACCCTGTGCAAATATTGTCCTGCTCAGGAATTCTTTTGTCCTTTGGATTGAAGATTTGGAAATACAATAATCAAATGAACATATAAGACATAATATCAATACACCAATACTTTCAAGATGCTACTATAACCGGTATGCAACAGGAATCATTGGAAGGAATTTCCACCCAGGATAGTTTTCTCCTTTGGCAAATGGGATAATACCAAGTTGACCTGCGATCACAGGTCCTTTTAGGGAAAGTTCCATATAGTTTGGAAAGCTCAGCTTTGATCAGTTTTCTGTTCAAGATAGAAACCAGTTTTCTTTGTCTTTGCTCTTTATTTTACTTATAGATTGAGAAAAACCCTCTAAGGCTCAGCAAGCAGAGACATTCAGTAAACAGACCACTAAATAGCTTCTTATTTTGTTAAAATTTGGGGAATTTTGTGAAATGTTCCTCGTTTGGTGAATCTATAAATTTTTTATATTTGGAGATAGTTATGATTTTTATCTATACATGTGAGATTACATATGATACTGTAACAATAGTTTGTTAGTCTATATGGCATTAGGGAAGCAAATGAAAGAATATTGCTTGTGACTCCTCGGGGACAATAAAGAATTGTTCTGAATTTTGGATGAAGCCTGTGCTTTAAAAAAAAAAAAGCATCTCTATTTGCCTGGGGTCACAAATTTCAAACAGAGAGAAATATGTAACCTAGGCTGCTTTGGACATGTCCAGATTGCTAAAATGGAGGAAACCATGTGGGTAGGGGTAACTTCCTTTGAGTGGCAGCTTGTATCTATATAATGGATGAGATCTAGTCAATGTCTTTTGGGGCTATTCTCTTGCTGACACACTTTCTCTGTTCCACCTAGTGGGGATACCATGAACTTTCTCCCAGTAAGGGAGGAAAGACTTTCCTTCTCTCTCTCCCTCTTTTATTTTGGCTCCAAAAGAACTCAAGGGTATTTGTTTCTGTTCTGGATTGTTTATAATTAGTTTCAGGTGCTGAAGGTCACATCCTCAATGGACCCAAGAGCTCAGGCCATGGTGACCTGGAAGCCAAATTGCAGACAGGATGCTGTAGCCAATCAGTTCAACATGAAAGCCCTGAGAAGTCAGGACTTGGAACATAAGATCAAGGGGGACTTTGAACTCTGAACTGGAACTATGCTCTGTGGGAAGCAAGATAAACTCTGAATCAAATCCCCTTGTCCTCCCCAGATTCTGCAGTGGTGCAGAGAAGTGAGGGATATGTATATTTATAATTATACCTTCTGAAGTAAATATTTCTGTGGCAAAGCTAATCTGAATGTCCAAAGCTAAATGTAACTGGAGTGCAGGGTCTCCCATAGCGGAGGAACACCATGGGTTGGGGCTGGAACTACTGGCAGAAAATATAAAATATAAAAAAAATATAAACACCCCACCCTATAAGGAGAACCTGAGTATTAGAGGAATGAAAATGAACACATGTGGCCTTTTGGCAATGAGGGCCAAAGTAGTCAGTGTTCACTAGAGAGACCTATGGTAAAAGAATGAGTCAAAGACTGATTTCTGGGAAGTATTGAAGATTAAATTCAAACTGTAAAGAGCTTTTTAGTTCTGGGCTAAGAATTATACAGACACTAAATGGCAAATAAATTCTGTAGAATACAATGGATGACACCAATACTGCCTTGTTAAAATTAAAGTTACACATCTTTATTTTAAGAAATTAAAATATAAAAGTATAAACTTGCATGTACTATTGATTATGATCACTCTTTTATGTTGTTTTACTTAATTCTTTCTAATAAATATACTCTAATAGGGGCCTACTTGTGAATTTGTTTAGGTTTGTCTGCTTAATAAAAATAAAATCAATTTTAAAAACTTATATGTACTAAAGGTTTATACCAAAAACTATAGCAAAGACAATAACCAAAAACTAAGGATATTACAGGACACTAATAATTTCACGTGCCTTTCACTGAGACAACCAATTGATTGTATCATACATTATTAGGCATAAAATAAACCAATCAAAAGATAATTTTTTAATTTAATACATTTCAAACAATTTTCAATGACTTTCTACATCAGTCAATTGCACATATCATGTACAATTAATACAAAAAACAAAATGGATAGGTTTTAGAGGCTTTTTCATCAACAATTTTTTTCCTTTACAGAATCTCTTGGGCTGCTTTGTGGAATGCCAGGTTTCCATAGAGTATAGTCTTAAGAAATATTGCTCCAGTTCACTAAAAGAAAGATTTAAGTAGACTAGAGTTTTACTATTGAAGTAAATACTCCAGAAATATTCTCTGGGGGTCAACTGGGTGGCTCAGTGGGTTGAGAGGCAGGCCTAGAGGCAGGGAAGTGCTAGGTTCAAATCTGGGCAAGTCACTTAATCCTTAATGCCTAGCCCTTACTACTCTTCTGCCTTGGAACCAATACCCAATATTGATTCCAAGATAGAAAATAAGGGTTTAAATATATTTAATATATATTATTTATATATTTATTATATTATATGTATTATATTAGTATATATTTATTATTTTGTTATATATTGCTATAATATCATCAATGTTGTATATTGTGTACTAAGTTATCATGTGCTATAGTATATATTATTTATAATATAATAGATAAATATAATAATTATATATATATATATTCTCTGAACCAGTGGGCAGACTGGATCCACTCTGCTACTAAATCTCCTCCGGACTCTAGGGGTAGACCTGAAAGATTGTCTCTTCCTGTGCTATAGCTTATAAGTTCCCACAAATGTGCTTCTTCTCTGATTATCAATTAACAACAGTTAATAAAAGCTTACATTTATATAGTGTTTACTCTGTGCCAGGCAGTGGGCTAAGTGCTTTACAATCATTATCTCATTTGATCCTCACAAGGACCTTGGGAGGTAGGTTAGGGGAGGAGAGAAGAGACCAAGGCACTCTACCTCCCTGGAGCAAATCCTCCACAGGGCTTTTGCTCCAGAAGCTCTCCCTCTCTCCTCTGCAGTCACACATTTGAATTTCCAATTTAACCATCTCAGTGTCTAATATAGGCCCCCGAAGGTGTGTCCAAGGCCCTCCCTCACCCCCCAAAATGTGAGCAGATTTCCTACTGTAATCAGGGAGTTTTCCAGAACTTGTTCACTCCTGCTGATAAATCCAGACTGTTTTATCTTGTTAAACAGATCAGGGCTAAGTGAGGTGATGTGAATTAGATTCTACTTTTACATTAATAATGTATGATGGTAGGCAGAGATCTGCCAGCCTGGTGTGAATTGAGAGGTGCCTCAGAACTCCCTGTCTGCCCCCAAATATCTTATCCTCCAGCCGATCAAGAGCATCAGAATTCCTACCATCATCATATCTTTGGTTCAAGCCATTCTCTTCAGAACCAAAATGCCCATGTGTTATTTGGGAGAAAAGAGGGCAGTAAGCCCTTTTCCTTAATAGAATACATCTGCACCTAATAACACGTCACTGTGGGAGAGGCAGCATGTCCTGGTGGCTGGAGAGATGGGCTTGGAGAAAGCCCTGGGAGAATCACTTTACCTCTCACAGCCCTTAGGTAATTCTCTATAACTATACATTGCAAAAAAGTTGCTGATCTATAATGACAAAGGATATTTCCCTACTAAACATTCCTTTTGTCATTAAAATCACAGGTCAAAAAATCACAGTGGAGAAAGAAAAATTAATAATCATGTTATATATTATGTAATAATGTAACAAAACTAATAAATAACAATTTAATCAAATAAATACAAGTGAATAAGCTAATTTATTAGATAACTTGCCACCTTCAAAAAATCCTAAGAAAGTAAGATATTCTTTTCCTCCTTTTGGATGCTACTACCACCATCCCAGCTGATGACTTCATTAACCTTTTTTAAAAACAAGTTTTACTTATATCCTTTATTTTTACATTGCCTAAATTTCTCCTTCTATCCCTCTCCTTCTCCTTTACCAAAGAATCATTCTATGCAGCAGAATCTTTTTTGAAAAAAGAAAAATGGAAAAAGCAAACTTGATCAATATATAAGAAAAAAATCTGACAAAACACCACACACACACACACACACACACACACACACACACACACACACACACACACACACACACACACCCTTCTGCACATGTTTTGGGGGGGAGGGGATGTCCCATATCACTTCTTTGGAACCAAGCTTGTTCTTTGTAATTTTGCAACATCCATTTTTGATTGTTTCATGGTGGTTGTTTTTTCCACTTATATTGTTTCAATCACTGTGCATCTTGTTATTTTGGCTGTGATTACTTCAGTTTGTAGCAGTTCGTGTAAGTCTTTCTACACTTCTTGATGCTAATTGTTTCTTACTGCACAGTAATATTCCATTACATGCATGTACCACAATTTGTTTAGCCATTTTCCATCTTTGTTTCCAGTTCTTGATTACCACAAAAAGTACTGCTTTAGAAATTTTGCTGTCTAGCCCTGATTAATTTTCACCCCTTCTTTCCCAATAGCCTCCTAACTGGTCTCCCAATCTTATCTCTTCTTCCTTTGATGTATCTTGCATACTGTTTTTAGTTATTTTTCTAAAAAACGTGACTGATCATGTCATTTTCATATTCAAAGACTTTTTAAGGCTTCTTCTTCTTACTGATCAAATAAAGTACATATTCCTTAGTCTGATATTGAAGATCCTCCATAGTCTGACTTCAACCTACTTTTATAGCTTTATCTCCCATTATTCCCATCCATATCCTCTATCACAACTGATTAATCAGCATTCTACATATTCATCCCCACCCTTTTCTATTTTTTTCCTCACACTAGCTTCTCTTTCTAGAATGCCCCATTCCCATTCCTACCCTTTCATCTCTAACACATCTGCCTGTGGATATTCTAAATATTCCCTAGGCCCCAGTTCAGATGCTACCATCTTCTCCAGGAAAGCCTTTTTCAACCTTTATTTCTCCAGTTGGAAGAAATCTTGACCTCCAAACTCCCAAAGTACTTGTTTAACTGTCCTCAGATACTTCCTAGCTGTGTGACCCTGGGCAAGTCACTTAATCCCAATTGTCTAGCTCTTATCACTCTTCTGTCTTGGAACCAATACTTATACTCATGGAGCTGGTTGATGTTGTAATATGGAAGGACCAGGAAAAAGTTCTTGTTATCAACTCTTGCTACCATGTACCTTGAGTAAATGCAAATCAGTGTAAGATCTCAGGAATTCAGACGAATGAGGCGTGCTAGTTAATTGAATATTGTATAGAGCAGAAAATCTTTTTTTAATCATTCTTTGTGGTTAAAATAAACTTGTGTTTTGGTGGATTGATGATTTCATTGGTATTATTATGCTCTCTACCATAGATGGTTTGGGGGGCAAGAATAAAAGCATGTACTTACCTACATATATATGGGTGCATATATGCAGGTATATACATACATATATATATTATTCCCATACATAAATATCTCAGAGCATCTCACAAGTCTTAGTGCAGTCTTTTTTTAACCCTTACCTTCTGTCTTAGAATCATACTAAGTATAGGTTCTAAGGCAGAAGAGCAGTAAGGGGTAGATAGTTGGGGTTAAGTGACTTGCCCAGGGTCACATAACTAGGAAATATCTGAAGTCAAATCCTGGTTTTGAATCCCCGATTTGCTACTGTACTTAACTATTCTGATCTGTGTGAAAGGAAGGAACTGAATTAGATGACCTCTAAGGCCTCTTCTGGGGCAGGTAGGAGGGGGTTGGGCTGGAAGGAAGACTCATATTCCTGAGTTCAAATCTGACCTCAGACACTTATTAGCTATAGGACCCGGGGCGAGTCACTTAAACTATTTGCTTCAGTTTCCTTATCTGTAAAATGAGCTGCAGAAGAAAATTATGAATCATTTCAGGATCTTTGCCAAGAAAATTCCAAATGGGATCACAGAGAATCAGATAGAACTGAAGAACAGCAACAAGTCTAGAGTCCCAGTTCTATTTAACTATTTAATATCAGATGGGCTTTTACAAAGTGATATTTACTTCAAAGGTAAAGCAAGAGGACTATACGTATTTGAAATGAGTTTCATTTTTCTTGCTTTTTCAATGGATAGGGTAAGGGGAGGGAGGAGGGAGTCAATTTGGAACTGAAAATTTAATTTATTTATATTATATATATATTTATTATATATATGGCAGGAAAAACATACAGACACTTCCTTCCAACACCTCAGTGGCAAAATCTCCCCCTTATGCTACCACCCCAGTCTCTGGGGAATGATACAAAAATTAGGTTGACAGATTAGTTCAGTTCCTACATAGCTTTCGTCCCACCAAGTTCAAGTCAAAAGTGTTCTGAACCCTGCTCCCTAAGGCCTCACTCAGGCTGGCTGCACATCCAGCCTAGATTCTATGACTACCCAGGATTTGAGTCACGGACCAATCTCCTTATTCCATATAAAATCCTCTGTCTGGCTTTTAAAGGCCTTCATAAGCTGGTCCTTTTCTAGTCTTCTTATATCTTACTCTTTTCCAAGTACACTACAATCAGGTGACACCGGTCTGTTTGCTATTTCTCTCACCTAACATGCCATTTCCCAGTTTTGTGTAGTTTATTTTCACTGGTTTTCTCCCATGCCTGAGATTCTTTTCTTCCCATCTCTCTTGCCTTCCTTCAAGTCTCAGGTAAAATCCCACCTTTTATTTAAAACAAAACCAAAACAAAACAACCTTTCCCAGTCCTTCTTAATCTTAGTGTCTTTCCTTGGAGATGATCTCCAATTTATCCTCTATATATCTCAGTTGTTTACCCCTTGTTTTCCCAATCAAACAATGTGTTTTTCCCTTTCTTTGTTAACCCCAGCGTTTAATATAGTGCCTCACACATAGGTACTCCACACATGCTGATTGACTTGTCTTGCTAAGTAACTGACCCAAGGCCCCTCAAGTAGGACCAAAACAGCATAGAATTCTTCAATTTTACCTCATGAAACTCACTGATTGCCTGGAAAGTACCAAAGCCAGGAACCCCCTCCCCCAATTCAGCCATAATGAAAAGTGCCACAAGGAATGGGGAAGAGAAACACTTGGCCAATTACTTCATATCGACAGGATCCAAATCCTGGTCACACCCAGAGATGACATAGCTGGGACAGTAATATTACGTGAGCCTCGGGATGCCACTCCCTTTCACACAGAAAGTAAGGAAACCACATTTCTCTGTTCATGAGATTTTAGATCTCCCTGCTGCTCTTCCCTGCTTTCAAGCAGAACCATATTTCTAGAGCCATGGGAAGAAGAAATGTGTATCAACTCACCTACCCAAGAAGGGGTGTTTTTACGAAGTAGAATATTTATTTCAAAAGGCATAATTCTAAATATACAAACCTACTCCCCCTAGGACATGGGAGGCACAGACTTCCTTTCCCTTGTACCACCTTAGTTCTCTGGGGAGGGGAAGAGGAGTAGATTCATAACTTGGTTCCATTCCCACAGAGCACAATCCCAGATCCAAGCCCAAAACTCTCCTTGGGCTCAAGTCCCAAGCACCCTCATTCCTCAGGGCTTCCATGCTGAGCTGGCTGCCCAGACCACCTCTCCTGAAATCTTCGGATCCAAGGTCACCATGGTTCAAACTCCCTAGTTCTTTAGGGAGCATCTCTGGAACCAGAAACTAAGGATGACAAACAACATGGAAGGGAAACAAACCCCATCAGGGCCTGAGTAAAAGAGAGGAAAGTGGGAAAAAGCAAGTCCCTCCCCTCTGACTAGTTCAGTCCATGGCATCCACCCTGGGTACGTCAGATAGGAGTTATTAAAAAAAAAAAAGATCCTGTAAAAATGGAGTGATCAGCTTGGTCTCTCTGATTTTAATGATGCTGGCAGCCAATCATCAACAGAGGTTATCCAATCCATGTGGTAGAGGACACGGGGAACCCCTGTCAGCAAACTAGGGCTGTTCAAAAGTCAGTTTACAAAGCTTTACTATGAACTGAAGCATTCTCTCTCATTGTCCAATTCACTGGTGATAATAATAAATCACATTTACATAACCTTTACCAAGCATTTCTTCTATCCATTGATCTTCACAACCCTGTGAAATAGGGAGTGTTGATATTATCTCACCCATTTTAGAGATGTATTGGGACTCTGGTGCCTGGCTAGACCACTTAAAATGATGTCACTCATGTGGAAGATGCAAAGACCCTTAGAAGACTAGAAGACTGGGGCATGCATGTATAGGATCCGCCAGCCGTTCCTATATAATTTTTCTGTGGGTGTGCCCTGAGAAGGAGAATGGAGGCTAGAGGAATATGGATGTGAGAGAGATAAGGCAGTCAGGGCAAGAGATGCAGGAATAAAGACTCCGAGACCACAAGTTAAAACACCTGGGGAGCTGCAAGGGAGCTCCTCGTAGATAGCTCTCTAGTGAAAGATAACAGAGTGGAGAAATTATAAGTATGAGGACCAAGAGAACCTGCGTGGAGCACAGGACTCTGGGGCATCCCCCATGGACCAGGTGGTCAAGAGATTAATGGGAGATGTGCAGGGCAGCTGCGCTGCGTCAGTCAGACACGAGGAACATAATGGGCCACAGCAAGGTCAAGATTGTAAGAGGCAAGAGGGAGAGCAAACTCTGTGAGAGCAAGAGGTGTAAGAGAAGAGGAGGCTCGCACATGCTCCCCAGCCTTTACTGGGGACCTCAGGAATGTCAAGTGGGAGGTGATGCATGAATACGTTTTTACATTGATAGCATTGACAATGACGGAATCACAGAGGAGGAGATTAATCCAACCCGTGCTTTGTAGTCCAAGCCAGGACACTGTGGCTGTCAACACCCAGCCCAGGAATTTGCTTATCCTTTGGCTAGTCCTTTGGACTGTCCCTTTCCATACAATGAACATTAAGTGATCTGACCATGTGTCTGGTAAATGAATATGCAGGATACAATATCAATACATCAATCATACTTCCAAGATGCTAAGATGCCTGGTGTGCTACAGCATGGATATTCTGCATTGCATTGACTTAACACATAGCCTTTTTCCTCTGGCTGAGTGACTAGAAGTGTTCCCAACTTAAAAAAAAAATCTTATCTTCTGTCTTAGAACCCATATTAAGTAATGGTTCCAAGGCTGAAGAGTAGTATGGGCTAGGCAATTGGGATTAAGTGATTTTCCCAGGGTCACACAGGTAGGAAATGTGTGGGGTCAAATTTGAACCCAGAGCTTCCCTTCTCTAGGTTGGGTTCTCTATCCACCGAGCCACCTAGATGTCATCTTTTAAAAACTGTAGCCGTCTTTTAAAAACCTACCTGATCATTGCCAGGAGTTTTTGCTATATTCAGGGAAAGGAGTCCTTTGCTCACAGATCAAAATACCATGTAGTAAGGAGAAGGGTCAGAGGGTCATCTCATTTCCCCACTTCCACCTCTATCTCCCACATGCCCTGAGAAAGGCTTTGGCTTTTTGGTTTGTGCTTTCCCATTTATAAGCATAGATAATGGAGTATATATAAGCCATGGACATTTGGGACTCCCAAGAATCCACGCCAGATGTTGAAGCCAGCCCAGCATTAAGGCACAGTCCTAAACAGGGCTGGGTTTAGGATTTGAAAATAAGGATACAAATCCTCTGATGTTCTGCAGAGATTTAGGTTGTGTCAAGCAGGATTATATGAAGGGGAAATGTTGTGCGTTTGTTCTTACTGTATCTTTGAAGTAATTATCCCTTTGTAAAAGCTAGGCTGGTGCTATGTGGTTAAATGAAACTGGGGTGTTAATTACTGGGCCCCTAAAATGGAGGATTAAGTCAATGGCAGAGATAAGAGACTCTCCAAACCTTTTAGAGTATTGGAGAACCCAAAGGGTAAAAATATGGAATAGACCTCACCCTGGGAGATTTAGGCTTGAGAAATCATACAAGCTCCCAGAAATAAAATTATTTATCCCAAGTCTCTGACCTAACAAGGGGCTGAGCTCTGACTTAAAAACAGGTCTTCTGACTCTCAGACCAGTTATTCATTCTACTTTAACTCTCAGCCTCAACTAGCAGGGGCACAGGGCTGGCAAGTAGGCACTTCATCTAGCCAAGAGAGCTTTATAAAGCTCTCCAGTGAGAATGATTTTTGCTATTGAACACAATGTGCAAATCCAAGCAGTTTGCAAGCCCTGGTTCCTGCCCCTATGTTCCTAGGGGATAAGACAAGCTGTTCTCACATTGCTTGAGCTCTAGCAGCATCACTGTATATTATATTATATATTTATATATATATATATATATATATATATATATTATAGTATCTTACTGAGATCTCCTTTTGTCTTCTTCAGGGAAAGAAGGGTGAAATGTAGGCTTGTCTGGATCCAGCTTTCAAGCTTTTCCCAACAAATCAACTTTTACACGAGTGCAATCCAATTGGTATTTATTACGACAACCATCCTAGCCCTATTGCCTCTCTAGGTCATTCACAAGAAATGCTGCCACATTTCAAAGTTGCCTAGCTTCCTCAAGTCCCACAGTTGGCATGAAGAGAGCTCACTTCTGCTTCCAGAATGTCCCCCACATCAGCTCTTTCCTGGAAGCTACCACACTAATCACAAGAGTTCTGGTATTTGTCTTGGACTTCAAGTATGTGAAGGCCTTTCCCATAGAGGAGTAATTCTGTGTGTTCTATTTAACAATGAGTAGAAAAGGCAAAGAGGCAAATTAAGGCTTGAGTCGAGGAAAAACGTCCTAATCAGAGTCAGTCTAAAACGGAATGGTCTGCTTTAAGAGGCACCTGTCAGGTATGTTGTAATGGTGATTCTTTTCTCAGCTATGGGTCAGACTAAATGACCTCTGAGAGTCTTTCCACCTCCAAAGTTCTGTGTTTCTCACCTAATTTCTATTGTAATCGTCTCCTAATCAGCCTTACTACCTCCAGTCCAAGTCTATCCCCTCTTTAAGCCATTCTTCAAGCACCTAAGTATGTCCTCCAATGAGCTGCTCTGATCATATCATGCCTCTCTTCAACAAACTTCAGAAGTTTCTCGTTACTTACTGAAAACACACACACACACACACACACACACACACACACACACACACACACACACACTCCTGATCTTGGCATTCAAGGTCACCCACACTCTGACTCCACTTTCCCTTTCCAGACTTATCTAAGATTTTACCTGTTCACAGTTCTCTCTGTTTCCAACAAACTGGACCACTCCCAGTGCTCCTGCCCTCTCTCATCTTCAGACCTTTCCTTTTTTTCATTCTTTCTTCTATGCCTGGAATACCAGAATGAACTTCCTTCTACCTCCTTCTTATTGACGTCTTTCCCATCCTTCCAGGCTCTGCTCAGGTTCTGTTTTCTCCATGAAGAACCTGTGCTCCTGTAGAACTTCTCAGCCACATGCCCCTCACCAACCAAGTTGAGAGTGATGACTCTCAGATTTCTTGTTCTACTTTGCCTGAACCTCATCTCTGCATTTATGTCACTTTGCCTTATATCGTGGCATACAAATACATACACGTATTTATATATTTCCCTCCTTTAGATTGTAAGTTCCTCAAGAGCAAGTTCTTTGTCAACACATCTCTGTATTCTCAGAATCTGCCACAACTTGGGACTTAACCTAATGTTTGTTGAATGAATCAATGAATGAATGGTTTAGTGTTACTTGTTTACTCATAGCTATTCTGGGATGATGCTGTCCTGTATCTAATAATTTCCCTACTTATCACATCTCTATAGTACATATCCCTTACTTATCTCAAGCCAGGAGAAGCGCAACATATATACTTATGTTTATTTATTGTATAATTTGTGTGTATGCGAGACCCTAAGAAGTCTGAGCTCACAGGTGTTAATATGAAGAGAGCTTGCTAAAGAGTAATTGTCTGACAATTTAAATTTACTCATTACTTCTGACTCCTTTAGTACCTCATTATCATGGTCAAGTAGTACTTATTAAATGCTAAATGAGAGAGGTTAGGATGACCAAACTCTATTATCATAAATAATAATAGGAATAATAGCATTCATCATGAAGGTAATGATGGGCCAAAACTGCCCACTAGCTAACCAACTAGCCAGACATTCTGCTCAAAGGGCCAAATACTGTTTGTAAACCTCTAGTTTGATTTAGTGCCTCCCTGAAGATAGCCTGCAATTTTACAAGTTCTGCCCAGGACCCTGGCACCTCACCAGCTTCCTCCCCCATAATTCCTTCCATTACTGGTGAGAGCAGCCTAAACTAGACATGGGCAGTTAGTTCTTTCTTTTTCTCTGAGGTTTATAGGTCAGCCAATTAGCTCCAGTCGTAAAATCTAGTAAGGCCAGGAATCCAGGTTGTGCTTTCAATTAACTATGAGGCTCTGACTTGTCTTTGTCCTTGGGTGGGGTTCAGCACACCTAGGGATGCCCAAGAACTAGCCAGCCAAATAGACACCATTCCCAAAAGTCCTTTGTGCTTCTGATATTCCAACTAGGTAGACTGTAATGAAATCTTTGCCCCTTCCTAGCTGCCTTGGTAGGGAGAACTATTCTCACACTGCTTGCCTGAGCAATTTTACACTTCTACCAGCTGGGAATAAAAATAGTTTTCCTCCCAAGATTGTGTCCATGGAATTTCCCTTTTCCCATCTCTTGCCAGGTCCCTTCATTCCACAACATCCATTATAAGATATCAAACTATGGCAGTCTTTTGAAGGCATACAATAATAATAAATTGCATTTATATAGTGTTTTCCCTCATCAGACCTGTGAGATAGGAAGTGCAAGAGTCATCATCTCAATTTATAGTTGAAGAAGCTATGGCTCAAAGAAGTTGGGCCCATGTCTAAGGTCACATAGCTACTAATGAATAGGTAAGAATTTCAACATGGGCCTTCTGACTTAGGTCAAGCACTCTTTCCACCACTCTATGAACTCTGGCTTGACCTTAGTTCCCCTGGATTCTGATCACATTGACTCTTTCTTTGTCATCAGTGCTGATCACTGTTTCTTTTCTTAGGTATTCACTAACAATCTCTTAAAAGTGAAGATGATGAATATGAAGATAAAAGCTAGCATTTAGACAGCACTTTGACATCTGCAATGTGCAATATATGTGTATATGCAAATAAGTGTAATCTCATTTGATTTTTAAATATTCCAGAATTTTACACAGAATCCAAGTCATTGGCAATGCCACAGTTGAGTCTATAGCAGTGATGGCAAACCTTTTAGAGATGGCATGCCAGGCCCTGCCCCCACCCCACCCCTCAGACTGAGTGCCATGTCTGCCTCCCCAAGAGACCAAGTGTTGTGCCCCCTACCAAATTCTGGGTACACCCTGCTCCCCTTACCCCACACAGGGGAGAGAGAAAGCATTCCCATTGGGCTGCTGGGTGGAGGGGCACATGATGTTAAAAAAGGTCATCAGACATGGTGGAGAGGGGGAAGGGAGCAGCTCTACCCAAGTCCCTCTGCCTTTCTAGTTACAAACTCTAGGGGGGACAGCCACCTGCCCATAGTTCTTTTAGTTCTCATAGGCTTTTATTGTCTTCCTCAATGAGAAATAACCCTCAGCCATGTCTAAAGTGGGGTGGGGGGAGAAGCCTTCCTTCCTGGGAGGCTCCAGAACTAGTTATGTAAAAAATGCTGGTGGGTGACCCCTAGGGTGAGAGAAGCAGCCGAGGCCTCTCCCCCTCACCCCCTACCCCTGTTCCGTGATTGGGAAAGCCCAGTCTCCTGTCAGGTGGGAGCCCTCTGTGTGCCATCTTTGGCACCTGTGCCATAGGTTCACCATCACTGGTCTATAGCATAAGGAAGTCAAGAACAAAGTGAAAGGTTCCAAATAAACCCAAATATTTATTGCAGTATTTTTTTTGCACTGGCAAAAAAAAAATGGAGGAAAATAGGCACCCATCAATTGGGAAATAAATAAATAAAAGTATGTCTATATAACAGAATATGATTATAACACAAGAAACCAGAAATATGAAGATTTTAGAGAAATTTGAGAGATTTGTATAAAATGAAGCAAAACAAAGTAAGCAGAATCAGGAGTACCATTTACAAAATAACCACAATAATTCAAAAGAAAAGAACATTGAAAGACAGAACTGTGATCAATCCAGTGATTAATTTGGACTCCCGAGGACCTTTACCCTATTAATAGAAAGGTGAGGTGCTATATGTTCCTAAAGAGTCATAAATTGTCAGTTAAGACCAGTGTATTTGGCTTAACTTGGTTGTTTTGCTAATATAGCAGTGCTAAAGAATAAACATTCCCCTGCCATTCTGAGCAGTAATTATCTTTTTGTTAGCTCAAAGTACCCAGAGACAATAAGCAAAATATTTAATGGTAGTGCTCTCTCTCTTCTCTTCAACATATATTTCCAATTGAAACAATCTCAATTAGAAACTTCTAGTGATTATCATTGTTATAAAGAGAAAGTATTTATTTAAAGCAAATAATGGTAAAGAAATTTGCCCCTGTGCCTGGAGAAAGAGTCCGGCTCTCTAGAAGGCATTTAAGAGGTAAAGGAAAAACAGGATTACATCTTGGGCATCTTGGAGGTTTCCATAACACAGTTTCTGTTCCAAAACACTTCATGCCTGACTGAACCAAGCAGTCTTGTTTCCAGAGTCCTGGCGACTTTCTTTTTAATGGTCACCCCTGCCTAGGATCCAGTTATTTAAGCTCTTCAGCAGACTTTTACAGCTTCCTTTTAACTAGCTACATGATTCTTCAGTTTGGCCTGTGAGGAGTTGGGTTCCCCTTTAAGTGTGACTGCTAGGTTCAGTGACTTGGTTTCTAAAGTTCACCCTGAGGTGTCACCTCATCATTCTTCACCCCCTCATCTCTAGGGACAGTTAGGTGATCCAATGGATTGAGTATTAGGCCTGCAGTCAGAAAGATTTGTGTTTGAATTCTGCCTCAAAGAGTCACTATCTGTGTGATCTTGGACAAGTCACTTAACTCCTGTCTACATTTGTTTCCTCGACTGTAAAATGGGGATAATAATTACCAAGGTTGTTGTGAGGATCAAATGAAATAATACTTAGAAAACATTTAGATACACAGATTTAAGGGCAGCGAGATGGTATAATAGATACTGCTGGGCCTGGAACTGCATTCAAATCTAGTCTCAGACACATAATAGCTATGTGACTCTGGGCAGGTCAGTTAACCCTGTTTGTTTCAGTTTCCTCAAGTATAGAATGAGTTGGAGAAGGAAATGGCAAACCACTCCAGTATCTTTGCCAAGAAAATCACCAAATGGGGTCCTGAAGAGTCAGTTACAATTTAAATGAATGAACCACAACATATAGGTGGCTTTGTTTCTTTCTTTTCATTCTCACCTGATGTGACTGCATTTTAATTATATTATCCTTTCTGTGTTTAGGTCAGTGAATAACCAACTTTTACTCTAAATTGTATTCTATAATGGGGAAAGATTTGGTTAAGGGGAAAGAAGAATATAAAGAAATAATGGCAACATAAAAGAGAAAAGGGCTTCAATAAAACATATTTTTTTATTTTTATTTATCTTTTTAAAAACCCTTACCTACCATCTTAGAATCAATACTGTATATTGGTTCCAAGGCAGAAGAATGGTAAGGGTTAGGCAATGGGGGTTCAGTGACTTGCCCAGGGTCAAACAGCTGGGAAGTGTCTGAGGCCAGATTTGAACTTTGGACCTCCCATCTCTAGGCCTGGCTCTCAATCCACTGAGCCACCCAGCTGCTCTAAAACACCCTAAAACACATTTTTTTAAAAAAATAAAGGTCAAGCTCCATGGACTAGCATTTCCAGATTCTACTCTCTTTTTTGAAATTTTGAATAATATTTGCCTAACCCTCTCCTGTGGTATCTCTGTTTTCCATGTCCTTTAGAGATCACATCCACCAAGTCTTTTAGTACACTGGGATGTAGATTATTTTGGTGTAGTTCAGTGTCCCCATATTATTTCTCTCCTTGTATTACAATGCTTTTGAGGGCATTTTCTTTCTTTCCTTTCTAGTCCAAATGTAATTCTTCTTGGTAGAGAAAAAAAAATTGGACAGATTTGCCTTCCCTCTGCTGTCTATAATCTTCATCTCATCTATTCCAAGCAATAGCCCTAACCATTCTTCTCTTTTTTTCTTAATATAGTTAAAGATAAAGCACATCAAAAACAAACAAAATAACAATAACAACTTTTGGATTTAACCTTTCCCACCAGACTCAGCTCATTCTGAGTCTTAGAACTCCGGACACTATTATTATATTATCACGCCATGCTTTTGTGTTAATCTCCCGTTGTCTCTCAGAGAGGATGGCCACTGAGAAGAGAATTAGCCCAAGTCTGACCATTTTACCAGCAGACACATTATGAGACAATCTGATAGTGCAGAGCTAAAATGAAATGTAAAATGCCTTTTGAGCAGCCCTGCAAACTGCTATATTTTTGTTTGAATGAAATTAAGTAGAAGATTCCAAACATATTATAATGATATTTATAAGTATTAAATCTCATTTGAGTCATTCTTTTAAGGCGAGCCATGAGTCTTTTATGTTTAATATTTCCTTTTGTGTGGGAATAAGTTAACTGTTGCATCAGATTCGCATCATACATAGAATACTGTTTTTACTCTCTCTTTTTGGGGGGAAACCCTAACTATGAGCCATAATCTAAACTATCAGTAAAGTCATCCTAGGATGCAAGTTAAGAACTGGTAGCCCAACTTCTCTCATTATAGGCCAGGCTTTCTAGGATTGAGTCAAAGATTGAACTACACACATGGTTCCAGTGTAGGGGAACCCCTTGGATGGGGAAGGAAATGTTGCCATACTTCCTCCCTTATGGGTCCAGCAGTGGTTCCCCAAGGTTAGACTGTAAGTCCTAAGACCTGGCTTCAGTGCTTTGCTTTGTCACTCACTACCCATGTAACAATTGATTTAATCTCTCTAGTTTCCTCACTCAGTGAAGGGAAATAATAATTCTTAGATTATTAGATAATTTCAGACTACTGTGAAGAAATCATTGTAAACTGCAAAGCCCTAAAAAAATGTTAGTTATAAATTAATCGGACAACCCACAGCCTTGTTGTTAGAGAAAAGTTTCTTTTGACCTCCCACCTTTTTATTCCCACTGCTTGGTTACTAGATTCTGGTCACATCTCTACCAAGAGTGTATCTCCTCTTACCAAACTTGGCCTTGCTATTGCTGGAAGAGAATGTTTCTCCCTCTTATGTCACTTTGTTAATGTCATCAATCAGTGACCTGGAGATCATCTACCACTGAGTAATTCAGGTATAGATAACCCTTAGAGAAAGGAAGTTAAAGAACCAATGAACTAACAAGCCAGGAAATAATCACTCCACAGGCACTGCCCCCCTGAGCAGTGCCAGGCAAACTAAGAAACTACATTTGGTTCCTGAGATGTGAAGTGTGAGTTAGTGGGTGGAGAAAAGAGCTTATAAGGTCAGACCAGGGGCCTGTTCCAGATCTTCTGGCTGGAGCTTGGATCATAAGGAACTCTTATCAGTGCTCAGCTTCAATCCATCATGGTAGCCAATAGAGTAGTGAGCTAAGTAACTCTATCTCTTTCCTACCTTTCCCTCTCTTTACTATTACTACTCTAATGTAATAAAGTTATTAAAGCTACTAGCAGCCTCATAATTTAATTTTAGTTATTATACATTTTATTTCACCTAGGATAGACCAGCTGTTACTTCTTGGTGAATCATCACAGAGGTCTTCTTTTAGGTTCTAATATATTTCATAAAATGACTCATCATCCTGCCCAGCAAGACCTAACAATGTACTCTGAGCCAAAAAGCAAGATAAAATGCCATACAATCTTCAGTATCCCTCTGCCATCTTCAAATGATCAAATGTTCAGGGCATTTTAGAATCTGTTTATAAAGCTCTTGAATTGGCCAAGTTTGGTTCACAGGACATTCCCTGTAGCAGAATTCTGCAACAGTTATTCTGAGGGCTTTCAAAGGATCTTCAATAGAAGAAGAACGTTGGCCCACCTTCAAAGCTAATCTCAATTCTTTGCCCTCCTTAGGAAGTATTTTGTAAAATGCTTTTTAGTAAATCAATAAATTTGATAGGATTAGTTATATTTTTATTTTTTTTAGTCTCCTAGCTCTCTTTCCCAGTAAGTCTAATTCTTCTTTGTTGTTATTGTTTTTTATTTTTAAAATTATATTTTCTTCTGGTCCCCCTGAACCAACCTCACTTCTAGTTCATATGGTAAGTTTATAAGTAGGCATTATAAAGGGGAAATAGCAGGAAATAAGATTGCAAAAGGAACCTAGAAGTCACATACAAATTATTCCAAAGGTTAAAGGAGCATCATTTACAAATAACCAAAATTCACATTCTGTTAATATATGTTGCATCAGCTGTCAGGGTTCTGGTCTTCTGATCATGTAAATTCCAAACAAATTCTAGATCTCCACAATTCCAAACTAGCACAATACCAAAATGGCTCGGATAATTCTGAGAAGAAGACTTTAAAATTTTACTGATAACTGAGATGATTTGGATATGCTAGTGAACTAACCCGAACATGGCACAGATAAGAGTTAGTTTTCTCCCCCTGCAAAACAACAACAACCATCACCCTATTGAGGAGTTGAGTAGATCTCAAATTCCTACCCCCTAAGCAGTCTTCCATCTCCATTGTGTCTCTCCCTGGTTATGTGAATGACATTTTTTCCTCCGTCTTCTTCCTCACGCTGCCTTCCTTCACCATCCCATTCCCCTATCCCCAGTTGTGCCATCTATACCCCTTTTGCTACTTGCCTCTATATATATATCCTCTGTGCCTTATTAAAGTTGCAGCCTCATTTCCTGCTGCCATCATGGGCTTTCCCAGAGTACCCAAAGAACTGAGTATGTCTGCCCCAATTCATAATTAATTATTCATTCGTTTTTGTAGCTGCTGTTATACTTAGCTGACCCACTTTCTTTCTTCTCTTTGGAAAAAAGAGGAGGACAAATGTCCCCTATACTTTGGTAGTTTAGTAAAGACCTAGCCCATTTAAACAGGGGGAAGGCTTCCAAGAACTATTCAGAGAATGTTGACCAGAACAAAGCAGGCTTAGTGGTTGACAGGTTCATTGGATAATCAGGACAACCAGCTTAGAGAACCACAGCCTTAAGAGCCTAGCTTGGCCTGAGGCACTTCCCAAGATCATCTCCAACTCTCTAATACCCTTAAAACTGTCATTTCCTCGAGAAGAGTATATTTGTATTACCCCTTCCCATGTAGGATTTATTTTACCAGACAACTCTTCTTCTATTCTTCCCTATTTGAAATGTAACAAAGTATGTTTCTTTGTGCTTTCTCTGAAGAACAAGATACTGTAAGAAAAAGAATCAAGCATAAATTATTATCATTAGCTTTCATAGCCCTTCACAACCTGCCTGTCAGCCACTATTAGCCAATATTAGGCATAATCCCCCTTCCAATACTCCATGGGCCAGTTGAACTGGTCTTCTTGTCTCTTCACATATGACACTGCAAGTTTCTTCTCTGCTCCTTTGTACTGGTTGCCTCGAACATCTAGAATACATTTTCTCTTAACATCCATTTCCTAAAATCTCTTATTCTCTTCAAAACTCTGCTCCGTTGATACCTTTTACACAAGGCTCCTTTGTACCCAATAACTTTCTATTTATTTTGTATATGGACGTTGTCTCCCCAGATAGATCATAAGGGAGGGACTGGTTCATTTTTGTCTACGTGCCTAGTAGAGTGCCTGGTACATTATAGAAACATCATAATAATTGTTTGTTGATCAATTGAGTGATTGTTATGAAAATGGATGCAAGAATCATCTACACTAGACCTAAGACCTTCCAGGAGCTGGCAGGGCCCAGGCCACAGTTCCTAAAATCTAGGGACTCTGATTGCTGCCCAGATATTTCTAGGAAAGAAATCTGATCCTGTCTGCAAGGATACCACATTCCACATGCCCCACGCTCGCACTACCTCCCTGATCCCTTCATCCTGTACGGATCACAGCCAGCACAAATAGATAGAACCTGCATGTGTGTTTGGGAAAGGAAGCATGTCTGCTTCAATCTGATAGCCATGGGGAGCTCCACTATGGAATTTCTTTCATTCTTAAGATCATAACAGAGGTTTCAGAAGCCAGTATCCTGGGGCATTTCCATGGGAACAGAAGGGAGCCGGGTTCAGGCTTGTGTTTCTGGCTCTCCCTGTTCCTGATAAGTCAGGCCTTTGACATGCCTCATTGGGTTTGAGAAAAGTGAGGTTTTCTTAGCACAGAAAAGGAAGAAAAAGTGGAAGGGGGTTGGGGATCATACGCACAACTCTAAGGCAGCTTTTACCAAATGAGTAGGGCTAGGGAAATCATAGAGCAGTAGAAAAAAGTAGGAGTTCTCAATTTTTTTATGTCATGGACCACTTTGGCCGTCTGGTGACTCCTACATTCATTATGGAAGGAAATGCCAAATTTCAGGTGGAGGTGGGTGAAAAGCAAGATGTAATTTTTTTTTTCCCCATCCAAGTTCATAGACCTCCTGAAATCTATTCACAGACTCCTGGAGGTCTGTGGACCTCTAGTTAAGCATCTCCAACCTAGAATCAAAGAATCTGAGTTTAATTCCCAGGTCAGTCACAGTTCACTCCTCTATAAATTTAAGTGACTAAATGACATGATCTTATCACTCTCTATGACTGGACCTGCAGATGCCTCTCAACAAATAACCTGGTAGGGAGAGGAAGTATTTGTGAAACTTGACAATAGGTATGGACTCCACCCTCCTGCCATAGCTTCGTTGCCAGGTCAGGAAAGAAAACAGTAGAAAAGGCCATGGTTTCTGAAAAACAGGTACGAGGAAAACTTCCACCCATCTTTTCTGCTATCTCTGAAAGATTTTGTCCAGTCCATCCTTGCTGAACCCCATTAACCTACTTTGTCTGCACCCCCTTTTTCTAAATGGAGCATAGATTTAATACTTAAAGGGATCTCAGAGTCATGCAGTTCAACCTTCTCAGTTACTAAATAAGGAAAAAAAAGGTCTAGAGATTTAAGTTGTTACTGGCAGTAAGCAGAGAAGCTGGGATTCAAACCTGTGTCCTCTGACTCTGAGTCAGCTGCTGACATTATCTTCTCTATATGCCCTTGCTATACTCCTCCTCCAATTTTTTTTAAACCCTGACCTTCTCTCTTAGAATGAATACTGTGTATTGGTTCCAAGGCAGAATAGAGGTAAGGGCTACACAATGGCAGTTAAGTGACTTGCCCAGGGTCATACAGCTAGGAAGTGTCTCAGGCCAGACTTGAACCTAGGGCCTCCCACCTCTAGGCCTGACTCTCAATCCACTGAACTACCTACCCACTGTACCCCCCCCCCATTTTCAAAAAAAGGTTTTTACTGCCTTATTTTTTACATAAATCATCTCTCTCTCTCTCTCTTTCTCTCTCTCACTCTCTCATAATCCTTACCTTCTGTCTTAAAATTGATACTAAATAGTGGTTCCAAGGAAGAAGAGCTATAAAGGAGAGGCACCTGGGGTTAAGTGCCAGCTAGGACATGTCTGAGGGCAGATTTGAACCCAGGACCTCCCATCTCTAGGCTTGGCTCTCTATCCACTGAGTCACATAATTATTTTTTGATTCATATTCCTATATACCTCCCTTGTAAGAAATTTAAATAGAATCTTATTTTTAAAAGTTGTTTTACAGATAAGAACAACTGATGGACATAGTGACTGTATATGACAAGGTATACAATAATCTACACCAGTAGTTCTTCACATTGCCCCTAAAAGGAGGGAAGTTTTCTCTACCTACTTTTGTACCTCTATTTACCAATGCCACAAATGAGGAATTATGTAATATTGGACAAGTCTCTTCCATCTGTGGGCCTTGTTCCTCACCTACAAAATGAGACACACATCATAAAACACCTAGCAGACTCTTTGTGTGTGAATATATATATACATATATATATATACATATATGTTGTTGCCATTTTTAGTTGTTGTCCTGTTCTTTGTGACCCTTTTGAGTGTTTTCTTGGTTAAGATAATGGAGTGACTTGCTGTTTCCTTCTCCATTTCATTTCACTGATGAGGAAACTGAGGCAAACAAGGTTAAATGACTTGCCCAGGTGACATATATATATATACATATAGATATAGATATATGGATGTATATACACACAACTATTAAAGCATTAAGCATTATACTGTAATATCTAGCTTGGGCATACCATATGCAGAAGAAAATTTGGGCTTGATCCTCATTCTTTATTGAGCTAGTGAAAGGAAAGGGAATTCATCTATGACACATTGGATTTAGTGGCCCTATTTATTAATTTTATTGATTTCCCTACAACCTGTGCTTCTTTTTTTAAATTCTATTTTATTTTATTTTTAGCTCCAGATTCTCTTTTTTTCTCCACACACTGGGAAGGCAAGAAAAAGAAAATCCATTATAATATGTATCCTCATGCAATGAATTCCTCCATTGGCCAGGTCCAAAAAGGAAGAGAAAAAAAAAGAAAAAGTAAGAGGAGGAAATATGCTTTGATCTGCATTCTGAGTCCATTGTTTTTTTATCTGCAGATGGATATATAACATGTTTTGTCATAAGTCCTTAGAAATTCTCATTAATTATTGTGTTGATCAGCATTACTAAGTCTTTTAAAGTTGATTTTATTTACAATATTGCTGTTAACATGTAAATTGTTCTCCTAATTCTGCTTATTTCACTTTGCATCAGTTCATAAAAGTCTTCCCCAGTTTTTCTGAAACCAACCCCTTCACCATTACTTACAGCAAAATGATATTCCATCACATTAATATACTGTGACTTGTTCAACCATTCAGAATTGAAGGACATCCCCTCAGTTTGTAATTCTTTAAATAGTCCAGTTTAAAATAGGGAAAAACATATTGACCTGAGCTTCTGACTAACCCTGGTCATCTTTTATACTGTGTGAAGAGTGAATCAAACTCTCTTTGTCTATCAATCAGCAACTTTTAAGTTAATCAATCAAAAACTTAAGTACCCCTACTTAGTACCTTACCAGTCACCAAGAATGAAAGGTCACAAGTCACTTTCTAGAGTGGGTGACAACTCCAGAGGCCACTGACCACCCCCTGAGCAGTGCTAGGCAAATTGAAGGACTGCAATTGGTTCCCGTAAAGCGAGGGAACAAGAGGAAGTGACTTTGAGAAAACTGCTTTAAAAAGGCCATCTTGCAGATTGAGTCACTCTCTCTGTGTTGGTGAGTTGGACTGGAGGAAGAGACTCTTTCCCTGGATCCTGCAAATACACTTAAGATGGTGAGTAGAATGATTCCTTCCTTGGTTCTTCAGTGAGGAAACCTGCTTCAGTGGGACACTCCATTCAGTGTGAGTTCTGGTGAGATTCTTGGCGGTCTTAGCCTTGTGTGTACTGAAGGTTCTCAGAGGATTCTTCAGCATCTCCTGGTTCTTCAGATTTCAGCTTCCTAATTAGGACTTTGGATTCTGGTGAAATTCGCTTTCAGATTCACATTTGGGGTCTGGAGACATTAAACTTAGGGTATTTGTAGCTAGGCAGTACTTTCTGTCTTTTTATCTACATTTTCCCACTTTCACTCTTTCTATCTCTTTTTAAATAAAGCTTCTAAAAGTCATTTTGACATAAGCTGTAATATTTTTAAATCAGCAACTACAATGTTACTTTAGAAGTTTCATATTAGCATAAAACCTAAACTTAAATTCTTACAACTATCATTTTTGCCAAGGGAGATGTGACTAAATCAGTAGAGAAATTGCTGACTTGATACTGTATACCTGTGTAAGGAGTAGAATTAGTGTCAGGACTTCTTAGAACTTAGACCTATGGTTCCAGAGATCTTCAGAAGAGAAATATGTAGGCAGAATATACTCATATATGCCAGAGAAGAGACAGACAGAGAGACAGAGAGAAATACTTTGGAAACCTCAGGTATATAGGGGGGACAGGTTTTCCAAAATGTACTTGGTTTCCAGCTTGCCTCTCCAGAGCCCTCAAAGAGAAACTATTACTTTCACTGAGGTCTGATCTTCTCTCTTAGCTTAAGCCCAAGTCTTATTTTGTGCTCAGAAGAAGAGATTTTTTTATACTTGTGTATTTTCTGATATATTCTAATCTGTACAACTTTTTAAAAAACTCTTTCTTTCTGTTTTAGACCAAAGGGCAAGAGCAAACAGAATTAAGTGACTTGCCCAGGGTCATATAGCTAGGAAGAAGTATCTGAGGTCAAATTTGAACCCAGGTCCTCCTGACTTCAGGCCTGGTACTCTAGCCACTGTACCACCACATCTGTACAACCCTTTTTCATTTTTGTTTGCTGTTTTGCTTGGATAAATGAGTTTACTCACTATTTGCTATTTCTGATGGTCTTTTCTTTAACCAGCATTTGGTGAGAAGGAATTAAGATAGAAAATATAAAGCTAAGGGCTACTTTCCCCTTTAAGAGCAACCAGGAAAGCAGCTTTTGTTTGGGTCCTATCATACTCTTAGACCAACAATAGCTGTGGGAGAAAATAGATATAATTCTAGTCCAATACACCCTTGGAATAGATGAGGAAAGGAACAAAGTGCCCAGCCATGGTCCTTTTCCTGTTCCTCTCAAAGTGGAAATTGCAAATATATAGAGATATCTATTCAGGCAACCCAGAAGCCACATCTATATATTTAAGAAAACACACATGACTATAAACATCTTACATGGACCACACATCCAACACCTATATGAACTTGAGCCAGGACATCAGAGGCACATGGAAACTTGATTATTTGGGGGGATATCACATTTCACTAAGAAAATTTTCCATTGGGCAATGCAGAAAATTAGTGACGATTATCCACTTGCAAGCACATTGATTCCAACCTGGCACCTGGTAGTATTGTACTTTTAAGAAGCCAAAAATGGGGGTGGAGATAGGAGTAGTGACCCTCTGGTATACGATGTGCACATAGAAGAAAAACTCATTTACTAGCTAGCTCAGAGGTTTTGGCTTTTAGGTTGACTCATCTGGACATAACTTCTTTTTTTTTTCAAATTGTTTGTTCTGCATATTTGACCATATACTGCAAAAGGCCCAGGGATAGTATTTTATCTAAACGCTGAATCTCCCCCCAAGGCCTAGTGTGGTGTTTGGCACACAACAGGAATTTAATTAACATTTATTCAATTGAACTGGATGAATTCTATAGTCCCCTTTAACTCTAATATTCAATGGCTCTAATGTAGCATAATTACTACAGTCTTGACCTATGTTTCTGTATTGCTGCTGAGTTGTGTTCCTAAATACTGGCAGCACCCATCATTGATGCCAGACCACTAGAAAATTTCCATGGATGGCAGACTATTTTTCTTCACCCTTCAACGTTATAAAAGTGCAAAAAAAAAAATACACCTTAGCCCTGGACACCACCAGGGTAATATCTGATTGTCATTTGTCGCACTCTGGCCAGAATGGAGCTGTGTATACAAAGCTAAAGGATAAATATAAAAATATTAAGCCACTAGATCTTTCTTTACCTATGTTATCTAAGACACAACTCAACTGTTTCCACTACGAAGAAACTCAACAACCTAAAATTTTATGAGGGTCTGCCTCATTTAAGAAGAGAACAGTCTAAGTTGTCTTCTCTATCCTTTAAAAAAGGGCTAGATTCTTTCCGTCATCATCATGAATAAGAGTCAAAGAATCTTGGTTCTAGAAGGAATAATAGAGTTAATGCAGCTTAATCCCCCATTTTATACTTGAGGAAAATGAAGTCTTGAAGTGACTTGCCCCACTTCCACATATTTACCACAGGCATAACCTGAGCACAGTCTTTGTTTATCTTCCTAGTTATCATTTGTCAAATTGGAATTCTCCAAACCATGCTTGCTGCCTTTACAATAAAAGTGACTGAAAAATTTATAGGCTAATAAATGAGAGTTGACCCTTGGGCATCATAAGGGCCCTTATGTACATACTGTTCCTGCATGTACTATGTTCTGTCATGACTTTAAGGCTTGGCTCATTGTGTTCCCTTCATCTGCTATGTCCTTACTATTCCTTTCTACTAATGATATCCTATTTCAGGGTCTTGCTCAAACTTCACCTCTTCCAGGAAGTCTGCTTTGAACTTGCCATCCCATTCACTTCTTATATGGATGCTTCTCCCCCTTTTCCATCCTTCTACAGCAGACAGAGCATTACATTTTGAATCAGATGATTCAATTTCAATTTCCTGTTGTATGACATTCCCTATGTTACCATGGGTAAGTTATTCAACCTTTTCGACTCTCATTTTCCTCATCTCTAAGTTGAGGATAATAGTGCTGAGGAAACTGAACTCCCAGGATTTTTGTGAGGGAAAACTATTTATAAACCTATATGCCTTCAATTTACTATCACATCTTCTGGAAAAAGGCCATCCCATACAAGTACAAAGGATTCTGGGGAGTAGTTGTTCTTCCCTTTAAATCATTTCTGACTCTGATAAAGTCAGCCTAGGACCTTGAGTTCAAAAGCTCTGCCATGAATATGAGTGGCTCCCCAAACACTAACCCTGCTTCAAACTCATCCTCTGAAGCTATCCACCAAGGTACCAATCCTTGTGGAAATGTCTTTCTTTATTTTACTTAATGCTAGTGTTTTCTCTCTGTTGATAGTCTCCACTTTATTCTATAAATATTTATGTCTGTACATAATTGCTAACAAGCTGCCTCTCCCATTAGGCTGTGATAGCGCCCGGTACATAGTAGGCATTTAGCAAATGATTGTTGACTTGACACGTACCCTGACAACTGCTTCTCTGGGTGCTATAGCACCTACCTCCTCAGTGTCTACAGGTATTGAAGACCTGGAAAAGAGCACTTTCACCCCCCAAATCCTTAGCCTTGTTGGATGATTCTGTATCAGAAATGGAAACAGTTTATTAGTGGAAATAACTCTAAAGATGATATATTGCTATCTGCTTTGCTATTGCACTCTGAAGACAAAGACCGTGGGACCTTTCCATGTGACTTGTAGTTAAAACTTCTCATATATGTGGTTGCCTCTCTTAGAATATGAGATTCTTGAGAGGAGAGACTATCTTTCTTCTCTATTTGTATCCTGTGTGCTTTGCACATAGAAAGCACTTAAGTGCTTTTCTAACCACTTTCTCTTTTTTGAACATAAAGGCTTTAGCTTGCATTCAGTGTCCTGATGCCTATTCTGTTTCCCACCGTTTCACAAAGATTATCGGTGACAATTTCCTAATTACATCAGCAAATTATATCAGTTCTCTAGTATATAACTTTTCTAATCCTTCAGACTTCAGTTCATATAAAGTAGCTTTTACTATCTCCTTACCTTTCAGGCTTCAATTCTCTCTCTCACTCTCTTTTTAACTCTTACCTGTTGCCTTAGAATCAACACTAAGTTTCAGTTCCATGGCAGAAAAGCAGTAAGGATTAGGCAATTAAAGTTAAATGACTTGCCCAGAGTTATACAGCTGGGAAATAATGGAGGCTAGATATGAACCCAGGACTCCCTGCCTACAAACCTGGCTCTCTATCCACTGAGCCACCTCGTCGTCCTTCAGTTCTCTTTTACCCATAGTCACTATATCCTCTGCATTTGAAGATCTTTCTCCTTAGTAAAGAAAATGAAACAAAATAGGAATTGGCAAGTTTACTACTTCCTGACTATATTCACTTACTAAATATGCATAACTTTGAGCAAATCATTTAACCTCTCAAGGTTTGAGTTTCCACATCTATAAAATGTGTGTTATCCTAGGATGATCTCCAATGCTCCCTCCAAACAATTAATCCTAAGATCCTCTGGGTAAATGATCTCTGAGTCCTTTTAACATACATTTTATGATATTATGTTCTTTTAACACTAGACCAATAATATTTTTGCCTATGGCCATTCTTTTTTTTCAAATATCCATAAAAGATGTTTTTGTTCTCTTTACCATTTTTCACAAACCTTATCTCATTGTGACTTCAACTTTGTTGGCAGCATTTTCATAGGTTTGCTCTAGTCCCTTTATTCAAGCTTGGTTCCAAACATATCTTTTCATATTTAAGTAGGTATCTCTAAAAGCATGAACCAGTTAGGCAGCTAAGTGGCTCAGTGGATTGAGAGACAGACTCAGAGACTGGAGATCTTCAGACACTGTCAAACTGTGTGACCTTGGGCAAGTCACTTAACCCCCATTGTCTAGCCTTTAATATTCTTTTGCCTTGTAACTAATATACAGTATTGATTCTAAGACAGATGGTGAGGTTTTTTAAATAAAGAATGAATGAACTAGTCAAAAGACTCCCCTATGCTACATTAGATATGCTCCTTTGCGCCCTCCACCTTCACTTCTTTATCCAAATCATTTACTTTCCCATTTTCTTCCTTATCAGTATTATTTGCCATTGATGTGTCAGAATGCCTACTTATACCCTCTAGTGGTGATTGCATGTATCTCTAGTATTTCCTCATGAACTATGTCCAAACTGTGTCCAAACAATATTGCATACCTACAGAATACAGTGCTAAGCTTTGAAAATATAAAAAGATTTATGAAGCCCTCAAGGGGCTTATATTTTAAGTGGGAAAGAATATTTACAACTGAGCCAAGTCACTCAGCCATGAAATTTCATTTTTTTTCCATTGTAAATATGGTGATAATCATTTCCCTAGTAGCTATGCAACAGGTTTATGAAAATCAAAGGATACAATGAATGTAAAGTGTTTTTCAAATCTTAATTTGCTATAAAAATGTTAGCTATAGTAATACTAGCCTTAAAGAAGACAAATAATAATATAAAAGTGAAAAGAATGGAATAGGTAATAGTGACAGAAAAGTGATAGACTGAACAAGGCATTCATTTCTGGATGACATTCTTCAATATGGAAATTTGTTCTTCTTGGCTATATATGTATAATTGTATGCTATATATAATATTATAATATGTGTGTATGTATAGCATAATATTATATACTATATATTATTAGTATTTAACTAATAATCGATAGATATAGATATATACTCCAAGATTTTTGTTTTCCTCCTTCCCCCAGGGTGGCAGACAGTAGGATGTGCTGGAAAAAGTAAAATTTTTTTTAAACCCTTACCTTCCATCTTGAAGTCAATACTGTGTATTGGTTCCAAGGCAGAAGAGTGGTAAGGGCTAGGCAATGGGGGTCAAGTGACTTGTCCAGGGTCACACAACTGGGAAGTGTCTGAGGTCAGATTTGAACCTAGGACCTCCCATCTCTAGGCCTGGCTATCAATCCACTGAGCTACCCAGCTACCCCTGAAAAAGTAAATTTTTAAAAAAGATATGAGTATGGGATAAAATATGCAAAGTCAGGAAAGAAAATAGAATATGGGAACAGGATTTCTTGCCCCATCATTAAATGCTCTCCAATCATTCTCTTGGAAATTGAAAAAAAAAATTACATTTTCAATTTTGGTCTCCATTTCGTCATTTTTAAAATGAGGGAGTTAGAGAAGATGATTTCTACAGACCTTTCCAGTTATAAATGTATGATCCAATATATTCTCTTAGACTTGAGTCCAAGTCTTTTTGCTGGGGTTAATGTTAATTGGGTCTCATCCAAAGAATTGATTGATGACTTAAACTAACTCCTTTCTGAGTAGACAAGCTTTATTATAAGAGAATATAATAACAAAATAGTATAGTAAGTAAGTAATAAAGGTAAGGTAAGGAGATGTGGTAAGTAAAGGTAGAGGGTAAAAGAATAACAGGTAAGAGAGTGTATGTAGGGGTTCTCAGGAGTGCTTTTTATCTTGCTTAGTTACTAAGGAAGGGGTCATTTGTTTGGGTAGTTGTTACCCTGGGTTCTCCAGGGAACCCATGTCACTTTACCTATACTCCATTTTGGTCTGTGTGGCTTTACCCATGGTTCACTCTGTTTGCCCACTTTGGAGGAGCAAAACACAATGTAAATGGATGCTAATGATATGTTAAATAGCCTGGGCAATTTTTGGTCAAGTTTTGCTTTTTTTCTGGGCAGACTCTAAAAAAGGCAGGGAGTATAAAAATTGAGCATTATTTTAACCTAATCCTGTGTGACTTAGAAACTGTACCATCTGTACTTCTGTCCAGATACCCTCAAACAAAGGCTTAGATTATGTCTAAATTTTGAATTTTGACCATGCATGAAGTGTATCCGAGCATGCTCTCATGGCTGTCAATAATGCTTCTCTGGCCTGGTTTAGTTTTTTATAATCTGGTTCAACATTGGGGTTCCACTGTAGATTTTTAATTGGTCAATAATTTGCTCCCCTACCTTGCTTCTGATTAGCCAAGGAGATGAATTTATTTTTCTCTCTGTCAGAAAATACATCTGTACAAGTGTGGTCAAAGAAAAAAGAAGTAGAAACTTTAAAGACCACATAGCCAAATCTCTTGATTTTATAGATAAGAGAACTAAGACCTGAAGAAGGGACGGGACTTGCTCAAAGTTCAACAACCAGTCAGGGTCAGAATATACATTCAATTTCATTTAATTCAAGAAATACTTAGGTACCCACTATTTCCAAAGCAACTCTAAAATGTGAAGATTGAAGTGTTCTTAACTAGCTATGAGAAAAACCAGGAAAAAGGAGCCCAGCTAGAGAGAGTGATTGTATTAAAGTTTTAGCCTTGTCCCCCTCTGCCTTTTCATTCAGAAGAGTTAATTGGATTAAAACTTTAAAGAGGACCACCAAACACCTAAAAAAAAATGTGGTTAGAGTCAGTATACAGCCAAATTAACAACTGGCTTCTCAGCAAAATAACCAAAATTGGACAAACATGGTTCTTTGTCTATTTCATAATTCCAGAGAATGTATGGCAATGGCTATACTCTGCACTGTTCCTGGGTGTAATTGTAATTGTTGTTGGTGCAATGTTGTATCATTTTTTTCTCTAGAAGAGACATGGAAAATACCATAAATATGATAAAAAATCAAATAAGAGATTCAGGTCAGTCTCCCCTTGTAAAATACATCTCCTGTTCAAACAGGCCATTTGTTCCTTCTATTACTCAACAAAATGAGAAACTAAAAGCTCAGCTTGTGTATAACTCAAGTTGACTGGAAATTGTGAAGGAGATTTTGGGGGAGACCGTGGCTTTTATGAAAAACATTGAAATGAATTTAAATTCACCCCAAAATAGGAGTCACTTATCTCTCCATACTTCCTCATTATCAGAATCTCTGTCCCACCTTACTCTACACAATATGACTCCTAGTTCTCAAACCATCGTTAGATATAGATATATACTCCAAGAACTGGCTACAGGAAAAAATAAATAACAACAACTTTAGAAATAATAACTATAGAAATGACTATAATAATGATCATAGAAATCACTTTAGAACTGATAGAAATAACTATAATGACTATAGGAATCATAATTTTAGAAATCAAAATTATAGAAATAGAAATTGGGAAAATGATAACTCAAACCAACTAACTCCACAACAGTATAACTTAAGTGGAACTCTTCCAAAAAATACTCAGGGTGATACTGCCCCTCCACGTGGGGCAGAAGGTGGTGCCCCTTAGACTCTATTGTTTTTGTTGATATTAATCCTTTTCAGTTTTGTCTCCCCTCCAAATAGTAGCAAAGAGGAAGAAATGTATTTTTTTTTTAAACCCTTCCCTTTCCTTCAAGGAAGAAGAGTGGTAAGGGCTAGGCAATGGGGGTCAAGTGACTTGCCCAGGGTCACACAGCTGGGAAGTGTCTGAGTCCAGATTTGAACCTAGGACCTCCCATCTCTAGGCCTGATTCTCAATCCACTGTGCTACCCAGCTGCCCCCAAGAAATGTATTTTTTTGAATACAGTACCTCTGAGATTGATGATACCTTCTGTTGATAATGAATAATTGGCTATATTGATGATATTTAACTATTGATTATGATAAGACGTCCCTATTGATGAATCTGTACTATTTTGTTGCACGTTATTTGTGCCATACAGTATTTTTTCCTTGCTTTCATTTTTGCATTTCAAGCACATATAATTATATTGAAAATTTTTTCTTTTAATTATTTTTAATTTTTGCAATAAGCTAAGGTATCCATTTGCTTAGCATATAAATGCATACCCAAAAGCTTTAGACTATGGAAACCTGTCATTTATTGATAAATGTTGTGGGATTATGTCTTGATTTAAAATCTAAAATTAAGTGGTTGCCATGGGAAAATTCCCAAATATGAAAATACCCAAGTCAGCTGGGGTTTATGGAGATTTTAATTAATACAAATGAAGGAATTAAGGGAAGGAGAGAGAGAGAGAGAGAGAAAGAGAAAATAGTAGAAAGGGCCTAGGCCAAATGGCCTAGGCCTGAGACTAAGGGAGAGCGAGTCAGTCTTTATCACTCACCACAAGATTGTCCCAAGCAAGCTCCAGTCCTCCACTGAACTCCTGAACTCCCACTCCAATTCCACTTCCAAACTGAACTGAATTCTCTTTTAAAGAAATTTTCTCTTATGTTACCTCCCCTAAATTTTCACATCCAACAATCATAGTAGATGCTTTTTCCCTGGACTGCCCATTCTTAGTTCTCATTTTCTTTGGTTATCACCTTCTCTGGTGAGATTAAAACTTCACACCTCTTTTGTTAAGCTTGCCTTTTGTAAGTTGCTTGACATTTTAGTGATTAATTTAACCTTTATAGGTACTTAGCACCTTTTTGTATTAGATCTAAAAATAGACCACCTAGCTTAAGGTTTTAGCTTCACTATAAGTATAAGTTGGGGACTTTTCATTGTTCAATCAGGAGTTTTCAACTTCATCTTCCCCTAAGGCACTGTCTGAGTAGGGTGGAGTAATTTTAAAAGTTTTCAATACATTCCTGACCAAGTACCTCCATTGTTACAATAGGGGAAAAGCTTAACCAGATCTTCTAAGGTACAGTCTGAACAGTTTTAAGATTCAAAACTATGATTAATGATTGTGTCTGATTCTAGGAAATGGGATCAAAAAAAGGAGCAGAGATTATATCTACATAGTGCCATAGAAACACAGATTTAACCTGAAAAGTGCCAAAAGAGCACACAGGTCAAAAAGAAACCAATCCATGTGGGACTGATGAACTTCTACACCAATATGAAAGGAATTGAACCTAGTGCGAGACTCAAGGTTGTGGCACTTGACATATGTTAAGACGTAAGACTCCTTGAACCACACTCCTTGTAAAATACTTTCTATGAAAGTACCTAACAATTGGTTATTCTGGCTCCCCTATCCCTGAGAAATTATGAAATATCAGACCAGGAAGTGACACTTCCCTTTTTACACAAAAATCTAGGGTTTTTTTTTTCTCTCTTAAGATATGACAACTTCCTGTAGTCCTGACTTATAATGGGTAAATACAACATTACTGCAATTTTTTCCCCTACAAATTTGTAGGACAGAAATTTACTTTAATTGGACCCTAATAACAAGGATCTATGATGAATTTATTCTTTTTTTAATTCAGAAATTTTATATACATAGTTTTTGATATGTTGATTCTGATTTTGACTTTTTGATTTCTCTCAAAAGCTTAATTTTTTCTCTATTAATTTTTCTTTTATGTTTTTGGTTTTTTCTTTTGATAATTGACTTATACACTCATAACTCAACCACTTTGAGTTGATCCAGGTATTGGTGAAAACCCTTTTCAGGGGGGATTGTATTATATTCTTATTTTTAAAAACCAAGATTTGTTTTAGAAGAATTTCAGGAAAAGAAGTTTGCTAACTCCTTGAATCCAGAGAATGAATTCATTGAAGAAAGATGCTTGGAGAAACCTAAACAACATCAAGAACAGAAGATCCAGAATGAACTTTTGGGTGCAATCAATTGAACAGAAGGGGATTGGACATTTATTATAAATGTTTACTTTTATGCCAAAGGGGACTGCCCCCTAATTTGGCTTTTTGTCAATGATCCTATGTAGCCGTGAAAATGTGGTTTGCCAAGACTGTGAATTGCCAAAACTGTAAAGGTTTCGGCCAAACTGTAAAGATAATTTTTAGTGTCTTGATATAAATCAAAAATAAGTTGTCACCATGGGAAAATTCCCAAATATGAAAAATACCCAAGTCATATGGGTTTTATGGAGATTTAAATTAACATAAATGAAGGAATTAAGGGAAGGAGAGAGAGAGAGAGAAAGAAAAAATAGTAGAGAGGGCCTAGGCCAAATGGCCTAGGCCTGAGACTAAGGGAGAGCGAGTCAGTCTTTATCACTCACCACAAGTTCATCTTCAAGCTAGCTCCAGTCCTCCACTGAACTCCTGAACTGAGTTCAGACCTCCAATTCAGCTTCCAAACTGAACTTGAAACAAACTGAACTGAATTCTCCTTTTAAAGAAATTTTTCTCTTATGTCACCTCCCCTAAATTTTCACATCTACCAATCACAGTAGACGCTTTTTCCCTGGACTGCCCATTCTTAGTTCTCATTTTCTTTGGTTATCACCTTCTCTGGTGAGATTAAAACTTCACACCTCTTTTGTTAAGCTTGCCTTTTGTAAGTTGCTTGACATTTTAGTGATTAATTTAACCTTTATAGGTACTTAGCACCTTTTTGTATTAGATCTAAAAATAGACCACCTAGCTTAAGGTTTTAGCTTCACTATAAGTATAAGTTGGGGACTTTTCATTGTTCAATCAGGAGTTTTCAACTTCATCTTCCCCTAAGGCACTGTCTGAGTAGGGTGGAATAATTTTAAAAGTTTTCAATACATTCCTGACCAAGTACCTTCATTGTTACAATAGGGGAATAGCTTAACCAAATCTTCTGAGGTATAGTCTGAGCAATTTTAAGATTCACACCTAGAAAAACATTGGTTTTGCTTACTCTCTTTCCCCTCTTATCTCTAACTATTGTAATTTCCTCTTAGGAAGTGAAATATTGTATACATCTGTAGTTAGAAATGTTTAGAGGTACAAGATGATTATGTTAAATGATCATTGGGGAGACTAGTCTCCCCAATGATCATCAGGGGGGATTGTGAAGATTGGATTTGGCTCTCCCTGATTGTAACAATGAAGGTACTTAGCTCTCCCTTGATTGTGAAGATTAAATTGTAATCCCCTGTCTATTTTTAGATTTTAATCCCCCAAAATGTAAGCACAATACTTAAAATTGAGTATGGAGATCTACTCATTTTGGATTTTA
Organism: Monodelphis domestica; assembly: GCF_027887165.1. NCBI lineage: Eukaryota > Metazoa > Chordata > Mammalia > Didelphimorphia > Didelphidae > Monodelphis > Monodelphis domestica. The sequence goes on along the minus strand of NC_077227.1, from coordinate 126,985,304 downwards.
ACTACAAAAAGGTATAAACACCCATTTTATACATTGAGTGGGAGGTCTGTGACCCATGTGTGAAAGAGTGGGCAGTCCTGGAATAGAGCGTCGGCTATGATTGGTAAACGTAAAAATTTAGGGGAAGTGACACAAAAGAAAAAGATCTTTAAAAGTGGAAACAGAGACACACAGAGACACACTTGGAGTAAAGACACACTTGGAGTAGAGAGAGACACTTGGAGTGGAGAGACTGTGACAAGGAAATCACTTTAAAAGACTGATATATATTAATTTAAGGTCGCCAAGGAATTCAGCTATGTAATTCCTAAATGAAAACTCAAGTCAGCCATCAGCCTTTTATAGAGTTTAATTACAAACAGGAGGAAGAAAGGAATTAGAGAGAGAGAGAGAGAGAGAGAGAGAGAGAGAGAGAGAGAGAGAGAAAGGGGAGAGAAGGGAATAGGGCTTAAATACCCCCTCTGTTTAGGCTGGGCCAAAAGGCCCAAGCCCTTAGATAGCTGGGGCAAAGAAAGGAGATCAGTCCCTATTACTCACGTGACCAAAATGGAGAAACAGTCTCAGAGGCCCCCACCTCCAGCTTCCTTCAGAGCAAGCTTCTCAGAGAACCTCTCCAACCACTCAGAGCCAAAACTCTCCAACCACCCTTCAGTCCTCAGACCCCTCTATCTTTAAGGAAACCATCCAAGTTCCCTCCCCTCAGTTCTCACATCTACCAATCACTGTCCATCATTTTCCCTGTGCCAATGGTGGCTCTAGCTTAACCCAGGACCGCCCAGAGGTCTGTGGCTTTGCACATGTCTGTTGGAGGTCATATTCTCAAATAATTAAATCTTGATCTTTTGCTACAGCCCTTCCTAAATCCTGTTACCCTGAGTAGGGTAGAGATTGGAATAATTAAATTTTGATCTATGCTGCAGCCCTTCCTAAATCCTGTTAGGACTGAGTAGGGTGGAGATTGCAATTTCCAAGACTTGGTTCTGTCATTCCAAGTATCTCCATTGTATCAATTCTAAAATCAATCATGACTCAAAGAAATTCCTGTTCTATGCTTAAACATAGGTCAAAGTCCTTTCCATTGTTCAGCAAAAGGTTTCTGTCCTAAAGTAATCTTAAGAAGGGAGGAGGAGGAACCTCCCATGCCAATGGGGTTCACATTCCAATAGCCAAGACCCACTATCAATAGGAAATTTTTCAAGTATGAAATTTCCCAATGGTGAAATTTCCAACATTTATAAGTCTAAGAAATTTTAAGGTTTACAAGACACACTTGGAGTGAAGAGACACATTTGGAGTGGAACCTCCTATAAGAAGCAGTTCTACTGGAGTTGAAGTTGATAAAGAATCTGCTGATTGAACTGGCAAGTGTAAAGGCTGACTTTAGTAATTCATTTTGGAGATTTAGTAATTAAATCCCTGGTGACCAATTAAAGATATTCAGTCCAACCATAAATTTAACAAATACTATAAAAGTTTCAGTCCTTTACACTATAATTTGCAGAGCATGTGCTAATCTGCCTTGATAGAGAGAATTTCTTTCTCAGATATTTCCTATATCAATGAAATCATAAGTGTCACTAAAACAAACAAACAAAAAACCCCAAAGCAATAAAGATACCAATACAGGGGCAGGGAGGCAGGATCAGGGAGTTTATCATCTTATTGGAATGAATAACACAGAGAGACAAATAACTAAATTACAAGAAAGATGTTAAGTACAAATAAGTCCAGACAAAATATAGTAATAAGTCAGATGACAGATGGATAAGGATCATCTGGGGAAGATTAGGGAAGAAAAGTTTTATTGAAGAGGTAGCACCCGAATTGAGTAATGATTGAAAGGGACCTCAATAGGAAGAGATGAGGGTTGGAGAAAAGAGTTCATTTCAGAAATGAAGCATGATGAATGAAAACAGGGAGACAGGACAGAAGAGACCCAACAGAGGAATCTATGAATAATTCAATATGACCAGTGTAACTAGGCTTCAGCCCAAGCTTAAGGCATTTTGCGTGTGGCTGTACATGCAGAAGTCATTCACTTAGAGAAGAATGCTGAGGCAATACTGGGTACTTATGTAAGGGACAGAATTGAAGCCAGAGCTTCCAGCAGGGAGAAACACATAAGGGTACAGAGACTATTCAGAAGAGATATCCATGAAGAAAGATCTTGGAAGCTGAAAGCATGTAGGAAAAGCTAGCCCCTGAGTTCTAGCATGCCTCCTTAGAAACTTCAAAAAAAATTCTCTTTTGAGTGAGATTGGACCTCCTCACTTGTTTGTAACTGATATCTTATTTCACTCCCACCACTGTGGTACAGGTCTTCATTGCTTCCCACCAGGACTATTTCAATAGACTGCTGGCTAGTCTTCCTGCTTTAGGTCTCACCCACTCACTTCATCCACCATTCAGCTGTTGGACTGATCTTTCTAAAACCCAGATCTGACAACTGCATGACAACTGACAACTCTAAAAAAATTTTGTTAGTTTTTTTATGTTACATGTCCATAAAAATTTTAATAATAATTTTTGCAATCCATATTTTCTCCCTTTCTCCCATTCCTATCATCTCCCTAAGATGGCAAATAATGTAATATAGGTCATACATGTGTTATCATACAATGTAATTTTCCATTTTCATCATGTTGTGAAATAAAACATATACTCACACTAAAGAAAAATTCATGGAGAAAATAATGTGAAGAATGGTAGGCTTCAATTTGTACTCAGATCTTGACATTTGCTTCTGTGGCAGTGGATAGCCTTTTTTTGTCATGAGTCCCTTGAAGTTGTCCCAGATCCCAGCATTGCTGATAATAAAAAACTATTTTTTTTAAGAAAAAAAAGCAGGGAGAGTCAGTATAAATGATCGAGACCTTTTTTAAAACTCTGAAATTATGCAGAATGTACAGTTATAGACCCTCACTTTTGCAAAGAAGTAGAATAATAGTTTTTAATAGTTTTTTCATATCTTTGTCAAGCCAAGCTCGTTATGATTTTGCAATATTCACTTTTTTGTTTGTTCTTCCCACTTGAACTGCTGTTGTCATTGTATATATTGATTTTGTGACTCTGCTTACTTCATTCTGCAAGTCCATGAAGATCTTTCCAACCTTTATCATATTCAACATTTCTTACAACACAGTAATATATATTATTACCTTCATGTGCCACAATTTAGCATCTACTTTGTTTCTGATTCTTTGTTATAAAAAAAAAACAGATACTCTAAATATTTTGGTGTATATAGAGACATTCTTATCATCAATGACCTGCTGGGGGGTATAATAAGCCTAGTAATAATATCTCTGAGTCAAATGGTAAGAATGTTTTAGTTACTTTATTTTAGCATTTCCAAATTGCTTTCCAAAATGGTTGTACCAATTCATAACTCTATCAAAAATCTATTAGTGTGCCTATCTTTCCACAATCCATCCAATGTTGACTATTGCTATGGTTTGTTTGTCCTCTTTACCACTTTGCAGGATGTGAAGTGAATCCTCAGAGCTTTTTGGATTTGATTTGTTCTTATTATTAATGATTTGAAGCATTCCTCCATATGGTTGTTTGAAAGTACTAATTTACATGAAACTTTCACAAAGTTTTTTTTTTAATTCTAGAAAATAACACCTTCCACCATTCCTCCCCACCCCCCCAAAAAGGCATCATTAAGATATTTCAGGACTTCAAAAAATATTTCAACCACATTTTGGAAACCTATAGTAAAGAAGTTATATTAGACTGTCCTTCTTTGGTCTCTCAGTGTGCCTAAGCCCCAAGGGGAGGGGAAGGGTCACACTTCCAAAACTCTTAACTGGAACACACTAAGGCAAATTACTAATCTGTATAATTAAGCATCAGTGCTGTAAACAAGTGGTAGCCTAGCGTCCACATCATATCCCCATTGCAGAGCTTGCTATCTCAGCCACTGCAGGCATGTGCAATGGTTCCTCACCTATAGATGTTTGATTTGAGTGCTTAAATGTACATTTGTCTTGGCATTCATCAGGGTAGGAACCTCATCCAGGTCCCCTTTTCCTAGGTTTCCTTCAAGGTTGCCATTTGATTCTGTAAAACTCATTGTCAAAGCCTTAAGAGCTTTCTGTCCAGCTCTTTGATCTAGGGCTGACTTCCCTACATCATAGGGTATCCATATGTGCATAATATATACTGTTAATCAATGCTTTATGCTGTAAAAAAGTTATATTTTGACAGAAATTAATCTCTATTCAATTTACAATGTCATAAAATTTGTGCAAATTGATAAAGAATTTGCTTCCTTCTTTTCTATCTATCTCTGCATAACCAACCTGGTGTATATTTTTCATAAAATCATGAGATAGTTTAACATTAGGGGCCTTTATGATCAAAGGTACCAAATAAAAGTTGTGTTCATTCAGTAGAAGGATAGAATGGCCATTTAGTTTGGCAGAGCTTAACAAGTATAGAATTAGACCAGCCTTTCCTGAATTATTTTTCTTCAGTTTGCCAACAGGATCCTGGAGAGGGTTTTGTTCTAGAATTGATTCCATACTGACTACTAACCAAAGTCTGAAGATTTTGTCAACCATTGATCACTACAAACAATATCTGAAGATTATGTCATCTACTGACCACAGCAACTAAGGATTAAGTAAGCTACTGATCACTACAATGTTTGAGGACTACATCAGGACAATGTCACTACCTTGGCAGGGATGCATAAAACTTACATGGAGGTCATGTCAGAATGAACAGAATTCAAGAATTTAGGTAGAAAGGGTGGCCAAGATGATATATAATAATCATTAAAAAAATGTTACATTAACCTGGATCTATTATACATCTGGACCACAAAAGGGCTGTACTACAACTTTATCAACCCTCCCAGTTCCCCCTCTCTTGAAGTTTCCAAATTGATGAATTTACCTGGGAGCACTTGGAAAGTTTTTTTTTTTTTAATGGTGATCTGGGAAGGGTTGGTCAGCTAGTCCTAGCTATGTCACCACAATTGTATGAATTTTTTATTGGTTCTCAACTTTTGCCAGTAAGTTATCACAAATTAGAGAAACAGGCTTTATTATACATTTAGCGTGTGATACAGCTCACCAGAAGTTGACGGGAATGTGTGTCATTCACAATTCAGCTAGTAGAATTTATTACATGAAACAAAGAAAAAAAGATGGTTGTTTATTATAGTGCAACTGGTTATACAAATTAAAAAGTGTGCTTGTTAAGAAGAATGTATATCATTAACTACAGGAAATAGAAAAGGGATATATGTCTTTGTTAGTATAGCTAGTTTCATTAAATCAAAGGAACTACCTGCCAGGCTAGATAAAGGAGGGAAGCATTCCAAAGACTACAATCTTTTTTTAAGTAATTAAGTCATTTTGTACCAATTAGGGAAGCAAATAAAGATTGTGAAGGGAACCAGCTGTTGCAGGTGAATATAGAACAAATGTTCCTCCAAAATTGTTCTCCAAAAAATTCACTTCCAATACCACATAAACAAGCAGTTCACAAATATTGTCATTTCTATATTCAAAACATTTCTTATATATATGTATACATATGTATTTATTATATATGTATATACACACATCCTCTTCTTTCTAGTTACACAACCACAACCCTGATTTCTGCCTGAATTATTGCAGTGGTCTCCTAATTGATTTTCCAGTCCCAAATCTCTCCCCATTCCAATCTATCTTTCATATACCTGCAAAAGTGATTTTCTTTTCTTCAGCAGTATTTTATTTTTTCCCAACTCATGCAGAAACAATTTTTGGCATTCATTCTCTAACATTTTAAATTTCAAATTCTCTTCCTGCTTCCCTCTCCTCCCCTCTCCCTAAAATGATAAGGAATCAACGGAAATTTCTCTCTTCAAAGTCACCAGTAATCTGCTAACTGTCAAATTTAATGGCTTTTTCTTAATTATCATCCTTTTTTTACCTCTGTAGCCTTTGACATTTTTGATCACCCTCTTCTCTTCTAATCTCTATTCTCTCTAGGTTCTTATGATACTGGTCTCTCCTTTTTTAACTCTTACCTATCTGGCTACTTCTCAGCCTCCTTTGCTGGATCATCATCCAAATTATGCTCATTAACCATAAGTGTCCCCCAAAGCTCTGTCCTAAACCATAATCTCTTCTCCCACTATACTATACTATGCTATGCTATACTATGCTATACTATACTATACTCTACCATACCATACTATACCATACTATACCATACCATACCATACTATACTATACTATACTCTACGATAAGATCAATACAATCCTATACTATACTATACTAGTCATCTCATTAGCTACTATGAATTATACTCTCAGCTCTATTCAGATAATCCTTAGAAATACAACAGCCTTAAACTCTTTTCTGACCTCCAGTCTCATATCTCCAATTACCTATTGGACATCTCTAACTAGATATTTTGTATATATTTTGAACTCAACATTTCTAAAACTGAACTAATTATCTTCCCCTCTCCCACTTCCCTCATCCTAATTTCCTTATTACTGTAGAGGGTACCACCATCTTCCCAGGCATTCATGTTTGCAACTTAGGTGTTATCCTTTACTCTTTACCATCTCTCATTCCCCCATATTCAGTTGATTGACAAATCTTGTTATTTCTACCTTTGTAACATCTTTCATTTATGCCTTTTTCTGATGCAACAATCACTATGGTGCAGCCCCTAGTTACCTCATTCCTGGACTACTGCGATAACTTGGTGACTGGTCCTTCTACCTTCTCTCTCCCCATTCCAGGCCTTATTCCATTCAGCTGTCAAACCGTTCTTCCTGTGCTACAGGGTTGACTGTGTCACCATACTATTCAACAAACTGCAATTGCTCTCTATCACCTCTAGGATCAAATATAAAATCCTCTGCTTGGCAGTCAAAATTTTCCATAACCTGGCTGCATCCTACTCTTCCAGGCTTCTTATACATTACTCCCCTCCATGTCCTTTGTAATCCACTGACCCTGACCTTCTTGCACATAACACTCTTGTTCAACTCCATGTCACTGGTTATTTTCCCATACTAGAGATTCTCTCCCTCATTTCTGCCTTCTTAGCTTTCCTGGCTTTCTTCAAGTTCCAGTTAAAATTCCTTCTACAAGAAACCCTTGTTAGTCCTTAATTTTAATGTCTTTCTTCTGTGATTGTGTCCAATTTATCTTTTATATAACTTGTTCGTATATATTCATTTACATGCTATCTCCCCCATTAGAATATGAGCTCCTTGAGAGTGGGAACTATCTTTTGCCTTTCTTTATATCTCCAGGAAATTAGCAGAGTGCCTGGTATATAGTAGGTATTTTTTTAAAGGTCTTTTAACTGGCTGAAATAAATATCTGCTTGGTATTTAAAGTCTTTCACACTCTGGTTCCTAGTCTGCCTTTCCAGTCTTGGCAATTATTCCTGCTTCTTGCCCTTTATGGTTCAGTGGAACTGACCTTTTTGTTGTTCCTCACATTCATATAAAAATATAACTAAAATATATAAACATGAATAAGAAATTAAGATATTAATGTATAGAATAAATAATGAAATAGAAATTTAAATCTGTCAGGAATTAAATTATTTAATTTTGTTGAATTTAATCAATGTAAATGAAGAAAAAATAATTTATAATGAAATTTTTTGTTTAAATCAGAGACAATTCACTTTTGCCTGTTTTTTCATGTGTAATGGAAAAAATATTACAACATGACTTCCCTGAAAAGTCCACTGAACATTAGGACATATTTGTTGATTGCATTATATATCTTTCCTTTCTTTTTTTAAATTTATTTAGAATATTTTTCCATGGTTACATGAGTCATGATTCCCCCCTTCCTTCCCACTCCTGGAGCTGACAAGCAATTCCACTGGGCTGTACATGTGTCATTGTTAAAAACCTATTTCCACGTTATTCATATTTGCAGTAGAGTGATCTTTTAACATCAAAACACCAATCATAACCCCGTCGAACCACATGATCGATTATATGTTTTTCTTCTGCGTTTCTGTTTCCACAGCTCTTTCACTGGATATGGATAGCATTCTTTCTCATAAGTTCCTCTGGATTGGCCTGGATTGTTGCATTACTGCTAATTGTGCCACACATTGTGTATCTTTCAATAAAGTACCTAAAAATAAATTTACCGGCTTAGCTGGTTATATTGGTCAAACTGAAGAGAAATAAAATGTAACAAACCATGAAAGTACATAGTAAAACAGATGATTTCTTTTGTAAAAACTATTTGTTGTCCTTGGAAAGAAGACACCCTCTCCCCATCAACCATCTCCTGATGACTACTTCAACTTTACTGTCTAAGAAGGGGTTCCCAGGAAGGTGATGAACCCTCTCTAAAGGAAGAATGGTTGATAATGAAAACTTCGTGTTGAGCTGAAATCAGAGATAGTTCACTTTTGCCTATTTTTTCATTGTATAAAATATTATAGCATGACTCCTGTGGAAAAGCTATGTATATTCACTGAATATTATGTTTCATTATTTGTTGAGTATATTGTACATCTTTCAATATAGAAGTATCTAAAAATAAATTCACTCTGCTTGGCTTAAGCACTGGGGAACCCCACCCCATCCCCCCCAGCCTCTAGGAGAATTGATTATCTGAAATCTCATTAACTACAAAGAATGACTCGGTTTTGATGCTCTTCACCTTCTCAATTCACCTTTAATTGCCCCTGGCTTCTGATTGGAAGGCTAGAGGATAGAGCCCTCAACTCCCCAAAACTTCCTTTAAAGAGGGCTCACAACTGTAAACCTCAAAATTTCTCAGACTTATGAATGTTAGAGGTTTCCCCCATTGGGGAATCTTCTACTTTAAAAAATTCCCTAGCAGATGGTGAGAACTCTATTTGAATGTGGGGGCTCCTTGCCTTGGGAATATCCCTACTCCACCCTACTTAGGACTGCTTTAGGACAGAGAGCTCCTTGAGAACAATGAAAAGTACTTTGATCCATGCTTATGTAAGGGACAGGAAGTTCTTTGAGTCATGACTGTTTTAGAATTGATACAATGGGATACTAAGTACCTATAAAGGTGGGGCAACTTGTAAACTACTTAAACCTAAAAGGGTGATAACTTATTCAGAGGTTTTTTTCTAATGAAATTTGTGACACAGCAGCATTTTTTTCCTGACTTACTAAAAGAGATTAAAACTACTCAGCTGTGAATTCAAAATGGGCAGTCCTTTAGAAACATCTACAGTGATTGGTAGATGTAAGGACTTAGGGGAGGTGATAGAGAAGATTTTACCCTTAAAAATAAGAGCTCAGGGAAGAGCTGGGAAGTCATTCTGAAACATTCAGATTGGAGAGACTCATTCTGAGGAGACTGGTTCTGAAACATTCAGATGGAGGAGGGAGCTGGTGAAAACAGCTGAGATGCTGCTGGCCTGGTGTCATTAGAAATCCTTACTTAGATCTTATGGTGAGTTATAAAAAACTGACTGATTTCTCTTTTAAGACTCAGGTCTAGGCCATATTGGCTTGAGGCCCTTCATACTTATTCCTTTCTTACTCTCTCTCTCTTTCTTTGATTACTCATTGTATTGTTAATTAAAATCTCTATAAAACCCAATTGACTTGGGTATTTGAATAATTGGGAATATTTCCCTGGCGACCACCTTATATTTGATTTTAAAACCCAAGACACTGTAGTGAAACATATTTCTGCGGTCAAATTTACTCACCCTCTCTTATATCTATCACAATTTATATCTTCCACTATTTTAATCACTACAGTTTAAGATCTCAACCATTTTAAATCTCACACAACCTCCCTGATAACCCTATTTTCCATAGGCAGCTCTATTTGATTTCTACTCCACAGAAAAGTATGTCACCATAGCACATACCTCTTGGCCACTTTACTCACAACTTCAGCTTCCTTTTATATGTTATCTTCCCCCTTTAGATTATAATTGAGGGCAGAGACTATCTCTTTCCTTATTCATATCTTTAGTGCCCAGCACATAGTAGGCATTTACTAAATTATTGAATTGAAAACTTAAAACAAAGGTACTTTGACATTTGTAAAAGTAGGGGCAGCTAAAATCCCTTATGATTAGAGAAATGCAAATTAAAATAACTCTGAGGTACCACCTGTGAATTTTAGATTTTCTCCATTTTGCTTAGTCTAGCACCCAGGAATGTACACACCCACACTACACTGGCATGTGCAAGCAAGTGACAAATAAGAAACAACTGACTGTCCCCTGAGCTCTCCTAAGCCAAGCTTTAGCCACCATTGGCACATGTGAGATGCAGGAAGTGATGCAGAGAACTGCCTTTGGAGTTCGCATCACTTCCTGTGGGGACTGCCTGGGTGCCAGTTGACCCTGGAACTCAAGCCTGGAAGAGCTCCCTCAGATGGCTTCCTTGAGACAGTCACATGGTGAGTGATAAGACTGACTCCCCTTTCCCTTGGCTCTCTGGGGAGGCCCCTTTGGCAAAGGCCTTGAACTCCTGCCTGGCTCAGCCTGAGCTGGAACAGTTTAAATTAACTCTCTTTCCTCTCTCTCTCTCTCATTATTAATTTCTTCCTCCTATTGTAAATAGATCACCATAAAATTCCATTCTGACTTGAGGGTTTCATTGGGATTTAGAAATTAAATCCCTGGCGACCAATTAAATTTATATTCAGTAGAATATAAAGAAAGACCTCCAGGAATTGATGCAAAGAGAAAGGAGCAGAACCAGGAGAATATTGTACACAGAGACTGATACTCTGTGGCACAATCAAATGTAATAGTCTTTTCTACTAGCAGCAATGCAATGACCCAGGACAATCCAGAGGAACTTATGAGAAAGAATGCTATCCACATTCAGAGAAAGAACTGTGGGAACAGAAACACAGAAGAAAAACATGTGATCGATCACGTGGTTCGATGGGGATAGGATTGGCGTTTTGATGTTAAAAGATCACTCTACTGCAAATATGAATAACATGGAAATAAGTTTTGAACAATGTGGAATTTACTTGATAGCTCTGGGAGGGGGTAGGAAAGAGGAGTGGTAAAAATCATGAATCATGTAACCATGGAAAAATATTCTAGAGAAAAAAAAGTAGGAACAGCTAGATAGCTCATTGAATAGAGCCAGGCCTGAAGTTGGGAGGTCCTGGGTTCTGAACTGCCCTCACATACTTCCTAGCTGTATTCCTGGACAAGTCACCTAACACCCATTGCCGAGTCATTACCCCTCTTCTGCCTTGGAACCAATACACAGTGATGATTCTAAGAAAGATTAATGTTTCTTTAAAAATTTGAGTTTTTTTTAAATTGTAAAAGTATTGGGTCACTTTTTCTTTTTTCCTATCCTTTAACTAGGAGCATTTCCTCATTTCAATAACAAATCCTCCCAGGGACATCCCAAATATTCCTCCCAAAATCCTACCTATTTCTCAGTTTGATTCACCTCTATCCCTCCCCTTCTGTGAAATGTATTGTTACTTAGATAGCCTAGATTGCCACAGAATGCTAGTGATTGACTGTATGTGTTTAGTAAACCTGAAAATGTATTTTTAAAATGTTTTTTAAAATCTGTACCCTAAGAAGCCAAAAAGTTTACGAGTAGGTAGTTTTCCTTTTCATGGTAATAAATTTTTTTTCTTTTCAATTTAGTCACTCCAGTTATTTGATGTCAGTGAATGCAGCTGGTGAGTGAGATCCTCCCTGGATTCTCCTGAAATCTAGGCTGAAAAATTCCCCCAAAAATTAACTGAATAATTTGATTTCTAACAGAGAATTATATCTTCAAGTCCATTCCATCACCTAGGACATATACAGAGATTTAAAAAAAAAAATGAAGCCTATTAAACATGTTGTCTCCTCAATTAGAATGTGAATTCCTTTTCAGTAGGGATTTTTTTCAATTTATTCATTGCATTTTTATCAACAATGCCTTCATTGTAATAGGTATATGAGATATGCTTTTTGATTTATTGCTCTTACTAATTAATGTTATATATTATATAAAATATCAAAATATTAACAACATTTTAGTAGAGCAAAAAGTTTTCATGTCATTAATAAACTTATCCTTCTCATACCTTTGTTCTTTTCTTACACTCTAGAATCCAGCCAAATCATTTTTATGAAATAGTTTATTCATCTTTTTAAATATTTAATATTTTTATTTATTTTATTGTTTGTTTCATTTTTAAAAAATTCTTGTTTTATGTATTTTATAATGCTCATAATGCTATTATACATTAATATGATTTATTTTTTAAATCATGTAGAGAGATTTTAAAGTAAAATGTAATTTTGGAATTCAAGCTTTTTGAGGGCAGGGACTAATTTTTTTTTTTTAATCACCCATGCTTAACATGGCACATAGTAAATGTTACTTAACAAATGCACTGATCCATTGTTTGATTGGTTGACTTGACATGCATACCCCAAAACTTTACTGATAGGAGCTCACTTTCAAAAAAAAGTTTGGAGACTACTGCCCTACATGAATAAAATTTCAGATCCAATTAAAAAAATTGATTGGCATAATTGAGGAAGCTTAGGGACAGGGAGCTAGTTTTGAAATTGGGAAAACATAGATTAAGTCTCACCTCCATTACCAAAAGACGGGAGTGACCAAGATATTTTCCTGATGTAAATCTGACCATGTCCCTCTCTTCTGTTAATTTTTTATGATTAGACTGAATGTTTAATTGATCACCAGGGATTTAATTTCTAAATCCCAAAAATGAATTATTAAAGTAAAATGGAATTTATGATAGTTTATTTTTATAATAGAGGGAAGATAGAAAAGGAGAGAGAGAGAGAGCTCCAGTTTCCTCTGAGCCAGGTAGAAGTTCTAAGGCCCCAGCCAGGGGAAAGAAGTCTCAAGATGAGGGGCCTTTCCCAGAGGCTTACGCCACCAGAAAGGCCAAGGAAGAAAGTCAGCCTTTACATGCACCATTTTGTCAGTCCAATCAGAAGATTCTTTTATAGGCCTCAACTCCAAGTGTTTCTCTTTCAAACTCCCAGAATATCAAACAACAACTCCCAGAAGACCAACCCTCAACAACCAACCAGAAGGCCAACTTCCACCAACTAACTTCCCTCAGGCCCTTGTCTCTTTCTTTTAAAGACCTTTTTTCTTTCATCACTTTCCATGTCTACCAATCACAGCTGATGCTCTGCTCTAGGACAGCTCTGAAGGCAGTTAATTGATTCTAATTCATTAACCACTATCCCACATATGGGTCACAGACCTCCCACTTCATGATTACCCTTGGTGATCAGATCTAACATGAACAGATCTTCCCAATCAATTTCAGGTACTGTGCTTACATTTTTTGGTATTAAATCAACAAATAGACAGGGGATTACAATTCAATCTTCACAATCAAGGAAGAGCTAAGTACCTTCATTGTTACAATCAGGAAAGAGCCAAATCCAATCTTCATACTTTCCACACTCAATAAACTGCAAAAGCTCTTATATCAAATATAAAGTTGTTGGATATTTACAAATAAGACCAAATAATGAAAAGAAACAATTAACCAGATTTCAGAATCTTTTCCTTCCTTCATGCCATAGCTGTGAAGGCCTGGTACCTATTTGTTGAGCAATTGGTATGCCTTGCTTAATCAATTGATATGCTTAGAAATTCAAACCTTTGTTTTCTCGGTCATTTCATCTTTTACTCACCAGAGTACCATAGACAAAAAAGTAATATTAGAACTGAACATATAGGGATTAGATAGCATAATATTTAAATCCTTAAATGAAATGTCAAATAAGTTATATGAGGAAACAGAAAGTAAGACTACATTAATGATATGGAAATAGGTTTTGATCAATGATAAACCAAGTAAAACCGAGTGGAACTGCTCATTGGCTACAAGAGAGGGGAGGGAAGAAAAGAGGAAAAGAACATGAATCATATAACCATGGGGAAAAATATTCTAAATTAATTAATTAAATCACTTTAAAAAAATAAAGTAGTTGGACTAAAAAAAACTCTATATTAATGAGGTTCTCAATTTACCCCTCTCAGACCTAGACAAATCTAGTAGTTCATCTGGATTTTGCTATAATATTCCTGGGAATTTTCATTTTGAGATTTCTTTCAAGAGGTGGCTGGGGGATTCTTTTTAGTTCTACTTTACCCACTGATTCTAATCTCTACTATATGGACAGTTTTCCTTTATAATTATGCATAGGTCCTTTTTTTCCATGGCTTTCAAGGAGTCCAATTAAATTAATTATCTCTCCTTCATTCATTTTCTTTTCTTTTCTTTTTTTAAAAACCCTTACCTTTTGTCTTGGAGTCAATACTGTGTATTGGCTCCAAGGCAGAAGAGTGGTAAGGGCTAGGCAATGGGGGTCAAGTGACTTGCCCAGGGTCACACAGCTGGGAAGTGTCTGAGGCCAGATTTGAACCTAGGACCTCCCATCTCTAGGCCTGACTCTCAATCCACTGAGCCACCCAGCTGCCCCCAATTCATTTTCTAAGTCGATTATTTCACTTTTTATTTTGTCTTTTGACTTTGTCTTATTTCTTTTTTAAACTTTTTTTCAAAAACCCTTACCTTCTGTCTTAGAATCAATACTATTATATTGGTTCCAAGGAAGCAGAGCAGTAAGGGCTAGGCAATTGGGGTTAAATGACTTGCCCAAGTTCACATAGCTAATTATATCTGAGACTTTCAGTCACAATTGGCATGTAATTCCCCTTCATCTCCAGATTTCAGAATCTTTTCTGACCTCCCCATGTAGTCTTCCTTGATCCTCCCTCTTCCTATATTCAAGGTCCAGAGCTGAAGACAAGGCTGTAAGGATAATTTTAGTGTTTTGACTTAAATCTAAATAATTGGTCACCAGGGATGATTCCCAAATAATAAAATACCCAAGTCAGCTGGGAATTATGGGAATTTTAATTAATAGAGAGAGAATTAATTTAAACTGCTCTGGCTCAGGCTGAGCCAGGCAGTAGTTAAAGGCCTTGGCCAAAGTGGCCTCCCTGAGCCTAAGGGTAAGGGAGTCAGTCTTATTCACCAGGAGACCATCTCCAAGCTGGGTTCCAGTCCTCCACTGAACTCAAACTCCTGAACTGAGTTCAGAATAATCTTGAATTGACTTTTAGCCTCCTTTTAAAGAGAATTTTCTCTTATGTCACCTCCCCTAAATTTTTACGTCTACCAATCACAGTAGACACTTTCTCCAGGACTGCCTATTCTTTAGTTCTCATCTTCTTTGATTAGATTTTCTCCAGGACTATCCACTCTTTAGTTCTCACCTTCTCCGGTTAGATTATATCTTCTGAGTACTTCACACTTCTTTGTTAAGTTTGCCTTTTGTGAGTTACTTGACTTTTTTGTGATTAATTTAACCTTTATAGGTACTTAACACCTTTTTGTATTAGATCTAAAAATAGACTTAGCTTAAGGTCCTAGCTTCACTATAAGGTATGAGTTAAGTACCTTCATTGTTCAATCAGGAGTTTACAATTTTATCTTCCCCTAAAGTACTGTCTAAATAGGGTAGAGTAAATTTTAAAGTTTACAAGGCTCAAGGTCAAATTTGAACCCAGGACTTCTCATTTCTAGGTCTGGCTCTCAACCCATTGAGCCACCTACCTGCCTCCCTCTTATTATTTCTTGATGTCTCATAGAGTCATTAGTTTCCATTTAGTCAATTCTAATTTTTGAGGAGTTATCTTCAATAAAATTCTGGACCTTTTTCATAAAGTCATTAGATCTTTTTTTCATAACTTTCTTTTATAGCTCTCATTTCTTTTTCCCTTACTGCTCTTTATTTGTTTTTTTTTAAAGATAATTTTTTTCACTCTTTTTTATCTCTTTAACTTTTCAAAGAATGCTTGAGTTCCTATTCAATCTGATTTTGGTAAGGTTTTGCTTATAGATTTTTTCAAATCTTTCTCTTCTGTGTTTGTATCTTAAGCTTCCCTGTCACCACAAGTAGCTTGTTGTAATGGGGTTCTTTTTTGCTTGTTCATTTTTCCAGCCTACTTCTTAATGTTGAACTTTATTTAGTTTTGGGCTTTTCTCACTTCTAGGGGTGGGAGAAGGAATTTCTGGCTTGAGCTTCTGTCTTTTTATATCCTTCTGTTGTAGTCACAGCTTTGCTTGGGGGTTTGAGGGAGAGACCTGCAAATTTTCAGTGCTTCCATAGTGGTGTGGATTTGGAGAAAGATTTGTTTACTACCCTCCTGGTATGAGCTCTACAAGTTCCTGGCCCAAATTTGGGTTTATTGGATTTTGTGAGTGTGTATTGGTTGAGTTTCAACAGACTGATTCTGGAGTCATTTATTGTTAGTTCCACTGCAGGTTTACTTTCAGGGCTAAAGGTTAGAACTGAGTCCCCCTCTGCTCTTGAGCTCAGAGCAATACAGCTAAATTTTCATAATTTGTTCCTTGCTCCATATTGAAACAGTTAAAATTTAGGAATATGGGGAGACTGAGGCAGGTAGAAATTAGTTTCTCTCTGCAAGGAGTATTATATTTTTTAGAGGTTTATTAAGGATTAAGGATTAAAGAATATACAAGTAAGAAACATGTACCTAGGCCAGAGGCCTAGACAAAATAACCTCACATCATGGAAGAGACACCTCTGCTCCAAAATGGAAGTCCAAAAAGAGGCCCAAAAACCTTTGCCACCAGCTTAAATCCTTCCTCGATCTCGGCCCACCTCAGAATTGCGTGAGATTTGTAATGGGGGAAATTTTTAGCTTCTGGGAGAGGTTATAATATTGTAATTGCTAAAAATGTGGCTACAGGATTTATGTAATATTGAACAATGGCCGCCAAGGAATTTACTTATGAAATTCCTAAAATGAAACACTCAAGTCAGAATGGAGTTTATGGAAGTTTAATCACACTGGGAGTAGGGAAAGGAGAGGGAGAGAAGGAGAGAAGAGAAAAGGGAAAGGGGCTACTCAACCTCTGACCAAGGCAGAGGGAGTTTTAGGCCCAAAGGCCCAGGTGGAAAGAATCAGTCCTTAACTCACGTGACCGATCTGAAGGAAAGCTGTCTGCGGGCGTCCTCCCTCTCCAAGCTCCTAACACCAACCCCTCTCGCTCTCTCCCCAGGAAGTTAGCGAATTCCAGAGGCTGTTCCCTACCTCACTTCCTGTGTCTCACAAATGCCAATGGTTGGCTCTAGCTTGGCTTAGGACAGCCCAGGTGGGCAGTTAGTTATTTCTGATTTGTCATTGACTAGCACATGCCCGTGTAGTGTGGGTGTGCACAATTTTTGGGTGCTAGACCAAGATGGAGACTTTTAAAATTCACAATCCCCCCTGATGATGATTGGGAGACTAGTCTCCCCAATTGATCACTAAACATAAGCATACTGCACCCCAAAAATTTCTAACTATAAGTGTATACAAAAATTTTTTTTACCCACTAAGAGGAAAATTATAATAGTTGTAAATATGGGGAAATAGAGGAGAGAGAAAGACAGCAAACCAATGTTTTGCTGGGCGCATTGACAAAAGCCAATTAGGGGGCAGTCCCCTTTGGCATAAGAGTGTACATTCAAAAAATGTTCAATCAACCACACCCCAAGGTTCATTCTGGATCTTCCTGTAGTGAAAAGGTTTAGATATCTTTCTGCAAACAGTTCATTCTCTGGATTCAGTTAGTTAGCAAGCTTCTTCTCTGAAGATTTCTCTCTCGAACAAAATTTAAATCTTGGATTTGATGAAATACAATCCCCCCTGAAGAAAGTGTTGAAAAAACACTGAGTCCAGCTGAGGATTCAAGTTTTAGTTGTGGGAGTGTGTGAGTTAATCCAAAAGAAAAACAAGACAAAATGAAAATAAAATAAAAACTCAAAATCAAAAGAAAAAAAAAGGAAAAAATTAAGGGAAAAAATATAAACCCTTTATATATGCATATTTATATTAAAGAAGAATTCAAAATCAGTATCAAAATAAAAAAAAATCTATGTATACAAAATTTGAGAAAGCAAGAATAAAAAAAAATTTTTTTCCCCCCACAGGCCCCTGTATTAGGGTCCAGTTAAGTAATTTCTAATCCCACAAGCTGTAGGACAGAATGCAGCATATTTTACTTCCCCATTTGCAGCCAAGGCTACAGGAAGTTGCCATACTATAGGAGAGAAAAAAGAGGACCAGATTTTTATTTAATATCTAGGGAAGTGTTATTCCCTCGTCTGATTTTACCTTTGTTCTCAGGGATGGATGGAACCAGGATGGTAGCCAACCTTAGGTACTTGTCTGTAGGTATTTTCACGAAGAGTGTGGATACAGGGAAGGCCTACATCTTAACGTCTGTCAAGTGTCGCAACCCCGAGTCTCACACTAGGTTCAAGTCCTTAGTATTGGCTTAGAAATGCATTAATCCTACCTGGATTGGTCTTTTGATTTTTAGACCTGTGAGCTCTTTTGGCATTATCCAGGTTATCTCTGTGCTCCTTGTTTGATCTCGTTCCTAGAATCAGACACAAACATTAATCATAGTCCCACAACAATTATCAATAAATGGCAGGTTCCCATAGTCTAAAGCTGTTTGGGTGCGTATTAATAATAACAGCAAGTATATATATTTAAACTAATATTGTAGAATAAAATTAATATTGATCATATGTACCTAAAGTACATAGAAATGAGAAAAAGGGAAAAAATAAAATAATGTAAAAAATAATAATAATAAAATAAGGAAAAGAGAAAAAAAAGGAAAAAAGGGAAAAAAATTAAATTTAGGAATTCAATGTGTCAAAAGCAGAATAAAACAGTTCCACTTGTCAATGGGTAGTTATCTCCAATGCATGTATAGGATACAGTCAATCAGTCTCAACAGAAGATGCTCTCTTTACATGAGAACAGTGAATCCAAGAGTCCTTTTCTCCAACCTTTATAGATGTTGGAGTAGTTAACAATATTTGGAATGGTCCTTCCCATGAAGGTTCAGTTGCTCCAGTACACTTGAAATTCTTTATATACACGTTGTCTCCTGGGTTCAGGTCGTGAAGTGAGAAGTCTAGTGGTCCAGCTTGTACTGCAGCTCCGGATTCATGTAGCTCACGCAGTTTGTGCTGTAACTCCTGTATATAGGAAGCAATAGTAATATCTCCCCCTAATAGCGATGTATAAGCCGGGGAGAAAGGCTTAGCCTGTATAGGCGGATGTCCAAAAAGCATCTCAAATGGTGAAATATGTAAGTCTCCTCTAGGCCTGCTTCTAAGATAAAATAGGGCCAAAGGGAGAATTTCAGGCCATTTTAAATGGGTCTCAGTGCATAATTTTCCAATCATAGTTTTAAGTTCTTTGTTCATCCTCTCAACTTGGCCTGAGCTCTGGGGATGATATGGAACATGGAATTTTGGAGTTATCCCCAAGCAAGAATATATCTGGTTTAGAACAGAATCAGTAAAATGACTCCCCCTATCGGAATCAATACGTGCTGGTAGGCCAAAGCGAGGAATAATTTCTTTTAAAAGCACCTTAGCAACAAAAGCTGCTGTGGCTCGGGCTGTAGGAAATGCTTCTGGCCATCTGGTCAGTTGGTCTACTATGACCAAACAAAATTTATATTGTCCAGCCTTTGGCATCGTTATAAAATCTATCTGCAGGTGCTCAAAAGGTGTGTAAGCCAGAGGACGTCCACCAAAGGCTTTACCACGAAAGGCATGTTGGTTATATGCCTGGCAGGTAGGGCAGGATGAACACACTTTAGAGGCTATGGTAGTTATACCAGGGGCTATCCATACTCTCTTAACAGAGTCCACGATGCCCTGGGTACCAAAGTGGCCATTATTATGAACAGATTGGCAAATTTGGTGATAGAAACTTCTAGGGAGCAGGGGTTTTCCTTCAGATGACACCCATACTCCATTAATTTGTTTTGCTTTAAATTTTTGTTTCCATTTTTCCACTTCCTTTTCATTATAGGAGAGTGATAAATTTAAATTATCAGTGGTTGTTAATGTTAAAATTAATCCAGGTCCTTCTATGGCTGCTAGTTTTGCAGGGGCATCTGCTCGGTCATTTCCTCTAGAGACAGGGTCAGTTTGACAAGGACAGGTTTCTCTAGGAGGACAAGATCTCTCTCGCATTGGAATTTGGTTTTCTGTAGGAGAAGGAACATGAGAAACTGGGATTGCAGGGGAAGGGTTTTGGGGATTAAATTCAGACAAGATTTGCACTACACGAGAGAAGCAGTCTGTTAACTGGGCTATGGGGAAGGTGTTTTCCATCTCTATTTCAGGGAAGGAAATTTCCTCATTCAAAGGTTCAGAAACAGGTCTGTTTCTGGTAGAGTGGTTGTTTGTCAATTGATCCTGTAAGAGACTTTTTAGATCTTCTAATTGGGCTTGCATTTTATCCTCAATTTTTCTTATTTTATCATCTCTAAATATAGTATTGAGGATTACAAAAATGACAGTACCTATTAATATAAAAATTTGGAGGTATCCTTCATTCCTCAATGCCCCTACTTCTTCAGCTGCCATATAATTGTCAAAGAATGTAGTACTCATTTTTATATGTATATTTTGTAATTTCACAAAGCACGTGGGGAGCAGGGCAAAGCAACAAACTTTCCACAGGTTTTTTTTTTTTTTTACAGTAGGTGGCTCCCTAGTCTGCAACCCTATACAGGCTAAGGGCCTATTGTATTGTAAATTCTCCTTCTTTTACAAAGTGTGTATATGGGTGGGTCCCAGCAATCTTCTTTAGCCCTCAGGCTAAAACCGCTAGGACCATGTGCTATCTTCCTTGAGCAAAGCCCACTTAAATTTTTAAGACTAGAAAGGCCAGGAAACCGAAAAAAAAATGGGTTTTAAGTTAGCTCCCTAGCTGTATTCAGCTGTTTTTTTTTTTTTTTTTGCTTTTTGCGGGCTAGGAGCTCCTAAGAGCTCCTTCTCCTGAGGTTCCTCGTTGCTAATCAGTTGATTAGGTAAGCCTGGCCTGCCTCTCAATCTACTGAGCCACCTCCTTAAAGTAAAAGGAGATGGAAATGAGAGACAAAGGGGAGAAGGAAAAAAAAAATCCTGTTGACCCCAATTTAACTTAAGGAGAAAAGGGAAAAGAGAAAAGGTGTTTTATACTCACCTGTTCTGGCAGCTGTGTCTTTAAGCCAAGGTATTTGGTAAAAGGACTGACGGAGTGAGTAATAAGTGGGGTGAAAGGGCAAGAAAATTCAGGAAATTTATTGAGGTTCTAGAAACCTTCCAAGCACTAAGGCAGGGCCAAGAGCCAGAGGGGGTAGCCGGGGTGGGACTTCTCCCAGGTGATTAGTAAGGAGATCAGAAGATTGATATAGTTCTTTTTCCCGTAGTGGTTCGCCAACTGTAATGGGGGAAAATTTTAGCTTCTGGGAGAGGTTATAATATTGTAATTGCTAAAAATGTGGCTACAGGATTTATGTAATATTGAACAATGGCCGCCAAGGAATTTACTTATGAAATTCCTAAAATGAAACACTCAAGTCAGAATGGAGTTTATGGAAGTTTAATCACACTGGGAGTAGGGAAAGGAGAAGGAGAGAAGAGAAAAGGGAAAGGGGCTACTCAACCTCTGACCAAGGCAGAGGGAGTTTTAGGCCCAAAGGCCCAGGTGGAAAGAATCAGTCCTTAACTCACGTGACCGATCTGAAGGAAAGCTGTCTGCGGGCGTCCTCCCTCTCCAAGCTCCTAACACCAACCCCTCTCGCTCTCTCCCCAGGAAGTTAGCGAATTCCAGAGGCTGTTCCCTACCTCACTTCCTGTGTCTCACAAATGCCAATGGTTGGCTCTAGCTTGGCTTAGGACAGCCCAGGTGGGCAGTTAGTTATTTCTGATTTGTCATTGACTAGCACATGCCCGTGTAGTGTGGGTGTGCACAATTTTTGGGTGCTAGACCAAGATGGAGACTTTTAAAATTCACAGATTACAAAGCATTTTGGGGAAGTGGAGCAAAGGCTTGTAGGGATTGTAGTCCTGTATTCGAGTCTATTTTTTACAATATACAACTAAGACCTCTCTTATTTGCAACCCTGCCAGATCCTCTTTGCCCTGGAAGGAAGACCAGGAACTGGATAATGGGTAACAGAACTGCCCATTTGCATTCATTCCTATTCCGAGTTCAGGGGACCCCTGAGATCTCTTTCTGCCCCAGAGCTTCCAGCCTTAATGTTCAGTATTAGCCTGTTATCATCCCTGAATGCTATTATAATACTCCCCACAGCTGTCCCTTTTTTTACAGAATTTCTTACCTTTTCAATTTTCTTACAAGATCTAGATGATCTACTTCCTATTCCTCCTATCTCTTATTTCCTTGCTTTTGGCCAACATGTGGATTGTCTGCTAAGCTTGCATTTCTCTCCTTTATCTCTACTTTTCAAAGTCCTTGGCTTTCTTCAAGATTCAGTTCAAATCCTGTCTTTGAAGGAGACCTTTCCAAATCCCCCAAGTTATTTTCCTAGTGTAATCTGTGTAAATCCTGTATGCACCTGGTTTCATAAGATCCTGTACCTCCCCCTCCACCCATTAAAATGAAAGCTCCTTAAGGGCAGGGGTTGTTCATACCTTTTTTTAAATCCCTGGAACTTTAACTGCTATTTCTGATGCCTGGTTTTTGCATTAATATTAACAATTTAGGTAGCTGGGTGGCTCAGTGGATTGGGAACCAAGCCTAGAGACAGGAGATCCTAGGTTTTAATTTGACCTCTGGTGCTCCCTTGCTGTGTGACCCTGTGTAAATCACTTAACCCCCATTGCCTAGCCCTTACAGCAGAGGTTCCCAAACTAAGGCTTGTGGGCCACATACAGGCCCCCTGAGGCCATGTATCTGGCCCCCACCACATTCCTGGAAGGGGCAGCTCTTTCATTGGTGGTCAGTGAGAGGAACACTGTATGTGGTAGCACCGCAGTGCACGGTATGGCTCACATACAGTACTACTTCCAGTGACATAATCCTTTGCTTGGTGCCTTAGAACTAGGCGCTACACAAAGGATTATGTGGCTGCACAATTGAAGACATCAGCATGGTGAGAGGTGATCTGGGGGAGGGGATTCCGTCCTTTGTATACTGCTACCGGGTTAGGGATAGGTTTTTATAGTTCAGCCCTCCAGGGGTCTGAAGGACAGTGAACTGGCCCCCTGTGTAAAAAGTCTGGGGACCCCTGCCTTATAGCTTACTATAGATCAGTCACTACGACAGTATTTGTAATCAAGCTGCTTAATGTGGGATCTAATAAATATGCAAATATGTTCATCCAAAATATAAAGTAATGACATCACCGTCATTTTCAATACACCTCTCTCCAGTCACCCTGCTAGTGTAACAAAACTCAGCAAAACCTAATGACACCACAATCTGTCTTAACATTATAGGAAGCATTTCATACCCATAGTTCCCTGTCTCTCCTATGAGAAACGAGCGAGTAGTAGTTCCTCATCTCTTCTCCTGACTAAGACTGATAATGATAATTACACAGAAGTCTGTTTTTTTCCCCCTTACATTATACAGTTACATACTTCTGGTTATACAGTTTGCCCATAACCTTTCGTAGAAGGAACACCTCTATGGACCTACAAAAATACAATAAAAAAAAAAAAACAACACGCACGCGCACACACACTCACACGTCCTTATAACTCCGCCCCTGTCCCGCCCACAAGTCTTTAAATTTTAAACTCTGAACTCAGGCCAGTGAGCATACAGCTTCTTCCGGAGTGACCCTGCCCCCATATTAACGTCACGGGGTCAGCCCAATCAGAGCTAGATTTTTCCTTCAAGCTTTTCCGGTTAGCACCGCGATGGGGCGTTGCTCATTTGATCTACACAAGGAAGAAGCCAATAGAAACAGAGTCTAGTTCAGGGATGCGACGGAGCTAAGAGCTTGCTCAGCCAATGGGAGCAGCTCGTAGGGAGCGCGGGAGGCTTTTGATTGAGGGAAGAAGAGAATGGCCGTGGCCTGGAGGTAAGGGAGGCCCGAACCCAGGTTTTAGCCAGAGAAAAGAGAGAAACGACTTTTAGGAGAACCAGGGCCATTGAGAAGTGAGTGGGAGACTTCAAGAGAGTACTGTGGTGGAAAGTAGAGTCCACGGATCCGGGGACTGAAGAAGTACAAACGATTTCCCTGCAGTTGGAAAACTGGGAGAGGGGCTCGTGGCTTGGAGAAGAGGCGGGGCTTGGGACACTGACCTCGGAGGGGCGGTCCCGGGGGCTCGCGGCACTGACCTCCGGGGTGGGGGGGGTGGGGTGCAACTCTAAGTAGGGGGCCCGCTGCGCTGACCTCGGAGGGAGAGTCCACAGGTGACTTGGGGGGGAGTGGTGGGCGCGTGGCGGTATCATCGGAGAGGCATCCCTGAGGTGGGGGTGCCTGGTGCTAACCTCCGAGGGACATCTCCAGGGACTCTCGGCTCTGACCTCGGAGAGGGGGCGCAGACCCCTCTCGGGCAGCATGACCTGCTGTCATAACGTACTGCTGCTACTGGACACTGCCGGTACCGCCAGGAAGAACCATGTCCAGCTGGTTGCCCTACGGATCCTCAACTACCTAAGCTGCCGTTTTGGCCTGGGCAGAGTCCGCTGGGGTTTCCAGTTCTTCGACTCTCTGGGGGCCCGAAGCCGGCCCTCGCGGGTTTCCGATTTCCGTGAGCTGGGGCCCAGCAGCTGGGAAGACTTTGAGGAGGAACTGGAGGCCAGGTTCTCGGACAGATCCCAGCGTCCTCACTTGCCGGGCCCAGCGACCAGAGCCACCCACACTCAGAACGTCCTGACAGAAACTCTCCTCGATTACCAGTGGGACCGGCCTGACATCTCGTCGCCTACAAAACCCTTCCTGAGAAGCAGCAGGCGACGGTTGCTGGGGTCCCCTGATGAACCTGGAGGGGCTGATGCTGACCTCAGGGGCTTTGTGAATGCCGTTTTCCTCTTTTCCCCTTGCCCTCATTCCCAGAGGGAGCTGCTACAGTTTGTGGCCAGAAATGATCCCCATTCCCAGCACCTACTGCCCACCACCCAAGTGGTCATGGAAAAGCTATTGCCCAAGAGAGTCCAGGAAATTCTGATGGACAGAAAGATTTCTCTTTATTGGGTGGATACTACTGAAACCTTTAAGGTAGGATTTTTAGAAGCAAATGTTTGTGGATGTAACAAAATGGAGCTTTGTTAAAGTTAAGGGCCATAAGTTTTAGAATTGGAAATAGCCAGGTCGACCATTCCATTTTACGTGTAAGCAAATAGACCCAAAGAGATAAAATAACTTGCCCAACATTACAAAGTTAATGCCAGAGCCCTTTGGAGCCCAACTCCTCTGATTCCAAATATGATGGTCTTTTCTCTAAGCTGTTTCTTATCCCTTAAAGTAGAAATAAATTATTTATTTGGGTCGTTTTTATAAAGCAGATAAATTATATATAGTTTTTCACCTTTGTTAGTTATCATTAGTAATTTTTTTCCCACATTTACTGAGTACTTTGATTTATTTTTTTTTCCTTGAAGTCTACTTTAATACCAAAGATCCGGGACCTTGAGCAAGAAATTTAACTTTCTTTGGACTCAGTTTCTTCTGTGAAAGATTTTCATTTGATATCTCCTACTTCATATTTCTCAAAGCACTTTCTTTGACTTTCCTTTGCCTATATCATTTATCTTCAGTCAAGGTCAGCAAAATATAGATGATTAAATTTGACTTTACTTTCTCTTGGAGTCAGTTTAAATTAGGGCAAACAAAAAGTTCCTGAAATCTCCACTACATGTGTTCAAACATACCTAAATTTCTGTAAAATGAAGGTTTCACTGTAATGGCAACAGTACTAAGGAAGGCAGTATTGATGGAATTTAGAAAACCTTGCATCTGGAGACAGAAGACCAAAGTTTCTTTAATTCCTGGTTCTTCTAAGACAGAAGAGCAACAGGCATGTTAAGTGACTTACCCAGGGTTACACAGCTAAGAAGCTTCTTGAGACCAAATTTAAATCCAAATCTTTCCTGACTCCAGGCCTGGTACTCTTATCCACTGTGCTACCCTAGCTGTTCCAAATATGAACATTTTAAAAAAAGTTATGATGTATGCATTTCAATATAATTGATTTCTATTATAATCCTATATATTTTATTCATTTAAAAACAGTATTCTGAGGAGTCATTAACACACCAAAAGAGATGCTTTCTTTCTCTTTCTCTTTCTCTTTCTCTTTCTTTTTCTCTTTCTCTCGTTTTCTCCTTATCTTAAAATTAATACTAAGGATCAGTTCCAAGGCAGAAGAACCATAAGGGCTAGGCAGTTGGGGTTAAATGACTTGCCCAGGATCACACTACTAGGATATGTCTGAGGCCAGACTCAAGAGGTGATTCTAAGATAATCTTCCATTATCTTTGCCAGCTCTGAATCCTATAATTCTATGAGACTTGACATAGGGGGACAGGCAGGTGCTATGCATTTCCACAGTGGATCTTGGGCCTCATGGACAGAGAAAACAACCCCCCAAAAGCTCAGTAAAGTTGTTTCAGATCAACTTTAGTCCTAGATTATATGTTTACCAAAATTTTTTAGAATTTCTGGGGAAAGGCAAAAGCATCTAAGAGTTTTCCACCACAACATGGCAACTAGCTTATTGCTCTTGAATTTGTTGCAGAATATGCATTTGGAGCCAGAGGACCTGACTTTAAATCCTATTTCTGCCAGTTCCTACCTATGTGACACTGAGCAAAATATTTAACAGACATTTTAAAAGTCTCCTTCTTGCTCTAAAGCATAACCTTTTTGATTGTAAGCTCTTGAGTATGGGGGAATCTTTTTTTTTAAATCCCCTGAACATAGAATATAGTAAGGGTTAAGAATATTATCTGTAGAAAACTCCCTTTAGCTAGCAGATCTCATCTAGATTTAATAGTAATTTAGTAGATGTCTTAGTGAGGTAACATAGTATAGGGACTAGGAATCAGATCTCCTAGATGAAAAACCTAGGTTTAAGTTCAGTCTTTGACATATTACTGTTAGAGTGCAAGTTATTTAACCATTTATTACTCCAACTCTTTTAAGACTATAAGTTGCAGGGCTGGTTCTAACTTGGATTGGTAGAAGGAATTTCTTCATCTGTGAGTTCTCTTCTCCCACTGAAATCACAGGTCCAGTTCCTATCCCTAACTCAAAGAAAGTAAGGAATTCGTATCTCACACATAGTAGGGTTTAATAAATGCTTAACGAATTATTGAAATCTCCCCTAAAACAAACACTAAGGGATGGCCAATATATTGGTTCTACTTCCCTATATTTTGTTACAAGGAACATTTTTATGAGCATGGATCTTTGGGAAGTAACATTGATTAAAAAATAATAATGAAGCATCAACAAAACATTTTAAAAGAATTTCAAAGTGTTTCTAAATTCCCTTGTTCTGGAATTTTATTGTTGTTCATGCCAGTTGGAAATAGATGAATCAAGATGAGACCTATAACTTAAAACTGTTACAAGTCTTAGCCATCACTAAATTTGAGCCCAAAGCCTAAAATTGGGCATCCTACAAACCTCTTTTATTTTTCTTATTGGGGAAGTAGTATTTTCTCTATAAGAAATGAAAAAGACTTTGCTGGTCTGTTTAAACTTATGACAAAAACAACAACAACTTAGTTTTCTATGTCTAAACTACTTCAGCAGCTATTGAATGTACAGATCATGTTATCCTTAACCTTAATTAAAATTTCCTAACCCCATTATGACAAGAAATGGATTTAGGTTTCAGGCTAAATCAGTTAACTCCACCTAGTTTTCATTTATGTACTTGGGCAACTTTCATATGTCACAAAAGCTGCATGAAACACCTTATCCCCTATATTCAGTCAATAAGTAAGCACTTACTGCTATGTGTGAGGATCTGTGCTAAATGAGGAACTGGATATATTCAAAAGCAAATTCAGAATTGTTCTTACCCTCAAAGAGTTTATGAACGTAAGTGGGTAAATACAGTGCATACATAAATCAAATGCAATCTTGAAGAGGAATTGAAGAGTGGGTATTCTCTTAGTGGTATGGATAGTACATTCTTAAACTAAAGGGAACTGCTTGTTCTTTTGCTGACTAAATATGCTAATTGAATAATTTGATCCTCAAATGCAGGTGTGGATTTGATTTTCCTGTGGTTTCTTTTGACATTAGTGGTTGATGACCTGAAACATTTTATTTCAGCTGCAAGACTCCCCAGACCACCTTGGATACTGGACAATGTTTGAACTATTCCACCGTATAGGAGGGACTATTTTGCCTTCTGAAACTTTAGCCCATTGCTTTAATCAAGATGGTGAAAAATTGCCCTACTGTGAAAGGATGAATGTTGACCAGGGACATGCTCAACCCCAGTTCTCCCCATGGATTTCAAGTTTGCCATTTGAGTCCACTTTAAACTGCTTGCTATGCCATTCACCCAAACACCAGGCATCATTTCCACAGATAGAAGGGACATTATTCCTGCCTGTTAAAGGTAAGAAGATAAAGGAGCTAAATAAGAAGCTGAATGTGAGTACTAGCTTTCTCTGTTCTGTGTTACCTTGACCAAATCAATTCTGTTTCTTTCTGAGGTTATTGCAAGAAAGGCTTTGTAAACTAAAGCACTACACTGATGTAAGCTACTATTCTTATTGAAGTATGTAGTGCGATATTTGACACCATTGCTGTTCAAGTAATTATTAAATGAGCCAGATGTAAACATACCAGAGAAGCCATGGAATAGTGGTGAATCCTAACATAGAGGCTGCTAACCCTTATAAATTTTAGGTTGGGATTTTAAAATCTCATTTTTTATGTGTAATAAGTACTGTCTCAATTCTTTTTCCATGAATTTCTAAGACATAATTTTGAAGATATTTAGACACTAATTTATGCCTGTATTGGTAGTTCTAATCAGTGGCATTCTTGCTAAGGCTCCATTATAGAACAGAATCAAATAATTGCTTTTGAACCACAACTGACAAAATCATTTCCCCCCATTTTTCTTATGACTATGTTTCTTAAATTAAATTTTAATATTATTCTTTATAAAACAGGTAATAAGCCTCAACAGACATGGACAGTCACTCTTGAGCCTTTAGCTATGCCTCAAAGAAACTTTGAGAGACCAGTCAGTATTTTCTTGAATGGCATTGTAACCCACTGGACCCATCCAATGAGCAATAGGTTTGGCACAGATACCTGGATGCTACAGAGCATGGGGAATGAGAAATCAGAGCAAGGAAAGTTATTTCAACAACTCATTAGAAGACTGACCGTTGAAGAATTACATTTGGTAAATATTGCTTATATAAAATCATAGTTTTGCATAAGAGAGAAACTATATGTTGATATAGTGAAATATATTCTCAAAATTAGTGGAGAACAAAATGTAGCTATAATTGTGAATGCTAGTGTGAGTTTATGTATGTGAATACTTGTGTGTTTACATCTATATGTATCTATATGTGTGTATATTAATATATGTAAGAAAACAAATGTGTGCATATGTATATATGGAAATATGGAACCAGGAATGAAAAGGTATCCATTTGACCCTAAAGTTGATTTTAGATTCCAGTTGGACTAATATGAGATAAAATTTGTGGAGGAGTAATAATACAACAACCTGTAAGGGCAATATTGCCTTGGAGTTTTTTTAATGCAGGTTTTTGTTCATTTTATCAGTGACCTGCTTTTCTCTATTGACCCTGTTGTGAAATGATACAATTCTGATTGAAACCAAGGAGAAATATTCTCTCTAACCATAAATATTTTAAAAAAAATGTCAACTTCCATCTTTTTAATAGTCTGTATCCTGGTCTAGACATCATAACAATAGACTTAAGATCATTTGGATTTCCTTTTCCACTCATAGGTTGCTGATGTGGTTCCTGGTGAAGGTTGCCCACCTAGTACTGGAATTATATCCCCTCTCTCGGCTACTGCTACAATTCTCACTGTGTTTCGCAGTGAACACAGTGAGTTCCAGAAAAATCTCCATGAAGTTGTAACAGAAAATCTTCAGGATACAACCTACCTTCTCCCAGATGTTATAAATAGTGTACTGAACCAGATTCATAATTCACATGAAAATTCTAATACCTTTGGTAAGCATATAATCTAGAGTTAAACTTGAGCTTTAGTTGCCTTAACAAAGCTTTTTTTGTTTTCTCTGACTATAAAGACAAAGAATAACTATAGAACTGAATCACATCTTCCCATCCTTATGGCAAATCTCATAGAATCATGGGCATTAGAGCTAGAAAGGATTTTTATGGATAATTTTAAAGAACACCAAAGAGATAAGTGTTTGAACCTTTTTTTGTGCCATGGACCTCTTTGGACAGTCTGGTGAAGACTATGAACTTAGAGTTTTAAATGCATTAAACACCAGTGTTATAAAGGAAACTAATTATATTTAAATACATATAAAAATAAGTTCATGGACCTCATATTAAAAAACCTTTAAAAGCTCCAGGAACTCACACGGCCTCATTTTAGTTGAGGCAACTGAGTCAGTCCAAAAGGGTTAAACATCATTTCCAGATGATATAAAGTAGTAAGTAGCAGAGCCAGGATCCATGCAAGCCCAGGTCCCTCTGGCTCCAGATGTAGTTCTTCCTCTACTACCTCAGACTGCCTTCTTTAGCACTGTTGCATTAGAGTGAAAACTTTACTCTTTATAGGAGTTGGGTATATTGAACATATTTTGATTTACTGTTTTGTTTGTTTGTTTACCCTAATTTAACTGACTCTGAAAAAGTAAAGTCAAATTTGTTCACTTAAACTTTGATAAATTTTTGAAGTTATAGAACACAGGTGTAAATACTGTAATGTTAAATAATTTTTTTAATAAGTAAGTGAAAGGGACAACTGAGTGGCCCAATGGATTGAGAACCAGGCCTAGAAATGGGAGGTTCTAGATTCAAATCTGGCCTCAGACACTTCTTAGCTGTGTGACCCTGAGCAAGTCACTTGACCCTCCCATTGCCTAGCCCTTACTGCTCTTCTGCCTTGGAATCAATATTGATTCCAAGACAGAAGGTAAGGGTTTTAAAAATTAAATTACATTTTAAAAATAAGCAAGTAAATACATGTGTTTTGGAAATTAACTCAGGTTCAGCTGATGGTTGGGTAAAGGGAAAGCAGAATATTTTACCTCATCAACATGTCTACTTTGACTTTATTTCAGAGTAAATTTGAAGACCCTGACTTTAGTCAGTCTTGCAGATGATAATCGGTTTTAATCCAACTTTAAGCTGTGTAAATTTATTTTTTCTATTTGAGGGAGAACAGTCTGGTTAAAATGTATTGGGACGAGTAAGCTTTTTTTGCAAATATAAGATTTCCTCAATTTATAAAGTTCTATCTCTTCTTGGTTTTGAATGTATTTTTCAAAACCAGACGATCACTTAAAAGGGGTCTGACAGTTGTATTTTATGGGGTGAAATCCATATTTTTAAAAATTTCCTACCAGACCTAATCCAGTTCAGGTTGAAATAAAATTTTAAAAACCTATAATTTTAAGTAATGAAGTAGTAGTAGCAAAAATTTGTTTCTTCTAAATTGCTTTTCATCATATACTCAATACTATTTGAAGTTTGTATTATACTTAAGCCATTTTCTAAGCAGTAGTTCAATACCTCAGAGATCCCAATTTCTCAAGAAGTAGAAGTTTTTTGGTGTTTTGATAAGAAATAGTCACACAGTTTGGTAATCAGTGTCTCAGAAGGTAGCTAGTCTGGTCTTTGGATGAGAGAAATGACCTCTCATGTGGCCTTTCTAGCTTGATAAAATCTGCCTAAGTTTACATTTGGTATGTCTAATTTTCAGGAATACAGGGTCCCTCTACATCATGATAAGGCAAGAGAATAGGACTTTAATGGAGGTTTCTATTTTAAAATAGGAAATTTAGGGACCAACATAACTATTAACATCTATCTAATATTATTAAAGTTATTAACTTTTTGTGTGTGATGGACCCCTTTGACAGTCTCAGAATAATATTTTAAATATATAGAAATAAAAGGAAAATAATTATATAGAAATAGGTTAACTTTTTTTTTCCATATAAGTTCACAGAACCTCTGGAATCCCCAATCTAGAGATATGTTTACTAATTTGTAGGAAAATATTACTAGAATGAGAATTGTAAATGTATTTAAGTTTTGTTGATAGTATTATGCTTAGATTATCAGGTTCTATAGCCAATATTGGGATTTGTTGGTTAAACAGAACTTTTTTTTTTTTAATTCTAATTCTTGATTTGGCCTTTGGGGAGAAAATTTGAATAGTGAAAGGGAAGTTAAGTTATCCAAAATGTTCAGTTTGTTTATAATGTGCTATTTCTTCCTGTCTATGACACCTTTTTTTTCCTAGTAGATATTCCTATTCCTGAGTGGGCCCAGCAGGAACTAAGCCAGACTCATCCTTGGAGTGTTGCAATTGTGGAAAAATGGTTTCCGTTCTCTAATCACAGTGGTGCCAGTTCAAATTTAATGGAATTATTTTGGTAAAACATCTTATTTCTCTATTTATTATTTGGTTATTGATGTTAATTCTCAATTATCCTCATATGGGTTATCTTACTTGTAACTTTCTCCCTGCCAGTCAATATACCTCTTCAGTATGTCCCTTCAGGACACATGAAGGGTATATAAACTTATTTTAATATTAGCATAAGCAAAAATAATTCAGAATTTGTTTCCCCAGAAATGTTGCAAAATATCCTGAAGTCAGTTAGAAATTAATTTTAATCTATCCTTTGGATTATCTGAAATAATTGTGCCCATATAATCAGTTTGATTGTATATTCAGTGCTTAATTTATGTTAGAATATTGTATTCTACAAAGTATCATCAGACTAGTTTTTTTATATTCATGTTGAACTATATTAATAGAATAAATTATTTCTTTTCACTTTCTGCAAGATTTACTTCATATATTTTTGACAAAATCTGCCCAGTGAAATAAACATTTGACAGGATGGTGACCAAATACTTGTAATTAAATAAACTCAGAATGTTTTGGGGGGGTTTTCATATATTGTCTGGGAAGCCTTTTTTTTTTTAAACAGGGAAGTTAGGTCATTTGGGATTTATGTGCTTTGTGGAATTTGGTCTAACAAAACCTTAATCTATTGAATATGGGGTTTTCTTGCATGTATTCACTAGGTGTATGAGAAATTTGTTCCATAAAATGGGTGTTAATTCTGCTCACATATTTACCTGTTAAAGTTATATGACTAAAGCCAGGATAGCGGTGGGAAGGAGAATTGGGTGGTTTAATCTATGACGGATATACACATTTGCCATTCTCATCTACCCCATCCTGAAATCACATCAAGTAATGAAAGCTGGTTAAAAAAAAAAAGCAAGTTGTGCCATTATCAGAATTCCATAGACATTGAACCCTTATCCATGGGTTAGGGTTCTGTTTGAGTTTTCTTCCTGTCTTAATATAGAATTGAATGATCAAGAGGCAAAAAATTGGAAGTGAATTAACTACTATCTCTGACCCCATATCAGTAATCCAAAATTCACTTTCCATATAATCCAGCAGAATTATTCAGAACTAATTTCATTCAAATTTGGTAATAAGATATTCTTTTAAAAATCATTTGTTATATGTGGCAAACTAGTTTAAATATAACATAAGAACTTCCAAGTAAGGTATTGTCCTTTGACAATAAGAAATTGATAGTAAGATTGGGCTTTGATAGTGTTTTGAAAAGATATTGGTTCTTCTAAAAATGTTGACAGATTTCTGTAGTTTTGACCTTAAGAGAGGAAGTTTACTCTTTGGACAAGACTAGAAAACTTGGGCATTAGGCTTAGTTCTGTCACTTAACTGGATGTATAACCAGGGGCAAATCTTTTTCTTCTTTTGTAAAATTGGATTAATTGTCTTGTCTCATTGCATTGTTGTAAAGAAAGTACTTTGTAAATAATAAAGCTTTACATAAATGAATCCTTTAACTCTGTGTGAACCACATATTGACTTTTATTTATAGGCTACTACAGGCTACATCTACTAATAAGGAAGACTCTTCTAGGATAGAAGGAGAGTTAACACATTTTCTTTCTGAGTTCTACCAGAGAAAATCTCGTGAAGAATTTACTGCAGTTAGTCAAGAAGATAACAAAAAGAAACGTATGTATAGAACAAAATTATTTCCTTTTTTTACTTTTTTTCTGAATGTAAACTTTAAAAATGAGTATTTCCATATTCAAGAAGAACACAAAAAGATGAACAACATGTGAAACTATAAAACTATTCCATGCTATTTGTTTTTTTTAAAGCATATAATGAATTAGACTCATTGCTTTCCATATTGTCTTATTTATTTCTATACTCTTTTCTTGTGTTTTTAAAAAGGTTTCAATTGTTCTTGCCTTTTTTCTTTCCATCATTTTTTTTGGCATTACCATAATCAGGATAAGTTATTCTTAGTTGTAAGATTGTATCTTTTACTTTTTTAGAATAGTGTATTCCAATATCTTTTGTTTATAATAGAAGTTACTGATCCTGACTGGATTCTTGGTACTTGAATTCTGGCTGCTTATAAATTTTCTTTGATATGATGGCTCTGAATTGAGGGTATGATATTCCTGTGACTTTTCCTTTTGAGATTTCTCTCAAGAAGTGATTGATGGATTCTTTCTAGCTTCAGCTTGCCTTTTGGTTCTAATAGAAAAAAGTAGTTTAATTTATGATTTCTTTTTTTTTTTTAATTTGGTCATTTCCAAACATTATTCATTGGAAACAAAGATCATTTTCTTTTCTTCCCTCCCCTCCCTCCCACCACCTCTCCCATAGCCCACGCGCAATTCCACTGGGTATCACATATGTAATTTATGATTTCTTGAAATAATATCCAGGCTTTTTTTTTTTAATCATGATTTTCAGGAAGTTCTATGATTTTTAAATTTATCCTCTTTGACTTATTTTACAGATCAGCTATTTTTGACAGCAGATAACTTATATTTTCTTCTGTTTGTTTTTTCCAATTTTTTGATTTTGTTCTAATGTGCCTTGCTCTCTAGTTCAGTCATTGATTTCTGTTTGGTCTATTCTAGTTTAAGGACAGTATATTACTTTGGTAAGCTATTTATTCTCTTTCACTTTCCTCCAGAGCTTTTATTTAATTTTTTTCTCTTCATTTATTCTTAGTATTCATATAGTACTTGTTGAAAATTGATTTTTTTTCCCTTTAAAATCTTTTTTTTTGATGTTGTTAATCTCTCCAGTCCCAAGTTCCTAAGTCAAGGCTTTGTGTCAGGACCAAGCTTAGTACCCTCTGGCATCTCAGTACAGGTTCTTGGAGGCCCTGGACTTGGGGTGTCTTAGTTTAAATATTAGTATCTAGACTGGTTGATACTGCTTGGTGGCTTCCAAGGTCTGTTTTCAGGGATAAATGTGGAAAAGATAGATAGAGACTTGCAGGTTACTGGTATTTCTCATCGTTCTCTGGTTATATTGGTAGGCTTCTATCTTATTTCCTGGTACTGTTCTCTTTCCTCTGATCTTTTGGCTTCTGACCAACCTTTACTGCAAATCAGGGATGGATGAAGTCACTTAACTGTAGTTACTTCATTAGATTTTATAATCACTGTTGGTCTGGTATTATTTTTAGGATTTTACCAGAGTAAAAGTATGGAAGATGGACTGCTTCTATTCAGGCAGTCATCTTGGCCAAAAGTTGAATGAAATAATTTTTATGAGACAGTCTTCCTTGGTGCTACTACTCTATTTTTACTAACATATGTTCTTCAATAAGTGTTGAAACAGCAACATATCCCAGGGATAGGAAATATTTAGTTTCTAGAACTGGAATCAACAAATTTTAATTGGAATTACCCTAATGTCACATTATAAAACTCTTTAGGATGGAAATCTAAGATAACTTTTTTTTTTTAAACCCTTACCTTCCATCTTGGAATCAATACTCTGTATTGGTTCCAAGGCAGAAGAATGGTATGGGCTAGGCATTGGGGGTTAAGTGACTTGCCCCAGTTCACACAGCTGAGAAGTGTTTGAGGCCAGATTTGAACCTAGGACCTCCCATCTCTAAGCCTGGTTCTCAGTCCACTGAGATGCCCTGCCCCCCTAAGATAATTCATTCAGAAGACTTAGGAAAATCTTTATATAGAAACCTGCTAAGTTGTGTCTGATCATAGTGTGCTGCTGTTTTGTTTTGTTTTGTTTTCCCCCAAGCTTAAATGGAGGAAAGAACTTCATTTTTTTCTCCTATTATATGTCCCGTATGCTTCTTGTAATACTTACATTTTCTTGTACTGCTTCTATAGAATAGTCTGAATTAGTTTTAAAGTTCTTCTTCAAAATATTTTTTTTTCTTTGTTATTTACCAGGAGGGGTCCCTGGTACTCCAGTCAGACAAAAGATGAAGAGCATGTCACGTTCTCTAAAAATGTTGAATGTTGCAAGATTGAATGTTAAAGCTCAGAAACTTCAGCCAGATTGCAGTCCATCCTCATCAACTGGGGAGAAAATAGTCCAAAAGGCAGCTTCCAGAAGAACTGAGGAAAAATTAGAAGAGAAAGGAAAAATGTTGAGAAGTTCTAAACCTAAAGGTATTTGTCATACCCTCTGGTTGGCCAAAGCTGCATGGTTGACAGATATGGAGTCCTCTGCAGTGGTTTCCCTGCCAAACGTCTATGGGTTTTTTCTCAGCCCTTCACCAAGTCCAGCATGATCATTTTAGTTATACATTAACTTATCTTTAAGGTTTATTCTCAAGAAACTAAACCCCATAGATCCAAATTTCAAAGAAATAAAAACAAAAGGAAAACTAGACAGCCTCTACCCTCAAGAAACTTGCATTTAGTAGGGAAAGACAAGCAAAAAGGAGAACAAGAAAGAGAGAGAGGAAAAATGAGGTTACCTGCCCTGGGGCTAGGTAGCATTGTGTTAGAATGGGAACACCATGGTTGGGACTTCGTATACTGAGTTTCTAGGCAGGAACTCTTCAATCACCAAATTAGCCTCAGGGTAGGACCCTTTCCCTGCTGGGGTGAGGGCCAGTAAATATGGAATATTGTATATAAGAAACAGTCTCTGAGTAGGGGAAGGAAAAAATATATTTAGTAATGAAGATGATCCTAAAAAACAATAGATATCATTAAAAATAAGATAAAAGATTTAAAAATAAAACAAAAGCAATTATTGAGTACCAATGATGTACCTAATATTAAGTGTTCTTAGTAGAAAAATAATGTTATTAAACAGCTCATAACTTAGTTACTGTAGTAGCAAAGCTCTTGGTGGTAGAAAGAAATGATGTTATCAAAGAGCTCATAATTTAGTTAAAGAGCTACACACAAAATAAATTAGCCAGTAAGATATGATAGTAAATGTATAATATAAATTAATTTAAAAATCAAGAACCAGTTAGAATGTGTATAGGCATATTAAAGACAATAAAAATAACAAAACAAAAAAGGGTTTTTTGTTGTTGTTTAAAGAAAAAGATTATTTATACTGGACATTGAAATTTTTTAGAATGAAATTGTTTCTGTCTTCCTGGCCCAAACTTCCCAGTATTTGTTCATTCATCTATATGCATACTTCTTTCTTTTTTTAAAACCTTTACCTTCAAGGGAGCAACTAAGTGACTTAGCAAATAGAGAGCTAGGCCTGGAGGTGGGAGGTCCTGGATTCAAAAATGTCCTAGCTCTTTGACCCTGAACAAATCACTTAATCCCCATTGCTTAGCCCTTCCCACTCTTCTGCTTTAGAATGGATACTTAGTACTGATTCTAAGACAAAAGATAATACTTGTTTCTTAAATGTGTCAGTCTCCTTGGCTTCTGGATAGAGTTATGATACATATGGTACCCTCCTGAGCACAAAAATAGAAGACCATTTTTAGCCTCTTTTTCTCTAATAAATCTGACAAAGAGCTTGGGCTTCAAAAGTGTCTTGAAATTAATCATTCATAGATCTAGTGCTGAAAAAGTCCTTAAAAGCCATCACTTCCATCCCCTTATTTTACAGTTTCATTATAAATAGGTATTAATTTTCCCACTGTCCCCAGGTGGTAAGTAGCAGAGCCAGTATTTGAACTTGGGCCTTTCTCTCTAAGTTCAGTACTCTTTATTTCCAGTATGTCAGGAATCTCCAAAACAAAGGTCCTTTGTAAGTAATACCCTACTATGATTAGGCTTATTTAAACATTCCTTTTAAAGCAGTGGCCCAGTATATTTGAATGTCAAGTTGGTTTTTGGTCTTGGTCTTTTAGTTTGAGTCTTTCTGGTAGCTTTTTAATCCTCTCAACATCAGATCAGATAATAGATCACACTCCTCAAGTAGAACTGCAGCTGAGGTCTTATGTTACTTTTGTTTAGTGTTAATTAGTACTTTCATAGATAATTTTTAGGATGCATTGCCAGATGTTTATACTAAATATACAAAGTAGTAGTCTTAATTAGATTTAGATCTCATTGATTTAGGACTGAATATATGACCTATGCATCTGGCTATTATTTGGGTCCAAGGCCAATTTTTGGTTTTAATTACTGAGAGAGAAAAACATTGGATAAATGGAACTGAGAAAAAACTATTATGGTATTAGCTTAAAGTATGTAAATGAAGATGAAAACTGCCTTCAGCCTCTCTTCAATCAAGTCTGTTCAGGTGGAGAACTTTGAGCTTTCACAGGTATGTGATATTGGCAGGGAATGTTTTCTAAACAGTCATCCCTTCTATGGCTTCTCAGGGGGGCTTAGCTATTTTTATAATCTGTAGCCTTGAATTGTTTATTGTCTGAGTAGAAAATAGTATTTTAAAGAACATACCAAGTTGAATATTCATTGCATTTAATATAATTTTTTTTTACAGATTTTAAAACTGAGGAGGAGCTACTCTCTCATTTAAATGAAAACTACCAAAAAACTGTGGACATGGGAGAAATATTGACACATACAAGTGCCCAGAATATGATTCTAGCCGTTAAAATGTTCCTAAAATCCAGAGGCATCAATGAATTAGAAGTAAGGAAGTTCTCTCATGCTTCTTAAAGGTCTAGAACTTTAATGGAAGGAAATCTCCCATATTATGTAGTGCTTGATTAAAATGTCATAAGATTGGAAAGCGAATTGACAAAAATCAGGGTCCAGGTGGCTACAAAGAAATAAGAAAGTTAAAGTTGTAGTTTTTTCTTCTTTTGAGTCAGTACCACATATTGCTGACTACACACAGATTTCTCAATTGGATTTTCTTTGAGAGCCATGTTCCAAAGTCAACATATAAATGAATTAAATCCCACATAGGTAATATTTGCTTAGATCAGTTTCTTCATTAAATGTTTATCTCACTGTATTGTTCATCCAAAAAATGGTAGAAGAGAAAATAGAGAGGAAAGACCTTTGCCCAAAATCAGATAATACATCAGGATTTTCTTTAGCTGTGAACTGCCTTATCCCAGTTCCCCACTCCCTCCCAGCCAACCTTTGGGCACTTTTTCTTTTTTGTTGTTTATTAATTTTTGTTTTTATTTCAAGTAAAAAATATTTTATTAACCGTCCTTCCCACTAGACCTTTCTTCCCTACCCTACTCCCATAAATTGTGTCTAAAAATGTATATCTTTTTCTGCATTTCAAGTCTATCATCCTCTCTCTGCCAGGAGACATGTTTCATCTTCATTCTTTTGGACTCAGTTTATCTTTAATCAGAGTTCTACAGTCTTTCAAAAAAATTTTTCTCTAATCTTATCATTGTATAAATTGTTCTTCTAATTCTGTTCACATTCTTCATAAAGGTTTTCCCAGTTTCCTCTAAAATTTTCCATTTCATCATTTCTTATGGCACAACAATATTCCATTATATCATATACTATACTTTATTTAGCCATTCCTCAATAGGATTATCCTCTGGTTTCCAGTCTTTGGCTACCCCAAAAAGAGCTATAAATATATTTGTACTTCCTTTGATTTCTTTGCAATATACAGACTGAATTGTTAGATTAGAAATGCAGGTAGAAAAATTGTCTTAAAAACTATATAATAATTCTGTATCTACAGATGACCTGTTTAGATCGAGTAAAAAATTATCTCCTAAAGACTAGTAAAGGTCTTCGACAGCAACTGAGGAAAAATCTGGATAAAGAAGCCAAAATCAGAGAGTAAGGAAATAACTTTATTTACTTTACCTCAAAAAGGAAAAATAAAAATCCTCTACTTTCTCTTGTACTATTTAAAGCAGGTTTGCCATCTATTTGGAAATATATTTGTGCTGCTTAATTTTGCATTGCATTGAGTTCTAAGTCTAAGTCTAAGAATTTTATGATTACTTAATAAATATATCCATCTGAAGGGGAAATGGGGTAAAAAGTATTTCTCTGAAATTGTTTTTGTCAATATTTTTATTTTGTTTTTAACAAAGAGAGCTATTATGCTAGAGACTATACTGAGTTGACTATATTTTAGCTGTAATCAATAAGTGATACAACAGCATTAAAAAAAATTTTTTTTGTCTGCATAGGTGCCAGCTTCAGGTGTTTCTTCGTTTGGAGATATGTTTGCAGTGCCCTTCAATACAGAACAGTTCAGATGACATGGAACACTTAGTAGAAGAGGCAAGTACAAGCTTAGCTTTATGTCAATTGAACTGCTATATTAAATGCCTTACCTTTTCTGAGTTTTCCTCTACTTTTATTCTTTCTTCAGGTGACAGACTTGCTTCGAGCAGTTTGTTTAACTGAGGATTCAGCATACTTATCAAGGTTTTTGGAGGAAATTTTGGGATTGTAAGTTTGATGGATAATGAATCACTTTTTAAAAAAATTATTTAATTAATTTAGAGTATTTTTCCATGGTTACATGATTCATATTCTTTCCCACCCTTCCTTCCTCCCCCTTCCCATAGTCAATGAGCAATTCAATTGGGTTTTCATGTATTGTTGTTCAAGAAAGTGATCATTTAGAGTCTACATCTCCAATCATGTCCCCAATCATTGAACCAATGAATCACTTTTAAAGCTATCTTATCAAGGTTTCTATATAAATTGTGCCATAGAAATGGAATTCATGGAAATTCATCAAAATATGGAATTCATAAAGATTGAGGTGTTAAAACAATGTAGAGTTTGCAATAAATTTAAGTGTTCATTAGAAGAGAATTAGAGAAGAGTAGAATGTTTGATATCTGTTTGGCATTTAAATAATTTCTTCCACAGGTATATTGACTCCATTCCAAAGACACTTGGAAATCTTTACTATAGCCTAGGATTTGTGATTCCCCAGAAGCTAGCTGTCATCCTTCCTGCAGATTTCTTCAGTGATGATTCCATGACACAGGAGAGTGGCTCACCAACAGTTTCTGTGCCAAATACTCGTAGCACAGCATCAGTTAGCACTGAATCTGACCAACTGGAGGAACTGCGTATCCGATCAGCCAAGAAAAGGTAAGCCAGAGAGGCCTTTGAGTGTTTTATTAGAACCAGTGGACAATATAGAGCCATAGCCTTATCTTTATTTTCCCTGATAGTGACCAACTAGTAGTGTTTAAATAATCTTGGGAATGGTATACACTGAATATTCAAGACTCTTTAAATTACCTAGAAAATAGTATAATATCCTATAGTCCACAAAAAAGTATTCAAAAATCCTCAGATGAAATCCAAGTCTTGCTTTGTTCCCTCTTATTTGACCATATGTTTGAGTCTTGGTTCATCTATATTTAGGATTTCAACCCAGATTTTGAACTTTCTTTTTCAACTTTATAATTATTTAAATGTACACTAAATTACTTCTAGAAGTACTTAATTTGTTTGGATAGAAATCAGATCCCAAAGAAATATGTGCTATACTGATTTTTATAACTTTACCTTTTATACTCTTATTTGGTTGCAGTTAAACTATACTAGTACCTATCCAGTTATGTGTCTTAACTAGTTCTCACTTTTTAAAAAATAGGAAACATGCATTAACAAGACATAGGAGTGTGACAGAATCAGCACAGAATCTCCGGCAAATTGAAATTCCTAAGGTTCCCAAGAGAGCTACCAAAAAAGTAAGTAGTTCCCAAAGTAGAAAGAGGATAAACCAAGGGATTATACTTGAAATGATGATACTCCAAACTATCTTGAATTAGAACATTATCTCATGGGTGTGGAAAGTAACCATTTTGAGAGCAGTATTGAGTACAGCTAATCTGCCTAGCAACACCACAGCCAATAAGAAAGAAGAAGAAGAAGAAGAAGAAGAAGAAGAAACCATGGGTTGAGAATGAATTAGAAGAGGAGTGACAGGAAAGGTCTCCAGTAATAAGAATCTGTTGGACATTATTTAACCCTGATAAATGTATGTAACAGATAACATAAGGACACTAAATGATGGAAATTTATATACTGATTTAAAATTATGACCAAAAGTACTCATACCAGAGTATGACATAGAGAAAATATAGTAAATACATTATGATGGAAAAATTAATTTGAAAACTCTTCAAATTAGAGAAACTTAAAAAGTAGCAATAACTGAAATAAAGCAATTAAATGGTAAATTAAGTGCTAGATTAAATTCAAAGCAGACTATAATAGGGAGGTAACAAGGAGCAAAGACTTTGATTAGAGAGAAGTGTTGTGCCCTGAGCATGGTTTTAATAGTCTTTCTAAAATACACAAAATTATGTGTACTTTGAGAAACCCAGTTAAAAATACAAGGGGTGGGGAAGCCAAAAAAATACTTGTTGAAATTCAAGGAAAAAAAGAGTCTATATACAGATTTAACAGTTTTTAGTGTTAATAAATGAATAAATTTTGGGTAGAGCTTGAATGAATACAATATGGAGAACTGACTCTAGGAAGGTTAATCTTTAGAAATCCCTTTCCTTGTTTCTAGATACTTATAACTTTCCTCTTGAATTTAGTGTGCAATTTCTTTTAAGTTGGAATTTAGTCTTGTCCAGTCTAGACTCTTGAAATGATGAGTGATATACTATAAATGTGAATAATATTTACGACATTGATATTTATGAAGTTCAGTACCAAAGTACCTATCTGGCCTCAGTTCTGATTCGTTAGTAGATATGGTCTACCAATGAATTTCAATAGTACTGTAATACCGTTTCAGTCACCATTTGTACAAACCTTTGATGAAGAAATCAAAAGGAGACAGCATCAGGATTTTTCTCTGTAAATACAAAGGGGCTTCTCATATCAACATGTTGTGGGGAATAAAAAGACTCATTGATATTTTTAATAAGAGGAATTATTTTCAGACAATTGTACCTGTCAAGGGATCATTTACTATGACCATCACCCAGGGTAAATCTGGGGCTTTCAGGTGATCAATGTCACAAACTCAGGAAATGAGTTCTTGATGAAGAGCTATTTTCATAGGAACAGTGATTTTGATATAAGGAGGAAAGCCCCAATAACAGTCCCTCTAGTTAATACACATGCAACTTTTATTCTTAGAATGGAAAATGAATTCCACAATTACTAGTCAAATTTTATTGAACTTTCAGGAAAACTTCCATCCTAGTCATCAGCAGCCACCACTCCCAGGAAAAGATTTGGTTCAAGGTATGTTTCTCTGTTAATTCTGTGATGGTAATAGCAAAGTCATCTTAAGTTAATGTGTTGAAATCACTAAAGGTAGTTGTTCAACTACATCATGCTTTTTGTTGTTAATAAAATGTACCCAATAACAGGGCAGCAAGCTGGTACAGTAGAGTATCGTGCCTGAAGTCAAGAAGACTCATCTTCCTGAGTTCAAATCTGGGCTCAGACACAGTAGCTATGTGACCTTGGGCAAGCCACTAATCCTGTTTGCTTTAATTTCTTCATCTGTAAAATGTGCTGGAGAAGGAAATGGCAAACTACTCTAGGATCTTTGCCAAGAAAACCCCAAATGGAGTCACAAAGAATAGAAAAAACTAAGCACACCAGTTACAATACCCTAGAGCACATGCACAAAAAGTTTCTAATCATTAAATAAAATTTAATTTTTGCCTCTGAGGTAAGATAAGTCAGATGTCAGGGTCTATTTTATAATGGAGATAAAACTTCAGCATGCGCCATTTGAGTCTTCAACACAAATATTTTATTTTATTATTTTTATTTTTGATTTTTTCCTAGGTTTACATGATTTCATTTTCTTTAACTCCCCTCTTCCCTCCTCCCAGAGCCAACAAGCAATTCCACTGGGTTGTACAAATTTTATTACTTGATACCTATTTCTATATTATTCATTTTTGCTAAAGCAATTTTTAAAAGCCTAAATCCTAAATCACATACCCATATATACATATGATAAATGATGTCATATAGTTTGCTTTTGTATTTCTACTCCCATAGTTCTTTCTTTCAATGTGGTTGGCATTCTTTCCTAAAAATCCTTTAGGAGTGTCCTGGCTTGTTGCATTGCTACTGGTAGCAAAGTCCATTACATTGGATTGTTCCACAATG
The DNA here is from genome assembly GCF_027887165.1 of Monodelphis domestica. NCBI lineage: Eukaryota > Metazoa > Chordata > Mammalia > Didelphimorphia > Didelphidae > Monodelphis > Monodelphis domestica. The sequence goes on along the minus strand of NC_077227.1, from coordinate 126,940,959 downwards.
TTTTACTTTCTGTAGGCAATTTTTTCCTGGTTCTGCTCATTTCACTCTGCAGAAGTTCATTGAAGTTTTCCCAGTTCATATAGAAATCCTCCAGATCTTCATTCCTTACAGCACAATAGTATTCCATCACCATCATATACCATAATTTGTTCAGCCATTCCCCAATCGAGGGGCAACCTTTCATTTTTCAGTTTTTTGCCACCACAAAGTGTGCAGCTAGTAATATTTTTGTACAAGTACTTTCCCTTAACAAATATTTTGCAGTATAAGATTAAAGTTAAATATCCAGTAAATCTTATAAAAATGATACTTGGAGTATTTGGGTATTTAATTTTAATCGTACAATAGTATAACTTTTTTAGTGTTAATGAGCAGGAATGTCAACTTTAATCAGGAATGGGGAAAAACTTCTGATTTCATCCTTTACTGGATCACGTATCAAGACAAAGTTTTTATCAGCAATATCAGTAAAGACCACAAGATAGCAATATTATACCATGAAAAGTTTTGTCATTTTTTATCTCTGAAAGAGTAGATCCTGCCTGGGTATAAATATGTTCATCCCTATCTTCTCCTTATTGTTTTAGCTTTTTTCCTCCCTTTTTTCTCCATATTGCAAAACTAAAATATTTCTTTTTACCTTATGTTTATTGAATAAATTTTAATATTATTTTTAGTATGTTTATTTCTAAACATATCCCTCTGCTTTTCCCTTACCCATTGATCCATTCTTTGTAACAGAGACTAAAAAAGCAGTTAAACAAAACCAACAAACACATCAAAAGATCTGTATAAATAAGAACTTGGTACACTTAATTTTATGTCTATTATCTTATTTCCTTTTTTGCTGTAAAAACATGTCTGACAACAAATGTAATATTCCATACTCATAGTGGAATAAAAGGGAGAGAGGGACATTTTCTTGACTTATGTAGGATCAAGCTTGGTCATTATATTTATATAATACTCATCTTTGGGTCTTTTTTTCATTTACTTCACTTTATATCTGTTCATAAGTTTTCCTTTTATCTGAATTCTTAACATTCTTCATTTCTTTTGGTAAAATATTGTCCCATGGATTTAATGTGCCACAATTTGTTTAGCCATTTGCCTCAAGTGAGGGGCATCTATTTAGCATCCAGTTTTTTGATACTAGAAAGAGAATTGCTATGAATACTTAGGGACTTTCCTTTCTGATTTGGAGTTCCTTGAGGGTAAATGCCCAGCAGTGGTATATCTAGATCAAAGGATAGGGACATTTTAGTTGTATTTTTTTATTGCTCTCCAGCTTTCCACCATGGTTGAGCCAATACATAACTCCAACAGTGCATTTTTGTTTCTGTCGTTATATAGTTCTGCAACATCATTTCTTCCTATCATTGTCATATTTAATAAGTGTAAGATGTTTTGATTTGCATTTTTCTTATTAGGGATTTGGAGTATTCTTTTATATGATTGTTATTAGCTTTAGTTCTTTTGAGAACTGTTTATTCCTGTTCTTTGAACACTTATTTGTTAGGAAATAACTATTGGTCTTGAATCTTTTTTATCTTGTGATCAGATGCATATCATTGATATTTGATGCAAAGATTTTTCCAAATTAATGGTTTCCCTCCAAAAAAAAAAACACCTTACTTTCTGTCTTAGAATTGATTCTAAGGCAGAAAAGCAGTAAGGACTAAGCAGTAGGGGTTAAGTGACTTGTCTAGGATCACACAACTAGAAAGTGTCTGAGGTCAGATTTGAATCTAGGACCTCCCTTCTCTAGACCTGGCTCTGAATCCATTGAGCCACCTAATGGCCCCCTATAGTTTCCTTCTTATCATAACTGCATTGATTTCATTAGTGCAAAAGCATTCCAATTTTGTGTACTCTAAATTATCTATTTCATCTTTTTTTTATTAAAAATTCTGATGTTTTAATATTCAACCATTCATACACCAACTCAGAATTGTTTTTCACAAAATTATAATTCTATTTCATCTTTTGTGGTTGCCTCTATCTCTTGTTTGCTTACTAATTTTTCCCCTGCTCTGAAAGTAGGTACCTGATCTTATCACATCTCTCTTTTTATATTTTTTATATATATATATATTTGGGTCACAGATCCATTGAATTTATCATGATATATGTTTTAAGAATCTATTTAAAATTAATGCCTCTCAAGAAGCTTTCCAGGTCTTTTTCCTAGTAGTTCTTGTCAAATATGGAATTATTCCTCAAGGAATTTGTATTCTCGAGTTTGTTAATTGCTGGGTTATAGAATTAGAATTATTTCTGATTCTTCCTTATCTAATCTGTTCCAGTGATCTTCTTTTCTATTTTTTAACCAGCGTCAAATAGTTTTGGTAATTACTGCTTCATAATAAAATTTAAAATCTATAAATGCTGTTGAATAGTTTTATGTTTCTTGTTATCACTATTAGAAAGGTGTGTGTAGTGTAGGAGAGAACACAGAATTGCTCCCTGCCTTGAAGGGAATCCCAGCCTTGTAGTATTTGAGATGGGGATGCTTCTCAGATTTCTCTAAAAATAGTCAAATAGTAAGTAATTTTTTCCTTTGTGTTTCTTGCATTATTTCCTTTTTGCTATCATTCATGTAATTTTGTAACTTTGATTTCATTAGACACCTGCATAAAAATTCCTACTCAAATATTTGCCTTAAATATCCTTTACTGCCAATGCGTAGACAGATCTTGTTTTGTATGTAGCAAATGGACATACAAATTATCTGGAAAGGCATCTCATTCAGCCTTAGCTAAATAGGCTAGGAGAAACAGTGAAAAGGGATGGTTGAAAGAAAGGTAGTCAGAAAGATATGGCTCTATTACTTTTATACATTGAAATAGTCTTTTCTTCATTTTACTACTCTTCCCCTTCACCCCTTCAAATCCTCTTTCAATCAGGTACATATACACCTTATATGAACTCATCTTAGGGGTAACACGGCATAGTGGATCAAATGCTGTGGGAGACAGGAAGACCTGAATTTGAATCATGCTTCAGGCATTTACTCATTGTGATATGATCCTGGACAAGTCCCTTGCCTTCTCTCAGTCCTCAGTTTCCTTGCCTGTAAAATGGGGACAATAATAGTATAACCCTCAACTTTGTCATAATGATCAAATGAGATAATACATGATATACCTTAATATACTATAGAATTGTTAGCAATTATCAGGGATAAAGATTGGGCCTATAATTACACTGACATAGGGCATTACCAACTGAAAAAGACTTTCTACTAATGCAGATTATCACTTTTCTGCCCAGAGCATCCAGAGTAGTTACAAAGCCAGTGTAGAAATTGAACTTGAACTCATGTCTTCCTAATGCCAAGTCCAGTTTTCCATCAGTCATGCCAAGCCATCAGTCATTTTCATTATTATTATTTTTCCATGCCTCTTTTTTCCTACATGAGATCTAACACAGACACATTTGTACAGTTAACTTTATCACTAACATACAAAGCATTATTAACCAAAGCACTATTCACTTTATCTGTATCAGATAAGTCTATAGATCTAATTTTTTAAAAGTAGTATTTTAGGAAAGATTTCATTCTTGTCTTTTGTTTTTACACTTTAGTCATTCCCACCCCTGCCTTTTGAGTTGAACTGTTTTTTAGTATTATCATTTATATTGTATTCATTGTCACTTAATTACACAAATCCTCCATGGATCTCTGAATTCCTCAACTATATTCACCTACCACAATCTGTTCAGCTACTCCCCAATTTTCTATTTTTGTGTTGGATTTATGTTTTGTTTTTGTTACCACAAGCAAAAACACTTTTTTTTTTAATGGAGACTAAGTTTCCCTTTCTTGTCCAGGCTAAAAATAACCATGACTCATAGACCTACTTCCCTGGCTGATCAGAACAGAAACCTTGAGCTACTCTGTTTCTGACCTTACAAAGTCTGGTAGTCTCCTGTTCCTCAGGGTTCACTATATTGGTACCCAATTTATTGCAGAAGACCACATCAGCTTTAGTCCAACTATAGCTTAGGATTCCTGAGCTCAAGAGATCTATCAGCCTCAGCCTTCCAGAAGCAGGGATTTTTTTTTAAACATTTAATATTTAACAATTTTTAACATTTATTTTCTAAAATTTCAAGTTCCACACTCTTTCCCCCATCCCTAAGAAGGTAAGCAATTTGATCTAAGTTATATTTGTGCAGTCATGCAAAACATTTTCACATTGGTAATGTTGTAGAAAACTCATTGGGTTTTTTTAAAAACCCAGTAGAAAAAGAAAGTGAAAAATTATATCCTCCCATCTGCATTTCTCTTGTGGTGGTTAGCATTTTTCATCATGAACCCTTGGGGATTGTCTTGGATCATGTATTGCTGAGAATAGCTAAGTTATTTACAGATGATCATCATACAATATTGCTGTTACTCTGTAAATGTTCTCTTGGCTCTTTTCACTTCACTTTGCATCAGTTAATGAAAGTCTTTTTAGGTTTTTCTGAAATTGTCCTGTTCATCATTTTTTTATAGCATAGTAATATTCCATTACAGTCATATACCACATTCTGTGTGTGCTTTGGCTCTCTTCAAATAGATTGCAAAATACTTATTGGGCAGAGCCAGTATTTATATTTCTTTTGCCCCATAGTACCTTGCCTACTGTGGACACAGCAAAATTTTATTCATTGATTACATGGTTTAACCTTTGAATTGCTTGAAGGCAGAACTGCCTCAGAAGATCCCTGCTTGAAAATTCTGTGGTGTTACATAAAAAAAAGACTGAATAAAATCTGGCCTTCAAGGAAATTTCAGTTATTATTATTGTTTTTCAAGAGGACATCTTCAGGATAGGACTGTGGTTCACTTGTTTCTGATGTGTCCAATCCTTCCTCATCTCATTTAAGGTTTTTCTTGGCAAAGGCACTGGAATAGTTAGCCATTTCCTCATGCAGCTCATTTTACAGATGAAGAATTGAGGTAAACAGGTTTAAATGGCTTGCTTAGGGTCATGTAGCTAGTAAGTATGTGAGGTCAAATTTGAACTCAGGTCTTCTTGACTCCAAGTCCAGCACTTTATCCACTGTGCAACTTAGCTTAGAACTATGATCCTGTGCAATTATTGGCAAGATGAATTTTGGTAGATAATCCTAATTTTTTCTGAGATGTGTGAAAATAAATTTCTTTTATTTTGACTCAGTCAAGTACTTAGAGAACTCCACCCTTTTAACTCAGTCAGACAGAATCTTGTAAATCCTCTGATTCCTCAAAGGATGAGAGGTGGATCCCACAGACATTGTCCCCATACCCCCAGTGCTAAGCAAATTAAAAGTCTGGGATTGGTTCCTGTGAAGTGGGGGCACAACAGAAAGTGACTGGGAGCTTTCTGCTCTGGGGAAGCTTGCTGGATGAGTGACTAGAGCTGCAGGAAGAGTCTGCATTGGTGGAACTCTGGCTGAAGAAACTCCAGGGGCCTCTTGCTTCCGCCACATGCTTCTAGGGAGCCTCCTTCAGACCAAGTAGGCAAGAAGCTGCTTCTCTGAGCTGGGGGTGACAGGACCAGAAGACAAAAAAGGGCTTTGTTGGAATTATTATTTTTTTCTGGGATTTTGCCTTTAGTGGGCTCTGAAAGCCTTTCAGGGTCAAAGGAGCAGTTTAAGTTATTTTTTACAGCTTCTTCCTCTGACTGCCATCTCTAGTATTCCACCTCCCACTTAAGCTAATGTTAGAGATGCTCAGGGTTTGGAAAGGCCTTAAAGAATTCTGGGCTTTGAGATGGAAGCTTGTGGGGGAAGGATTGCTTCCCCCCTGAGGCAAGGAGGTTCTCCTAAAGCATCTTCCCAGGTGAAAGCCCTGAGGGCTGTCTAATTATTGCTTAAGGAAAAAAACACCCAGCTTACCGGGCAGCAGCAAAGCAATTGCCAGTTATTCAGCTGTTTTTATTTTAAGTAGGAAAAGAAAGCAAAGAGAGAGAGAGATTTGGAACTTACCCTTTCACGCAGCAAACAGATCAACAGCTTTAGGTTTTTAACTGTAGAATTAGCTACTCAGAACTGACTTAGGGATAGTTTAATTAGGAATATGAGAGTACTTTTCCAACTTCATGGTTAGCCAATTAACGTAATAATTAAATTTAGGTTTTACTCAATATGAGTGCTAAAAGTTGTTGCCAATTATAAAATATCAACCCCTAAGTTAAAATAGCTGTTAGCAGCTTTTATTTAAAAGGTAGAGATAGTGAAAGATAGGAAAGAGACAAAGCCTGGTCTTAGACTACCAGCCCTAAGTGTTGCTCTGGTGAAGTCTGGCTCCTGGAATCATTGTTTCCTGCCTCATTGGTTCTTTAACTTCCTTTTTCAGAGGCTTGTCTATACCTGAATTTACTCAGTGGTATTTTGGTATTTGACCTTCAGGTCACTGAAAGATGACATTAAAAAAAAAAAACCACTGGAGAGAGAGAAATTCACTTCTGACAATCCCCTGTGATTCTTTTGGGAGACAAGCATGTTAAAATCTTCTCACTTGAGGTTTCTGAGAGATTAACATACCTAGTCTCCCCAGTGAATCATTCCACATGTCCAGCTTATACATCTAAAGATTCGCTTACTAGAGATGTATAAAATATTGCACTTTTCAAAGAGGGAATTATAAAAATTTGGGGATAAGAGGGAAAGAAAGAGGGGGAAAGGGGGGAAAAATGATTGATAGATGCATTAACAAAAAAGCCAGTTGGGAGAACTCACCTTTGGCATAAGAGTTTACATTCAGCCTAAATGATAGGTTCAACCTCCTTCAGTTCAGTTCATTATATCCCAAAGTTCATTCTGGATCTCTTGATGTAGTGTGTGGTTTCTGTAGGCATCCTTATAGCACCTTCTCCAAAAGATCCACTTTCCTGATTTGGTTGTTGGTGATTTTCTTTTCCTAAAATTGCTTTAAAAGATCTTAAACCTTGGATTTTAGGATAATTATACAATCCCTCCTGAGAAAGGTATTGATCAACAGACTAGATGACCTCTCTAGCTCCCTTCTAACTCTAAATATATTGTTCCAAATTACTGAGGATAAATAACACACAGTCCTTTCCCTCAGTGTAAAGGATATACACATCTTTATGAGACTTATTTTCAAATCTCCCCTCTTTTTCTACTGTAATAGTGAATCTCATGATATTTCACTTACTTAAATGAATTAAAATTTATATTTTAATTGTTGAATCCCTCTAATATGCCCAAAGATGTACTGGAAATAGAAGATTCTTTCCAGTCCTCTAGAATTATTTTCCATTCTCATGTCCTGAGATAAAACATGCATATATATTACCTTTAGTAACTTATGATTTTATTGTTAAGAGTGAAGAAAGGTAGCTGACCATTGAAAAAGATCTTTTAAAATTTTATCTATTTCTATATTTCCCACTAAAAGTTGTATTTTTAGATGAATTCTCAAAAGATATGTTTTGGCAAGCTGTGACGTACAAGGTTACTTTCTTAACTGGAAGCTCTTACCACCACTAACTGGATATTCCATGTAGATTGAAGAACTATTGGCTTTAAAATGTATGCAATCTTGATATATTTCTGAAATGTTCTTGTTTTTATCTTTTTTTTTTCAGTGTTGCTCTCTGTTTCACATAATATCAGAGTAGATCTAGGCTTACATTCAGAAATAGTCATTATTTATGAAAAGTATGTATATAGAGTTTATAGACATTTAGCATTTTAAACTATCAAAAGAATGAAATATTTAAAAAAGATTTCCTTATTAATCCAACTTTAATGTGACTCTATTTAGGCTTTTTTTTTTAAGCCTTGCTGCTTTGAATAACTATCCCTCTTTATTTCAGAAGTGATATTTATTAACATCAGCATTTTTTGGTGGTTTCAGAAGTGACCAAAGTTCGAAGAAACCTTTTTAACCAAGAGATGCTTTCTCCTTCAAAAAGATCTCTGAAAAGACTGCCCCGGTGTCATTCAGTGTCAGCGGTTGAAGGGTTGAAATATAAAGTTGATGGCAAGGAGATTCAAGGTACTGTATGTGTCCAAGTAAGAATAGTCCCAAGTGTTGAGAGGAGTAACTATCATAACTGTCTCCTTAGCTATTCCTAAGAGATGGCAGGGTGATACTGGCTGTTAGGATGATGGGGCCTATAATTAAAGCCACATGGCTTCCAAAGAAATTAGGTTTAAACACCAACATCAAATGTTAGGTGAAGAAAGCAAGCTTCTCCCAAAGGGTACAGCAGGCCCTAACATCTAGCTATGGAATATGCTTCAGGCAAAGTAGACAGGAGGGGATTGGGAAAGAAGTGGAACTTCCATGGTCCAAAGCCATAGAAACATTCAGGAATGTTAAAGGAGGCAATTGCAGTCAGTGAGGGATGACTTGAAACCCAGAAGAATTATAAACCAGAAAGAGCAATGTATTTCTTATCAAGGAGACCAGGTTCTAAGAGCAATTAAAAATCTCACCAGACCAAGCAATAGTATCAACTGAAAATCTACCTTGGGCATGAAACCAAAGAGTAGTTTAGACTAGTATCTAACTTAGTTAAAACTGAGGACAAACAATAATCTCTGAACTATAATTGTGCCCATTTCCTTTTATAATTTGTTTTTCCTTGGTTTCCTAGTAAAATACCTTTCCGAACATTACTAATCTTGGTTCTACTGAACTCTAGGGTTGGAGTAGTTCACATATAAGCTTTTTCTTAAAAGAGTCTCTAGAGGATAGGCTTAGTGAGGGGTAGGTGGGGTCCTTCCCCTCCTACCTCTCCACTCTCATTGGTGGAGCTTTAAAAGTATTCAGCTCAGTACTGATAGATTCTCCAAGTATTCTTTACTTTCTCACATTTTCGTGTTTGGGATTTGATCTAGTTTTAAGTAAAATAAATGCCTTTCCCTTTATCCTTGAAGCTATACATAAAATAGATCATATGATTAGAAATACTACTTTGTAATAGCAGCAGCAAACATTTTATTGAATGTCTGCTGTATGTAAGGTACTATTCTAGGAGGTACAATGAATAGAGTGCTGGGCCTAGAGTCAGAAAGATAAGTTTAAATCTGGCTTCAAACAGTAACTAGCAATATGACCCCAGGCAAGTCACTTATCTCTGCCTCAGTTTCCTTATCTACTTACCTCCTTCCCAGGGTTGTTGTGAGGATCAAGTAACATAATATTTGTTAAATGCTTTGCAAACCATAATGCACTATATGAATGCTAGCTGCTATTATTGTTGTTATTGTTAAGTACTAAAAACCCAGAGCCATATGATGACTTGTCCTTCCAGTGTAGAGCTTGAAATCTGCACATAAATTCAAAGAAAAAAAAATAAAGAGCAAAAGATACCTTGTGAGTAAGTAGTATCATCAATAAGCATAACAAATACAGAGGAGAGAGGGATCACTTGCTAGATTTATTAAAGAAATATACATGGGAGTGGTGAGGTTTGAGCTAAATGTTGAAAGAATGAGCCTTGAATAAGTGGAGAAGAAAGGTCAAGAAGAGCATTGTATGAATTAAGATAGGGCAGCAGGAATATTCACAGTAGCAATAAAGCAGGTTATTGGGATAAGAATAAAAACTGAATGCAGAAAAAAAGTAAGAGCTAATCTTAGAAGTAGGTCAGGGTATCATTAAGGATCCAAGCTATTAGATAGCGATGTATTAGGGGGCAGCTAGGTGACTCAATGGACAGAGAGAGCCAGTCCTGGAGACAGGAGGTCCTGAGTTCAGATTTGGCCTCAGATACTTCCTAGCTGTGTGATCCTGGGCAAGTTACTTAACCCCTTTCTTCCCTCCTGCCCTACCCCCCCACCCCCCAATTGCCTAGCCCTTACCACTCTTCTGCCTTAAAACCCATACACAGTATTGATTCTAAGCTGAAAGGAAAGGGTTTTTTGTTTTGTTTTGTTTTTGTTAAAGAAAAGAAAGCTATATATTTGTACTAGTTTTCTTGTTAAAGAGCTATTTAAAAAATATTTTTATTTAAAAAAAGAAGAGAGCTGTGTATTTGTGTTTCTCCTTCATTTTTAACCTTTAAACCAGTTTATTGGTAAGATGTCATTCTATGATTACTGTAGCTAGGGCACCTATTCAACTCTGTTTTCTTAAAATATAGCATATCCTGAGTCTTGGTCCAGTTTTAAACTTTAGGAGTTTAAGATTGCGCTAAAATTTTGGAACACTGTGTATACCTAAAAGTGTATATATGCATATTAATATTTATCATCACAACACATATAGAAAAACAAAAACTTGTTGACTTACTAGCCACACCTGCTTTATCTAACTCTTATAGTACATGGGTGGAAGTAAGAGTTTTTTATAAAATGTAAGTCAATATATTGCCCATATGTAATAAATGGTAACAGTAGATACTACAACCCCATTTTCTTTGACTCTGAAGTACAAAAATGACATTAAGAAAGCAAGGTTAAGAATATCAACTGTTATTTTCTATAGAATTAGCCAATGTACTGGTGTGGTATACTATGGTGGTTTGTTAAACCCTTAGCTTTTCGAATAGGGCTTTAGTTTTTATAAATAGGAGAAAAAATATAAATACAAAATGGTTCAACAGTCAGTAGCAAATATAAAAACATAGAATGTTTGCTTCCCAGCTTCTTGCTGAAACAATTTCAAATTATATACTATAATATTATATAAAATTATGTATAATAAATATATATTTTTAAACCCTTACTGTCCATCTTGGAATCAATACTATGTATTGGTTCCAAGGCAGAAAAGCAGTAAAGGCTAGGCAATGAAGGTCAAGTAACTTGCCCAGGGTCACATAGCAAGGAAGTATCTGAGGTCAGATTTGAACCCAGGACCTCCCATCTCTAGGTCTGGCTCTCAATCTACTGAGCCACCCAGCTGCCCCTAAATTATATTTTATTTGAAAAACTTCAAAATGTTATTATATACATTATCTTTTTTGGTGTTGATAGACCAATCAATCTTGTTCCACAATGATGAAATTAAAAAGAACTAAGTTCCTTTCCTTTCTAGTTAGTTCAGCAACCACTAAGATTAGCCATCCACTTCATCCAATCACAAGCCACTTGAAATTTAAGACTGCTACCATTATACTTATATTTGTCACTCATAAAGTTATGGAAAGCTTATAATTTCTACTTTCAAAATTTAGATTATCATAAACTGCTGACAAAGAGAGTATCAGAGACTCCATTGCATAAACAGGTATCTGGAAGACTACTTCAAAGACAAATTAAGGGCAGGTGAGTGGCATTCTTACATTTATCTATTTCATCAACTTGTCCACTTTTTGGTTTTAGTATGATCTTTTTCCTACCTCCTCTTATAACTTCAGATCTTGTCTGCCCTGGCTAAAATCTGTATCTTTAGAAATAAAGGCAAGTTTGAGTATTAAAGAGAATAATGACCAAAGTTTGTATAATTTGGAAATGTAACCTTTGGGTTTCCAACAATTGGTTGAGCAACTTTTAATAGGTTCATATTGGAGATTAGTACTTCCAGTTATTTCTGGGTCTCAGAGTTTAATATCATGGGATTCTCTGGTTTAATATCAGTAGATTATATTATTAGAATGGCCCCTACATTGCATAAGTGTAATAAAACTCATATGCCTTATTTTCCTTATTTCTTAAGGTCCTCTGATCCTGGCCCTGACATTGAGGTTGTTGAAGAGTCCCCTGAAAAAGAAGAATGTGGTGGGTATTTCTGGAATTTGGCCTTATATTTTTACTTTTCCTTAGTATTAGTACACTAGCTTTCTCTCTATTGTATACTGAATTCCAAAGCATTTTTTAAGAAAATGATGACAATGTCAAGTGTCAAGTAGGTATTTAGACTTTTATAATTGGAAAAACACATATTGGAATGATTCTTAAAGTTCATTTAATCCAACTCAGTGCAACAATCTCTGCACCTTATAGGTAGATGTTTATCTAAACTCTGTTGGATACTTTCACTAACATCTGTTGTGAAATAGACCATTCCATTTTAAGACAACTCCAATTATGTTCAGTTTAAATCTGTTGCTATGTAATTTTTACTCATTGGTCCTGTTCCTATCCCTTAAAATACTCAGCATAGGTTTAATTTCCCAAATGACAGTCTCAGCTATTTGAAGACAACTCATATTATGCAATTTAATTAAGTGCTTCAGTTTATTTGATAAATGCTCTTATGAATGAATGAGCATATACCACACAAAGGCAACAACTACCTCTTAAGTTAAATCTTGGCTATTAAATAATAATATTGTAATAGTAATATAAATTATTGTTTCATAACCTTTAAAGTTACTGAAGCAGTTTATGGAGAAATAACATCCTTATCTTATATATAAGAACAAAGACTAATTGAACCTGTTCTCTCTTTTTTTTTTTTAACCCTTACTTCCTTCTTGGAATCACTACTGTGTATTGGTTCCAAGGCAGAAGAGTGGTAAGGGCTAGACAATGGGGGTTAAGTGACTTGTCCAGGCTCACACAGCTGGGAAGTGTCTGAGGCCAGTTTTGAACCTAGGACCTTCTGTCTCCAGGCCTGGTTCTCAATCCACTGAGCTACCCAGCTACCCCTTGAACCTGTTCTTAATGAAAAGTGCTTTGTAATTTTTAAAAATGGAACAAAGTAGATGATGACATCTAGTAGGTCAGTTCTTCTCTATACATCAATGGGGTCACATAAACATTGTACATTATAGCAACACTTCAGGGAAAAAATCTTATTACAAAACTCTAGCAATTGGTCTATAAAGTTCATCTTTTCTATTATTCATTGTTGCACAAATCTTGCTTTTTTCTCTTTAGTGTGAAAATGTCAAGGATATATTTTCCTTGGATAACAGCTATCATTCTGTTTCTAGAAACGAATGTAAGACGAAGTCCTCGTATCAAGCATCTGTCATTTGTCAGAACAAACTCTGCTTCTTTCTACCCTATCTCACAACCAAAGCCTCGAAATATACAGAGAGTATACATGAGACAAAAGGACGAATCAGGTTACTAACATATTTACCTCTTAAAAGTCATTTTTGATGGGTAGGAAGTGATGCATTTAGTACTTTGGAGGAAATGTTGAATTTATCAATGTTTTTTCTTTGGGTAGGGACAATGATATATGTGTGACATACCAAGCTTTCTCTGTCGAAAAACTTTGCCAGCTTTCTGCCAATATATACATATATAATCATACCTTTGGACAAGTAAAACATGTTGCCCATGACATCATTCTCTCATTTGTTTGTGAGAGATTAATCGATGATGACCCAAAACTTTCTCTATACAACCAAGTCTAAGATTAGGGACAAAATCTAATATATGTTATGTTATCTGTGCCTTCCCTGCCCTTTAATAGCATAGTTAAAGCAAGTTACCTGTAGTATTGTTTTGGTTTATGGGTTTGGGTGGTTGGTTGGGTTTTTGTTGTTTTGGAGGGTTTTTTTTGGCAACATTCATGTTCAGCTAGCTGCCTATATTTGCCAACTCGTAGACCAAATTTAATAGGTTACATAGTAGATGTTTAACAAAATACACAGAGACATATTACACTAATGTAATGTACACATTACACTAATGTAATATGTCTTCCAATTAACTAAATTTCATTTTTCCTAATGTAATTTGGATGTCTTAATGCTATATGGAGAATTAAAGCAGCAAAATGTCATCATGCTTTGTTCTTTAGGTATTAAGGAATGTCCTATAGTTCAGAGTATCCGATCTCCTAAGAGGCTTCTTTTTGGCGCAGTCTCCGAGATGACTACTCCCACAAAGGAATTGCCCCAAACTAAAAGGTCTGCAAAAAATTCACTGGAGTCTGAGAAGCTTGTTGTTTATCAGGTAAATGTCTATAAGTATCTTAGGTACAAAGGATGATACTGTGTTCCTGGAGGTCATAAGTAAAGATTAGATATAGTCTTTATTAGGGAGCCTATAATACAATATATAAGACATAATGCTATGTAATCAATTCAGGGATCTGTGATTTTTAAGGTCAAACTAGGTCAGTGATGGTGAACTTTTTAGTGACCAAGTGTCCAAACTACAACCTTCATGCCACATGTGAACCACCCACCTTACCCCAGACAGGGGAAGGAGGAAGCACTCCCACTGGACTGCTGGGCAGAGGGGTGGGTCATGTGAGAAATGTCCTCAGGCATATATGAAGAGGGGGAAAGGAGCAGCCCCTTCCAGCATGTGTGCCACAGGTGTTAAGAGATTTTGTGGTTTATTTTTATCAGTTGGGTTCTAACTCCACCAATGTGGATCCCAAAACACTCATGAATTGCTAGTCCTAAAAATGTTTATTATCTTGTTGCCTATATTCTAGCAAGAATCCTCTCTGAGTTAAACTGATAACTTGGAGGGGAAATGTTTTGTTTCCTGGGTCAATATTCTTAAGACTTTCTAAGTTGGTAGGACCTACCAGAAGTTACATTTCACTAGTGTAGCCATTTTTTTTTCTTAAAATTTTTTTCTTCAATTAAAAAAATACAAACCTATGATCTTTCCCACCTCCCTGGCCACCATGGGGAAAGAGGGAGTGGAGGTGGGAGGAGGAAAAAAATCTTTGTAACAAATACGCAGTCAAGCAAAACCAATTCCTGCATTGGCCATATCCAAAAAATATGTTTCAACCTTCACTGAGTCCATCACCTCTCTGTCAGGAGGTAGTGCTATAAAAGGTAGTGCTGATATCTCATCATATGACCTCTGAAATCATTATTGGTAATTGCATTAATCAGAGTTAAGACTTTTAAAATTATCTTTAAAACATTGTTACATAAATTATTCTCTTGATTTGTTCAGTTCACTCTTCATCAGTTCATGCAAATCTCAGGTTTTTCTGAAAATGTCCATTTCTTCCTTTTTTTATGGACTAATAGTATTCTGTTACAGTTGTGTCCAATTAAAGCCATTTACCAATTGATGGACACTTTTTGGTTTCTAGTTCTTTGCCACAGCAAAAAGAGGAGTTTTTCCTTTTTTTTTTTATCTCTTTGGGCTATAGGTCTAGTAGTACTATCACTGGATCAAAGGATATGTACTAGTGAGTAAAATGTTTGCGGTATAGTTCTAAATTGCTTTCCAGATGTTCCTTGTTTTCTGGGAGCCTCCAGTATTTTTTGTTTAACTTTTTCATAAGTTCTGCCAATCTAATGAATGTGAGGGAGAACCTCAAAGTCGCTTTAATTTTCATTTCTCTAAGTAATTTGGAGCTTTTTTCATGTGACTGATGATAATTTAGACTTCTTCCTTAGAAAACTACTTGATCAGATCTTTTAACTATTTATTGATTGGAGAATGCCTCTTATTCTTATAAATTTGGATTCATTTTCCATCTATCTTGGAAATGAGACTCATCAGAAAAACTTGCTGTGACAACTTTCCTAGTTGCTTCCCTTCTAATTTTAGCTGCATTGGTTTTCATTTTTTTTATAACTGAAATTGTCCATTTTGGCTCCTGTAATCCCTTCCATCCTTTATTTAGTCATGAACTGATCCTTCCTCTGTCTATATTTCTGAAAGGTAATTTCATTAGTGCTTTCCTAATTTGTTTATGATGGCACCCATTATGTCTAAAGCCTGTACCTTTTTGGAGTTTATCTTGGTCTATAGTTGGAGTTGCTGGTCTGTACTTAAATTGTGCCAGATTGCTTTCCATGTTTCTCAGTAGATTAATTAAATTCCACTGGTGTTAGTCAATAAATATTTGTTAAGCTAAGTGTTTACAATGTGCCAGGCACTCTGCCATTGGGGATACAAAGAAAGGTAAGAAGCAAAGAACTCAAAATTTAATGGAGTGGGGACAGTTGGGTGGCTCAATAGATTGAGAGCCAAGCCTAGAGACAGGAGGTCCTAGGTTCAGATCTGGCCTCAGACACTTCCCAGCTGTGTGACCCTGGGCAAATCACTTAATCCCCATTACCTAGCCCTTACCACTCTTTTGCCTTGGAACCAATACACAGTGTTGATTCCAAGAAGGAAGGTATGGGTTAAAAAAAAAAATTAATGGAGTAACATGAAAACAACTCTTAAGTAAACAAACTGTATACATAATAAATTGGAAATAGTCCACAGAAGGAAGGCTTTTTGTCGAAGGCAGGATTTTAGCTGGGGCTAAAAGGAATCTAGGAAAGCCAGGAGTTGAAGATGAAGAAGAGCATTCCAAGAATGGGAGACAGCCAGTGACAATGTATAGGGTCAGGAAATGGGAGTGGCTTCTTTGGAGAACAATGAGGCCAGGGTCAATGAATCAAAGAATACAAGGGAAGGGAAAGGGGAAGAGTTGTAAGATGTGAGAAGTTTGGGAAGATCGGGTACAGGGAGAGGCAGGTCATGAAGGACTTTGAAGGCCATATAGAATTTTATATTTGATCCTAGCAGTTGGGAGCCAGTAGAGTTTATCGGTTAACTGGGGAATGGCATGGTCAGACCTGTACTTTGGAAGATCATTGTGACTTAGAGTGGGCAGAAACTCATAGCAAGCAAACCAACTAACATACTATCATGATTGCCCAGGCATAAGATAATGGGGCAATGGTAGTGTCACAAAAGGGGATGTATGCAAGAGAAATTACAAAGGTAAATCAACAGAATTTGGCAACAGATTGGATATAAAGGGTAAGAGAGTGAGAAGTTGAGGATAACATCTGGGTTGCAAGCCTGAGTGATGGTAGTTCCCTCATAATCCTCTCAGTCCTTTCCCTAATGGGAAATGAAGAAGGGAAAGTTTTGGGGCTGGGAAAGATGAATTCCGTTTGGGACATGTGTTTAAGATGTCTGTGGGACATCCAATTTACGGTGTCCAATAAGTATTTGAGGATGAAAGACTAGAGATCAGCAGAGAGTTTAGAGCTAGATTAAATGTATTTGAGAATCATGGAGATGATATTGAATCCATGGGAGCTGATGAGATCACCAAGTGAAAAAGCACACAAGAAGAGAAGATGGTTTAGGAGGGAGCCCTGTGAGATTATCAGGCAGGACCAAGGGAATGATCCCACAACGGAGACCAAGAAGAGAACAAGTACTCAAGAACACAGGTTCACCTTAAGGCATATGGGTAAAGGACTAGAGAATAACAATTTTTATAACAATAATTGGGAAAATATTTGAAGGTTGATTTTTAAAAGCTGAGAGATAAGGGGACAGAGTATCTTTGGTTATATAACAGAATTATGAGCAAGATGTGAAAGGTGGCATAAAAAAGGATCAACAGATTGAAATAGTTGTCAGCCAATATATGAAATGGATATTTCATTTGGAGAGTGTATGGTTCTGAATCAAAGGACAGCAGACAACTAGAAAAAATGTTTTAGTTGCTCTAGAAAAAATGTTTTGAAGTTTTATAGAGACTGTAAGTATATGATAGTCAAATTTTTAGAATGTTGGGGAGAAATAAATGGTTGAAGTTGACAGTTTTAGACTTGGAATCAACCAGAGGTCAAAATCCAGTTTTCCTGTTCTCTATCCTGTGACTCTCTTAAATGGGCCTTTATAGGAATATCAGGTATAAGCCTACCAGTTTACCTGGCTTAAGAGTTTTGTATTAAAAAGCATTGGTTGTGATATTTGATTTAGAATGATTGTGACTTTCTTTATAGACCCCTAGGAAAAATGACCAGGAGCCTCGAACCCCTGTTGACAAAATTCTAAGGAGATCTCCTCGAACACCCCAAATGGCATCTCACACTCCAAGAAAACAAAGAAAAATTACTTCAAAAAATATATCAGTAGATCAGATGGCTACAGAAGACTTCTCATCTGACTTAGAAGTTGCATCACTATCTGTGGCAAAAGTAATCCCTCAGAAGGAAAGCTCCCTGGCAAAAGAATTCCCCTCTCCTCTTGAGAAGATGGAGTTAACTCCCAAAAGGCAAAGAAGTCAGACACCTGAACTTTTAGAGACTCCTCCTTGGTCATTACAAAGGAATTCCAGTCTAGCCAATGTTTCTTGTCTAGGAGCTGAGCTCCCGTTTACTATCCAGACCACTGATACTAACTATCTGACTCCCATTAAATATTCCCAGAAAACACCTCAGAAATCAGTAGCCTCTACATCTCAAACAAGGCCTGGCCAAATAATGGCAGTAACACCTCTAACTCAGAGAAATCAAAATCCAAATGTTCTCATACATACAATTTCTCAGCCAGTGGAAAGTGTTAAGGAATTTAAAGATAAAAGTGCCCAAAACGTAAAAGGAACAGGAAATATGGTTGCTGCTTTCACACCACCTATTTCTTCCCAAAAAAAAAAACTATTTAATTTTCCACCACAAAATGCTTCTGTAAAGACTCCATCTAGGAAATCTTTTGTGGATTCTCCTCCTGGACTCGGAGAATTTAGTTGGAGTATGCTTGAGAAATCACCAAATCTGACAGTTGCACCTCTTGACTGTAGCCTTATCTCAACTCCCAGAAAGAGTTCAAGGGTAACTAAATCTAGCGATTGCCTCCCTCCACCACCTTCCAAAACCAGGAAACAACATATGAATAGAAACAATTCCATCCTTGAGAGAAATTTGTCACTTCATCAGTTCAATACCTCTGATTATTCTATAGTTGAACAAAGAGATACAGCAACTATCATCTCATCCCCTAAAAAGGAGCAGAAAAAAGTAAACCTTTCTTCATTTTCCTCTAATGAAGATTTTCGCCCTTTAGTTGGTGCAGAGTATGAATGGTTTAATTCCTCTCCTCTACTCATTACCCAGAATACAACAGAACAGCAGAGCAGTGATGATTCAGAGACTTGTATATCACCAGCTGAAGGGTTAAAAATGGCTCCAACTTATAAACAGCCTTCTACATATGAGATGACTTCTCCACCGATTAGGTCCAATTCTCCTTTGGGACCTTCCTATGCCCTGCGTTGTACTGCAGATAGAAGGCAGAGACAGGCTGCAGCAAGACTAGCAGATCCAAAAGCTTCACCTCAGCTTTCAAAAGACCACCTGAAAGTGATTTCTCCTAGCCCTCCAACATATGAAGTAGAACTGGAGATGCAAGCCTCTGGCCTACCCAAGCTTCGTATTAAAAGGGTAGACTCCAGTTCTATCAATTCTGAAAACCAAAACAAGGTGGATACATCTCTGGAAGGAGGAGAGAACTTTTCTGATCTTGGGTGCACATTGCCTCAGGGTAAACCTAGCCAACTTGAAGCTGCTTATATCTCTCCTCCATGTCTTCGTTCTCATAGTACCCCAGGCAAGAGTGGGGGCCAGATGTTTATCTGTCAGTCATATACTCCAACTCACTGTGCCTCTAACACTACCTCCCCCTCCCCAAGAGATGTTTGGGTTCCCTGGACACCATCTCCCAGGCACAAAGGGAAGACCACTCCTGATACGATCCAAGACTGGCCAAGAAAAAAGAAGGCAGTGGGCAGCAGTATTAATTCCTGTGGTGGGAGAAATGAAAGAGGTTTTGATCTCTTGGGCAACATATCTGGTCTTGAAGAGGAGGGAAAGGAGAGAGCTTTTGAGCAGTGCATTAGCAAAGCTCCTATCTTGGGGGATTTTGAATTTGAGGGAATATATCGGCTTCCAGATCAGTCACCTTCTAGTGACAGTGAGCCTAGAACTGAGGAGAGTTATTCAAAGGGGCAATTTGGATTGTTCTCTAGGAAAAGACCCTTTTCCTCTAAGGAAAGTGAGTTCCAAACCAAAAGAATTTGTGGCAGCCAACAAGGAAACCAGGTCATTTCTGCTGATAGCAAAACTAGTGAAGAAAGAAAATCTCCAGGTAGAAGTACGAGACAGTCTTCCTCCACTGGGGATGATGAAGTATTTGTTTCAGGTAAATATATGCTTAAGGTCTTCTTCCTATTTGGTTCTTGTTGGGAATTGTGCTGAGTGAACAGACAGTCTTAGGAGATGAATTCCTTAAATAGATAAGTTTGCTTATATCTTTAGTTTCCAGGGTCCATACGGGAATGCAGCAATGTGGTTTTCATTTAGTGAGCAAATATTTTTAGGTGCTTGTTATGTGTCAAGGCATTGGGCCAGATGATGTATTTGTGGTGTATCTCTTTAGGCTCTACCCCACCTAATGCTAATGGTGCTGTGAGAAGTTGCCTCTCTGCTAGTGGTCTTCGTGCACTGACCCAGTCTCCACTACTGTACCAAGGAAAAGCACCTTCCTTTCAACGAAAGGATATTAGAGGTAAACCCATCTTGATTGTAACTTATATTATTGATTGGCAAATCCTGGGGACTCTTGTCAATGCCACTTTTTTGTGACTACCAATCCAATACAGCGTCTCTTAGTTTGGAGCTCTGATTTCATCAGTATAGGGAACTCCAGCATAGACATATTTGAGCGTCTCTGCATAAGGTACTAGGAATTAGGATAGCCTAGAGCTCAGTTAAAATTTTTTTAAGGAGTTAAGGTCAATGGAATGCAAACATTTGGTATACTTTAATGTTCTGTGATATGTTATAGTCTACTATGTTATGTCCTCTCAGAAAAAGCCTTCTGATTTGGGTTGACACTTTTTTTTTTTAATAAAAGCTCCTTGCCTTCTTCCAAGCACTTTAGTCTTCTAGAAAGCAGAAAAATGTAAACTGATCATTACCCCCAAGAAAAGAAAAAGAGATAGACTGAAAGTGGCTAATTAGTAAAGAATAGAAGGCATGGGCAAAACAGTTGGGAATTTTTCGTTTTATCAGCTAATTTTTTAAAACTTCTGTGTCCTTAGGTTTACATCTACATTTAAAATGTTATCATCTGATAATTATATTATTCAATCTAATGACAGAAAGTGTAGTATAATGGGGAGAGAGCTGCCCTAGGAATCAAAAACTTGGGTTCAGGTCTTGCTTCTGACACATTCTGGCTCTCTGACCCTAGCTAAGCATTTGACCTCTCATTGCCCCATAGCAACTCTAAATGACAAAATAGCTACCAAACTGCATTGATAGGGGGAATTTCCTCACCAGAAGTTCCCCACCCCAATTAAATCTCAGGTCTGGACCAAAAAAGGAGGAAAGGGAACTTCAGAATCTGATTTTGTGGCTATTCTGAACAAGATTCCTTCTTTTTTCATCCCACCACAGAAGGGATGTTCTACTAGTGACCTGAGGAATTAACAGCCTATTAACAGTGCTGGGTAGATGGGATTTCTTTCTTTGGCCATACTGAATGGGAATGCAAGAGGTGATAAAGACTTAAAGCCACTGAGGTATAATTTAGTCCATTCTTTTGCCTCTAAAAGCACTAAAATAATAAATCATATAAATTTGCCTAAGCCCAGAGTTCTGAGAAATCAAACTGATGGAGGTTAGGAGAATTGAAAAACTACTTGGCTATTTGCTCCCCCTTCTATTTGCCATCAGGTAGATGAATACTTCAATAATCCTTGTTCAAGATTAGAGTAGCTGATGAGAAGTTTGTAGTCAAATTTTAAGAGTCTGAGCCTAACTCTGTTATAACTACAGATCTTCAATACTTGGTGACTTAATGTAAATCTTTGTCTTTTTACAGATGAAGAGATGGATGTATTTCCAAGTACTACAAACCAAGAGTCTCCTTTCAACATAGCAATCTCTCGAAGACATCCCATTAATAGAACTTATTCTCGGAAAAAGCTGCTCAGCTAGTAAAATTGGGTTGTAGTCACTGGGTTATAGCCATTATTAACTTTATCCAAGGCCACCTGTCACAACAGGAATTCTGTTTTTGTCTCCAGTCTAAAGACTGACTTTCATCAGATGTATCAGATGTTCACAGTCTTCTGTGAAGAATGAATTTGTGAAATAATGCCAGAAAATCCTGTTCATCTTCCATAAGCCTGGGCTGAAAGATTTCTGCAATGCTTGTGGCCCTTTTAAACAATCAGAGAATATCAGGAAGGGCAGAGAAAGCCAAGCAAAAGGGGGTTGAAAACCTGGCTTCAAGCCTCTTCTGCCATTCTTGGTCCTCAGAGTCTAGCTAGAATGTTTGGGGGTTATTATTTCCTGCATTCAATTCCTCCATCTTTTGCTCCACACACTACCCAGGAAGGAGCAAGTAGTACCTTGAGATCATGAAGGCAGCATCTAATGCAGTAGAAGAAATGGCCTGCATTCCCTTTGTGTAATATAATAAATTGTTACTTGAAGCACTGGACTCAATGTACAGAAGCAATATCACACAGTAGAAAAAGCAATGGCCTTGAGGTCAGAAGACCTAGGTTCAAATTCTTTCTCTACCACTTATTACCAAGTGACTTTAAGCAAGTCATTTAACAGTAGAGCTTGTTTCCTCAACTGTAAAATTGGAAATAACCCTCTATCTAACAGGGTTATGATCTCCAAATGAAATAACTGTAAAGTGCTATATAAATATAAGCTATTATTTCTACTTTTCCAATCCTCCCCATGTCTAGACTTGGGTCGGTTGTAATCTTAAACGTATTTGCTTGCCATTAAGGGTGTGTGTTTTCCAGAATAATACTTTTTGAAAGTCACATTTCCATGTTTGAAACATCTTTCTACCTTTCAGAAAAATGTATGTATAGGGTTCTACCTATGAGTTCAAAACAGTTTACCTCAGGGATGAAAGAAAAAAAAAACTTTTTTTCTGAGTTTATAAGTGAATTTGTTCCTGAATGTCAGTGTTAGGGTAGAAAAGAACTTAGATCTCATATTTAGCCCTACCCGAAATACCTTGCTTATATTTGCCTATCTTTACCTAAGCTGAAAGTGTCAAACAAGGAAGCAGTTTTTAAAAATTACTTCCTTTGTGCTGGTCATATCCTGATCTTAATTACAATGAAGGTACTTTCCCCTGTCTCGTTGTTTTAGTCATACCGATAAAAAAGACAAACTGCAATTCCATTTCTTGGTTCTTAAAACTCGCCTTAAAGCTTATTTATTACAAAATGATAATAAACATGCTTTTAAAATACATTTACAAAATCCCCAGTCCCGGCTGTATATATTACAGATCACCAAAATCACAGGCTGGTATCAGCTTCCGATAAATGTGTTCCTTTGAACATTAGCATCCTTCAGCAGACTATGAATTGATTGATCATCTAATAACATAGTTCTCTGCAACACTTTTCATACCTAGATCTCAACCTCTGAGGCAGGCCCTAGGATTTTAGTCTATATTGGGTTTTTCCTAACATCAATCATTCCTTGGCTGGATCTTCGTAACTCTCGTCTTGACTTGGGCAAGTGGCTCAGGTTCCGAGGCAGAAGTGGTTCACCCATAGGCAATATCCTTCCAAACAGGGATTCAGATCCGTCTCTCTGCCTGAGCTCCTCTAAGCACCCCTGCTCATCATTTGACAAGGATGAGCGTTTCCACGTCAATGGTAATGGTGCATGCACTAAGTCTCGGATCTCTTCCCTGGCTTTAGGAGTTCCCTCATTAAGTGATGCCTGCCAGAACTGCTCAGAAGCTGTGCCAGTCTCTTCTTCTATTCCAGTAACAAAGGATGGTCTGTTCTCAATGCACACAATCCGCTTCTCCCCTCCTGTTATCAAGAGCACAATTTTGTCAAAGAATTGTTATCAGAATACTTAGTCATATTTATACGATAGAGGTGACATCACTGCCAAAAAGATGAGGAATATATGGTTCCTTCAGCCTTGATGTCCAAAGGGAGGAAAGAAATGAGCAAAATTAGAAGTATTCCAAACTTGCTGGTGGGGTATTCATATTATTTGGAAACTAGAAGGGACTTTAGCAATCTAGTCCAACCCTCACACAAAGGGATTCCCTCTTAAGATACTGAAAAAATTGTCATCTAGCCTTGCCTGAAGTATTCTGACAAATTTCTATTCCTTTCTACTTCAGAATTTAAATTCAGCTGGTGGTTATACTTCACTTAGGTGAAATATCCCAAAGGGAAATTGAGATGATCAAGACTTGTAACCAACTATAAACTTTACCTTTGCTCTGTCCTGTGGAATTCAAGTTATTAAGCCTCTGCTTCAGTTCCTGATTTGTCCACATGTATCGGCCTAGTTCTTTCTCCAGAGATTGGATCCTGTTCTCATATTGCCTCTTGCTACCCACAAGTCCTTCGCCCAGGTGCTCTGGATTTAAGAGGCAAGGTGTGCAGAGGGAGGAAATGCAGCGATAATAAAAAAGAACCATAATATCGTGTAGTGAATTAAATTAGTATTACCTCGGCTCTGCTGGAGCAAGAGTTGAATATTCTGTTCATGTTCTTTCTGCTGCAGGGTTAGCTGGCGGTCCATCTCCAGTCGTTGTCGTTCCACTGCTACCTCCAGCCAACACACCAATCTCTGCTGTTCCTCTAATTGCATTTCTAGTTCTGAGAAGGCGATGTGCTGCTGGTGCTGTTCTTCCCGAAGTGTTACCACCTGTCCCAAATCCCAGCTTTGCCTTACCTGCTGTTCATATTCTCATACCCTTCTATGGTTTATCTTAAGGCTCATTTGTCCCTGGAGACCCATAACCCAAATGCAATCTTCTAGACAGGGACCATCTCATTGGTCAGAAAAATCAGGGAGAGGGAAAAGCAGTGAAGACAGGGAGGGCACTCGGCTTCAGCCTATGGACAACACTGGATTTAGGTGAAAAGAGGCATCATGGAAAAGGGAGGGCTAAGAAGTCCCTGGGGATTGTGGTCTATCCTACGTTCAGACCCACCAACTAAGGAAATTTGTTATTCTTTGATGCCTCTTTTTTTAGCCTCTCACCCAGTGCAATATCCCATGGAATTGAAGGTTAAATGAGAAGTTATAGAATTTGAGGAAATTACCTACCTTGTCAAAATACTTGCATAGCAAAGCCCGGGTCTCTGAGGAAGAAAGGTAGCTGAGTTTGGCCATGAGGTTCATCTCACACTGAGACAACATGGTGGCTGAGGCTCGTAGTACCCGTTGACGGCATGTGATGGCTTCATTCTTATATTCAATGGCTGCGTCCAGAGCTTCAATAGCCTCATCCAACTGAAATAGAGTTCTTTCCTCCTGCAGGGGCATAGACACCAACTCTTGGGGAAATAATATAGAGCTGATAGTATATCAATATAGAGCCTCGGTTTATTATCAAAAGGCTAACCAGCAACGTGAAGAACCCATCTTTAGTTTCCTTACACTTCTTCCAGTGCTCTTTCCCTATTCCTAGGTGTGCTCTTAAATAGTCTAGACCTTCTAATCACAAATACTGAGTGAACCACCGGTAGTTAAATTTGTTCTATGCAGGGCCTATTTTGAGGTGGGCAAAAGTAAATATTCAGTAATAATCAAAATATGGTCCTTGACATCTAGTTTATATGCCATAAACTCAAGAAAGCAAGAGCTGGGTAAGCAACAGTTCCTATATGATCAGTGTGTAAAGGGAGATGATGCTTATTTCCATCAGACTGAATATGTGAGTCAGATCCCAGCCCAACAACAAGAAGTCCAAGTATTACTAGAGAAGCTTCTTGGGGTATACTACTGGAACCAATGCTATCAAACGAACAAGGTCCAAAATATTCAGATGACTCCAAAAAAGTATTTTGCTCTTATTTGTAACTGATTTGCCAGCCTGGCATTGTTTATGATTATAAACTATAATCGATCTATCTTCCCTAAGTGAACAATGGCTGGGTTTCCAGAAAAGATACCTTGTCAGTAGGAAAAAAATCTGGTGTACAATGACGGCTCTCTTTATTAAACTATCTACAGCCCTTGTACAAAATTGAGTTGGAATTCATGGAATCATGGAATTTCAGAGCTGAAACAGATCTGAGAAAACATAGTCCAGCTGTCTCACTTCTTACAGTTGACGAGAGACTCCAAAAAGGCAAACCAGCACCAAGTCTAGTATCCTGACACTTCTTCCAGTGCTCTTTCCATTCTAGAATCCTAGGTTGTGCTCTTAAATACTTTAGTCTTTCTAACCACAAAGGAGATAGATGAAAGGGATTATGCATAAAATGTACAGTGAGCTCCTCTTAGAATCAAGCTGAATTGGAAGGAAGAGATTTTCCTCTAACACTTCTGACAAGTTACCCAGCCTCCACTCAAAGATTTCTAAAACCTAAAATTTAATGTGATTATTACTAGTCTAGTTTTGCTTCAAGAGAGAAGGGAAAGGGGACAGGTAGATGGATCAGTGGATTGAGAGCCAGGCCTAGAGATGGAAGGTCTTAGGTTCAAATCTGGCCTCGGGCACTTCCTAGCTGTGTGACCCTGGGCAAGTCACTTACCCCCATTGCCTAGCCCTTACCACTCTTCTGTCTTGGAACTGATACACAGTATTAATTCTAAGACAGAAGGTAAGGGTTTAAAAAAAAGAAGGGAAAGTAGCAACTAGTAAGCTTCAGGTAGGGACTTTTAATGTCTAGACTGAGGAATCTCATTCTTCAAAAGGACTGGGAGGGGTTCGCATGCAAGTAGAATAATACCTCTGGGGACAGCAGATTGCCCTGCCTCAGTTTACTATCAATCTCTAGTCGCTGTTTGAGCAGCAAGTCCTTTTCCTGTCGTAGGTTGTCAATCTCTACACGAATCTGTTGCTGGCTGTGGGCACTGCCCTGACGGAGCTGCCCACTTTTCTCAGACAGTTCTTTTTCTAAATGCTCCAATCGACTTGATACTCGCACAATGTCTTCATTTAGTGCCTGCAGAGAGAAAGAGGAGGGAACAGTAAGCATAGAAGCACTTTTACCAGACTCAACACTGGCCCTGTTCCCAGGAAGTCAATGTTAAGAACAGCCATGCACTCGAAGCAAACAATATAAGGCATCATAAGTACTAAGTAGTATGCTCAGACTAAGTTCTGAAAAGGGGAAGCTCGACGATAGACTTCATGGAGAAAGCAGAATTGGAGAATTGCAGAATGATTAGCATATACACAAAGGAATATGATGGGCACAAAGGCAGGAATGAGCCTTGCGTGTCCATGGGACATGGAGAAAAAAGTCATTAAAGTTGACATTGCCCATTGTGAAATAACAAAAAATGGTTTAGCTAGGAAGGGTGGGGCCAGCCTGGAAAGTCACAGGAGTGGAACAGTAGGATTTGTCAACATAACAAGTAGGGATCGATTGAAGTTTTCACTAGGGGAACTGTGATGAGCCGCTTAGTAAAAGCCTTGTCATTCTGTCTGTCTTTTCAGAAATGGGCTCAGTATGGCAGAGGCAAGATGGTGGAATGATAGAAACCAATGGGATGAGCTCCCCTCCAAAGACTCCAAAAAGATCTAGAATATATGCCAAGAACTCTAAAAGAAAAGTCAGCAGAGCCTTTTGTTGCAGGGATAGGACAATGAAAACGGTCTCTAGACACTAAAGATTGGAGTTGGGTTAGGAATGCAGAGTCCCCAGAGCACTATTCAGGGCCCAGAGAAAAAGCTGAGCACCAGGTCAAGAGGAAAGTCCCAGACACATACTAAGGGAAATCTGAGACCCATACTACAAAGGGCCTAGGTGTCAACTGGGAGCTTTGTCACCTATTAGCCAGTTCCAGTCACAGATCCAATGTGGAGTGAGAAGGGAGTCTGCAGAGATGACTGGCATATCTGAGTAGGGGGCCCTTGGGCTGTGTACAGAAAAAGGAAATTCAGAATCTGTGGCAACAGAAGTTGCAGCAGTGTGACTCTCAGCAGGGGCCTTACTTCTATATCTGGCTCAGATTCCAGAAGGATAACCAAGGCAGGATTCAGAGACTAAAGGAGAGCCTACAGTTTTGCCACTTTGAACCAACAGAGCTTTCCAGTCAGATGATGGGGGCTTGGTCCCTGGTCAGGAACTTGCAGAGTTCATAGTGGAAGGCAGTGCCAGAATTTGCTCTGCATCCCTACCAAATGCATATTGAGAGAAAGTTTATAGGTCTCTGACCTGTCCTTAAGATCCTAAAATGATACAATACTCAAACTAAGAAAGCAACAAAAACACCTCTTAACATCACCACCCCCCAAAACAGAGCCCAATTCTGACACTAAGTCCAAAGTCAGAAAATAGTCCAAGCACTGGAAGCAAACAAACAAAAAGAATCCCGCTATAAAAAGCTATTGTGGCAAGGATACTGAAGACAAAAAGGCAGGAGAGAATGACACTAAAACATTCACAAGCAGAGCCTCCAAGGAAAACACAGGTTGGACACAAACTCAACTAGAATCCCTAGGAGAGACAGAGCACAAAGGTTTTTTGAAGCTTTTAAATGTTCTTAAAAATTAAATGAGAGCACTTAAGGGGGGAAATGGAAAAGAAATGAGAGCTATGGAAGAAAGAACTGGGAAGCAAATTAATATGTTGGCATAAAAAGTACAAAACTTTGCCCAAGCAACAAACTCCCTGAAAATTAGAATGAATCAAATAGAAACTAATGACTTCATGAGGCAGCAAATGTTAAAATCAAGACAAAAGAACAAAGGTAGAAGAAAATGTAAGGTATCTTATAGTAAAAATAACTGACCTGGAAAACGTTCAGGGAGAGAAGGGGGAGAAATGAATCCTTATAATATGTAAAACACTTCAACTAAAAAAAAGCCTAGGCATCATATTTCAAGAAATCTTTTTCGTTTAGAAAACTGCCCCAGATCTCTTAGAACAAAAATTGGCAAAGTGGAAACAGAATCCACCATTCACCTCCTGGAAGAAACTCCAAAATAAAAATTCCCAACAATTTCATTCCCAAAACCCAGAGCTTCCAGGTCCAAAAAAATATCCAGAAAGAAATCATTCAAGTACTGAGGAGCCAGTCAGGATCACACACAGTGCATAGCCACCATTGTAAGGGAGAAGAGAACTTAGAATATGATATTCAAGAAGGCAAAGGTTATGGACTTAGAGCCAAGAATAACTTACTTAGTAAAACTGATGCTAATGCAGAGAAATGGATTTTTAATAAAATAAAGGATTATCTAAGCATTCCTCATGAGAAGACCACAGCTATAGAAAATTTTTGAAAGTTCAAACACAGAAGCAAAGAGAAGCACAAAAAAGTAAACATGAATGAACAATGATAAACTAAACAAGGATAAACAGCTTAATTTCAAATACTGGGAAATTATATATGTGTTCCCTCTGAACCTTATCATCAGGGTTTATAGAGGGAGTCCAATTAGATAATACCTGAGAATGGCTGTTATAATGTTAAGAATGGAAAGAGAGAGAAAGATACTGGAATATACTGGAATACACTGGAAGGGAAGGGAAAAGGAAAGTTAGGGAAAATTGTCTCACACAATCAAGATGCACAAGTAGACAACTAAATAAACAAGGAGGAAGGGATGAGGGGGGAACAGCTGACACTCAAAATTCACTCTCATCTGAATTGATCATACAGAGAAAGAATATATACACACACACATCCAGAATTGGGTAGAAATATATTTTACTCAACAGGAAAATAGGAAAAGGAGAGAATTGAGTAGAGGGAATTACAGAAAGTCTAAAGAAGATATTGGTCTTATGCAAAACAAACTCCAGGCATGTACAAAAATATTTATAGCTCTTTTTAAGGTGGCAAAGAATGGGAATCTGAGAGGGTACCCATAAATTGGGGAATGGATAAACAAGTTATAGTATATAAATGCAATGGAATTCTATTGTGTTGAACTCAGTGATGAATGACCAACCAGGATTCCAGAGGCCTAATGATGAAATTATACTACTCACTTCCTGATACACAGGTAAATAAATTTTTGGATAAATTTGTTTTGCTTGACTACACATTGTTTGTAATAGGCTTTGTTTTCTTATGTTTTCAATTTGAGGTGGGGAGGAATGGAATGGCAGAGTGAGAAGGTGAATCTTGACATTAGCCCAAATAAAATATTTTTTTGATAGCTCAGTAACAGATTCTGTCCTCTAAAATGAGATTAATTACCTATATTTATATAGCAATTCGTGGTTAAAAGCACTTTAAATTTATTCTCATTTGATTTTTCACAACAGCTCTGTGATGTGGTATGTTTATCCTTATTTTACATAGAAATCAAGGCACAAAGTGGTAGTGTTGGGATTCGAATTGAGATTTTCTAATTCCAAATCCTGTACTCTTTCTATACCATAGCTGTTTATAAGTACCTATGGTCTATATATTTTAACACTTAATCACGTGCTGCCTGATTTTCATACCTGACTGTTAGGCATTTCTTCAACACTATAAATTTCCTGGGAAAAAGATCACACTTTCTACTTATCCTATGGAACTCAGATCAATGTACACAGCAGGTATCAAGTAAATATTTTAATGGAACTTGAGGAACTTGAGAACTTAGATCCCTTTAAAGATCTGATCCTTGAGCATCTTCCTGATGATTATGTAGGAATCCCAAATTAGAAAGCCTTCTCTAACTTCTCTCCCTAATAGGAGATATTGTCTTCCGCCTTCTTCTTGCTCCTGGTGTCCCTGACTTTGAGCTCACCTGACTAGATCGAAGTCTCTTGCTCTCCAGCCCCGTTTTCTCCAGCATCAGAGCTTCCTTCTTAGCCAGAATAGTCTCCCGCTTGCGCAGTTCCTCCTCTAGCTCTTCCAGAGCCCTCCGCTGTTCCAGAATCTTCTCCATTTCTAGGTCCAGCCACTTTTTTTGTTCCTCAATCTTCTAAGGAAAGAGATTAGACTGTATCAATCCATCCTTCTGTCTCAATCCAAATGGTCATCAATTCTCATTCCCCAACTTGAATCACAATTCTAAAGAATTCTGAAACCCAATCAATAGGAGACCCTTGATTCTCAGGACATGACTTACTAAAGGGGTCAGTGAAGGGCTACCCAGCAACCTCTGAACCAAAGGTACCTGCTGCTGCTCCAAACTGATCACAGAGCCATTGCTGCCACTCCTTCTCTTCCTCTGGAAGGCTGCAATCTCTTCTGTCTTGATTTTCAGGACCTTTTGCTGCCGTTCATGCTTGAGCTCCAACTCCTAAAGGAAAGACCAGAACCAAAGACAAAAGAAAGGGATTGGAATAGATCAGTGAGATGTCAAGTGGTGTAGATACCCTGTTTACCAGTGATTCTTCTGGGATTTCCCAGTGATGGAACCCTGGCATTAGAGGGGGCTGTTTCACCCTTGTCCAGGTATGTCGTATGTGAATCGACCCCTACCACTCATTCTCTTCTTAACCCCTCTGACTTCCCTTCTGCCCACCCTGGATCCTGCTGCCTGATCTTCCCCAACCTCTACTCCAGACTCATCACCAGCTCCTGCCTTGCAGGTTCATGGCACAAAACCCCAAAGACCCTGACCTTGACCCGGTGCTGCCTCTTGTGCATCTCTGTCTCCAGACGTCTCTTCTGCTCTGTCTCTTCCCGAAGCCGCTTCTGCAGCTGCCCTTGTTGCTGACGCATGAGTTGCACATTCCTCTCCAGTTCTCGTAGTCGCTTCTCACTCTGAGCTGACAGTGACACCAGTCGCTCTGTGGCTTGCTTTTTCTCCTTTAGGACCTATGCCAATAGACAGATTAGTCAGCAGCCCCAAAGCTATGGCCAGCTGCCTTTCTGGCATGGGGTTCATGGAGATAATGGAAATAACAAGAACATGGAATCAGAGACTGCCCTATTGAATACTAGTTCTGCTAAGGCTGCCAGGTGTTGGGGCAGCCAAGTGGCACAGGGAATAGAATACCAGTCTGGAGGCAGGAAGATTCAAATCTGATCTCAAACACTTACTAGGACCCTGGACAAGGGACTTAACCTATTTGCCTCACGTTTTCCTCTTTTTTTTTTAAACCCTTACCTTCCATCTTGGAGTCAATACTATGTATTGGCTCCAAGGCAGAAGAGTGGTAAGGGCTAGGCAAAATGGGGGTCAAGTGAATTGCCCAGGGTCACACAGCTGGGAAGTGACATTTTCCTCTTCTGTCAAATGAAATGGAGAAGAAAATGACAAAACACTCCAGTATCTTTACCAAGAAAACCCCAAATGAGATCACAAAGAGTCAGATACAACTGAAACCACTGAACATAAAATCTGCTACTTACTTATTAGCCATATGGCAGGGAGCCTTTCCGAATCCCCCGCTACAAGTGCCCTGCCCCCTCAAATCACTTTGTATCTATTTTATAGTCTTGTAAATGTATATGTTTGACTCCTACAAAAGAAATTAAGCACTTTAAGGAAAGGGATTCTTTGTATCTCTAGCCTTGTACAAAGCTTGGAAGGGAGCAAATGCTTAATAAAATTGTTTGACTGATTCCTGAGCCCTAAATGTCATATAGATGGATAGATGGATAGCATGTAGTATATGTGTGTGTGCACACATATAAGCTTATACATATCATATATGTGGCAGCTAGGTGGCTCAAGGGATAGAACCCTGAGCCGCCTAGCTGCCCCATAGATAGTACACACACACACACACACACACACACACACACTCTTTATTTAAATATAAAAAATATATCTATGTATTAACTCTATAAAATATGAAATATATACTTAAGCTACCCAGCTTCCACTGCACTAAAATCCTACTCTGATGCCTTATCGTGGCATAGAGAGGATGAAGGCCATAGCTCTGAAGTGCAAGCTCTGGTGGATCTCACCAAGTACATGCCTGGTGAAAGACTTTATACCTGTTGCCTGAGAACCAGTCTAAGTAATAATAACCCATATCTACATTGAATTCATATTTTATGATTTTGTCAGTGTAGAGGATTCCCAGGGTGAGAATTATCTCCACTAAAGCTGACCACATGCCTTCTATAACCCAATAGATAAGTTCTAGAAAATTGCCTGAGGCACACAGGATCTAACCCATTTTGGTCATGCAGCTAAGAAGCATTAAAGGCAGGAAAGGTTCAACAATAGAAGGTTGGCCAATAGGTTACTTTTTTGAATCACTGTAACTCCTGAAAGGGACAAATAAAAATTCCCAATTGCATAGGACCAGTTTAAGGAAAGCGCTTCTTAAACTTTATAATTTAGAGCTTTATAGCACCATATAAATCTAAGTCTTCTATTATGCCCATTCCAGAAAATTGTCTTCTGGCCATTCCACCCTTCTTTGGGCATAGCAAAAGATGCTACATACAATTTGTTTACACTATCATCTGGGTCTCCTCCTTTTCCTTCCTTATATTTATAAGCCAGAAACTATTTTTCAACTTCTAATCTATTTATGGTTTAAAATACTATTAGACATTGCTTAAAAATCCATCAGACCTGGGGGCAGCTGGGTAGCTCAGTGGATTGAGAGCCAGGCCTAGAGATGGGAGGTCCTGGGTTCAAATCTGGCCTCAGACACTTCCCAGCTGTGTGACCCTGGGCAAGTCACTTGACCCCCATTGCCTAGCCCTTACCACTCTTCTGCCTTGGAGCCAATACACAGTATTGACTCCAAGACAGAAGGTAAGGGTTTAAAAAAAAATCCATCAGACCCTCATTATAATAATGATTAAAATAGTCATTTACAGGTACTATAAAAATTACAAAGTATTTTCCTCATAACCAACAGTCCCATTTTTTTACAGAATTTTTAGTTTCTTATAGAGTCATCCCTGGAAGGCCAGGCAAGATTCAGTATTAAATAGATGGAGAAACTAAGGCAAGAAGGAGTAGTGACTTCCCAAAGTAACATGTGAAATCTCTGAGCAGAAACCAAGTTTCCAGACTCCAAAGAATCTCTTAGGAACTAAAATATAGTCAGCGAAAATTTCCTCCTTACTATCACTTCATGTGGACACCAACCTGTACTTGGTTTTGGGCAACGGCAACCCTCTTGCGAAATTCCTGCAGCCGGGATCTCTCTCCAGGATCCTGGGGTTCCTTTCCCTCCAGCTCCCGAAGCTGCCTCTGGCCCTCATTCAGCTCTGCCCGCACCTGGTCAGCTTCTCGTTCTAGCTCTCCAATCCGCTGGCAATGCTGCCGATTCATGGCCTGGGCTGCCTTCCCTACAAACCCACCATGTAGACAAGATGTCATGACCTGGGGTGGGAGGCCCCAGGTTTGGCCATCTCTATCACTCATCACTTCAGTGTCTTGTCTAGGGGAGTGTTTATTCTACCCAATCCCTATGGGCATCTCCTAGGGCTGTCTACAAAAAGGTTCTCCCTTATGGCAAGAGACTAAACCCCTCTATAGAACCACCAAGAAGGGAAATGACAACCACGCATGTTAGGGAGCTCTATTTTATGGCAGTCTGTTTAAACTACCCTTTACTCAAAAGCCATATGAGAGAGATCCTGAGCCACCCTATCACCTGTTCGGACAAGCTCTCCAATTAGTTCTTCCTTCATACGAATGTTAATGGCCAACTCCCGGATCTTCTGCTGGGCCTGTGCCAGACGCCACTCAGAGGCCCTGACAGAGAGGCTTTGTCCACAACCAGATGGCTCCTTTTTCCTACCAGTTGCTGTAACAACCCAAAATGACAGATGCTCAGAGTTGCTGAAGGGAACAGAGGAGAATATGAAAGGGTCAACTACTCACGAGTTTAACAGCATAAAGTCAGAAACTGAGTGAGGAAGACATGAGAGGACTAAAGGAAAAAGAAGAACAGATTTGTGACAGTTTCTGTTCCCCTTGTCCACTCTTGCCTTCTACCCAAGGATTCAATGATTTGAGGGCAGAAGATGAGAATTTTTTCTGAGGTCTGAAAAGGGGTCTCTGAGCCACCTTGCCTCTGTTCCAGAGGTCTGACTCTTCACCTAGGTAAGAAGTTCTTAAATCTGTGGTTCACAATTTCAGAGGGTACCTAAACTTGGATGGGAAAAGAAATTTTCTTTATTTAAATATAATTGGTTTCCTTTACAATCTTATGTATTTTAGTTTATACATCAAAAAGTGTAGTTTTGAGAAGGGGTCCATAAGCTTCATCAGACCATTAAAGAGATCTACGACATAAAAAAAAAGTAAAGAATTGCTGAGGAGGAGGAATATAGTGCATAGAGCCCTGGACTTACGAGTCAGGAAAACTTAAGTTTGAATGCTATTTCAGACATTTACCAACTATGTGACTCAGGAGAAGACATTTAGCCATTTCAGGTCTCTGTAAAATGAAGATGACCTCCAAGATCTCTAAAATTGTGATCCTGTAGTCTAGGGGAAGGACGACATTCCCCAAGGAGAACCTTGCCCTCCCCATTTTACAGCTAGAGAAAAGGAGCCCTGGAAGCAAAAGTTTTCTTGTGAAAGTCTCCAACTTGGAAATTAAACATTACATTTCAGAAAGAGACAAGGGGGTGGTGGAATAGGAGACAGGGAGAAAGATGGCTTACTGCTAAAAAGAATTAATTTGAGAAACTGTAGTTCAGTACAGAAAGCCTTATCCAGGGTCCCCACAGCAGAACAAAGTCGGAGGGTCTCTACCTAAGACAGTTCTAGTTAAACAAGGGAGTTTGGGATAAGGAAATGGGGGTTAGGGTTAGTACTTCCAGGAAATGGGGGTTAGGGTTAGTACTTCCAGGAAATGGGGGTTGGGGTTAGTACTTCCAGGAAATGGGGGTTGGGGTTAGTACTTCCAATTGCAATGTTGATAGCTCCACTCACCTCTGGTTATATGGGCTGAAGTCTCTAGATCCTCTAGGTTAAGTTCCAAGCCTTTATTCTCACTGTGAGGTTCTCCATGGCACTGGATGGCTTCCTTCTTGTTCCAGTTCCCAATGGCTTTTCTAGAGGACAGGACCCAGAGAAGTATATACCTTTTCTATCCAAAATGTGGGCATTCAAGGGAATAACAAGGGTTAGAGTTAAAGCCTCCAAAGGTACTGGGACCTCCATCAGAAGGTGAAAGGTCACCTAAGGCATTCAGTACTGGCAGCTGCTGAAAAGGCCAGGAAAAAGATAATGGCAGATTAGAGAGAGAAGCCAAGATGG
Source organism: Monodelphis domestica (assembly GCF_027887165.1). Lineage (NCBI taxonomy): Eukaryota > Metazoa > Chordata > Mammalia > Didelphimorphia > Didelphidae > Monodelphis > Monodelphis domestica. The sequence goes on along the minus strand of NC_077227.1, from coordinate 126,905,271 downwards.
CAGAGAAGGTACAGGAACCTCTGATTTAAATCACATTGCCCTCCAAAAAGCAAAGACTTAAAAATGAATTCTGAAGCAGCATAATACACAAAAGGACAAGGTGAAGTAATTTTTCAGTCCCAAACAATTTAAAAGGCCAGGACAAGGATCCTAGTACACCAGGGTGATGGGAAAGCCCAGCGCACCAGGACAGGCCCCATGGAGGAAACAGGCTTTGGGCACAGCTGAAGCAGCAGCCAAGGCTTCCAGAACTCTCAAGTCACACATGGTAAAGGGGGTTGAACAATTGTTCAGGAGATTACAAGGGGTCCCCTTTGCTGGCTCTGGATGCAAGATTCTCATTGCATTCCCCATACAAAGAACCAAGTTGCATTCTGGAGGCATAATTACAGGATGAGGAGGGGCACCAACACATACCAGAACTTGCAGTCACAGAGGAGCAGGGAACCCTGGTCACATTTCCAAGGAGTAAAAAAATGCTTGGGGTTATTCACAGAGCATGAACAGTATTAAACATACCTCTCCTTGTATCATACTACTTTGGAAGAACTGAAAGCAGATAGATACCCAGTGCCAGCTCTGAAGGTAGCTGCAAAAGAATCTGAACCTTGGAGCAGTACTCCCTTCACCACAGTTTCAGAGCTCAACTTTTAACAGTTTTTTAAACTAAAAAAGAAAAAGGCAGAAAAATGAACAAACAACAAAAAAAAGAAACTCAACACAGAAATTTATTTTGGTGATAGGGTAGAGCCAAACTCATAAGAAGACAACAAAGTCAATATTTCTACATCCAAAGCCTCCAAGAAAATATTAATTGCTCTCAAACCCAAAAAGAATTAATGGAAAAGCTCAAAGAGGATTTAAAAAATCAAATAAGAGAGGTAGGAGGATAACTGGGAGAAGAAATGAGTGATACAGGAAAATCATGTAGAAAGAGTCAATAGCTTGGTAAAGGAAGCACAAAAAAAAATACAGAAGAAATTAATACTGTAAAAAACAGAATAGGACAATTGATAAGAGGCACAAAAATCCAAAGAAGAGAATAACTCCTTATTGGCCAAATGGGAAAAGATATACAAAAATGTACTGAAGAGAAAAACTTATTGAAAGATAGGATTAATTGGCCCTTGGGAAAAAGGGGTCCCTTTTGCTGGCTCTGGGTGCAAGATTCTCATTGCATTCCCCATACAAAGAACCAAGTTGCATTCTGGAGGCACAATTACAGGATGAGGAGGAGCACCAACACATACCAGAACTTGCAGTCACAGAGGAGCAAGGAACCCTGGTCACATTTCCAAGAAGAAAAAGAATGCTTGGGGTTGTTACAAAAATACACTGAAGAAAAGAATTCTTTACAAAGTAGAACTGATCAAATAGAAAAGGAGGTACAAAAGCTTATTCAAGAAAATCATGCTTTAAAAATTAGAATTAGACAAGTGGAAGCTAATGACTCCATTGGACATAAAAAACAATCAAAGTCAAAAGAATGAAAAAATAGAAGAAAATCTAAACTATCTCATGGGAAAAACAACTGATCTGAAAAATAAATTTGAGAGATAATTTAAGAATTATTACTACCTGAAAGCCATGAACAAAAAAAAAAAAGAGCTTAGATATCTTCCAAGAAATTATCAAGAAAGACTGCCCTGATATTCTAGAACCAAAGGACAAAATAGAAACAGAAAGAATCCACCAATCACCTAAAAAAGATCCAAAGGATAACTCCAAAGAACATTATAGTCAAATTCCAAAACTCCCAGGTCAAGGAGAAGATATTACAAACAGCCAAAAAGAAACAATTAAAATATCACAGATATTTGTCAGGATAACCCAAGACTTAGCAGCTTCTACATTTAAGGATCAGAGTGCATGTAATATGATATTATAGAGGGCAAAGAAATGATCACTTGACTTCACCCAAGAATCACTTACCGAGCAAAACTGAGCATAATCCTTCAAGTGAAAAAATGGGTACTCAATGAAATAGAGAACTTTCAAACATTCCTAATGAAAAGACCAGAGCTGAATGAAAAACTCAACTCTCAAATGCAAGACTCAAGATTAACTGGAAAGTAAAATCAAAAGATATCCAATAAGGTTAAATTTGTATACCTCCCTACATGGGGAGATGATTCTTATTAACACCAAAAAACTTTGTCCTTATTAAGGAAAATACACAGAGCATAAGGGTATGAGTTGAATATGATGGGATGATATAAAAAAAAATTAGATTAAGGCATGAGAAAAGAGAAATGCACTGGGAGGAAAAGAAAGGGAAAAATAGAATGGGGGCAAATTATTGCACATAAAAGAGGCATGAAAGAGCATTGACACTGGAAGGGAAGATGGGGAGGTGGGGAAGAGAGAATGTGAACCTTACTCTCATCAGAATTGACTCAGTGAGGGAAGAACATACACAATCAATTAGGTATAGAAAGCTATATTACCCTATAGGAAAATAGGAGGGAGAGGGGATAAGAGAAGGGGAATAGAGCTGATAGAAAAGAGAAGAAAGTGGGGGAGGTGGAGGTCAGAAATTAAACATCAATAAATAGGATGGAAAGTAATACACAGTAATCATAGTGGATCAAACGCTTTTTTACAAGTCTAATAAAGGCCTCATTTCTTAAGTACATAGAGAAATTAATTGAAAATATAAGAATGCAAGTCATAAATGGCCAAAGGATATAAACAAACAGTTCTCAGACAAAGTAATTAAAGCTTTCTGTAGTTATATAAAAAATTCTCTAAATCATCATTATGTAGAGAAATACAAATTAAAACAACTCTGAGGTACCACCCCACACCTATCAGTCAGATTGGCTATTATGACAGAAAAGGAAAATGACAAAACTTGGAGGGAATATGAGAAAGCTGGGATACCAATGGATTGTTGGGGGAGTTGTGAACTGATTCAATAAATCTGTAGAGCAATCTGGAACTATGCCCAAAGGGCTATAAAACAGTACACACCTTCCGACCCAGCAATACCATTACTATGTTTATATCCCAAAGAGATTAAAAAACAAAAAGAGGAAAGATCTTTCTGTACAAAAATATTTAAAGCAGCTCTTTTTAGGAAGGCAAAGATTTGGAAAGTGAGAAAATCCCCTTCAGCTGGGGAAAGGCGAATAATTAAAGTATATGATTATAATGGAATACTATTGTGCGGTAAGAAATAACAAGCAGGAAGAGCTCAGAAAAGTCTGAAGAGACTTACACAAACTAAAGCAGAGTGAAATAAGCAGAACTAGTAGAACATTGTTCAATAACAAGAATACTCAATTGTAAATAACAGCTATTCCCAACAATACCATGATCCAAAACTCCCAAAAGACTCATGATAAAAAATGCCACCTACTTCCAGAGAAAAAGAACTGAGTCTGAAACTAAACCAAATCAAACTTTTTTCACTTTCTTAATGTTTTTCGATTTGAGTTTCCTTCCACAAAAGGATTAATATGGAAAAATGTTTTACATGATTGCACATATATGAAATTCCATATGAGATTGCTTACCATCTCAAGGGGGTTGGGAATGGAGGAAGGGAGAGAATTTAAGAAGCAATATCCTTTGAAAAATGTTGGAAACTGTTTTTACATGAAATTAGGTGGGGATTAAATTTTAAAATGGTCCTTTTGATCTCTTGCTGCCTAGGGAAATCTACAGAAAAGATTAACCTCTATCAGAACTGATTACAGCTTACCTTCGAAGATGCAAGGACCTCTTAGGCTCTCCTTCTTCTTCTTCTTCCTCTGAGGGTGAAGAGGAATGACTTCCAAGCTTTACTATTTCCAGTTCCTCATCCCCATTTTCCTTTTTGTTAATCAGCTGTCCCAGGGAGAAATAATGTTATAAAGGCTGTTCCTAAGGCTTTCTAAGTATCTCATTCTCATTTCTTAGCCCCATTAACCTTTAGCGAAGCCTCCATTCTTATAGGCTTCCTTAGCCTCCAGTCTTCAACTCCTAAGAAGTAGGTTTCAAGGTTGGGAACATTAGATAGAGCCATCTCCTCCTTTACTGGAGAACAAAACCTACTCTGAGAGGTAAGAAAAGGTGGAAGATGCCAAATGCTGGCCTACTATGTGGTATTCAACCCCATGTTAACCAAATCTCGCCCTTGAATCTGGGGTCAATCAAAAAAGAAACATCAGTATTTCATAGCTAGAAAAATACTCATGGAAAAGTCAAGTGTAGTAGAATCAGGTGTCATAGAGCAATGTCTACTGCCATCTTCCCTAACTTGTGTCCCCTACTGGTGCTAGACTAGGATGAAATCCATAAGGATTTAAAAAAGGGATTTCCTCATCTCTTTTGCCATATCATAGTTTTCTTCTGTTTGCTTGCTTTGAAAGTCAAAGAAACAGCTTCTCCATCCTGATATGAAGCCACCCCAAGTTCCAGAGCGGAGAGGACTTAGCCAAAATAAAGCTAGGTCTTATTTATCCCTGTCCCTTACCTCTTCTTTTTGAGTGCTCTCATTCTCATTTCCAGGAATTAAGGGGGTTGGAGACATGCCAAGGGCATGAGAGCGAGCTGCCTCCAGAGGGGCAGTATGGGGCCGAAGGTAATGGTCCCCCAAAGAAAGGCTCTGCAGTAATTCTGAGGGTCCCCAGCCAGGCCTGGTCATTTCAAGCCGTAACTGAAGCTTTACGATCTCATCTTGCTGTTCTCGAAGCCGGTCACTCTACAATACATTAGAAATAAAAACAATAACAATCATAGCTAACAATTATACAGTGCTTTAAGGTTTACAAAGGTAACCTCACAAAACCTGTGAAATAAGAAATGCAAGTATGATTATCCCCATTTTAAAGATGAAGAAACAGGCTCCATGAGGGTAAGGGACTTGCCCAGGGATCACACAGCTAGGGAGTAAGTGCCAGAGGCCAGATCTGGACCATGATTTCCTATCTCCAAGCCTGGTGCCCTATCCACTGAGCCAGGTAGCTGCCCCTTGACTTCATATTTTTGCCCATATGTATGTACTAGGCTTGGGAGATAGTTTTTCAGACCTATGGCTTTCAGAATCCAAAATCCTGGTTAGCCATCCTACTAACTGCCCACAAACCAGAAGGGGTCATAGAAATAAGTGCAAAAAGTCAAACAAGACAAAATGACCTCTTAAATATGACTGGGGATCAAATACGTGAAGAATTAGGAGAAGCATACATTCTATTTGTGCTTAGTCAATATCAGTCAATAAATATGTTTTAAGTACCTATTATGTGCCAGGCATTGTGCTAAGTAGTCTAAATCTGCAAAGAGCCCTACCTGTAGCTTGTACTGTTCCATGGCATCTTCCAAGGCAGCCAGAAAGTCTTTGTTCTCCTCCTCCAGGCGTGCCACTTGGCTCTGTAGGCTTAGCAACCGCTGCTGATCCCCACCTCCTTCATGTTCCTTGGAGAAAAAAATTAAATGGCATCACGGGAGGGGGTCTATGCATGTATGTCTTTCCTTAAGAGTATCCCCAAAAGGAGAGCAATTCCCAGATTCCTCTGTTCTTTATACTCTTTATCTAGATTTAGCTCATCTTTTTCTCATTTTCTCCACAGCTATCCTGTCCTTTCTGCTTTTAAAGCCTGCATTCTTCTCCAGGAATTCATCTCTCTCTCTCTCTCTCTCTCTCTCTCTCTCTCTCTCTCTCTCTCTCTCTCTCTCTCTCTCTCTCTCTCTATTTCTCCTCCCCCCTCTATTTCTGTCTCTCTTTTTCTCTTTCTAGTTCACATTCTTTTCTTGTTCCTAAGCCACAAAAGGTCCTTGTTCGGTCTAGTACCATCTCTAACACTTTTTTCTCTTTTAAGTACTTCCATGAGCATCTACCTAATTTCAGTCAACTCTTCCCAGATAGTACCTTTTCCTCACACAGCACAGATTTAGGATCAGAGGTCTTAGAGTGTGAAGGGACCTTAGAAATCATCTGGTTTTAAAGTTCTTAAATGTTTTGTGTGTCATGGACCCCTTTGGCACCCTGGTAAACACTATGGACTCCTCAAAATAATGTTTTTAACTGTATAAAATAAAATACCTTTGATTACCAAGGAAATCAGTTATACTGAAATAAAGTTACCAAAATATTTTTTAAAAGCACATTCACAGCCAGATATGGGAAGTCCTCAGTTCAAATCTGACCTCAGATACTTTCTGAGCAAGTCACTTAACTCCAATTGTCTAGCCTTTACTATTCTTTTGCCTTGGAACCAATATTTGGTATCAATTCTAAGACAGAAGATAAGGGTTTTAAAAAAAGAATACTTCACAGACTTCAGTTTAAAAACCCTTAACATATGCCATTTCTTTCATTTTACAGATAAGGAAATTGAGGCCAACGGAAGTGGTAAGACTTGCCCAAAGTCACAAAGACAGTAAGTAAATGCCAGCGCTGGGATTCAAGGTCCACTGGATCTAAATCCAATGCCCTTTCCATTATACCATGGTGCTTCCCTTTTGCCCTGAAAATGAGACTCAGAGTCAATGAGCATGGGGCCAATAGCCACACTTCCCCATGGGTTTCCTATACCATTCTCATACCTGAGCCTTAGATGGTTTTGTCCCAGGGACCCGGGGACACGGGTCATTGACTGAGGAGCTCTCGATGCCGCTGTCAGGTCCTGAAGAAGAGCTCAAGGAACTGCGTTCACCCTCCACAGTACAAAGCCATTCCCGAATCTTCTGGCTCATCTCTTCAGACAACGCTTCTTCTCCCTGAAGCTCCAGAAAGAGGTGGTAGGCTGAATCGGTGCAAGCCCGGTAGCGGGCACACTCTGCCACAAGGCGGGAAGATGATTCTGGAGCTCGAGGCTGGCGCGGCACTGGTTCAGGCCTGTGGATGATGCGCGTTTCTGAGCGGTGCCGCTGCTCTAGGGCCTTTTGGAGACTTCGGATCTGCAGGTGCAGCTCCTCCACATGCTCTGGTTCCCGCCGGCAGTTGATCCTGGCACAATTGCGGATGTTCTGGGCCCGATTGGCATAGTTGAGGGTATTGAGGGTCTCATCAAAATCTGAAGAAGAAGGGCTGATACAGGCGATCATCACAGTCTTGGCATTTCCACCCAAAGAGTCTTTCAAGATCCTATGGAAAATCAGGCAGAGGAAAAGTTAGCAAGGGACACAATGGAGTATTTCCATTTGAAGACCCCTTTATATATGATACTTCCTGAAACAGATCATCTCCAGATATCAAAGACCAGCTGCCTCCATCACCCTCAACTCTAGTAACTCTAATCTGCTGACCATTAACATTAAAAACAGGGACTGGACCAATGATTTCATTAATACTGGGAACTCCTGGGTGGGCAAACATCCTATACTGATGCATGCTGACACCTTCTTGGCAACTTATAATATTAAGAGAAATGCCAAGACCACTGAGAGATTAAGTGATTTGCTCACAGTCAGCTAGCCAGTCTACTTTGTCAGAATCAAGACTTGAACTCAGATCTTCCTGTCTAGCTCTTTATCTGCTATAGCACAATGCTTCTCATTGTTTTGATTCACTGAGTCCGACTCTTCATGACCCCATTTGGAGTATTCTTGGCAAAGATATTGGAGTGCTTTGCCATTTCCTTATCCAGCTCATTTCACATATGAACAAACTGAAGTAAATGAGGTGAAGTGACTAGCCCAGGGTCACACAACTAGTAAATGTTTGAAACCAGATTTAAATTCTAAAAGATGAGTTTCCTGACTTCAGGTCTGGCCCCTCTTATCCTAGCTGCCCCTGCTTCTCATCCATTGCTGATACTGCTTCTAGCAGTGGAATCTGATTCCCTGATTCTCAGAACCCAGGCTGCCCCTCTCATGATAGATACAGAAGGAGCCACGTCACCAAGACCCACTGGACACGAGAAAGGTAAGGAGACGTAGGCTCACACACACCTGGTGATCTTAGAGTCCCGATAGGGGATATGGCTGCCCTTGCGGTGAGGGTCCCCCAGGGCACTGATGACATTGCCCAGGGCCAGCAGGCTGCTATTGATTTGAATACTCTCCTTCAGCCTCTCTCCAGTGTTGCCTGTTTTCAGGACCCTCTCAGAACCTGCTAGGTCCACAAAGTGGAACTTGGAGGAGAGAAGCTGGCCAGAGATGGGACCCATGGAGGGAAGGCGAGGCAGGCGGCCAGTTCCTCGGCGCTGCTCCATGGTCACTGTGAAGACAGTGTGGGAACGGCTGGACAGACGATTGATGTGAGTGGCCCCCGTGTGCCGAGCTGCATTGCCCACTTCTAACAGGCTCAGCACCTCATCCAGACCTTCCACTTCTACCTCCTTCACACCACACAGCACTACAAAGAGAAACATTTCATTAGCAACTCAAGGGGAAAAGGCAGAAACGAAATGAAGAAACAGAATTCAAGAATGGTGGTCCTAGAGAAGAGCTTAGAGGTCATCTCATCCACCTCCCCCTCTTCTCCAATGAGGTTCAGAGTGCTAAGATTCATTCATGGCAGGGGGTTCCTTCCATGACACTGCATTGCTTGCATCGTCCTGTGGGAAAATCAAGACAAAAGCCAGGAGAGGGCAAATAGATGCACCTGGGTTTGGTCCAGAGGGATAAAGGCCAAAGCAGGAAATTTCTGCATTGCCCTTTGGATCTTGTTCTTCCTAAAGCCACTCTCTGCTGCTTATCTCCCCTTAACATGGAGCACCTGATACTATAATAAGGCCAAGTGGAGATATGACAGGTCTATGAGGTAATGGAACCATTGCTTTCTGAAGCAAAAAAATAGAGAAGACTCAACCAATAGTAATAGAGCCTTTGCAGAGTCCCTAGGAAGAGAATCACAGAGAGCTTCTCACCAACATTTCCTTTGTCATCTTCTCGTAGTTGGATATCTCTGCTGGCTGTTCCAACCTCCAGCAGGTCTCGGAACTCCTCCTTGTACACCTCCAGGTAGGACACCCGCACAGTGTAATCTAGCAGGTCATTCTCATCAATGAGCTTGAAGGCTTCTGCCATAGCCCGGGGAATGATGCCCTGTTCATCCTCATGAAGGGAAGCTGAAAGATAGCACAAGAGATTCAAAGGCTCAGAGCGGGAAGGAACTCAGAACTTAACCAGACATCAGGATAGGATGAAACACAGGTGAAAAGTCTGGAGGACCCTACTTTACGACAGCCAGAAAGGTACTCATTCCCTTTAAACATAATGGAAATTTCTCCAAAGAGCTGCTGACATTGCTCAGAGCTCCAAAATACTCATATTCCTATACCAAAAAGGGTATAAAGCAAAAAATCAGCTAAAAAGGGATAAAGCTGACTAAACTTAGTGCTGCAAACAGTAGTCACCTAGGGTTGGATCAGGAACTAAGAGCAGGCTGAGGGTGTGGAGTGACAGTGAAACTGTAGATTATAACACTTTTTTCACTAATATATTTTGTTTTTGCAACATCTAGATTTTTCCCCATAACCTTTTCCCTCTTCTCTTCTAGTGGATCATTCTTTATAACAAAGAATTAAAAAGGAAAGGGAAGGAAGGAAGGAAGGAAGGAAGGAAGGAAGGAAGGAAGGAAGGAAGGAAGGAAGGAAGGAAGGAAGGAAGGAAGGAAGGAAGGAAGGAAGGAAGGAAGGAAGGAAGGAAGGAAGGAAGGAAGGAAGGAAGGAAGGAAGGAAGGAAGGAAGGAAGGAAGGAAGGAAGGAAGGAAGGAAGGAAGGGAGGGAGGGAGGGAGGGAGGGAGGGAGGGAGGGAGGGAGGGAGGGAGGGAGGGAAAGGAGAATAGGAAAAAATTTCTGTAAAATTAATAACATATCAAAGAAATCTAATCAAAAATTGGCAATGGAGCCATAAAAGATTAAATCAACAGATATCTTAGAAGTCATCTTATCCAACCTTCCCCTCCAAGCAGGAATTCCTTCAATAGCCATAACAGGAATTTATACAGTTTATCTAAACACTTCCAGTAATGAAAAACTCACTATCTCATAAGTCCATTAGCTTTAGTTTTTACTGTTTGCAGCCCTTGGTATAGTCAGCTCTATCTTTTTTTTTCTTTTTAATCCTTACCTTCTATCCTCATACCAATTCTAAGACACAAGAAGAGCAGTAAGGGCTTAACAAACAGGGTTAAGTGACTTGCACAGCAAGGAAGTGTCTGAAGCCAGATTTGAACCCAGGTACCCCCCATTGTAGGCCTGGCATTCTATCCATTGTGCTACCTACCAACTCTATCTCTTTTTAACTGATTTATGGCTTTCTACCCTTTTCATATCTACTATAGACATATGAACATTGTGAGTCTTCCAACAATGCCAGGAGATCTATGGAGAAATTTGTTTTGTTTCTGTCCTTAAATGGAATTCAATTCTTCCTCTCTATAACTTCCATCTGTTAGTCCTAATTCTGTCCTTAGTCATGTCACAGAACAAGTCTCAGCTTGCAAATATTTCTTAATTTTCCCCTTTTCTGGTTAACCGTCCCTATTTCTTTGATGGGGACATCTAGGTGGTGCAGTGGATAGAGTACCAGACCTGAATTTAGGAAGACTAGCTATATGGCCCTGGGAAAATCACTTAACTCTGCCTTAATTCCTCATCTGTAAAATGAGCTGGAGAAGGAAATGGTAAACCACTCTAGTATCTTTGCTAAGAAAACCCCAAACAGGGTTATAAAGAATCAGACATGACTGAAAACTTAATAACATAAGAAGGGAGTGGGAGAAGGGGAGGAGTAGTATAGCAAATTTGGGAATGTAGTGCTTCCAAGTCTCAGAAATAGATACAAAGTGGGGCAGCTGGGTGGCTCAGTGGATTGAGAGCCAGATCTAGAGACAGGAGGTTCAAATCTGGCCTCTGACACTTCCTAGCTGTGTGACCCTGGGCAAGTCACTGAACCCCCATCACCTAGCCCTTACCACTCTTCTGCCTTAGAACCAATACACAGTATTGATTCTGAGGTGGAAGGTGAGGGTTTAAAAAGGAAGGAAGGAAGGAAGGAAGGAAGGAAGGAAGGAAGGAAGGAAGGAAGGAAGGAAGGAAGGAAGGAAGGAAGGAAGGAAGGAAGGAAGGAAGGAAGGAAGGAAGGAAGGAAGGAAGGAAGGAAAGAGGGAGGGAGAGAGAGAGAGAGAGAAAGGAAGAAGGAAAGATAAATAGATAGATAGATAGATAGATAGATAGATAGATAGATAGGTACAAATAAAGCTGACCCTGACCAGGGCACTCACCAATACTCGCCTCCCCTATGGTATATGTCTTCCCTGAGCCAGTTTGACCATAGGCAAATACAGTAACATTGAAACCCTCAAAGAAAGCACCAAGGAGGGGCTGCACACAAGTCAGGTACACCATTTCCTGACCCGAAGCTTCTGCAAACACCACATCAAAATCAAAGGACCGATTTCGACCCAGGATGACCCGCTTTTCTTCTGGTTCCACTTCCAGACAGCTCTGATGTCCATGGAGCAGCTCTTTGGGCAGAAGTGGCCTAACACGCAGAGCCACTCTCACTGGAGTCTCTTCAGTCTTCGGTGGCACTGGGGCTTCCAGGCCCATGGTTATGCTTTGCACAGATCACTGTTGGAAAAGGGAAAGAAGAAAAGAACTTCTTACTATTACCCAAAAATGCAGTGAGTACCTATCCACAGTGATTTACAAATGCTTGTTGAATTAAAGTATCTAGTAGCAAAGAAGTAGCAGAGGAGATAGTTTCTAGGCATGGATTCTTCCTTCAATCTGCTGTTGGGCAAGTCCATTAACTTCTTTTTTAAATTTTATTTTAATTAGACCTTTACCTTCTGTCTCAGAATGGATACTAAGGATCGGTCCCAAGGCAGAAGAGCAGTGAAGGCTTGAACCCAGGACATTCCATCTCCAGGCTTGTGTTTCTATCTAGTGAACCACCTAGCTGCCCCTGTCAATTAGCTTCCCTAGAATTCACTTAAGAACTTTAATCAACTCCATGACCATGACTCCAAAGGACCAATGATGAAGGATGCTTTCCACCTTCTGACAAAGTGATGGATTTAGGATGCAGAATACGACACACAGTTCTGGACATGGCCAATATGAGAATTTATTTTACTTGACTATATATGTTACAAAGGTTTTTTTTTTTTTTTTAATGTTTTGTTTTCCTGAGGTGAGAGGAAAAAAATTGTTCATCAGAAAAAGATACAAAAATTTGATTTCAAAACTTCTCTAGGGGCAGCTAGGTGGCTCAGTAGATAGAGAGCCAAGCCTGGAGACTAGAGGGTTCTACCTTCAAATCTGGCCTCAGACACTTCCAGCAGTGATCCTGGGTAAATCACTTAATCCCAACTGCTAGCCCTTACTGATAGAATTCTAAGACAGAAGGTAAGGGTTTTAAAAAACAAAAAACTCTAGGGGCTCAGTTTCTCTTCTACAACCGACAGGAATTTACTGAACACACGGTGGATATTTCTGCATTTCTCCTGGCATTGGTGGAAGCCCCACAATAGTCATAAGTCTCCAGTGTACACAAAGGGGAGTAAGTATAAGGAAGACATTAGTTATAAAGGGATAGAGTTGACTGCACCTAAGCTGCAAATAGTGGCAACTAGGTTACTATTGTCCTAGTTGGGGTGACTCCTGTCCTGTCCTAGCTACCTCATAGAGATCATTGTCCATGATCAAATGTCGCCTGGATTTGCCCTTTGTGCCCTTCAGCCCCTCGAGGAGTTGCGAAAAGCACTCTAGAAATGCAAGGTTTTCTGAGTCTTCTCCCAGGGCTTTGTTCAGAAACTCGATCGGTATGGCAGGCTGGACTCCACAGGTCTGGACAACTTCCCAAAACAGGCCAGGGCATCCCACCCAGGGCCAGCGGGCAGCAGCTGCCCCAGCCCCGAGCCCGCGCCTTTCAGGAGGGGCTAACAGAGGGGCATTCTTTTCCCTGGGGGCCCGACTCCGGAGCCCGAGGGCCCCGCAGCTCCGCTCCGACCTTCCCTCCCTCCTACTGGTCGCCTTCTCACCACGGTGCGTGTGTTCCCAAGCTTCCTCAATTTTGGCAAACCAGCAGCGGGGACCTGGAGCCGCTCCTTTCCTCCCGGCCAGGCCCCGCTCGTCTGGCCCTTCACCGCCAACGTGGCCCCTCCACTCCCAGGAGCAGCTGCAGGCGCCGGGAGGAGGCTCCGCGCGCAGCCCCCCAGGCCAGGGCGAAGACACTAAACTGCGTCCCGACTCCCGGCGCCCCGGGAAAGCCTGGCCTCGGGGACGACTCGGAGAGAGGTGCAGAGATGCAGAAGTAGCCGTCATCCTCTCCCCGAGCTCCTTAACCTTCGGCCCACGCCCACGGCCCCTACCCCACCTGCTCCGGGACTGGCCCTCAGCCCTTACTCAGGCAGCCGGTCAAACTTGGGAACAGGGCGCAACCTGATGCCGTCATCCCCGCCCCCCCTCCACACCCCTAAAAAATCCCGCCCCCTTCTTTCACCCCCTCGGCCCAGCCCACTGTGGAGAGAGGGAGGAGAATGCTGGAGGAGGGAGCTGGCGGAGTGCAGTAATTCGGGGGCCACTTTGGGAAGTAGTTGTGGGGAACAGAGACCGAATTGGAGGACTGAGGCATGGCAGGGATCAAAAGGATGGGAGGATAGGGCAATTGCCAAAGTACTGTAGACGTGGAAAAATGACTTGCCTAAGGTCAAACAGCTAGCAAGTGGTCAGAGCCAAGCCTTGGACCTAGATCTTGTGACCATAAATCTCTTGATCTGCCCACTATCCTAAACTGCCTCTAAGAAAGATGGGAATGCGGAAGAGGACTGGAGGGAGCCAAATGGGAGGGTCTTGGCAATTCTAAAAGAGGTTTGTCTTCACAGGCACTGAAAGACTATTCTCCATCACCTCACGAATCTCTTCCATCTCTCTCTCTCCCTCCCCCTCTCTCTCCTCTCTCTCTCTCTCCCCATCTCTCTCTCTCCCACCATCTCTCTTCTCTCTCTTCTCTCTCTTCTCTCTCTCTCTCTCTCTCTCTCTCTCTCTCTCTCTCTCTCTCTCTCACACACACACACACACTCATACACACACACTCATACACACACACACACACACACACACACACACACACACCCCACCCTACAGGATCTCTACCATGCAACATCTAAAGCATATATTCCCTTCCTCACCACACTCTTCCCTTCTGCTAAGTGAGCATTCTGTACTAATGGGGCCCCAGAAATAATTGGATTTTCCTAGGGAACCTAATTGGGGGAGGAATGCTTTCCAGTTGGAATCCTGATATCCCAAATTAGGGCAATGCCCCCTAACTCTGCATTCTCTCCACCACTTTCCAGTTATTGGTTGGAAAATACTTTGATCCACATGATTTCCCTTGGCTCTCAAGAGTCACAGTCATACAACAGTAAGGACGTTATTTGTAAAGCTTTTTCTGGGTCTTTGTATCCTCAGTATAGTGTCTATACAAGACAGACACAGTGCCATGAACAAATGGGGGTTGAATAAATGATGTTAGTTGGTGCTGCTCATGATAAGAGGAAGCATGGGGTAATGAATAAAGGAATGAAATCAGGAAGAAGTGGTTCAAATCATGCCCCATACACTTACCAGTGATCCTAGTGAGGCCAAACACTCTTTTAGCCCCAGTTTCCTCAACTTTTAAATGGACATAATAATAGCCCTACTTCAGAAGGCTGGGTCTGAGGTTTTAAATGACATAACAAATGCTTTGTATTATTATTATAAAGAAATGTTGAAAGCTAGGGTCAGAAAGGAAGGTTCTTTTCATAAGCTATTCAAGGTTCCAAGGGAAAAGAGCCTCCCAGGAAAACACCTAAATTAGTATCATGTAACTTCAGGGAACATAGATGTGAGTTAATCCAATCTTTTACAGATTGATCAATCAATAAGTATTTGGTAATTTGTTTGTTTGCCTTACCGATTGTCAGAATTAATACTAAGTATTGATTCTAAGGGGAAAGGACTAGATCCATGTTGTAAACCTATGGCAATCCATGCCAGAGGGGGCTGCTCCCTTCCCCCTATTTACTGAACCTGAGGACATCCCCCACCCCTCTGCCCAGCAGGTCTCCTCCCTCCCCTGTCTGGGGTAAGGAGTGGGATGGGGAGGAGGGAGGCTTGCAGTTTAGGTACTTGGCTCAAAATGGTCCTTGCCCTCAAGTAGCTTACAGTCTGACAGAGACAAGAAGAGCATATTTAGGTGTATACAAAACACATACACAGCTGATAAGAGGTAACTTGGGAGCAGCAAAGGGAGTCAGGAAGACACTAGCTGGTGAAAGACAAGAAAAACCTCATGAAGCAGGTGGTCCTTGAAGGGACTCTTAAAGGAAACCAGAGAACAAGAAGGAAAAAGACACCTCAACAAAGCAAGCTTAAAACCATATTTAAAGAACACCTGAGGGGGTAGCTGGGTGGCTAAGTGAATCGAGAGTCAGGTCCAGAGATGAGAAGTCCTGGGTTCAAATCTAGATTCAGACATTTCCTAGCTGTGTGACCCTGAACAAGTCACTTAATCCCCATTGCCTAGCCCTTACCACTCTTCTACCTTAGAACCAATACCCAGTATTGATTCTAAGATGAAAGGTAAGGGGAAAGGAAGGAAGGAAGGAAGGAAGGAAGGAAGGAAGGAAGGAAGGAAGGAAGGAAGGAAGGAAGGAAGGAAGGAAGGAAGCAAGGAAGGAAGCAAGGAAGGAAGCAAGAAGGAAGAGAGAGAGAGAGAGAAAGAAAGAAAGGAAGAAAGAAAGAAAGAAAGAGAAAGAAAGAAAGAAAGAAAGAAAGAAAGAAAGAAAGAAAGAAAGAAAGAAGAAAGAAAGAAAGAAAGAAGAGAGAGAGAGAGAGAGAGAGAGAGGAGAGAGAGAGAGAGAGAGAGAGAGAGAGGGAGGGAGGGAGGGAGGGAGGGAGGAGGGAGGGAGGGAGGAAGGAAGGAAGGAAGGAAGGAAGGAAGGAAGGAAGGAAGGAAGGAAGGAAGGAAGGAAGGAAGGAAGGAAGGAAGGAAGGAAGGAAGGAAGGAAGGAAGAACACCTGAAGAGGAAAAAGAAGATTGACTGCCCCTAGGTGGTAATGGTGGTAGAATTCTGTGCCTGAAGTCAAGACTCGAGTTCAAATTTGACCTTAGACACTGTAAGGATTATATGTGAGCTAGACACTGGTGTTACTTTAAGGCTGGTTAGAGATGGACTAAAGAAGCTTGTTGAGGATGAGGAAGGTGTAAAATGATAGGAGCCTTGAGGGGCCAGCTCCTACACACTCTCATTCACTCCTCCTGGGTAATGCTATCAAGGGAAATTGGGAAATTGGGGTTCCCCTGTTATGTGAGAGTGATGGGAAGATGAAAGAAGGTCTCCCTTATCAGGTGATGTAAGAAGTACCCCCAAATTTCCTGGCACTCGGAGGTCAAGGAGACAAGGCTCCCTGAGTTTTTGACTCAGAGGGGAGGGGATTGGATTAGCACTCTGCTATGGTTGATCTGTAACCTCAACAAATTAACTTCCTTTTAGCTCCTAGAAATAAGCCACTAGAAATGTCTGGCTGTGTGTTGTTTAATGGGCATTGACTATAAGGAAGGATGGGGAGTTGGAATGTGAAAATCAGGGTCCCTGATCTATGCCCCTAAAGGTCTGTCACTCTGGCAGCTGTCAAGCAAAGCAGTTTCTCCTTCCCTTTTCCACTCTTTCTCTCACTCCTAATTTTAATACTACCAGGGCTAAGAAATAGTCTGAGCAGGTGCAAAGGGCAAAGGGGAGAGAGCCAGGCTCTGGGGCAGAAAGTCCACAACCCTCTCGGGTCTGAACAGTCTTAACACTCTGGTGAGATGTTCCTTGAGGTACCATGTTGTTGAAATAACTTTGTAGTAGTAGTCTCAGGGAGAAACACAGGTGAATCCTCGATGGCTTTTGGCAAGATCTCCAGCAAGGAATATCCTTCCTGCCTCTTCAAGATCTGCGTTCAAAAGCCCCCCAGAATTCTTCACAGAATTCCTCTAAGTCCTTTCTTGTCTCCCAGCATCCTCTGCTACCAATGGTCTTTGCTGTCAATCACCTCTTCTTTCAATGATCCATCTTTCTCTTTGCAACCTGCCCTTACAGACACTTACTAACTATATGACCCTAGGCAAGTCACTTGATTTCTATCTACTTTGGTTCTTTTTTTTTTAACCCTTGCCCCTTCCACCTTATAATTAATACTATGTACTATGTATTGGTTCCAAGGCAGAAGAGAGGTAAGGGCTATGCAATTGGGGTGGGGGGGGGGTGGCTGTGGTGGAGTTGAAGTGACTTGCCCAGGGCCACACAGCTAGGAAGTCTCTGAACCTAGGACCTCCCATCTCTAGGCCTGGCTCTCCATCCACTGAGATACCCAGCTGTCCCCTGCCTTGTTGTTGTTTTTTTTTTTAACTATAAAATGAGCATAAAGCATATACTTACCTTTTAGAGTTGTTGTAAAGATCAAATGAGAGAATATTTGTAAAATGCTTAGCACAGTGCCTGCCACATAGTTGGATCTTAAAAAAACACTTCTTACATGTACTCCTAGAACAGCCAAAAAAGCTGAAAGATCATCCAGAGAGGAGAAGAGGAAGAAAAAAGGAAAATGTAGTAGTCAGTCATTCCTTGCTCAGGATTTATCATCCTAATAGGTTCATTGCCTTCATCCAAAATTAAAAAAGAAATTTTTTAAACTCTTTATCATCTGTCTTTATCTGTCTTATCTTCTGTCCAAGGCAGAAGAATAGTAAAGACTAGGCAATAAGGGTTAAGTGACTTGCCCAGGGTCACGCAGCTAGGAAGTGGGTAAGGCCAGATTTGAACCCAGGACCTCCCATCTCTAGGCCTGGCTCTCAATCCACTGAGCCTCCTAGCTGCCCCTGATTCACTGTCTTCTTGGGGTATGTAACCAAGACATATAAAGGACCACCTAGAACTAATCAAAACAGATAACAACTGTCAATTTCTGGTGATTCTCAGAGGCACAAATAACACTTCCCAAAGGAACCTAAAGTGTTGTCAATGAGTAGTAAGTCTTGGGAAAGAAACTGAAGACCAAAAGGGCATACACAGGCTGTGCTTTTGTCACTACTGTTTATTGACGGCAAAGCAGAGAGAACAGAAAAATTAATTGGGGGATTGAATAGTTGGCTAGGAAGAGACTGTTTGAGAATGAGATCTGGATTTCTGCCTCGAAGTTTACAATATGGGATTGAAAAGTTCTTGGCTAGAGATGGAATACACCTAACAAGGGCAGGCAAGAATATGAAAGCAAGACCAGGACAAAGAGAATGAACATAAGAACATATTTGCCAGAGGTCTTGCAAATCTAATCAGACTTTCAACAACAACAACAAAAAAGATAGTGCAAAGATTGCCTCTGTAAATCCCCAAACTCCTGTACTTCAGAGAAGAGAGAGAAGGAGAGGCCTTTTTCTTAATCCTCAGTTAAATAAAAAACCAGTAGGGAGAAGCAGAAAGAAAAAAATCATTTAAAAGAACAACAGAATGTATAAGATATTTGGGAATCTACCTGCCAAGATACAAACAAAAACTACAAATACAACTACTAACCACTGCTTGTAGAAATAAAGATAAACCTAAATAATTGAAAAAATATTAATGGCTCATGGGGAGGGCAAGTCAATTGAATAAAAATGGTATTACTATTTAAATTAATTGACTTATTTGAAATCATCCTAATCAGTCTACACCAGACCACAACCACACCTCCGGTAACAACTGGCGTCCCATGCCCCATGTGCCGCAAAGTTTGAGCTTCAGTCTTTGGACTTCAAAGCCACATGAGGGTACATCAATAGATGATAATGCACAAAGACAATTGTCATTCTCGGTCACCGAGAGACTACCACTAATCAGTCTACCACAGAATCACTTCAGAGAACTAGGAAAAAAAAAGTAACAAAACTCTGAATGTCAAAGGCTTTTACCATCTATTAAAAAATCCTTGAATGAATTGTAAAGTTGATTAAAAGCAAAATAATTTTTAAAGTGGATCTTGGGGAGAAAATTGACTCCATTTTATCCTATATTTGCTATTTTTCTTTTTATTTTCGGTTGTGATACCTCTTTGACATGTATGGAACATTTCCTACAATTTCTTCCTTCCTCTTAATAGTTTTATGACTAAAAACAAGCAAACAAAAAAAAAACCTCAGGGGTCCTCAATAGTTCAAGGGAGTCATCCCTTTCCTTCTCTTTAACCTATCTAATTAAAACCCTTAGCAAGCCATTAACAAATATTTGTTGACTGATTGATAAAGAAGGTATTGCTTTTTGGTGTAGCAAATAACTAGAAACTTAGTGTTTGACAAATCCATAGACCCAAGTTTTTGGAAGAAGAACTATATATTCAACAAAAATTGCTGGGAAAACTGAAAAACAGTAAGGCAGAAACTAGGCACAGACCAACACCTCATACCATACACCGTAGTAAATTCAAAATGGATACATGATATCTAAATAAAAGCTAATACCATAAACAAAATAGAAGAACATAGAATAGTTTACCTATCAGATTTATGGATAAGGGAAGAATTTATGTCCAAAGAAGACATAAAGAACATTATAAAATATAAAATAGATTACTTGGACTACATTAAATGAAAAAGTTTTTGCACAAACAAAACCAATGCAACCAAGAACAAAATGGGGGGGGGGGATTTATATCAAATGTCTCTGGCAAAGACCTCATTTCTCAAATATATAGAAAACTTAGTCACATTTAGAATAGAAAGCATTCCTCAACTGATAAATAGTCAAAGGATATGACTAGACAATACTCAGATAAAGAAATTAAAACTATCTTTAGTCATGTGAAAAAAATGTTCTAAATGACTATTAATTAAAGAAATACAAATTAAAACAACTCTGAGATAACACCTTATACCTCTCAGATAGACCAATATTGCAAAAAAAGGAAAATAAATGTTGGGGGGAATGTGGAAAAAATGAGACACCAATATACTGTTGATGGAACTATGGACTGATATAACAATTCCGGAGAGCATTTTGGAACCATGGCCAAAAGGCCATCAAACTGCTCATACCCTTTGACTCAACAATACCACTACTATATCTATATCCCAAAGAGATCAAAGATAGGGGAAAGGACCTACAGTTGTACACAAATATTTGTAGCAGCTCTTAATGTGGTAGCAAAGAACTGGAAACTGAAGGGATGTCCATCAATTGGGGAATAGCTGAACAAGTTGTAGTATATAAATGTAATGGAATACTATCATGCCATAAAAATAACAAACAAGATGATCACAAAAAAACAAACAAAACTGGAAAGCCTTATATGAAGTGAGCAGAACCAAGAGAACGTTGTGCACAGTAACAGCAATAATGTATGGTGATCAACTGTGAATGGTTTAACTATTATCAACAAGGCAAGGATCTAGGACAACTCCAAGGGACTCATGGTGAACGACGCTGTCCACTGCTATAGAAAGAGCTGACAAAGACTGAATGCAAACTGAAGCATGACATTATTCACTTCATTTTCTCCATGAAATTTTCTCTATTGTGAATGATATGTATCTTCTTTCACAACATGCTAAACATGTAAACACATATTATAGAATAACGCATGCAACCTATGTCACGTTACCTGCCGTCCTGGGAAAGGGGGAAGGGTGTGACAGGAAGAGAACATGGATTATGAAATGTCAAAAAAGAATGTTTGAAAATTGTATTGACACGTAATCTGGGGGAAAAAATAAACATGAAAAAGAAGGTATTGTTTTCTTTGTTCTGGTATAAATGACTATACTCTAGCAAGATTATTGTTCCTTTGTGACAAGTAACAAATATCTCTTTTTGCTGTATTAAGTATCTTTTCTTGCCTACATGCTATATTTTTACCAAAACTGCTTTATAAGAAATTGTTTCTCTGTCTCACATAGAGAGGATGGCATACATACATACATACACACACATGTCTGTGCCCACACACACTCACTTCTGTTTTGTTTTGCTTTTTTCAATTTCTGTTCTTTCAATTCCTTACCTTTTGTCTCAGTATCAATACTGTGTATTGTTTCCAAGGCAGAATTGCAGTAAGGGCTAGACAATGAAGCTTAACTGACTTGCCCAGGGTCACAAAGTTAGGAAGTATCTGGGGTCAAATTTGAACTCAGGACCTCCTGACTCTAGGCCTGGGTCTCAATCTACTGAGCCACCCAGCTGCCCCCCTGGTAGCCAAAATTTTAAATTATCTGGGTGGGGTGGTGATAGTGTAAAAATGGACTTGAATCCAGGACTTCAATCCCCAGAAGTCCTTGCTCCATTTCCCCAGAATGCTTTGTAATCTCCTTGTAACCTCACTTGGGCCAAGAGCCTTATTCCTTTTCTGCCTTGGAACCCATACTTAGTATCCATTCTAAGATGGAAGATATGGGTTTTTAAAAGGAAGAAGAAGAAGAAAGAAGAAGAAGAAAGAAGAAGAACAAGAACAAGAACAAGAACAAGAACAAGAACAAGAACAAGAAGAAGAACAAGAACAAGAACAAGAACAAGAACAAGAACAAGAACAAGAACAAGAAGAAAGAAGAAAGAAGAACAAGAACAAGAACAAGAACAAGAACAAGAACAAGAACAAGAACAAGAACAAGAACAAGAAGAACAAGAAGAAGAAAGAAGACTCCAGAGGTAATAGGGAGCCTTTGAGGGGGAAGAATCTTGAGGGAGGTACATATAGGTAATAACTAGCAGAATTTGAATTCATACCCAGGTCCTCTAACTCCAAACCAAGTACTCTTTTTGTATGAAAAAAGAGGAAAGGGAGAAGAAAATTCAGCCTACTCTCTCCCTGTAAGTACAGCAGAAAAAGAGTCCTTAGGAGGTATCAGCAAACATTAACACCACTCCCAAAGCCTTTTCATAAAACATGGACCACATGGATAACTAGGTTGAGTTGGGGCAAGTAAAAAGGTAATGGACTCAGCTCATAAGACCCAAGGCTGGGATTCCTGGATCCTGGATCGTGGATCTGGAGTGCAGAGCCTTAGGAATAAGTATACCATGTGTCTGTTCCCATCTTTACATAACTCACAGCGAACAACATGATATTTAAATGAAAAGCGAGGACCAGGAAAAGAAGTTACAAGGGGTGGGGGTTAAGAGAGGAAATAGATAGTCCTGCCTACTTTCCCTAAATGAGGATATATAGGAAGATATTATTTCTAGGTAGATTATATATATGTATGTATATACATATATATAAACCTCAGGTCTTTAATGAGCCCCCTTCTTCTTCCCCACTAGCTGCCTGAGATGCCAGTTGCCATGTTTCTCTCCCCTCTCAAGGTCCCCTACTCCTCAAAACATGGGACATCCTGTGAATCTTAAAGATTGGCATTGCCCCTGTTCTCTTCTTTTCTCTAGTTCCCCTCTCCTTAAGCGGGATTTCAGCATGTTCAGGACTACAAATTGTATGCACTATGGGGGTGGGAGGAGGTCTCCTGGTACAAGTGTGCCCACTTGAGTTGGGTACTTGCAAGGTGTCTTTTGCATAGTGCTACACCCTCTGTACATACACACTGTGGGAGTTTTCTCTAATAATAGGTGCTCTGTGTGTGCCTTCCTCCTCTTTCCTGTTCACTTCCCCCCCTCAAGAAATGGTATGACCCATGTTGATTACCTGTGTCCTGGCCAGGAAGGGAGTCTGCATTTCAGACTCTTCAGCAGTCCAAGCAAAAGGGCAAGGCTGGCTCTCCCGATGGTCCTCCGGTTCCCCTTGCGCAGAAGTGCCAGCTTTACCCTGGAGTGTAGAACCTTGTTTGAGACACCTGATCCCAGCATCCTTACCATGGAAGCCAACGTGTTGGTGATGGGAGCAGAAAACGTTGGGAAGTCAGGTGAGAACCCCCATTCTACACAAGCCTAGATCCCTCTGCTTGTCTTGAAAGGAAGGTATATTGGGGCAGAACCTGGGAAGGGGAAGACTGATGGAGTACCATTTGGTACTGGATGAGATGTACCTGTTGACAAATTGACTATCTGCCAAATGCTCCTGGCAGCCAAGTGTAACACAGCACCCATCTGGACCATTTAAACCTTGGTTGCTACCACTATGCCCAGCCCAGGGCTCACCCACTGATAGTCACTTGGACCAGAGTTCAGCTAGCATTCAATGGGTGCCCTTCTGTGAGGAAGACCAGCTCTCTCAGTGCTTAGGATCAGAGTGAATCAATAGGTAATAGGGATGATATGTTGTCCCCTGACTGGCTTCTCTCTCTGACCCTCTGTTTCCCTCTCCCTTGCAGCCCTGACTGTTCGCTTCCTGACCCGACGATTCATTGGAGAATATGGGGACCTGGGTGAGTCTTGGCCTGCTTGTTGCTGGGCAGATGTTGCTGATTGTTTTCTCCATGTGCAGGGCAGAAAACATGGCCCACTTAACAGAATGGGATGTGTTGGTTAATTGGATGAGGAAGTGACAGAAGTGATAATTGGCACAGCCTCCGGTGTCCAGTCCTAATTATGACCCTCCTGGGGACCAAGCTGCTAATGAGACTGATAAGGTCATCATGCTCAGAGTCCTCTTGTTTCCTTTCTTCCGTGAGCTCAGGAAACCCCCTCCAAATCCTGCCTTTCCTCTAGAAGCCTCCATCTCTCCTTGGGCTCCCTGCTTTTTTCTAACCCTGGCTTTGTCTCTTCTTCATGGTTAGGATTCTCTCATTTATTTTTCTTGACTGGCAGCTGCTGTCTTGTTCCAGCCACCACAGCCCCAGTGCTCAACCCATGAACCTTCTTTTATCTCATTTGATATCAGAATGTCCAATCCTACCTGGCTGTCCTGCTCCCGCCATGAACCTTCTTTACTGACTCCCCCCTGGTCATAACGACCAGTTCTAGCTCTTAGTTCAAGTCATTCCTTTGAGACATTTATCCTACCTGTCTGGAGGATCCATCTATGTTTGGAAGATCTACTCTTCCCCAGTAGGTTAGTGACCAATCCCAAGCCAATGTTTAAGATTCCTTTGAACATGGGCAGGGGCTGGGGGATATAGAGGGGGGAAAAGGAAAGAGGCATGAGCAGAAGTTGATGAGATTGGCATTCAAAACTGATATCTTCAGATGACTAATATCTCCCTTAGTCATCTTCTGGAGAGAGAATTTACAGGCTCATTGCACCAGTATAGCTACTAAACATTTCTGAAGTCTCCAGAACAAATGTAGGAGCCATAGGTATCTCCTTACTTTATAGACATACCTTGGTTTGGCTTGGAAGATTGATTACCACCTTATTCACCAGATTTGGCTCCAAATGACCTTTGGTTGTTTCCAAAAATCAAGTCTACACTCGAAGAACAAAGATTCCCCATCATTGATGTCACAAGATTATTTTTGCAGCTATGAAGAAAATACTATACTAGATGAGTTTAAATGCCTGCTATATGTCAGACATTCTACTGGCCAGTGGGGGTACAAGGATAAAGAAATAAGTAGTTCCTACTCAGAGAGCATGAGAAAATCCCTTGTCCTCTGAACTTTCAATATCCAAATCTTGTGCTCCCTCCATGCTTACTTCTTTGCTGTCATGAGAGACCTGGAGATGACTTGGAATCTGTGTGGTAAAGATGAGAAGGTAATAGAAAAAGAAAAGAACTGAAAAATATGTTGTCCTTTGTTCTCTGGCGCAGAATCAATCTACAGCCGAAGCTTGGACGTGGAGGGCAGAAAAATTCTCTTCCATATCTGGGACTTCCCCAGTTCCCATGTGAGTACACCCTCATAAGCAGGGATTAGCACTTCCTTAGTGGAAGGAGAAACCAATGGAGGTTTCGTTTTGAGCCTTTGGGGACAAGAGAGCAAGGGCACCAGACAGGCCTGTTGCCTCTGCCACCTAGAGTGATCTCTTAAGCCTAGAGTTCTTGACTAGTACCCTGGAGCCAAGAAGACCTGAGTTCAAATCTTATTTCTGACACTTAGTAGTTGAGTAACCATGGGCAAATCACTTAACCTCTTTAAGGATGTCTCCCCTTCTCTAACGGGGGAGGGGACTATAACAGTTTTTTTGTAGTGCTTATCCCACTAGGTAGTCATGAGGCTTAAATGAGAAAATATATGTAAAGTATTTTTAAAACGTCAGCTATTATTCCATGATGCCCCTTGCCCCAGCTGGTGATTGGGGACCAATGTGGCATCTTTCCTGTACTTCTTGCTACCCAGTCATGCCTTGTGAAGAGCAAGTCATGTGGAAAGCCATGACATCAGAGCAGGTTTTCTCCCCAGAGATTCTGGCAGCTCCTGATTCTGGGTCTACCTGGTACAATGGTTCTACTAGTTCTGTGACCTTGGGCAAGACAATCATCTTCCCTGCCTTTAGCTTTTCTACCTGTAAAATGAGGAGATTGCGCTGGATGACCTAATATTCTCAGATTAGATGGCATGAAAAGTTCCTTTCTACTCTAAAATTCTGCCAATCAAACCTTTATTTTTTATATATGGCCTCAGATACTTCCTACCTATGTGCCCCCCCCCCCCCGGGAAAGTCACAACCCCGTTTGCCTAGCCCTTGCCCTTCTGTCTTAGAGTTGTTACCAAGACGGAAAGTAAGGGTTTTACAAAAAAGTTTTTATTATGTGCCAGGTTCTAAAAATATAAAGGAAAGTAGAAACATGGTCCATCCATGACGTCATGTTACAATGGGGGAGACAACATGCCAAGAACTATGTATGTCATGTAACTATGTACAGGATAAATAAGTTATAAATGCGAGGCAATTGCAAAGGAAAGCCCCTAGCAGTGGAATGGGAGAAGGAAAGAGGGGCACTGGAGGGGAACTCTTCTAGAAGATTCTATCTTCCTTTCATATATAACCTGGGCCTTTGGGAATAAGATATTTGAGGAAAGGGAAAGGAGGGAGATGATATTCTAAAGTTGATAGACAAGGTTTCCTGAATTACCAGGAAAGAAGAGGTTAAAAATGCCTACCTACCCTTGACTAGTACCTCAGAAAAAAAAGGAAGGAACTATAGCATCTAAGACTTCCCTAAATCCACAGATTTACTTTTCACTCCTCAGTGGTTGTTTCCCCTCTTAGTATCCAACTCAACTTCTTTTCCTCCTCTTCTCAGGGTCAGGATGACCAGCATTCCACAGAAGAGAAGAGGATCCAATGGGCAGATGGTTTCATCTTGGTCTACAGCATCTGTGATAGGGCCAGTTTCCATATCCTTCCCACGAAAGTGCAGTTCATTAAGGTGGCCAAGGAAGGCCAGAGCCCTGAGAAAGTGCCCATTGTCATTGTGGGCAATAAGAGAGACCTGGGGCACCACCGGGCAGTTTCCATTGAGGAGGGGCGGCTTCTGGCTCTCAACCTGAACTGTGACTTCTATGAGGTGTCGGTAGCTGAGGCATCTCATGGAGCCCTTATGGTGTTCCAGGGGCTAGCCCAGCACTTTTGGCAGGCTCGACTGCCACCCCGAAGAGGCATTGGGATCCGGGGTATTGTTAAGAGTATGTCAGCAGTATTTGCTCGAAAGAGAACAGATTCCTTCTGAGTCAGTTCACCTGGCATCAGTTTCTTTCCTAGTAAATAAATTGTTAGTCAGTCAGCCATATATTTATTGAGCACTTATTATGTATAGAGCAGTATCTGGAACTGGGACAGATTAGGAGGACAGAAATAGAGCATCATTGCCTGTCCTCCCTGAGCTTTTAATCCATGTGCCCCGATGCCCATCCCACCACCTTCAACTCCCATCTCTAGGGAGTTTACAGTTTCCCAGATCAGTATGTCATCATTCCAATCAAGTTAATCTTGGCATGTAATTGATGCTATTACATGGCCCATGGGCCACCCTCTCTGGGTATGACCCATTTTCCTAAACTCTAGCAAAGAGATGTGGCATTTCAGTGGCTCAGAGGTTCTCCCTATTCTGAGGGTATCTTTGTGGTGAGGCACCACCTCTGCTCTGAGGTATCCAATACATCTACCCCCAAAGTCAAGGGCAAAGTGACATAATGGAATTAGAAGTGAATTTGGAGAGAGATCAACTGACTTTCAATCCTGGGTATGCTTCTCTGACCTTGGGGAAGTCATCTTCCCTGGCTTACTTTTCACTTTTCTCAGATGAAGGGTAGAACCCGATAATCACTAACATCCCTTCCAGTTCTAGTATTTAATAGTCCTATATGTAAGTAGAAGGTTTCCAGCCCCAGAGGGTGGATCTTTGTGAAGTTGTGTTTTGTGATTATAGAATAAATTCTCTAGGTTGGCAGCCTTCTCATTCTCCATGACTTGGGGAGAAAGGGGACAATTTATGGTCAGAGTTCATCGGTGTCTGGTATGACAGGATCCCAGGAAAGTGGTTTCCTGTTCCCTAACTATGTGTGTCCCCTTCCATTCTCCCATGATGCCCATCTTTTTGCCTCTCTGTTGCTAAACTCAATTGGGCACTTTTGCTGGGAATTCCAAGAGTGCTGTTCAGGACTGACAGGATACCCATCTTTGTTATCTCTGGTCCTACTGGTAGGAACCAGTGAGAACTTCAAGAGCCCAAACCCTGGCCTTGAGGTAGCTAGGCACTGCCTGCAGCAGCCCACTCCATTCTGGAATCCTATAGCTAGAGCCAACCCTAGCAAAACTTAAATCATCGTTCCTCCTATGCTTTTGGTAATCTTTCAGTCTTTTTATTCCTATTCTTGTTCAATGCTTCCGTGTTGTCTGTAACCTGGCATTCTACAGATTCTTACAATCAAGTCCCACCAAAATCCGACCCCATTGGATCCTAACTCTCCCTTCTCCTGCTTTTACCTCCATCCCATAAAAAAAATGAACAATGTGATATGTCAGCCCCAGAGGGCCTTATTAAGTGACTTGCTAATCTCATTAACTCTTTCAAATTGATTGTGCCTCTGCTAGGGTAACTGATACTTTCTAAAGGGAGATAGTGAAGAAATTAATTCCTTTTGATGAGAACTTCAGAAAATCGAAGGGAGACTGTTCAGCAGGCCCTTCAAACTACATTACTTGCAAAAAAAAACCCAAAACAACCAATTCCAGTAGCCTCACAGTTGACAGTCGTCTTAAGGTTCCCCAATCATCTTGCTAACCTACACCAGAGGAATATTAATGGCCCTGGACCCCATTCTCGTATACACTGAATCAGCAGAAGCTTTTCTGAATCCTCAGCTGAGACAGGCAAAGTCCTCTGGTCCTATGCTTCTGAGCTTATCTTACTGAGCAAGGGGGTAAGATTACAGAAGAGTGTTTCCATGGGCTTTTTCAAATTAGGCGGCTCAATGAGATGAGGAAACTAAGTTTTGCAGCACCAGGCTAGCCCAACCCTGATGGGATGCAGGTAAGATCCTCCAGGATATCAGGAAAAAGTGACAGGAGAGACCCACAGTCGAGTCCACTGGCATATTTATTGTACAGTAGCTTATTTTATGGGTGGCCCAAGGAAAGAGTGCAGGGCCTGAAATCAGGAAGACTCATTTTTCAGAGTTTGAAAGTAGCCTCTGGCACTTTCTAGCTGTATGACCCTGGGCAAGTCACTTAATCCCATTTGCCTCAGTTTCCTCTTCTGTAAAATGAACTGGAGAAGGAAATGGCAAACTCTAGTATCTTTGTCAAGAAAGCCCCAATGGGGTCAGACACGACTCAAAATGATTGGACAAGTTTATTATATTGTGTTTTATTGTACAGCTACAATAGTTAAGGCATAGGAGCAGTTATAGGTAGGGAAATTCTGCTACTCGGGACAGTCCATGGCACTGACCCGAGCAGAGTGGGATAGGAAATACATAGTAAAGAGGGCTTAGAAAGCCTGAAGACTTCCCACAGAGATGGTGCAGCACAGTGTGGCTTAGAAGTAAAAGGGTAATTTTAAGGAGTTCCCTGGGAACAAAGGAATGTGTGTTGTTTATATTTCTTTCCATGAACTGTGACACAATTGGCATATGGAGAAATACAAGCTGAAGACCTTTGTTGGGAATAGACCTAGGATCTGATAAAAGGATCTGTCTTCTTGGATATGAGCCATCCTAGTCCCTAAGTAGAAAATTTAAGAGGCTCTCCACCTTTCCTGACATCCTAGAATAAATTGACCTTTCTGCCTTGCCTGGGCCTTTCATACAATGGAGGAGGACAAAGTGGGGATCTGTGGGTTGAGAACATCCCCAAAGTCTTTTCTCTCATATTCGAACTGCCCTTGAAGAAGCCCAGGTGTCCTCATTTCAGGTCTTCTTGTCCTCTCCTTTTCTCCTTCCTTATTTTCTCTCCCGTTCTGTTGTCCTTTGCCCAGGCTACTCTCTCCCTGTTTGGATTACTTTACATTCTTCCTTACTTAGTGAATCTCCATCTTTCTTAAGATCAGACTAAGACGATGCTCAAAGATCCCTCCAATTGTGTCCGACCATCCTTGTCCCTGCCTCTGATTTTCACAGTCCAGGTACAAACAGTCTCCCTATCTCTGCACACTGAATAAAAGTAGTCAATGAGAGATAGGCCAGACCAGTGGGCAGAAACTGGACATCTCTGAGTCCTGGAAGCACCAGCAATCGTGAATGAAAGTCCACAAAGTGATTCCACCCAGGTTCTCCTCCCAGGAACTGATTCAATTTCTGAATTTCTGAAACTAAAATTGATTCTTCTACCAGGGAATTCTCTTGGGTGGCATTGGGGTAGAACTTTTGCATTTAGCAAAGAATGTCTATACATATGAGTAAGAGGCATCGGTGAGGGTCAATGTAAGGGGAACCCAAAGAGGCTTAGGAAGAAGGTGCTATGAGTACTGGCTCAAATTCTATTGATGTAACTAAGGTAATAAAAAGTGATTTGAGATGCGCTGTGGTTGTGCATAATCGAAGTACAGGGGGAAAGAAACACAGAATGGCCATCTCTTTCATCACCCTGCCCCTTGGATAAGCCCAAATCAAAATGCAAATGGAAAACCTGAGAAGGAAGGTATTGTTTTAATAGAGAAAGTAATGCATCTATAAACAGTCTCTAACCCATAGGCAATGGAAGGAAGGGTTATTGTCTAAGATGAGCCTAGCAAGTCATGAGACCAATTTTTTTAAAAAAAGCCAATAGCCTACATTTTATATACCCAAATGAGTATAGTCTCCCTTAAAGAAGTCCCTTGGAAAGCCCAGACATTTATTCTAACACATGCTGCCATTGCTCAGTACTCTTTAGGAACAATTCTTTGGGAATTTTCTTCTTAGCTTGAATCACCTCAATGGTGACAAACTTTTCTTCTTTTGAAGATGGATTTGATTTTTGGAAATAGCCAAAAGTCGTTTGGAGTCCTGTTTGGTAGGTGATTCATCAGAGAAATTCAACTGGGGATCCAAAGTAAGAGGGACATGGATGTGGAGTCAAATGACCTGGATCTACCCCCTGACTCCTCTACTCCCTCCCTGTGTGACCTGGGGCAGGAAGGACTCGCCCTCCCGGGGCCTCCATTTCCCTGTCTGGAAGACAAGGCAAGGCAGGTGGAGCACACGATTTCCAAAGTCATCTAGCCAGTGATCTTGGTTCCTATCAGGGAGACGAGAGGTGAAAGCTGGCCTTCTCGTGTGGCTTTTGCCCAGGAAAAATTCTAAATGTGTTTGGGCCAGGGCTGCACCACTGAAAGACTGCATGGGCTCCCAAGAGGCACGACTCCAATTTAAATGAATGAGGCAGGGCCAAACCCACAAATACTCCTACTCTGTCTCCTTCTCTCTACTCAGCTCTGACTCTCCTGAGAGCTACTCAGTGTGGTAAGTTCGTGGGGCTCACTTGTCTCTGTTTTCTGTGACTCCAACACCCAGAAGTCCTCAGTTTTGCCCTCAGGATGGTCCAAAAGCTTGTGGCATCTTTCTGGCAAGCAGGCAGGGACAGGGCACTCCAAGGGCAACAGTTTCTAGTGAGTGTGGAGGCTGGAGGCCCAAGTTCTCTCAGGATCTAGGCTTTGCTCTTCTCTATAGGGGCTGCAGGAGGAAGCTGGGAGTGGCGACGGTGCAAAGGGCACGAGTGCCAACCCACGGGCCCAACAGAGGGCACCAAGGGAGGGCCTGGCCCACAGGGACCTTGAGCCCAATCAGTTCTTCTTGTAAAGCTGGCTGTAGTGAATGCGGTTGTAGATGGGCTCCATGACACTGGGTCGGAAGAAGCTATCACTGACGCGGCGGGTGGGCTTCTCCCGGTGATAGGAAGAAAACATGGAGCGGGCAGTGGGTGTCTCAGACTCAAAAGTGGGGCCCCGATGGAGGGAGCCACGATGCTGGGGCACCTGGTCGGGCACTTTCTGCTGTGCAGAGAGCTTGTCTTCCAGGCCCAGGAAGGACAGGGCATTGGAATTTCGGGGACTCCTCAGGCTCCCCCGGTGCTGGGCTTTGCTTGGGACCTCAGGGGTGGGGGAGGGGGCACCTTCACTCCCATCTGACTCGCACGGAGGGTTATCGATGTCCCGGAACTCACTCTCTGGCTCCATCAGGGACAACCTGGGGAGCTGAAGAGCCAGGGTGAGAGTTAGAGAGGAGGCCTCCAGGAGCTACCCCTGGGCCTAACTTGGTGCCTTCCCTACTTCTCTGTCCCTACCCTGCTCTCTGTCCTGGTTAGGATAAGGGTTTTTTCATTCATTTTGAACATCAGCAAGGGATAAGGCACTAAGGAACACATCAATAGCTCAAATTTCTATAGCACTTGGAGGTTTACAAAGAATTTTCTTCAAATGTAGACAGAAGGGTGGCTGGGTGGATTGAGAGCCAGGCCTAGAGATGGGAGGCCCAGGGTTCAAATTTGGCCCCAGATACTTCCTAGTTGTTTGACCCTGGGCAAGTCACTTAACCCCAACTGCCTAGCCCTTACTGCTCTTCTGCCTTGAAACGAATACTTCATATTGATTCTAAACCAGAAAGAAAAGGTTTAAAAAAATGTAAAAAGGGTCCATATTATTGCCATCCCTACTTTACTAATTAAGTGATTGAGGCCTCGAGATGGGAGGTCCTGTGTTCAAATGTGGTCTCAGACACTTCCTAGCTGTTTGACCCTGGGCAAGTCATTTAACCTCCATTGCCTAGCCCTTACCACTCTTCTGCCTTGGGATACATAGTACTGGTTTTAAGATGGAAGGTAAGGGTTTCTATCAAAAAAGAAAAAA
Organism: Monodelphis domestica; assembly: GCF_027887165.1. Taxonomy (NCBI): domain Eukaryota; kingdom Metazoa; phylum Chordata; class Mammalia; order Didelphimorphia; family Didelphidae; genus Monodelphis; species Monodelphis domestica. The sequence goes on along the minus strand of NC_077227.1, from coordinate 126,873,231 downwards.
AGGCTAAGTGATTTCTGGTTAGCATCCATGGCAAAGAATTGTTAAATTCAGAATAACAGAACTGAAAATAATTCTGGAATTGCTTAGGCCAACCCCCTTATTTTGCAAATGAGGAATATGAAGCTCAAAGATGGAAAAGTTAGACTAGAATATTGGACCTAAGATCCTTTCTATCTTCAAAGTTCCACGATACCATCTTTCTCGTTTTTCCTCAATTAGTTCATGAGAACTAAGACGAACCAATTTTCCCATTTCCTCCTCCAGACTTGTTGAGGACGTGAGCTCAGTCTCATTCCTCATGCCCTTCCCCATCCAGGCTTGGGCACTGCATCCTCCTTTCCCTTCATGCTCTCTCATCCTCCCGGAGACCCAGCCCTCCGTCAGGCCCCTGGGGCAGGGGTGGCCACAGGGGACTCACCGGGACATAGTGCACCACTGTGTCCACCACGTTGTCTGTAACACCTTTCAGGGCGTCCGATAGTGACATGGCCCTGCTTTTGGAAAAGGTCTCCTGACCAGAAGTAAGGTGGAACAGCCTCCCAGCAGTGTTGTTCCAGATGGCGAAGGGTACCCACTTGACAGTGGAGACGGTGGTCAAGTAAGCAGACTGCAGAGTGTGAACCACATTGCCCACAAGGCTCTGGTTCCTGGGCCGGGGCTGTGAGCAAGATCTCACGTTAGCGACTTCAGCACGACCTCCCAAACAGCCCCCTGCTTCCCAAGCCATGCACACACTCCCTGCACCGCCATCTTCCTGGCCTTCTTCACCCCAGCTCTAAGTAAGTGCTCTTGTGCCTCCTGGCTCTCCCCACTCCCCTGCTCTCTCTCTCTATGGATTAGGGAAACATAAATCCATTTCTGGTGAGGAGGCCAACCTGAAGAGGCAATGAGAGTGGAAAGAATATTCAATGATTTTGGCATCCAAAGAATGGGCTCCAACCCTGCCTTAATGACTTACTCCCCATGTAGCTGAGCTCCCCTATCCATCTCTATAAAATGGTGGGGCTGGACCAGATGACCTCAGTGGGGCTGGAACAATGTTGAATCTGAAACACCATCCCTATTCTGTCTATCTTAAAGTTAATTAGCCTGGCCCTCCCCCAGTTGTCCTAAAAGACACAATTCTCCACTTGGCTCATTCTTTTCACCATATTTAGTTTGTTCTCTTCCTTCCTCACTTCGGGTTCCTCTTCTTCCTCCTCCTCTTCCTCCTCTTCTTCCTCATCCTCCTCTTCCTCATCCTCTTCTTGAGCCCAGTTGTACTGCCAAGTTCCCCTTGGTGTGGATCCGGGCCTGGATACCACCTGCATGGCGGCTGACACACCCCACTGGGCCATACTGCTCTGGGAGGAGGCCAGACAACAGTGGTTGAGCAAGGATGGGGGGAAGGGAAGGCGGGGAGAATAAAAGGAAGGGGCAGTGACTTCCAAAAGTCCTGAGGCATCCAGACCTTGCCAATCCTCCCAATACCCAAAATCAGAACCATGTGGCTCCTGTATGTTCCAAAGTAAATATTCCTGTGTGGAGGGAGGTGTAAGTATAGCAACTTTAAAAAAATTGAGAGTGCAACTGGGTGGCTCAGTGGATTGAGAGCCAGGCCTAGAGATGGGAGGTCCTAGGTTCAAATCTGGCCTCAGATACTTCCCAGCTGTGTGACCCTGGGCAAGTCACTTAACCCCTAACCCTAGCCCTTACAGCTCTTCTGTCTTGGAACCATTACACAGTATTGATTCTAAGATGGAAGGTCAGGGTTTTAAAAAAAAATTGATTTTGGTCTGGACCTGTGATCCATGAAGGTAGCTTCCTGGTGAAAAAATTGCTGTCAGTGCAGATCAACAGATGTTCTGCACACTTAGGGCTTTTCAGAGTTTCCTGGGGCCTCAAGAGGTTCAGTGACCCAAAGTGGAACCCAAACTCAGAACATCCTGGCTCCCTATCCTCTCTTCCATGTCCCCTCTTGTACACAGCACGTCCGTTCTTCTTGTTCAGTTCTATCAGTCATGTCTGACTCTTCCTGATCCCATGTGAGGTTTTCTTGGTAAAGACACTGGAGTGGTTTGCCATTTCCTTCTCCAGCTCATTTTACAGATGAGTAAACTGAGGCAAACAAGGTTAAGTGGCTTGCCCAGGGTCACACAGATAGTGTCTGAGGTTGGATTTGAACTTGAGTTTTTTGAGTCTTCCTAACTCCAGGCCCAGCATTCTTCTATCTATCCACTGTGCCACTTTGCTGCCTACCACATACGTGCATATGTGTACATGCAAATGTATATAAATAGATTTTCAAGAAAAGAAAATATATTTTCAGTAGTTTTGAGACACATTGCTTTCTTTATCTAAGTCACAGTTTCCTTAACTATAAGATAAAGATAGTATACCTATTCTACCTACCATATGGGGTTACTGTAAGGAAAGTATTTTTAAAAGTCAAAGATGGGGCAACTTAGGCAGCTCAATGGATAGAGAGCCAGGTCTGGAGAAGCAAAGTCCTGGGTTCAAATATGATCTCAGATACTTCCTAGCTGGGTGACCCTTGGGCAAGTCATTTAACCTCAAATGCCTAGCCCTTACCACTCTTCTGCTTTGGAATCAATATTTAGTATTGATTCTAAGACAGGAAAGAAGGTTTTTTTTTTTAATTGTCAAAGGTTATATAACGTGAGCGATTATCAAAAGTCGTGTGAGCAAGGAAACAGTGCCCACCCTTTATTCACCTCTTTCATATCCTCTTCCCTACCCTTGCTCAGATGACTGGCCATCTCCCTGAGGCCCACATCAGAAAATAAGGTGAAATTTTTGGAGTCACAGAACCCCTGGGTTCAAATCCTGAGCCCCACTATTTACTATTCTTGGTTCTTTGAGTAAAGAACTTAACTTCCCTGAGCACATGTGTGAAAATGAAATTCTAAGGTTCCTGAGAGGTTTCAGTTATAACATATCATGAAGGTATTAAAGATGCATTCAAAAGCTGACTCCAACGAGCAAAGTGTTCATGGACCAGACTTATGGATGTATTTCTAATATTGCACATGATTGATTTCCGAATCCTTAAATTGGATTGGGTTAAATTTTTGTTGGACTTAAAAATTAAGTCTCTGTTATTGTGAAGAGCTGCTGCAAGCAGCTGGAAGACAAATTGTAAAGGTCTTTTTGCAATGTCGAAGACTTACACTTAACATCTAAAAAAGTGGTCAGACTAGGAAAAATTGCCCAGGGTTCTGGGAAGAAGGTTTGATTAAGTCAGGAAAGACTTTCAAATGAGCTGCTTTCTGCGGCACTTGGCTGTACAACTGTGTTCTACTCATTTCTTTATGTTTATAATTGGACGCTAATATTATGTTAAAACGTTTGCTGTTTCCCTTTTTTGACTGACACCCTGAAAACTCAACTCCCGATGCTGAAAAGCTACAATAAAGGGTGCAGTGGGTGCGGACACTCTCCCTGTAAGCTGCCACACTGCAGATGTCTCTCTGCGTCTCTTGTCTGTTTAACCTATGTCCTTTCTTCCCTAGTCCTTAAACCCCTCGCCCATTGTTTTCCAGTCTTTGGCTCCCTCCATAGGTGAGCTTTTTATAGAGGCTGGACCTCTACAGTTCCTTCCAGTTTCAAATCTTGGGATCTTGGGATTCCACTAAGCCTTTGTCCTTAGGAGCTCAATCTATCCTGGAGAATGAGTTCTCCATTTAGGAAGGTGGAACTAGGATTGAGGGAGTGGAGAAAGCAGGAGCAGCAGTAATACAGAGAGATGAGTTGGACGTACCAATTCTTGGGCTGACTGTCTTGGACACCAAGTGGAAACTCACCAATGGAGCTACACCTGGGATCCACCTGGCTAATGCATAGCCCATGCGGAGGCTCTGGACTGTCATCTGAAAGGTATGCTGGGAGACGGTGTTGGTTAAAGTTCCAATTCTTTGAAGGAAGCCAGGCTTTGGCTTTGGCTTTGGTAGCTTCTGCTGGACTTCAGGAGGACTAGGGTGCTCCATGACGGAGACTAGTTGGAATTGGGAAAGGAGCAGAAAAGAAAAAACAAATAAATGGTGAAGAATGAGTGGCTCCATGATTTCTGGAAGTACTAAGAATACTCTTTTGGGAAGCAGCATGGTTTACAGCAGTTGTTCTTAACTTGGAGTCCATGGATTCCAATAGGTCTGTGGATAGAATTTGGTCATCTGTGCATGGGGTTGGGGATGGGAATGGAGAAAAAATTAAATCTTTATTTTGCTAATCTCTAAGTGAAGTTTAGCATTTCCATCAATGATGAATATAGGCAACAAACTATAGTAGTAGTATTTTTAATATTACATTACAGTGGCAATAGATATCTCAAAATATCACCAACACATAAAGACTTAAAAATTACTGATTTTTATTAAGTCTGTTCCTAGAAATATTGCTATAATTAAAAAATAATTTGATAACTATATTCCAATATAATTGGTTTCCTTTGTAATCCAATATGTTCTATTATTTTTAAATGATTGTTCTGAAAAGGGATCCCTAGGCTTTATCAGACTGCTAAAGGGACCAATGATAGAACCCTTAGTCTAAAGAAAGATGGCTAAACAAGGTATTGAGTTCTAGTCTCTATTCTGTCATTCTTTTGGGATGTGACCCTGATAGATCACTCCTACTTTCTGGGTCTCAGTTTTTTTACAAAATGAAAGGGTTGATCTAGAAGCTTTCTAAAATTTCTGAGACTTGGGGGCAACTGAGTAGCTCAGTGGATTGGAAGCCAGGCCTAGAGATGGGAAGTCATAGACTCAAATCTAGTCTCAGACACTTCCCAGCTGTGTGACCCTGGGCAAGTCACTTAACCCCCATTGTCTAGCCCTTACCACTGTTCTGCCTTGGAACTAATACACAGTATTGATTCAAAGGCAGAAGGTAAGGGTTTAAAAAAAAGTTTCTGAGACTTTTAATAATTTATAATTTTAATGCAAATTGGAAAAAGATCTGAGGACTCCACATTTCATTCTTTCAAGTTATATTCATAGAACTTTAAAGCTGGCAGTACCCTTAGAGGTCATACTGTCAATCTCCCTCATTTTTGCAGATGAAGAAGCTGAGGCCCATCTGGGCCCTACAATGGCAGAACAATAAGCTGGCCACCAGATTCCCAATCTATTAACTAATCTGGTTCCTCTCCTTGGCCCCATCTTTTCAGTCACAATGGAATCTAGGCTAGTTGAACAGATGAACTCATTTGTAAACTGATGAGAGATAGTTAATATCCCTTCTACCTCCAGGGTTCTATGACTCTAACCTTCCTACATCATTCCTGATTCTGTGGGGACTGCAAGAGCTTGGCCTTCTCCAGCAGAGTGTTGTTGCTTAGCATTTCTGCTTTACTTTCCCTCTCTCATCTACCCCAGCTTTCTGTACACTGGATACCTGGATTTTCCTTGGGTGCTGGAATCAGACAGTTCACCACCTTCTCAACATTGTTTAAGGCCAAGTCTGCCCCTCCAGCTGCCAGCTGACCCACCCGGGTGCTGGAGGCATATTCAGCTGTGTCCCGTGCTATGCCCCAAGCAAGTTCACAGCCAGCCAAAGCTGCCCCCAGGACCTTATCTGAAGTGCTGGCAATAGGGGCACTGAAGCTGTTTCTGGCACTTCGGATTCTAGTGGAGATGGTGTCCTTCAGTTCAGAGGCAATCTGTAAGGAAATGAAAGGGCAACAAAAACTACCCTCAGAAAGAGACTTTCAAACATTTTATTTCAGAGTATTTTATGCTGTTTTGAGGCCCTTCCCAAATGCTAGTTTGTACTGTTTTTATCTGTGTAGCTACCATAATTCTCATACTAGAATGCAAACTTCTTGAAAGGAGGGATAATGTCATATCTTAGTATCTCTCCAAGTAGCAAGCATAGGAGGATGATTGGGTCATAGATTTAGAGCTAGAAGCAATCTTATAAGTAGTCAAATCCTACCTGTTCATTTTACAATTGGAGAAATTAAGGTAGAGAAAGGTTAAGTAACTTGTCCAGGGTGACCCTTAGTCATTTTCCTGACATACTGCCACTGTTCTATTTTAAAACTTTCAATGATTCCCCATTATCTACCAATAATTTAATCTTTAAATTCTGGCATTTAAGGCCCCTAGTATACCCTTGTCTGTACTCCAGCCAGATTGACCAAAATAGGGTTATAGAAGACATAGAAAACTCACAAGAAAAAAATGGGAAATGACCTACTTGTGCAAAAATATTTATGGTTGATCTTTGTGTGGTGGTAAAGAATTGGAAACTAAAGGGATATCCATCAACTGGGGAATGGCTGAACAAACTGAAGTATATGATGGTGGTGAAATACTATTGTGCTATAAGGAATGATGAACAGGATGATTACAGAAAGAGCTGGAAAGACCATTCTCCATTCATGGACGAATGCAGAGTGAAATAAGCAGAACCAGGAGAACATTGTACACAGTAACAGCAAATTGTGGGATGATTAAATGTGATAGGCTTAGCTACTATCAGCAATACAATGATCCTAGACAATTCTGAGGGACTTATGAAAGAACTGTTGGAGTAGGAATGCAGTGTACGATCTTTCACTTGCTTATTTGGGTATATATTGTATAGTTTGGGTTTTATAAGATTAGTCACTTACAAAAACGAATAATATGGAAATATATTTTGGGTGATAACACACATGTAACCCAGATTGAATTGCTTGCCAGCTGTGGGGAAGAGGGAGGGAGGCAATTTGGATCATATAACTTCAGAAAACATATGGAAATTTGTTACATGTGATTGGTAAAAATAAATAAATAAAATTTAAAACTAAAAAAACAACAACAAAATTTCCCAGGAATACCTGATCTGAGGAACATATGGTCAAAGAGACAGTAAAGTTTAGCCCTAGGCTTCAAAGAAGTGATATTTCATAGGGATTGAGTCTTTTAGCAGCTTCTCCCTCTCCCCAAACCATCATCTTCTCAGGTTCTTCAGGAAAGAAAGGAATCCTGAGACCTAAGGATATGTATATGTGGTCTGATTACTTGAAAAGGAAGCAGGCAGTAAGAGAGACTTCCTTACCTTTTCTGGAGGGTATTGGAGAGCAGGAATCTTTTCTTCGAGATGATCTAATCCACGGCAGGCTAGTTCGTTGGCAGCTATGACTGAAACAAAGAAGAGCACTGGAGTTAACCAATCCACCTTACTTTGAGAAACCAGAGGATGCTGGGAAGGATATGAGGCTACAGAACATTGCCAGACCATGAACAGAACACTTGTGAGGTCTCAGAGGCTATATACTCCTCAAGGCATGAAGGAACTTAATACAGTACCCTGAGAATCCTTATTCATTGGACCAAGAGTGTCAATTGAAACAAAAATCTGCTTGGTCCTTTGAAGTATTCTAAGCCCTGATCTTTCTACTGTTAAATCTTGCTAAAATCTCATACAATATCACAGAGGCCTGGGCCCAAGGTCAAGGTCTTTAAGTATGACTCTTCTTATTGTTGATATCTGGAGGTCTCAAGGAGACCTGATTTTTAAAAAATTATGAATTTTCTAATACTGGAAATATGAAGCCTGAATCCATGCCAGACTCAACATTGCCTCATTGCTGCCAATGGTTGCATTGCTTAAGTGGGGGGATTTGTCTGTTACTTGCATCTCCTACCCAGTATGTGCAGATGTTTTCACAATCCACCTTTCTGAAACAACTTTTATGCCTAGGTTGGAATGTCAATGGAAATATAGTGTTTTCTGAAGGTTGAGTAAGGAAATTCAAACAGACAGATAGCCCCAGGTCCCTGCAACTCACATTGGGTTGACAGCCGTCGGACCACAGGCTCCATGCTCCATGCAGCCAGATTGCTGGCTCCTTGTACTCCTTTCTCATAGGCATTACAAACAGAGGCCACAAGGGGATGGGCTTCCTTGGTGCTGGTATAGGTCTTTTGGAAACATTCACAGGTGCCACTTACCACGGGCAACTGAAGGACTCTCTGGAGCACATTTTCCTGCTCCTAGAAAGGAAAAGAAACATTTAAAAATTTCCTTCATTTCTCCTCTTTTTCCACCTCTCTCTTTCGTCACCTTGCCATTTCTGTTAACAGAACCTCATGCTCACTTTTTCTTTATATAAAATTGGGGTAAGCTGAAGGGTCACTATTAGGGAAACGAGAATGCTATCATTCAGGGGCCTCTGGTCATATCATTCATTAAATGGAAGAGAAAGTAAGATGGCATACACAAACATAAAAGACTTATTGGTAACAGCCTGGGTTTTCATCAAAAGTCAGATTCTCTTTGCTAAATGGCCAAGATATATTCTTTCCCTTCTTCCAAATGAAATAAAAATTCAACTCAATCAGAAAGCCTTCCATGATCAACAACACCCAACTTTCCAAGCCATAAGCAAAATTTTCTGCCTTAAATTACTAGAAAGTAATTTGTCTATCTCATTTCTCTATACATATCTTATCTCTGCTGTCCTAAACATTTTTTGGATTTCATAATATCCCAGCTAAAATTGTTGACTTGCTGATTGAACATTGAAATGGAATATATAAATTTAGTTTGTGAGATTAAAAGGTATAAAATAATGGAAGCTTTAGCATTAGAAAGGACCTTAGAAGCTATCTTGTCTAATTTCAGACAATTCAAGAATTCTTTCTACAAAATAATTAACAGTCAATGATCTCTTATTTAGCTACTTCTACTGATTGAGTTTACTACTTAATGAAGCAGTCCTTCCATAACTAGATGTTTTTAACTATAGTACTAGAAAGTTCCTATAGATTTGGAAACTTTACCCTATAACTTTTCTCCATTGCCTATAGTAATGCCCTCCAAAGCAACATAGAATGTCTACTCCTTCCTTTACATGATAATCTTTTCAATAGTTGAAGAAAGGTATCATGTCTCTCCTTCCTCTTTACTTCTTCAGGTTAAACATTACATTTCCTAATATGACATGGTTTTTAGCTTCCTCACCATCATATTTCTCTCTGGTTTGCTAGTTTCTTCCTAAAATATAGCACCACAAATGAAATATAAAATGTGGTCCCATCAATCAACAAAGGGTACAATAGAGCAATTGCATCCCATATTATAGATACCATCTTTTAAAATGTAGCCCAAGATAATTATTGGTTTTAGCAGCTTCATTATGCTGTTGGTTCATGTTAAGCTTGTGGTTAGCAGAAACCTCCATATTTCTTTCAAATGAACTTTTGCCAAGCTAGATCATCCCTATCTATACAAATAATTTTGTGAACCTAAATATGAAGCTTTATGTGTATGTATATATATATATGTGTGTGTGTATAATTTTATGTAAATGTATAATTATTTAATTGTATGTATATGTATAATTTTATTCATCTGGGTCAGTTTTCCAATATGGGAAGTTAATTTTGAATCTTGATTCTGTCTTCTATTTTATGTTATACTTCCCAGATTTATGTCACATGCAAATGTGATAATCATTCCTAAAATGTTACATGGCTTGTAGCACTCCACTGGAAATCTCATTCTAAGGTGACCCAGCCACTAATCAATGTTCCTCAGATATAATTGTTCAGTCATCTGTGCATCTAGTTAAGGATACTATCGTTTACTCTACAATTCACCATTTTATCTAAATGTAACTAAGATATACTACATCTCTTACATACCCTCAACTACCAATAAACCAACCTCATTAACTGAAAGAAGTAGTTTGACATGACTTATTTTCAGTAAACCTATGCTGGCTCCTAGAAATCAGTGTATTCTTTTCTAAATGTTCACAAAATCTCTTTAATTTTGTTAAATTTGTGTCAAGCTTACCAGTCTGGAGTTTCAGAATCTACCCTTTTCCCTATTTTGAAAACCAGGACAACAAGATAAAGGTGTTGTAAACAAATACAAATGACTGGACCATCTGGTTGATGATCCAATTTTGCTTCACATTCTCCTCCTCTACTATATGCCTAATATTCAGGAAAATGAGAGATCTGAATTCTATATCTCTGTGTGTGTACTCCTGTCCGCATAGTAGTGGGAGAGGAAAATTAGCACAATAATAAACTTGGAGGCACTGGACTAAAAAAGTAAGCTTCATTGGAAGCAAATGTCTTTGATTAATCTCTGCATCTAAGTGGCACTAAGTACTAGAGGGTACTTGATGAAGATGATGACTGAGGTTTTGATCAAAGTAAACAGTCATAGGAATATTTATCCTTTTTTTGATGATGGTTGAAATAGAGAACAGACCTAGGAAGAATATCCAGGTTCAAATTGTAGGGAGCTAAGGGTTGAACATAAGATGCTTAATGCTAGAATGTCCTTCCCTCACTAATCCAACCAGCTAACCAGTTAACCTAGATATGATGCAAACCCCTATCTTGCCAGAGATTCCACCCAAACGGAAAATAAGCACTGTTTCTTACACTATATATTCAGTGCCTTATTTTTCTTTTTATACTGAATTTGATTCTGAAGTGGCTACATTTGGTGGCATCTCTGTCACTCAAACGGAAAGAACAAACTGTTGTAAATCTTTGGTCAAATGGTATGATTTCCATAGACTACACAGACTACATCCCACTTGGGATGGGGTGGAGATCATCTCCTTATAGAACAGTCATATAAATGTGCTCCAGTGCCACTGGTTGTTGTTTTTTTCTTCTTTGAAGCATGAACACAACTGAGAGTGGTAAAGTTATTCTCTTGAGCAATCTGAGCCTTGGCCAAATTGGGAGAAGGCCGATTAGATGAGGACAGGTGGCCTATATGTTGAGTTTAAGAGATTAACATGAACTTTCTGTACTTCTCTGATCTTGAAGGGAGAAATATAACTGTCAAGTGGATGTGAGATGACTTATTGCCAAGTACTTTATATGTTTATGAGGAAAAAACAGAACAGAGTGAACTAAAAAGTAGCTCCCTTTCCTGGGGTAAAATCAAATCTAGAAAATTATCTGGGTTAAAGGAAGAAAATACTCTCTGGAATACTTTAAACTGAAATTTGGGGGACATCTGATAGAAATCAACTGTGGTAGAGCCAAAATGTAGAGTGGTGCTAAGAGGGAAATGGAGTCTCCTACTCTGAATGATTTAGACCTTAACCTGAGACTGATGTCTGACTAGTCCAGGTGATGTTTTCAGGTTCACTTCCAGCTTCATCAAGAATTTACAAAGACTCCTTTAGTACAGTGGTGTTTTAGGGCTAACTTTGGGGTGATGAAAAATACCATTTGAGGGACATAATTTTTAATTTTCACAAATGACATCAAGTGAATCTGAATCAGTGAGGTATTGAAATATTTCATGTAACAGAAGTTCAAAGATACTTTAAGACATAAATCTGGTGGTACATTAAATCCCCTAACACTGACTACATTATGGTATAATAGAAAGGGATTTTGAGTTAGAAGATTTGATTCTGCTCACTTACTCCCTATTTGAGCTTGAGCAAGTAATTTCACATTTCTAGATCTCGGTTTCCTCATCTGTAAAGGGAAGATGATAGTGTCTAAGGTTCCTTTTGGTTCTAAAATCCCATAATCCCATCTTTTTTTCTTTTAACATGATAACTAATGTAATTGTGGAATGATTTTTAAAAGCATACTTTTAGCTAATATTTCTCAGTCACCTTCCTCGAGTACCTTGCAGATATCAATTCAGATCATGCATTATTCATGGTGAATAGTATACAAGAATTATTTTCTGAGACACCAAGACAATTGCCTCACATTCAGGAATAGTAATGTAACCCAGGTATATTCTGTTATTGAATCCCTAAACCTACACTCTCTACTTTTGCTCCCTTCTTTTTGCTACCCATTAATTGTCTCAAAACACATAACTTACCGGGTGGTCTCCATCCATCATGGTTGGGCTCCTGTTGACTGCCATCTCAGCACTTCAGTCTGCAAAGCAGAGGATTCCATGACTACCAAAGTCTCCCAAAGTCAGTTCCCCCAATATATGAGGTTCTTGGGACTAGGCCACCAAAGTAAGTGGCTGGTGGTTCTGGGCCCTAGCATGAGACATGGCACAGAACCACTGCAAAAAGGTTATTCTTAAAAAAAAAACCCTTACCTTCCATCTTGGAATTGATTCTAAGGCAGAAGAGTGGAAAAAGCTAGACAATGGGGGTTAAGTGACTTGCCCAGGGTCACATAGCTAGGAAGTATCCAAGGCCAGATTTGAACCCAGGACCTCCCATCTCTGGTCCTGGCTCTCAATACACTGAGCCACCTAGCTGCCCCCTAAAGAGGTTACTTTTAATCCTCCTGTAAATCTGAACAGCAAGGCTTCTACTAGTCAATGATGGTTCCTTGATAGGGAAAGATAGCCCAAAGGGAAAGGCCCAGGTAGATAGAAGTGAGAGGAAGTAACAAGGGACATTAGCAGAGGTGTAGAGGGTCTTATGTTAGTAAATCCGGGAGGAGAGAAAACAAGATAAGGCCTAGCTTCTGCCTTTAACATAAAAGGTACCAGGTTCTTCTTTCTAAAGACCAACACATCTTAAAAGTCCCTTATTTCCATGCTCAGATTAAAAAGAAAGTACCCAATCTATAAACCAGCTGAGCCCTTCTGAAGGAAGGCAGAATGGAGGGGTATTTGCTTGACTCCATTGTACCTAATACATATTTGAAGCCACAAGCTGAACATCCATTTGTCAGATTCCCAATGGAAGACTGAATTCCAACTGCTTCACAAGCAGTACCCTCCTCCAGTTACTACTCTGAGGGCTCTCGTGACACCCAACAACTTCCCAAGAACATTCATCACTAGCACTGTTTCCCCCTAAGCAATGGAAGAAATGCAAATAAAGTAGACCCCCTTCCAGTAGCCTTCACTAGTTGCTGCCCCTCCAACTCACTCTAGCTGACGGTCTCCCTGCACTGCGTCAGCTGTATAGCAGAGCTTTCAGAGTGGACAACTTCTCAGGCAGTATATCTCCAGTAGCTCTGGGGTGCCAAGTCTTGAGAAGTCCTAATCACTTCCCCAGCCAGAGGAGAGAGGGGAAGAAAGAAGTGTGTTAGCTGGCTACCACGGCAATTTGACCACAGGTCCCCCTGGACAGATCCTAGCTTTTACATGGATGATTGGATAGCTAAGGGGGTGGTTCCTAAAGTTGAAGGAGATCCAGGTTTAGAGAATTTGCTATTTCAGACTTCGAATGTTGAAGGCAACAAATATTCTGAAGCATACCCCATGCTTTTTGAGTCCTAGCTCCCTAGATGATGTTGCTTATTTCCTAATCTAGCTCCCTTTCCACAAAAGGTGCTCTTTGTGTGCCAGTTTTCAATTGACCAATACAGCTCATAAGACGGAAACTTGAGGCTGGATATTTTGACTGAATAGATAATCTCATGAGTTTGTCTGAATTACCTCAGTTTGTGAATATAGAACTAAGTTACACCAAACTTACATGTGCCCCTTGGGTAAATGGTTTCTAATTTATGACTCTGCTCTGTTACCTATTTTGTTGGGCTTGATTCACCAGATAATTCTTAGGCCTTAAGTTATAAGAGGTTCTCAAAGTATAGTGTAAGAGTGACAACTTTTTTCCCTAAGCCTGGAGGAGTAAACTTTGATTTGTACTGCTAACAATAGAAGCCAAGCAAATAAGAATATATAACTGAGGGCAGGTAGGTGGCTCAACAGATTGAGAATCAAACCCAGAGAAGAAAGAGTTCTAGGTTCAAATCTGGTCTCAGACATTTCCTAGCTGTGTGATCCTGGACAAGTCACTTGACCCCCATTGCCTAGCCCCTACCACTCTTCTACCTTGGAATCAATACACAGTATTGATTCTAAGACAGAAGGTAAAGGTTTAAAAAATAATAATATACACTTATCCTTTAAAAAAGGGGGGGGGGGCAAAGTAAACATAATGGTATTGAGGAGCTAATACTGGGCACCCACCAGGAAGACAAACAAGGCAGCTAAAATTAAGTACACAGAATGGTACTTCAGTCCTTGGCTTCAGGCTTATACCCTGATTGAGAGGCTGGGAGAGTAAAAAATAAAATTATTTTCCATTCTATTAGCAGAAATACAAATATATGGGGGCAGCTGGGTAGCTCAGTGGATTGAAAGCCAGGCCCAGGAGGTCCTAGGTTCAAATCTGACCTCAGATACTTCCCAGTTGTGTGACCCTGGGCAAGTCACTTGACCCCCGTTGCCTAGCCCTTACCACTCTTCTGCCTAGGAGCCAATCCACAATATTGACTCCAAGATGGAAGGTAAAGGTTAATTTAATTTTTTTAAAAAATACAAACATATAATTTCTGTAGAATTTGGTGGCACCTCAGTAACCTGTGATAAGTAATTAGTGGTGGCAAAGAGGTAAGAAGACAGAGAAAGCTAAGCAGATAACACTCCACTTTAAATACAAAGAATTCCAAAGGCATTTTCAGTTATCTGCTCAACCAGAGGTTTTGAAGTCCTTGGTTTATAAAAATGTGAAGAGCTTTAAGCAGATGCCCTCTGATCACACTCCCAGCTTCAGAACAAATTCTCAAAAAAGGTTATATTCTGCAATCAGTCGAGGCCAAAGGTCAGGTTTTAAGTGCTTGGAGTAATGGCTTGGGGCCAGAGAGGAGTATAGGGCACAATTTGTAAAAATCAAGCTCTGCTGAGAGAGCTGGGTTTTGCCCTCCTGAGTTTAGAGCCCAGAATGTGAGTGAAAGGTGAGGATTGGTAAAAGGTCCTGAAAAGGCTACTGATGGCAAAAGTCTCATTTTTTTTTCCCTCAGATAGGAGGTTGAAGGGCACCAGCAGCTGCTATTCTGAGAAAGCCCTTGAGTTGGTCTACAGGTCAACTTTCTATTTCTTTGGTTCTAAGAATCCTTCTGGGAAAAGCAGCTTCTTCATTTCAGAATTCAGCTCTATTAGTTCTGATACTAACACTGGGGAGACAATGCTTCTCTCAATCTTATCTAAGCTAACCAAACAATTTCATCAGCCTTATAAGGCTAACTTCAGAGCTGCTCTTGCCCTAATTCAGGCTGATTTCTGGGATCATCGGGTTCTTCCCATGCATAGTGATCTTATCTAGCTTTGGCCTTCTCTCTATAGAATCATTTTTCTGTGAAAGGGAAGGAGCCTATCAGTAATGAGGGAAGGTCATCTTTCTTACTTTCACCTTCCTAATGTTATCCTCCAAACACATTAAAAAATACAAGAATTCAACTATTGTGCTAAAGGGAATAATGAACTGGAGGAATTCCATGTGAACTGGAACAACCTCCAGAAATTGATGCCGAGTGAAAGGAGCAGAACCAGGAGAACATTGTACAGAGACTGATACACTGTGGTACAATTGAATGTAATGGACTTCTCTACTAGCTGCAATGCAATGATCCAGGACAATTCTTAGGGACTTATGAGAAAACACTATTCACATTCAGAGGAAGAACTGTGGGAGTAGAAACAGAAGAAAAACAACTGCTTGATCACATGGTTCAATGGGGATATAATTGGGGATGTAGACTCTAAACAATCACTCTACTATAAATATTAATAACATGGAAATAGGTCTTGATCAATGACACATGTAAAACCCAGAAGAATTGCTTGTTGGCTACAGGAGCGGGGGTAGGAGGATGGGTGGGAAAGAAGATGAATCATGTAACCATGGAAAAATATTCTAAATTAAATAAACTCAATTTTTAAAAAATACAAGAATTCAAATCAGTACAACAATTTATTGGCCATAATTAATTTACATTACAATCGTGCATTGTAACATAACTATAGGATTATTGAGAAAGTTTGTTTTGGTTTAGTATTTTCCATTTTACTTTTAAAATTCCCAAACCCATTGTACCCCAAAGAGATAATAAGGAAAAAGACTTATACAAGAATATTCATAGCTGCGCTCTTTGTGGTGGCCAAAAATTGGAAAATGAGGGGATACCCTTCAATTGGGGAATGGCTGAACAAATTGTGGTATATGTTGGTGATGGAATACTATTGTGCTAAAAGGAATAATAAAGTGGAGGAATTCCATGGTGACTGGAACGACCTCCAGGAAGTGATACAGAATGAGAGGAGCAGAACCAGGAACACATTGTACACAGAGGCTGAAACACTGTGGTACAATCGAACGTAATGGTCTTCTCCATTAGTGTCAATACAATGTTCCTGAACATTCTGCAGGGATCTAGGAGAAAAAACACTATCCACAAGCAGAGGACAAATGGTGGGAATAAAACCACTGAGGAAAAGCAACTGCTGGATTACAGGGGTTGAGGGGACATGATTGAGGAGAGTCTCTAAATGCAAATACCAACAACATGGAAATGGGTTTGAATCAAGGACACATGTAATACCCAGTGGAATCGCCCGTCGGTTATGGGAGAGGTGGTAGGAGGGGGTGAGGAAAAGAAACTTTGTTTCCAAGGAATAATGTTTGAAAATGACCAAATAAAATAATGTTTAAAAGGGAAAAAAAATTTCCCAAACCCAGAGGGAGACAATATGGATCATATAATTTTGAAAACTTATGTGGAAATTTGTTATTAAAATAAAAAATTTTAAAACAAAAAAAAGCATACTATTTTTCACTTTTCTTTTTATTTGGGGGTTTGGTTTTATATGAGTATTCTCGTACAACAATGACAATATAGAAACATGTCTTGAATGATTATACATATGTAACCCAGATCAAATTGCTTACAATCTCCAGGAGTAGGGAGGGAGACAATTTGGATCTTAAAATTTTGAAAAATGTATGTAAAAAATTATTACATGTGATAGGGGAAATAAAGTATCTTTTTAAATCCCCAAACCCAGTATCTTTTCTAAATATGATGCCTTACCCAAGAAATGGAATTTAGCCATGGTCTTGAGTGTGGTCTTCAAGAGTAGAGGTCAAATTTCTTTTGGAAAGTGAATTCATATGGCCTCTTCAACTTTTTTTTTTTTTGAGAGCCACTTAAGGGACAAAATGAGACCACTAGACTTAACAGACCTTTAACTGGTGATGTGTCATATCATCCCATTACACCTACAAGAGTAGAACTAGCATATATTCATCAATGACTCAAGACCAGAGGAAGGCAGCTGCTATAGAGCTTCTTATTCTAACTTAATACTCCAAATCTGATCATAGTAAATTATGCTTTTCACTGATTTTACTTCTCTTCACCACTCTACTCCTTATACCTTCCCTCTTCTTCTCGTTCTCTTCTATTCCTAGCCCCCAGGAACCAACCACATCCTATACCTTAAAAGCTTAAAAACCTAACTATCATGGTAACCTGTGGGTGGCTCAGCCATATTCAATTTCTAGACTGACAGAATTTCATTGGTAAAAGCAGTTACCTATAGAACAACTAACCATCAGATTGTGGAGCCTACCATTAAATTAGGCAGCTTGGACATAGCTTACTATTGTAGTGATTTTTTTGAAGGCTATCTATAATTAATAATTGGGGTTTATTTTCTCCTTATACCTGTTCTTACACATCAGACGTACTACCCAAAGACTCTATTACATGGACGTAATTTATACTACAGTTGGGGAGAATAGAGAGTTTAAGAATTATAAACTCAGTTCTAACTTCAATGGTGGAAGGTGAGGGAAAGGGGAAAAGAATAAGCATTTATATGGCATCTCCTATGTGCCAGGCATTGTGTTAAGTGCTTTCTATAGCTCATTTCATCCTCACAACAACCCTGTGAGGTAGGTTCAGAAACTATCTCTATTCTTTTTTTTCTCCCTTTAGAGTAGAGGGGAAAGAGACAGAGGAAAGAAACATACTGTATGTATACCCCCATAAGGTCAGGGAACTAAACACTTTTTGTGAAGAAGTGATTCAAGCACACTGTGACATTTTCTCAGTTATAGGCAAAGTACCCATCCCACTCAGAGGGTCACCTTTTCAAACTTCAGCAAGTCCTTAGTCTCATTTGTGGGTAAGCCACCGTTATCATGCCTACTATGGAGGACAGGAGGCCTCCAAGCCCAATGATTCCAGAATTAGACTTACAAATACCAAGCTGGTCCAAAGGATTCAGGATATCACAGAGGTTTTTCACTGTGTCCAAAAGCAAGGGAGGATGCTTTCTTAGAGATCGAAACAAGAGAAGGAGAAAGGACTGAAGCCATTCTGTTTCTTCATCAGCTATACAAGGTCCTAAGTGGTTCTGGGGCATCGATTTCTCTCTTTTTGCCTTTTCCTGTGCAATTTGCTCCATTTGTAGGGAGACTTCATATACATCTCTGATGATGTTCAGCAGGAGAGAATAGTAGTAATGGCGTGCTGCCCACTTTCTCCATTTTTCTTTGTTGATATCAGAGACCAGTCCCACACTCCTCACCCAAAGGACTGTGTCACAAACAAAGTAAATCACCCGGTTCAGGTTGGCTATTGTTAGGCAGAGCCGAGGCACAAGATCAGACACATGGATGCTCTGTTGAGTTGCCTGGACAGCGTGTACCACGTTACCTAGTCTGAACCCTGTAAGAAAGACCCATGAGTTTTTAACATAGCTTCTCATTAACATTGAAATGGGAAAACAGAATCACTAAGAAAGGACAGATTCTCATCAGGGTATCATTTGACTTTTCATATTGGCCTTTTGGATTCTGCAACCTGGTTGAGGAGAGGAATACTTTTGTAGAGTATAAAATGAGTAACTAGAATGACTATTATAGAGTTTTGTTGTGTGCCCATCTCATATGGCTCCAATGGATTTCTTAATCCTAATTCACTACATATTCCAATTCAAGGCCATTCATGAATAAAGGCTACAATGTTTGAGTGATACTGAAACATTTCTCTGGAATGTAGGAGTTGCTAAATTATCACTATCATAACCTTCAGTTACCACATTTAAAAAAAAAATTCAACAATCATTTATTAAGTGCCTATGTGCCAGTCATTGGGAACACAATGATAATAATGATATAACTCCAGTCTTCAAAGAGCTTACAATATATAAAAGAAATATGTACAAATATAATATGTATTACATGCTCTAGACAAATACAAGATAACGTTGCAGAGGAAGGCACAGCTAGCTAGGATAGGAGGGATCAGGAAAGACTTCATACAAAAGGTGAATCTTTTTTTCTTTTTAATGATTTATTTTCAAAATTCATTTTTTTCATTAACTTTGAGTTCCAAATTCTCTCCCTCTCACCCCTTCCCTCCACATCAAGAAGGCAAGAATTGTGATTCCAATTATATATGTGAAATCATGCAAAACATATTTATATATTGCCATGTTGCAAAAAAAAAAACAACAGAAAAGAAAGTGAAAAAATTATGCTTTAGTCTGAATTCTGACTCCATCAATTCTTTCTCTGAAGATAGATGACATTTTTCATCCTAAGTCTTCAGAATTGTCTTGGATCATTTATATTACTTGGAATACCTAAGTCATTTACATGAATATCCTACAATATTGCTGTTACCTTGGACTATGCTCTTCCTAGTTCTGCTCACTTCACTTTCCATCAGTTTATATGTCTTCTCAGGTTTTAATGAAATCCTCTTGCTCATCATTTCATATGACATAATAGTATTCCATATAATCATATACCACAACTTGTTCAATCATTCCCCAATTGATGGGTATTCCCTCAGTTTCCAATTCTTTGCCACTACAAAAAGAGCTGCTAACATATTTTTGTACATATGGATCATTTTCCTTTTCCTTTAACCTATTTCAAATATTGACCTAGTAGTGGTATTGCTGGGTCAAAAGACATGCAGTTTAATAGCCTTTTGGGTATAGTTCCAAGTGGTTTTCCAGAATGAATAGATCAGTTCACTACTCTACCAACAGTGCTTTAGTGTCCAATTTTTCTATATTCCCTCCATCATTTATCATTTTCCTTTTCTTTCATATAAGTCAATCTGATAAGTGTGAGGTGGTATATCAGAATTGTTTTAATTCACATTTCTCTAATCAATAGTGATTCAGAGCATTTTTTCATGACTATTTTTTTCTTCTTTTAAAAACTAAAAAACTTCTTTAAAAAATTGCCTGTTAGCAATACCGGACCATGATTATCTATGAAAACTTGGCTACTCTCAGACATAATCTGGGACAATCCTGAAAGATTTATGACAAGGAATGCTATCCATATCTCCAGAGAAAGAACTGTTGGAGTCATCTTTCACATCAGTATATTTTGGGTTTCATTTGGGGGTTTTGGTTACGTATGATTTTGCTCTTATAACAATGACCAATATGGAAGTGTGTTTTGCATGACAATAAAAAAATCCTGCCTGTTCATATCCTTTGACCATTTATCAATTGAGGAATGACTTGTATTCTTATAAATCTGTCTCAGTTCTCTATATATTTGAGAAATGAGGCTTTTATCAGAAAAACCTCTTGTAAATATTTTTTCCTAGTTTCCTGCTTTCCTTCTAATCTTGGCTACAGTTACCACATTCTTTAAGGGAACTGCTGTTTTACAATTTAATAACCATAAGATTTGCTTCATGTGCCTCTTTCCTTTAATATCTTTTACACCTTTGACAAATTAATCTTTTTTCGCCTTATTATTTATTTTTTAATTTTGGGTTCTAAATTTTTTCCCTCTCTAGCCCCTACCTTACCCATTGAAAATACAAGCCATATGATATCAGTTATACACATGAAGTCGTGCAAAGCATATTTTCAAATTTGCCATGCTGCAAAAAAAAAAACCCTCCAATAAAAAGCAAAAAAAATAAAAGAAAGTGAAAAAAGTATGTTTCAATTTACACTTGGAGTTCATCAGATTTCTCTCTAAAAATGGATAGCATTTTTTTTAGGATGGGTTTTTAACTGTCTTGGGTCACTGTATTGATCAGAGTAGCTAAGTCTTTCACATTTGATTATCATTACAATATTGGTGTTACTGTGTACAATGTTCTGATTTTGCATCATTACTATCTTTGTAGGTTTTTCTAAAACTCCTGCTTATCGTTACTTATAGTATGATCATATTCCATCACAATAATATACTATAACTTGTTCAGGCATTTCTCAATTGATGGGCATCTCCTCAATTTCCAAATCTTTGCAACCACAAAAAGAGCTACTACAAATATTTTTGTACATATAAGTTCTCTTCCTTTTTCATTAATTTTTTTGGGATACAGACCAAATAGTGATGTTGCTGGGTAAATGGGTATATACAGTTCTATAATTCTTTGGGTATAGTTTCAAATAGTTCTCCAGAATGTAGAGACCAGTTTACAACTGTACCATCAGTGAATTAGTGTCTTTATTTCTCTACATCCCCTCCAGAATTTGCCATTTTTCTATTCTGTCGTTTTAGTCGATCTAATAAGTGAGAGATTATTTCTGGGTTTTTTAACTTGCATTTCTCTAATCCATCATGACTAAAGAACATTTTTTCATGTGACTATTGATAGCTTTGATTTCTTCCTCTAAAAGCTATTCATATCCTTTGGACATTTATTCATTGGGGAATGGCTCTTATTTTTATAAATTTGGCTCAGTTCTCTATGTATTTGAGAAATTAGGCCTTTACAAAAATATTTTATATAAAATCCCTATTCTGTGCCTACCCTTTGACCTAGCCATATCACTGCCAGGTTTGTACCCCAAAGAGATAATAAGGAAAAAGACTTGCACAAAAATATTTATAACCACACTCTCTGTGGTGGCAAAAAAATGGAAAATGAGGGAGTGTCCATTGATTGGGAAATGGCTGAACAAATTGTGGTATCTGATAGTGATGGAATATTATTGTGCTGAAAGGAATAATGAACTGGAAGATTTCTATGTGAACTGGAAAGACCTCCAGGAACTGATTCAAAATGAAAGGAACAGAACCAGGAGAAGATTGTACACAAAGACTGACACACTGTGGTACAAACAAATACAATGGACTGCTCTACTAGCAGTGATGCAATGACCCACGACACTTCTGAGGGTCTTATAAGAATGCTATCCATATCCAGAGAAAGAACTATGGAAACAGAAATGCAGAAGAAAAACATGATTGATCCCATGGTTGGATGGGGATATGATTAAGGTTTTGATGTTAAAAGATCACTCTACTGCAAATATGAATAACATGGAAATAGGTTTTGAACAATGATACATGTATAACCCCATGGAATTGCTTGTCAGCTCTAGGAGGGGGGAGGGAAAGGGAAGGGGAGAATCATGAATCATGTAACCATGTAACCATGGAAAAATATTCTAAATTTAAAAAAAAATCCTCATTCTGTCCCCCTCCCTGTTTCCTGCTTTACTTTTAATTTTAGCTGCATTATTTTGTTTATTGAAAAACAAATTTATATTTCATTTAATCAAAATTATCCATTTTACTTCCTGTGATCCTCTCAGTCTTGTTTGGTCATAAAATCTTCCCATATCCATAGATGATAGATAAAAATTTTCCATTCTCCCCTGATTTCCTTATATCAACGTTTATGTCTAAATCATGTACTCATTTTGACCTTATATTGGTATAGGGTATGAGGTTGGCCTATACCACATTCTGCCAAATTGCTCTCCAATTTTCCCAGGAAATTTTGTCAAATGATGAGTTCTTGTCCACCAAAGCTTGAATCTTTGAGATTATTAAACACTAGATTACTATGGCCATTTACTACTATGTATTCTGTATTTAATCTATTCCACTGATTCATCTCTTTATTTCTTAGCCAATACCAAATTGTTTTGATGATTATTGCTTTGTAATATAGTTTGAAATCTGGTACTACCAGGCTGCTTTCCTTCTTTTTTTTTCATTAATTCCCTTGATATTTTTGACCTTTTGTTCTTAAAATAATTCTTTTAAAAATATTATTTTTGATCTGTTAATCCCTTGTCTGGAATTGCTAATGGTCTCACAAAGCTGAGAACTAAAAGGAAAAAATACTTGTATAGGAATCAGTAAACCTTGTTTCTAATTCTACCTGTCACCAACTAGCATATCACACAAAACAATATTGGACTTTTCCATCATCACTTTTGATAGCAATGACTTAAATAGGTGCAAAATGCTGACGGTCTTGTGTGTTTCATGCTAAGCCAGCTAGGAAAAAAAGCCCTATGAGATTTATCCATCTCTCCAAGTAAAGAGTGAAAGGAAGAAGAAAATGGGAATTCAGAATCATGTTAAAAAAATGAGAAAATGAGCAGGGTGAAAATTAGGGTTTGACTGCTTTACTTCTTCACAGAGCCTGAATATATTTACAGGAAGTCAGAAGTATTTGGAAAAGCTGCTTATCTTTCTTGACTAGTTAAAACATTTCAATGATTTTAGGAAATATAAATGAGCTAATATAATAAAGTATTCCTAACTGGTTCTGGCTATGTAGGAAGAAATGGTATAGCACCAAAAAAACAAGGATCATGTCTGTGAGATGACCCTTCCTTATCAAATCATTTAATTTATTTGTATCTTTCAGTTACCCCATCTGCAAAATGAGGTCAGCAATACTGGATAACATCAACAAATATAATCAAATACAAATTAGGAATAGAAAATGAGCATCAAAAGTTCTGAGGCTAAGGATTCTAAACTAGGTGGCTCTGTCTCAAGAGACAGGGTACTTACATTTACGACCACTGCTCACACTAGATTCCAGTTTCTTGAGCTTCATTACCACCTTCTCTCTATCAGCCTTAGACTCTAATAAATATCTAAGCAACATGCATGTGTACTGAATGGCTCTGGAATGAAAAAAAAATGAGGAGAATGACTTACAAATCAAGCAAAACAATTCATGAGGAGGGAAAGAGAAAGGTACATTACTAAAGGCAGTCCTCAGTATAATTTCTGTGAAGCAGAACTCATAAGAGGAATATTCTGCACTAGTTCCACAAGGCCAAAGGGCAATACAAGTAATGAAAATGCAACATAAAGGTGATGGTAAAGGACTTTGAAATAATCTGGTGAACAGAAAAAAGCAGCCATTTTGTTGGCACATAGTGGGAATAAAAGCAGTTGTTGATCAATGAGAGAAATAGCTCAAAAAGCCATCTCCTGTTTAAACCACGTACACAAAAAAGATCAGCTAAATTGTTAGTGTTGAATTATTTTTAAATTTCCATAATAATCTTACTAAGCAATCTATTATTCTATTTACACTATAAAGGAACCCATAAAAAAATGTATAACAATGGTAAAGTAAAGTCTAGAGAGGACTGGCCTTTGAATCAGAAAGATCTAGGTTCAATCCTGAGTACCTACTAGCTCTAACCATCAACAAGTCAAGCAACTATCTTGTAGATTTGTACTGGTGGGGGAAGTTCTAAAACCAGTGAGTTTCTGCCACTAATGAAACTGACAAGCCTGGCAACATAATATGTGCTACACACACAAGAAGGGATATTTTCTTATATATGTGGCTTTCAAATAGGGTTTAATATAATAAATAGGAAAAAATACAAAATACAAGTAGAATTTGACTTTAATGAATGATACCATTTTAATATCTAATTCATTAGAATTATTTCCATGTATCAATCTACAGCCCCTAACATTGTTTCCTAATACAGACACAATGTATGAAACCTTAAATGACATATTCACAAGTCCCAGTCCATTTAGAAGTCTATATCATTAGCTAACTACTTCATAGTAAAATGCATTTTTTATGCTGTATTCCTATAACCAAATTTTAATACCTATGCCATTAAACATTCTGAACAAATTTTGGCAACTTTTTTTCTTTTCATTTCAAAAAGAAAAATGCTTTCTAGCCATCTAGTAGTCCACAAAAGAGCTATCCCCTTTGACTTGGTAACCCCTCTCCTGGGAATATAATCCATGGAAATAATTAAACAGAAAAACAGATTTCATTGTACAAATATATTTATAACTGTATAATTTATAATAGCAAAAAACTGGAAACCACCTACATGTCCTGTGGTTAGTTAGGAATAGGTAAACTACGGTATGCATATTAATGTAATAAAAGCATGAATGGCATAATAAAAGAATGGCAAATCCAAAGAATATAGAGATATAGGAGAGTCAATCAAAAATAAGATACAGAATTAAATCCTATATACATATGGACAAATCACATTGAAAATATCTGGGCATATAAAGTTAAAGAAGTTATAGTATCACAGATTCTTATTTTTATTATATACTTGAGTAAACACATATTTGTACTCACTGGCTAAAGTTACTCAGCTGGCCTCAGATTGAGACCAAAAATAAGATATTTCCCTGAAGGAAAGTTTAAAGACTAGGGAAAGACCCTGTTATTTTAAAGGAAGTCTGCTTCTCCTGTTAGTGTGGAGATTGGGAAAAAAGTAGGTAAAATAATAAATAGAGCAGAGAACTGGGATGTGGCAAAGTAAAAGTATAATGCTCATGTGTATATCCATCCTCTGTATGCTTATGCTTATATTTTATTGAAGTGTGAATGAAATATAGCATTTCTGATGTATTGGGAAGCTCATTATAGGAGTCCAAGAGAGTGTTAGAAAAACTGGAAACACAGCCAAATGAAATTGTAAATTTAACTACCTGAATCTGAATTCAAGAAGGTTGATTACCAACCAAGTTTTTATGAGGCACAATGAAATACTTTCTAACTAGATGTGTTTAAAATAGGGGTCAGGTTACATAGTCTCTTAAGTCAATTAAAACTCTAAAGCTATAATTCTGTTAACTAAAAGTGAGGAGCACTATTAGGGCATCTCATTTCTAAGTATATGACAAAAAGCAATTCATAGTATTATTTCTTAGGGCATCTGTCATCAGTGCTTCTAGGTTTGTTACCTTTCTCAAAAGGGAGGACCTCTTTAAGAAAACTCCAGAAGAGACTCTCCGAGGTTTTTCACTGATAAAAATTATCATGAAACAAAGTTACTGATTTTGGCTCTAGGATGATAATGCCATTAGGAATTTTGAAAGAATATACTGAGATCACTGGGATTCCATAGAGAGGACCACTGGTCTTTTGTATGAGCAGGGGTTTGGGATGGGGTTGGGGAGGAGTTTTCGCTCATATTTGAAGGGTTGGTGGTTTTCTGAAGTTTTATTTCCTTTTACCCCTAGTCTGACACGTTTAAAGATTTTGGGAATTAGAGATGATCGGTTGGCCTATGGCCAACACTTCCTTCTAATGGAACCTGATGGGTCCAGTTTACCCCAAGCGGGACAAAATGTGAAAAAGTCAAGGCCTGAGGAATTCTGTCGTTTCGCTGGCTCGCCACTTTTCGGGTCCATAAAAAAAAAAATGATCATTTGCAGCTGAGAGCAAATAGGGCCAAAGGTTACCTGGAGGGTTAGGAGTGGGGGAGGGGTAGGAGTAGGACTGCAGGGGTGCATGGTGCACCTGTATGGGAGAAGGGAAACCCAGACTCACCTGAAGAGCCGGTCCCTGCCCTGAGTCTGGTTGGTGAAGCGAGTGAAAGTGTCCATCTTGCCTGCCCACCCAACCACTACCCCTGGGGTCAGAACAGACCAGAGCAGGGTCCGCACCAGAGCAGAGGGAGCCGCAGTTCCCCCGGGAACAGCTGACTAGACATTCGGCCTGCCAGAGTGGGCCAAGTTCTCTCCACTTCCATAGGGGCGGGCACTACCCAAAGGCGAGGGCGGGGGCTGAAAGAGGGAGGACGAGCCAGAGGAAAGTGTGGTCACCCCTCCCCCACATACAGACCCGCATCTTGAGCCTCGGGCAGAGGCCGGAAGAGGTCGCAACTTCCAGGACTTCCGGTTTGACCCGGAAGCTACGGTTCCCCTAGCAACAGAGTTTGAGAGACGCCGAAAAGACTAAGCACGAATTTTCCCGGCAAAGCGGATATACAGGTTCCCAAGGCGACGGGGCTCCAGTTAAGACGCCTCTGTCCAACCTGGCACCCGGAAACCTTCGAGGCTGGCTGCCACTTAGAAGGAGCCTCCTCCAGTCTCCTTGCGTTTTCTCAGGTACGTTCGACCCGGTCTTAACAGCCTCCGGTCCCCTCTCCTTTCCACGCGAGAGCTTCCAAGAATTTCCGTTGACTACGTTCTCTAGGCGTGATGGTCAAGGGTCATAGTGTTAGAGTTTAGAGTGGTAAGGGATCTCCAAGATCTTTCCCTGGGGTTCTTAATCTCGACGTCGATTATTTGTTAACTAATTAAAATTTTATTTTAAATTAATTTATCAAAACTTAATTAAGAAACAACATTTGCCAATTATTTTAATATAGGAGGGGGGTTTCCTTTGTAATCCCATGTGTTTTGTTTTATGCTCTGAAAAACATTAATATGAGAAAAGATTTAGAGGTGCCTTCCAGAGAGCTCCATGTTACAAAAATTGGTTAGGAGTCCTTGCTCTGATCTATGAAAGTGAATGCACTAAATAACTTAATAACCAACTATCCAGAAAATGATGGAGAGTTGTGTGAGACTGGGGTGGGCAGCCTTGGAGAACTCCTGGGAATGAATTCAGCAGAGTCGGTAAACATGGAGACCATCTGAGAGATCTGCGCCGCAATTCCTGAGATGGGGTATTCAACTGACTTTAGGTTTCAAAAAATGGTCTGTTGGGGAAGAGGGGAGGGAAAATGCTCTAAATTAAATAAATAAATTTTAAAAAAGAAAGTGAGAGAGTGTTTGGAAGGAGAAACTACTAACAAAAAAAAAAAAAGTTTACAGGTCTAATCATTATTTTACGGTTGAGTAGAAGTGACTTGCCCAAAGTCACACAGATAAAATCATAATAGTTGAAAAGTAATGGGGTAGTTATAATGGGCAGTAGTGGAAGAACTACATGTACTATTAAGATGCCATGGAGAGGGCAGGCACAGCCCTCAGTAAATCAGGAGATCCTGGGTTTTAAATATGCCTTTGGACACTGCCTAGCTGTGTGACCCTGGGCAAATCACTTGGCCATATTTGCTCTTTTACCTCAGAACCAACACTTAGTATTCATTCTAGGACAGAAGGCAAGGTTTTTTTTTTTTTCCCAATGCTTTTAGGGAGGAAGTATGCTTCATTTTCTGTTTTCCAAAATTTTCAGTTTATTCAAAATTCACCTTTGCTCCATGTCCCCATGTTTACTCAGTATTTATATGTTTTAACTGTTTTTCATATAAGCAGAAAATTGTTGGGTTTTGTTTCTCATCCCTTTAACCTTTTTACTAGAAAATTTAACCCATTCATATTTAGGGTTATAATTGTTAACTTTGTGTTTTTTACCTATTAACTATATACACACATGTATAGTATTACATACTCCTCCCCAGCTTCTTACTCCTTACAAAATTCCTTTATTTTACTCTTATTGTTTTTCTCTCCCTTGTTTTACCCTTTCTGTTCTTAGCTCAGATTACATTAAGGTACTTTACTTAATATCCTTTCTTAACTCTCCCCCTCTCATTTATCTACTTTTCTACTTCACTGATATTAATAGTTAATACCACTTTCCCAAGATGTGTTTTTTAAAATTTTTCTCAATTACATAATTTTATTTTTCTCAGTTACTTAAACTTTTTTTTGCTTTAAAAATTTTTTTGGGTTCCAAATTCTCTCCCTCCCTGAGACATTAAGCAATTAGATATAGATCACACATGTGCAGTCATGCAAAACCTATTTCTATATTAACCATGTTGCAAAAGAAAACAAACAAGAAAAAGAAAATAAAGTGTTCTTTGATATTCATTCAGATTCCATCAAATTAATCCTAAATCTTTCTAGATTAATTCACAACTCCACTAATGGCATTTTATTGTCCCAGTTTTTCCACATTTCCTCCAGCAATGATCATTTTCTTTTATTAGCCAGTCTAATAGTTGTCAGGTGGTCCCAAAAAGTTTTCATTTAATTTCACTAAGCAATAGTAATTTAGAGCATTTTTTTGCACATGGCTATAGATAGCTTTCATTTCTTCTGAAAACTGCCTGTTTATACCTTTGACTATTTATCATGGAGAAACTATGTTATTTTTTATTACACTCCCTTTCTTACTCTTTATGACTTATAGGATTCTCTAGAACAGTAATTCGCAAACATTTTGGTTTCAGGATCCCTTTACACTCTTAAAAATTGAGGATCCCAAAGAGTTTTTGTTTATATGGGTTATATAATGTGAAATACTCTATAACCTTCGTCTATGGGACTCAATTCTGTGGTTATCTTTATGACTTAACCCTTTTAATGTTAGGCCACTCATTTTTGAATTTATGACTTCTTGTTTAATCTTCTCTAATTTTACCTTCCTGGGTACACAGAAATACTTCCCAAAGGGAGTTACACTGAGGTATATGTCTTGGAGAAGCTGATCTCTTAAAGTGTGTGAATTCCTCCCTACACCTCTAGAAAGGGTTTATCTTACTCCCTTTTTCCTCTGTAGGCTTCATGCTGTTCTGAGATTATTCCCTTTTTTCTCACTGTGTATAATTCCTACTCCTTTTCCTAAGACCACATCCCAATATGCTATCTTTACTCTCTCACCACCCCAAAGGCAAGGGGAGAGGTTGAAAACCCTGTCATTCACCTCTATTCTTGAGTTTTAATCAGTTTTATCTGGGCTCTCCTGTTTTCTCATCTGAGTCATTATCTTACTCTCTATATTTACTTATGAAGGGTTGAGATTTTTTTCCCCCTGAAACACAAATTCATTTCTTCCATATACTCTTTTCCTGATTTTTCTGGCTATGCCTTTTATTCCTTAGAATCTTTACCCCATTGATACTCTTTTTCCCTTCTCATTTTCATTGGAGTGAAGTGTAAGAGGTTGGGTTTTTTCCTATATTTAAGAAAATTAAACAAATAAAAAGTTCTTCTAGGCCTTCAGTCATGTTCTTGTTTAACTCTTTCTCTAGGAAAATAAACACATCGTATTTTATTGCTATTTTAAAGTATTAAACTATCTGCTGTTGGTCAGTTTGTAGGTTTTCTTGAAGGAATAATTTTAGTTCTTCCTTTTTACTACATGTCCAATTATTTGATGCTTAGGCTTACTTTTGTAGAATGTTTTGTTTTGAGATAACACTACATCTCTTCTTCATAATATTATATTCAAATTTTTCTGTTGACCAGGGGTTACTGATTTTAAGGGAACCTAGGAATTGAAACTTTTTTTTTCCATTGCTGTTCACAAAATTTGTTCTTTGATTTTTTTTTTGTTTTCTGCAATTTGACTAAGTTGCTGATAGATTTAAACTATATGTTCCTGGCTCAGCTCCTCTCTGGACTTTCCTATTCTGCTGTCTTCCCACCTAGAGAAACCTCTGCCCTGAACCTATATTCTTGTCATCATTGATGACACTTTCACTGACACTGACATTTCAGGAAGTAATTCCAACCATATTCACTTTACTTCCAGCTTGACACTAGACTTTTCCATATCTTCCTCAGCCATTTCATACCCCTTCTGTGTACCTTACCTTGCCTCTGGTCCTTTTTCCAGCTTCCCTTTATATGGATTCCCCAATTAGAAAGTGATCTCTTTGAGTTAAAGGACTGTCTTCTTTCCCCAGAACTTAATGACTTATTAACTCTCCATCTCTCTCCTTCCCTCCCCCAAAGTTATAATGAATTTATCCAAATTAACTCCCAACCTGATACCAGCATTAACATATTATACAATTGCTGAATTTATTGATATGGCATAGCTTTTAAAATCTAAATACTTTAAAAGTCTAAATACTACTACTCTATGCATAATTAATGTTGGTACATCAGTCTTCTTACTTCATCTCTTTCTTGGTCCAGAGGCTTCAAACTATTCCATAGCCATCCCCTTTTCTTCTCCTATCTCAGGACTGGTCTTATTTATTCATATATCCCAACTCATCTTGGCAGTGGAATTCTCTTTGAATACTGCTAAGAAATTAATTCCAAAAGTTGTGTTTAAAACTGCCCTACCTGAGGTTTGCCATGGGTCACAGAGAGAATTATGAAAATAGGAAGAAGCTAAGGACAGGAGCAGCAGGAGAGACAGACTCGGTGTCATTGATTAGGAATTACATTGTGTATGGAAATATGTGTTATTTGATAGCACATGTATAATTTATATTATGTTGCTTACCACCTTGAGGAGGGAGAGAATTTGTATAGCAAAATGTCAGAAAACAAATGTTAAAATTTGTTTCTGTATACAATGGGAAAAAATACATTTGGAATGTTCTTTCACTTTTCTTCTCATTACTGCATTTTTGTTAATGGGGGCAATTTATTTGTATTATTTGGTTTGGTGAGGGGAAAGCATGCCTAGGAATCCTCTCATTGTGCCTTCATTCCAGGATTTCCTGCCTTATGTGATTCTTATCTATTTTATTCCTTTTATAGAACATCCATATAAAACCTCTTCTTCTTTTCATATTTTGTGGATATCAGTTCAGCACTCAGGCTGTCGATCTTACATATCTCTCTCTCCCTGTCCCTCTCTCTCTCTCTCTACATGTCTAAAGGTAAGCCACTGAGGGTAATATTCTGCATCATACTTCCAACTACCAAGAATCTATTGCCTTTTGGGTCAGTTTCAATTGTGATTCTTCTTGTAGTGCTTCACTTTTTATAGCCTTGTCACTTTACTGAAAGTTTTGGTTTTCTTTTTTTTTTTAATTAACTTGTGATTTCATCTTTAGTATAAGTTCCTTGTGAAGAGTTTCATCTACCAGTGCAGATCTGGGTTTCTTTGTAACTTCTATAATGTTAAAAAGATAACTGAATTGCATGGAATTCCTGGGCATGTTTTTAATTCAATCCATCTCATTCTCATCATCTGTTTTAGATCTGGTTCAAGATCATTGTCTGCCCAAAGTAACTGCCCAGATATATGGACTAACTCAAAAGACTGCTTGTCTAACTGTGTATTGCAACTTTTACAATATGAATTTTAATTTTCTTTATTTTTATATTATAAATATTTGAATAAAAAAGTTTTAAATGGATATATGGCTTTAATCAAGCAAGTTTTATGATATTCCTGGATTCAGTGCAATTAGTGATGCATCATAGATTGTTAGAGTTGAAGTAACTCTAAAAATAATTTAGTAATAAGAAGAGTTTCTATAAGTAACATGCAAAAACCAGAGTCATTCTTTAAAGTCGTAGATTCTGTTGGGTTTAAGAGGAAATAATTCCTGATTGATACCTAAAATGTTTTCAGGAATTTAATGACAAATATCAGCCGACTATTGAGTATCAGTAGAGAATTTCTCAACTGACATCACAACTGCCTGTGGGGAATTTATTTCATGAATAAGAAAAGGAACCTGAAATAATGAAAGTTCAGGTTTCCAAAGGGAATAGCTTATTTAGATTATGTTATCCTTAGTAAGCTACTTTTTATTTCTTTTAAAGTGTCTCATTCCTTCAACAACAATTCAAAACTTTGCAGAAGTTTCTGAAGAAGAAATTGTCACTTTCTACCATTATATATCCAAAAAAAACCCATTTTGAAGGCAACAGGTAAACCAGTAAGGTCAAGATGCCAGTATATATCCGGAAAGGACCCCTGGAGATCCCCCCTTATGAAGAACAGGATTGGATTAAGGATGAAGATGGAGACTATTTCTTAAAGGATCCGGATCAAATCCTTGATTCCCTACCTCAGCCTTTCCGGATGATCAGTAATCTGATAAACCTATTGTTTGATCGGACATGGGAAACCATTGAGGAGAGAGAAGCAACAAGGGCAATTACAATTATTAAGAGTAAGCCAACTGTCTATTTACCAACTAAAGAAATCAAGGTATATGAATTCATTAAAATTTGGCTAGTACAGTAGCTACCACAACATTTAATAATAATAGCATTTATATAGCACTTTAAAATTTGCAAAACAATTTTAAAATATAATCACATTTTATCCTTACAACAACTCTGGGTAGTAGGTGCTATTATTATCTCATTTTTCAAATGAAGAAAATGAGGCAGGGAGAAGTCAGGGGACTTAACCAGAATCATATAATTAGTAAATTCCTGAAATTGAATTTGAACTCAGGTCTTCCTGACTCTAGGTCTAAAAGACTATCTGCTGCAACATCTAGCTGCCTAAATATTATATTAAGCTTAATATACCAGTAAATAAATATAACTTATAAACAGTTGAGGTTCTTGCCCACTGACTTGTGATTAGTAGGAAAAGGAAAAGAAAATGAATCTGGTTTCAGGGATACATTTTCCTACTATGGTAGAAAGCAAATGTTTCCTCTTGTATCTTTGGTGAAAGTATTAAAAATATATTTTTGTTAGGCTCTTTGTGATGAGTGGTAGCATCATGTGGTGATTAGAGAGCATCCTAGAGACAAGATGACTTTAAAACATGCTGATTGTGTGATCTCTGGGCAAATCACTTTTGCTCTGATGCTTTATGTTGATGAAAAGATAAACTGGACCTGTACTGGTAAAGAGAATTACTCCCTGGGAAGTTCCCAATACCAGTGGAATCATAAGCCCAGTCTGGGATATTCAGTGATTTGATTCAATAAATGTTTATTAACAACTACTGGGTGAAGGAATAGCCCTAAGGATACAAAGACAAAATAAAAAATTGTAGTCCCTGCCTTCAAAAGGCTTAATTTGGTGTCAGGGATAAAATATCTACCCAAATAGCTAAAATGTAAATTACAGCATAAATAAATTAGAGGTCAAATACAAACATAAATTATTAGGGGGAGAGGGATTGTTTGAGCCAGGGTGAATCAGGAAAGGCTTCCCAAAGGAGGTAATGCTATGTCTATTTTTTTAAACTCTTACTTTTTGTCCTAGGATCAGTTCTAAGACTGAAGAGCAGCAAGGGCTAGGCAATCAGGGTTAAGCTACTTGATCAGGGTCACACAGCTAAGAAGTGTCTGAGGCTAGTTTTGAACCCAGGTCCTCCTGACTCCATATCTGGCTCTCCATCTACTGCCCCTAAATTGGATCTTAAAGAAAAAGAAGGATTTCATAGGCAATAGGGTAGATGGAGTTCATTTTAGGTAAAGAGAGGATGGCTTCAGAAAGGCAAAGTAGGAGAGGATGGGATGAAAGAGAACAATCTGGCTGGAATGTGGAGAAGTGTGAAGTAAGGCCAAGAAGGTAGGTTGGCATCAGCTTCAAACAAGACGACACTTGAGGATCACTTTGCCCTACTGACCCCCAACCTTGTTGACTCAGTATAGGCCAACACCTCTAAATTGCTCTGGCCTCTCTTTTATTGTCAACCCACCCTTTGACAGCTTCCTTGAGGCTTTAGTAGCAATAATCAAGGCCTTTCCAATGTATTAGAGCCTATCTGAACCTTTTCTCTACTGATAAAACATTCCCATTAGAGCATTAGAAATAAATGTTGCTGGGGGCATCTGGGTAGCTCAGTGGATTGAGAACCAGGCCTAGAGATGGAAGGTCCTAGGTTCAAATCTGACCCTGGGCAAATCACTTCACCCCCATTCTTACCACTCTTCTGCCTTGGAACCAATACACAGTATTGATTCTAAGGTGGAAGGTAAGGGTTTAAAAAAAAAGAAAGAAAGAAGTGTTGCAATTTTTTTTTCATTTTAACTTCTTGATTTGAAATCTGCACATAATTTGGTCAACATAGTAGGAACCTATAGTCTTTACTGAGCTACAATATAGATAGAACATTAAGTCTGGAGTCAAGAAGAGCTGGGTTCAACTCCAGCCTCAGATATTTACTAACAGTGTGACTCTGGGCAAGTCATTTAACCTCTGTCTGCCTCATTTTCCCCATCTATTAAAAAAAATCTATCTTATAGGGTCATTGTGACAATTAAATGAGATAATATTTGTAAAAAGTATAAAGTATGGTGCCTGCCACATAATGGGTACTATATAAAATGCCTGTTCCCATTCCTCTTGGCTAATATCTCTATATTTCCTTATTGATGCCTGAAAGCATCTTTCTGAGAATTTTTTCCTAAAAGGAATTATCCCTAAAGCCTTTTGATACATTTTTTAAATTACCTATTTTTTTCATATTAACCCTTACCTTCTCTCTTAGAAGTGATACTAAGTTTCAATTCCAAGGCAGAAGAAAGATAAGAGGTAGGCAATTGAGACAGTAAGTGACTTGCTCAGTGTCATACAACTAGGAAGTATCTGAGAGCAGATTTGAACCCAGGACCTCCTGTCTCTTTTCCAGGTCTGGTTCTTTATCCACTGAGTCATTCTTAAATTACCTGTTAAAGACATATAAAAAGGTATTTTAACCAATAAGAATGCAGTGTAAGTGAGCATTTTTTTCCAGAGTTCTGGGAAAAAGGCAGTAAGTTGAGGGAGGAAGGCTTCTTTCTCCATTTATTCCCAGCTATGTAGTTGAACTCTGTAGAGCTCAGAGTGCTTTCATAAAATAAACTATTGTTGATTCTTAAAGATTAGATTAGTAATGTGAGGAGATTGAGGGAGAAAAATATATTCTATTCATGAAGATTTTTCTCTCCTTGGAAAGCAGCTCCTGTTACAGAAGATTTCTGGACCTAAGCATAAGAACAGTGGTAACTGTTGATCATATGTTATGTTCTGATTTGTCTTTACAGTCTTGGGGTGAACCATCCAGCATTGCTGTCTCTAAACACTATGTGTTTGTTGCATTATCCAATGGAATCAAGATTCTCAATGTATTAAAGGATTATTCACTGGTCCGTAATTGGGAAATGGTCAAATATGGGATGATGTCCATCTCAGCTACAGAAATAGGGAATGAAATATTTGTGACTGCTGTGGATGAAATAGGTACTTATTCTTTCTGGGGGGGTTTTGGGTTTTTTAAAGATGCCTATAGATTTCACTGATCAAAAGGCAACTATCTTCTGATAGGGATGTGTATGTTCTCTGTATTGCTTGAATCGTATTAACTACTTTAGGGTCTGCTTTTCTCCCTCAGTTTAAGTTTGGGCATCTATATCTAAACAAGGGTTCTAGGAGGCTTGAGGAAAGAACTTTGGAGTCTTGGAACAAAAGCTTTGGGATGGACAGCAGACAATTATTAGGGAAGACAAAAAAATTAGTGTGTAGGAATAATTAGTTGAGATTATTCAATGTAAATTGGGGCTGGAATTCAATCACACAATTAGGAAACCAGACTTCTTGACCAACCTGCTTTGTTTCTTATAATGACTTGTTTTCTATTTCAGGTGTTGTTC
Organism: Monodelphis domestica; assembly: GCF_027887165.1. Taxonomy (NCBI): domain Eukaryota; kingdom Metazoa; phylum Chordata; class Mammalia; order Didelphimorphia; family Didelphidae; genus Monodelphis; species Monodelphis domestica. The sequence continues at coordinate 126,837,249 of NC_077227.1, read as the reverse complement.
GTATCTTTTATTTTTACAAAGACATTCTTTTCCTAATAAAAGCCATGAATGAGGTGGTGAGTCTTCCATTTTTGTCACTTACAGAAAGACTATATTGGAATATTGTGAGAATTTTGTGGGCTAGGAGGAAAGATGGGCTTGTTTTACCAAAGAGAGTCACTCTTCCTGTTATCCTATTAAGACCCCATCCCTGAATTAACAATGCTTTCGACACCAATCCAAGAGTACATATTATACCCTGGTAGGGAGTGAGAGAAAAATCTCCTTACTGACTTAGCTGTTCCAAAAATTAAAACATAAAACATAAAAAACAGTCTTGCTCCAAAGTGACCTTAGAGCCAAAGTAAATAACATGATTTTTTTTTCATAGAAATTTTGTCTTAGAAGAATTTTGATAACTAAATGCAGACTTGCAGAGAAACTCATAGTAGGGCTAGATTCAATCTATTTTAACAGAAATTTGGCTGTCAAAATGTTGATGCCAGATATTGAGTAAAGTTGCAGAGAACTCAGTAGAATTACACTATATGCTACTGATTAGCAAAATTACTTTATTTTTAGTGTCACCTAGAACCTACACTGTGGCTGTCTATATGTCTGCTAGCCTTCCAGGGCATCAGATGATATGAAGTCTTCCTAAACCATTAGGAGAATTTAGAAAATTAAGGAAAATCCCAAAGGTTTTAAACATTAAAATAACATATACTATTGTCCTATTCCCTAATTGATATGAAAGAGCTATAAGTATTTTTATATAATCCCTAGATTGAGATAACTCTATTATAAATATGAATAACTTGGAAATAGATTTTGAGCAATAATATGTGTATAACCCAGTGGAATTGCTTGTCAGCTCCAGAAGGGGGTGGGGGGAGGAAAGGGGAGAGAGAGAACAGGAATCATGTAACCATGGAAAAATATTCTTAATTAATCAATTTAAAAATAATCCCTATTTATGCCCCCAAAAAGATCATGAGGGAAAAGACTTGTACACAAATATTTATAGCCATGCTCTTTGTGGTGGCAAAAAATTGGAAAATGAGGAGATGCCCTCTGATTGGGGAATGGCTGAACAAATTGTGGTATATTCTGGTGATGGAATACTATTATGCTCAATAGAATAATGAACTGGAGGAATTCCCTAAGAACTAGAAGGACCTCCAGGAATTGATGCAGAGTGAAAGGAGGAGAACCAGGACAACATTGTACACAGAGACAGATACACTGTGGCACAATGGAATGTAATGGTCTTCTCTACTAGCTGCAATGCAATGATCCAGGACAATTTTGAGGGACTTATGAGAAAGAATGCTATCCACATCCAGAGAAAGAACTGTGGGAGTAGAAACACAGAAGAAAAAATAATCCCTAGATTGATATCCCTTATTGCTTCTTTCAGCAAATGCTTTTTGTGAAAAATTCTTTAATATGAATGACACATCTGAGTAATTTGTTTTCTCTGACAACCAGAGAATACAATGAAATATATTTTCCTCTTGTTGAGCTAAGCTTTCCTTTTTTTTTTTAGGAAGATATTAGCAAGCAGACTCCATGTTTGAATTTGAAAGTTTCTCCTGGTGGGGATTTTATGGCCATACTTTTCCAAGGCAAGACAAGACTAAGGACTATTATTAAAGTGTGCATACCTGCCATTTCTTTCAGCTTTTTTTTTCTCCTTAGTGAACATTCAAATGAGATTCCATCCCATATAAGAGCAGTAGTTCAGCTCTGATATAACTTCCTATCAGGAATGTGAAAATCTCTGTTTCCACATTAGGAGGAATTATATGTAGTCACTGTTTTCAAAATCCTCCCCTCCCCCAGTGTAGCAACTTTCTATTGTCACTTATCTTCTCTGGTGTCAGCCTACCAATCAATAAGCTTTTGGTGAGTATCTGCTATGCCTCTGATATTACACTAAGTGCTGAGGATAGAGAAGTCCCTGCCCGCAAGAAACTTACAATCATCATCATAGTCACCACCGCCACCTGACCACCATTATAGCTACTATTTACATTGCAATTTAAGGTTTGCAAATCATTTTGCAAAAATTATATGTGCAAATGAAGGAGATGAATTGTATGAGGAATAGCCATTGTGGCTAAACTACAGTATATAGAGAATGGAGAATGTATAAGAGAATTTGATAGGTAGGAAGTGTTAAATTTATGTTTGGACTGAATATTTAATTGGTTGCCAGGGATTTAATTTCTAAATTCCAAAATTGAATTACTAAAGTAAAATGGAATTTATGGTAGTTTCTTTTACAATAGAGGGATGATATTAAGGAATAGAGAAAAGAGGAGAGAGGGAGAGAAAGCAAGCTCCAGCTTCCTCTGAGCCAGGTAGAAATTCTAAGGCCCCAGCCAGGGAACGGAGTCTCAAGTCGATAGGCCTTTCCCGGAGGCTCATGCCTCCAGAAAGGGCAAGGAAGGAAGTCATCCTTTACACTCACCACGTTGTCAATTCAATCAGCAGATTCTTTTATCAGCCTCAACTCCAGCAGGCTCCACTCCAAGTGTGTCTCTTTCCAACTCCGTGTCCCTCTTCACTCCAAGTCTCTCTTCACTCCAAGTGTCTCCCTTCAAGTGTCTCCAAGTGTCTTCACTCCAAGTCACTCCCTTCAAGTGTCTGTCCTCTGTGTGTCTCTGTTTCCACTTTTAAAGACCTTTTTCTCTTATGTCACTTCCCCTAAATTTTACATCTACCAATCACAGCTGATGCTCCACTCCAGGACTGCCCACTCTTTCACATGTGGGTCACAAACCTCCCACTCAATGTATGAAATAGGTGTTCATACCTATTTTTGGTTAAAATTGAAAATGGGTAGATCTCCATACTCAACTTTAAGTACTATGTTTACACTTTGGGGATTAAAATCTAATAATAGGGGATTACAATTTAATCTTCACAATCAAGGAAGAGCTAAGTACCTTCATTGTTATAATCAAGGTAGAGCCAAATCAATCTTCACAGAAGGGGCCATTTTGTAAGAGCTTTAAATGGCAGAGAACTATCTTTTTGATTCTAGAGGTAATGGGGAACTATTAGAGTCTGATCCTTCTTCCAGCCAATCCCTAGAGCCCTATACATGTAATGAAGAGATTTCTTTATACCTCATAAAGGGTAGAATTTCTTAACACTTACTTTGTACCTTTACACTTCATGGTCTCCATTACCTGCTTCTTACATGCCTCAACTTCATATAGGGCTTAGGGGAACTCTCAGGAATCTCATGATTATTTCCCCTCCCCCATGTATTATAGTTAAATATTAAAGGGAGATTTAGGAACTATACTAATTTGGAACACATAAAACATTGAGAGCCTATACCAAGACTGGTTAAAGAAAATTTCCACTGTTCAAGTATGAGGGATTTGGATGTCCCATACAACTTCATCTCCTTATACAACTATTCTTAATCTTTCTAGCCTGTGATAGTTTGGTGATGACAGTTGAAGAGTTATATGGTTGAGTATCCAATTCTAAAGGGCCTTATTAAAGTGTTGTTCCCCTCAGGAGAAAAATCCCTTCAGGGGTCACAGCTTGTATTGCTTCAGTGATTGCATCATCTTTATCTTACCAGGATATATAAATATCCTCTTGCCAAAAGTTCTGAGAAGGCAGACCACTTTACAAAAGACATTTTGCCTATTTGAAGTTGCTTAATAACCGGTTTCCCAATGCAGGAAGTGGGTCTATTTGGCTAGAAGTATATCGATTACCCAAGGAAAACTGGATTAAGGAGGTGGAGCAACCCCATTTATCTCAATCAAAGAAGAAAGCTAGCCATTTGCATCTAGTAAGAAGACTTTTCATTTTTAATCTGCATGTTTCGTTCTAGATTTATATCTTCACCCCCCTCCCCCCCCCCCTGCCCCATCCTCACCACATTCTAGGTTTAATGCTAGAGTACAAGAAAAAGAAGAGACATCAGTCCATACCCAATTAGGTACTTTCCAGTCTGACTCCTAATTTTATTTCTCTAGCTGAAACTTGACATTAAAGTCAGTGTTTTCAGTTGATAAATCCTCAATATATAACAACTTTTTATTGTTAGGTGAGATTTTTAAAGTCTAAAAACATTTTTCAAAAAATGTAATTGTCATCGATTGATATTTATTGACTTCCTCTTAAAGGCAATGTGATATATGGAGATGATGTGAATAAAAAACCAGTCTCAAACCTAGAAAGAACTGGGTTTGAGGCCTGCCACTGACTGCTAGCTAGGTGACCTTGGGCAAGTCATAACCACTCAGTGCTTTAGGCATCTCTCTAGCACCATAAATTGTAGAGAAAACACCTACCTGCTTTGGTAAAGAGAGTTTCCTGTACCAGTAAAATTACAAGCCTGTTCCCTACTTTTATCTCTAACTGTGCTAATTGCTATAGGGTGTTGTAAGGGGGCACAATATATGATTTATGTTCTGAAGAACCTTAGAGTCTGCTAGTAAAAATAATACACACACACACAGAGACTTGTTTTATATGACAAGACAGGAAAACACTTTGTTCTGGTCCTGCATTTCTCAGGTTCGCTCCACCAATCATAGGTAAAAAGAGGAAGTTATTTTCAAAATCCCTAGATCTTAACCTTTCTTTTACCACACAAGTGGTTCAAATACAGCATTAGATTTTATTATAATAGTAGAGTAAAATTGCAAGGGAAAAATATATAAAGGTAAAGCATATCTAGTCTCCTATAATTAGAATATCAACAATAAAGTTATATAGTTTTAGAGCTAAAATGGCCCATAGAGGCCATCTAGTTCAACCCCCTTGTTTTATAGACAAAGAAACTGAGGCCCACAGGTCACAGTAGCAGAATTGGGGTTCAACAAATCCAAGTTATTTGACTCATTATCTAGTACCCCACCTTTTTTTAAACTCTTACCTTCTGTTTAGAATCAATACTGTGTCTTGATTCCAAGGCAAAAGAATAGTAAGGGCTAGGCAATGGGGATTTATTTCTGTACCACTCATTTGGAATTTAGCATAGACTGCTTTTATTGTTTGTTAGCTCTTCAGGTGTATGGCTCATGTCTCCTTAACTAGGTCATAACATCGTTATGTTATCTTTAGTGTAGTAGCAATATTTTGTGCTTCTTTATCTTTCTCCCAGGTTCTACAATAGGGACTTGTAAATAATAGGTGCTTAATAGCTATTGGTTGGTTTACTATCTAAGTAGGAATACACTTTGGAATAGAAGCTTATTCACTGTATGCTGAGGTATTACTAGCCGAGGTTTATCCTAATTGCAGTCTTTTAAATCTAAATAAATACCATAAACAGCCATAAAAAAATCTATAGCCACATTGAAATACTTATTAATCACAAAGATAACTAGTTTGCTCTTCTCTAATTTCCCTTGTTTTCAATTCATCTTATCTAGTACTAATATATTAAAATTCCTAAAATAGTTTTTCTCTCTTCAAAAAAATTTAACAGCTTTACCAATGGAATAAAGTCCAAATTGCTTATTTTGGAATTCAGGGCCAATCAAAATCTGACCTCAGTGCCTTTTCCTAGTATTTAACAATAGCAACCCTCTCTTCCAGCCAAGATGTTCTCCTCACTGTCTCTTGGACACCATACTTATTCTTGCCTTTGAGTCTTTACTCATGCTATCTTGCTTCTTTCCTCCCACTTTCCACATCCTATAGTGCCCTGTTTATTGTTTTCCACCATCTATTCAAAATTCTATCTATTCTTCAGGGCCCAGTTCAAATCTCATTTTCTTTATAACCATTCCATGACCTCCCTAACCACTCCATTCTGTAATGACTTCTTTCTCCTCTGAACTACAATATTTTTCCTTCATACTACTCCTATGGGCAGCTTGATGACACAATGGATAGAGCACCAGGCCTAGAGTCAAGAAGACCAGAGTTCAAATGCAGACTCAAGACACTTAACTAGCTGTGTGACTCTGGGCAAGTCACTCAACCCTGTTTACCTCAGTTTCCTCATCTATAAAATGAGCTGGAGGAAGAAAAGACAAACCACTTCAGTATCTTTGCCAAGAAAACTCCAAATGGGGTCACAAAGACTTGGATACAACTGAAATAACTGGACAACAACAGCTCTTATGATATTTAATCATATACTACCATTTATTATTATCTCACTCTTTCATGTCTTTTCTTTGCAACTAGATTGTAATAATCTTCTAGAGACCACAAACTCTACCATATAACTTTGGGTATCTTCATAGCCTCTAGAATCTTGCTGGTCATGCGGTAGTATACAGTAAAACATTTTTTTGTTTTTCAAAAGGCCTGAAAAATGTTTTATTGTTAATTATCATTGCAACAACATGAAAGCAACAATAATAACTGTATCTAGCTCTAACTTACTATTAGTGAAACTTTCTATTTGAAGCAAAGTTTATTAGAACAGTAATTTGATATTGTTCTGAGTTTTGAATTCAGGTATAAATTTCTGAATTATCATTAAGTTAATCTACTATTCAAGGGAAATGCCACCAGCTCAAAAGAAGTAGGATCAAAGAACTGCTACCTGTTAATGTCTGTGTCTGGGAAGGTTGTATTCAGAAAATGTTTGTTGAGTGATTACACTTATTGTCCCTCAAAGAATTTTAAGACTATCACAGAGGCCCTCTTGGAAAATTAGAAGGGACAGAGTGATAGATGGTATGTTAAAAGTGAACTCATTTCTGTTTTTTTGTTTTTTTTTTACAGAAAGTCAGTGTGTCGCAAGATCTTGCAGAACTAGTAAGAAAAAAAAAGCTTTAAGGAAATTTTCCAAAATCTGAGGTGTATTTAAGAGATTTATTTGAGAATTTACCTGTAGTATTGAATTTATTCTTTGTTCTAGACTTTCTTCATTCAGTTCTAAGCTCTCTTCAGGTAAAGGTCTCTGAAAGGAGAAAAAGACTCTGGGAAGAAACCAACATTTAGAGGAGCTAGCACCTCAATTATGTCTCTTTTCCTAACTTGCCACATTAGAGACTGTTAAGATTAAAATTCAATAGAGACTGTATTTTAGTTTTTAATTATTTATTACATACTAAAAAGTGGGCCAGAGGGGAAAAAAAGCCTCTAGCCCTGTGTGACTGGCCATTCTCTTAGAAAGCCTCTTCTAAGGCCCGGCTGAGAGGCAAACACACCTCCTTCCAGATTCCCAGGGAGGGTGGGGGGGGGAGTCTTTAACTTCCTTTCCATACTCCAGCTTATGCTCTTTATGATGTCCCTTTCCAAAGTCCCTCTGATTAGAGGACTATGGCCCTTACTCTGGGGCAAGAGGTAAGTCTTTGGATGCCAAGGAGTCACAAGGCACAAGAGACAATGGTCTTTTGGATGGGATGCCAGGAGTTGAGACTTTTAGAATTACTTCAGAGTGTATATGCCCACTCTTCTCTACCCCTCCTATCATTTTTCTGTCTACTATTTTAAGAGATTATTTACAAATAAACAACAGGCTTTGTCTATATTCTTAATTCAATCAAGGTGGGATAAATAGCAACTTAATTCTTAATATCAAAACTCACCCTTTTTAAAATCTAGAGTTAATCTTGGGGTATCAAAGAAAGGAGTACAGGCTAGTTAAATTTTCTCAAAACATTGGTGAATTTCCTTTTGAGGGCTCTCCCTCTTCTCTCTCTCTCTTATGATTAAGCTGAGAATAGGGACGTGACCAAGGCACCAGCTTCTCTATTTGTTGACTTCTTTCTTGAGTCATTCTTTCCCTCTGAAGACCTCTCCCAGAAGAGAGCCTAGAAATATATATATATCCTCTCTTAAAGCCTAAAGACAGAAGAACTCATATCTCTCCTTTCCCAAGCTCTTGTTAATAGGTATCAGTCTCCATCAGTGAGAAGATTATTATGAAAATGAACTTGAGCCCTGAGTAACCAAAAGAGAATGTAGGTTCAAACCTTAAATATCCTTTGCTGTGTCTGACAAGGATATCTCAGTACAGTCCCAGGTTCCTTTAAGGTCTTTTCTATATCAGGTGGGTGGGGTGGGTCACACACATGTCTCTATGCCTTATAATTCTTGAGATTGCTGCCTTCTGTTATAAAGCTCTATAATTCTTTCTTTCAGGAAAATTATCTTCTCAAAGCAGAAATTAAGTTCAGCAGTCCAATTCAAATATTAAAACTTAAACCACCCAAACCAGTTACAGGTAAGGGCCATTCAACTTAGAGCTATTAGTTCCTTCTTCCACGTTATGATACTCTATTTGTATTATTGGTATAGAACCAAGAAGAAAATGGAATAGCCTCTTAATTTCTGGTATTGCAGATATAAAGATTGAGAGTACAGAGAGAGAAGAAAGATGAATATAAAGAAAGAAGGAATGTGAAATTATACTATTATTTGCCTTCTGTTCTATAAGTAGCAATAAATTACTACTGTCTCTGACCAGGCATCTTGAGCTCTATTTTCTCTGTTTTATTAAATAATTCAGCCATGGATTAAAATAAATGAAGATAGTAGGGATGCAAAAAAAAATTGCTGTTTATATTCTAAAGGAGAGGAGACTAAAGAGTTCTAGAGAGACAGGCAAAAATAACTGAGTGTATCTGAGTTTTTAAGATTTGAGTAAAAGGTAGGTTCAGGAGGAAACTAGGAAGTGTTGGAAGAGATATTAAAAAACCAGGAAGAAGGAAAAAGAGGGTGAAAGAGGGGAGAGTAAGAGAAAAAAGACTACATTAGTAGATAAAGGCAAACTGGTTCTCAAATTATAAATAAAGTTGGAGGGTACATATCATTATTGTCTTCTTCAACACAGGTACTCCATTTAAAAGCCCAGTGGAAGTCTTTCAGAAGATAGAAGATGTTTATGGATTAGGCTCAGGACAAAATCACATGATCAGAGATGTCCAATTGGAGCAACAGGCAGCCATCTTTGACATTTTATTTAGAAAGTTTCTGCCTTTGACAGACCCAGAGCAGGATCCCAGGTGAGTTGGAGAAGAAAAATAACAAGAGCTTTCACAATTTCTAGAAACTTTGTGTAAGGAAGATTTTGAATTTTCTTCCATGGCTTAAAAATTCAGACAGGAAATAATACAGGATGTGATTCATTTCAACCAGCATTTGTTAAACACTCAGTATGTATGTGCCAGACACAGACTGGGGTATCATGGAGTCAAAGAGAAAAGATGATATAAGTCTTTCCCTCAAGAGTTTCCCTGGAGTAGGTGGATGGAACATGTGCATATTAAAGTAAAAGTAGAGGTTAAATAGAATGGTTTGAGAACCTCAAAGAGCAGACCTTTCCACTGAGGAAAATGGGGGGAGGGAGAGGGGAGTGCATTCTTTAGGAGGCAGTGCCTGATATGGACTTTGAAAAGGAGAAAGTATAATGTACCTATATGCAAAGAAGGTAGAACAAAATTGGGAATAGAAATGGAATTTAGCTTGGCTAGAGTGTAAAGGATGTTAGTGGGAGTGCCATGGAATTACATCAGAAAAGCGGATGAGAGACAAATTTTGCCTTAAATGTAAGGCTAAGGTGCATTTATTTTGTCAGCTAGACAATGGGGAACCACTGAAAGTCTTTGATCTAGATCTTAGATATAGAGCAATGTGAAGACTGGGTTAGTGGATCTCTCTAGACCACACCTGGGTGTTGTCTAGGGGTATTGTCAAGGAGGACCATCAGAAAGGCAATTATTCTCAGTGCACATGGAGAAGATTAAGCCCAAAGTCAACAAAAGACTATTTCCAGCTAAGTCCTGGGTTTAGAAAGAAAGACAAAAGAGAATCCCTGCTAGCAGGGAGCTCACAGTCTAATGGAGAAGAAAACATGCAAAAACTAGGTACAAAAAAACTAGGATAGAATGGAAATAATTAACAAAGGAAGAAGGTGGGACCTTAGCTGAGATTTGGAGGAAGCCAAGAAAGCTAGGAGAAGCTAGGAGATAAGGGAGAGCTGCTAGTGCCTTGAGTCAAGAGATGGAAAGTTTAATGTAAGGAATAGCAGGGAAGCCAATGTCATTGGGTGCTAAATTGTGTGAAGGTAAGTAAATTATAAGACTGGAACAATAGGAAGAGAATAGGTTGTAAAGGGCTTTAAAAGCCAAATAGAGAATGGAGTGGGAAGAGATTTGAGACACTTATACATATAAATATATATACATATATATTTATATGATATATGAATCATATAGATTATGATCATATAGATATGAATCATATATATATAGAGAGAGAGAGAGAGAGTAAGAGAGAATATGATGGGAAGATATTGGGAAAGTGTTGATCGGAAGGAATTTCACAGCCATGTGGGGATATATTCCTGTAATCCTTGCTTAGGGGAAGGAGACTGTGACTGGTGGATCTCTTGGGCTTGGGAGTTCTGAGCTACAGTGAGCTCAGCAAGTCTGACATTAATACAGTGAGTTCCCAGGGGCCACAAGATTATCTAAAGACAGATAGCTTGGCCAGGGTGAAAATGGAGCAGGGCAAAGCTCCTGTGCAATTTATAGTGACATTGACCTTGGAGTGGCTCCAATTCTTCCAGGCCATTTGTCTTACAAATCAATGGATAAGTGAATGTATCTATATAGTCCTACATGAATGAATGAATAGAAAGGTATTTCCTCACCCAAAAGTCCTCTATGCCCATGAAATCACAGGTTCAGTCCCCTATCCCTATCCCCCTAAAAATAAAAAGTTCAATGGGGGAATGGATTAGGTAAACAAGAAACAAAGTAAGGTTTTATTTAGTACCTGTTTATTATGTATCATAATAAAAAAACATTTATTACAGTATGATGGAAATTGTATTAGACAGTGAGGATACAAAGACAATTCTCTGTCTCTGTTCTCAGGGATCTTCTATTCTCCTTCAGGGAAACCAAGGCTACTACATGTATATATACCATATACACAGATATGAAGAGGCAGGGAGAGTGTTTCTTCCTTGTACTTTTGCAAAGCTGTAAGTTGACCCAGGCAAAGACAGAAACACATTGAAACAAAATTTAAAAAAAAAAAAGTTGAAATGTAAAGGGGACACCCTTTTGGATTGAAATACTTTAGAAAAGGTCTGAGGCCTAAATAGCTCAACTGAGTATGAAAAGACCAGCAGAGACAATGAATTTGACTCTAGGACATGGATTTCTTCTATTCATTTGTCTGCTATGACCCTACAGAGTCTAGGAAATAAAATTGAACTGGTTTCTCTAAGTACAGGTGGAGTTCCATATTGAGAGAGCTCTGAGCTAATCGGACACTAAACTACTTCTGCTTCCTGCCTGAAGATTCCAAGTTCAGAGTTCAGTCTCTGAGGGAGTCAAAGAGAAGAAGCTTCTGGTTCTAGGCTAGGAGTAATCCTTTAGTTGAAAAGAGCATTAGATTCCCCATTAGAGGTAGAAGCTAAAGATGATGAAGACTGCTGCTACCCATCCCAGAACAAGTCCAGGGAGGCCAGCACACTGACGCAGTAGAAACCTTGCACCTAGTAAAGAGACTAGTATTGGAGTAGCCTTGCCTGACTTCACAGCCTTGTACCAACAGTGCCTGGCAGCTGAGCAATCTACTTGATCTAGCCCAGTGAGGAGCTAGGCTAAAAGCTAAACAAGCTGCTTGGCTCCATCCAGCAAGGAATCTACCCCTGAAAGGGGGAGGAGATAGAAAAGGTTTGCAAACAGGGAGTAAAAGGGAAAGTTTGCAAAGAGGGAACTTGCAACATGCCACAGAACAATAAGGATTTTATTCTGGAATGTGGGGAAGATATAAGAAAGGACACAGTGGAACCCAAAGGGTTTTTGATTCCTGTCTCTGAGAGAGCTTGAAGTGGTAATTTCCTGTGGCTTGTTTCTGTATGAGCCAAGTGGGAGTTTTCGTTTCCTTTCCCCATGGAGCTGAAGCTACCTTTACTGGTGTCCTGGTGTTCAGGTCCTATCTAATCTGTCATCAACTTTGCCATCTAACTGTATTCCTGTGTCCCAAATGAGTGTCCTGACTGCTGTGAAGTGTAAAAAAATAGACTTGAATACAGGACTACAATCCCCATGAGCCTTTGCTCCACTTCCCCAGAATGCCTTGTAATCTCACCTGGGCTGAGATCGAGAAGGTATTTTAAGCTGATTCAAAGGCTTTGGAGGGGTTCTTGGCTCTTTTGGACTTCCGTTTTGGAGCAGGCGCGTCTCTTGCATGATGTGAGGTTATTTTGTCTAGGCCTCTGGCCTAGGCACATGTTTCTTACTTGTATATTCTTTAATCTTTAACCTTTATTAAACCTCTAAAAAATATAATACTTCTTGCAGAGAGAAACTAATTTCTACCTGCCTCAGTCTCCCCATCTCCCCTAAATTTTAACTGTTATAGAAGATTCTACTGGAAAGCCAGTAACTGACTGTGGGAAGGCCTGAAGCTATCTTGGGCCCAGCCCAAGGAGGATTTAAACTCTCTCATAAAGACTCTGATGAACTATAAATATCATTTATCATAAATAAAGTATTCACCCTCCACATCAGCTCTTCGAGAAGACAGCTCAACTTGGTGATGTTAACTTAGAAAATAATTTTCAGAAACAAATCTGTGTTAAAATAAGAGGGATTTATTGAGAGAGAAAAATCAAATATGCATGTGGGGTGAAGCCTTTCCAGCAGGGAGGCCTGTTCAATGAAGAGGTTGTGACAAGGAAAGGTTGTAAGAGAACAGATCTCTATGCCCCTTTTCTTTTCTGACACTGCCATTACTGGTGGGGGCCCTTATTACCTCATGCCTAGACTATTGCAATAACAATAGGTCAGTCTCTCTTCCTCATGGCTATAGGTGCCCTGGCTTTTCTTAATCCAGTCCATTCTCCACTCAACTATCAAATCAAATCTTCCTAAAGCACAGATCTTACCTTGTCACCTTCCTCATTCAATCAACTCTATTGCCCCCGTCACCTCTAGGATAAAATCCTCTCTTTGATGGTCAAAACCATTCATTACTGTCCTCCTCCCTACCTTTCCAGCCTTCTTGCTCCTAAACCCCTTATTTTGCATTTCAGTCACCAGCATCTTTGTTGTTCCTCTAACAAGACACTCCCTTTCCCAATTCTATGCATTTTCATTGGCTATCCCCCATGGCTGGAATTCTCTTCCTCCTCATTTGTGTCTTTTTTTTTAAACCTTTACATTCTACCTTAGAATCAATACTATGTATTGGTTCCAAGACAGAAGAGAAGTAAGGGCTAGGCAATGGGGGTTAAGTGACTTGCCCAGGGTAACAAGCTCTAGGAAGTGTCTAAGGTCAAATTTGAACCTAGAACCTCCCATCTCTAGGTCTGGCTCTCAATCCACTGAGCCACCCAGCTGTCCCCTGTGTCTTCTTAATTCTCTGATTTCCTTTAATTCTCAGCTAAAATGCTACCTTCTGGAAGAAGGCTTTCTTGATCTCCCATAATGCTAGTGCTTTAATTCTGTTGATTATTTCCAGTTTGTCCTGTATATAGATTATTTATACATATTTATTTTCATATTGTCTCCCCCATTGGACTGTAGGTTCCTTGACCTTTTGCCTTTCTTTGTGCCTATCTAGCATGATTACTGGACCATATTAAGCACTTAAATGTTTATTGACTACTTGACTGATTTTTCTATGTTTCTGTAACTATATGATGGAACTGATGATTTCAGCTAAGGAAGGGGGCCCAAGCTTTCCTGAGACTATTCATTAACCATCATCTCATTAAGTAAAGATTTCAAAGTACTTTCTGATGCCATCTAGCAATTAAACACCACCAAATTCATATTAAAATAGTCATTGGTCCAAGCCAATTCCCCTTCCTGTTATGTTGCTTTGTTTCATGTAATCAACCAGGAACCTGAAGATCCTTTACCATTGAGATGTACAAATATAGAGAAACCCTCAGAGAAAGGAAGCTGAAACCAATGAGACAGGAAACTGATCCCACAGGCACCACCCCCTGAGTGGTGCCAGGGAAATTAAGGGGGTTCCTGAGATGTGATGTGGGAGAGCTAGTGGGTGGAGAAATTTGCTTATAAAGCAAGACCAAGGCACTTTTTGCTCTCTTGCTCTCTTCTGGCTATAGCTTTGAACCTAAAGGAACCCCTAGGAACCCCTGTTGGTGGTGAGTTTCAATCCATCAAACTGCAAATAGACTATTAAGCTAAGCAACTCTTTACCTCTTTCCTACATTTCCCTCTCTTTACTATCACTACTTTGATGTAATAAAGCCACTAAAGCTACTAGTATCCTCCTAATTTAATTTTAACTATTACAAAACAAAAGCATTTCCATGTTATAGTTGAAATTTAGTAAGTGTTTTAGTTAAGGTCATTTGGCATATCTTTAGCAGAAAATTCTTTTTGTGCTCAAAAGGCTAGATCATTTTTATTTTCATATGTGAAATTGAATCCTTCAATGAACCTTGAATTTGAATTTTCTCCATGGTATATTCAGGATGCAAATTCACAGGGCTGAGCCTTAACTAAGATGGTAATTCCTGAGCTGGAGTAAAAATGAGTTTGGATTGATCCAAAGGAGAAAAAAAAAGATATTTTATAAAACCAATTCTTTATGTAATGTAGGTATTCTTTCTGAGGTTGTAGAGACTTTCTCTGCAAAAGGGAACACTTTTTGCTGTCATTTCTAACCTTCAGTATCAGTGACTGGCAGTTGAGATTTACATGTATACATACAAATTAACTCATAAATTCCCTCATCATTCCCAATGTACACAGTATTATTTGCCCAGCCCTCACATCCCTAGTATAAGGGTTAAAATGAGTGGTTTGACTAAAATATGTGAGAATGTGGTTGCCAAAATTATAACTCAAATCAAAAATGACTTTTTATTTATCAGCTTTATTTACAAAATAGAAGGAAAGAGTAAAGTAGAGAAATGTGAAAGAGGGTAGAGAAACCAGCCTAGCTAATCACCCTGAATGTTTCTCCAGTACCTGTCTCAACTCAGGCTGGGCTAATTAGCCCTCCACCAGAGGGCCCTTAGGAAGAGAGCCATTTAGCTGGAAGAACCAGTGGTAAATAACTATGTGGCCTCCTCTGGAAACTAATCTCTCCAGTACCCAGGAAAAGGAATCAGCTTTTCACTCACCCACAATGTAGTCCAAAGGGGAAAACCCTAGAATCCGAGGTCCATGCTGAGGAAGGTCCTCCACCAGCCTCCTGAGCTTCAAAAGACTGCATCACAGGAAGTTGCAGCCACTTTTAAAGACCCTTCTTTTTGTCACTTCCTGTGCCTTCCTCTACGGGGAACAATTGCAGTCTATAACTTTGCTTAGGACTGCCCAGGGGGAAGTTAGTCTTTTCTGAGTTGTCACTCACTTTAGCACATGGGTTGTGGACTTCCCCTATTTAGGAGTTAAGTAAGGTGTATGTATAGGCTTCTGGTGATTAAATTTAAAAGTAATCAAGGAGAGAGTTAATCC
Source organism: Monodelphis domestica (assembly GCF_027887165.1). Taxonomy (NCBI): domain Eukaryota; kingdom Metazoa; phylum Chordata; class Mammalia; order Didelphimorphia; family Didelphidae; genus Monodelphis; species Monodelphis domestica. The sequence continues at coordinate 126,821,866 of NC_077227.1, read as the reverse complement.
CATCTTCACACTAGATAGATCCCTGAAGTCTCTTCCATCCATCCTCTATCCCTACACCCAAACACCAAGATATTGTCCTTTCCAGGATCATTCCCATAGCTCACACTCTATTGTCTATTTCTCTCCTAGTACTACAGGGATCCACTTTCTTCTCCCTGGACATATCATGATGTTGCCAAGTGAAACCAAAGGTCCCTCAGGTAAATTAAAAGTGAATGATTATTTTGTAAAAATAGCCACATTGAGGAGTCACTCAAGCAAGTCACTGAAAAAAAAATTTTTTATGTTGTATTTGCCACACCACCATCCTGACTAAATATTGCAAATACCTTCCTATCTTGAAAATGAAAGGAGAAAGTAAAATGGGAATGAGAGTCAAAGGCTTATCACTGGTGGCACTGAATCATCAACTGGGGAATTAAAAGTTTCAATTTAGGTTTATGGATTCAGATCAAAGAATCTATTACACATTGGGGGAAGGGGGGGGAGGAATTCCTAGAATTATGAGATGATAATGTGTCTCCAAAGCAAGAGATTGTGGGTTTAGATTCTACCTGAATGCCTTCTTTGGAGAGATCATGTTCTCAGAAGAATAAGAAAAGAGAAATTATAGAATGTATTGAGAAGAAAGAACATTGGATTTGGGATGACCAGACTTGTGTTTAAGTACTCCTACATTTTTTAGCTATGTGTGACCTTGAACAAATAATTTCCAACTTTCTAAGTCTTAATTTCCTAATATTATCCCCATTTTACAAATGGAGATAATAATACTATTTGTACTATTTACCTCATAGATATTGGGAAGATAGCCCTTTGTAAATTATAAGAAGTTTTTTCATTATTGTTATTATAGGTTGACTTCCATCAACTGCCTCTCAAACTAGACTGTGGTTCATACTGTAAAGGTATGGATTCCACTCCAGAAAATGGTCAAATATTAATAAAGACTTTTCCTTGAGGGCTTATTTTTGATAAGAGATGTGTGTAAAAAGAGGAGATAGGAGAGTATAACTTTGTTTTCAGTGCTTTTACTGGTGGGTTAGAGGCTGTGTATCAATTATCCCATGCTATCAAGACTATATCAAATGTCACTCTCCCACAACTTCTGCCATTAATGCTATAGAGATCACATCTGCTACTTAAATTCTGCCAACATTGGTTTCAGATATTTGGGATCTTCCAAGCCTTCCTTAAAAAAAAAAATGCATTCATTCATTGTTGTTACATTTTGAGTTTCAGTTTATCTCTCTCCCTCCTGACCTTATGTTAGAGAAGGCCAACATTAGGTTAGATATTGTACTAGAGATGAAAACTTGGTGAATAATAGTGAGGGGAAATTTAGTTGCACCAGGAAATAAGCAAAAGAAAGAGATTGAATCTTGAGCCCCTCCCCTATACTACTTCCTGTTTCTTCCTTTCCAACTGTCTTGATGAAGATCTTCTCACAGATGGTAAGTTGTAAAATTTCCCACTAATAACCAATCCTACAAACTAGTACTTTAACTAAAGGATCTTTTATTCTTTGGGGAGAAGGGGGTAAGATGAGGCTGGGGAAAGAGGGAAATTAGGGTCTCCCTAATTCTAAACTATCTTGTTGATTGAAGGCTTTGAAATAGTCACTTCAAAAAACAAAAAATTATCTCCCCCTAAGGGGAGATAATAACAGCACTGCTAACAAGTCTCTTCTGGGCAAGACCAGATATCTCTTCAGCTCACAGTATAAGTAGAAGGCAGAGAGATGAAGGGGGTCTGTCCTCCGCCTTCAGGCAAAAGCAACCAAATCTATTCCCAAGCAGCTGGAGTCCTAACTGCCTTTCCTTCAAGCTTCCATTGGAACAGTCTCTCCCCTCCCCCAATGATTTCTGTGTTCCACATGTTCTGAGCTCTCATTGCTTTGCAGATCCAACTTTTTGTCTTTGCCCATGCTTCTTCATTCACACAATATCTTCTGTTTTGGATTTAGCAGAATTATAGCCAGGAATTCTGCATTCCTTTTCTCACACTTACCTATTATCTCCTAATTTCTTCTGTCTAAGCTATGATACTATACTATTATAAAGTATGCCACAACCCCTCAAAATAAAAAAAACCTAGTCTATCTTTACTACTCTAATCTATCTAACCCTATTCTAAGATTTGGGATTTAAGGAGAATGGGGTAGGTCATAACATACAAGTGGACTACAGAAATATGGTTTTGAAAACAATAATACCCAATACAAAAATTTAAACAGTTTTTATCAACAATGTAACTTCCTTATTTCCTAATGAATTATAATTTGTTATAAGTAAAACTTTTATAAACAATAACAATTCCTAAAATAACTATGTAACAACCTTTCTTAAATATGATATCAATCTGTCCTTAATCTATCTAGTGTTCCAAATGACTTAACTAATCTTGCCCTGTGTTAGTTGTTAGAAATGTCAGTAACTTAAAATTATATTGTTAGAATGTTAATTCCATTAGTATTTTACAAATGTACATGGTTCTGTCCGTATAAATTTTACATATGTACAAGTATGACACATTTGCATGTGAGTTCTGTTCAAAGTCATGCAGATAAGATTTCCTTTGTTTGAATTTTTCACAGAAACTCAGAATTATATCAGTATGAATTTTTTGTGTGTGTTCTAATTATAAGATGTTACATATTTACCCAATCCATGAGATTTTTTTCCATGTTGTGCTCATATGTGATTGTATACGTGCATGTGCCTATGTGTGTGAAGTTAACATGTAGGACAAATTCTTATGTGACCTCATCACCATCAGTTCTAGATTTCAAAGTCTTTCCATGATGTTGATTGTAGGAAACATACATGTCTTGGGTTCTTCATCTGTTCAGGTTACACATGTTGTCTGTCATCTCCCCTTGATTAAAGTCCCATATTCTTTAACATACAGGAACATACATATGTGTAAGCTCTTTGTATGCCTGTGTGTAATATTGATTTTTCCTTGTTTGCATGTGCATGTCAATCTTTAATAGTTTGATTCTTCATGAGTTGGATGTATGCTTTTTCATGTGATAATCTTCATGTGTGGGTGTATGTAATATATTGTACTAAGTAGATTTCAAGATATGTCTTATAATTTTGAAATGTGATATTATCTTATATCATTTGATGTTTAATTTTTCAAGGGGTTTTATTTCATGGGGATTTGACTTCTTTGAGATGTTTATATTAGGAGATTATTTTGCCCCTTGAATTTTTCTTGGAGATAGAATTTTTCTTTACTTTATGGTTCTTGTTTCCTTATTGGCATAGATAGAATTATACATGATGTAATGTGTTTTGCAGAGATGTGCTTTCTATGTTAATTGACCTTGTTTTATTCTTATTGTTTTGTTATTAGCAGAGATCTTTCCATATTGGAGCTATTATTTTCATTTTTTGGGACTACTTCATCATTGTTTTTCCAGTGCTTATATTCTGTTTTAACTTGTACTCTCGTATCTCTCATTTGTATTGTTATTGTTCTTGTGTTGTTGAGTGCAGTGCTTTCATTTTTATTCTTCTTCTGCTCTCATGTATTGATTTCCATTTATAGGGACAATTGTTAAGATATAGTTAGGGCTATTGGCAAAACTTCATTTTTTTTCTTATGCATTTTCTTTAGGATGTTACTTCTTGTTCTTCTACATTGCTGATAATATTATGGGAATAATGTTGTTTTACATGCGAGGCATACCATGGATCTTTCCCCAATACTTTGACAGATGTGGGAGTAACCATAATCATATCTAGAGGGCCTTTCACCTTGGTTCTGTAGATGTTTCTCTATTAAAATTTTTCACATATACTTTCTCTCCCGGTTTTATATTATGTAATGAGAAATCTAGTGGTACCTGTTATACTGACAATCCTAGCTTCCTTAGTTCTTTATATTTCTACTAGGGAGTAATGAAGTTGACATTCTCCTTTTAGCATAGATAAATACGATGGTTTTGCAGTCCTACCATGCCATAAATGTTGACCATATAACATCTCAAATGGGGATATGTGCAAGTCACCTCTGGGTCTTGTTCTTAGTTGAAACAATGCTAGTGGAATAACATCTGTCCATTTCAAATGGGTTTCTGAACAGAGTTTTCCTATTAATGTTTTCAATTCTTTATTCATACATTCAACTTGGCCTAAACTCTGTGGCCTATATATATATATATATATATATATATATATATATATATATATAAAATGGAGACTGCTTTTAATACCCAGGTTCTTATATACTTCTTGCAGAATCTGAGAAGTAAAATGAGTCCCTCTATCCAAGCCTATGGTATCAGGAATGCCATACCTAGGAATTATGTTTTTCAGTAAAGATCTCACTACTGTGGTTGTGTCATTTTTCCTAACTGGATATGCCTCAACCCATCTTGTTAGTCTATCCACAATAACCAATGCATATTTGAATCCTTTGTCATTAGGCATGTTTATGTAGTCTATTTGTAGACATTGGAAAGGCATATAACTTAGAGGTCTGCCTCCCAATGCTATGTTCTTAAAATGACCTTGATTAAATTTCCTACATATGTCACATGCCTGACAAATTCTGATGGCATTTGTTGAAATCCCTGGAGCCGTCCAGAACATTTGTACCACATCTATGTTAGATTTATAATAGTTTTTAGCGTTAAATTGTTGTAGATAAGAGAGTGGGAGCCATAAACTGTGATAATTAAAATGTTTGGGAGCAAGGGAAATATATATAACAATTATGACCACTGAAATATGTTTTCTACTGTGTCTTTGGTTTATTTAAATATAAGATGGTCGCCAGGGAATATATTCCCAATTTATGAATATGCCCAAGCCATCTGGGTTTTATAGAGAAATTTAATTTATAATACACTGATTAATCAATAGAAAAAGAGAGAAAGGAAGAAAGGAATAAGAAAGAAGGGCCTCAAGCCAATAAGGCCTAGACCTCAGTCCTAAGAGATAAATCAGTCAGTTGGTTTTATCACTCACCCAAGATCTCTCTAGATAAGGCTTCTCATGCCAACCTCAGGCTCCACCTTCAAGAGAGCCTCCTTTCAAGAAATGTTTCCAGAGAATTCTCCTCCTGACTCCTCCTGAGTTCTCCTTCCACAGCCTCCTTCAAGACCTCTCCTCTCAGACCTCCTTCAGAGCAAAAACTCTTCTCCTTCCCTGTCCTCAGCCCCCCCCCCCCCCCCCCCCCCGCTATCTTTAAGCCAACAATCTAAGTTCCCTCCCCTCAGTTCTCACATCTACCAATCACTGTCGATCTCTCCCCTCTGCCAATGGTGGCTCTAGCTTAACCCAGGACCACCCCTTTGCACATGTCTGTTGAAGGTCATATTCTCAAATAATTAAATCTTGATCTTTGCTGCAGCCCTTCCTAAATCCTGTTACTCTGAGTAGGGTGGAGATTGTAGTTTCCAAGACCTGGTTCTGTCATTCCAAGTATCTCTATTGTATCAATTCTAAAATCAATCATGACTCAAAGAACTTGCTGTTCTATGCTTAAGCATAGGTCAAAGCCCTTTCCATTGTTTAGCAAAAGGTTTCTGTCCTAAAGTAGTCTTAAGTAGGGAGGAGAAGGATCCTCCCATGCCAAGGAGTTTCACATTCCAAGAGAGTTCTTACTATCAGTAGGAAATTTTTTCAAGTATGAAATTTACCAATGGGGAAATTTCCAACATTCATAAGTCTAAGAAATTTTAAGGTTTACATCTAGAATGGATTGCACTCCATAATGGCCTTTGGAATGAATAACATTGCATAGACGTTGGTATAATTTTCTGGGGAGAATCAGTTTTCCTCCTAGAGCTACCCAGACGCCTTTAACGAATCTAGCTCCTAGATGTTTTTTCCATGACCGAACCTCATCCCGTGGTAAGCTTTGGTAAGATTATGCTTTTCCACCAGGGAAAGATTCAGCATACCGAATCTGGCTGTGTATTTGACTGTCATGTCTGCTCTTTGGTTTCCAAGGGATATCCTGTCCTTGCCATGAGTATGTGCCTAGCATGGGATTTATCTATACCTAGTTTCTGCCATACTGTTTTCCGGTTTTCCCAGCAGTTTTTGTCAAATAGTGAGTTCTTATCACCAAAGCTGGGATCTTTGGATTTATCAAGCATTAGGTTGCTAAGGTCATATACCTTGGTATATTGTGTATCTAATCTTTTCTATTGATCCACCATTCTATTTCTTAACCAATACCAGACTGTTTTGATAATTACTGCTTTATAATACAATTTAAGATCTGGTACTGGTAGACCTCCTTTCTTTACATTTTTAAAAATTAATTCTTTTGATATTCTCTGCCATGTGCTCTTCCAAATGATTTTTGTTATTTTTATCTAGCTTAATAAAATAATTTTTGGTAGTTTAATTGAAATGGCACTGAATAAGTAGGCACTGAATTAGTTTATATAAAATTGTTATTTTTATTCTGTTGACTCAACCTACTCATGAACAATTAGTATTTTTCCAATTATTTCAATCTAACTTTACTTGTATAAAGCTCAAGTTCTACCAGCATTAGTTTCAGATATTTGGGATCTTCTAAGCTTTACTTTTCAAGATAATCCTTTTATTAGCTCTTGCTATTGCTGATCAGTACTGCTTAATCATGTAAGGAGGCAGATCTGTCTTGCTCTGATTATGGCCATTTTAGAATGGAATTACCCTCCAGATAACTGAAAGAAGAGGGTCCATGCCAGCTTTGTTATTAATTGGTTTTATTAGTGTTAATTGGGTTAGTTAGATGAGACCTGTCCTGGATGGCAGCAAGACAAAGTAAAATAGATCCCTGCATCAATCTCAGATCAGATCATGTATTATATAAAAACAGAACAAAGAAAACATAGTGCCAGGGATGGTCCAGGGTCAGGTACAAGTTCTCCTATGGGCTAATTGGAGCTATTTTTGCTATTTACATTTACTCAAGGTAGTTTACATTCTCACAAGTCTCATTCCCAGGTTCCAGCTTCCACCCATACAAAAAATTTCCCTGAGAAGCACAGCTTATAGACAGTAAGCTTTTATTGACCAAGTTTATTCTTGCTCATTATATTCCTTGAGAGGTGGACATGATCATCCTTACTCTTTGCTCTTCAAGAATGAGCTCCCTGTTTGGGAATGAATACCCTATGTGTAACTGGGATTTGCTCCCCAGAACTCTCCCAGCTTCCTATGTGCCTTTTCATGTTACATGCTAATGTAGAGAGTATATTTGTTTTGTGTGTAGCTCCTCCCTCTCTCTCTCTCTCTCTTTTCCCCTGATCATGCTGGGAAAGCTGGCTTTATTCCAGGTAGGAGAATCTATACACATGGTTTTACTTTTTGTTAGATAATTAGGTTTTAACTTCTATTTCTTTTAGTTTATTTTCTTTCTACTTCAAGTGATTATTAATAAATCTTATAAAATAGAATACTTGAAGTTATTGGATATTAATTTAAATCTTACACCTGTGACATACACTCTACTTTTTTAGGACAAAACCACAGAATTGACATCATTATTCTATAGCTACTAATTGGATTTTTAAAGTTGGAATTTCTCCATGATTCTAAAACATCTTGCTGGTTGGTTAGTATGAGTTGTGTACATATATGCACACCTGCTTTTTGATAGGTTACATATCTCATATGTTTCCCACCCACAAAGGATTGAACTTGTACCCTGGACAGAGGAAGCTACAATACTGGCTTAATCTGTTCTACTTTGGCCTCCATATTTGTTCTTTTTATGTATTCTATGTCATTGTGAACTATCAGCTGCTTTGGGGACTCCCTTCTTAGGTTAACCCTTTGTCCATCCCAATAAGAAGATTGTGCTTCAGGCCAAAATCTTGCCTTGGGGCTTCCATATAGGGAAAGCAAATGTTCCTCATTTTCTCTTAGGCATAAAAAGTAAAAGGGAAAGAGGTTCCAGAGCATCAGATCTAGTAGATAAGTATGTTGTCATAGTGGTACATGAAAAAAAAGTATGTAAATTCTAGAGATATCCTATAAGGTCCAAACTAATAACATACAAATGAAAATATTTTGAGAAAAATTAATCCAAAATATATTGTCAGTTACATAGTAGGAAGATCAATAGCTTCATAAAGTATAGTAATGACCAACAAATTAAATACCAAGGTCAGCATATTCTACCTGAGAGAGTTCACACCTAGGTACACAAGATACTATCTGGCCCTTGAGAACTTATCTTTTTATAAACAGATTAAGCAATGCTTGTTAGGATGGGCTACCTCTGGTTTTAAATAAGGGTAATAATTTATATACCATTTAGGTAAATGAGAGCCAGCTGCACATCTTTGTATAACATACTTTTCCCCATCTTCATTTCTCAGGTATGGCCTGTGTCCTGGGTGTGCACTGGCCTGGAAGACATAATTTCTTCCTGTATTCACTTTTCCGACCACCAAGAGACAAAGAGAAAGCCGGTATGATAATTTGTTGCTGAGAGGAAACTTTCCCAAATCTTAATGAATTTCTTCTTCAGTTTCAAATTTATTAGAAGTTTAACTTCCAATATTACCTAGAAGTATCTTAAGAACTGTGAATAGGACCAACTATGGGTAGAGCTGGATAGATCATGTTCTGTAATGTCAAAAATTTATCCAATATGCAATAAGACAACTGAGACAGAGCTATAAGCTAATAACTATTTATTAAAGGATCTGGCACCCATTATCAAATAAGATCCCAGACTTTCTTCTAGTCTGAGATGCCCCCTTATTCCAAAGTACAACATTTGTAGTCTTTAAATTCAAACAATAATCTATTAGTGCAGTCCTCTTTGAACTGGTACAGCTCAAAATATACATTTTCATTGGTAGATTAAAATTAGGTAGGAGAAGAGGTGACCAAAGAGTCCCTGAGTTGAAACATATAGAAAAAGATTCTTGTTGAAGAATTGAGAAAGTCATGATCTTCTAGGTTTTACCCATCAGGTATAGGTGCTAGGGACAGAGGGCCCCCAAAATAGTCAAGAGATTTCCAGTGACACCCTGTTCCATGAGGTGGTGAAGACTAGGGTGGGGACCCTTTATGGTCAAGCCAAGGGCATATTTAAAGATGCTTCATAATCTAACAAGAAGAAAGCTTATTCAGCTGCCTCTCAAGATAATTACTCATAATTGTATTGTGAAATAAGGATTAATTGTTAATGAAGAAAATTCTACCCCTTCCTTCTATTTAAATGACACAAGAGGTGTGGGTGCTGGGCTAATGACAAATGTTAGCTTCAACAGACATCTTGAGGGTCGCCACACTGGGGTGAGGAAAATGGTTTCTGGGTTTACAGGAGGGCCAAACTGCCAGAGAGACACACAGACAATCTTCTTGCTAGACAATGACAAAGTTTAATGATTTGGGGTACACAGTTTATAGGGAAAATGACATAGACGAAGTGATTAGGTAAGCCTTTTGCAGGGACAGTGGTTAGTAGTGATTTACAAGATGGAGACAATGGATTTAGATTACGTCAATGGCTCTAAACAGAATTTTCTATAGAATTATAATTAAGTATGTCAGTGTGTAACCATCTAACCCAGATTCTCAGTGACATGTTTGCTTCAGTGATTAGAACAAGCCAGGAACAGCCAAGAATTTCTCAGGTGCTTTGGGTGAGATCATATGTGCCTGGCTCTAGCTAGCTGATGGCTCTGATTTTATTGGGGCCTATTCTCAATACCATGGAAATGACCAATGACAAGCAGGATCCTTCTTGAGAGATTATCACAGAGAGCTGTGAAAGATGTCCAAAATTTTTATGACTTTGTTTTTACCAGATCCCTACTGCCTGTATCTACTTTTTCATTACTACCAATTAATACCCATAGTTAGGGTCTGCATGTTTAGAAGACCTAAATTCAGCACAAATTTGAGAATGCCAAGTTTCTGTGTGTGTGTGTGTGTGTGTGTGTGTGTGTGTGTGTGTGTGTGTGTGTGTGTGTATTTTAACTCTAACCTTCTGTATTAGAATCAGTAGTATGTATTGGTCCCAAGACAGAAGAGTGGTAAAGGCTAGGCAATGGGGGTTAAGTAATTTGCCCAGGATCACATGTCTAGGAAGTGTCTGAGGCCAAATTTGAACTCAGCACTTCACCTCCATCTCTAGGCCTGGCTCTCAATCTACTGAGCCACCTAGCTGCCTACAAATGCTGTTTTAAAATTTTAACATAACAAGAACTGAAAAATGAGAGAAACTATTGTTAAGAGAGATTTGAAGTAAAAGGAGCATTTCTTCCATTAGATTCTGATATGAAGCCCGAGGGAGTATGGCCAACTGCATCACCAATTATTAAGTCAGCCATCAGTCCTTGCTCATCTTTCGTAATTCTGGTGTGTGAAGATGGAGTAATCACAATGTGGAATAGAGCCCAAGGTGAGTTGTCTATTGCCTTCCTATTACCAAAGTAAACAGCTTCTGTGATTGTGTTTTGGTGATATTTGTAATGTTGCCACATGAAAGGGACTTAACATGTAAAGATCTCCTGAGCAATCTTAAAAATTACAGAAACTCCTTGGTGCTAGGTCATTGATGAACCTTTAGTATAACAGGATCATAGATTTAGAGGCAGAAGTTATCAGTCCAATGCTCTTGAAGAGTCTCAAAATTTGAACTGAGGTCTGCTTTTGGAAACCAGCCTTCTTTCCACAATACCTATTTCTTGTTACTATCATCTTGAACCAATTAAGGTATTCCATGATTTATTTATTCAACTCTATTCAGTAAATATTTATCAAACACATACTATATGTAGCTTATTTTCGAGAGGCTAGAATGCCTGACTTCATGGTTGTCTTGAAAGGCAGTGTTCTTACATTCCCCTTTCTCATTAGAGCAGTGAGTAAATATGGGAAAGCAATGTCAAATAAGCTTTCAGTCATGATTCCTTATAGATTTTGATTAACTATTATTTTCTGTCTTAAAGGAAGGCCCAATGGATTCAGAAGTGATTGTGACATATTAAAAAGGGGGCATCAGTGTATGAAACGGGGGGGGGGGACACTTAATTATCATAAAGTAGTGTTCTCTAATAATCTACTATCTTCAAAAGAATTATTTCCTTTCTACTCCCAAAAGCTATCAAGATACCATCACTTGTTACTCTCCCAATTTCTCTAATGCTTAATTACCCCATCCTTAATTCCTATTTTCTTTCTTTCATCTTCATCTTCTTTAACTTTAATTCTACCTTCCCCAAAGCCTATTTTCCCTCTGCCTGCCCCCTGAAATTTTGTCTTCTGAAATTTCTGTTCTGAAATTAACAGATTTTCCTCCATTTTGCATCTCTTTTTCCAACTTCTAGTACTCATAGATATCCCTAAGGTGATACCACATTCCTGGCCATACTCAATATCAATTCCTTTCATACCTTCCTTCAGTCATCACACTGATCAGCATTAGAATACTCCTGCTTTAATACCCTCACTCATCAATCTCTCCTTCTTTGAAGTTCACCCTATTAAGTTTGGTGCATCTGGATGGTACAGTGAGTAGAGTGATGGACTTGGAGTTATCAAAACCTGAGTTCAAATCCTACCATAGATATGTACTGGCTCCTTGACCCTGAATAAATCATTCTACAACATCACAAGCAAAGCCTTCAACAAAAACACAACTTGGGCACAAATTCAACTATACTATTAGATAAGAGATGAGTAAAGCATTTAAAGAAAAAAGCTAGGCAAAAAAGGAGTCCTACCAAATTTCTTTTTATGATACAAATATGGTGCTGATACCTAAGCCATGAAGAGTAAAATTACAGACTGGTCCTAGGTTCAAATCTGGCCTCAGACACTTCCCAGCTGTGTGACCCTGGGCAAGTCACTTGACCCCCATTGCCTAGCCCTTACCACTCTTCTGCCTTAGAGCCAATACACAGTATTGACTCCAAAAGGGAAGATAAAGGTTTTTAAAAAAATAAAAAAGAAAAAAAAGAAAATTACAGACCAATTTTAAGGAATATTGATGAAAAAAGTCTAAAATAAAATAGTAGCAAAGAGACTATAGCAATATATCACAAAGATCATTTACTGTGACCAGTGGGATTTATATCAGAAATGTAAGGCTTGTTTAGTAACAAAACTAACAGAAGTTACATGATTTATTTCAATAGAAACAGAAAAAGCCTTCAACAAAATGCAATTCCCATTTTTATTAAAAACACTAGAAAGCAAAAAAAGTAGTATCAATTTAAAACCACCAGCAAGTATCATCTGCAATGGGTAGAGATTAGAAGCCTTCTCAGTAAGACCATTACCACTATTATTTATTTTTATTATTTAATATTGTACTAAAAATGCTAGCTTTAGCAATAAAAGAGAAAAACATTGGAGTTAAAGTAGGCAATGAGGAATCCAAACTATCACTCTTTGCAGATGATATGATGGTATACTTAGAGAATCCTAAAGAATTAAGTTAAAAACTAGTTGAAATAATTAATAACTTTAGCAAAAGTTGCAGGATACAAAATAAACCCACATAAATCATCAGCATTTCTATATATTACCAAGAAGTACAGCAACAAGAGATAGAAAGAGAAATTCCATGTAAAATACAGCGATCTCTTAACTATCAAGGGAGTTACATTCCAGAGACTCCTGCAAGAGATAAAAATCTGCAAAGTAGCGACATTATATTTACTTTATTATTTACATACATTTTAAGGCTTTATAAAACCTTCCCACTCTCCTATAAACCTTTTCCACACTTTTATTAACCTACAGTCACTGAGCCCAACAGCACCCATGATACAGAACACAGTGCTGTGGAAGGTTGCAGATCAAAGCATGTTATTTTTCACTTAAGTTTATTTGTGTTTTTTATTTTTGGGTTTGGCTTTTATACGAGTATTCTCTTACAATAGTGAACAATATGGAAATATGTTTTGCATAATAATACATGTATAACCCAGAAAAAATAAAAGAAAAAAGCTTAATGCTTTTTATAAGTGAAATGAGAGTGTTAGAGGAAAAACAAGAAAATTAAAACTATGAAAGAAAGACTTGAAAAGGGAATTAACATCTTGTGAGAAGAGATACAGAATTTCACTCAATAAACTGCCTGAAAATTAGAATGGACCAAATAAAAAAGTTTATGATTCCATGAGACAACAAGAAATATTAAAGTCAGGGGGCAGCTGGGTAGCTCAGTGAATTGAGAACAAGGCCTAGAGATGGGAGGTCCTAGGTTCAAATCTGGCCTCAGACACTTCCCAGCTGTGTGACCCTGGGCAAGTCACTTGGACCCCATTGCCTAGCCCTTACCACTCTTCTGCCTTGGAGCCAATACACAGTATTGACTCCAAAAGGAAAGGGAAGGGTTTAAAAAATAAAAATTAAAAATTAAAAAAAAAGAAATATTAAAGTCAAAATAATGGGAAAAGAGAAAAAAATAGAAATTATTGCATGGCAATAACAGCTGTCTTGAAAAACAGAAAAAAGAATAAAAAATTTCAGAATCATTGAACTAACTAAAAACCATGCCACAAAAAAGAGCTTAAAGAGCTTATTTTAAGAAATTATAAAACTGACCAGATCTCTTAAAACTAGAGAGCAAAGTGAAAATGGAATCTAATAGTCACTTCCTAAAATGAACACTTCCAGAAACATTATAGCCCAAATCCAGAGCCTGTGGATCAAATAAATACTATAAGCAGTCAGAAAATAAGAATTCAAGGGGACAGCTAGGTAGTTCAGTGGATTGAGAGCCAGGCCTAGAGATGGGAGGTCCCAGGTTCAAATATGACCTCAGACACTTCCTAGCTGTGTGACTCTGGGAAAGTCACTTAACTCCCATTGCCTAGCCCTTACCACTGTTCTGCTTTGGAACCAATACACAGTATTGATTCTAAGGCAGAAGGTAAGGAATCATACAAGATTTAACAGCCCCAACTATTAAAGAGCTTAGAACATGAAAAATAGCATTCCACAAGACAAAAGATATAGGCTTATAGTCAAGAAGAACTTACCTAGCAAAATTGAATATAATCCTACGAGGGGGAAATTGATCTTTAATGAAATAAAGGACTTCCAAGCATTCCTGATGAAAAGACCAGAACTGCATAGAAATTTTGAAGTGTAAACATGGGATTCAAAAACATCACAAAGATGTAAGTTTGAAGAAACAATTGTTAGGATAATACAAGGATACAGGGAATTATGGGGGAGATGATACATGTGTTCCCTCTGAACCCTATCTTCTGAGAGACTACAGGCCTAGAAATGGTTCTGTTAAGTTTTAATGATCATAAAATAATACTGGAAAGGGAAGGAATAGAAATACATCAAAAGGGGCAGTCAGGTTGCATGTGGATAGAGTGCCAGGCCTGGAGTCAGGTAGACGTGGGTTCAAAACTGGCTGTAGCATCCCAAGCATATTCACATCTATGAAATATAGATGACTGTATGATTACTGTGTCTCCAAGCATAAGGTTATACCAATGAGGCTTGTGAATGTAACCTTGAACTGGCCATGTGGCCCTTGGCTAAGACAAACTCATTAGCATGCTCGGAGTCAATTCCCCGGGAAAGCGCAGTTTGCAATGTACACGCCCAAAGGTGTTCCCTCTACCTTGCCACCCAATCTTAATTGTCTATACTTTGTGATGTGGTTACTACGTCATTGGGTCCCATCACAAAGGTGAGCCCCTTCCCTTGTGGGACCCTGCTGGTCAGGGAAGTCCATTAAGGAAAACCCCACACTGGCCTGGGACAGTTTCCTGACCATGTAACCCTGAGCAAGTCAGTTAACTCCAATTGCCTAGCCCTTGCCCTTCTGCCTTAGTTAGAGTTGTTACTAAGACAGAAAGTAAGGGTTGTATTTTTTTTTAAACCCTTACCTTCCATCTTGGAGTCAATACTATGTATTGGCTCCAAGGCAGAAGAGTGGTAAGGGCTAGGCAATGGGGGTCAAGTGACTTACCCAGGGTCACACAGCTGGGAAGTGTCTGAGGCCAGATTTGAACCTAGGACTTCCTGTCTCTAGGCCTGGCTCTCAATCCACTGAGCTACCTGCTCTGCTAAGAAGAAATAATTTTTTATTGCGATCTTCAATCCATCCAACAAATACACTATCTCTATAATTATTAGTTAAGCAACTATTTAACATTTATTAAGTATCTATGATGTGTCAGGCACTGTGCTGAGCAATAGAGATACAAAGGCAGGTAAAAGACAGCCCTTGCTCTCCAGGAGCTCACAGTCTAATGGGGGAGAAAACATGCAAACAATTATGTGCAGAGAAGATGTAGATGGGCTGCACTGGAAATAATCAACAGAAGGAAGACCCTAGAATTAAGGGGGTTAAAGAAGAGCTTCCTGTAGAAAATGAAATTGGAGCAAACTTGAAGCCAGGGAAGTCACGAAATAGAGAGAATGAGGGAAAGAATTCCAGGTATGGAGGATAGCCTAGAAAAGGTACAGAATTGGGAGACAGAGTTTCTTGTTTGAGGACAGTGAGAAGGCTTGTTTCACTGAATCCCAGAGTACAATGAAAGAAGTTAAATATAGGAAACTTGGAAAGATAGGAGAGGGCCAGGTCATGAAGAACTCTGAATACCTGACAGGATTTTATAACTTAGAAGGGATAAGGAGCCAGTGGAGTCTATCGAGTATGGCAGCGTCAGACCTCTAGGGAGATCATCTTACCAGCTATGTGAAGGAATTACTGAAATGGGGAAAGATTATTACATTTGTTTGCTTTTTCATTGTGTGTAAACCACAAAAAGCAGATAAAACTTTTCCTTTTGTTTCACTTCCATGTTTTAAAGTATTTATTTTCTACCACAAATTTCAGGCATTCTGAAGTATTATATTCCTTTAGAGTTACTAGCACCATATTTATGCCATTTAATAATATAAATTTTTTTGTTCTAATATAATAACAGCCCTCTTCTTTTTTATATTGGCAGTATTTCCATCTGAAGTTAGTCTTTTTATCCAATTTGCTAAGGACTTCTTTTTACCTTTTTAATGACCTTTTCCAGGATCTTCATCTATTTAAAAAAATATTTTATTTTTTCAATTACATGTAATAAACATTTTCAGTATATGGTTTCTGAACTTATAAGATCCAGATTGTTTTCTTCCCTCCTTCCTTCCCCCATCCCAGAGATGGTAAGTAATTTGATCTGAGTTATATATGTTTTATCATGCAAAGCATATTTCCATATTGGTCATTATTGTAAGAGAATGCTCATAGGAACCCCAACCCCCCAAATAAAAACACAAACTAATGTGAAAATTCATGTTTTTATCTCCATCTGACTCCAACAGTTCTTTCTCTGGAGGTGGATAGCATTCCCTGTCATAAATCCTTCAGAATTGTCCCAGATCATTGTATTACTGAGAGTAGCTAAGTCTTTCATCCTTGATCATCATACTATATTGCTGTTACTGTGTACAATGTTCTCCTGGTTCTGCTTATTTCACTATGAAAAAAAATTCACAAAACTCTTAGTATAAGCACTGGTCACATTTACATATTATAATGGGCAAATGTGGCCTGAAGTTATGGTAGCCTGTTAAAATCCTCAACTAGTTTGCAGCATCTCATTAATTAAATTTTGGGACATAATATGCCACCTGATATCATTTTATAATTCAAATTAAATCAAATTTCACTTTATTCAAACTTGCATTAATCAGGAACTATCTGTACTTCTTTTAAGACTTAGCTCAAGAAACAGCAGCATGGAGGGTAGCTGAGTGGTCCTGGGTTCAAATTTGACCTCAGACACTTTCTAGCTGTGTGACCCTAGGCAAGTCACTTAATCCCCATTGCCTACCCCTTACCATTCTTCTGCCTTAGAATTGATACTAAGACAGAAGTTAAGGGTTAAAAAAAAACTAAAAATCTTAGTTCAACCACTGCCTTCTACACGAAGCTAAATCTGACACTCTTATAGAGAATCTTTCATATCTCAGTACAAGCTCTTTTTTGACCAGCCTGGGCTTTGTTTTTCCTAGCATTCCTACTTGGTGTGATTTCCCTCCCAGAAGGATGTTCCTGCAGAAGTCTTCACTTCTTAAAGAATTATGAAACCCTAGAGGACTGCCCATTCCCAGAGGATGTGCTCAGTTCCAAACTGCAGGTTCTGGTGCTGTGTACCGATGGGTCTCTTTACCTGGTGAATGCCGAAAAAGCCAGTGATCCCAGCATCAGTGTGATTGTGGAGAGGTCAGTGATCTAAACAAAGCTTACTGTGGCTTTAGAAAAACATAATGACAGGCATTTTTGTGTTTTACTGTTTGCCGGACAAAAAGCAGCTCCTCCATCCTTCTTTCTAACATGTTGGTAAATGGAAGTGGAATCATGCAAGTTCAGCCAGTGTTTAAGTGCTTTCTTTCCCACAGGTGTGTACAATAGCAAGCACACTTTTAGGCATATAGAATTTGATAACTGACCAAAGAAGAGACCTACAAATCTCTGCCTTTGAATTGCAGGACTACTCTTCTGATTATCATTGTTTCACAATGAGCTTCTTGTTTTTCCCAGGCCTGTGAAGCATCCAAATGAAACGATCTGTGTTGTGGCTCCCATCCCATTTTTAACTCCCTTGGTAAGTAACTTTCCATCTTTAAATTTGGGGAAGACCCAAAATAAGCTGGGACTATAGGAATAATGCTCATACTTTTGGAGGACCTGGAACTCCTCTAAAACACTGATGGGCTAATTTAGTCCTGGTCCTGTGACACCTGGAAGGAATATACATGATTCCTAGCTCAGTCCTGGGGCCTGAAATCACAACCCCTTTCATTATTAGCAAATAACCATGAGTTAAATAGTTCTCTAGCAAAAGAAACAAACAAAAAGATCGTTTAATAGACTGTTTTCAATTTCTCTTATCTTAATTTAAAGCTTCTTGTTGGTTCCAGAAACTGAGTGAGTAGTAGTAGTATAAACTTTCTTTGGCATGATGCTGTCCAGTGGTTTCCATTATTCTGCCATAAGATTCCCAATCATTTTCTCTTCACAGTCCTCAGAGATCTTTCTGGGAGAGAAGAATACTGACAACATAATTTGCAATACCTGTAATAACTTCACAATCTGTTTGCTTCCCTAGATACTACTCTGTGTTTTGGATGGATCAGTTTATATCATGAATGTGACCAACTCAGAGATCATCTGTGAATTGGTTTCCCCTGCCTCTTATATGGCAAACCCCTGGGAGCCCGTGTTTGCATTTATTCCAGAAACCCAATCTGTGTTCATCCGGGGTAAGACAGAAGCATTCTTTGCTTTAACCCTTCATTCAAGGACAGGAGAGCTTGAAACCCCAGGAAATGTAGCCAGATTGACCCTCTTTTCAGCTTGTATTTCCTTTCACAAAGCGAATCCTATGGAGAAATGACTAGGTGTTCCTAGGACCTCTTCCACTTTTAACATTCAATGAGTCATAGGATGTCATTTCTGGAAAAGACCCTTGAGACTGTGGGGTTTTCCTTAATGGACTTCCCTGACCAGCAGGGTCCCACAAGGGAAGGGGCTCACCTTTGTGATGGGACCCGAGGAGAGGTAGGAACCGAGAACCAGGGTGGAGAATGAAAGACACGGACAAATCAGTGATTGGATAGGGCAGGCAACCCCTATGATTTTCCTTAAGGAGGAAAATGAGGATAATGGAATACAAGGTGGTTGAGGAGATTAAGATAGAGAATGCAGGCCGAGATGGTTCCAGCCTCGGGGAAGGAGAAGGTCAAGAAGAGAGAGACATAGTCATAGAGGAGCCCAGTGGAGCTCCATGGAAGGGAGAAAGGCCAAGAGGAAGTTCACGGGATTGCCTCTGAATTTATTCATGTCCTGCTTGGGCGGTACTCCCAAGGACGTAGTAACCACATCACAAAGTATAGACAATTAAGATTGGGTGGCAAGGTGGAGGGAACACCTTTTGGGCGTGTAGGACATAACCACGCTTTCCCGGGCTGGTCTCCGAACATGTTAATGGACTTGTGTTGGGCAATAGGTCTCGTGATCAGGTCAAGGTTACCTTCACAAAGCTTATCGGTAAAGCCTCATGCTTGGAGACACAGTAGTAATACAGTCATCTATATTTCATAGATGTGAATATGCTTGGGATGCTACATATCCCCCTTTTTTTTTTTTTTTTTATGAAAGGTGGTTGATATAGAAATGTGACCAAAATTAAAAATATAAAAATCATGTAGCATCACCAATTGATGCTTCAAGTGATTAAAATTAGATATTCAATAAATATTGCCAAAGACTTGGCTGAAAAAAGTAAGTGTGATTATCAACAATAATAAAATCTTCCTCTTTGCTCATAAAGATTATTGCAAAGATAAAATGTGTTCTTAATACTAAACAATCAAAATCAAAGATAAAAATTTTCATAAACGATTAAAAATAATGACAAAAGTAATGAGAAAATAGTTTTCACTCTGATTGTCCTGAATTATTGAGGTAGTAGTCCCATAGAACATAGGACGGGTGCATTAGATTATTGCCCACACACAGTTAGGATTACAAGAAGTTGCCAGAGCTTTTGTAGCAAGATAAAAGATGACTGCATCTGGATATGAAGGGGAATTTCCTTTTTCTCCCTTGTACTGATTATGCATTTTAGGGATACACCCGCCTAGATGCCTGCCACATGGCAATATGGTTGGACTTTGATACCCGAGCCACCTGTGAATGAGGGTGTCAAGCACCGTGTCCCAGGACCTCCAACCTCAGCAGCCCACATATATCCATCTCTTATGGAATATATGCTTGTGTGTGTGGCTTTGGCTATCCGGCCCATTGAGGTGTCCTTTGCATTCCCTTTTTATGCAATCAGTGATGGTTTCCCAGGATAGTCACCTGCAACTTTAACAATTGCTGTCACATTCTTGTAATCTGATGCTGTTGGGTACATTTCAAGAGAAATATTGGCACCTTCATTGCTCAGGATTAGAGTGTTAAAAGTACTTGAAATATTTTTCAAAATATAAGAGAAAAATGAAAACAACATAGTATAATCAAAATATTTAAAGAAAATAAAGTGAGAGCATCAAATCAAAATTGCTCAAAAGGATTAAAATGATATAAAAATGTTCTTAAAAATACTTTCTGTCTTATCCCCCTTTTTTTTTGAATAGCATACCAAAGATATTAGCATCTTTTACATTTTTCAAACAGTAGTGCAAACATTAATACAAATATCAATTTTGCCATAAATATAACATTTTGATTTGTTGAAGACATAACAAAAATGAAGCTAATGAAATGACTTTGTACATTCTGGCTGCATAATTCTTATATGAGCCTTATTTAAATCTCTGCTATAAATGAATTAATCAATATAATAACCAAGAATATAATATAACTAATGTTTGCAAAATTCATTCCACCAAACCAATGTTTGGAGTGATAGAAGCTTGAGTTGCTTTCTCTGTAGAAGCAATTTCTACAGTTACTTGATCATACAGAGTTTGATGTAACTTACTTTTCCTAGTTGTAAATGAATAATATTCAATGTGCTTTTTCTACAATCTTATTAGTGCCAAAATTTTTCCTATTTTCAATACATACTCCAAAAAAGAAACTTAGTGTATACTTTGCCTTTGCTCCATGTATGTATGTGATAACCTATTCCATCTAGGAGGTTCAACAACTGCGCGTCCACAGAGATTGTCCAACCTAGGCTTTACTTTCATGTACCAGAACGTCTTCCAGTACCTGAAGTGGAAGTTAATATACCCCGAATCCAGCGGCCGTCTGAATTCTGGGACTGATGTTAGAGAGCAAGAAAGAGTTTCCATAAAGATATTAATCCAAAAGATGGAGTTTTAGGAGTAGTGATCAACAATGATGTTATCATTTAACTACAGCAATGGCAGTTGGCACATAATGTCTACATAGATTTTGTCAGGAATATAACCTACACATGGATGTAGATGATCAATTTTCAATAACATTGGTTCCTAATTAAAAATTTCTAAAGTGCATTTTGCCTGATATCTCATCCCTTTTTTAAGAGTGACATCAGGACCATCTGTGCATTAAACATTCCTATTCTGCATCTCCTGCATAGAACATAATTTTTGTAGTCAGGGTTGCTAGGTTTGTGTTATGAATGAAAAATTTTCTATCTCCTGTCCTTTGGAGAGTCATACCAATGTCTATACCCTTGTTGATAGACCAATTTTTTACAATACAAGGAGTTTTACAATGCATACAAAATAAATTTCCTTTTGACATATATAACGGATATCCAAAATGAAAGATATACATTAGTGTTTGAACAATTATAGCTGTTTCGATTTTGATCCCATGATAAAGTCTTTGGAGTGTGGGATCCCTCTGACGTCATAAATATATGAGTGGGGTTTAGTCCATACAAGTTGACATGCTTGATATTGGTTTAGTTATAAAAGACCAATGGATGTCAGCATGACCATTGTCCTTCAGTAGAATAGTAAATGTCATTAAAAGTAGTATAATGTCAGTGTTTGGTTTTTATAGTCACCAATAATGGTTTCTTGCCGCTTGCTTGGTATGCAATCAGCTGGCATCATAGATGGTATTCTTCTGCTTCTCTTCCTGGTCCTGTGCCACATGGCATGACGTGCTTGGTGGGTGACCAGGTGTTTTCATTCTCTGTAAACATACAAACAAAACCTCGACCCAAAATTATCATTCTGTTGGGTCCCTGACAGTCTTAATCTCCTGGCAATATTCAGCCCAATCCATGTACAACATACAATGCAACGTTTGTCATTACATGAGAATTGTGATTTAATAATATTAGCTTATATTCCTTCTGGGGTGTAGGAGAGATAGATGGTTAGTAATACCATTTCCACCCCGTTTTTCTTTTTAAAAGCTTCAATGCTTTTCCAAAAACTTATTGAATAAGATTGATTCTAATGAAGACCTAATTCATTCTCACAAATTTAAAATGAATCCTATAAGATAAATATTATACATACATTTTGGATGATAGCAACAATGTGTTACAATTGGACAGTATTCACTGTACTGTTTCAATATTTCAATAGTATGATTTTCATTTGATCAAATTTGGGTAACATGGAACAATTCCACTAAAATAATTGCAGGTTACATATTGTACAAATACTTCAAAGGGTAAGTTTTCAGGTACATGATGAACTTAGATCTTACAACAAATACCCATATACTGGCATAATAGAATGCTAGTGAGTAACAATGATATTTTTCTCTAGGTATTGTCTTTCATACAAGTACATTTGTGTGGATATTGCATTAGACCTGCCTATAGAGCAGTGATGGTTTTTCCCGCTCATTGGCTGCTTTTCCTGCTGTCTGGTATCGGTGCCATGTTGTGGATGGTGCCAGGCACATCTGCATTGACTTTCTGGGAAGACTGTCTTTCAGCTGGATCATTTCAGTTTTCTTCCATGGACTTCTGGTATCTGAGAAAATAAACAGAAGATCTCGACCCCAAAAGAAAGCCTTATTGGGTCTTGTTAAATTAGAAAGTGGCTGAAAATATCTCCTTGTGTTTGGAGTTTGGGACTTATCAATTCCTTTGAGCCCTTTTGAAATTGCTTGCATTTAGGCCATGGATTATCCCATTCAGCCCATGTATTGCTGTTACAAGCACTATTACTCCACAATTGTTTTGGAATAGTTGGATATGCCCAATTATTTAAAAGATCTGTAATAACTTTGCATACTTTAGCATTTTGAGATTAATCCTATACATCAGGAGAGTGATTATCTCCCATCACTTGTTAGCTTTTAGATTTTTATACCATAGGGGCATGTAGTAATGCTTCCCTTAGTCCACAATGTTTAGTTTGGACACCTGTCTGAAGTGCATGAGTGACATGATAACATTCACAGGATTTTGCACTGGTAGCTAATTTCACTTGTGTGCATAAAATATTGAGGAATATTGGACTTGGCACTCTGATGTGTCAGAGAGTGCAAGTGATCTGCGTCTGCTCAAAAGCAGTGTCCTCAAGGCCATTTGCCTTTGATAATGATTTCACCTTGGCTTTGCAATGCTGAGAATGTGTTTCATATTTAGAATTGATGCTATATTATTTTGATATTGAGTAATTCTTATTAATTTGCTTTTTGGATAAAGTGGCAGTAATGTGCTTTACATACAATTTTTTAACTTTATACAGGTTTTTAAATAATGGCTGCTAATTTTTATCCTTGTTGACCTTATGTCCTGTTTAAAAATTTAATGATTCCTACATCTTTAAAATTTGAATATATTGGAAATTTTTCTAAAGCATATGCCAATTGATGCTAGTCAATTAAAAATTTGCACTGATTTTTAATTTTGCTTTTGATAATATTCAATACTTGCCATAAAAACTTATAACCTGAGGTGTAGATGCATTGCCTTCTATATGGCAGGATCAATTTATGAAACTGCTGAATTAAGTTTTCTTTCCAGATCCAAATAGTTTTGGTAGTGAGTCACATGGTTGCAAGAGTCCATGAGGATTTACCTCTGAAAACCTTGATAAATTTGTGTTTATACCTTGTTTTTTAGCCTACAGTTATATAATGATTCTTTTTTAAAATATTACAGATAAAATATCTCCTGTAGCATATGACAAAAGTCTTTCTCTGACTTTTTAACTTTAAAACTTTGCCTTATAAGAAATACAATTAGACCTTCTTATGTAATTTTGCCATGTCCAATCCAAATTAAAACAATTTAATTTTTAAAATTTTGCTTCATAATAATACCATCTTTTAGCAAAGATCTGTTTGAAAGACAGGTTTATACCTTTACATTTAAATAATATTCTTCCTGTATTCTCTGGTGCTGCTTCAAAAGGCCTGTTCCTTTTAGAAATGCTAAACTGGTGGAGAGATTTGCTGATAAGAAAGTCTTTTTGCTTCATTTGTCCTCTTTAGAGCAAAATGCCTGTTTGCTTCCTAGTTAGGGCAAACGCGTGCTCTGCTTTTTTTTAAACTGGTCTTCCTTTAGGTGCTTAAGGAATAGTTTTCATGCTTTGATATGATCTTACGGTCCTTATGTGAGGGATCGGTCCTTATGTGAGGGATCGTCTCCTCACCGCACTTTAACCTTACGCTAGTAGCCCAAAGTGATGAAAGGTTTGCTCTAAGTTTAAGCGTTGCTCATTAAGCTTTCACCATTCACCTGTGCCAGGTAACTTCTGGTAGATGACCGTGTTATGGCACAGAGTTACGATTTTTGGCTTTTTTCTTGCCTCACTTTTGCAATAAGCAATGTTTAAGTAAAGAAATTTCTTGCCATGAACTTATATTTAATTAATAAGAATGGTTTGGTTCTAGGACTTGTCTGTGTTAGTCTTATCTAGCCCCGTATGCTTTAGCTAGAAGCTTAATACTCTGCTTTGAATTTCTAGAGGAGTCAGGATTTCAATGGCCAGAGGCTGAATTAAACTTCCGTCTGTACTATTGGAGTCATTTCTAAGTTTTGTAGAAGAAACATTTCTACCTGCTTATTTCTGTAAATATTAAATGGTCATAATACTACATTAAGCATGGGTGGAGGCAGAGGTTGACAAAGAATATTTCTGTCTGTTTCTGCAGCAACAGGCAGGGGAGAGATAGCAAGGATAGATCAGTCAGTTGAAGAAAGTGATTTAAGCATATTGTTAGTATCTTTAGTGAAAGGAAGAGCAAAAGATTGAAAGAGAAGTCAATCCTCCTTGTTTAATGTAGCATTGTAATTAGAATCCATGTGCTCTTAGCAGCAGGTAATATTTGTCTTAATTTCCAATCATCTGGTGTAAAATTTGTTGCTAAAGAGTTTTGATCAGCTCTGTAATGCTGAGAGCTTCCCATATTTTTGCATGTTATGGCACAATCTAGAAATCCTGCTTCTCCTTTGCAGGGGGCTATCTGTAGCCTCCTTAATGCTGTTTTGGCTTGCAGAGTTCTGCGGGGGAGGGGGCGGGCTGCACAAGACCAGAAGCCTTAAAGGATGAATGTGGCTGAAGAAAACTGAAAGCTTCCGAGGAAGAGACTTCCTCTTGCATTTGGAAAGATCCTTCTACCTTATGATCGGGATGCTGAAATGGCTTTGCGTTGAACGCCCTTTGCCTCATTTCCCACGTTTTAAAAGGTAGAGGAGGGAGTTGTGAGCCAAACGCATTGAACGTTATGGCTTCTGCGCTTTTTGGAATGGAATCCTCCATAGTGAAAAGATTAGGAGAAAGTGTTAGACTTGCCCATGGCGCTCTCTCGGCCATCTGCCCTAAGAGATAGGTTTGAGCAGAGGCTTTTTCCTCCAAAGGTGGAGGGACCTTCGGCATTCTGAGAATTCGAGTTAGACTGAGGCTTGGCTTTCCAGCACCTGTGATGCCTAAAGTCTGCACAGGTTGTGCCGTCAAGGCCATCCTTGTAGTTTCCCAAGTATTCCAACTGACTTGTGATATTTTGTCTTTCTTTCTGATACTGCCTCGTTTTTTTTTTTTTTTTTTTACCCATCAGATCTCATAGCTGCACTTTGGGAACTCCCCTTGCTGGGAATTCAGATTTTGCTTCAGTGCCTATTTAAGCAATGCTTCAGAGATCTCAATACCTTTCTGTTCAATCAGAGATATTAACCGTCTAAGGTGACGAGTATATGATGAGGCTTATGGACCCGTGGTTCTGAATAATTTCTAAAATAAGAAATTGAAATAAAAGACGTTTCTTACCGTCAGAGGCCACCTGCAAGGTCACGCCTTTGTGATTCCGTACCTCAGTGATCGCTCCTCAAGTTGCACGTGCTTGAATGCCTGGGACAAAGGAATTTCGCTCCCAAATCCGGGGTGCCAAGTGTGGGGTTTTCCTTAATGGACTTCCCTGACCAGCAGGGTCCCACAAGGGAAGGGGCTCACCTTTGTGATGGGACCCGAGGAGAGGTAGGAACCGAGAACCAGGGTGGAGAATGAAAGACACGGACAAATCAGTGATTGGATAGGGCAGGCAACCCCTATGATTTTCCTTAAGGAGGAAAATGAGGATAATGGAATACAAGGTGGTTGAGGAGATTAAGATAGAGAATGCAGGCCGAGATGGTTCCAGCCTCGGGGAAGGAGAAGGTCAAGAAGAGAGAGACATAGTCATAGAGGAGCCCAGTGGAGCTCCATGGAAGGGAGAAAGGCCAAGAGGAAGTTCACGGGATTGCCTCTGAATTTATTCATGTCCTGCTTGGGCGGTACTCCCAAGGACGCAGTAACCACATCACAAAGTATAGACAATTAAGATTGGGTGGCAAGGTGGAGGGAACACCTTTTGGGCGTGTAGGACATAACCACGCTTTCCCGGGCTGGTCTCCGAACATGTTAATGGACTTGTGTTGGGCAATAGGTCTCGTGATCAGGTCAAGGTTACCTTCACAAAGCTTATCGGTAAAGCCTCATGCTTGGAGACACAGTAGTAATACAGTCATCTATATTTCATAGATGTGAATATGCTTGGGATGCTACAGAGACCGTCTAGTCCAGTGGTTCTCAACCTTTCTAATGCCGTGACCCCGCCATACAGTTCCTCTTGTTGCAGTGACCCCAACCCAAAAAAATTATTTTGGTGGCTACTTCAAAACTGTAATTTTGCTACAGTTATGATTTGGAATGTAAATACCTGATATGCATTATGTATTGTCATTGCTACAAATTGAGAGGTTGAGAACCGCTGGTCTAGTCCAAACCAAGGATCCCTTCTACAACAGACTCAACAAGTTAAATGCCTCTGTTTGAAGACTTTCAGTGAAGGGAATACTGAAATGGATCTGTGATCTCATTGAATTGAATGCTCCCTCTAGTAAGGCACATCACAAGCCATCCACGCCTGCCAGTCCTTCGCTACCATGATGTATATCTTCCCATGAGGGAAACCTTCCCCTGTTATCCCTTGTTGTTGCCACTTGATGAACCCATCTTTTCTTCTGTTTATATAATTCTTTGATGACATCTTTTACTCTCATTCTCTGAAATTCTTCATTGGTTATGTGTTCCTATTCACACCTACCATACACTCATTATACTCAGTGTAATCATTTCTTCAGAGATCATGTTCCATGTCTTTTATATATATTTTTTTAAAACTTGAGTTGGATGCTGAGTTCCCTGTTAGATCAATGTAACAGTTAGATAAATGTCTTTTCTTCCTCATTGAAATTTCAGAATTTTCATTTTGAGAGTTCCTATCCCTTTTGGGCCCACTTTCCATGTAAAATATCACTTGTCATTTAATTGACCCTTTTGAAAACTGCTGTCACAGATTTAAGGGACATGTCAGACTCTTACTGGCCTTTTTCTCCTCTGCCATGAATTCTATGTTGGAATGATCACTCTCAGCTCACCAACGTGATAGGATTATAGATTTAGAGCTAAAAGAGTCTGTAAAGATCACTGACTCCAAATCCCTTGTTTTACAAGTTAGAAAACTGATCACCAAAGGAATTGTTCAGGGTCACACAGCTAGTAAATGCTTGAGGTCATATTTGAATCCAGGACTTTCCAACTTCAAGTTCAATGCCCTATCATCTATGCCAAGATATTTGTTTGTTGGCCAGCATCTTGTTCAGACTACCAATTTTCTTCATCACTTTCCCTAGCTTTTAAACGATAGAAATTATTACCAAGGCAAGGCACAAATGGGTCAGCATCTCAACTTTTGACAGCAATGAAAACTCTAGCAGAAATCCAAATAGCTGAAGTCCTCCATCACTGAAATATTGTGTTTCTGAACCAAATTTATGATGTTTCTTAAACTTGGCATATAATTCCTCCTCCTGTCCAAGTAGCATTTGGTATAATCCCACAACAACAAAACCACTTTCCTTTTTTCTCCATTGGGTCTCCCAAATACTTACCACCATATGTTCCCTCATGAATTCCTGAATTTTTTTCATGTCATTATATCTTTTTAATATATAATTCTATTCCACCCTACCTTCCTTTACTCTGGTATGTACATTTTTATTAAGATAAACTCTTCCAGAGACATATTCCCGCCATGAATTCCTGCCTATTTCACCTAGTCTCATGATACCTACGAGATTAATTTTGCTTTCTTGCATGAGGACTCCTTTCTTGATACAGACTCCTGGTTTACTGCCTATATTATGTGCATTTGTATATAAATACTGAAGTTAGTGACTTTAATTACTGGCCCTCTCCTTAGATATTGTCTTCTATGAATTGCTGTTTTTCTCTATTGCTTTCCTCCTTTGTTGATCTGCTGCTCAATATAGAATCAGTTGTGTTAGATCAAAGTAGACAGTTTTGTCTCTTTCTGTCCCTTTTAATTTTATTAGCATTATTATTATCCCTTACCTTCCACCTTAGAATCAATACTGTGTATTGGTTCGAAGGCAGAAGAGCTAGGCAATGGGGGTTAAGTGACTTGCCCAGGGTCACACAGCTAGGAAGTGTTTGAGGCCAGATTTGAACCCAGGACCTCCCATCTCTAGTCCTGGCTCTCAATCCACAGAGCCCCCCAGCTACCCACCCCATCCCCTCCTTTTTATTTTAAAACTCTATGTTTTAAATTATAAACACTCTATTTTAAAAGCTTTTGTTAGGAACATTATATCCTGTTTTCCTCTTAGGATTTGATAGTCCTTAGTGCAATTGTTGAATTCCTTCATGAATCACCAAAAGTAGGTAGTGGCTAAATGTGACAAGTCCCAGGAAGTGCTCTGTAAAGTACCAACTACATGCCCCCTGACCTCAGCTACCTTAGTATGTGTTAGTGGAGAATTATATTACAAGGGAATCACTTTAAAAGACTGATATATATTAATTTAAGGTCGCCAAGGAATCAGCTATGTAATTCCTAAATGAAAAACTCAAGTCAGCCGTCAGCCTTTTTTGGAGTTTAATTACAATAGGAGCAAGAAAGGAATTAGAGATATATATAGAGAGAGAAAGGGGAGAGAAGGGAATAGGGCTTAAATACCCCTTCTGTTTAGGCTGGGCCAAAAGGCCCAAGCCCTTAGATAGCTGGGGCAAAGAAAAGAGATCAGTCCCTTTCACTCACGTGTCCAAAATGGAGAAACAGTCTCAGAGGCCCCCACCTTCAGTTTCCTTCAGAGCAAGCTTCCTCCGAGCCCAGGAACCACACCGCTCTCAAAAAATCCACCCCCGAGTCTCCAGACCCTCCTATCTTTAAGGACACCATCCAAGTTGCCTCCCCTCAGTCCTCACATCTACCAATCACTCTTCATCAATTTCCCTGTCAATGGAGGCTCTCGCTTAACCCAGGACCGCCCAGAGGTTTCTGGCTTTTTGCACATGTCTGTTGAAGGTCATATTTTTCAAATGATTAAATCTTTACTCCTTTGTTCCAGCCCTTTCTAAATCCTGTTAACTTGAGTATGGTAGAGATTGGAATAATTAAATTTTGATCTAGGCTGCAGCCCTTACTCAATCCTATTAGGACTGAATAGGGTGGAGATTTATTCCAAGTATCTCCATTGTATCAATTCTAAATCAATCAAGACTCAAAGAAATTCCTGTTCTATGCTCAAGCATAGGTCAAAGACCTTTCCATTGTTCAGCAAAGGGTTTCTGTCCTAAAGTAATCTTAAGAAGGGAAGAGAAGGAACCTCCCATGCCAATGGAGTTCCCATTCCAATAGACTATCAGTAAGAAATTTTCCAAGTATGAAATATCCCAATGGTGAAATTTTCAACAATTATAAGTCTAAGGAAATTTGAGGTTTACAATTACCAACCACCACTCTTGGTCTATCCTTCATTCATTCATCAAGGTGGCACCTGTGGGTCAACATCACAATTCCTCAGTGAAAAAGAAGCTCTAATTCCCACCTCCATAGGAAGAAATCTCATATCTGTGTTTTGATCAAATGGCATAATGTCTGTAAAGTTCTTTGCAAATCTTTTTTTTTTTAATTTAGATTTTTTCCCAATTACATGCCAATGCATTTTTAAGAGAATTTTGAGTCTTGAATTCTTTCCCTCCCTCCCTCTGGGTCCCCTTCCCCCACTACTGAAATAGTAAGCAATCTGATACAGATTTTACATGTGCAATCATGGAAAACATTTGTCCATATCAGTCATTTTAAAGTGAAAGAAAACTTGAACAAAAAAAAGTGGAAAAGTGAAAAAAGTTTGCTTTGGTAGGGTTCTGACTCCATCAATTCTTTCTCTGGAAGATGGCATTTTTCACTGTGAGTCCTTTGGGACTGATTTGAATTATTGTATTGCTGAGAATAGCTAAGTTATTCACAGTTGTTCATCCTACAGTATTGTTGTCACTGTGGACAACTTTCTCTTGGTTCTGCTTCCTTCACTACTGTGCCTTCAGAGTTAGCTCTGGGACTTATCAACTTTCAGTTCTTCGAAGGTGGTATGATGTAAGGAGAAGTATGTTTAATATTCTCCCAACCTGTGCGCTGGTCTGTGAGCAAACATAAGCACTCTTTTCCACCTTCAGACGGTGACCAAGGTCCCCTGGGTGCTAGTGCAGTTCCTCACCCAGGACAATGAGCTGGATCTCCATATGGGCAGTGTGACAAGAGTTTGGACCCTGTAATCTCCTTCTGAGGAGTTGTCCAGCCCCCCTTCCCATATGTGTCTGATTGCTCCTGAAGCCTTTGCTGCTGATTCAACTTTGGGTTCTACTTCTACCCTGGGGCCGTGGATCATTGGTGCTGGTCTTTTAAGTTGTTTTTGGATGAAGAATTGTTTTACCCCATCTTTTGCGGGGGAGGGTTATACTGCTCCAGATTTCATTTTGAGGTGTTACATCATAATTTTTAGAGAGTAATTTGGTAGAGATTAGGTGAGTCTGAGTACCTTCTCTGCCATCTTGGCTCTGCCCTGCTCTGTACATCTTAAAGCATTGTATAAGTGTGCCTTACTTTTCTTTTTATTATTACCTGTTACACAACTCAACTATTTAGTGGCCCTTCTTCACTTCCTTATCTGTGTCATATTCTCCTATCCTTCTAAATCTTGGCAGATCAAAAGCTTCTTGACATCCTTTTTTCTTTTTTGCATCCTCTTTGAAATACCTCCATTCTATCAAGGAAAACTTAATTCTCCTTGATAACCTGTAGAAAAGAGGTGTGTACCCTCAGTCTTTTCACTCTCTTCTTGTAGATAAAGACCAATTTGAATTCTGTGCTGCCCAAGTAGATAATAATTAATGTTGGCAGAAACAGTCCTTCCCCAGAATATTGCTTGGTGTAAATCCCACTGTCCTCTGCCCTCTTTCAGGTAACTCTTTGGCTAGGCTTTGTGACTATTTTTTTTAGATTAAAATCTAATACCTACCACAGTTGATGAAAAATGCTATCTACTTACAGATAGAGGACTGATGAATTCTGAGTACAGACTGAATATTTCTTTCTTTCTCTTTATTATAAGGTGTAGCATTTAAAATTAGTTTTTCTGCTAAAAGTATTATATTTTTAGAGGTTTATTAAAGGTTAAGAAATAAAGAAAATACAAAATAAGAAAGCACATGACTAGACCCAGAGAGCCCATTCACAACCACTCACATCTTGCCTGTTTAGGTAGAGAGCCGCATGTGCTCCGAAGCGGAAGTAGGAAGAGTGCTCAATAGGCTTTTACAGCCAGTTAAATAGAAATTTTGACCTCGCCCAGGTGAGGATCTCAGTGATATTAGAGGGCATCCTGGAAACTAGAGCAAAGACTTCTGGGGATTGAAGTCCAGGGTTCAAATCTCCATTTTTACATTCTTCTGTTTGATCGTTATTGGGGAAAGAAGTTTCCCCAAAAGGTAACATGAAAACATAATCAACTTAAACATTACAAAAATTTGAGGATAAGAGGGGAAAAAAGAACAAAACTAATAATTGCTAGACGCATTGACAAAAAGCTAGTTAGGGGGAAGTCCCCTTTGGCATGAAAGTATAGATACAAATAAATGTTCAATCAACCACACCCAAAGTTCATTTTTGATCTTCTTGTGCAGCTTATGGTCTGGAGGCATCTTCGTGGTGTCTTCTCCAAGCAGTTCAGTTTCTGGATTCAGAGAGGTATCATGTTTCTTTACCTAAAATTCTTCTTAAAAGGAATTTAAACTTTGCAATTTAAAATAATATTTTTACATTTCCTCATTAAAAGGGTGATTGAAAAATACAGGATCACTTAGGGATGCATGGCTGAGTTATGAGGTATATGAATCAACTGGCAAGAGAAATTAAAAAGACATCAGAAAAATCCAAATAAAAAGGAAAATTTCTGGATGAAATATAGACTATCAAAGTCTTATGTGTAAAAATTCTAAGTAAAGGAAAAATAAATCTATAACAGGTCCTTGAATCAGGGCCCAATTAAAATGATCTAAGCAATGATACATTTACCTGGTCAGTGCCAGGACTACAAAAAGTTACCACACTATGAAAGACAGAAAAAGGGACCAGATTATAGGAACCAAGTAGGAGCCAAGTTTGGGGATACTCATCTGTATTTTCAGAGTGAGTGTGGACACAAGGAAGGCCTATGTCTTAACAAATGTTAAATATAGCAACCTCGAGTCTTCACACTAAGTTCCAGTCCTTTGTATTGGCTTGGAAGTGCATCAGTCCATCCTGGATTGGTTTATCTTTGGCCCTATGCAGTGGCTCTTTTGTGTATATCTTGTCCTGGAATCAGACAGAATTAGTAAACAAAGACCCATAATTTTTAAAAAATAATTAGTGGCATCATTTTTATAGTCTCAAGCTTTTTGGAGCATGCATTACTATTATAGCAAATATATTTTAAACTAGTACTGCAAAATCAAAAAAGTTAAAAGAAAATCTTAATACTGGTGACATGTGCTTCAAATATAAAAAAGGAGAGAAAAAAACTGAAGTAATTGCACATGCAATAAAAATATAATAAAAGTTTTTTTTAACTAAAAAATATAGCTTATAATCATTGAAACCCTGTGTCAGCTAAGAAAATATAGAATGCAAGGCTTTCTCACCAAAAATGAATGAGATCCATTTCCTCTTCATACCTGGCCATGATCCACTTTGAGTATGAGAAAATGAATGTTACAAGGTTTTTTTTTAATATATATAAAGAACAGTATTACAAATATGTAGATATCAATATCCCCAAAATTATCAATAGCCCAGTTAATTACAATAACAAACAAACCCACTATCATATTTCACATAAGTTGCTATATAGCATTTGTAAAAGCCTATGAACTGATGGATATTTGTCACTATTTTTTACAATCATAGCAAATCTTTCAACCTTGGTAAACATACTTTTAAACAAAGAAAAACTTATTTCGGGTTTAGAACATCATCAAAAAAATCTAGATATCATTCTGGTGGAAGTTAAGTAGTGAGCTGAAGAGTTATAAATGAGGGGTGCTCCTTTTTTGGAGGCTTCTAGGGGTACATGCCCTGGGATTAACTGCCCAACTTCCATTCACATTTTTAGAAATTCGGGAGTTAGGAGTTAAATTTGTATTTCACTTCAGCTATTAGAATGGGCCTTTCCTCGTGTTAGGGGCAGGCAAAAATGACCAGAGATTGTTAAGAAAAATTCTAAAAATCATGTCTAAAGAATCCTTAAAATCAATTGAGATATTTAGCACATAAAAATTTCCAAAGGTTGTTATACAGTTGTAGCAATTTTATGATGGAGTCCATCTATCCTCTATGTGACAATTTACAAAGTCAAAAATAGAAAAGCTGTTTTTTATATGGGCTTACTCAATGTTTGTTCAGTATGGTTATAGGGGAAAAGCAACATAATTTAACAGTAGTTAAAACTCAGTACATTAAAATGAACAGTATAACAGAATAATATTGAATGCAGTAATATATGAACTTAAAATCACAAAGTTAAATCTTAAACAAAGCAATCAGTAAAATGCAATAAAATACAGAGATTTTTATACCATTGGAGTCTGAAATGCCTTAAAAATATAACCTGCAGTCTCTTTAAAGTTCCTTGGGTTTTTGTCCATTTATATGCCTATTGTCAGAAGGTAGATTGGTATGGGCTAGGCAATAGGGTTTAAGCGACCTGCTCAGGGCCACACCGCCAGCAAGTGTCTGAGGCCATATTCCAACCCAGGACCTCCTGTCTCTAGGCCTGGCTCTCAATTCATTGAGCTGCTGAGTTTCCTCCCCATAGTAAGAGTAGATTTTAGGAATTTCAAAGTCAGTTAAAGAGTTGCAGGAAGCTGAATTTTTCCCCTGGCACACAGGTGAAATAAATGAAATTACCAGAACAGTCAAAAGAAATCCTTTTAAATACCCCATGCTTGTAAGTTCCTGTTTGGAAAAGTCTCTTCCTTCTTTCCCTTTCTTTCTCCCCTCCTGTAATCCCCTGCACCCAGTCCAAGTTGAGGTTAATCATAGCCTAAGGGAAAATTACCCCGTTTTTTACCAGCTGATAGAAATGAGTCCTGGGTCTGGGGCATGAGCAGTCTGCTCTGAGGCTATAGTTTGCAGGGGCCGGGGGTCGGCGGGTCACCAGGTGATTGAGATCTGAGTCAAACAGGGCTGGACGCTGGGAACAGGAGCTGAGCCAGCCGGGCAGGAAGGGTGGGCAGGTGAGCAATATTGAATCAAGAAAGTCCGAAGCAAATGGCTATAGGCCACAACTGATCAAGATGGTTTTCTAAAAAAGCATCTTGGAGAAACGTGGCTTAAAAAACAAACAAACTAGGCATTAGCTATTAAAGGCTGAACTTAGTAGATCAAAAAATTGAGGGTATTTCATTTTCCCGAAGTGGTCATGCCAAACTGTAGCACTTAAAATTACTTTTTCTGCTAAAAGTATTATATTTTTAGAGGTTTATTAAAGGTTAAGAAATAAAGAAAATACAAAGTAAGAAAGCATGTGTCTAGGAGGGCCGAAAGGCCCATTCAATTTCGCTTACATCATGAGAGATGAAGGATATTTTATTTTTCCAAGTACATGTAATAACAAATGCCCACATAAGTTTTCTGAAGTTATATGATTCGAATTGTCTCCCTCCCTCCATTCTCTTCCCCCTCCCAGAGCTAGTAAGCAATTTGATCTGGGTTGTTCATGTATTCTCATGCAAAACATATTTCCATAGTGTTCATTTTTGTAAGAGAATAATCATATAAAGCCAAAACCTCAAAATAAAAACCCAAATAAATTAAAGTGAAAAGTCATGTACTTTGATCTGCATTCTTACTCTAGCAGTTCTCTGGAGGTGAATAGCATTCTTTGTCCCAAGTCCCTCAGAGTAGTCCTGGATCATTGTATTGCTGAGAATAGCTCATTCTGTCATTCAGGTTATAACCAAGTTGATCATTCCACTGTTGCCTTTAGTCTTAGAATCAGTACTGTGTATTGATTCTAAAGCAGAAGAATGGTAAGGGCTGGGCAATGGGGGTTAAGTGACTTGTCCAGGGTCACCTAGCTAGGAAGTGTCTGTGGCTAGATTTGAACCTAGAACCTCCTGTCTCTAGACCTGATTCAATTCATTGAACCACCTAGCTGGCTCTTTAAAAAAAAAAAACACAACTAATGTGGAAATTTGTTTTGCATGACTTCAAAATTCGTAATGAGCTTTGTGGTTCTTGCCTTCTCAATAGAAGAAGGATGGGGGAAGGGAGATCATTTGAAACTAAAAATAAAATAAAATTGGGTAAGAATTTTAAAAAAAGAAAGAAATGGTTGAGATTGGCCTGGCTTGTTTCACTTTGATTCTGGTCTATAAAGAACTCAAACACTAAGCTTTCCGTCTCTGTGGGGAAGGGACAAAGCTTAAGTCACTTAGCAGACTGGAGACAAAATAAAGGCACAAGACACAAGGAAAGAAAGCATAAGAACCTAAGATAGCATCCAGTTTTTGACAATATTTACCCATCCTGTATAACCTTGATGCTAATCTTCAAGTAGAATCTCCAGAGGCACTATTCTCTCTCCTAGCTTCTTTCCTGAAGAATGATGTTTTTTAAAATCTTGGGATTACCTCAAAGTATGTTTTCTACATAATCAGGCACTCAAAGGCAGAAAACAGTTAACCACACCTTGACAAGTAGCTTTAAAAGGTCCACCTATTTTAAAAGAGGGACCCACCATACTTACTGGCATTCAAAGTGCCTGTCATTGCAGAGATCTCATAATGTATCTTAGAGAACAGTGTTTCTTTTCTTTTCTTTTCTTTTCTTTTTCTCAGGAGATCTAGAAAAGAGTACACAATTCCAACATTATAATTATTGCCTTTTCATTTTTGAATTGGAGTCCTGCCAGCAAGCAAAGACTTCCTTACCCTTATCTGAGAAGAAATCTTTTTCTCATTCATCAGAAATTAGCAGCTGCATCAACCAATTGCCCTTGGTGAAGAGATGTGAATTTTTTCTACAAAATCGGTAAACAATTCCAGTGTGAGATTCTTGTAACTCAACAAAGGGAAAGCCTAGGCTTTCTCTATATTTAGAAAAACTGAGGTTTTATTATGGGAGGCTCCATTTTCAGCATATCATCCATTCCCACAAGGATCCAGCTCTGCCCTCTTATTCTCATATCCTATGTAGGTTAGTGAAAATAGAGTGCTGAGCTTAAGGCAGTGTGAAGGATTTTCACTTTTTTTTCCTTCCCATCTCTTATTTTTTCTCGTAATTTGTCTTTAAAAGTCATTTTTAAAAGAGAATGATCCCAGAGGTCTTCTCTTGATTAATTGGTTTGAGAAAA
This sequence comes from Monodelphis domestica, assembly GCF_027887165.1. Taxonomy (NCBI): domain Eukaryota; kingdom Metazoa; phylum Chordata; class Mammalia; order Didelphimorphia; family Didelphidae; genus Monodelphis; species Monodelphis domestica. The sequence continues at coordinate 126,785,253 of NC_077227.1, read as the reverse complement.
TGAACACCTTTAAGTTGTGCTAACATTTTCCTCAAAATAAGATCCAATTCTATAGACTTCATAATTGGTATATTAACAATAGTCTGCCTATGAAGTACTTCTTCCTTGATTTTTCACAGAATTAAAAGGCTGGATCCTTGAGAGTCAATAAGACCTGGGTTTAAATCCTGCTGTGTGACCTACAACCAGTTATATGACCAATCTAAGCCTCAGTTTCTTTATATGCAAAATGAGGGTGAAAAAAATGGACTCTAAAGTCTCTTTTAACCCCAAACTTATGACTCTGTAATCTAGTTCCTCCTGTTTCCAAACAAATTGCCTAATCAATCCTTTTTTTTAAAAGTGAACTTTATTAAGTTTTTTAAAAATTTCCAAGGAAAACTTCTCTATAACTTATTCCAGGAACTTCAGAAAATATCCGTGTTTCCATTACTTAAGCCAAAGGTCCTTAACCTTGAGTCTATTTTTTAAAAATTGTTTGATAATCATATTTCAATATGAATTGGGTTCCTTTCAAATCTCATGTATTTTATTTTATGCATTGAGAAACATTCTGAAAAAGGTTGCATAGGCTTCAAGCTGCCTGAAGCCCTTTGGGTCCCCTCGCTTCCCCAGAGAAGCTCCTGTTACTCAGGCCCTTTCCAGTAGTTTCCACAAGCAGTTCTCAGCCCAAGAGCACCAAGATCATGTCTGAAACTTGAGAAAGGACAAGGGAAGACTATAACCCCGCCATATCCCAGTTTACCCAGGACCCGCTGCTTGTATGGTTCAGCTATGCACTAGACAAAATAGATTTCTGGAGTCTGGCGTCAGTCACTTACTAGCTGTGGGGCCAAGTCTTTTAACCTCTATCTTCCTCGGTTTCCTCAATTGTAAAATGGAGATGATTATAGTCCCTTCCACCCCACACCGCACCCCCCTCCCCAGGGTTCATGACACACACAAAAAGGTTAAGAGCCTCTGCTCTAGGCTAACAATACATTTGTCAGCTAATGGGCCACATTGCCATTTCCATCTCCAATTGGACTCTTGCCCACCAGTGGTCTTTTAATGCAGCAATTCTCACTGTAGCCGCTAGATGGTGCCACGACCATGCTAAGCCGGGAGGCCAACCCTTTCCCTCTCCCAGATGCCACCGAGGAAATCCCCCGGACAGTGGCAGAGCTGGGGCACAGACTCCCCTAGGCCTGAGTTTGTCCTGGCCTTCAGTGTCTTCAGTTGTACGCAGAAATGAAGTCGCAGGCAATTGGGTTCTCCTGTTGTGGGGGTGCAGTGAAGAAGGGGGAAGCCCTGAGCGTTTCTAGGGCGTCTTCCATGGGCCTGGCCTGTGCCAGTGGTTTTCTGTTTTTTACAAATACCTCCGGCTCCTCACCATGGTCCTGAGAGGGAGGCCCTATCCTCACTTTCGTTTTATCGCTGAGGAAATGGAAGCAAAGAGAAGTTAAATGACTTAAGTGACTAGTAAATGTAAGGGGGCAGCAGGGTGGCTCAGGGGACGGAGATCCAGGCCTGGAGATGGGGAGTCCTGAGTCAGGTCTGGCCTCAGACACTTCCCAGCTGTACCACCCTAACCAAGTCACATCACCACCATTGCCTGGCTCTCACCGCTCTTCTGCCTTGTACTGAACCATACACGCAGCGGGTCCTGGATAAACTGCATATGCTGGCGATTTAGTCTTCCCTTTTGCTCTCTCAAGTTTCAGCCATGATCTTGGTGCTCTTGGGCTCAGAACTGCTGCTAATAGGGGCTTTGGCTTTAAGGTAACCATAGCTGCTGTGGGAGCCCACAGGGACCCTGGGAGAGAGCAGGTACTGCTTTGGAATACACTGGCTGGCCAAACGGTAACTGGCCTACTTGAGGAGACCTGGATCCCAGCTGGAGCTACAAGACTCCACAGTTATTTACACATAGCTGCTTCTATTGCTACCATGAGTACAGAATCCCTGCAAAAGGGCCCTTCTGACTGAGTTTCAGGGCATCCCCCAGCAATGGCTCCTTCTGTGTCAGCTGAGGAGACGAGGCCCCGAGGAGATGAAGTTTTAACAGAACGTTTGTCAAACATTACCTGTATAAGTGGCATTGGCTCCCTTCAGCCTCTGGTGATCCTGTTATTTATTTTTATTTATCCTATAATATATATTTATTTCTATATTAATTGTATTCTGTGTTATACTGCATATAATATATAATGTTATACATTATATTTTTATTATATATCATAAATATGCTTACTAGAATATATTCATGTGATATACTCTTAGAAATATATATTTATCCTATAATATATAATTATAGATCCTAATACCTTTTAGCAACATTTCCTTGAGCTTGATCAACAAAATGCCTTAATTTTCTACACACGTGTGTCCCACATTTTCTAACTGGGTCCCTAGGAGAGAATTAATAATGGGCATTATCACAAAAGGGCCCCTTCTCTCCCACTCTTTTGGGACTCAATGCAAAAGTCTCTCAAAGCATTTTCATTTCCAGCTTTTGTTCTCACTTGTCCTTGAAGTCTGAAATATCTTCATTTGGGACTAAAGTGAGGTGAAATTTTAAGGAAGTAAAATTGTAGAAGATAGTGGCAGTCAGAAGTTTCCAACTTGAAATCTTCCTGAATTGCCTGTAAGTGTCCCACCCACTCAGACTTTTGTAAAAAGCTTTATTGAAATAAAAACAATTATTAGTGTTTTTAAGCTGAAAAGGTCAGAATTTGGATCGCACTGTAAATGTGCACCTATTGCTCTGATGGGTTTTATCTTGTGTCAACTATATACACATCAGTGAAGACTCTCTTCATCTGGTTCCTGAATTAGAGACCCCCCTACCAATTTATATTACCTTGCAGGGTGAGCAAAATTCACTATGTGAGTCCTGTCATTCTTGATGTAATTGTTTATTAACCCCAAACTCTGATCTCCATAATATCTGGGGGTCTAAGGAACAGTAAACATAAAGAAATTGCTTCACATTTTCATGGTTATGTTGTTGGCAGACTTAAGAACTTTGATTCTACCAAAGAAAATGGACTAGAATCCTTGCTTGAGCTGCAGAAAAGCTCAACAATAATACAGAAAGAAAACCGCAAAAAGTGACGTGGTCTTCTGCTCCTCAAGGTCCTACAAGAAAGAGACTTCAGCTCTACAGCTCCCAGCAAATGTCACCTAGACTAGTATTCATTGGGTTCATAGCCAAGAAACTTTTGTTGTTGTTTTGCACTTGTACCCATCCATCCTCAAATAGCTGATGTGTCTTCAGGACTGTTCATTGCTGAAAGAATATAATGTCAGAAAACCTGGAGATGAGGAGCATTGTTCCTATACTTAGACTAGAGGCAACTGAAGTGAAAAGACTACTTCTGAGGACTCCAACTGGTAGGTCTTTCCTCTCATACTTGTACAGATTGGATTCAAAATCAGCTGAATCATCCCAATAAAGAGCAACTTATTTTCTAGGCATCAAGTGTTGTTTGGTGTGTAACTTCTCACCTCAAATTAAAAGCAATCCAAACAGGGCTGGTATCTACAGAACTGTTGGAGAGACAGTACTGAAGTTCAGGACTGGGTTGGAGATTTGTTTCACAATCCTAATGAAAAATCCTCAATTCATTCATTGTCAGCAGGAAAATTGTCTGGTTGGGTCTGGTTCTTGTTTGGATTGGAAAGAAGAAATATAGGTAGCGCAGTAAAGACATCAACCTGTTTCAGACATCTAAGCCAACACTAATGCTGTATGTCAAAAGAAAAGGTACTAAAGCAAAAGGGAGAACATCCTCCTACCTTTCGGCCCACGTCTGGTGCAGGTTGGATTCTTATAATTCTTGAAAGACATACAGCTGGAAAAATGTTTATTTTAAAAGAAAAGTGATCAGGAGAGGCTTCTGTATCAGAATAGGCTTTACAGATTTCTATTCCTGTCTCAGGAGGATGGTCAAAGTCTGCAACATGGTGAAGTATAGAGCCTTCTTGAAAAAGACCATCACCAAATCCAGAAAAAAAGACAAATTGAGGTCAAATACTAAAGACAAAGATTAATAGATACATAGAATTCCAGGCGCTTGCCTTTTTGTTCAGGCTAGAAATATTAAAAAAAAACTATAAAAAAGAAAATGTATAAATGATAGAGCAATAAAAGTCATTAGGGGAAATTGGATATTCGTTGGGGCTCGCATCAGGAAGGATAGTGATACTCCTCCACGGTGTAACTCTTGACACAGGATAAAATGAATGCTAGGTTAAAAGAATCATAAGTCTAATCTGAATGACAGGCTGGGGAGACCGGGGAGTATTAGGAAGAGGTATAGCAAGCTGCCCCCAAAACTGTCAGATCTAGAAAATGTACCAGACCAAAGGCTGATGGGGAAATTCAAGAAAAATTCCATCATTTTTCTAGCTCTCGTCACCCCAGCGAGACAGAAGGTTCTGACCCCTGGGGACAGGCTCTGGCTCGAGCATGCTTAGGCAAAGGCTGAGCACTCGGACAAAAGGAGGTGCCAGGCCTGTGCCAGGGCGTCTACTCCAGCAGGGCGCAGAAACAGCTGGGAGCTTGGTCACGCCTGCCCAGTCCTAGATCACCGTCTCTGTCAGACTAAGGAAGGGGAGGGGGGGAGCTGTTCTCCCAGTTGGAGAGAAGCCTGCAGTTCTGTTTCCGAAGCAGCAGAGCTTCCCGGCTGGCTCGGAGTGACCCAGTCCGCTAGCTTTGTGTGGTCACTCTGACCCAATCCCAGTGTGGTGCCCGGATGGGCGTGGCCATCGTCCCTGAGGTCTCTGCCGTGAGCGGGGAGGGTGCCAGGAGGACCGGCCCTTTCTACGGCGCTTACCTCGAGTTTCCGACTTCATAGTCCTTAGGGAATGCCTTGAAAAGAGGTGGGCCCAGCCTGAGGAGCTGCAGAGCCCCTGTTAGAGCCCATTCCGTGTGGATGCGGGGTACCGATTGCCCAGAGAGGCTTCAGAGGAGGGAGATTGTGCCTGAACCCGGCTTAATCTGGCGGCGAAACAGAAACCTCCCTCTAGAAAGCACTCTAGAAACTGGCAGGCCCCCATCTCGGATCATAGGGAAAGGAGGCCCGTAGCCAGGCACCTTCCCTGCCCCCTACAAAAACGCCACCTGGTTTCTGCACCTTTGCTAGCACATCAGCTACCATTTTGTTGTATCCGGAAAGAGGTGAGAAAAAACGCTCGCTGATGTGATTCAGCCTGTCCAACGTCCTTCAGTATTCTCATTTTAGAGATCGTCTCGCTAGAGGGAGGCCTTAAGAGATTTAGGTGACTTGCCCAAGGTCACACAGAATCAGATTTTAATGCAGGTTCTCTGATTCCAAAAGCACACCTCTGTTCCCCAGTCTTTGTCTCCCTTCTTGGCTGGCTCATGGGTGCCTCTTCGGGTAAGCCTTACTTTATTTTTTGAAATCTTGACCTTCTGTCTTAGAATCAATACTAAATATCAGTTCCAATCAAGGACGCATGTAATACCCAATGAAATTGTGCTTCGGCTGCGGGAAGGATGGGGGAAGGGGAGGGAGGGAAATAATGTGATTCTTGTAACCAACAAATAATGTTCTAAATTGACTAAATAAATTAATTTAAAAATAAATATCAGTTCCAAGGTAGAAGAGCATTCAGGCAACTGGGGTTAAGTGACTTGCCCAGAGTCGCATACCTAGGAAGTGTCTGAGGCTAGATTTGAACCTAGATCCTCCCATCTCTAGGACTACCTCTCTATCCCCGAAGTTACCAAGCTGCCCCTAAACCTTTCTTTTAAAAAAATCTGTTTTGCAAAATTTTTATTGATCCTTTTTGTTCCTCTGTCATGCTTCTTTTTTTTTAAACCCTTATCTTCCACCTTAGAATCAATACTGTGTATTGGTTCCAAGTCAGAAGAGTGATAAGGGCTAGGCAATGGGGATTCAAGTGACTTGCCCAGGGTCACACAGCTAGGAAGTGGCTGAGGTCAGATTTGAACCTAGGACCTCCCATCTCTAGGCCTGGCTCTCAATCCACTGAGCCACCCAGCTGTCCTGTGTCATGTTTATTTTCCTTTCCCCTTTGCTACCCAGCAAATTCATCCTTTCTAATAAAGATTTTTTTAAGAAAAAAAAATTTCAATAAAACTAACATTGGGGGAAGCTAGGTGGCCATACTTGATAAGCAGGATGATTTCAGAAAAAACTGGAAAGATCTGCAGGAACTGATGCAGAGTGAAATAAGCAAGACTGGGAGGACATTGTATGCAATAACAGCAATAGCTGAGGATGATTATCCTTGAAAACTAGGCTATCTCAGCCATGCAATGATCTGGGACAACCCTGTAAGACTTAGGACAGGGAATGCTATCCACCTCCAGAGAAAGAACTGTTGGAGTCGTCTCTCACATCAGTGTAGTTATGGGTTTATTTGGGGGTTTGGGTTCTGCATGAGTGTGCTCTTACAAGGACCAGTATGGAAGTGGATCTTACATGATAATAAAAACAAAATTAAAAAAGAAGAAATGTAATATGAAATTTAAAATGAAGTCTTGTAGATAGTAGTAAGTAAGCATAGGAAGTCTTGTTGGATTACTTTTAATTCTTGCAGAATGTCTCAAAATATTTGTCATTTATAGTTCATTTTACAGTTTTATATTTAGCTTCCATAATTATAGATAGAATTAAATTTATATTTTACAACTATATAAGGAGCTTTTTTTTTACCAAAAGTTATTATAGTTTATTAATGCTAACTATTGTAGTTACTATAAGCACTTAATAAAGCTAAAAAATGTTATAAATAGTATATTAAATTACCGTGGGGCAATTTCTTTAATGGAAAAAAAAAAAACCACTAACCTAACCACTACTGAGACACCCAAAGCAGCAGCAGCAGGGCAGGTTCCATTGAGAAAATCCCTTCTCCCCCCAGAAGATTCACCCACCACCTCCCAGATTTCCTAATGGCTGCCACAAGCACCTCTTAGTAGAACCGAGTGAGTCTCACGAGATGAATAGGCTGTGTGTGATCTGTATCTCAGATCTCATTACATTATCTCCCCCCCCCAAAGCCACCCCTCTTTGGAACTTCCTTGTTTTTGTCAAATCTATCACCACTCAGGTTCACAACCTCAGTATTATTCTCCGCTTCTCATTATCACTCGCCTCACATATTCCATAAGTTGTCAATGCCTGCGGTTCCTATCTACCCTCAGCATCTGTCTCTTCTCTGCTCCCCCAGCTAGCGCCCTGCTTTGGGCTCCCCTCACTTCTTACCTTGGAGCCTCTGTCAGTGATCTCCTAATTGGCCTCCCTGACTCAAGGCTCTTCCCAGTGATCCCTCACACAGCTGCCAAATTGTTTTTCCCAAAGTGCAGGTCTAAGTAAGCCCAAATCGTATTTCACCTTTAGAGCATCCTTTTTAGAATTTGTCCCCGTGCATATTTTCTGACGGATGCCATCATTAGTTCAGACGTGCAGGCGTATCATTTCCAGATAAGTAAACGGACATTTTGGGATTGCCTGCGCAAACATTTTTCCCCGAAGTGTGAGATCAAGAATTGGGAGGCCCCTCCGGCTCTCCAATCGTGTAACCCTCTCATTCTGTGGCCATGACTTGAGAAGGCGGTCGAGGCAGAAGGTTTTTTGCTTTGTTTCTACGGATGGGAGACGGGCACGTTGTTCAGGCATCCTGTGGGAAAGGCCTGACGATCAGAGAAGAGAAGCTCCCTAGAGAGCGGGGTGGGATGAAGAGTGCAAGCAGAAGGCTCGACCTTGGAAAGCAGTGCCCGTGTTCTTCCGAGAGGAAAGGATGCGGGTGCTAGTGAGGCGCTGGAGGTGGCCATTGCCCCATGGCCTTGATTTCCTACATAATGGTACTTTGCCAAGAGAGAAACCACACGGGGTGGGCAGTGTGAGACTTGGAAAACAGAGTAGAACCTGGCTGAGTCCCAGAGAGGATTCCACAAACTGGGAGACTTCTCCAAGTTTTGGTAGTGAGGAGGCTGGCCCTGACGCCATTCCACTCTCTGATTGCATTAGTCATCCGCGTTCCCCCATCTCCATCCTGCTTCTCTCCCACCTGCTGGGAAGGCAGGATCCTAACCGACTCCGGCGGAGGGGTGGGGAGAAAAGCCCAGCCCGGGGGCTGGCGAGGCAGACATTTGAATGTCAAAGGTTTTGCTCCAAGAATGAAGGAATTAAAGTTATTAGCAAGTCATTTCACAGGTAACTGGGGCTCTTTAACCGACACCCCCTTCCCTGGGCTTTACCCCTCCCCCTCTCGGGGCCCGGGATGAGGGGAAAGGAGGAGGTGATTGTTTATTAGCACCTCGGTGTGAATCTCCATTAGCACCTCCGTGCTAATAACGCGGCCCAGACAGTTCTCCCGTTCCAAAGCCAGCTGTAGTCCCGAACTGAGGGAGATTGGGCTGGGAAGTGAAGCTTCTCCCACGCCCCCTTCCTGCTGGAGCTCCATCCTTCCCAGGAAACATTCCTCATTTGTATCCAGCTGTCATGCACACCATATATTTTTGCCAGATGTGGGAGGACGCCATCCATAAGCCCGAACTTCCAGCAGGACCTTCTCGGTACCCGAGATGGCAATGTGCTTCCCTATGGGGCACCCTCACTCCATCCCCTGAGAAGGCTCCCTGCTTTTCCAAGGGCACACCCGGTGGGTAATGGAGCCTTCTGGGGATAGCAGCCTCTCTGTCACCAAACTTGTTTATGTGGCATTGTAACGGGAAGAATTTGGTCCATTCTCCCCTCCTCCTCTTAATCCTCTTGAATCACTCCCTAGCCTTTCAACCCCAACTCCAACGCTGCCTCCTCCAAGAAGCCTTCCCTGAACCCCACTGGGAGGTACAGACTTTCTTCTCAAGCCTCTTAGAAGGCTTTATTCCCCAGCACTCAAACGCCCTTAAATAACGACGGCACCCCACTTCTCTTTGGTTTCTTACCTCCTCCTCCTCCTCTCCATAAACCTGCACATGTCAGTGAGTTCCATTTCTATCATCTTGTTAGGAATGGGGGTCCTTGCAGCCCTCTGGTACATCTGAGGCTCGGCAACATGCCACATGGCTTCTCCATCTTGTGCTCTAGGCTTCATTATCCATTGCTCTTGCCCTGTGCCTGGACCTGCCCCTTCTCTGATCAAACCCGTCCTCTGCGAAAGTCCTCATTCATAATGTACTACCAGATTTATTCCCACCACAGACACAAGCTCAACAAAGACCCAGACAGGAGTAGGGTGGGGGGTAGCAAAGAAATCAACCCACAGACGAGGCTTATTTTGATGCGGGGGTTCAGCTGGCTCTGTCCAGTCAACATGACTTGAAAACTAGGTTTCTAGTTATGAATCAGCCTGGTTCCCCAGATAAATCCAGGCCGCGGTCCATTCCACTCACCGATGATCCATTCTCTTTTAGCAGCAACTTTCCTGAGAAAGTTAGTGGAAGAGGAGAATTGATTTCGAGCCAAGAAGATGTGGGTCCAAGTCCAGTCACTGATGTAGATTGGCTGTATGACCCTGGGCAAGTCACTTAACCACTCAAAAACCTTTAGACAACTCTAAAACTTTAAGTCACAGAGAAGATGCCAATCTGCACTGGGAGAAAGAATTTACTCAGCCAGGAGTTCCTTTTAACAGCAAAATCATAGGTCCAGCCTCTCTCACCTATTCTTGGCTCAACAATCAATCAGTCAACATTAAGTACCAGAGACCAAAGACAGCCCCTGCCCTGAAGGAGTTTACAATCTAGGGGGCGGATACAATATGTAAACACATATCCAAACAAGCTATATACAAGACAAACAGAAAATAAATAATAGAGGGAAGGCACTAGAATGAAGAAGAGTTAGGAAAAACTTCCTGGAAACAAGCAACAATTATTAAATGAATGAATTTTTTTTTAAGTACTTATTAAAAGGGGCAGCTGGGTGGCTCAGTGGATTGAAAGCCAGGCCTAGAGATGGGAGGTCCTGGGTTCAAATATGACCTCAGATACTTTCCAGCTGCGGGACCCTGGACAAGTCACTTAATCCCCATTGTCTAGCCCTTACTGCTCTTCTGCCTTAAAACCAGTACCCAGTACTGATTCTAAAATAGAAGGTTAGGGTTTTTTTTTTAAGTACTTATTAAAGCACCTACTATATTACATTACCATGTTATACTATAGTGAGAGCTGAGTATAAAAATAGAAAAAGTGGCATAATTCCTGTTCTAAAAGAACTCACCCTGCAAATAGAAAAGACCACACATAAAGATCAGCTAAGGGCAAATAGGAAGGCCAGGAAAGTCCTACCGATGCTGTGGGAGAGGCTGAATATTGGGGTCCGGGGAACTTTAAATCATGTTAATATTCAGGTGACAGTCCCAGGATCTGGAGGGGATGGAGGCAGGGCAGACATAAGACCTGGTAGTCTCCCTTCTCACTTTAAAGAGCAGGTCCAGTGACTCCTCTCATCCAAACCGTGTTCTGAGCAGCCCAGAAGCTAGGGGATTGGGCAAGGAGTAGGTAAAAGAGCAAAGGTACCAGGAAGTAGTGACAAGTCTCCCTGCCACCCTACCCAGGATGGATCCAGGTTGGGGAAGGAGGAAACATGGTGAAAAAGGACACTTTAAATGTCTTGGCTGACCCACCATAACAGTGGAAATAATAATCCTTGTCTACCTTGAGTCCTTGCTCAGATCCCATCTGAAATACTATATTTGATTCTGGACCATGTAAGATTTAAATTCATGTCCAATACTCCCAAGTATTATATTTTGTAAGATTTATTAATAATCACCTGAAGTAAAGGAATAAGAAGGAAATAGAAGTATAAACACATAATTATCTAGCCAAAATAAGACCTCTCCCCTCTCCCAAAAAGCCAGCTTCAACCAGCCACGGGTCCCAGGAAGAGAGTGCAAGAAGCAGAGCGTCAGCACATAACGTGAGAAGGAAAAGTGGGGTTCTGGGAATTGTAGTTCTAGGGCTCAAATTGTAATTACCCAACCACTCATTTTAGGAAGGACACAGATCAACTGAAGAGGTCTAGAAGAGGGTAACCAGGAAGGAGAAGGAACATTTGATCATCCATACAAGGGCCAGCTGAAGAAAACCTGAGAAAGAGAAGATTTGGGAAAATCATAGCATACTTCAAATCTTTGAAAGGTTGTCTTATAGAAGAAAAGTTAGACTTACTTAGCTTGGCCCAAAAGGGCAGAATCAGGGAAAACTGGGTGAAAATTACAAAAAAAGATGGATTTCAGCGGGATGTAAGCACAAACTTCCAAATACAGAACTCTCTTACAAAAGGAAATTGGCAAACTCTTACGCAGAAGGCTTCATAGTATAGGAACTCATAATTTAATTTAAATTTAATAAAGGAGGTCTTCAACTTGAATGGGGAATGTTGTGGAGGAGATTTCTGTTGAAGCCCAGGTTGGACTAGATGAACTCTAAACTCTCTTCGAAAAGCTGTGATTCTGACTTGATCATTTAGTTCAAGGAACTGACCCAGAGAGTTTTTGATTCAGATATCATCTTAGTCTAAGGAATTTAAGTAGGTGTATGTGGGGGTGGCTGGAGGAAAGTTGTAGGGTAGGATAAAAATATCTGTTCTTTATCCTCAAAGTTGATTGAAATGATCCATGTCTTAGGCTTTCCTAGAGATAAGATTTTATCTCTAAAATGTGCAGAGTCTTATAATTTTCTTATTTGAAAGACGGTCTATGGATGATGGTCTTTTCCCCCTTAGGAAGCAGTGCAATACAATATAAAGAATATTAAAAGGGACTGCTAGGTAGGTCACTCAGTGGATAGAGAGCCAGCCTGGAAGGTCCTGGGTTTAAATCTGACTTCAGACACTTCCTAGCTGTGTGACCCTGGGCAAGTCACTTAACCCTCGTTGCCTAGCCCTTACTGCTCTTCTACCTTGGAACCAATACCCAGTATTGATTCTAAGATGGAAGAAAGGGTTTAAAAACAAAAAGCAAAAAATAAAATAAAGAGTTGGCTTTGGAGTTCCAATTTTAACTCTGTTATTTACTAGCCATGTGGCTTTGGGCCACTCAAAATTTCTGGGTCATAGATTCTTCATCTGTAAAATGAAGGAGTTGGAATGGATGGCTGCAAAGGTCATTTCCATTTCTATATCTTTGAATTTGTAAATCTTACTCTTCATTGGTATATACAGGTACAGTAAGGGCTTCAACTTCCCTTAGCTGATGCTCTCTCCTTAGAAAATTAGAATTAGAATGAGAAAGATTAGAAAATATCTGCCATGATTCAGGCAAATATTCAAAGCAGACAGACAGACTTGTCCTTGCCCTTGAATAGAACAGCTCAAACAGTTTAATAATAACTCAGAAGTAATTTAATGGAAAGTGCCCTGGTTTGAGAGTCAGAGGCCTGGGTTCTGGTCCCTGGTCTGCCATTAACAGACTTAGACAAATCAGTTACCCTCCTGGAGCTTCATTTTCCCCATTTAAAAAAGGAAGTGTTGGATTAGTTATCTCTAACATCCTGTTCAGTTCTCTGATTTTCTTCTTTCAAATCCTTCCTCTTTTCTGCTAGAAAAGCACCTTAGAAACTCAAAAAGTTGTGAATGTACTGATGATAAAATTTTCATTCTTTTATGGACCAAAGTATGAATCGATGTCTCAGGAACAAGCAGAAACCCTTTTCCTCTAATCAATTATTCTGCCCTAAAATTTTTAATTAATTAATTAATTGATTGGGGGGTTACATTTTATTTAATAAGATGATTTAGAATAATTTTCCATGGTTATAAGACTCATGTTCCTTCCCTTCCCTCCTTCCACCCTCCTCCCATATATGATGCACAGTTCCGCTGGGTTTAACATGTATTCTGCCCTAATGTTGAAGAGTTCAGTTTATTTCCATTGGTAAGGGTTAAATGTATGATACCATACTAGAAAGGTGCTGGGAGGGGGACAGTGATGATACAGAAGTCTCTGCCTTCTAGGAGATTACAGTCTGGTTGAAGAGAAAGGACAGAGCCATGATACAACTAAAAACAATAGAAGGTAGTGATTTAAGTATCAAATCAAATGGTAGAGAAAGTGCTACTATAGCAGATTTGATTCAATTCTACGTTGATTAAGCATTTTTCAGCAAAAGACACAAAAATAGATATAACAAATCCTGCTATCAAGGTGCTTCCAATATAATTGCTTAATTTAGATACAAATCCCAACTCAACTCTGCTACTTTATCTGTCTCAATTGGTTTCCTCATAAATTACCTGAGAGGATTATACTAGATGAAGGGTTCTTAATCTAGGATCTATGGATGTGTTTGTTTTTTAAACTCTTATCTTCCATTTTAGAATCATACTATGTATTGGTTCCAAGGCAGAAGAGTGGTAAGGGCTAGGCAATGGGGGTCAAGTGACTTGCCCAGGATCACACAGCTAGGAAGTATTTGAGGTCACATTTGAACCCAGGACCTCTCATCTCTGGGCCTGGTTCTCAATCCACTGAGCCACCCAGCTATCCCCATGAATGTATTTTTAAAATATTACAATGACTGTTTTTCAGAGTGATCAATTTCCTTTGTAATCCTATGTATTTTATTTTATGTATTTAAAAGCATCATGAGAAGGAATTCATAAGCTTCACTAGATTTCCAATGAACCCCCAAAAGAGTAAGAATTCCTTTCTACTAAGCAATCTCTAAGTTTTCCTCTGGTTGTGAATTACATGATCCTTAAAGGGGTCAAACACAGGCCTGTAAGTGTAGGCTGAGTGTGCATTAGGTGTCCCAGATAATCCCTGAAACATTGCACTAGGGTAAGCAGCTCACATCAATTCATGTTACATCTTCAGCCACTGAGGGAGAGTCATTTATCATTTTGCTTGCCCCACTCCAACTCACTGGAAGTTAGGGCCTTGGCACATTGGCAAAAGACTCTCTCTCTGCTTGTGTGCAAACAGTCCTAAGCCTCAGATTTTTAAAAGAAGCCTTGCTGATCTGGTTCTGAATGACCCTAAGATAGATATTAAATAATCACTTAGTACTGTTAAAATGGGACTACTCTCTAGCCCACCCCAACCCTTCGTTTGGGAAATTTACTCTTCCTTCTGTTTTGACAAGCAATTTTTTGGTGGCCAGGTGGGAGTAGAATTATTAAGAAATTGTACACAGTAACAGCAATATTGGGCGGTAATTATCCATGAAAATGTTATTGTTACATTTAGGGGTTGAGACTGAATAAAATAATTATTGGTCGCAAAGGATTTTATTTATAAAATCCTAAATGAAACACTCAAGTCAGAATGGAGTTTTTATGGTGATTTAATTCCAACAGGAAGAAGAAATTATTAGAGAGAGAGAGAGAGAGAGAGAGAGAGAAGGAAAAGAGTTTAACTCAAAACTGCTCTGGCTCAGGCTGAGCCAAGGTGGGAGTTTAAGGCCTTGGAGAGCCAAGGCAGAGAAGGGAGTCAGTCCTTATCACTCACATGACCGATCTGTAGGAAAGTTGTCTGCAGGGCTCCTCCAAGCTCAAGCTCCAGGATCGAACTGGTGTCTAGCCCTCTCCACAGAAAGTGACGAGAACTCCAGAGGCTGTTCTCTACCTCACTTCCTGCATCTCACATGTGCCAATGGTGGCTCCAGCTTGGCTTAGGACAGCCCAGGGGGTCAGTAAGTTGTTTTTGATTTGTCATTAGCTAGCACATGCCTTCCTGGGTGCTAGACCAAGCAAGAGGGAGAAAAATTTTAAATCACAAAAACGTAGCTACTCTCAGCCATGCAATGATCTGGGACAATCCTGACAGACTCATGAGGGGGAATACCATACACCTCCAGAGAAAGAACTGTTGGAGTTGTCTCTCACATCAGTATATTTATGGTTTTATTTGGGGGTTTGGGTTATGTAGGAATGTGCTTTTACAACAATGACCAATGTGGAAGTGCGTTTTGCAAGACAAAAAAAAATTAAAAGAGAAAAGAAGTTATCAAGGACTCCGCTCCTATGGAGTTTCTCCTGATCATCTTCAAACCTCCTCTTGCTTACTCTTACTTTTGGGGGGACTCTGGAGAACAGTCTTGTACCACCTGTTCCTGCAGGTTTTAAAAAGGGTTAAATTAGAAGATGCCATCTGTGATAATAACACAGAAAAATGGAGAGATATACACATATATGTACATATGTATATACATATATAAAATATATATTGAGAGAAGAGAGAAAAAGACCTTTTTATTAGCCGTTGACATCTCTATGTATAGAATATTTATTACATATTGTCTCCTCCCTCCCCTTGAGGGCAAGATCGGTTTCATTTTTGTCTTTTTATTTCCAGCGCCTAGCTCAGTGCCTGGCACATTAGAATTCATTTAATAAATGTATGTTGATTGATTGATTGATTGAATCACTAGGGAGGGAAAAGGGAGAAAAGCCAGCTACAAGATTTACACATCTAAATGAAGTTTATTGTAGGATTTTTGTTTTATAGCCATCTGGAGACAGAAGGGATTATTTCAGTCTTCCAAATCTGCATCCAGAATTCTGTGATGTATCTTCCCAGTTCTCCTCTTTCATACAGAAGTGCCATCTCTAGCAAGCATTAGAGATGCTCCTCCAACATGAGGAGACTCCAGGGTGGTTGGTGACTGGTGGGGAAGCCAGATGTTATCTGTTACATCTGCTCCTGGCTCAGTGCTTTGGGATTTTTAAGCATTGTTATTCATTGTCAGGGCAAAGAAAGGAGGGAAGGAACACAGGAGATAGTTTGACTCATCATCCCATGTTTCATTTTGGACTTGTTCTCATAGAGACAAGAGCCTGCTCTTTAGTGACTTGGGCTAGGCTTTGGAGAAACTCCCCTGCATAAGTGTTCAAAAGCTCATCTAAAGAATGAAGTTACCAGAGTTTCATTTTCATGAATTTCTGATTTAATTCAACTCTCATCAACCAGACTTTAGACTCTAAAATATGCTCTAGAAACATAGTATATAGGCTCCCTGAAATAGCTATAGAGCAAATCGAATTTTAACATTCATTCTGGGCTCCTTATTCAATACTTCATCCGTTAGAGCAGAGGTTCTCAACCTGTGGGTTGCGACCCCAGTGGGGGTCAAATGACCAGAACACAGGGGTCGCCTAAAGCCATCAGAAAATACATATTTCTGATGGCTTTAGCCACTGAGAAATTGCACTACTTTACAGCAAGATCTCGGAAAGAACAGGGACCCTGCTGCCTGCACATTGTACTAATATTAGTCACCTATCAGCAGCCCTCCCCCTATGAGGGGCAATGGATTTACCCTGTTGCCTGGAAACTGGACTCAAACAAAGACCCAGAGAGAGCACCCAGGTGCTGGCTACAGAGGGGTTAAGAACGAGTCCTAGAAAGGATAACTCCTGGAGCAGATAATGGAGCCAAGTAACCGCAGCAAAGTGAAGCCTCAGCTCGAGCTGGAGGGAGATGACAGGAAGAAGAAGGCAGTGTTTGCGGACCCCCTCCCTAGGCAGGACTTACCTCCCACCCCAGGGCTTAGGCTGCCTCCTGCTGGATTAATATTTCTCAACATATAATTAAATATTGTTTTTGTGATTAATCACTATGTTTAAATTAAGTTTGATTTGTAGCAATGAGAATACATAATGCATATCAGGTATTTACATTCTGAATCATAACTGTAGCAAAATTACAGTTTTGAAGTAGCCACCAAAATAATTTTTTGGTTTGGGGTCACTGCAACATGAGGAACTGTATTGTGGGGTCATGGCATTAGAAATGTTGAGAACCACTGCATTAGAGGGCCATGCATCTGTGATATAGGCCAGTAGGAAACTGTCCATAGAGTAGTTAAGAGCAGGCCCTACCACAGGGCAACAGACTGTGCAGACACAAAGATGGGAGAATGTGACCAATAGCAAAGAGGCTAGTATGACTGAATCACTGAGTGTGTGAAGGGAGTCATAGAAGATTTTCTGGAAAGTTAAAGAAGAGTCAGATTGTGAAGGTCTTTACATGTGAAAGAGATGAATTTGCATTTGACCCTAGAAGCCCTGAAACTTTTTGAGTGAGGGAACATGATGACACCTGTAATTAAAGAATATCATTTTGGATGCAAAGGAAGGTAGCCTTGCAGTCCCAGATCTAAAACTATACTATAAAGCAGCGGTCATCAAAGCAATATGGTACTGACTAAGAGACAGAAAGGAGGATCAGTGGAATAGACTTGGGGTAAATTACCTCAGCAAGACAGTCTATGATAAGCCCAAAGATCCCAACTTTTGGAAACAAAATCCACTATTTGATAAAAACTGCTGGGAAAATTGGAAGACAGTATGGGAGAGATTAATTAGGTTTGGATCAACATCTCACACCCTACACCAAGATAAATTCAGAATGGGTGAATGACTTGAATATAAAGAAGGAAACTATAAGCAAATTAGGTGAACATAGAATAGTATACTTGTCAGATCTTTGGGAAAGGAAAGATTTTAAGACCAAGCAAGAGTTAGAAAAAAATCACAAAATGTAAAATAAATAATTTTGATTACATTAAATTAAAAAGGTTTTGTACAGACAAAACCAATGCAACCAAAATTAGAAGAGAAGCAACAAATTGGGGGAAAAAATCTTCATAACAAAAACCTCTGACAAAGCTCTAAATACTCAAATTTATAAAGATCTAAATTAATTGTACAAAAAAATCAAGCCATTCTCCAACTGACAAATGGGCAAGGGACATGAATAGGCAATTTTCAGATAAAGAAATCAAAACAATAAGCACATGAAAAAATGTTCTAAGTCTCTTATAAGGAGAGAGATGCAAATCAAAACAACTTTGAGGTATCACCTTACATCTAGCAGATTGGCTAACATGAAAAAGAAAGTGATGAATGCCAGAGGGGGATGTGTCAAAGTTGGGACATTAATGCATTGCTGGTGGAGTTGTGAATTGATCCAACCATTCTGGAGGGCAATTGGGAACTATGCCCAAAGGGCGATAAAAGACTGTCTGCCCTTTGATCCAGCCATAGCACTGCTGGATTTGTACCCCAAAGAGATAAGGAAAAAGACATGTACAAAAATATTCATAGCTGCGCTCTTTGTGGTGGCAAAAATTTGGAAAATGAGGGGATACCCTTCAATTGGGGAATGGCTGAACAAATTGTGGGATATGTTGGTGATGGAATACTATTGTGCTCAAAGGAATAATAAAGTGGAGGAATTCCATGGGAATTGGAACAACCTCCAGGAATTGATGCAGAGTGAGAGGAGCAGAACCAGGAGAACATTGTACACAGAGACTGATACACTGTGCTACAATTGAATGTAATGGACAGAAGTGGCAATGCAGTGATCCTGAACAACTAAAGAACACTATCCACATTCAGGGGAAAAACTGTGGGAGTAGAAACACAGAAGAAAAACAACTGCTTGAATACATGGGTCAAGGGGGATATAGACTCTAAATGAACATACAAGTGCAAACATCAAGAGCATGGAAATAGGTTCTGATCAAGGACACATGTAAAACCCAGTGGAATTGCGCATTGGCTAAGGGAAGAGGTGGGGGAGGGGAGGGAGGGAAAGAATATGATTCTTGTAACCAAAGAATAATGTTCTAAATTGACTAAATAAATTTTTCAAAAAAAAAGGGGGGGGGGGATAGGAAAGGACTCATACTCTAATTAAAGGTTTTTGTTTCATTCCACCCAGAAGTGGTTGAAAACCATTCTGCTCCAGTACACATTGTTTTTCTATTTTAGGGAAGCAAAAGTATCCTCTCTGCTGGAATAATAATAAATGGACTGATACATCTGGGGAAAAAAAGAATATCATTTTGGCAGTTACATAGAGAAATGGGTTGGAGAGGGAAGAGACCTAAAAGGACAACTGCAGTAGTCCAAATGAGAAATTCAATAAGGGCCTGAAATATGGTGATGGTTGTGAGAGCAGAGAGAAGGGGACAGATACCAGAGATGCTGAGGTGGTAGATCAAGACATACTAACTGATTGGCCATGGTGTGGAAAGAAGAGAAAGAGGTCATGATGTATAACCCCAAGGCTGTGAACCCAAGCAACTAGAAGGATAATGGTGCCCTCAACAAAACAAGAAGAAAAGAAAGAGAAGTGAAGGGAGAAAAAGAAAGGAAAAAAGAGAGAGAGAAAGGAAACAAAGGAAGGAAGGAAAGATGGAAGGAAGGTGTTATGAGGAAGAGATAAGGTTTGCAAGGGACAGATGCATGAGGCTTGCAGAGAAAGATTCTGGAATGCTGGAAGGAAGGCTGAAGCTGAATCTGGGGGCAGTTGGCTCTCTCAGAATGCAACCTGGGGAGTGTGGCTGCCTGTCCTGAGGTTACTGATCCTATTCGTGCTTCCTATCCTGTTTGTTGTGTATCCCTGGGAGAAGAGCCCTGAGGTTCTGACTAACCTATTCCAGCTATCTCCACTGAACAGTAAGCAGAGGTCTGGGTCCATGTGGACCTGGGACCTACTCTGGGCCCTGCCAAATCTGTCACAGACCATCACCTCTAGTAATAACCAAGAGAGGGGTTTAGTGAAGGTTATTTAGAACAGGGACTGGATTTATATATTAGAGAGGAAAGGGTGATAAGTATAGTCTACTAAATCTATGAAGACTCTCTCCAAGGAGGTTTATATCTGAGTTTTGTTGCTAGTGGACTAGTGACAGGGATTCCTCTTACTTTTCAAATCTCTATCTGTCTGTCTGTCTCTGGAAATAAATTACATCTTCCATTTACTGTGACTGAGTAAATCTGTGTGCTGGTCCCAGATCAGGTTCTGACCTGGTCAGGGCTAATTGTTAGGCCCTTCAACCTACAATTGGAAACCCTGATACTGGCTCAAAGTAATCCATTGATCTCCCATCAGATCCTACCTTCCCAAACCCCCTAATTACAAAGGAAAGAAGGGAGGAAGAAAGAGAAAGAAAAAGTAAGAAAGAGAAAGAGAAAAAAACAAGAAACAGAAATAGGAGAAGCAAGGAGAAATAGAAGATAGGATGTGGCTCAATGAAAGAGAATAATCATTTAAACTAGGATGGGGATGGCATTTGAACAGTGATGGTTTAGCACAGGTGCTAAACATGGCACAAAGAGCAATCTCTGTAGGCATATGCCACCCCCTCCCCCCAGTTACTAGAAAGGTAGAGGGATTTGGACAGAGCTGCTCCCCTCCCCTTCTCCATTGTGCCTGATGACATTTTTTCACATCCCCTGCCCTTCTACCCAGCAGCCCAATTGGAGCTCACAAGGGGTAAGGTGGGCAGCTCATAGGCAACAGAGCTGGAGGGAAATGGAGCTCTCCAGCCAGTCCCCTTTCTACACTGGCTGAAGACATTCCTCATTTCACCTACCTCTCTGCCCAGCAGCTCAGTGGGAGTGCTTTCTCTCTCTCCTGTGTGGGGAAGGGGTAGGGCAGGATACACCCAGCACTCAGGGGGAGGGGCATGGCACTCCATCTCTAAAAGGTTTGCCATTCCTGTATTAGAATCTATGTATCCTGTGTTCTTGAGCAGAATCGTTAGTGAAGCCACTAAAAAGGAAATTAGTGACAATAAAGAGAACAGCATATTAAAGCTAATCTAAGCTGCCTTCAAATAGTTGTTTGATCTTTGAAAAGTCAGTTAGATCTATGAAGAAA
This sequence comes from Monodelphis domestica, assembly GCF_027887165.1. NCBI lineage: Eukaryota > Metazoa > Chordata > Mammalia > Didelphimorphia > Didelphidae > Monodelphis > Monodelphis domestica. Next base: position 126,764,649 of record NC_077227.1, on the reverse strand, counting down.
TGGCAGACCCATCCCTTTGATTCCTTGGTGATAGCTTGGTGTTTGAGGTTATGGATTAATTTTATTTAAGAACCTATGGCTCAGTATATTTATGGTTTTATTTGGGGGGTTTGGTTTTTTATGAGTGTGCTCTTACAACAATGACCAATATGGAAGTGTGTTTTGCATGATAATAAAGATAAAAAATTTTTAAAAGAGAACTCTTTTTAAATTGCTTCATATTAATTAGCTCTCAATAAACTCCTGCTTTTCTTAAAAAAAAAATAAAAACCTATGACCTTTATAAACTCCATTCAGCAATTAAATACAATAAACATTAAGTCCTAATGTCTATAAGAGCTAGTAATACAAAGACAAAGCATGAATAGTCACTGCCACAGGAAGGGGAGAAAGGGAATAAGCATGTATGTGTTAGTCACTGTACTAAGCACCTTTTATAAATATCTTATATGGGAGGTAAGTGATATTATTATCCTCATGTTACAAGCAAGGAAAGTGAAGTAAACAACTTAAGTGACTTGCTTAGGGTACTAGTAAATATTGGTGGTTGGATTTGATCTGAAGTATTCTCACCCCAGCCCCAGCACTCTGACTACTGTACTATCAGCTACCTCTGGGAGTTGTCCTCAGAATCCCATTCCCACCCTCTTTGCTGAACCAAGAGCATCATTGACCTGCTGACTATGTCTCCTCCACCGGTAAGCTCAAGTTAAGGGCTGGGACATTTCATGGATAACAAGCCCAGGACTCCCCACCCACCCACCCCTCCATAGCTTCAAAGCTCTTTAGAATGGTTCTGTGGAAGAAAGCATTTCTGGGACCTGTTTTCTGACAAGTCCCTTTGGTTCTCTCCAGATACATATCACATAATGAAGATATTCATTAATTCATTTAAACAATAAACACTGAAGGATTGATTGAATATCCCAGACTGATGCAGAAGGGGAGAAGTTCTTAGAAAGAAAGGTACATATGCTTTTATTAATCAAGGAGGAATTACAGTACTAAATGAAATACTGTATATATTGAACGAAATAATGATTACTCAATATTATGTAAACTCCTGGAAGGTAGGGACAATTGGTTTTTCTTTTTTTTGTACCCCATCATCTTAGTTGGACTGAACCCTCTACTCTGTGCAGAGTATTGGGCTACAAAGCAAAGCTGCTTCAGGTGGTGAAGGTGAAACTTTGACCAGGAATAATAATAGATGATTTGAGAAGGTAACCCCTCACACATATATTTTCCCTCTCGGATAAGGGGTGAAGAAGAGGAAAAGCTCTTAGGAAAGAGGGATCATTATTGTCCCCACTCACACAATAGAAGACTCAGAAAGACTTCAGAAAGGGCATTAGAGAAAGAATTTATGCCATTAAGGCAGAAGGAATTTTCAATTTACAACATTCAAAAGCAATTGTTTTATTATTCACAAATAAATAAATACAGAGGAGACATCTCATCCCTCCTCCCTTCTCCATCCTTTAAGGTCCAAGGTGCCAGTGACTCCCTCCAGCTCCTAACCCCTTCTCCTGAGGGAATGACTAGAGCTTTTTTCCCAGGGGGTATCTCGAGATCACACCTGGGCAGGTAGTACCTGATTTCCCAGTGGCTGAAAGACTGGAGCCCGAGTCCTTAGTTCCATACTGAGAGTTAGATATAAAGGAGCTCAAGTCGAATTAAAGGCAGCAGAGACAGTCTTTAGCTCGCTCCACCCCTGAGTTCTGTTTTCAGTTCTCTTAAGTCCAGCTCTTCGGTTCTGGAAACTCTGGGTAAGACTGAGTTTGAGTTGTAGCAGGTAGGTCAACCGCTTCCGCCTGGCTATGGAAGCCAGTGAAGGGCTCTGAGTCCATCAGCCGGAGAGCAGTTGGATTCCCACTCAAGTTCAGCGCTTCCGAGAGCCTGGTCATTCCTGTGGGAGGAGGGGCACCCAGGTCTCTAGCAAGGACAGCACTTCTCCGGGAAAGATCTGTAGGGAAAAGGAGGTGGAGGCGTGTTAGTCAGAAATCTAGTTCACTCGGGCGCCGCCTCCCTGGGCTCACCGGCGCCTCCCGCGGCAGGAGATCCCCAGAGGGTGCAGGATATAGGGATAAAGTTAAAGAGTCCTTGGGTGGTGGAAAATGCCACTAATGGGATCCCTACCACCCTGAGGAAAGCTCTGACCACTGAATCATTTTTCGGCTTCCTCTCTCCCTTCCCTCAATCCACTTTTAGTGAGCTCAAAGTACACACGCTATGGGGCCACCCGACTGGGAAGAGACGAATAAGGCTAGAGGTTACTCAGGATTCTGAATAAGGGATAGAGGAGGATTCCAGAGGTCCTGGTTTTTACAACCTGGCTAAGGGTCTGATATGGAAAAGCAACTCTCTTCCCTCCCCCACTCCCCCTCTACTCTGAGCCTGGCCCCCTACCCCTTGCTCAGTTCCCACTCTGGACTGGGCAAGTGGCCAGGCACCAGTGTCAGACTGGTCTTCAGCAACCAGATGGAATTGAGGGAGTCGAGAGGGGCTACGGCTTCGAAACCTGATACACCCAGCACAAACCATCTATATTCTGTCCCTGGGCTGAGGAGGGGAAGAGGATGAGGCAGAAGGTGGAAGTGACCAAAAGCCGGGGGAGAGAGGAAAGGGCGGGAAAGAGACACTCACCGAGGCCGTGTCTAGATCAGCCACCTGCTCTTCCAGGAGCAAAGTATTCGCATCGAGGATCTGCCCCCCACATCTCTCGAGCTGGGGAGCAGCTGTGGGGCAGGAAGATGGGGACTCCCAGCCGTCAGGGAGCCGAGGAGAGCGCGTTTCAGGGACAGGGGAGGCTGGGCTGAGGCCATGGGTCAGGCTGGGACAGCAGCCCAGTCCATCCGGGCAGAGAGGACAGCCCCGCGGTGTAGCCTCGCTCCGCCGGCGCCTCAGGCTCTCCTCGCTGAGTCCCAGAAGGGCCGACAGGTGACCAATGTAGCGTATAGCCAGGCGCAGGGTCTCGATCTTGGTCAGGCTCTGGCCTGCGGGAGCCACAGAAGGTGGCAGGTAGCGACGCAGGTCGTGCAGTGCCCTGGACAGGTTGCGCATCCGCAGCTTCTCCCGCTCGCTGGCGCTCTGCCGCTGCCCGCTGCCCAAGCGGCCCCTGCCAGCTCGCCTGACGGCTGTGTTCCCAACGCCTGTCCTGGTGCTGGGCGCCTTGGGAGTGTGGCCAGCTGAGAGGAAGCGCGCTTGGGGTCCAGGTGGGGAGAGGTCCCAGGAGTCCGAGGAGGAGGCCGGAGAGCAGCTGCAGTCTCTGTCTGATGACAGCGGAGGCATCTGGGGCGCAGCCCCCCAAACCCAACCTTGCGGAAGGAGCCAGGAGTCTGGGCTGAGGAGTGAGGCAGGAGAGTGGGCCATGGCAGAGGCTAGGGGAATCTGAGGAGTCAGCGGCCGGCAGCCCGCTTTATCCGGAGCCTGGAGGTGTGAAATAGCACCTTCCAGGCCCCATCAGCACATCAAAGCCGAACAGGGCTGGGGCCCAGGGGACTGGGCCTTTGAACCGGGGGTGTCGAATTTAACCCGGGTGGGTCAGCGTGGGACGCGGCTGGACGGCCATCTGTGGGCCGAGGGAGGGCACCTCTCCTCTGCCACCAACCCGCGGTCTCCCTAGGCTAGCTCCTAGCTGGTGAGCCTTGTGAATGTGAACGGGACATGGGGACCTTGGGAGGTCCTGGCAGTGAGGAGAAGCGCTGGGACAGTCAAGGACCTGGCACTAGGGTAAGCCCGGAGCAAAGGACACAGGTGTAAGTAAAGGCCGCAGGAAGGAGGGGGGAGGGGGCTGACACCGGTCCACTTGGGATCTGCTAGAACCCTTTGTGGCTAGAATTGAGCGAGCCAGGCTCATGAGGGAAGGATGGAAGGGAAGAGAGGAGGGAGCAGAAGAGGGGTTCTTCCCATTCAGCTGGTCTGGCCTTAGTGGAAGCATCCCCAAATCTCCAAAGGGCTGGTATGAGTTTAAGGAATGAATAGAAAGGGTTAGCTGTTGGGAACTCTGGGGTGACTTCTGAATGAGTCTGAATTATGATGATTTTTGAGGACCCCCAGAGGCACCCTAGAATAATGGAAGAAGCACTGAAGATAGCGACCTAGCTTCAAATTAAGGCCCTGCTACTAACTTACCTGTGCTAACTTGGGCAAAATGTTGTACTTTGCTGGGCCTCGGTTTTCTCAGTAAAAAGGTCCCTTTGGCCTTGCCCAGGAGATCAGGACACTGAAGAGCCTTTTGTGTGTAAAAAAAAGTGGTAGGATACAGATGGCTAATGGCCCTTCCAATTCTAAGTCTGTGATCCCATGAAATTAAATGGGATTTATGCAACACAAAGATCCTGTGATCTAGCTGTATGGCCTTGGGCAAGTCACTTAACCTTTATTCCTTTCCCCTTTTGTAAAATGGGGATAATAATAGCACCTACCTCCCAGGATTGTTGTGGAGGATCTTCCACAGTACTAAGCACAATGTAATGGACAGACTGCCTGATCTCCCTCTGCCTTGTGGAACAGTAACTATCTAGCCCTTCCCTGCTTTATAATCTCCTACATAATGGTTTACTCTCCTAAGCCCTGGCCCAGGTTGTCACTGTCCTCCATGACACTATCTCCTCATCTCATTTTCTGTTCACAGAATCTGAGTTGGAAAGGCCTTCAGAGCTCACAGTATCTACACAAAAAGCTCCTCTACCTCATCCCAACAAGTTAGCCGTCAGTTGAAATCATCCAGTGACTCAGAATGCCTAAGGGATCCATTTTTGTTCGCCTGTTTGGCAGGACTTTCTTCTAGTAAGCCTAAATCGACTTCCAGGAAACATCCACCTCTGCTTTTAATTCTGCCCTCCGGATCAAGCAGAATAAACTTAATCTTTATTGTATCTGACAGCTCTGATTGAAGACAACTATTGGCCAACTAATTTCTTATCTTGTGATCTCTTCGCTGGCATTCTCCTCGAATCTTTCCCCTCCTCCTCAGCTCTCTCATTTTTTTTTTAAACCTTTGCCTTCTATCTTAGAATCAATATTATAAAGGCTAGACAAATGGGATTAAGTGACTTGTCCAGAATCACACAGATAAGTGTCTGAGGTCGTATTTGAACCCAGGACCTTCCACCTCTAGACTTGGCTCTTAATCCACTGACCCACCTAACTGCCCCCCAGCTCTCCATTTTAAAGTGATAATTCTGAAAGCACAAGTCAAAATTGGGGTTAGAAAGTCACTTAAAAACTACAAAAGCTCCATATTACTTGCAGAATCAAATATGAACTCCTCTGTTTACAAAGCCTTTCACAACCTGGCCCAATATACCTTTCTTCCTGTTATTTATTTCAAACACACTACAGTCAGCTTAAAGTGGCCTTTTTCTTGTTCCTCAAACATGACACTTTCCCTTTTCCAAGCCTGAAAGGTACTCTCCTTCTCACTTCCACCCCTTACAATCTCTAGCTTCTTTTAAGATTCAGCTCAAGGGTTCATCTACTAATGCCTTCTCTGATGTATTTTGTATCCATTGTGTATCTACTTATGTTGTCTGCTCTTGCTAGATTGTAAGGCAGGAATTATTCCATATCCCAGTGCTTAAACATCGTCAATACTTAATAACTGTTTGTTGATTCATTGTTAAAAGGCAAAATCTTCCTTTTTCTCTCTCAGCTCCAATTTTTACCCCTTTCAGTACTTCCTTCATTTTTTCCTTTCCATCCTTCATTAACACCAGCTTGGAGGAAGGTCTCTAGTGAAATGCCTTGAGGAATGCATTATTGGTTCTGTGTACTTACTATTTTTATCACTGACATGGATGAAAATATAGATGACATGATGCAGTGTAAATGTAAATATCCCTTGAGCAGGAATTAGAATCTTTGGTTCAACTCCATGCTCTAATATTTACTAAACCACTGATTCTCTCTGACTTTTTTTCCAGCTGTAAAATGGGGATCATTTGTGAGCATTAAATGAGAAAAATGTAAGCCTCAAAACATTATATAAATATCACTTGGCCTTATTATGGTATGCTTACCAAATTTGCAGATAACTCAAATATGGGAGAGATGACAAGCATATTGAGGGAGAGGGAGAACATCCAAAAAAGGTCTCAGGATGCTGATGTTGGGTTGAATCTGATAAAGATGAAATTCAGTAGTCTTGGGAATTCTTGCTCTTGGCTTCAGAAAATCAACTTTCCAAGGGTAAGTCAGGGGAAATGTGGCTAGAAACAATTCTTTTCTTTAGAGAAAGTATCAAGAGATTGTCTTGGAATGAAAGCTCAATATCACTAGTGGTTTGAAATGGGAGCCATAAAAAAGCTAATTCCAATTTAGCCCAAATTAAGAAAGTCATAGAATCTATTAAATAGTGTAACACCAGAAATTTATCCAATCTGCAGTAAAATAACTGAGATCCCCAAGCCTATAACTATTTATTAAAGGAATTGATCCCCTTCAACAAATAGGATCCCAGGCCTTCCTCATGATCTGAGACCCTCCCTTGTTCTAAGACACAATATTTATAGTCTTAATGTTCAAACAATAATTCATGAGTGCAGTCCCTTCTGGACTGGTACAACTCAAAATATACATTTTCATTGGTGGATTGAAATTACACAGGAGCAAGGATACCCTGAGCCATGAGGAACTTGAATGTTCCAAACCAAGGTGGTCAAGCAAGGGGCATGTCCTAAGAAACTTCATAATCTAATATGAAGAAAATGTACTCAACTACCTATCTTAAAATAATTGTCAAATTAGGGTTAGTTGATTATCCTTAATTCGCTAAATGTCTTAATACAAAAGAATTCATCATTATTTCCATGAAATCATATTAAACTGGATAACATTGATTGGAAGTTATCAAAGAGATAAAATCAGTGATTTAGGATGGGCAGGGGTCTACTCAAATATGGTGGGGATCAAATTATTTCTCACAGTCACAAGCAATAACATCAATCACAACATCATTGTGAAGATCAAAGTATATACTTTAGATTAAGGTGCTTTGCAAATCTTAAAACTCTCAGCCATTATCCCTGTTTCAAATTCTTCTGTCCTCTGCCCTATCCAAACCACAACCAGATTATTATGTTCAGTTCTGGACATCCCATTTTAGCATGGATATTGATGAAATGGAAAGGGCTTATAGTTAAGAAAGGGTAATCAATACAGTAATGGGCCTTCACTCCATACAATAAAAGAATTGTTTAAATAAACTGGAAATGCTTGGCCTTAGAGAATAAACTTTGGGCAAACATGTTAACATGTCAAGTAATTCAAGAGCTGATGTGTGGAAGTGCCATTAGACTTATTCTGCTTGACCCAAGAAGGAGTGACAAGGATCAATGAGTAGACGTTACAGTGAGACAGATTTAGCTTTGAAAGATGTAAAGAAAAATTTCCCAACAAGTAGAGCTGGCCAAAAGAGCAATGGCACTGCTTTGGGAGGCAGGGAGTTCCATGTCATATAGGGTCTTTCTGAAAAGGCTAGATAACTACTTGGTGATTTTGGAGAGGACATTCTTAATCAAGTTTGACTTGTTGGCTTCTGGGGTAATTCTGGGATTCTCTTCTTTCTTATTAGTCCTCCTCTCTCCCCAATAAGCCCTGAAGTACCTTTGCCCCTGCCCTTGCCAATTGTACATAGCCCCTCCTCCCTACTTCTCAGAAAGGGAAAACTTCTCTGAGGGGTTGGTTGGAGCAGGGAGGGTGACACATGCACTCCTTTGGAGCCATTCTTTTGCCAGAGATAGCTCCCAGAAAGCTACCTGATCATTCATACTCTCTTTGTTATCAGAAACATGAACATGTCAGCCTCAGGCTATGTTAAAAGTTACTGCTGGATTGTAACTGAGGAAACTACTCACTGAAAATATCCCCTGGAACAGAATTCAGTGTCTTTGGCCCAAATCAAGCAGACGTGAACCTGAGTTTTAGATAGAAACATCTGTATCCAAAGGCTGAAGTCAAATCAGTGATTTATGTAGTAAGGAGTAAATGGGATGGCCATTTGTACAGATACAGAATCAGAGATATAGAAGACATCGAAAAGACCAAGGATGCTTCAGTGGAAAGGGACTAGAAAAGTAAGCATTTGGTATCACCTTTTCTCTAAATCTGAATGTGCAAAAGTATATATTGTAATTCAAAGGCTCAAACAATAATGAAGAGAATAATCTTTTTTATTATAACAAATTTTTATTTTTTCTGGATTACACATCAATACAATTTTTAATAATTGTTTTCTGATATTTTACAATCCATGTTCTTTCTTTTTTTCCTTTAAACTTATTTAATTAATTAAGAATGCTTTTTCATGGTTGCATAATTCATGTTCTTTCTCTCCCCTCCTCTCTGTCCCCTCCTACAGACAAGGAGCAGTTCCACTGGGTTTTACATGTATCCTTGTTCAAAACCCATTTCCATATTATTAGAATAATCTTTTAAGGACAGAAACGACATAGAAAAGAACTTGGAAAAAGTCAGTACAGACTAAACAGGAAAACTCCCATATAAGATAACAGGCTAGGCAGACCAAGAAGGTACACCAATTGGTGAGACTTACAACTATTTTTAAAATTTCCCTTCCCCAGGCAAAGGCAACCTCTGGACAAACAGAGTCTTTAGGCCCTACACCAAAGACTTCCCAAGTTATTATTCAGCCATTAATGAGAAAGTTTAACACAACATTGTGTTGTAATGCCCTAGCCAAGGGGAGGAATCTTCCTGTACTAAAGCTGACTGGCAGCTCTCAATTGCCTGAGAACAAAAAGTTAAGTAACTTGCCTAAATTGACACAGCTAGTATATGTCAGATAACACTTGAACCCAGATCTTCATTAATCCAAAATCAGCCAATGGCATTACTGAAAGGTCTTTGTTGAGGTAACTTTGGGTGGAGGTCCTCATAGTCCTTGGAAGCCAGGGCTGATCTTGGTTTCCACAAGAACAAGGTGGAGTTAGGGCCAATTATTGATAGATTTCTGGAAAAATTCTGAGAATGAAGTCCCCTTGCTCCTCTTCTTTGATTTAAGTGTTATTCTTCTTGGGGGCCCTGTCAGAGGTCTGAGCTTTGATTTAAGGTTTCTAGAAAATTTCTGAGGATTTCTGTGGACTTTTGGATTTTTCTCTAACTCAAAGTGAAGCTTTCACTCTCCCCTCTTGGGCATTTCCTACAGCCATACTGAAGCCCCCACTTTATCTTTTTGTTTGTTCCCATTAGCAAGCTTTTAAAAATTAATCTGTTCCTCCCACCAACTCCCTCCACATTGAGCAAATAACAAATACAAACCTGAAAAATAAAGCCCTTAATAGGTATAGCCTTGCAAAATAAATTCCCACATTAGCCATGTCTAAAACTATATCTCTTGACACATTTTCATTTCTTCTCCTCTCCCAGGAGATAAGTATCAAGTCTCATCTGAATTCTTTTGATTGTTTATTGTTGTGTTGATAGGCGTTCCAAAGTGTTTCAAAGTTTTTTCCTCTCTGTTATCAGTGTTCTCCTAATTCTGCTCATTTTATTTTGCATCAGTTCATAGAGGTCTTCCTGGTTTCCTCTGAAACTTCTTTTGTTTCTTGTCCATTTCATTATTTCCTATGGCACCATAAAATTACGTTACCTTCAAATCTGTTCCCCAGTAGGATGGCAGTCCCTTAGTTTCTAATTTTTAGTTACCATGAAAAGAGCCTATGGACCAATTTAAAGTCAACAAGAAGTCAAAGGGGAGACCATTTAAACATTTTCCCCTGCTTAATCCAAGGCACACCCAGTCCAAATCTATTGCTTATTAAGTCAGCTGAGGTAATAGAGCTGGTTTTCCCCATGTGACCAGTCATGAGAGGAAATCATGGTGATGGGTCCTTTTCAGATATTTGGCTTCTTAAGAAATCTATCCAGTTCAATCAAACAAGATTATCCTCTCCCCTAAAGCCTGAAAGGGACCAGGGTCTTTTACAATTTCCCTTCAGTGGTCCTTCAATCCCTACTAAATAAAATTCAGCATCCTGAACTGGAGCATTCAAGATCCTTCATCATCTGGCTCCAACCTCACTTTCTATCCCTATCTCTTACAATTCCGCTCCACATTCCCTATGCTCCAGCCAACCCAGACTACTCTGTTGAAGTTCCAAAGGCCATTTCTTATTTCTTCACTCAACAAACATTGATTAGTAGTCTCCTACTATGATAGGTACAAGAGATTCAAAGACAAAACCCCATGTGAGGACCTTATATCCTACATGCAGGGATCATTTAAGCAGGAAATCACTAAAAACTAGGGGGAGTGGAAAAAGACTTCCCATAGGTGATGGCTCTTGAATTGACCCAGAAGGAAACTAAGAGTTTCTAAGAGGGGAAGGTGAGGAGGGAGGGAGTCAGTGCTCTGAGGCCTGAGACATGTCGTGTGTGAAGGCAAGGCTTAGGGACAAAAGATAGAATACTGAATTTAAATCACATCAGGTAGGACAGTCTGGAGGGAACGTGTAGTGGAGGAAAAAGAGTAATGCAAAATAAATCTGGAAAAGAGGACTTTGTATTGCATCCTAGAGTCAATAGGAAACCACTGATAAATTTGGGTGTGGTGTGTTTTTAGGGGGGGGACTATCCCTAACCCCAAATCTGAGGTGGGGGGATGTGAAGGAGAAGATTGGAAATGTCTGCTTCCTTGTAGCTCTACTTTTTCTCAAATCATTCTATGTCTAGACATATTCTCTTACCCTGGAATTTCCTTTTCCTTCACTCTGGTTCTCGCAAGCTTTTGAAAGTATTCCCATCCTGATGACCCAAAGCAAATTCTACTTCCTCTTATCTCCAGCCCCCATCCCCTTCATTACAACAAGCTGGTAGCAATCTTTGGCTCATCTGAGTGCAAGGCAATACATTTAACTTTTCTTTTGGTCCTTTGAAATTCATATTGGAACAAAATAGAGTGGCAGTGTGGTATAGTGACTAGAGGACAGACATAGAAATATTAAAGTAATAAAAAAGAGCTGGGTTCAGTGTTAGCCTCTGAAACACACTGACTGTAGCTCAGTACCCCTGACAATATATCTATCTATCAATCTTCCTTCCTTCCTTTCTTCCTTCTTTTTTTCTTTCTTTCTTTCTTCCTTCTTTTTTTTTCTTTCTTTCTTTCTTCCTGACATGGGCACTGTACCCCAGAAACCCAGGCGAACTATTGTCAAGGGAACTCCCTTGTTTTTTCTTACTCTGAGACTAAAAACACCCAATGACCCCACCTAGGGTCCTGAGATGACTATCTTCCTTTGATCGTCCTCTAGATGGTCAGAAAGATGCACCTTCAGACCACACCTCAAACCTATCGGACATCTGTTTGTCCCCTAAAACTAAGGAATCTTTATGTCCCCAGGCAGACCCCAGTATGATCACCCCACCTCATGCCTGAGTGACTATCTGTTGTGAAGAATGTATAAAATCCCCAGAACTGATGTCATCTGGGGGAACAGCCTTTCCTTTCATGCTGTCCTCCCAGGGAACTGCTCCCCATCTTGCTGTTCTACCTTGCTATCCTCCTGGCCACTCTCAACATTACTTTCTAAATTAATAAATCTCTTTTTGTTTTTAAGCCAAGTTTTGGAGTCATTGCATGCTTGCAAAAGGCATCCTTCCCGAACCCCAAAAGGTATCCTTCCATGCCCATAACATTCCTACCTTGCATCTTAGAATCAGTAGATTCCAAGGCAGAAGAGCTAAGGGCTTGGGAATTGAAGTTGTGACTTGCACAGGGTCACACAGCTAGGAAGTGTCTAAGTCCACATTTGAACCCAGAACCTCCCATCTCTACACCTGGCTCTCAATCCACTGAGCCACCTAGCTGCCCTCATTCTCACCCCCACCCCCAGACAATTTTCTTTTTTTTCCACACCCAAGATTATTTACTTATTTGTTTTTTACCAATTACATGTAATAATTTTCTACATGAGTTTTTCAAAATTATATGATACAAATTGTCTTCTTTCCTCCCTTCCCTCCCCTCCTCCAGGAGTTAACAAACAATTTGATCCTCCAAACAATTTTCCAAGACTAGGAGTTATTTCATATATATGTATGTTATATATATATATACAATCAATTATATCTCTGAATTCATGGATAGAGTTTCCCCACCAGGAGCCCTCATCCTTCTGAAATCACAGGGCAGAACCAAAAAAGAAAGTTAAAATAACTTTATGACCCCTTTCTAGAGTGTAAACTCCTGGAGGACTCTCTCATCTCCTCCAGGATTCTGGAGCTAGACCTTGCTTAAAAATGATTGATTGATTGATTGATTGCACATAATAAATGCCAACTGAATCAATGAATGATTAGCCCCCCAAATAATGTATTAATCCGATGGAGTCATTTGATCACTCCTGGCTGATACAATCTTTTACCTAAACCTGCTCCATTCAACCAAATAAAATTTAGCCTTAACTATCTCTATCATAGCAACTTTCCTAGGAGCTGGGAAATTAAGGAAATTAGTGCCCCAAATTTTTCAAGAATAGGTCTATACTTAAGGGCTAGGACTTTGAGCTTAGTGGGGCTTGGGCAGGGTCTCCTCAATAATGAGCAAAAGGTTTCTTCGGAGTTATTGATAATCAATTTAAATCAAATTAAAACCCCACCAGCATTGGAGAGAGGCCAAGTGCTGGAAATTTAAATGAGAAGGAGATCTCTCATGGAATTTGAAGGGTAAGTCCTAGGGTGGGGGCTAGACCTCAAGAGGAAGAGAGCTCAGGAATATTGAACCAACTCTAGACCTAAGGGGACCACTACCCCAATCAAGGATTTCCGCCTCATCTCATCACTTGCATCATTTCCTCCAGTTTCCAATTGTTCCCTTCCTATTCCATTCCACCCCAAACTCCGGTGAGGTTCACCTTTGAAGTATCATTATCTGCAAGCCCTTGCTGGTTAGTTCATTTGGGAGCTGCTGGAGTTAATGAGTTCTCCGGACCCAAGAAGAGGGGCTGCCTCTCCTGCTGGGGGTGAAGACTTCACACCTTCTCCAGGCTGCTGATGTTTTGACAAGTGCCCAGAGCTGCTCCCTCCACGCTCCCAGTCAGTGGGGCTGCTGCAGCTCCTGAAGTGTAAGGCTGGGAATCTGGGACTCCAGCAGAACTCACCAGCAGTAGAGGTGAGAGTTCACAAACTCACAGTCAGAGGTCACTGGCTTCAGGGGCTCAGGGCCTCCCCTTCTTCCTCCCTATCCCAGGCCTAGACTTCAGTCCTGAGTCATTCCTCCATGAAGGGCTGGGTGCCAGGACTCCTGGGACCTGTTGAGCTCCCCCTCCTCACTTGGTGATCATTTCTTTCACCTTCCTCCCATCTCAGCTCCTTCCCTTCTATCCACTCTCTCCCCCTCTCGACACAGGAGTGTTAATAAAAGGTGCTATGTAAACACCAACCAACTAACTAAGGCTTAATCCAGTAATTGGGGTTGGAGACTTCCCCAGTGGAGCCAGAGGCCCCAGGGGAAGGAAACAGCTTCTCATCTCAGCCAAGTGGCCTCATTGGAATACTGAGTAAATGATTCCCAATTATTCAAAGGCTCCTAAGCTTAGTGTCCTCTACTGCAAAAACACAAGTCTGGGGACAACCTGGTTGCCCTGGATCATGGACTCCCTGGGTCAGGCAGGTCTCTATGACTCAGAGTCATCCTTGTGGGTCTCCCTCCATGAAGATCAGGAAGATCTGATTATCTCAGAAAAAAACGATCAAATGTTGTGTTCTTGGAAGACAGATGGGTCCCTGCCCAAACCCAAGGTCAAGTTCAAGTCTAGTCAGGGTGCTCCTCTGCAGTCTGGAGAAAAGATCATTAGGAGAAGCGAAGTGCTGGACCCAGGAGGTTCAAGCTCAACAAAGAATAGTACAACAGAATCTTGGAATTTTAGAACTGGGGGAAAAAAGGAACCTGGAAGCCATTCACCTTAATGAACACTTGTAGAGACGCAGCATGGTATGGGAGGCCAATGAATAGAAAGCTAGCCTCAGAGCCAGGCAGAACCCACTTGTTTCCCAGCAACTCCAGTCAGTCAGCCAGCATCGATGAGATACTCTTGTGCCAGGCATCAAGGAGCTCGCTATCTAATGGGGGAACAACACACAAACAGCTATGTACAAACAAGCCCTATCAGGTGTATGTGTGTGGGTGCTCTCAGAGAGAAGACATTAAGTTTCAGGAAGCTTGCAATATTGGGAAGGAAGACTTTTGGTAGAAGGAAGGACTTTCATTGCAATTTGAAGGCATCTAGGGGAAATGGTTATAAATTAGAGAAGTTGCTGACTGAATTGATAGAAGGGTTTCCTCCTCTGAGAGTTCCTAATTAAATTTTAAGTCCAGTCCATCCCTATCCTACTTTTTAGGGGAGGAAGCTGAGGCCCAAGGAGATGAGATGCTTTGTACAAAGTTTATGCAGTGAGTTATTGGCATGGCCCCTCATTAAAATTGTATTCATCTTTCATTCTCTACCCAGTTCTACCTCTCTCTCAGGGGAGAAGAATGAAAGTAAGAGGATGGCCTCATTTCAAAGCACCTTAGACCTTTGGGGGGGGGGTCTCAAAGCACCTCCTATCTGATCCTTTTTCTCATATCTTATGTGAGTAGGCATTGGTTGGGATTCAGTAGGAAGAGGGTAACTAACAATAACTAAATTACGGAATGTTACAGCTAAAGGGAACCTTAAAGATCATCTAATTTCATTTTATAAATAAGGAAACCAACTTTAAGGAACATGAAGCTTGACAGCTTGCTTAGAGATGTAAAACCAGGTCCCCAGACTCCTAGTATTTCCACTGTACCATGAATTAATTAAAGAAAACACTTGGTGAGACACCAGTAATTGAAGCCCTCAGTTTAAAATTTGCATTTTAAACTGTTTATTATCTCCTAACTAAAACACCAACCTCCCAGCCCTGATCTCTTAGGGCATGTGTGGATAGGCTGTGATTTGCATGGCAGGAGGGAACCTGCAAATCCAGGAGATTTTAGGACCTCTTTGGAGTCCTGTATTAGACTTTTTGGGTGAAGGCCACTTCCCCTCGTCCCCCTCCCCTCTTCATTAGGATATTAAGAATTCACAGCTTCCTAAATTAGGTTACCATATGGAATAAATTATTCCAGTGCCATGGTAATCTGGTTATCTCTTCCACAGGATCAACTGGAGTGGAAATCCCAGGACAGAGAGGGGGACCACGAGGAGGAAGGGAGGAGGAGGGATTTCACAGAGTCTAGGCTAGGATCAAGCTGAAGCTGTCTATTTTCTATCTGAGGCTCTGCTGATAAATCTCCCTTGAACAGATGACAGTTCTCTTCAGAGATATCCACTGCCTTTCCCTTGGATTATTTCATTTATCCTGTTAGGAGGGTGAGATGTGGGGTTCTTGGTGGACAGAGAAAGAGGTATTAATATATCCTACCAAAGTGGCCAGGAGAGCTCAAAGTTCCACTGCTAATATATGACAGAGCTGGGTCCAAATCCAAAGGGACAAAACATTTCTATTGTACCTACTATGTGCTGGGCACTGTACTAAGCCTATTACAAATATTATCTCGGGGGATCCTCACAGCAACTCTGGTAGTGAGGTGCTGCTAATATCCCCATTTTACAGTGAAGGAAATTGAGGCAAAGAGCTTAAGTGACTTTACTAGGGTCACACAGCTAGTACATGTCAGTGTCTGGATTTGAACTTGGGTCTTCTTAACTCTAGGCTTCCACCCAAGCATCTCCTTGTTCTGATGCCTCCTTGAACTAGACTCCCCTATATCCCTTAATTTTGATCCTTCTTCTGCCATTTCAACTACCAGTATTACCTTGGACAAGTCCCATATCCTTTTTGGATCTGAGTTAAACAAGGGGGGGACTAATTGGCCTCATTTCTCATTTATACTCTCTTCACCTTATATGTGCATCGATGTTTGAATGCCATCTCCCTGAGTAGAGTACATGCTCCTTGAGGGTAAGGTCTGAATTTTTGCCTTTCTCGGTATCTTGAGGGCTTAGCACAGTGCCTTAATAAGGCCTTGATAAATGCTTATTCATTCATTGATTAATTCCATACCCAAATCTTTGATCCTCTGTCATTTCTAGAACAGTAGTATAATCTAATCACTAAGAGCCCCACTATAGAAAGGCAGAGCATAAGCAATAGTTCTCAACTGCACACTTGGGCAGTATGTATACAGTATGTGTGTTTGGGTAAAATCATGGCTCCCTATGCCTCAGTTTCTAAAGCTGTAACATGGAATGGTGCCCATCTACATGAAATGTTTTTTTACGGGGGTAGGGGGATCTATCTCTCAAATAGGTAGTGGGTGGCAAAGTAGATAGAGTCTGGAATCAGGAAGACCTGAGTTCAAACTTAGCCTCAGATATTTGCTCATTTTCCCTCATTTAACCCTGTTTGTCTCAGTTTCTTCATCTATAAAATGAACTAGAAAAGTAAATGGCAAGCTACTCCAGTGACTTTGGCAAGAAAATCCCAAATAGGCTCACAAAAAGTCAGACAGGATGGAAATGACTGAACAATAATAATCTGTCAACTTTTTTGAATGCCTCAGTGGTTAGAGACAATACCTTGCAATTTCAGGATTGTCCTTTGGCCCCAGTATTCCACGACTTTTTGTCCCCAGCTCTCCTTGATAAAGAGGCAGAAGGAAGCAGGACCTGTTAACACCCCTGTGCCAGAACTATGTCATTTTCCCTTTGAAGATCTTTAGGACACTGTGCCAAGCATTTGCATTTTAAGTCTGGCCTGAAGAAAATGCCCAAACTAGTCAGACAATGTCTCAAAAAGAGCAAATACTAAAAAGAAAGTTTTAATAAATTGTAGCACATGAATGTAATGGAATCCTACTGCTTGGCAAGAAATGATGAATGCGTAGAAACCCAGAAAGGCTTTATATAAACTGATGCAAAGTGAAGTAAGCAAAGCTAGCAAAATAATATAGAATGACTACAACAATGCTCATGGAAAGAAAAGAAGAGTGACTGAAACTGAATGCTGTGAAATTATAAGGACAAAGT
Organism: Monodelphis domestica; assembly: GCF_027887165.1. Taxonomy (NCBI): domain Eukaryota; kingdom Metazoa; phylum Chordata; class Mammalia; order Didelphimorphia; family Didelphidae; genus Monodelphis; species Monodelphis domestica. The sequence continues at coordinate 126,747,628 of NC_077227.1, read as the reverse complement.
TTAGAGGCTCAGTGGATTGAGAACCAGCCTAGAGATGGGAGGTCCTGGATTCAAATATGACTTCAAACACTTCCTAGTTGTGTGACCCTGGGCAAGTCACTTAACTCTCATTGTCTAGCCCTTACCACTCTTCTGCCTGGGAACCAATATATAGTATTGATGCTAAGATGGAAGGTAAGGGATGGAAAGAAAGAAAGAAAGAAAGAAAGAAAGAAAGAAAGAAAGAAAGAAAGAAAGAAAGAAAGAAAGAAAGAAAGAAAGAAAGAAAGAAAGAAAGAAAGAAAGAAAGAAAGAAAGAAAGAAAGAAAGAAAGAAAGAAAGAGAGAAAGAAAGAAAGAAAGAAAGAAAGAGACAGATGAGTATGTATGTCCCTTTCTGTTTTGCAAGAACATGAGTGTATAACAAACCCTGAGTATTATGTTGGATTGGGTTGATGTTTTTGCTAATTTTGCTGATTGGGGTTTTTCTCCTTTAGTGAGTAGGATGTGTTCTAGTCCTGGAAGATAGCTTGTGCAAAGGCAAGTGGGAGTGGGTTGTAGTGTTAGGGGAATGAAATACACCAAATTTAGCCAGAATACAGAGGATAAATGTACTTGTGATGGGGGGTGGGGGGAGGGGGGAGTGTCTGTGCCGGGGAGGCTAATGTAAAATTAACCTAGAAAGATAAGTACAAACAATTGAACCAATAAGTAAAAAGAATGCAAAGTCATCTAGAAAGTACTATAAAAATGGAAGTGGCAGAGAGAATTGATTAACTGAGTACAAATTAAAGTATAGTTTTTTTTCTGCTTTTCTTATCTTTTTAAATAATATAGCTCATATGGAAATGTCTTACATGATTCCACATGAATAATTAATATGATATTGCTTGCCTTTTCAATTGGTGGGAGAAGGGCTGGAGGAAAGGAGAGAATTTGGAACTAAACATTTTTAAATTGAAAGAGAGAGAGAGAGAGAGAGAGAGAGAGAGAGAGAAAGAGAGAGAGAGAGAGAGAGAAAAGCATGGTACTGTAGGAAGAACACTACCTGGATTTCATATCCTACCTCTGCCATTTATTGCATTTATTGTGACTTCAGCCTCAGTGTGCTCATCTATAAATAAAGGGAAATTGCCTGTATCCCTGGCCTGGGAGATGGGCGTGCAGGGAAACTGTTCTTCTGCATGTTTCCAGCAGAGGGCAGGAGTGCATAGTAGTGGTCTGAGCATCTGCCGTCCTGGCATCCTCTAGGTCCAAGAACATCTACATCCCTACCAGTATGGTCAACGTCTGCATGGACATTGGCCTCTCCCACTTGGGCTAGGGTCCTAGGGTTGGCACCTTACTAACTCAGCAGGGAAGGCATGGAATTCCATGAGAGAAAATCTGGCCAGGGGCTCTGGGCTCTCAGCACCTAGGCTAGGGACTTGGGTTTGAATCCTAGCTCTGATACTTCCTTGTCACTTTGGCAGTCACTTCACCTTTACTTTACTTCTCAAAAAAGAAGAGATTGAGTCCTAAGTCCTTAAAAGTTCTGTCATCTCTAAATTCTATGATAAATTCTAGATAAATTCAAAGTCTGACTGTAAAAATCCTCAGCAGAAAATCCATCTGAGTGACCTTATGAAGGCCCTTTTTGGTTCTCTAGGCTCTGTGTTTCCTCAGGAGAGGTTTGGATTAGATGTCTTGGATTAGATGGTCCCTTCCATCCTCAAGCATTTAGTCATTTGAAAGAACTGTGGGATTTTATTCTGCTCAGTGGTTAGAGAGTGATTCTTCAGAAGGCAGAGAGGTTTTTCTGTTGTAAAATAGTCCCAGTTTGCTCCGCAGTGTGTCCAGCATAGAGAGAAGTAGTCCAAGGTTCTCATCAACTTGTAGCCCAGGGGGACCCGGGAGGAGGATTGAGCTTCCCCTGGTTGTTTCTCACCTTAGAGGTACAACTAAACCACAAAACTACTGAAACCCAGAGACGGTGAGGGAAGGGGGACCAACATGTTTTTCAGGTTTCATTGACCTGCCAACTTCCCTGTTTTAATTTTCAAACAATTTAGCTGCCAACTTATGTCACAATAAGTAGACTCTGCCTCTCTCTTTCCTCTTTTTCACATCTTTTGAAAATCTAGACAGAATGAAAATGAAATAACCTGTCAGATTATTTATTGCCACAGGGAAGGAGGGAGGAAAGGAAAGAATCTGAATAGGAAGATTTCAGCAAACAATTGTCAAAAATTGCTTCTACACATAACTGAAAAATACTAAAAATTAAAAAAACAACAACTGAGAAAAAGAGCACAATGCATGCCAATGGTTTCCCCCTCCCTCCTTTAGAAAAGAACTTTGAGCATCATACAGAAAGAACCTATGTTTAAGAAATGAGAAACAATCTACAAAATGTACATCTGCAGTTAGGGCTCCTCCTCCTCTCTCAGTTTCTCTGTCTCTGTCTCGGTATCTCTTAACTTGTTAATTGATTGATCTAGACTGAGCTATTTATGGCTCTGTCTAGTGGTCATCTATTGTAACATCCTCACTTTACAGTTGAAGAAGGAAACTGAGGCCCTAGGAGTGATCACTCATGTTTGAACTCTGCCTCTGAGCAGCTGTGTGATCACTTACTTTTTTTTTAATTTTAAAATTTAAGTATTTTTTCATGGTTACATGATTCATGTTCTTTCCCTCCCCCCTTTTCCCTCCCTCCTCCCAGAGCTGACAAGCAATTATACATGTATTTTATCACTCAATACCTGTTTCCATATTATTCATTTTTGTAATTATCTTTTAAAAACCAAAACCTTACAACCAATAAATAATAAGTCATATGTTTTTCTTCTGCATTTCTACTCCCACAGTTCTTTCCCTCAATGTGGCTAGCATTCTTTTTCACCTCCAAATTGTCCTAGATCATTGCATTGCTATCAGTATCAAAGTCGCTTTGGCAAGGGCATGGTACCCCCAGAAACTCAGGCAAACCATGGTCAGGGAAATTCCTTTATTAATTTTTGCCGTTTTGCAAGATCATTGTCTTCCAGTTGCCTAATTCTAGTCTTTAAGGACTGATTTTCTGCTATAATCTTTTGATTTTCCTTTTCAGTTTGGTCTATCCTGCTTTTCGTGGCTTCCAGCTGTTTCTCCAATTGGGAGTTCTTGTCCTTTAAACTGTTATTTTCTCTTTGAATTATTTCCCACTTTTCTTGCCAAAAGGCTTTCATCTTTTTGATAAGCTCCGATTTAAATTCTTCAAGAGCTTGTGGACAATTTCCATTTTTTTGGAAGGTTTTGGTTTATTTGAATTTCCTCCTATATTTCCTCTGTAGCCTGGGTTTTTCCTCCCTAAAAATTTTGCAGGGTCAACCCCTTCTTCCTGTTTTTCTTGGAGGGAAATTGTTGCTCCTGGGCACAATTTGCCATCACTGTGGAGGTTTTTCCTTCCCTTTTTAGTCAGAAATCTGAGTGAGATGGGCAGGCTCTCTATGTATGGAGCTAAGGAGCAAGAATTTTGCCTGAGACAAGCTCTTGAATCTCTGCAGCTTCTGCTGTTTGCTACCCTTCTCTGTGCTATTTTCCCACTAGCGCCCATGGTCTGCGCTCTTCAGCCTGCTGGGGTTTCAGGTGTAGATGCTCTCAGGGGTAGGTCTTTGATGGTCTTAGTCAGCTCCCAAGGACCTAGAGGTGCCCCTCGCTCACTCGCTGATTCTGGAATGTGTTGTCTCTTGCTGGCTCTGACTCTGGCTCCGTAGGTGGGGTGGGGGAGGGTAGATCAGCTTGTGGTTTTGGTGGGAGCTTTTTCACCCCCTTATAGTGTGGAAATGCCCAAATCCCATGTACCTTCAACACTGTGCCCTACTGTAGAGTCCCTTCATTCTTATGAATTTGTTTTTTTTGGTCTTTTGAGGTATTCTATATCGGTGGGTGCTGAGGAGAGGAAGAGTCTTGTGTCTAGACTACCACCATGTTTACCCAGAAGCTCATCAGTGAAATTCCTGGGGTCCAGGTCCAAGAATGGAGACACTGGGGAGCAATGCCCCAGGTTGTTCCACTCATGCTGTCTTGCTGGCCAAAAATTCAACACTACTAATAAATCTCTCTCTTTACTTTTAAGTTTTAGAGTCTTGCATTCTTGCAAAAGGTATCCTTCCCAAACCCCAGGGGTACACCTCTACACCCCACAGCAGTTCTACAATGTTTCAGGCTCTGTGTACAATGTTCTCTTGGTTCTGCTTATTTCACTCTGCATCACTTTGTGGAGGTCTTTCCAGCTTGTGATCACTTACTCTTTCTGAGCTTGTTGCCTCATGTATAAAATAGAGATATTAGTACCTGTAGTATTTATAGGATTGGGTGGTTCTAAGTATAAGGTGGATAACCTAACCCCATTCTCTCAGAGCCAAACCTTCTAGTTCTTCCCCTCAGTATTATCAGAACCCTGAGAGACTTGGGGCATCTTTAAAAAGTTCCCATTGTATGTGTTCTCCCTTATTTGTTAGGGGTCAGTGACTAGCACCCCAGTTCTATTTAATTGTATGACATCAACTGGCTTTTTTCAAAGGGTTTATTTTCTTAACGTAGATCACAAGAACAAAAGTACAAATATTTCCCTTACCACTTTGGGGGCATAATATGCCCTAGACCACCTTGGTCTCTGGAGGAAATAATTACATATATGTAAAATATTGCAATAACTTTGCTCAATTCCTAGATAACATTGGTCCTACCAAATTCATGCCATAGGTGGCATGGTACCTCAACCACACTTGCCTAGCCCTCACTGCTCTTCTGCCTTGGAACTAATACTTAGTATTATTAGTACTACTAAGGCGGAAGGTAAGGACTTAAAAAAAAAAGTCACTGAGCTCTCTGAGATCAGAAAGGAGCAAAGAAAGGTCCAAAGCTGACTTTAGGGACAAAAGAAACAGGTTTCTCTCATCCACGGAGTTAGTAACCCAGAACCAGTTACAGAATGTTCTCAGATGCTGTACAGTCTCTCCAGAGCCCACATCTCAAGATCCTCCCACTGCCAGAAGTGGCTCTAACTCCAGTACTCTTAGTTCAGATTTGATGCTGGGATGAAATGAGTCAATGAACTATTAACCAAAGGAAGTTTAGCTTGGATATGCAACAGAAATATCGAGGACTTTAGTTTTTCTGGATGAAGTCCCCCTCCTCTCCGTACGGAAACTTCTGATCATCGGGGCACAATATGTTAACTCATGTGATCTTCAAAATCCACCCAGTCCGAGGGGACTGGAAGAGACTGAAAGAGGCTGAGACAAACCGAAAAAGGAGGCACAGTCAAATCTTAATGGTAGTTTTTTCTTCATTTAGGTAAAGCTTGCCCATGCTATGAGTGGGGGAAAGAAACTGGGTCAGGAAAAAAGCTGGTCGTGTCAAAAGTAGAAGCAGATACCATCTGAGAAGCTCTCTCTATACACCAATTACACAAGACTCAGATGAGATAAAGTGTACAGTAGTGCTGCTTTCAGACTTTAGCAATTTTCCAAGTTAGTACAAAGATGATGAAACAGAGACCATCTATTTGGACTTTGTAGAAGGTGGTTCCCTTTTCAGGTTGTGTGGAGTGAGAAAGTAGTGTGTTATTCTCAAGTTATTCATAGTTATTAACATCTAAAAGTCTGTGTCTCACACACACACATACACAACCTTACACAACTTTACAGTTGTCTGTCTGGGAATTGCCCAAGGCAGGAGTCCTGGGCATCTGATGGTCTTAGATCCTGAAGTACCCTGGATCAAATCTTAAGTACCAATCGAGTACCTTTTTGTCTTAGAAGACTCTCCTATTGTATCTTTGTACTTGGATTATTAAAGCTTCTCCCAGGAGGTCAAGCCCAAAGGTTGGACTGATCCTCTCATCAACCCCTTCTAAATAATCCAGTCCAGGGCTACTCCCCTCCTTGTATTGGTCTCCAACTTCCTGATCTTTTCTTTAAAATATTGACTTGCTTGGATGTATCCTTTGTGAAGCTATTCTCCAATTTCTAGAAGATGTTAATTAGCTTGAATATATTCATGGGAAAAGCCTTTGAAAAGCTATTCAACATTCTGTCTCCAACTATTATAAAAATTTTATAATCCCTTCTGGGAGACTTGACTGTATCAGGATTCTCCTACAAGTAAAGGATTTTTCTGTGAATTTGGGGGCATTTGTCTTGGGTCAACAACTTGAGGCAACGCCCCCCATTTTCTCTGTAATCCTTTGGGCCATGTCTTGGGTCCATGACTTGAGCCAGTGCCCTTCCCTATATCTCATTCTCAATAAGGCATTCTATTTTAAATGATGAATTTCCACGGTCATTTTTTTTAATAAGTGGTAAAAGAGGGTCAACTTTGAAGTTTCTAAGGTCCCTTCAATTTCCACTCTACACAAGATGTTACTGGATTCTTCCGTACATCATTGAGACTACATTTGCAACTAGGAGAAGGCAAGTCCCTTTCAGATGTGAGAGGATCTTAGGAGTTCATTTGAATAGGAACCTGCTGGAAGTGATAATCATGTTTCTCCAGAGCATAGATTGCCTCAACATCCTTTTTATCAACCACTCATTTGCACAGATAAAACAATATAAGTTTTAGAGATAGCTTTTGTCCTTACAAGAGCAAAAATTTACCCTGAATTCCTTTCCTTGTCCTGTCTTCAAGAATCATCCCAAATAAATACTTTTTTAAAAGAAAAAGAGGGGGGCAGCTAGGCAGCACAGTGGAGAGAATGACCCAGTCAGAATTTCCTGGGTTCAAATCTAACCTCAGATATTGCCTAGCTGTGTGACTCTGGGCAAGTCACTTAACCCCCACTGCCTACCCTTTATAACTCTTCTGCCTTGAAACCAATATATAGTATTGATTCTAAGACAGAAAGTAAGGGTTTGTTTTTTTTTAAGTAACCTTTGTTTTCATAACACCTTGTAAAAGTACTCTTCCCCAAACAGAAAGTCCCAATAAAAATGGGTGGGGGAGAGGGAAAGGGAAAGGACTGAGGCTTGGATGGGTGAACTATGGAAGTTTGTACATTTCTTTCTCAGCTTAGAAATGACAGAACAATGCTAAATTAAATAAAATTGTTTCTGTGAGACATGCTTACAACAGTACAGTAATACAGTAATTCTTCTTTGACAGTATGCATGCTTTGGTTCTGGGGTGTCCTAGGTCCATCTTCTTTGTTAAGTCAATTTTTCAGGCAGTGTAGTGTAATGGTTAGGGTGCTGGGTTTGGAGCCAGGGAGACCCAGATTGAAATTCTGCCTCTAATACTTCTCAATAGTCTATGACTTTGGAAAGGGAAAAGGATAAATCTGGGGGTTCCATAAAACAAGGTTATAAAGGAGATAGCAAATTTCTTCCATTATTTTGATTTATCATATATCCAAATACATTTTCCCCTCAAAAAAATAGTCTATGACTTTGGGTAAGTCTGTAAACATCTCTGAGCTTCAGCTGCTCATCTATAAAATGAGGGGGTTAGACCAGGTGACCTCTAAGCTCCTTTTCCAACTCTAAATCTATGATCCTAGATTTAAGACCCATGGAGGATTTGCCTGATCACCCTTGTTATAATAGCATTTGACAGTTCCATGAGTAATTACTCACATTTCTACCATGCCTCAAGGTTTTATAATGTTCTTTCCTCATAACAATACCATGGAAGTAGATAGTACAAGTGTTAATCACATTTTACAGATAAGAAAACTGAAATTCAGCCTGAGGAAGTATCTGATCCAAGGTCACACCACCATAAGATCAGATCTCCAGATTCCAAATCAATACTTCTCCCTGAATCATGCTTCCCTGTAGAGCAGGAGTTCTTTTTTATTTGAGGAAACTGAGTTAAGTGACTTTGTGAAGGTTAAGAGATAAGATTCGAAACTAGTCAACAGAAATGAAAGCCTGTCTTTGGGGAGGAGGAGGAGGAGGAGGAGGATAAACCAAGAGGATAAACTTAGCCTGAGGTCTAGGCACTTGTATTTTTTTTAAACTACTTTGATAATTGCTTTGATGTAATTGGTTTTCTTTGTCATCCCATATTAATAAAAAAAAAAATATTCTGAGAAACTGTCCATGAACTTTACCAGACTGCCAATGGGACACAAAAATAGTGGAGAATTCCTTCTTTTAACTGAGACAAATTAAACTTTGCTTGCATTTTCATTCTCTAGTCCTGTTTCTTCTTCTTCTTCTTCTTCTTCTTCTTCTTCTTCTTCTTCTTCTTCTTCTTCTTCTTCTTCTTCTTCTTCTTCTTTTTTTTAATAATCCTTACCTTCCTTTTGTCTTAGATTCTAAGGCAGAAGAATGGCAAGAGCTAGGCAATGGGGGTTAAATGACTTGCCCAGGGTCACACAGCTAGGAAGTTTCTGAGGCCAGATTTGAATTTAGAATCTTCAGTCTCTAGGCATGGCTCTCAACTCACTGAGCCACCCAACATAATCTAACTAATCCTTCTGTTATCTGATAACTCTTCAAATATGTGAAAATATCTCTAAATATTTCCTCTTCCTTGCCTCTCTCAGGTTTTTTTCCTCCAAGCTAAACATTCCCCAGTTCTTTCAGGCATTTACTACGCCCATTGGAATACCCTACTCCTGCTCAAACTTGCTATCCACCATCTTGGAAAGGAGGGCCAATCTGCTACTAGATGGGGGCCTTCCCAAGCCCTAGCCATATGTCTTGAGACCTGATCTCTGCTGGCCCCCACCTGATTCCCCGGGGGAACACAGATTCTTCCATTTCCTCCTGGGTCTGACCTGAGGCTCCCTAAGCAAGCAAGGTCCCATAGGATGGGCCCCTCACACCCTCCTGCCTCCACCCGCAGAACTTTCTGGGGTCTTCAGGGCTACTTCCCAGGGCCAGTCTTGCTGTTTTGGAGAACCGCTCAGACCCCAGTTCCCAAGTTGACACCTACTGGCCTAGGGGGAGGTGGCACTTGTGTCAACAGGCAGACCCTGAGGTGTGAAGCAGCCACTGGGCTTAGGAGCAGTCAGAGCAGGCTGTGGCCAAGCTCAGCTTTCTAATGGGAATAACACACCATGGGGACAAAGATTCCTTCTCCAGGCTTTCTCTTTCTTTGCCCTGCCCCATTTTTACCCTCTTTTTTCTTCCCTACCTTGCCTTTTTTTTTAGCCCCCTCCCTCCTTCCTCTTCTTTCTCCTGCCTTCTTTCCCTCACTTTCCCCTTCTGTCTTTCCTCTCCATTTTCCTCTCTTTTCTCAGTTGTCTCATTTTCCCAATTCTTCTTTGGCTCAGTCCACCTTTTCACCCCTGAATCTCTCCTCTCCCCTCTAGTTTCCCCCCATTATGCCCTGGCTCCCCTTATTTCTCTCAACTCTCCTTTCTCCCTTCACTTTCCCATTCTATAATTCTTCCCCTCTATGCTATCTTCTCATGCCATCTCTTACCACCCTTCTCAGTGTTCTAATTTATTCTCCACACAACTTCTAAATGGATAGAATGAGACTCCTAAAGGTTAGCACTGACCACTTTGCTCCCCTGCTCATGAAGCTTTAGGGTTCCCTATTACCTCCTCTAAAAGCCCTTTACAATCCCGCTCTAGTCTAGCCTGGGTGGGTGTTTTTTTCAGACTGGTTACATGTTTCTGCCCCTTCCTAATTCTACTCTCCAGTCAAACCAGTCTACTTGTTCTACCCCATCCACCACAGTCCATTTCTAGACTTTATGCCGTGAGATGCAAGAACAGACTGCATCTCCCACGCATGGAATTCTCGCCTTTCTCCTCTCTGCCTCTTGGAACCTTTGCTCACTTCGGGGCTCTGATCAAGTTCCATTTTTCTCAAGAGATTTTTCCTTATTCCAAATTGATTTGCATACACCCCCCCCCATTTATGAAATATATAAATGTATTCAGTTTGAATAAATATACTTTGTATACATATGTGTATCTATACACCGACATATTGGTGTTTGTCTATATCTTAAGTTTACCTATCTGTGAACATGCCTGTCTCCCAGGAAACCCTAGGAGGTTTGAGACTTTGAGACAATTGTCTTGCCATTATCACTTTTTCTGCCTTGGAACCAATACTTACTATCAGTTCTAAGACCAAAAGTAAGGGTTCAGACGTTGTTTTGACCAGCAAACTTAGGTCTTGAGTGTTCTTAGGTGTAACAGGTTAATCCTTCCAGGATCTGACTTTTCCCCTATTGTGGACCAAAACTCTGGGAAGGTTGTTGTTTCCAGAAATATTCATCCCATCAGAGGCACGTGACCCGGTGGATAGAGTAATGGGCCAAACCCGAGTTCAAATCTGGCCTCAGACACTTACTAGCTAGTGCCTGGCACATAGGAGGTGTTTAATAAATTCTTATTGGTTGTTTGATGGATTGGTTGATGGGTGTCAGATTTAAAAGGGTGACAGCCAAAGAGATCCAAAGTGAAGAAAGAAAACAATTGGTAGAGGAAGGGAAGGAAGAGTGAGCAAAGATCAGGCTTATAATTCCTACAAGTTCCAGGTTTCATTTATGGAATGTGAGATAGAGAAAAGAAACTGGCTCTCAAGAGCCCTGATTGTTCAGTTGTAGGTGTGAGCATTTACACCTTGGAAATAGGGAGTGGCTACAAATCAGGGCTTGATTTATTGTTTTGCTCATTGTCTAGACTTAAGAAACTGATAGAAGGGTTAATAATGTGGATTAGACTTTAAAATGTGTTCTACAGTACATTGGGGTGGGGGTGGGAGAGTCAAACATTTCCTGGGGGATGGGGGGAGGCAGCTAAGTGGATACTTACTAGCTGTGTGACCCTGGGAAAGTCACTAAACCCCCATTTGCCTAATCCTTATCACTTTCCAACTTGGAACCAATACTTGATATTAATTCCAAGACAAAAAGTAAGAGTTTTAAAAGAAAAACTTACCAGCAAACCTCTGAGTGGATTTAGGTGTAATAGGTTAATCCTTCAAGGATCCGGCATTTCTCCTATTGTGGACCAAAACTCTAATAGGCAGTTTTAGAAGGTTGTTGCTTCTAAAAAGAATTCATCCCATTACAGTGGCACAATGGAGAGAGTAATGGACCTGTAGTCAGAAAAACCTGAGTTCAAGTCCAGTCTCAGACACTTACTAGCTGTGTGATCCTGGGCAAATCACTTAAAAAAAAACAAACCTCAGTTTCCCTAACTGTTAAAGGAGAATTAAATAGCACCTACCTCTCAGGGTTGTTGTGAGGATCAAATGAGACAATATTTGTAAAGTGCTTAGCATAGCTCATAGTAGGCACTTATTACATACTTGTTCCTTTCCCTTCTCTTTTTTTCTTACATTTTTTTTTCCAGATTACATGTAGATGCAATTTTTTTTTAAACCCTTACCTTCCGTCTTAGAGTCAATACTGTGTATTGACTCCAAGGCAGAAGAGTGGTAAGGGCTAGGCAATGGGGGTCAAGTGACTTGCCCAGGGTCACACAGCTAAGAAGTGGCTGAGGCCAGATTTGAACCTAGAACCTCCTGTCTCTAGGCCTGGTTCTCAATCCACTGAGCTACCCAGCTGCCCCCTAGATGCAATTTTTAATAATCACTTTCTGACATGTTGCAATCCATGTTCTCTCCTTCCCTCCCACTCCACTCCCTCCCCAAGACAGCAAGCAATATGATATAGGTTATACATGTGTCATCACACAACACATATTTCCATGTTCTTCATGTTATCAAAGAAAATGTTTCACCCACACAAGAGAAAAATTCATGAAGGAAATGAAGTGAAAATGGTACACTTCCATCTGCATTCATCAGTTCCTTCTATGGCAATGGACAACTTTTTTTTCTCAGGAATCCTTTGAAATTGTCTGGGGTCCCTGTATTGCTGATATTAGTTGTCATTCCATCGTACGTTATTGCTGTTACTGTGTGCAGTGTTCTTCAGGTTCTGCTCACTTAGCTTCGCATCACTTCATAGAAATCTTTCCAAGTTTTTTTGTGACTGTCCCATTCAGTTCCTTCCCCTTCTCTATCAACGCAGGCTAGTTGCTCTCAGAGGACAGATCCACAGGTGATGCAAACCCCTGGTGAAAGCCTTTTCAGCTTGGAAGAAGTTGCCAGGGTTTAGCCTTTCTAAGATAGGAACCCCAACCCTACAGGGAGGCGGTCCAACAGCACTTTAGTAGAGATAAAATCAAATCACAATAAAATCTCACTTTATATAGAGCACATTAAAATTGACCAATGTGTTTTTCTCACAACCCTTCGAGGTAAATAATTGGTATAGGTCAAGGACTGACAAACTAGAGCAAGCCAAGGGGCTGGGGTTTGCTGGTCCTTGCTGTATGTGTATGTGTGTCAGAATGTGTGATTCCCAGTGTGGGGGATTCCCTGGTATGTGAACTCCCTTCCCCTAATGTAGATGGGTAGCTTAGCTGGAATTAAGTGTCTTAGAGAGCTGCTTGGAGTCATTAAGAAATTAAAAGACTTGCCTAGAGTCACATAGCTGGGATACATAGGAGCAGGACTAGAACCCGTCTTCCTGACTCCAAAGCCAGCTCTTCTTAGTAGAAATGTTATTACAGATTAGATCTTACAGATGAGGAAATCAAACCTTAGAGAATGATGTACAGAGAATCAGCTCTGGTTGTTAACTCTTGGGTGAGTATGCAGGAACAAACTACTTACCCAGAATTCTTCAAGGATGGTATTTTAACAGGAATGATAAGAAGATAAAGACTAGATTTTCAGTTAAGAAAACTAGAATCAAAGAATCTTAGAATAAATAGATAAATTAGAGATTAATCCTCCCATTCAATTCTGGAATCCCATATATAACATTTTTGATAGATGGTTGTCTAGTCAAGGCTAGGACCTCTTCAATCTTGAGTAGTTTGCACCAAATGAGTTAATCTCTAATGAAATAAATGAGAAGGTATAATTCAGGTCTCTAAGAATTGTCCTGAGAACTCTGCTCTTTGGACCTTGTTGGAAAGGAAGTAGTAACCCAATTATTAAATTGGTGAACTGGCAACAGTACTATTTCCATTGGAGAGAAAGTTGGGCCCTAGGGGGTACCTTGTAGCCTCTAAACAGGCTCTCCTCTATGCCACTGGAGCTTCCATAAGTGTGGATGGAAACAATGGTCTTATAAAATCAGCTGAATCCAATTATGACTTAACTTCCATTCCATGATATAACTACCACAAACCCTCTGAAGGTTTCCTGCTGACAGATGTGCCCAAGGACATGACCAGTCATAATGTCAAAGTCCTGAGACTAATGTTTGTTTGATTCATAGCACTAGATTTGGAATCCAAAGACTTGAGTTCAAATTCTGACTCTGCTATGTGCCAGCTAAGTGAGTAACACAATACCCTTGAATCTGTTTCATTGATCAATTAAAATTAATCAATTGCCTACTTTGCATCAGATAATTAAGTATGGGCTAGGGATATGAAGAAAGGCAAAAGATGACCCCTGCTCTCAAGGAACTCCCAATCTACTGGGGGAAAGCATGAAACTATTCAAACAACAGAAGGAAGGTACTTGAATTAAGGAGGACTCACAAAGTATCCTATAGAAAGTGGGATTTTTAGCTAGACTGGGAAGTTAGGAAGCAGAGATGAGAGGGAGAGAATTCCAGGCATGAGGGATAGCCAGCAAAATACCCAGAGTCTGCAGATGGATTGTCTTCTTTTAGGAATAGCAAGGAGGCCAGGGTTGCTCTTTTGACAGTATGTGGTAAGAGCAATATAAGGTATAAAATGACTAGAAGTGTGTGGGAACAGTGTGAGAAAGGCAAAACTTTGGAAAACCTAAAAGATACCCAGTTTGCAAAGTCTCTGGGAAGCCATAGCCTAGAAAAAGCCAAACACATAACATACTCCTCACATGAGACTTCAACCCTCTCCTCCCTGAAAATTGCATGTCCTTCCAAGAAACTACTAATGCAAGGATTCTATGAGAATCTGGATTAGATGGATTACACATTGACATATTGATTTATCAGCCTATAGAAAACTCTGTCTAGATTTCACTGAAGTAAACTAAGTTCATTGTCTCAATCTTGTGAATTATTGATTTTCATTGTGTATAATCTAATCCTTCAGCCTCATTCAAATTCTCTATAAAAATGTACCTGTAATCAATAAATATTGTCATTGATTTGTAAGCAGCTTGTCTCTGACACTCCTGATCCCAAAAACCATCTCCATCATCCAGTCTCCAACCCATAGTAACGCTGTAAGGCTGGTTCTTATAGAAGTGGGTTGGGGTGGCAATAATGAGAGACAGGTTATGAAGGGCTTTGGATGTCATAATTCTAAAGATACAGATTCTAGAGATAATAAGGAGTCATTGGAATTTATTGAGTAAGAGAATGATGGGGTCAGACCTATACTCTAGAAGGACTACTCTGACAGCTTAGTAAAGGTTGAACTAGAGTAGGGAGAGATTTATTTCAAACAATCATAGAAAGGTAAGATTTAAGAGCTAGAACAGAACTCCAAAGTCATCTAGTATAAGAATCCTTTGAACAATGTCCTAGACAAGTGATCATCCAACATCTTCTTTTTAAAAATCCTTATCTTGTCTTAATATCAATTCTAATATAAAAGAGCAGCAAGATCTAGGCAATTGCAGTTAAATGATTTGCCCATGGTCATAGAGCTAGGAAGTAACTAAGGTCAGATTATAATTCAAGCCCTCCCAACTCCAGACCTGGTACTCTGTCCTCTGTGACTCCTAGCTGCTCCTATCCAGTCTCTTCTTGAAGCCATCTAATGAGGAAGTCTATTTCACTTTGTACATGTCTAATAGTTGGAAATTTCCCCATAAAACAGGCCTAAATCATACTCTCTTCATCTTCTACCCATTGCTCATAGTTTCTGCCATTTGGGGCTAAACAGAATAAGTTTAACCTATTTTCTATATGATAGCCCTTCAGAATAGTCAACAAGTCAAATAAATAAGAATTTCTTAATCTCTAAGTACTTACTTAGCACTTGTCTCACTTAAACCTTCTCTTTTCCAGCCAAAACAACTATAGTTCCTTTTATTAACCCTTCATATAAAATGTTCTCCAATTCTTTTCTTTCTCCTGATCATCCACTTTTAGTTGCACCCTATTGTCTCTGGTGTCCATAAATGAACATGGCACTCCAGATGAGGATGAACAAGGGCAGAGTATAGGGGGGAATGGCTTTCATGTTCTGAATACTATGCCCCTCCAAATGTAACCTAAGAGATCATTGGCTTTTTTTTTCTATCTGCCTTCTTACATTGTTGACTTGTAATTCACTGAAACTCCTAGACTTTTTTCAGATTAATTTCTTTATCACCACACTTCCCCATCCAGTTCTTGTTAGGTTGATTTTGTTTCTCAATACAAAACTTTGTATTCAGGCCCATTGAATCTTACCTTTCAGATCTGGTTCCCTGTTGTAATCTGATAAACTTTTTTGGATATCCCCAAATAGGCTAGATAGCGCTTGTAATCTTTGATTTGTCAAGCAACATTTTTATGGCTTCATCTGAAGCATTAACAAAAAAAAAATGTTGAACCGGAAAATTCTTCTAGGGATATTCAAGTTGAATATTAACCCATTACTGACTGTTATTTAGGTCATTTAGCCACCATTTGAACACACCAATCTAGATTATATATCTCTGTCTTATCTACAAGGATATCAAAAAGAATTTGTCAAATGCTTTCTTGAAACCAAAGCATTTTTTATCTTCAGAATTAGCTTATCTTATCAGCCTAGTGATCCTGTCAGAAAAGGAAACGAGGTTAGCTAATTTTTTCCTGTTTTTGATGAAACCAGCTCTTTAAAATCACCATTTCCTCTTCTAGATAATCAGTAACTCTCTTTTTAATACTATTGTGATAGGTCAAAAAAAATCTTTCTTTTGGGGGACCTGGCCTATTTTGTGTCAGGTTGCCTCTAATCTAGACATTTCTCCTTTGTATCCCAGTTCTGCCATTTTCGGGTATAATGGTAGACTTATAGAGATCACAGGTAACAACACTGTATGTTCCTATGTGGTATCATATCCATGGAGAATAATGGAGATCTTCTGAAAGATTGGAGAATGCTTGGATATTTGGTATTTGCCTGCCATATGGTTTGGAGTAGTCTTTTCCATTTACTATAAAGCTGGACGGGTTGGTCTTTGAAAAGATCTCTCAGTAACTCGGGTACCTTTTTGCTACATCCATTTCTGAGACTGAAGGACTTCTTCATTCACACCATACAGTATAGAGAGTAAAGGATGAAGACCACCTACTTCTCTTCCCACTGATTCTAGTAATAGGCCTCTGACATTTTTGTTCATTTATTTGTTTGAGTTTTTCCATTGTTAGTTCAGGGAGTAGAGCATGAGCTATGGCCATCCTGGATTTCAAGAATCAAACTTGGATATTTTAGCCAACCCAGCAGTGATGCCTTGAGTAGGTAGTAGCAAGGGTCCAAAGCAAAGTCCAGCAGAAGCTCGCACTTCCAGCCTTGGATATGAACTTAGTAGTTATACAGTGTAGGAACTGAACTAAACTGTGAGTCTAATAGCCTAATCCTCCAGCCTCCTCTCCATCCTGAGATGTAGGTAGTGTAAAGGAGGGATTATGCCCCCTCAAAGTTAGAAGGAAATGCTTGTATGGTTTTTTCTTGCACTGATCTTTGAAGTAAATCACTTTCTAAAAGTGAATCTATTGTTAAGAAGCTAAATGGAACCATGGCGCTAGTCACTATCTGCTAAAAAATGGAGAAACGTAATTGATGGAGGCTCAAGCCCACATCTGAGAAAGTCCAAAGTCCCCAAGACCCTTGGGATATTGATGAATATTCCAGGGAGAATAGGGCATGGGTCAACCATGTTACATTGGCAACTTCTAGAAATTTCCATACATCAAGCTTCAACCAGAGATTGGCCAGTCAATTCCTGGCATCACCCTGTCTATTAAATTAGAGATGAGAAAACAATAAAAAATGCCTGCGTAAGAACCAGACCCTTCCCTACAGCGCTGTCATTAGGGTGAGATGATCAAGTCTTTACTTCAGGGTACCAAATTTAGAGAGTACCTACCTTGGAGTATTCTGAAAACACATGTAGTTCTTCAATAATATGCTAACAACAGGGCTTAGTACCAAGATAGCAAAGATAATTAGTTAAAAATCAGAAGCTCTCAGGTTAGAGTGAGCTCTTCTCAGGCATCATCCTCTTTCTTATCCTTTCTTTCCCCTTCCCTGTTAAATTCTGCTCACTGAAGGGCACAATTCATTCCAGTTACCATAAATATGGCTCCAGGTAACAAATATCCTCATTTCAACTTGGGTTCCTGAGCCTTAGTTTGACTAATTGGCACACTGTCTTAAGTTATGTCTTTTATTTATTACTCTGGCTTTGAATTGTCCCCTTGATATTTCCAAAAGCCCTCCCTTCTTTGAGTTGAAATGCAGTGTAATAAAGACCTATTGCTTTAAACAAGCAATGACCTCTCCGTCTCCTTTGTGATCCATTCTTTAAATCCCCAAACTATTGCAACAAACTGGGACAGAGATCCTAGAATTTTGGCAGGAATCAATGGCAAGCTCACTGGCTTATAGTTTTTAGACTTCACTCTCTTCTCTTTTTAAAAAAAATTGGCCCAGAATTTGCCTTTCCCCATTCCTTTTACACATTTTTCACTCTCATCTTTCAAAGATCCCCGACTTTGTGGCTCCTACTTGCTGGTTATTTCTGTGTCTTAAGACATGGTTCATCTTAGATTGGTCAATTGAACTTACTAAGAAGGACGTTGGATGCTGTTCCTTTATCTTGGATTTCCACTCTCTGTTAACCATTTTTGTTCTAAAATTTATAATTTAAAAAATCATTTATCTTGAATGAAAAAGCAAGAACAAAATAAGAATTTGGGAATTCATTCTTATCCATTATTATTATCATCGCATCCACTTTGGGTAGAGATCCTATCTCTTCCTTGATTCTCCCTTTATAGTAAAGCTTTAAACATAACCCATTTTTATTTTTTTTCCCTTTTTAAATTTAGAATATTTTCCCATGGTTACATGATTCATGATCCCTACCCCTCCTCCCTCCCAAATCTAACAAGCAGTTCCACTGGGCATAACCCATTTTTAAATACATGAAATGAAGACATTAGAATAGATCATCTCCAATTTCTCTTCTTCCTTTAGATTCCATAATTCCTTTAAAAACTCTCCATTTTATTTAGCTGGGAAGGAAGTCCTTTTTTAATAGGACTGGAAGTAGTTCTTGTAAATATTTGAATCTCTCACATAACCAAAAACAAAGATACTGTGAATCCAACACTAAAGGTCATTGTTACTAGAAAACATCTAATCCAACTTTCTTGTTTTACAGAAGAGGAAATTGAGGCCCAGACAAATGAAAGCTCCCCAAATCACACAAGAACCAGTGAAGATTCTGGGACCAGATTTAGAAGAAGGCAAAAGGATTCACAATTTGAACTCCCTGGAAGTAGATTAAATTTTTCTCTCTCCTGAATCTAATTCAGAAAAATTCTTTATTATCCTCCTTCCTACTACTTTGTGGTTGGTCAATTTCCTCATCTGAAAATGGTGATAACAATATTTACACTATCTGACTCATAGGACCATCTTATAAAATGGCATCAAGGATGGAAAATATCAACTCAGTTATTATTTTTAATAGCCATTATAACCAATGTGCTACTGCCCACCTGAGGGAAATTCCTATTAGTCACAGGCAAATATTTGATTGATTGATGGTAGATACTTAATAAGTAAGCACCCAGAGTCAGGAAAACCTGGATAAGTCATTTAACTTTTGTCTACTTCAGTTTCTCAACTATAAAAAGAGGATAGGATAGTAAGAGTATCCACCTCCTAGGGTTATTGTAAGGATCAAATGAAATGATATTTGTAAAACACAACACAGTGCCTGGCACACAAATAGGCATTTACATGGTCAAGCACTTTCCCTTCTGTGTGTCTCTTCATTGAAAAGGAAGGAATAGACTTCAAGACCATGCAAGTCCAAGAAAATATTGTCCCAAATGAAGAAGGCCAGGGGAGAATGGGATAAGGTCAGTCACTTACTATCAAGGAGGATCTCTACCCATATTAGATCATTCATGTAAAACTTACAAGAAAGTCGATATATGGATTGGTAGTTGATATCATCTCAGTTATCCATTTTCGGTGGGGAGGTGAGAGGTAGAGGGGTAAGAGTACCAAATGTGATCTTTTCTATTCTTTTGATATCTTCTTGTCTTTGAGATAGCTTGATAATTTATCTCTTAGCACCTTACAAACTATATTGCTCAAACCCCAAAAGAAGGACTCCTGGGGAAATAATTCTTTGTTCAACAAGAATTAGTAGAAAAACTGGATAGTAGTTTCCTAGAAAAAGGACTTGGTCCACTAATTTATATCATATAACATAATAAATTCCAAATGAACACATATATGCATAGATATGTACATATACATTTACATCATGAAAAAAGTGAGAGAAGAATGGTATGGTCATGTTTTTCAAAGCCATAGATAGCAAGATAAAGGGATCAATAATATTATGAAAAACAAACTAGTCAATTTTAGTTACATAAAAAGGCAAAACCTTTTGTGACAATAAGATCAATGTAGATAGAATAAGAAAAAATGATGTAGACTGAAAAAAGTCTTTATATTAAACTCAAAGACTCAGATAATTCTGTGCTCTCACCAATGTAGGTATCCCCCCCAAAGTTACAGATAGCAACCCATCTGTGTCTGCCTAACCTCTATTCCTGCCTTTGTTCTCCCATAAATTCCCCACAGGGTATCTGCCCAATGAGCAAGGAACCTTACTAAAATTTTCCTGACATCCCATGGATACCCATGGAGAACCCCATCCTTCTACTGATTATTCAACATATTATGTTAACTGTCTCTGACAAAAGCTAATATAATCATTATAGCTAACAAATTTATATAGCATGTCAAGGATCACAAAATGCTTTACAAATATTATCTCATCTTATCCTCACAACAACCCTATAAATTAGGTGCTATTATTTGAATTGCATTTTTAGTTCTTCTAAAGCCTGTATCCAATTCACTGGAGTTTCTGTGTTTTTTGCTTGGTGTTCCTTGATTTTCCTCTGTTTCATTTTCTCTTTGTTCATTGCCTGAATAGAAGCCTGTTGATTGTAATTTCGTTTTTCTTTTTCTATTATTTACTCATATTTCCCCCCTCCTTTTCCCCCTGTAGTTGCCTGTAGTCTTGCTCCTCTCATTTTGTGCTGGATCTGTGAGTTTGGGCTGTTCTGTCCTGAAGGGGCTTCTTCTCTCTTCTGCTGTTTGATCAGGTAGCCTGATCTTCCCTGTCTGACAGCAGAAGCTGAGAAGGAGCTAGGCTTCCTGCTTTGTGGTCAAGGTTGTTGCCTGTAATTTATTGCATCCTTTTCCCCTTGGAGCTCAGTCAATGAGGTTCTTAGATCAGTCTGTAGGGGAGGGGTGTTGGAGTTTGAGCTTTCCTGCCCTCTGAAGACTGCTTATCTGCCCTTATTGATGAGATTGAGCCAGGGCAGGGTTGATCTACAAAGCTGGTTGTGCCCTGAGGCCAAAACCTGGGGTAGGGGGGGCAGCAAGATAGAGCATTTCAGCTGCAACTAGGCTGCCTGCTCTGTGCTTCTCCTCCAGCTGCCTCTACACTGCCTGTGTTCTACACCCTGAGCCTGGCACAGCTTTGCTTGCAAGCTTTTCCCTTTGGCCTAGCACCCTTGCTGGCCCAGAGATTCCAGCCACCACTGGAAACTCAGCGCCATAGGTATAGGAGGAGTCCTGGGACCTTCCTTCTTCCTTCCTCTTAAGCCCAGGTGTTCTAGAGTTCAGGCTTTTTTGAGGGCGTACCTTTTAAGTTGGGTCCAGGAGGAGGGTTCCTAGCTCTGTCCTGTTAGATTTGATTTTCAGTCCCTTGGAAGCATTGTGTTTTTGATCAGTGAGGAAGGGTTTACAGAGGTCTGAATTTTTGCTGCATCTAAGCCACCATCTTGACTTTATCTTAAAGTAGGTGCTATTATTATCCTCATATTATAGATGAAGAAACTAAGTCTGAAGGAGGTTAAAAAGCTTGCACAGGTTCACAAATCTGATAAGTATCTGAGGCAAAATTCTGATTCATTTGTCAACAAATGATGAATAATTATTTGAAAAATTGTTCAAAATTATAATAACCAGAGAAATATAAATTAAAACAATTCTGAGCCATTGCTGTACTCACATCAAATTGCCTGATATATTTAAAAAGTAGAAAACCTCAGGGTGGGGAAATAGACATGAAATTTTATTGCTGTCAGAGCTATAAAATTGGTTCTCTTATTTTGAAAAGGAATAGGAATTATTTGAAGAAAGTTATAAAATTGTTCTACCCTTTGATCCCTTTGATCCCACTCATGGCTTTATGCTCCTAGGAGATTCTTGACTCCAAGAAAGGACTTATCTGGACAAAACATCTAAAGCAACATTCTTTGTAATAGCCCAGAGTTGGAAAAAATTTTTGTTACCCTAAATTGGGTAATGGCTAAACAAATTTTATTACATGAACATAATGGAATGTTATTGTTCCATAAGAAAGAATTCAAGGAAATATAATAACTAACAACAATGGCAATAGTAATAATAGGGACTGGACTTGTGACTTCATTGGTATAGGAAATTGGTATCTTCTCTGAAACTTATAGCCTTTAAAAAAAAAACTCTCCTTAGAATCGATATTGATTCAGAAGAGTAGCTAGGACTAGGCAACTGGCATTAAATGACTTGCCCAGAATCACACAGCTAGGAAGTGTCTGAGGCCAAATTTGAACCCAGGACCTCCTGTACTGAACCAGGGTTCAGCACAACAACACCAAAAATACAGCAAACTACAAAAGTTTAAGGTTTCACAGACCATCAGTCTAGATCACTCCTTCATGCTGTTTTGCTTAACTTCTTTTGGGTAGTGTGCTTTATGGGTGACTACTGAAGATGTGTGGGGCTATCTGCAAAGTTTGTCAATAAAGAATAAAATTATATGTCTCATGATGCAGCCCATTTCATTGATGGACCACTATGACTATCTGAACATTTTTAATATTAATTAAGCCTAATCTGCCTCTCTGTAACTTCATCCTATTGGTCCTATCCCTATTCTTTTATATAAAATCCCATTTCTGCATGACAATCCTTCATATATTTGAATCATGCACACACACACACACACACACACACACACACACACACACACCCCTCTTCTGCTTTGTTTCCCCAGTTCCTTAAACCTCTGGTCCTGTGACATGTTTTCAAGCCCAGTCATCATCCAGGTCACCCCCATTTGGACATAGTTCAATTAAGAGAAAAAAAACTCTTTTTGTAAGATGTGTTGACCAGAAATGAATGGCCACACTATTCCAAAGATTTGTCTGACCAGTGTAATGGTACAAGAGAGGCTGGGCTCTACTTTCAAGCTGTTTCCCAAGATCTTTAGGTCTACTTTCAGGAATTTTTAGGGAACGGGAGGAGACCAGGCTCTTAAGTTCCCTTCTTTTCCATCCCCACTGGCACAACTGTGGTCCCCACCTTCATGGCCTAAATACTACAAAAGCCTCCTGGCTGGCCTCCCTTGCCTCCACAACCTCTCACCTACAATCCATCCTGAGCAAATGGCAAGCTTCAGTTTCCTAAAACACCTCTTTCATCATAGAATTATAGAGAATTATGGAATTTTAGTGTTTATCATAGGACATGACAGAACAAATATCAGAGATCATCGAATCCAACCCCTTCCTCTTTATCCTCACATTTGGAAGAGAAAATAGAGAAGTGACTTTGCAGGTCACAGGGTGATTTAGTGCTAGAACACTTAGGCAACCCAGGTCTTCTGAGGCTTTGGAGAGTCTTGCCACCCACACCCACCTGATCAAAAGTCTTCAAAGACTCTCTACTGCCATTTAATTTAGAGCAAATCTAACACCCTTAACCTGGCTCTCACAGGTTTTTTTTTCTTATTTTTTTTTCTTATTTTTTCTTATTTTTATCTTGTATCATAGTGGGCACTAACTTACTTGCCCAGGGTCACAGAGCTAGGAAGTGTCTGAAGTCACATTTGAACCCAGGACCTCCTGACTCTAGATCTGGAGCTCTATTCACTGTGCCACCTAGCTACCCTATTTGACATTTATGGATTATTTTACTCTCCATAGACTGGGCCCTTCCATTTCCAACCTCATCTCCTACTTTGATCCTCCTTGAACCTTCCACTTTCACCAGTCTAGTCTGCACATTGTACCTGCCTTGTACATTCTTTCCTGACTCTGGCCCTTTGTTCAGGCCCTTCCCTCCACTAGAATGTAAACTCCTTATGAGTAGGAATTTTTTCATTATTTTTATCTTGTATCATAGTGGGCACTAACTTACTTTTTGGCTGGTTGGCTGGTCTGGAAGACTCTATCTTCTTACCCATCCTTCAAGGACCAGCTCAAATCCCATCTCCTCCATGAAACCTTCCAACTCTCTCAGTCCTCATTGCTTACTCACTCTTTCCTTTGGACTAATATAGCCTTTAGTGCCTATACCACTCATTTTTAAAAACTCTTACCTTTTGTCATGGTAACAGTCCTAAGATAGAGGGCAACAGTTAGGCAGTTGGGGTTAAGTGACTTGCCCAGGGTCACACAGCTAGGAAGTGTCTGAAGTCAAATTTGAACCCAGGACCTCCTGACTCTAGATCTGGAGCTCTATTCACTGTGCCACCTAGCTACCCTATTTGACATTTATGGATTATTTTACTATTATATATAAATATACCATATATTATTACTATTTTCTCCAGTCATCTCCTAGAGTTTTATCCCATTCCTCTGTAGTGCATGAAAAATCCAATTCCTCTTTCTTGAATCAATCAACATTTATTAAGCACTTCCTCTGTTGTTGCAGGTATTATTCTGGGGATACCCCCATGAGAGACACCCATTAGACATAGGAATGGAAACCAGGACATACCACTAGAACTCGGTAATATCTTACCTACTTGGCAAATCAAAAGCTGTGTGCTTAAGAGGGACCCAAGGCTCCTTTTTCTAAGTGTGGCCAACCCTCTCCTGTCTAATTGGTGACCTTGGGCAAGTAACTCACTATTGTGCTTCAGTTTCCCCATCTCTTAGTGGAAGGGGCTCAGACCTGTAGCACAAAGCCAAGTGCAAGGGGATGGTACCACTCAATCAATGCCAAGAGAGGATGGGAGTGAGGATAAGTCATTTTATTATCCTGGTAATCATTCTAGTAGCTGAGTTCCCAACCCGGTGCCTTTGCCTTCATCCCTTCCTCAATAGACATGTTTCCCAAAGTCGAGGGCCTCGATTACAGTAGCTCCTGCTCAGAGTAACTTGCTGAAGGCAGATCTGGGCCGTCTTGGATTGATGGGGAGAATGGAGATAGTGGGGTGTCTTAGAGGGATGGGAAGGATGGTGAGAAGGTTAACAGCTGCCGTTCAGATGTGAATTGTCTTTTCCACACTTTCCTTGCTCTATGGAGCTTCAATTAAAGCAGTGAAGGAGTCAGAATCCACACCTCTGCAAATGGGCTCTCTTTCCCAGAGCCCCCCTTCCCCATTCTTTCCCTGGGCTCTGTGGGTTTTGACACCTCCATGCCACATGACAGGGGGCCATCTCACACCTTGCTCTCAGGATAAAAACTCCAGCCTGACTGGCTTACTCCCCAGTCTCTCCTTGGAGCTGTCCCCCAACCATGGCTAACTCTCCCCACCAGCAATACCCCAGGCAGGAAGATTGGCTGCTACCCCAGGACTGGGACTGGGGCTGGGGGAGCCACTCTGACTCAACTTCACCTACTTCCTCTTCTGATTCCTACAGCTCATCCCCATCCTATGGGCAGCCAAGCACCACAGAAAGCCTTCCCCAGCCTCTGGACTGCCACCTTCAAGAGCCCCTTACTTCTGCCCCTTTCCAAAGGAGCAGAAGAGAACGAGGTGGCCCAGGCAACGGGCAGAGGCAGAGTGCCAGTGAGCGTGAGAAGCTGAGGATGCGCAATCTATCCCGGGCTTTACATGATTTGCGGCGCTATCTACCACCCTCAGTGGCACCTGTTGGACAAAGCCTGACTAAGATCGAGACCTTGCGGCTGGCTATCCGCTACATTGGTCACCTGTCATCCCTTCTGGGACTCAGCGAGGAGAGCCTAAGGCGCCGAAGGAGGGAAGGGGCAATGCAGAGCTGCCCACTCTGTCCTGACAGGCTGGGCTGTTGCTCAGACCGGACTCAGAGCCTCAGTCCAATCTCCCAAGCTCCTAGGGCATACTCTCCCCAGCTCCCTGGGGCCTGGGGGTCCCCACCTTCCTGCTCATTAGTTCTGCCCCAGCCCAAGCAGTGTGGGGAACAGAACCTCAATACCATATCTTGGGGTTCACCTTCTTACTGCTTAGGATCACTAAGCAGGCTAGATCTGCCTGGAGGAAGACATCAAGCTTCAGGATTTGAGAATCTTCCCCCTGCCTGTCCTGGAATACAGACCCTACCCAAGTTACACTGGGAAAAAACCACTGAAGCTGCTTCCTGGGCAATATCTCCACACGCCTCTGAGTTGACTACTCTATACCAGGTACAATGTTTCTTCCTCTGTAGGTCTCCACTGAGAAATTCCAACCATAGTTGAAATAATTGAGATTAATTGAAAGCTTATTTCCACAGGCTCAAATTTGGATCTGGGAGGGGAGTGGTTAGGGACTGGGGGAGGTGTTTCCTAAATTAATTTCATGGAATAAGGGAATGCTGGAATTGGAAGGGACCTTAGATATGATCTAGCCCACCCCCATCACATTTGCTATCCAATTTCTACTGGAAGGTGCTCATGGGCTTTTAGTGATCTAAATAAACCTTCTGCAGTCTAAAACCTCAGGCCTTTTGGTCATCCCTGTCTGTCCAGATTCATTTTCACCAGAAACCCCTAGGACCAACTAAGCAAGAAACACTTAGACCCTAGCTTGTGCTGATGGTTCTATCACAACTTCTAGTCCTAGCCCCTGGTTTAATTTCTCCTTCATTCAATCCAATATTTATCAAGGCTTACTAGGTACAAGGCAGTGTTGCAAAGACTGCAACATACAAAAGGGACTGTGAATATTCTTCTAATGGAAAGGTGGATTTTTCCCCAGTAAAGCTTCCCCCATCCAGATTTCCCTGTCCAACTAACTACTGCCATGATGCTCTTCTTTCAGGAAGACTAGTGGGTTGGTTGGAGGATAAAGCTAGGAGGCTTATTGTGAGACAGGTGTTGAGGAGCGGGTCGGATGCTCTTGTGGTGAATGGCCCAGTGGCAAATTAATCTCTTATGGACTGAGGAGCAAGGATTCAGATGGAAATAGTAAAGCATACTGGCAGAGAAGTATAATGTGCTTACAGAGAAAGTTCAGATCCTATATCTACTTCTTATTACGTTTTTGTGACTTTGAGCAAGCCATTATTTCTCTGAGCCTTAGTTTCCTCATTTGTAAAAATTACAGATTGGAATAGGTGATAGATATCTAAAGTCTTTTTTAACTCTAAATCTTGTGATTCTCTCCTGCTCTGGGAATATATTTTATTTTCCAGAGGAGGTTCTTTGTCATTACTTTAGACCCACCCAGAAACTCCCAGATTCCACCATCTAGATAACAGATAAAGGAAGAATGAGAGGCAAAGAAACATCCATCCTTACTCCACAGCTCTGTCTTCTAGGGAGAGTGAGCTCATATGTCTTGTTGGGAATCTCATGTCCACAGGTGTCATGACAGGGAAAGTAGCCCTAAATTATCCCACAGGGACAAGTGCCTTTGGAGGGAAAAGATAGTCCTTCTGTAATTTCCCATTATTCCATCCATGAGGTAGCAAATCCTCTCCTCTCTGCACTCCACTGTGTACCAGGGTACTTCTGAGCAATATTAGGCCATTTATTCACAGAAAGATGACCCAGATAGAAAGGAACCTGGAAACTGGGGTGACATACGGTATCAGTTTAACCTGAAAAAGAGAAGCACCCTAAGAAGGGACATGGGAGCCATCTTCTAATATTTGAAGGGCTACAGAACCATGAAAATCTGGGAAATCAACTGACACTTGGCCAAGCATTTGTGTCACTAATCAACTATTTGTCTTCTGGTTCTAGGTCATCTCCACATCTCCGGAACCCAGTTTGCCAGCTAGCACAGGACCTCATCCGTCACAGCCCATGCCCCAGAGATGTCAACCAGAGCTGCCGGCACAGTGGGGATGCTGGGATTACAATGGCCTGGCTTCTGTACAGGAAACAGACCCTTTGCTTGTGTTCAGAGAGGACAGGTCCCCTGAGTGCTGAGGGCTTGAGCTCAGAGACTCTGAGCTTGGGTTGGAAGATTGATTTGATATTCCTTAATTATCCACATGTTTATGTCATAGCTCTTCTCCAGAAAGTTTAAGAATTAAATCTATCTTACCTACTACTCTTCTGAGTTGTTTTTTAACATGATGAACTCTGTAATAATATTTTGAAAGTATCTGTCATTGTATCCCTTCGCATATTCAAAGATCTGGGACCAAAAGGGACCTTAGAGACCATTTAGTGTTTTAGCCTCTTAATTTACAGGTGAGCAAACAGAATGGCAAAGTAACTTGCCCAAGATGTTGAGAAAGAATTCTAACTTGGGTCTTAAGACTCTAAATCCAGTCTTATTTGTTATTGAGAGAGCTGATGATGGAGTAGTTAGAGGTCTGGGTCTGGGCCTGGAGTCAGCAAGACCTGAGTTTAAATCTGACCTCAGATACTATGTGTTTTACCTTAAGCAAGTGTAATAGGTGACCAGAATGGGGCCATCTACATTTACTTTGGGGACTAGAGAGAGGTATGAAAGAGCCAAAGAGATGGAGAGAGGGGAGAGACTGGTCTTCCCCTCCCTTTCCCTAGGGAAAGACAGCACAAGTTGTCTTTTAGAAGGACAGGATATGTTCCTTTAGAGACTGGGTTGAAAATAGAAGTTAAAGATTGGAGCTGGCTCTCCCCCCTTGAGAAGAAAGGTACAGCTCTCCACCAAGCTTCAGTTCCCTTCCTTGAAGTTATGAGACAGGCAGACTGAATCGAAGAGGAATAACTCTTATTCTAAGGGACACACAAAACAGGGAGAGTGGGGTTGTTGGGTAAGGAAAGTGGGAAATGGGAAACCCCTATGAGTTAACAACTGACCCCCTCCCCAAATCCTGAGGGTTCAGGCTATCTGCCTGACCATCCTTGGTCAGTTATGAAATTTATCCTTCCTTCTATCTAACTTAATTGTGGCTTGATGTCCAAAGGACAAATTTTAGGGAATAGAGAGAATTCTTCTTTGGGTGAATGGCTTTCTAACAAAGTCCCATCCACTCCTTTATCTTCAGCTGGATTCAAGGGGATTTGGGTTCACTGAGAGGTGGTCAATGCTCAGAAAAGAGTTCTCTCTCAGTGGTTTCTCTCAGACCAACCATTCCAAAAGAGCTCCCAAAGAGAAGTGAGGTGATCTAGCAGTTTCTCCTCAGCTCTTCCTGGAATCCTCCATCTTCCTTGCCCTTACCCGGCTTGAGTTGCTATTTTCCATACCTGATGTGATTTTCTCTCTTACACAAGTCACTTTACCACTATTTGCCTCAGTTTCCTCAACTGTAAAATGAGGGTAATAAAAGCACCCATCTCCCAGGATTGTTGTGAGGATCACATGAGATATTATTTGTAAAGCATTTAGCACAATGCCTGGCACATATTAGGCATTATATAAGTGCATATTCCTTTCTTTCCTTATTGTAGGGCTATTTATAAAACTCTAGCCAGGGGGCAGCTGGGTGGCTCAGTGGATTGAGAGTCAGGCCTACAGATGGAAGGTCCTAGGTTCAAATCTGGTCTCAGACACTTCCCAGCTGTGTGACTCTGGCCAAGTCACTTAACCCCCACTGCCTAGCCCTTATCATTCTTCTGCCTTGAAGCCAATACACAATACTGACTCCAAGATGGAAGGTAAGGGTTAAAAAAAAAACAACTCTAGTCACATCCTAGTTGATGATGGCAAGTTTGTTTAGGCTCCCAAATGTTATTATAGGTTACTAGGAAGGAAGGAAGGAAGGAAGGAAGGAAGGAAGGAAGGAAGGAAGGAAGGAAGGAAGGAAGGGAGGGTAGGAGGGAGGGAGGGAGAGAGGAAGGAAGGAAGGAAAGACAGTGGATTCCCTAGGTAGAAGGATCTAAAAGAAATTGTTGGGGGCAGCTGGGTAGCTCAGTGGATTGAGAGCCAGGCCTAGAGACAAGAGGTCCTGGTTTTAAATCTGACCTCAGACACTTCCTAGCTGTGTGACTCTGGCCAAGTCACTTCACCTCCACTGCCTAGCCCTTACCACTCTAATGGCTTGGAACCAATACACAATATTGACTCCAAGATGGAAGGTAAGGATTTAAAAAAAAAAAATAGTCACACCCTAGTTGATGATGGTAAGTTTGTTTAGGCTCCCAAATGTTATTATAGGTTGGAAGGAAGGAAGGAAGGAAGGAAGGAAGGAAGGAAGGAAGGAAGGAAGGAAGGAAGGAAGGAAGGAAGGAAGGAAGGAAGGAAAGACAGTGAATTCCCTAGGCTGAAGGATCTAAAAGAAATTGTTGGGGGCAGCTGGGTAGCTCAGTGGATTGAGAGTCAGGCCTAGAGATGTAAAGTCCTGGGTTCAAATCTAGACTCAGACAATTCTGAGCTGTGTGACCCTGGGCAAGTCACTTAACCCCCTTTGTCTAATCCTGATCACTCTTCTGCCTTGGAACCAATATACAGTATTGACTCTAAGACAGAAGGTAAGGGTTAAAAAAAATAATCATAAATGTTTTTCTCTGACTTAACATGTAGTCTGTGTTATCTGTAAACCAAATTTGGACATGTGGGTACCCCTTCTGCCCACACAGATGGCAACTGTTTTTTATTTCATAGTTTGAGCTGGTCAGAAAGTCATCCCAGCAATATTGACATAAAATAGGAGGCTGGGTAAAACCTCGATTCATTTTCTAGCTTGTTCCCCAGTCACTAGTCAAGTCCCATCAAAACCTTCCCACACAACTACAAATCAAAATTATTCTTAAAGACCTCCAGAAAAAGGCATTTCTTAACCTCCCTGAAGCAGACAAGTGTACCATTCAACATTCATTGAGCTCATATATAGCATGACATGGCAGTCTTGAGTGTGTTACAGAGGGAGAGAGTGATTTTTACTCTGAAGAAGCTTTGATAGTCATGTGTCTGTCAGGATGGATATTAGCATCCTCCCATATTACCCAAATGCACCCACTCAGAAGATGGGGCTGATACCTTGGCCAAAATGGGTACTTACTGAAGGAAATAGTACTTAAACTCTCTGGGCCTCAGTTTTCCAATATGTTAGAGGGGAGCAATTAGATTCGTTCTACCAACTCCACAGGATTGCCATGAAACTCCAGTGAGCTAATGTAGTCTTGCAGGATGTCTGATCTAGAAAGGAGCTTTGAAATCATTTCCATCAACCAACACTTCTTATATTAGAGGAGAAAGCCAAGGTCTGAAGAAGTCAGTGCGCCCAAGGTCACACTACTATTAGCAAATTAGCACTAAAAATATCCTGACTTAAGTCCACTTGGCAGACTCTTATTACTGCCCCAAACTGTACAGAGGTAAATAGTTGCTGTTGTTGTTCAGTTTTCAGTCATATCTGACTTTGTGACTCCTTTTGGGTTTTTCTTGGTAAACATACTGGAGTAGTTTGCTATTTCCTTCTCCAGCTCATTTTTATACATGAGAAAATGGAGACAAATACAGTTAAACGATTTGCCCAGGGTCACAGAGCTAATAAGTATCTGAGGCCAGATTTGAACTCAGGAAGATGAGTCTTCTTGACTCCAGGACTGGCCCTCTATCCACTGTGACACTCAAGCCACTATCAAGCTGATATTTTTATTAAGAACATTCTTAAAATTTTCAAAATACTTTGTGAACATTATGCCATTTTATTGTCTCAGCAACCCTGTGAGGTGGGTAAATGTGGACATTTTGATCCCGATTTCACAGGTGAGAAAATTGAGATCCAGAATGGTAAATGACTTGTCAGTTAAATGTCAGAAGCAGAATTGGAAAACCAGTTTCCCCCAACTACAAGGTCAAAACATTTTCTGCTAAGCCTCCCATGTGAAGAGTGTCCTTTGGAAAAAGAGAAAACTATACAAGCTTACCCCACCCCTACTACTAATTCATTGTATTCTGGTAGGCATAAAGGGTTGTGGGCAATGGCCTAGAGATGAGAAAGAAGAGAAAAACAATAACCATATAAAGTTATTCTGGGAAGGCTCCCTGGAAGAGATTGAATTTTTATAAAATGAATCCCAGAGGTCACCTAGTCCAACCCTCCCTTCAACAAAAATCCCCTCTACAATTGCCCCACAAATACTCGATCACCTGCTCCTCAAAAATCTTTAGTGAAAGCAAATTCACTCCTCAGGTAGCACATTCTTTGGGTAGCTATAATTATTAGGAATTTTCTTCAGTTATCAGCCCTAAATCTGACTTCTCTGGGCCCAAGCAGAAAAATATACTCTTTTTTCCATCTAAGAGTCCTTTAAATATTTGGAGGTGTGAACTTTAAATTACTCCACCCTACTTAGTCTAACAAAATCAGGAATGTCTACACTCATGCTTAAGGATTAAGTATTTAGGAGGATTGGTCTTTGATAGATTTGTGCTAGCAAATGACAAATCAGAAACAGCTGGCAAACCCCTGGGCTATCCTAAATCAAGCTTAAGCTACCATTGGCACAGATGAGATGCAGGAAAGTGATGAAAAACCATCTATATATTTGGCATCACTTCCTCTCTCAGACTTTCTCCAGAGAGGTGGCTCTGGCTGGCAGCGTGCTAAACATTCCGACATCTTAGCATAGTGGCAGCTATTGTCCAGTTTGGTGGTGAGTTTTCCTTGATACTATACTGGGAGAATCTGAGTAGCTAGTTCTGGTGAGGCATCTTAGCTGAGCTTTCTTGGAGTTTAGGCTGATTCCTTTCTCCTTTACATTATCCTCTTAAAAAACCACTAATTTGAACTCCCCTGGCACAGGCCAGGCGGAAAAAATCCTACACCTTTTCCCTCTCCTTTCTCCTTAATTTCTTTCCTCTATATTAATTAAAATCACCATAAATATCCAGCTGACTTGGGTATTTTATTTGGGATATCCCCTGGTGACCAAAGTTAATTTAGTTTAGGTCATAACCCTAAAATTATCCTTACAGAGGCAACTATCAGTTCAGTGGTCTGCCCTTCCACAATGGTCTCCCCCTCCCTCTCAAGTTTTCTCTTTTTCCAATTAAATATCCTCAGGTCTTTTCTTATGATATAACTCCAAGGTCCCTCAAAAGAGATCAGTTTAGCAATTCACATGGGAAAAACCAAATGGATGAAAAATGCATACCCATCAGCTTCTGACCTACAACTGAGTGAATAGCGTGCTAAACTGCTGCATTAGTCCATTCATTAGCTTGGGCAAATTCAAATCTGCACAATGTAATATGCAGACATGATATCATCCTAGTGTTGTATACTCAAACCACATACATACACACACACACACACACATAGACACACATACACACACACACACACCACCCCAGTAATCCAATAACAGAGTCAAGGGAAGTGCCACAATGTTACACAATATGTTTCTCCTCACAAGGGGTGTGTTGTTATCCATTTACTCTCTACATTGGCTCTTCTCAACCTGTAACTACCCAGGAATGGAACACCATCATAGTGCCAGGAGAAACTGTGTTGAGAAAAAATATACTCCCACCACTCAGCACGCTGGCTGTTAAGTCCCCATCCTATATGCTTTTTTATTTATACAAACAGCCATTCACAATGTAACACCACAAGGTAAGTGATATTTACATAACCAGCTATCAATAATAATGACACTTTTAGATCTCGAACTGAAGTATACAAATAATATCATATAGCTAAGAATTGGAAACAAAATAGATGTTCATCAATTGGAGAATAAATTATGGTGCATGAATATAATGAACTATTACTGTGCTACAAGAAATGATGTATGTGGGGACAGCTAGGCAGCTCAGGGAATAAAGAGAAGGGAGGTCTAAGGTTCAAATGTGATCTTTGATCCTGGGCAAGTCACTTAACCTCAATAGCCTAGCCCTTACTGCACTTATACCTAGTATCAATTCTAAGAGAAAATATAAAGATTTTTTTTTTAAAGAGAAAGAAATGCAGTAAAGGAAAATAATAAATGTGTGTGTGGGGGGGGGAGAATGTGGCAAAGTTGGGACACTAATGCATTGCTAGTGGAGCTATGAATTGATCCAACCATTCTGGAGGATAATTTGATAATTTGGAATCATACCCAAAGGGTCTCAAAAGAATGCCTGCCCTTTGATACTGGGTTTATAGACCAAAAAGATAAAAACAATCTGGGCAAGGATCTGTTTGTGCAAAAATATTTATACCTGTGCTTTTTGTGGTAGCAAAGAATTGGAAACTGAGGGTGTTATGGGGTTCAGATGTGTCCCCCTAGAGTTCAGGAAGGATACCTTTTGCAAGAATGCAAGACTCTAAAACTTAGCTTAAAAACAAAAAGAGAAATTTATTAATTTAGGGAGTAAGGTTGAGAATGGCCAGGAGGATAGCAAGGTGGAACAGCAAGATGGGGAGCAGTTCCTGGGAGGACAGCATGAATGGAAAGGCTGTTCCCCCAGAGGACATCAGTTCTGGGGATTTTATACTTTTTACAACAGTTTTAGTCACCCAGGCATGAAATGGGGTGATCATACTGGGGTCTACCTGGGGACATAAAGATTCCTTAGTTTTAGGGGACAAACAGATGTCTGATAGGATCCAGGTGTGGCCTGAAGGTGCATCTTTCTGTTCATCTTAAATCTAGAGGACGATCAAAGGTAGATAGTCATCTCAGGACCCTAGGGGAGTCATTGGGTGTTTTTAGGCTTAGAGTCACAAGAATGGAAGGGAGCGAAGGAGTTTCCCTGATAATAGTTTGCCTGAATTTCTGGGGTATAGTGCCCATGTCAAGGGGATGTCCCTTGATGGGGGAATGGCTGAACCAATTGTGGTATATGATGGTGATGGAATTCTATTGGGCTGTAAGGAATGATTAAGACCTCTATGAACTGATGCTGAGTGAAATGAACAGAACCAAGAGAACATTGTACACAGAAACTGAAACACTATGGGACAACCAAATGTAACAGACTTTGCTACTAATAGCAATGCAATGATCCAGGATAATTCTGTGGGACCTATGAAAAAGAATGCTATCCACATCTAGAGAAAGAACTAAGGGAGTATAAATGCAGATGAAAACATATGATTTATCACTTGTTTATATGGGTATATTATTTGGGGTTTTGGTTTTTAAAGGATTGCTCCTTTACAAAAATGAATAATATGGAAATAGGTTCAAGTGATATATGTATAACCCAGCAGAATTGCTTTTCAACTCTGGGAGGGAGAAGGGATGAAGGAAGAAAGAAAACATGAAACATGGAATCATGAAAAATTTTTTAAAGCAAAAAATGTAATAGGAAGAAAAGAAAATAAATATAAATAAAAAGAAATGATGTGTGAATAATATAGAGAAAAATGGAAAGATCTAGTTGAACCAATGTAGAATGAAGTCAGCCTAGCCAAGAAAGCATTATACATGTAACTACAATGATTTAAATGGAAAGAACAACACATCACAAAAATCAAATGTAAACATAATGAAATTATTAAGATCAAGTGATATTCAAGTGAAAAGACATGAGAAGACATCCCCCAAGAAGGCTTTCTTGATGGTGAGTTCATAGGTGTTACACATTACTTATATTTTAGACTTTTTTCAATATATCAATCAGTTGTTCTGACTTTTTTCCCTCTCTAAAAAAATACTATTTGCCATTTTTGATGGCTCTTAGGTTGATGAGAAGGTGGGAGACATGGAATACTATAATGATGTAAGAAACAGAAAATAGAAATTAAAATTTTATTTTAAAAAGATGTCAGATATTAACATTAGCCAATGCATAATACCTATATAAAACTGTATTACTCTCTTCACCTAATGAGCTCAGATGGTGAAGAGTATCCACGCTCTTCCCCTACCAGGGAAGTACATGAGAGAGGAAAGCCCATCAGTTCAGGATTATGCAGGCTTAATGTAACTGAGCCATTTGGGAATGTCTACATCACATGAAACTGAATCTCACTTTTGTTTGTTGGTCTTCATCACTTTTCAGCTGGGCAACCTCTTCTCTACTTGAAGCTAGCATGTCTAAGTTCTTTCAATTTACCATCACCCTTAAAAGGATGCTTAGAAAATATTTCCTTCCTCTTAATTAAAATAGTAATTTCAGGGGAAGCAGCATGAAAAAGCCTTCAGTTGAAGGATAAAGCAGGACAGACACACCATCAAGAATTTGGATGGCCACTGATGGGAAAGCTGCTATAAAGGAAGAAGTGAAGATGGGCCAAGGACATCCTACTACCACCTTGAAGTATTGTACCTGCAGTCAATGCCTTCTAATTTTTTAGTCTTTTTCAATTGTGTCTAATTCTATGTTTTGGGGTTTTCTTGGCAAAGATATTGGAGGGGGTTGCTGTTTCTTTCTTCAGCTTATTTTGCAGATGAGAAAACTGAGACTAACAGGGTTAAATGACTTACCCAGGTTTCCATAGCTAGTAAGTGTCTGAGGCCAGATTTCAGTTCATGAAGTTGAGTCTTCCTGCCTCCAAACCCAGCATTCTATTCATTTGTCATCTATCAGCTCTCTTCTAAATTTAGCATCTTCTAAACTCAGCACCTTGGGGCAAAGCTTTGATCACCCTATCTTAGTAACAGCTGGTCAAGCTATTATCCTATTATCTCCTTTAAAAGTCTTTTATTTGTCTGTTTAAAGCTTCCCTACAGCTAGTGGGTTTTTTGTGTTGTTGTTGTTGTTGCTTTATTGATACCCTTTGCTTTTTATATCACAGTGGTTTCCATTTATACTTCCTCCCCAACCATGACCAAAATTACCAGTGAGCATTCTCTTACAACAAAGAAAAATAGTTAGTCAAAACCAAATGATAGTGGCTATATCTGACTCTAAATGTACCATTCCATACCTATAGTCTCTGGCCTCGCTGAAGAGAGAAGAAATATACATTTCCTCATCTCTTTTCTGGGACTAAAATTCTTCTTTACAATTACAAGCCTCTCTTATTTATGCCATTGACATGGGCACTGTACCCCAGAAACCCAGTCGAACTATTGTCAAGGGAACTCCCTTGTTGTTTTTCTGACTCTGAGACTAAAAACACCCAATGACCCCACCTAGGGTCCTGAGATGACTATCTTCCTTTGATCGTCCTCTAGATGGTCAGAAAGATGCACCTTCAGACCACACCTCGATCCTATTGGACATCTGTTTGTCCCCTAAAACTAAGGAATCTTTATGAGGGTCACTCCCTATGTCTCCAGGCAGACCCCAGTCAGATGACCACCCCACCCCACCTAATGCCTGAATGACTACCACTCTAGAGTCCTGTCCACACTCTGACACAGCATCTGTTGTAAAGAATATAAAATCCCCAGAACTGATGTCTGGGGGACAGCTTTTCCACCCATGCTCTCCTCCCAGGGTGATAGCCTTTCCATCCATGCTGTCCTCCCAAGGAGCAGCCTTCCATCTTGTTGTTCCACCTGGACCATCCTCCTGGCCATTCTCAACATTACTCTCTAAATTAATTTCACTTTTTATTAATTTAGGGAGTAATGTTGAGAATGTCCAGGGGCCCAATGTTTTTGGCTCTCCTGAAAGCTACTACTGTACCCCAGATCTTCCATGAGGACACAGTTTCTCAGGTAGGAAGGAACCTTTTCCTTTGACTTCTGAAATCCCCATCTTTTGGGTGATATCTTTGTGGGACCTCTTTCATGCTCTCTCCAATCAGCCCCAGAAGTCAGTTGGGCCGCTGGATTTGGGGTTTATTGGCTTCCCCTTCTGATACTGGAAGATGTTCTGGTATGTGGGAAGTCTCTCCTCAGTGTTAAACTGAGTGCTCTTGGTCGGGCAACCTCTGTGGACACTGTATTTTAATTTAAAATCCAAGATTTTTTATCTTTTGTTTGAGATTGTATTTTTATAGAAATCCAAGATTTTGATTTTTTTTTCGAGAAAGATCTTCAAGGAAGAAACTTGCTAACTCCTAAATCCAGAGAATGAATTGTTGCAGAAAGATGCAAAAAACCCACACTACATCAAGAAGATCTAGAATGAACTTTGGATATGGTTGATTGAACTGAAGTTTGATTGAACATTTATTGTAAATGTACACATTTATGCCAAAAGGGATTGCCCCTAATTTGGCTTTCTGTCAATGCGCCTAGGAAACATTAGTTTTGCTTTCTTTCTTTTCTATTTCCTCCCTCACTACTGTAATTTCTTCTTAGAAAATTGAATATTGTAGGCATGTGTAGTTAGAAGTGCTTTTAGGACTACCAGATGATTATGTTAAATGATCAATGGGGAGACTAGTCTCCCAATGATCATCAGGGGGGATTGTGAATCTTAAAATTTCTCAGACTTGTGAATGTTAAAAATTCTCAGACTCTACCTTAGAACATTTGGTTAAGATCATTCCTCATTTTAAACAATGAAGGTACTTGATCAGGAATGTGAGAACTCTAACATTATTCCACTCATACGTAAGCATACTTTAGGGGAAGATAAAGTTGTAAACTCCTTACTGAACAATGAAAAGTACTTAACCCATACTTAAAGTGAAGCAAAAACCTTTAAGCTAAGTCTATTTTTAGATCTAATACAAAAAGGGTGCTAAGTACCTATGAAGGTCAAATTAATCACTAAAAGGTCAGGCAACTTGCAAACTTGCAAGGGACAAGCTTAGCAAAAGAGGTGTGAAGTTTCAGTATACTCAGGTGTGAATTACTCAAAAGTTCTAGTCTACTCAGGTGTGAATTACTCAAAAGTTTAGTCTACTCAGGTGTGAATTAAGAATGGTCAGTCCTGTGAAAACATCTACTGTGATTGGTAGATGTAAAAACTTAGGGGAGGTGACATAGGAGAAAATTCTCTTTAAAAGGAGGTCAGAAAGGCCTCTGAAGTAATTCAGCTATGGAGCTGAATTGAAGGCTGGTTTCTCTCTCAGTGACTGAAAATGAATTCAGCCTTGGAAGCTGAAGTGGAGCTTCCTGAGCTATCCTGGAGGGTCTCTCTGAACACTAGATTTTTGTTTGGAAGGATCTTGTGGTGAGTTGATAAAAGACTGACTGATCTCTCTCTTAAGGCTTAAGCCTCTGCTGGCCTAGCCCTTTTCTCATTATTTCCTCTTACTCTCTCTCTCTCCCTTTCATTAATTCCTTAATAATACCATCCTCTACTTACAAATGAAAAATTTTTTTTCAGCCTGAGCGAAAATTCAGGGTTTTTTTTTTCATGTTGCATAGCTGAGCAACATCAAGGGGGGGAAACAAGGAAATTGGTTTTTTGATACCCTAAATTCTAACACCAGGTGGCAATTGGACATATTTTATGAACAGAAGCTCCTTACCTTTTAGTTTTATCCCCTCACTAGGTTCCCAGTTCTCCGAACTCTACTCTTTACTTAGATTTTAAGGCAAGGGCCCGATGAGAAATCCAGGCAGAGATGGGGAAAGGGAAACTGGGAAGCTATCAGTTCCCTGATCATACCTCTGCTTCCTCCTCTGCTTCAGGGAGGAATAGGGTTGATTCTGAACAGAGAGACAACTGGTGAGACACCCCTATTTTGGGGATTTTAAAATGTCTTACACTTTTAAAACTAAGTTTTTTTCAACTTGTAGAACAACCTATCAATTATCTTCTGTTTTAAGGTAAACAGGGATAGATAAGAAGACCTGATAAATCTCCTTTCCCTATCTGCTAGCCAGAAGGAAGTAATGCTTAAATCTATTAGAGTTATTTATTGGTATTTTATTTCAAAATTGTGATCATGTATATATGTGGGTTTAGAAAATAACATCCTAATTTTAATTTTGTTGGACAGTGAAATTTCAGTCTGTATAGAAAAGCCACAGATCAGTTTTGTAAAACAGGTTTTTTTTAGCAGTATAGCCTACTGCTATGGAAGACTACATTCCATCCTTACCTACCTTTCCATCATAAGAGGTTTAAAGGAAAAAATGTGATTTAAGTGTTTAAACTTACCAAAAATGGGTTTTTATTTAAAATTATCAAATGGTTTTCTTCTCAGTGGTTTTCATCTCAGTGTATTAAAGTTGGACTAACTTTATTATTACATTTAACTTCTTTGTCTCGAAAATACATAATCAGCCTGCTTGTCAAGAGGTTTGCTTTAAGGTTTACAGTCCTTAAAAGGTTTCAAATCTCTAAATTTAAAATAGATCCTGTAATACTAAATGCTTTATGAAATTTTTTTGCAATATGTTATGTGAGTTGCTGCTAAAACATGTATTTTAAATATTGTTTGGATGTAGACAAAAGCTCATTGTAAACCTGACTGTACCAAAGATTTTGTTCAATACTCAGTGGTTATCTCAGTTTACCAATTTGTACTTTGAACTGAAATTTATAACTGATGAGTACTATGCTAATGACACAGTGTTTCAATGATGTAATCCTTTAAATCAGAATTCTTTTGGGTTACCGATTAGCAATTGAAGTGATACCAATGGAATATTTGTTTGACTTATGATGGTAAAAGCAAGTCAGAGAAGGTGGAGAAGGTATGTTGGGTTTGAATTCAAAATAAAGAGAGACTTTGATCTAAAATCCATAAAGCTTGAGTATGCAGGTTTGGGACAAATGCCCATAATCAGCATATAATACAAATTGGAAGATTAAAGTTTCCATTTCCCCAAACAACCTATTAGGTTAATAACTGAAAAATCTCAAATTGTTAGGGAACATACTTTGAGAAGTAGGTGAAGTTTATTAATTGATGGCTTGTATTTGCAGCCTTAATTGAAGTTTGGATCTTGAGCTTGGAAATATAACTAAAAACTTTCTGAATTTCCCCCAGAATCAGGGGTAAAAGAAATTCATCTGTAAGATATTGTTACTCGAGTGTTTATAGATGTTATAGTTAATGTGTACTTTGCAAAAGGATATTCTTTAGCAGAAATATCACATACCAGCTCTGCAAACAACTCAGGAATCCAATTTCCTAAAGGGATCTATTCCTGTCAGAAGATGATTTCTGAAGATGGAGTCTGTTGGCTAAGATACCCAAATGCAAATGTTTAATATCAATTTCTATTGTACTAATTTTCTCGGTTTATATCTGTTGCTCTAGTTTTTGCCCCAGTCCTGGTTTCTACATTTCTGTCTTAGGGACTGATTGTCCCCTTGTGACCTGTCTGCCAATCAGGGGAAGCAGTTGCTGGACATCCTTCAGATCTCCAAGCAGGTCTCCACTTACCTAGGACCCAGGCATTCACTGAGGAAAAGCCCCCTAAGACCCTGTGCCCACAGCCTTTCCCTCCCTGTTATCTTAACCCCTTTTACTTTAGCTCTTAACTACCTGACCATAACTATTTCTTTCCTTAAATTTTGGGTCTTCTCCTATGCTTAAAATCATGCATAACCAGTCAGTTGGACATATAACTTTCTGATTCAACTTGGGAAAGCAGTAGTCAAAGAAGGTCCCTCTGACTGTTGGGTTTGTATGAAGCACCCCCAAAGCGGAGAGAATCCCAGGCTTCTAGCCCAAGGTCTCAATGCCTCTGAGGTATACCCAAGACCTGAGGCTTTAAGGAGATACACAACCACTTCAGTTTTGGCTACTCCCCTGTGGGATATGTAGACCTTGCATTTGTAACCTTGTCATTTCTCTAGTTGCTTCTAGGGTAAAAGCACCCATGGGAGTCACCCAGATGCCACTATAACCTCTGCTACCATCCCAGCCAGAAGCCCTGGACATTGCCTACAGCCAATACCTCTCTCCTGACAATAGGCAGGAACAATTTTACACCCATTCTTGGCTCTGAAGAAGCTACAGAAGACTGAAACCATAGCCCCTTTTTCCCAGGCTACACCTCAATTTTATCAGCCTACATCTCAAACATCTGTCTGTTCCCTAAAACTAAGGAATCTTTATGAGGGTCATTCCTTATGTCTCCAGGCAGACCCCAGTCAGATGACCACCCCACCCTACCGAATGCCTGAGTGGCTACCACTCTAGAGTCACGTCCACACTGACAACATCTGTTGCAAAGAATATAGAATCCCCAGAATTGATGTCGTTGGGGGGAACAGCTTTTCCATCCATGCTGTCCTCCCAGGGAACTGCTCCCCATCTTGCTGTTCCACCTTCCTATCCTCCTGATCATTCTTGACATTACTTTCTAAATTAATAAATTTCTTTTTATTTTTAAGCTAAGTTTTGGAGTCTTGCATTCTTGCAAAAGGTATCCTTCCCGAACCCCAGGGATGCACCTCTTCACCCCCACAACTGTTTGACAAAGAGACTTGAAGAAAACATTTCAGTTGAGATAACACTATGTGCAAGGGGCCAGAAGTGAGAGTGGGCAAAGTAGCTGGGGATACAAATAGCTAGGTTTGTCTATGTAGATTTGGAAGAGGGTGTATGGCTAGACACAAGGATGAGAAGGTAGAGATCTAAATGGAAACAAAACCCAGCAGGGATAACAATTCAAAGCCAATAACCTCCACAGCACCCATTGTCACATAATATGATCAAAATCACTCCAAAATCTAGCCTTAGCTGCTCCCTGTCAAGGTTTAACAAAGGACTCTAGGAATGATTTCCACTCTAATGGTAGAAATCAAAGGCTCTGGAGGCAGCTGAGTGGCTTAGTGGATGGAAGTCCTGGGTTCAAATGTGGCCTTAGACACTTCCCAGCTATGTGACCCTGGGCAAGTCACTTAACCTCCATTGCTTAGCCTTTACTACTCTTCTGCCTTGGAACCAATACATAGTATTGATTCCAAGACAGAAGGGTTTAAAAAAAAAAAAGGCTCAGTTGATGTATTTGCAAACAATCCAAAGATGGGAGTATGGTTATTTCTATGTTTTCACATAAGCAATCTTCAGTCTCCTTCCTGGCACTCTCTAGACTCCATCCCTAAATGTTTGATTGTTCCTGGTACTTTTAGAATTACTGGTCAAGGAGTTAGGAGACCTGAGTTCTAATATCTTGCTCTGACGCTACCTTGATGTGGCACATGGAGCAGATCACCTGGATCTCAGTTTCCTCAATAATTAAAATGAGAGACTTTTACTAGATAATCCCTAAAGTTTATTCCAGCTCTAATAGTTTAAATTTTTACCTTTAATTTCAATTTTTCTATTCACCTGTAATCTTTTCATCAAGAATGCTTGGAAGTCCTCTGTTTCATTGAACATCTATTTTTCCCTTATTGGATTAGTCTTAGTTTTGCTGTTATTATTAAACAAGATGAACTATGTAAAATACATTGCAAATATTAAAATACTATACATATATATGCGATATATTGCTATTATTATTTTTATTTGGTATAAAATATCATATTCCAACCTCTCTACTCCTTTATAGTAGTGTTGGCTAATTCTGATTAGGGCTCCTTGGCACTTGAATTCTCTCTTATTGCTTCAAGCACTTTCTCTTTGACCTGAAAGCTCTTGATTTTGTTTATGATGTCCTGGGAGTTTTCATACTGAAGTTTCAGTGACTAGCAGATTCTTTGACTATTTGCTTTGTCCTCTGGTTCTAATAAATCAAGTCAGTTTTCTCTCATGATTTCTTTAAATATGATATCCAGGCACTTTTTTTTTTGTCTTGGCTTTCAGGTAGTCCAGTGGTTCTTGAATTCTCCCTCCTTGATCTTTTTTTCTAAGATGTTTTTGTATTTATTTTTTGATATGAGACACCTCAATGTGTCTTCAAATCCAGGGGTCCTTACTCCATGTTGATTGCTCTTTCAGACCAAAACTTGAAGCATTTACTAGACTCTTTGTCTCCAGTGACAATATGGAAAGAGATCTTCAGAGCAGACCTGGACCAAAGTAACCATTTAAGTAGGAACAGCATCCATATAAACTCACTGTGTGCCAGGTATCATATTAGCCCCTTGGCTTGAGAAGCTGAATCCCACCATTGTTGTTTACTACCATGGAACCCATGGCAAGCAGCCAGACCTGAGGCAGCTTTGACCTTTCCTGATTCATGAATGTTGTTTTTCTCTTCTATGAAACAGAGACAGAAGGTCCTGTGTTCAAATTTGACCTCAGACACTTCTTAGCTGGGTGACCCTGGGCAAGTCACTTCACCCCCATTGCTCAGCCCTTACCACTCTTCTGCCTTGGAACCAATGTATAGTATTGATTCTAAGACCAAAAGTAAGGGTTTTTTTTTTAAAAAAAAGAAGAATCCAAATAAAAGGCATTGTTAACTCTCTTCATCTCCTTCTGGCTTCTTTTAAGACTACCCAAATCCTACCTCTTTAAGAAGTCTTTCCTAATCTCCTTTGATGCTAGTACCCCCTCTGGGATTACATTCAAATGATCCTGTATATGTATATATATACACCTTGTTTGTATATAGCTGTTTGCAAGTTGTTTCCCCCAAGAAGATGTGAGTTCCTTGAAAGCAGACATTTCTTTTTGCCTTTCTTTGCATCCCTAATGCTTAATACAATGTCTGGCCATAGAAGGTATTTAATAAATGTTTGTTAACTTGTTGAATAGGAAGGACCTTGGAGATCAAGTACTCCCAGGGAAAACTGAAACCCAGAGGCCCTTCCATGGGGTTAAGAAGAAAATACTTTGTCAATCAAAAAGAACTATGTAAAAGTAAGTTATTATTCCTATGCTCAGCTCTTTCACAACCTTCAATGCAGAGAACCAATAAATAACCCAAATTTCTAGATATTCCTAGACATAGTGTGAGTTAAAATCCCATTTCTGGCAATTACTACTTGTGTGACCTTAGACAAATCATTGAACTGCTCTGTGCCTCAGTTTCTTTATCTGTAAAAAATGAGGAGACTGAACTTGATTTGAGAGGTCCATGTGTCCAGTTCTAAATCTGTGAACTCATAATTGCTAAAATCCAGGTCACAAGTTATGGTCTTCAAGACAGTCTCTCGGGGAGGGAGGTGGCACAATGGACAGAGGAGTACCAGGCCTGGAATTGGGAATAGCTGGATTGAAATTGGCCTTAAACACATCCTAGCGATGTGATCCTTGGCAAGTCACTTGACTTCGATTGTCTAGCCTATACAGTTCTGTCTTAGAGTTGTTATTAAGATAGAAAGTAAGAGCTTTAAAAAAAAGTCAGTCTCTCAAGTTTCTCCCATTCCCAACAGCTTGATGCATCAATTGGCGGCTCATTTAACATCTCTGAGGTGTAAGAGGTGAGAAGAGATAATCATGGAAACAATGCAAAGGAAGTTGATACCCAGGCCTGTGAGTCATCTCTATCCCATAGCACTAATCAGACACCTATTTACCTTGACCTGGAACAAAGAAATGCCACTGGATT
This sequence comes from Monodelphis domestica, assembly GCF_027887165.1. NCBI lineage: Eukaryota > Metazoa > Chordata > Mammalia > Didelphimorphia > Didelphidae > Monodelphis > Monodelphis domestica. The sequence goes on along the minus strand of NC_077227.1, from coordinate 126,703,146 downwards.
CCTTGTTTTCTAGGAATTTTTGACCAAGGGTAGATGATAATGACCTAGCCATTGCTTCCTGTCTTCTTCCTGTTTTCCTTCTCTCTGCCAAATCACTTTCTCCCCAGAAGAGTTCCTCTCACACACCCCATCTCTGATGCTTCTATTAGGATTAATTAAGCATAAGAACTAATTAGGAGCCCAAATTAACCCAAATGCTCCTAATTAGTTCTTATGCTTAATTAATCCTAACACTTCCCTTTTATTTGAGAAGCCTGGAATACTTTATTTCTAATCCTTCCTCTTCCCATTCAAGAACCATGTGGACTTGAGCAAGTCATTTTTTTCCTGGGGCCTAATTCCTTCTTCTATGAAATTATGGGGTTCAACTAGATCATCTCTAAGATCCTTTCCAGTTCTAAAATTGCAAGATTCCTACTTACAAACTCTCCCTGGCAGCTTATATTATTTAAGTCCCAGGGGCCTCAGAAGCGAAATACTCCGATTCCAGATTTAAAGAAATGCCCATCCTCACAAAAAGAACACCAGGGGCTTTGGCTACAAGATCCAGACCTAGGCTGCTCAGGACACATTCAAACCTTCTTACAGGAACTGCAGATTTGAGGACAGAGCCACCTAACCCTCCCCTGAACAAAGCTGAGACTAGGGGAAAGAGGGAGGGGAAGAGGGAGGGAGATCTTGACTTGGGGAAGTGGGAAAGTGCCAGGAAGGACTTAAGCGAGAGCCATAGGCCACTAGGGGTTGGCGCCAGGAAAGCTGCCTGCCCAGGAAGGAGATGGGGCCAGGTTTAATCAAGAGGAAATCCAGGAAGGGTTTTTAATTTGGAGATGAGACTTGTTTGGGGAGAGACGCCACAGCCGATTTGACTTTGAATCACCTTCTTCAATGCTAACCCCCTGGCTCTTCCTGGACACCTGCCCTGTTCTCCCCACCTACCCCACCACCTAGTTACTCAACAGCACTTGCTGAAGGACGCTGGGGAAGCTGCCGCTCACCGGCTTTAGGCTGAGCTCATCTCTTTCTCCTCAACCCATAGTGCCAGAGCCCCACCTAAGATTAGGAAGCAGTGTGAATGGAGGGGAAAACCCCTTTCCCTGAGATCAACAGTCTCCAGTCTTGAGAATTTGCTCTACTCTTCAATGTACAACCTTGGGCAAGGGATTCCACTTCATGATACCCTCATTTCTTCATCTCTAAAGAGAGGAGATTGGATTAAATGAGCTGCAAGGTCCCTTTCAGCTTTGAAAGTTCTGTAACTACCCAATAACCCAATTGAGTTTGAATCTAGATCATCAGCTTCATGGTCACACACATATACACTCCCTCCCTCACACAGACTCACTCCTGCCCCCCCTCCATGTGTGTGTCTCTCTCCCTCACTCTCTCTTCCTCCTTTCTCTCCCTCCCTCCCTCTTCCTCCTTCTCTCCCTCCCTCCCTCTTCCTCCTTTCTCCCTCCCTCCCTCTTCCTCCTTCTCTCCCTCCCTCCCTCTTCCTCCTTCTCTCCCTCCCTCCCTCTTCCTCCTTCTCTCCCTCCCTCCCTCTTCCTCCTTCTCTCCCTCCCTCCCTCTTCCTCCTTCTCTCCCTCCCTCTTCCTCCTTCTTTCTCTCCCTCCCTCCCGCTTCCTCCTTCTCTCTTCCTCCTTGTCCCTCCCTCCCTCTTCCTCCTCTCTCTGATACACTCTTATAGAGCTTTGTGGTTATGAGAGGCAATATGGACTAGTGGCTGGAGAGCTGACTCAGCAGCCAGGGATACCAGCAATCAGTTCCCAAAGCTCTTGGCAACTCCCAAGTCAGAATGTGCTGACTTACACTGTCAATGGGTTTTCATTCATTCAGATGTCATGAATTCATCTTGTCAATATAATCACAGGCCCTGTTTCTAGTCAACTGCCACAAAGCAGAGATAGCATAGGGTAGTGTAAGGCCTGTATCTTACATGTATTGGCTCTTTAACCATGGGCAAACCTTAGTGCCCTTGAACGATTCTCTAAGTCTGTAAAACTCTAAGGACATGCAGGGAGAGTGTTAATGTTTAGAAATCTATTAATAAAAATATTATATATAATATACATCTATTAATATATAATAAAACAACAAAATAAAAATGCAGTAGACTTTTATAAATTCATTCAATTGATCATTTCAAAAATTTTCTGAACCCCCAAACTGCTTAAACCCTGTGGTATACAAAAGGACCTGGTGCATGGTCTCTGCCCCCAGTAAGCTTTCAAGAGTGGGAAATTCTAGACTCAGTGGAGATTAGCTGATGCTAGCAACTGTGTCCCTTCCTTCTTCCCCCAATTTCCCATCATCTATATCCATAATTCCATCCCTCTCCTCAAACCTCCCTCATGCAAAGGAGATTTAGGAGCTGAATAAACATGGCAGATGGATTTAAGCTTAGAATAAATATTACCAGTCAACAGAGGCCACAAACACACCCACAACCATATTAATATGACTCTGGGCACAGCCTTCCCCCAATTTTCTGGAGTGGGTGACCCTCCATCCTTGGATTCTCTGGCATCTGGACTCCTATCCAGGCACCACTCCCCCAAAGTTCCAGAAGCAGATCTCAGACATTCAAGGAATAGGATCCAGGAAGGGCTGAAGGGGTCTCCTTGGACCAGTTTTATCCTTTCCTCCCCCATTCTCAGAATATCAGTACAGCTATCTTAAACCTTTTCCTACTATTAAAAAAATAAAACAAAACAGACTAGAAAGTTCATTTAGGAATCATTTATTTACATTTTCCCTTGGAAAAAAAATAGATATTTTCCCCATTGATTTATCAGAAGCTGGGATTTATCAGAAGGTGAGGGAGAGGTAGGGAGAGGTAGGGAGAGAGAGGGGATGGCAACCAGAGAACAGTCCACTTCTTATCTGAGTCTTTCAGCCCAAGGGACATGGGCTTCCCTGAGATTAGCCCTGGAACAATGCCTCTCTGGTAAAATGAGTCCATGATGCTCCCAGGAGCTTGTTTTTTTCAGGTTCTGTCAATGCCAAGTGGGCCCGGCATGGGGAAAAATGGGGGGGGGGGGGCATAATACCAAGTATCAAGAATGGTAGTATGAGCCTAAAGATGGAGGCAGAGAAGGGGGGCATAGGAAGATTCCTTAGAATGCTCTGCCCATCACCCCACTTCTGGCTGGGCTCCAGGCCTCCAAGAGAGACACGCATACTTCAGAGTTGGGCACACAGGGGAACACTGCAACTACCTTCACAAACTGGAAGACTATTTACTGGTTTTTTGTAAACCATTCTAACACAAGCGCCTTGTTCTCATTCACCCATTTAATATTGGCCTTGGTCCTCTCCAGAGCCTGCTCCAGGGCCCGGGTTCCTGAACCAAAGCCGACATCCTTGTTTTCCTCCTTGAATTGTTCAAGCTGCAGAAAACAGAAGATTAATCACATCTTTGCCTGTGCTCTCTCTTCTTCTGGAAGCGACTATCCTAAGGGGAGACTGATCTGCCCCTGGCACCCAGGATTTACCCTTTCCAGGGACAAAAAAACTATTCTATAAGTAGTGAAAATCTGTTACAGTAAATCCCATTCTAAACACACACCTCTGATAAATAAATACACACCCAGACATGTATTTTAAGGGAAATCCAATGAGAATTCAGATGACAGGATCACAGAATTTAGAGTTAGAAGGGCTTTAGAGGCCAGATAGACCCATTCCCTCACTTTCAGGAAACTGAGGCCCCAAAAGGTTCAGTGACCTGCCCAAGGTCACACAGATAATAAGTGACCAAGCCAGGATTTCAACCCAGATTCCAGGCACAACATGATTTTCCATTGTACCTCAGCAAATCCAACCCTTTACATTTACAGATAATAAAACTAATGGTGTGAGAAGTAATTTGACTAAAATCAAGTAGATTATAAAGAATAGAGATTTAAACCTAAGTCCTGGGTTTTCAAACACCATGATTATCCTGGGCAAGTCACTTGACCCCCATTGCCTAGCCCTTACCACTCTTCTGCCTTGGAACCAATATACAGTATTGATTCCAAGACGGAAGGTAAGGGTTTACCAAAAAAAAGAGAGAGAAACTACTGAGGCAAGATTTGGAGGAGAGGCAGAAGCCATATGGGAGCCTACAACCTCTCTGCCACCACAGTGGTTCTTGTAAATTTCCTTCTTCTCAAGAGGGCATCAGATGGTTGTGGTACTGCCCAGAAGCAGATGAGATAACCAAGAAATAGCCTTACCTGTTTAAGTTCAAACTCTGTGGAAAACCTCTGGGTCACTCCCTGGATTAGGTTGGAGAAAGAGAAGGAGCCACCACCATAGCTGTAGAGAGGGATGAACAGTCAGAATTGTTGCTCTCTGCCTTCTTCCTTGCCCAAGGGGCCAAGGTGAGGACACAGGAAGTTATCCACAAGAAACACATTGGGTCTTCCATGAATACCAGCCCCTCGGGATCTATAAGCCCAGGTGGCTTGATTCATCAAAGTCACTACTCCCTTGGAGAAAATCTGTCCTGTGAGCCATTCAGACCCATTTTCTCTGAGCAATGCCTTCATCAACACAGGCACTCGTTTCCCAATCTCAAGCCCTCTCTGTAGAAAGAGAAGGGCATCAAATAATTCAGAGTTGGAAAGGACTTTAGAGTCATCTAGTCTAACTCTTTGATTTTACAGTTGAGAAAGGCTCAGGTTGGAAATTACTTTTCCAAGGTCTTATAGATAAAGTCTAATTCAGGATTCTCCTCCCCAAGCCCTTCTCCCAAGAGACTCACTCCTGGAACAGCTTCTTCCAGTTGCTTCGAACAAAGTCCCAGGCCAAAGTTTGCCCAATCACATTACTGCTGATGCTGGTGATGGTAGATGTTGCATCCTGCTTCCGTATCAGGTTGGGATCCAGAGTGTAAGATAGGTATCTAGGCAGAGAAAGTCAAGACTAGATAAGAAAGTAGCTTCCCAGTTTATATGGCTTTGTTGGTTAAAAATTAACCATAAGAAATGTGGTTGCAAAAGTACTTTTCTCCCCAAAAGCCAAAGTGCTTTCCTGTTTATTTTTTCATGTAACCTCATTATTGTACCATCATCAAAGGACCAGCCTATTGAAGTCAAAGTGACTCCTCCACCATATTTTTCTCTTCTTTGTTTTTTGAAACCCTTACCTTCTGTCTTAGAATTGATACTAAACTTTAATTACAAAACAGAAGAACAGTAAGGGCTAGACAATGGAGGTTAGGTGACTTTGCCCAGGATCACACAGCTAGAAAGTGGCTGAGACCAGATTTGAACCTAGGACCTCCCATCTCTAGGCCTGACTCTAAATCCACTGAGCCATCCAGCTGCTTTTTTAGTCACAGGAATTCTCCAAAACCTTTTTTTTTCAGTCTTGGAGGAGTTGCCATCTAAACTAGTGACTCAAGTACCTACATTTGCAAAATTGCCCATCTTTGAAGTATTGAAGAAAGTTCCTCTTTATCCTTTTTGGCATGCTATGAGGAATAGGTACTCCCATGAAAGAGCATCTTGGGGGAGGAGGAAAAGGGAAGAGAAGGAGAATGGATTCAAAAGTCAGCTGTAAGGTAAATATAGATCTCCTTTAGTCTTTCAAAAATTATTAAGTTCCAGCTTCCAGGGGTGTAACCAAAATGGCAGAGTAAAGCAGAAGCTCAGCATCACCATAAGAATTTTCTATAACCAATATTAAAATAAGCCACAAAATGAATACAGGAATGAAAGAACCAACAAGGAGACAGAGTGAAACAACTTTTACAAAAACAAAATTATTGGGGGGAACTAGGTGGCTCAGTGGATTGAGAGCCAGGACTAGAGACAGGAAGTCCTAGGTTCAAATCTGGCCTCAGACACTTCCCAGCTGTGTGACCCCGGGCAAGTCACTTAAAGCTTCCTCAGAGAAGCTTTAAGGTAGGAAGATAGAGAAAGGATAGAAGTTTTAGATACCATGAGGGGGATGACGGAGTCGAAGTAGAGATATGAGGTGGCAGGAATGAGTCTTTATTAATTATCAATAAGCCACAGCCAAGCTCTGATCAAAGGACCCTTCTGAAGGCTTTTACCAGTCCAGAGATCCAGATTCAATACCACACAGGTCAGAGAGATGATAGAGAAAGATTAAAGATGGAGCCTGGCCAAGGACAGGCATCAGTTGGGATGCAAGAGCTGGGAGCAAGAGCAGAAAAGAGAAGGGCGGAGCTGGCTGGGCCCTATTTAATCTCTTTGATATGCAAATATACACAGTACATAGGGATGATCATCATTGGTTAATGACAAGGTATAGGTGTAGTTTCTCTTAACCAGGTGAGCACAAAGAAACCTGTGTTCCCACCTAACCTGGGGGAAGCTGGGGTCAAGGGTCAGAGGCTTTCCCAGCCACGTGCAATACTGAGCATGCTCAAGACTGAGCATGCTCTCTTCTAAGACAATCTGTACATACCAACTGTTCCCCTTGCCCATAGCTAGGGGTGGACTGCTACATCACTTAACCCCCATTGCCTTAGCCCTTACCACTCTTCTGACTTGGAACCAATATACAGTATTGATTCCAAGATGGAAGGTAAGGACTTAAAAAAATTTTTTTTTGAAAATCCCTTGAATAGTCCATAGATTATGGTATAATCTACAGTATCCCAAAAGTCTTAATGTATATATCTGTTAGTAATAAAACTTTTGGGAAATACTATATCAAAACAATTGGAGCTAGCAAGCTATCTATAGCTTTAAAAAAAGGCAGCCCCTGTTGGAGTAGGAATGCAGATAAAAGTATATGACATCACTTGTTTATTTGGGTATATGTTTTGAAGTTTTGGTTTTAAGATTACTTGCAAAAAATAATAATATGGAAAAATGTTTTACATGATAATACATTTATATCCCAGATTGAATTGCCAGCTCCAGGAGGGAAGAAGATAATTTGGATCATAACTTATGGAAAATTTATATGGAAATTTGTTATTAAAATTAAAAAATTTTAAAGAGTAAAAAAAAAAAAGACAGCCTGTCCATTGTTGGGTTGGTTGGTTTTGCTAAATTGCTTTTCCCCCTCCTTGTTCTTTTTTCTTCTTTGTTATAAGTGATAGTTTGTCGAGTAGGGAAGGGGGATATATTCAGATATTATGGCAGTAGAAATGACAGAAAAAAACCAAAAGATATCAATAAAATTTTTAAAAGAAGGCAAACTGTATAAAGAACAGACAGATCAGAGGTGGCTGTTGTGGCAACAGTCAAATGTAAATTTTAATTTTCACGACACTCAGCTAAGCTATAGATGAGAAGAGAGGTGAGAACTAGGATTTCTTCTTGAAGAGTAAACCACAAAAAGACAGGCAAAGACTTTGCCAGTAGAAAAATGTTTGGGGGAAAATACTCTTGGAAGGGCTTCACGTATGAGTGACCCTATGCATACACCACCAAGGGAATGTTCCTTCCTTTGGTTTCAAGATAAATTAAGAGCAGACAAAAAGAAATTAAAAAAACAAGAAGAAGAAGAAGGGGACTTTTAGTTGAATGGTAATACTAGTTAGGAAAGCTAACCAAGCTTCTGCCTCTTATTAGCTTTACCAGCCTAAGCACAATGTATGGGCTGACTGTAGTGAAGAGAAGAGGGGAGGACAAGATGCTCACACCATGAAAGGTTCTGCGTGGTAAGTAACCAAGACTAGCAGAAAACAGCAGCTTCTTGGGGGGATGCTGTACATAAGTTCCCAGGAAGAGTCCGTGGTAAAATAAAAAATTAAAGCTCCTATCTCTGACTCCTATAATGGAGAGTAGTTATTTTCATGGATTACTTTAGTTGTAGGGGTTTGTTTTTGTTTTTGTTTTCACTTTTGAGTCTTTGAATTCAGTTATTGGCTGGAGTTTTTTAGAGGGGGTCACAAGAGCATTTTTTTAATCCTCCATGTCCACTATCTGTATTTTGGGTTAGGCTGGAGACTCAAGACAACCCAAAGCCCTTTGCATTGTCCGAGAGCTTGAAATCCTCTGCTCTGGGAAACTCTGGGGTTCTATATCTTGGTGCCACCCAGAACTGGGGAACCACTTCTTATGCAACTATTGACCAGGAAGCTAGATAGATATATACACAGATGGAGAGATAGAAACATACATACAGGGGGAGGAAAAGAACACAAAACATAAAACCATGGATATTTTTTAAAATAAGATAAAATTACATAAAAAAAGAAACATACATACATACATATATAGACATAACACATTTAAGGTACTTCATCAATGGGGATAGGGAGAAATTGTCTCCAGAGCTGACCATTTGTTTGTACCCTGCTCTATATTTCACCCACTTTTCTGTTGCTTTTGCTCTCACCCAAGCACACACACACCTCTGTAAGATCCACAGTTCTTGGCTGCAGGCCAGCGCTGACCGGAGCTTGTCAGCCTCGGTCACCAGGGTGGCATTCCGGTACTGGTTCCAGGCAAAGTTCCACTCTTCTTCTCCTCCTCTGGAGATGGCATTGCAATAAATGGTAGACCTCAAGTTGGGGTGGATCCTAGGTGAAAAGAGAGCAATGTAGGAAGATGACAAATGATGGAATTTAGCAAAGGAAAGGAAGTAGGGTGATCTTCTCAAGCTCTTAGACTTGGAGGGATGCCACCTGGAAGAGAGCCGGAAAGAGCAAGACGTGGTGTCCAGGCCTGGCTTTTTGGCCTCTTCCGCTCTTGTTCCTCACCTATAAAATTACAGGCTTAGAGAAGATGATGTAGATCTGCAAGGCCTCTTTCTGCTCTAACATGCCACGACTTTGCGACTCTATGTGTGACTACAAGACAGCTCTCCTTCCCCCAGCCCCGCTCCTACCAACATCTTCCCTGCTTCTGGCTACTGTTTAGTATGAAGCCACCACACCCTTCCCATATGCTAACAATACTTACGGATTATGTAAGGAATCATTCATCCACTCTCGGAAGAGTCCTGAGGCCAGCTCTCCACATTCTTGAAGACCATTAGAGCAGGCGGTGCTAATAGCATTGACCTCATTGTATCTACCCAAGGAAAAAGATTTAATCAGTGTATAGATAGGTAGGCAAATGGGGAGTTGTGAGGGGTTGGGGAAGAGTCCCTCTTGTGAATAGGAAGGACTTTGTCTCAGAATGACAGAAAGTGGCCCTTCCCATCTTTGGGGAGGAGGAGGAGGCTGGGAAGCACACACAGTGCCATCACCAGCAGGATTTGTACCTTTCTCTGGAGCCAATTGGATTTTAAAAGTGGGAAACCCTTGAATAGACCAAGACATCATTCTGTTCTTTGAACACACACAACTCTACTGAGCCTTACAGCACAGGATAACTTAGCAGCACACACCTTTGCCCTACCCCAAGCCATAGTGACTGCCTTTTTCTTCCTTTGTTCATAAAAGACTCTTCTACCCATGATGATAGCTGTGAAATAATTGGAAGCTATCTTTACCAGAGCCTTTACCCCAGCTGATAAATTTGAGACCGATTTTCCTTTTCTTTTGGCATTTTTCTGGATCCCCAGTCCTTAGCACAGTGCCTGGTACTGAGGGACATAGAGCAGACCTGAGATTTCACCGTTTTAGGAGACACTCAAATGAGGAAAGACTCTCAGCCATTGGAGGACAATGATTTCTCTGCAATTTAATCTTAGAGCATTGACTAGCAATGGTGTCAAACTCAAATAGAAACAGATTTCTGCTGGCTATCTATTGAGGTAGAAACCCACAAGTCAACATTTTTGAAATCCTATGATGTCCATATTTATTTTAATATATTAAACTCTAATCTAGTTGAGGGCTCCAATTGCTATATGCAAGTCTGACACCTTTGGACACTGAGAAATTAAGCAACTTGCCCAAGATCAAAACAGTATATATCAGAGGTAAGATCTGAACTGAAGTCTTCCTCGATTCAAGGTTGGTCCTCTAAGTCACTGACATATTGTCTCTTCTCTGCTGTGTTGAATGGGTGCAAATGTTTATTGATTGAATGACTAGACCTAGGCGAGGGATCTGATTTATAGGATGAGGGCAATTTTCAGCACCCAGGTCTTTGGGATGTATAAGTGAAGATTTTATACCTTTGGACTTCATCCCCCAGAAGTCCTTAGTATCCCAAAATTCCCTTTTCATGCATCCTCCTGTTTTGCATGATTGTATTTAAGTGACCGTAACTCCTCCCTCTCTCTCTTTGACCTGCGACCAGGCTGAGTTCAGGCAGTTATTTTGCTTTAGTTATTATTAATAAAATTTTATAAAATATAGTATTTAGGTATTGTGTAATAATTTTAATCTCTACATGGACATCTGTCTCCCTGGCCCAACTCCAATATAATTAATGGCAACACGTTCCCAGCAAGAGTCTGAGAACAAAGAGTAAGGACCCTAAGATGAGTTTCCTCCACAGTGACTAGGACCCATCCCAGCACCCCCCTTAGCCCACATTCCCCATTTCTATACTTACTGTTCCATCAGTGTGGGAGGACGTTGAGTCCAATTGTGGGTGAGATTCTTGAAATATTCAAATAATGGAGTAACCTGTTTCTTCATATAGTTCTGTTTGGAAAGAACAAGACTTTTTAAAAGTTTTCCATGTTGCATTTTTTTTATTCTCTCTGATTCTAAACAGCACAAGGTAAGAAACAAACAGCCAGAGGACATCCATAGATAGGCCTTCCCTCCTCCAAAAGCCTCAGACCTAGAACAGTAATTTGGGGGAGACAATTGGAGTTTTGGTCCTAGGCACCAAAATGTAGACAATACTAGGAACTTTTATAGTCCATTATGAAGCTATTAGTTTTGCTTATTTTGGCTGGACTTTGGGGAGCTTCTAGTATAGAAATTCTCTTCCAACCATGTAGAACACAAATCTGTAAATATAGTTTTAGGGAGTCACTTATATGGCACTGATATATTAATTCTGTCCAAGGTCACAGGGCTAGTATGTGCTAGATGTTCCCACTACACTACACCACCTCTCACCAAGTAAAAATTATTATTTAAAGTAGAAAGCTGCAAGTGTCTTTAAGTTCTCATTTCTCAAATATATAGAAAAGTGAGTCAAATCTATGAGAACATGATGTGTCATTCCCCAACTAATAAGTAGTCAAAGGATATGAGCAGAGGTTTTCAGAAGAAATCAAAGTTATCTATAGTCCCATAAAAAAATGTTCTAAATCACAATTGATTAGGGAAAAACAAATTAAAACAATTCCACTTCACACCAATTGGCTGGCATGCATGACCAAAAAGGAACATGACTGGCTAGTATGACCAAAAAGGAACATGACAATTATTGGAGGGAATGTGGAAAATTTGGAGCACTAATGTGCTATTGGTGGAGCTGTGAATAGATCTAACCATTCTGGAGACCAATTTAGATCTATAACCAAAGGAGTGCAAGATTGTGCATACCCTTTGTTCCAGCAATACCATTAGTGGTTTTGTATTCCTAAGAGAAGAAAGAAGAGGAGGAAAAGGACCTAAATATGCAAAAGTATTTATAGAAGCTCTTTTTGTGATGGCCAAGAATTGGAAATTGAGGGAATGCCCATCATTTGGGAAATGGCTGAACAAGCTGTGGAATATAGATATAGTGGAATGCTATTCTATTATAAAAAATGATAAGCTGGAGAGTTTCAGAAATATCTGGAAAGAGTTATATGAATTGATGCAAAGTGAAGCAAACAGAACCAGGAGGACAATGTACACATTAACAGCAATACTGTCCAATGATCAACTCTGAATGACTTCACTCTTCTCAGCAATGTAATGACTCAAGACAATTCCAAAGGACTATGACAAAGAATACTATCCAACTTCCAGAGAAAGAACTGATGAGAGTTGGAATACAAATCAAAGCATGCTGTTGTTTACTTTGGTTTATTTGTGTTTTATTTGGGGGTTTTGGCTTTATGAGTATTCTCTTACAACAATGACCAATATAGAAGTAAGATTTGCATGATCTTGCATGATGAAAAATGCTATTTATCTCTTCTGAGAAAGAATGAATGTATATTGAAGCATATTTTTTTAACTTTATTTTTCTTAGTTTTGAGGAGTTTTTGGTCTGTTTTTTCTCAACATGACTAATATGGAGATAAGTTTTGCTTGATTGAACATGTATAATCTATATTAAATTGCTTGCTTTCTCAGTGAGAAAGGGAGAGAATTTGGAACTCAAAAATTTTAAATATATTAATTTTTTCATGTAATAGAAAAAAATTAAATATAAAAAAACTGTTAAGGAAAAAACCTAAAAAAAAAAAAATAGGATGCCGCCTGATGGCTTCCTGTTTGAAGTAAGATACTCTCTAGCTCCAACACACCACACATCCCAGTTTTTCTCCTTAGCCTGCCCACCACCACTTCCTCAACAGTGGTCTCACATTTTTCCAGGGTCTCCCTCTGTAGGGTCCCGAGATCCTTTTCCCTACAACTGAATTTGTCTTTAAATGTTTATTTGAAGATATCCTTAATAACTTGAGTATATTTGTGAAGTTTGTCCCAAAAGCCAATCTGCCAGTTACTCTCTGCTCAGCCCTAAAGACCATAGTTGTCAGTCCCTCTCTGAATTTACACCCAGGAGGAGGGAAATGCATGTTCTGCCTTGGTACTCTCAGTCCAAATTTTCCTTGCAGTTTTTAGCCCATGTGCAACAAAGAATCCAGAAGTTCTTCAGGCCTTGAGAAAAATCTAGAAGTTTGCAAAATATATTCCTCTCTTTGTTCCCTTGTCTACCTTCTCAGGGGTCAGCTCTCACTCCCTTCATGTCAGGTGCCTAGTTCTCCTCCCTTCTACTCAATTCTGCTCTCATAAAAGCATCTACTTCATTCATTCTGAAGGACCTATGATAAATTAGGCTCCATCTGCAATGCCCTTCCAGGAATGTTTCTATTTTAAAAGAGAAAGACTTAAGCCAAAGAAATGAAGCCCTAATGGTGGAATTTTAGGCAATCATTCAGGCAGTATGGGTGGGTGCTCTTCAAGAATCAGGAGCTGTCCTACTGCCCTTAAAAATCATACCACGCAGGCAGACAAAAAAATCTGCTCTCCCAATATTTACTTTCTCCAACAGTTTGGCCTGCTCCAGCTCAGGTTCACCATGAGGTGGTCTCTCAACCTAGCCCTTGAATTCTTCTTACCTTCATGGGGCCGTTCACTTCTGATCGATCAAACATAAGCTTGAAGTAGCTAAGACTGCTGAGGGCAGCCTGCCAGGGCATGTATTCCACTTCATTTTTCAAAAAGAGTGTGTTGTCCAGAGCCAGTGTTGTTGAGACGTGTTTAGCCCTGAGCACAGACACAGAACCTCAGTGTTCCCAGCCCCAAATGAAAAGCTCCCCTTGCCACCCTAGCCATTACTTTAAGGCTTCAAACAAAGATTTGTTTTTTCTTTAGAGGCAAACAGGGTAAAGAGACTTTCCCAGGATCACAAAGCTATTAGGTGTCTAAGACTGGACTTAAACTCCGGTCTCCCCGACTCTATTCCCAAGTGCTTTATCTATTGGGTCATCTATCTGTCCTTAGAGTTTTCTTTATTATCCCTTTTCTAAGGCTCACTAAGCATTTTCAACACAATAAGCCTGTTAAGAAGACAAAGCAAATACTATTTCCATTTTACAAATGAAGAAACTAAGGACAAGAGAGGTAAAATGTCTTGTCCATTGCCACGCAGAAAGGGTCAGAAGACTTAGGTCTTCTGATCCTGGACCTAGTCCTCTTTCTGCTCCAGAGGTGGCCAGACCATCCTAGATGAGAGTTTGTCCCAGAATCACAGAAATCTTGGAGCTTCAAAAGGACTCACATCCTCTAATTGTCAGAGGAGAAAACTAAGGAACAGAGATTAAGTGAATTACCCCCAAAATCATATGACTAGTGACTGGAAAGTCAAGACTAGAATTTAGAGTATTTTTTCATCTCCTAATCCAAGGATTTCTCTCTCTATCCCTGCTTCCTACTCTACTCTTAGATGACCCACCGGGGTGTCCACAGCATGCTCACCTGGCCAGGTCAAAGCCATCATGGATGATCTGAGCCCTGTTGATGACTGGAATGACCTAAAATAAGAAATATAAAATTTCTTCAGTGTGTAGGTATGAAAGCACAGCAAAGAATCCAGAAGTTCTTTAGACCTTGAGAAAATAGTTTGCAAACAAAGAATGGTTCTCTTTTTATTCCCTTGTTTGCCTCCTATTGGGGCAGTTCTCACCCTTTTCTATCAGGTACCCAGGGACCCCATGTTCTCCCCCACCCCTTCTATTTAAACCTGCTCTCATAAAACCATCTAATTCATTCATTCTGAAGTTTAGGGCATTTCTGAGTTTCCCTATAATATAAGCTACCCAAATTTCTAGGCAGGGTTGCAGGGCGTAGGTCCTGAGGCTCCATCAGAAAAATAAACCCACTGCTTTCTCAGAGCAGAGGTGGAACCAGGGGCTTTTCACACTTACAGAAGAATTCGTTTCTAACTGGTTCCGAAGTCGCTCCCAATTGGCTTCATCATAATTCACCAGGTAATAGCCAGTCACGTTGATGTTCAAGAGGATCCAGTCATTACCTGTCACTTTAAAGTCCTCAAAAGTTTCTGCAGAGAAAGGGAAGTGTTGGGGGTATAAGGAGGGGGTCTGGCACAAGAATTCCACTTGATCAAGTTTCAGTCCTAATCTTCAGTACAGCCTACAACCCCAAGTCAGACATACCTCCAGAGACACAACCTGCTCGTGTGTTCTTTCACCCAGAGTGAGCAGGTCCTCCCTCAAGCATAGTGAGGGGTCTAAGACTTGGCATCCTCAAGACCACATTTCCTGGAGATGGGGCAAGGAGGCAGGACAGAGAACCCAGGTCCGGCCTTCTGGGCCAGCTACTTTTGAGAGGCAGCTTAGCCTAGCCGTCTTCGAAGTTTGCTTCTACCATTCACTAGCCATGCACCCTTAATTGCCCCAGAATTTGATTTCTTCTTCTGTAAAGTCTGACTACTGCTTGTGTTACCTACCTTGCAGGCCTGGTATGAAGATGACATGAAATAATGGACTTGAAAGCACTTAGGTAACCATGCAGCTTTCTACAGATTTTAGGAATTACTATCTTAATCTCAACTCTGTCTGTAAACGACTGGAAGAAAATAGACCTCTGGGCCCCTCTACAATCCACAGAATCACTCAAGGAGTTGGGGGCAAAGTCCCTTGCTGGGCTAGAGCATAAAGACCCAATGGGGAGCCTGGGAACAAATATGGAGGAAATGTACTTCCCACCCACCCAGGAACAAAGCAGAAATACCTGTCTTGGCGCCATTAAGCCATGTACTATAATTTTGTCTTCCACTTTTAAGTGCAGAAACAGGAGCGATCCATAGATAGCTGTAAAGAGAAAGACAGGTAGGACTTCCTTGGGTTCTTCTGCACAGTCATCCCCTCAGCCCAGGGAAGGCAGATCTGAGACACAAAAGGAGATGCTTTGACCCAATCTTTCCCCTTTCACCTCTGGTGACTTCCACAAGAGTCTCCAGTGGCTTATATTTTTGGTACAAAGCACCAAAGCTCTGACAATTTTCAACTTAGGCCCATTGTGGAGGGAGAGCTTTTTAAGGCACCACCTTGGCTGGTGGGCTTCAAGGGAGACCTCTTCCTGGGCTATGCTTCCATGGGACAGTATGGACAAGAAGTTGCCAGTCAGTGACATTTCATTTAGCTTCAATAGATATTGCAGATAGATGGAATCTAGTAGAATCACCTCTTAGAAGGTCAGAAAGAGGGTTAAAGGCTCCATTGTGTGGGACCATTTAAATCCAAGTCATGGACTCTAAATGATCATTCTAGTGCAAATATCAATGATATGGAAATAAGTCTTGATCAATGACACATGTAAAATCCAGAGGAATTACGTGTTGGCTACAGGAGGTGGGTTAGGGGAGAGAAGGGAAAGAACATGAATCTTGTAACCATGGAAAAATATTCTAAAAATTAATTAAATAAAATTGTCCAAAACTTTAAAAATTTTAAAAAATAAATAAACCCAAGACATGGAATATGTTTCAGAGGGAGACTTGGTTACTAAGAACTATGACTGACAGGGTTTTCCCACATCCACTGTCCTTCCAATTGCATCCTGTACTCATACCCCACTCACTCAAATTGAGAAGGACGAGAGACATTGGAGGTAGGGTCTAGCAGGAAGTGCTGCTGGGAGAGAACACCAGTGACCGTGTTCAGGGTCAGTACAGGGAAGCCCATCTGGAGGATCCACCGATCCATGATTGTTTGAACAGAGGCAGGCAATTTCACTGCAGTCTGCTTGTCCACAGCCTAAATGGGAATGACAAAAAAAGTGATGGAAAAGTCCTTCTATACCTGGGATACTAAAGGATCCCACTTCACAGAGAGAATCCCACTGTGACCCAGTATCCTCTCTGGGCAGGGTAAAAGCTAACCAATCCCTTCCCTTCCTTGGTTCCAACTCGGCTCCTCTTTATATTCTAAACCATCCCTAGCCTGAATGGAAGAAGAAAACCCCCTCCAAAAAATGGAAGAAGGAGGGAGGGAAGGAAGGAAGGAAGGAAGGAAGGAAGGAAGGAAGGAAGGAAGGAAGGGAAGGACGGAAGGAGGGAGGGAGGGAGGGGTTATATTAGTGATGTCTAAGGTTCCTTACAGCTTAGTGATTCTGAGCAGTTCAAGTTGTATGGAACCTCCACTTGGGCATGGAAGCTGTTTCCACAAACAAACATTTTGTTACTCACTTCTTGTAGGTGAGTCCACAGATCCAGGTAAACTGTATTATTGTAGGAAAAGGCATGCAGGTAGGACTGTGGAGAGAGAATCAGTTTTTAGGTGTAGTAAAAAAGATTCTCAGATGTCAGAGAATCTGGCTGAGTCCCCAGCTCAGCTACTTGCTACCTGTGTTAACTTGGGTCAGTCACTTGGTTCCTTTAGGCCCATTTGCTCAACTGTAAAATGACTAGATGGCCTTTTCAGTCTGTCCTAGCTCTAATTTATAAGCCTAGGAAGGCAAAGGCCTTAGGGCTGAGAGAAAAATTCCCTAGTACAGAATTTCTTCCCAAGTCCCCAAACTGTACCATTGGCCAGGGCCTCTGGGATTGAAGGTCCCAGGCCAGTGAGACTTGAGAGGATCCTTGGAGCTAGAGCCAGAGGTTCCTGCAGGAAGGCCAAATCAGGAATTTGGGCAACTTCTCACTTTCATCCTTCCTGCCTGCCAAGGCTGGATTGTAGTTAAGTACTCACCGCCAAGCCTGTCTTGAAGAGGTCCTCTGTAAGGAAACTGGACAACATCCGAAGAACTGAGGCTCCCTGGGGAAGATGAAAGATGGCCCTCAAAAAGGTGGTTCAGTAATATTGTCTTTTTCCCAATTACGTGTGAAAACAATTTTTAACACTCATTTTCTAAAATTTGGAGCTCCAAATTCTTTCTCCCTCCCTCTCTCCTCTCCCCACTCCATGAGACAGAAAGCAATTTGATTGAGATTATACATAATAACACACAATGGTGCAAGATGCAAGAGGAGAGTTTCAAGGAGGTGCAATGCCAGGTTAGTAAAGGGTAGGCAATCTGGCAGCCCAAGTCTAGGGATCCAGGCAAGTGCTAAGGAAAGGGGCAAGGCAGACAAAGGACACAATTATGGCTATTTGAGCCTTTTGAAGATGCTCCGAGCTGTGCTGAGACAGGATCATCTCTGAGAGATAGCATGGTAATTTATTTTAACCCTTATTTTCTATCTTTGTAACAACTCTTAAGATAGAAAGGTACTGGCTAGGCAAACGGGTTTAAGTAACTTGGGCCGGATCACATAGCTAGGAAGTGTCTAAGGCCAGATTTGAACCCAGGTCCTCCAAATTCCAGTCCACTAAGCCACATACCTGTCCAAGTTATCATGGTATTTTTTTTTTAAAAAAAGATCCAAGGCAGCTAGGGGACTCTGGATATAAAGTCAAGTCTGAATATGGGAGCTTCTAGGTTCAAATCTGGCCCCAGACACTTCCTAGCTGTGTGATTCTGGGCAAGTAATTTAATCCCAATTGTCTAGCACTTACCACTATGCTGCCAACAATATTGATTGTTGGATTCTAAGACAGAAGGCAAGGATTTTTAAAAAAATTATCCAATGAGTGACTTTGGTGTGTCTCCCAACAAACTTTGGGTGACTCTACTTGGACTAAATTATGAAGATGTCAAAAACAACTCTTCCGGTCCAATCTCTTCCGACTGAATGGGCTGGTGCTGTGTACTTCCAGCCAGGACAACTTACCTTGCTGTAGGTGATAGAATCAAAGAGTTCGCTGATCTGGGCTGGAGTGTTGACTTCATTCGCAGGAGTGGACAGTGGATGGGAAGAGGCCAAGGCATCAATAGCCATCACTCGGTACACTTCATTGAGCACGATGAGGTCTTTCTGCAAAAGTGGCCCAATCCCCACCCATAATGGGTTAGAGTGGAACAAGAGGAGAGGAGAGTCTCTGCCTACTGCTCTTCTCTACCCCACACCCTTAATAAGTTCTTCAACTGGCTCTGGATCCCTGTCAGATGTTTCCTAACCCAAAGTTCTGACCAAGTGACTCCCCTGCTCAGGAAGCTTGAGTGGCTCTCTATGACCTCCTGGAGAAAATACAGATCCATCCATTGGCCACTGAAGCTCTTAGCTTACCTTTTCAGATCATTTCCCATCACCCTCCTCCATGCTATGGTCCAGCCTACTCACTCTCTCCCTAAATTCAACATTGCTTTTCTTTGTCTTTGCATAGACTATCTCCCATGCCAGGAATGTACCCTTCCACCCCTCTCATCTCCACATCTTAGAATCTCTAACTTCCTTCAAAACTCAGCTCAAGAAGGGCAGCTAAGTGATTCAGTGGATAGAGTCAGAAGGTCCTCAGTTCAAATTGGGCCTCAGATACTTCCCAGCTGTGTGACTCTGGGCAAGTCACTTAACCTCAACTGCCCAGTCCTTACCACTCTTCTGCCTTGGAATCAATACACAGTATTAATTCTAAGATAGAAGGTAAGGCAACTCCAACTGCTTAATCACATGGGTCGATGAGGATATGATTAGACTCTAAGCAATTACCCTAATACAAACAAATATTAATAATATGGAAATTTTAGAAATTTAGAAAATAGGTCTGGACCAATGACACATGTAAAACCCAGTGGAATTGCTCATTGGCTGGGCATGGGGAGAAAGGAAAGAACATGAATCATGTTCTTTGGAAAATGATTCCTTGGAATCCTTGGAAAAATATTCTAAATTAATTAAATAAATTTTTTCAATTAAAAAAATAAGATAGAAGGAAGGGTTAAAAAAAAAAGACTCATCTCCTGGCCTACCTCCACATGAGGCATGTCCCGAGTCCCCAAGTGTACCTCAAGAACATGATGGTGTATTTACTTTGTAGAGATTCCATTTGTACCTTTCTGTGTACACATTTTGCCCATTCTCTCCCGTCCACCCTTCCAAGGCAGATTGTTTTTGTTTTTTCTTTTGACCCCCCAGTACCTAATGCAAAGTAGGTATTGTTGGGGCAGCTAGGTAGCTCATGAGCACAAGTCCTACAGCTGGAAGGATCTGGGTTCAAATCTCACCTCAGACACTTCTTAGCTGTGTGACCCTGGGCAAATCACTTAACCCTAATTGTCCAGCCCTTGCCACTCTTCTGTCTTAGAGATGATCTTAAGGCAGAAATTAAGGGGCTTAAAAAATAAACAAATGCTTTTTGAATTTGAATTGAATTGAAATGAATTCTTAGAGTGAGAATCTCAGTTGCCCTTTTGATTTGGGTCCTTGGAGGGGCAGCCCCAGCCCATGATACAGAAGAATCTCAGCATAGAAAGGGCACTCACCAATTTCCAGGAGGACTCAGCAAAGTCAGCCCCGAGGTACTCCACGTAGGAGGCAAAGCCTTCATTCAGCCACAGGTCATTCCACCAGGCTACAGTTACCAGGTTTCCAAACCACTTAAGGAGTAAAAAATATTTAGGAATCAGTGATCTCTATTCTCTGGACACTGCCATCAGCTGGACTTAAAAGTCAAAGGATCCAGATGCAGATTCTGACTTTGGCACTCTATGATCTTGGGCAAGTCACATTTCCTCTCTGGTTCTCAACTTCCTCATCTATAAGATGAGGGTTCTAGTGGGAATTAGGAAAGGTTCTTTCTAGTTCTAAGTCCTCTGTGCCTGTATCACCTGTGTGTGTCTCTCCCCATGCCCCAAGCAGACGTGCAGGCAAGCACACATACCCAACAAGGAACAGCCAATCAAAGACTAGATGTCCCTCCCTTCTCCTGAAGAGGGAAAAAGAAGGGATATAAGGAGGCATTGAGGGGGCTCACTGGATTGAGGGTGAGATCTAAAAGGGGGGAGGTCCTGGCTTCAAATGTGGCCTCAGACACTTCTTTGCTGTGTGACCCTGGACCAGTCACTTAACCCCCATTGGAACCAATATGCAGTACTGATTCTGAGAGGGAAGGTAAGGGTTTACAAAAAAAAAAAAGGGATATGTAGGAGTTGTTTCAAGGTACCTGGTGAGCAAGCTCATGGGCAATGACTGTAACTACCCGTTCCTTGTTGCCAATGGAGGAGGACAAATCATCATAGAGCAGCGAGTTCTCCCGGTAGGTCACCAAGCCCCAGTTCTCCATGGCTCCGGCATTGAAATCTGGCAGGCCTATCTGATCTGAGGAAGAAAGATGCATCCTGAGCATCCCTGAGCAAAGCTGCACCCCATCCCCACCCTCCCAGCACCCTTGCCCAAAGGGTGACTTGGGCCCCCACAGGGAACTCGCCACAGCAGTCCTAGCCCTACTCACCGGACTTGGGCAATGGGTAAGATGTGTTGTAATGTTGGGCAAAAAATGCAAGGATGGGTCCTGTCACATTCAAGGCATAATCCCCATGTCCTGCATCAATTGCTTTGGGACGGGCCCAGATTCGGATCTGCAAAGGAATACATCCAGCTAAATGACCCCCACTATGGCCAGAACCAGGAGAGGGAGACAGGGACCGGGTCCGGGTCCTAGCCTGGGGATGGCATCATAGGGTTGGCATCTCTCACCAAGCAGACATTTATTTAGGCTGTTTTCAACCAAAAGGAGCCTGGGTAAAGCAAGGAGACCAGGAGAGAGGTAGAGGGGAACTCTGGCTCTGACAAGAGAGGGCCTTGAAGGCCTAAAGAGGTAGTAAGGCAACAGAAGGGCAGATGGGTGGGTGATGGGGTGGACAGACATGTGAGAGAGATCTAGGGTGCTGGGAAGGTGGCAAGAACGCCAAATAGCTAAGCCCTGGGTTCTTGGGCTTGCTTAGCCCTCTTCCTTCCATCTCTGATCTCTCCCATCAGCCTCCTATCTTATCTTCTGAGCATGCAGCAGAGGGAGGAATGGAGGCCTGAACATTGGATGCCTGGGTCCTAGGCCAAGATCTCTGACTGTGTGGCCTTAAATACATTCTTTAATTCTTTTGGGCCTTGGGCAGTCTAAAAAACTTCCCAAGTTCCTTTAAGGTCCATGTTTCTAGGAAGCACAAAAAGCCTTGCCTGTTCCATGTCTCCCCCACCCTCCCACCCATGTTCCTGGATCCACTGTGGAGGAAGAAGGTGGGAGAGTGACATTCTGAATGGAGAAGAAGGGCCTGATTCAGAACACTGCCCTGGCCTTGGCCTTGAATTGTGTACCTGTACATCGTCTTGCTTTTTCTCCACTGCTTTGAACTCACTGACGATGTAAGCCAAGAGATACGTGGACATCCTTGGGGTGGTTTCAAAAGCAGTGGTATTCCAGCCAGCACTTTCTGAAACAGAAGCTGGAACACAAATAAGAAGAGAATAAAAGAGCAGCCTCTGCCAGTCTCTGCCCCTACTAGACCTCTACTGCCTCCAGAACCATTTGGGAAGATTATCACTGACTCACAGACCTGTAATTAGCACAGGGAGAATGAAGCTTTGCCCCAGGTGAACACTGTTCTTGTTGGTCCTCCTGCCCAACAGCGGTATAGCCATCCCTTACCAGGGTACCATTGTCGTGACTTCCCTCCCCTGGGCCCTCCTTTTCCCGCCAACCCCTTGGGGACAAGAGCCAGATTGCCTACCTCCTTTGGCACGCTGGCACCTACAATCCCACCCGCACCCCAAATGTTTGCTCCAAGTGGAAGTTTTACGATTACGGTGCCAGTTGTCTTTGTCTCAAGAAATCCAGGAGCAGAGAGTTGAATGAAGAGAAGCGTATAAATCCCATTTTGCTCTACTCACATTTTTTTTAGTCTTTTAAAATTCATTTTTTAGTTTTTCATTTGAAAATTTTAATTATTTTAGAATATTTTCTATAGGTTTTACTTATGGAATCTATAGAAAACTATTCTAAATTAATTAAATTAAAATTTTCAAATAAATTAAAAAAAGACTTTTTTTCTATGGTTACATGATTCACGTTCCTTCCTTCCCCTCTTCCCAACCCCCTCCCATAGCACCAACCTCACTGGGTTTTACATGTATGTGTATACTCACATTTGATAGGCATGTTGGAGATGGCGTTGAGGTTAGAGGAGTGGATCAGTGTGATGTCAAAGGTGGCTTTCATTGCTGGCTCATCAAAGCATGGGAAGGATTTACGAGCATCAGCTGCTTGCATCTGGGTCGTGGCCACCACCCTGAGCACATATTAGAGTTACTGACCCTCCACGATGACAGATACACCTGCTACATGTTAGGCACTGTACCTGGCTACACAGGTACTCTACTCTATTACCTGGAGCTTTCTAGATGGAGAAATGGCCAGAGCTTGTATTCCTCTATATAGGGTTTGAGAATTCAGGCAAAGAAAACTCTTGTGAATTAAATAATAGTACTCTGGTCCAAAGCTCTCAATTTAGAGAGGAGAAATCTGAAATCGTGCGGATAGTAAATCCCATAGTTCCCCTGGCTCTACTCTTCCCATCATACCTACCATACTGCATCTAGTTATTGTGCTTATTTTACAAATAAGAGCTGAACCTCAGGCTCCTGAGGGATGCCCGAACCCAGGGCAAGAGAAAGTAGGGTGGAATTGGGTATCTACCTGAGCCCAACTGAGCCCAAAGAACCTACAGGCAGTTCAGTGGCCCAGTGAATAGAGTCCTGGACTTACGAGTCAGGATAGACTAATATTTCAAAGCCTGCCTTGGACACTTAGCTGTGTGACCCTGGCCAAGTCACTTTCTCAGGCTTAGTTTTCTTTTCTATAAAGCAAGAAGCCCAACAGATTGCTGCGAGGATCAGATGAGACAACATTCTGAAGCACTTTGTAAACCTTAACGGACTATGTAATGCCACAATCCTAGCTATTATTAAAAATAATAATGACTTTTTAAAAACCCTCTGTACATCACAGCAATCACAAACAGGTCTTTGGATATTTCAACTAGCTGAGGGGGCCTGGGGGGAAGGGGGGATGTCAAGAGGGAAAGACATAGATTCTGGGATTCCTGCAAAAAAGCCCAACCCAGGGATATGGATTGAAACTGGGCCAGGCTGAGGAGATGGGCAGCACAGGGCTGGTGTTTTTGCATGGGTTTGAGCCTCCCCTACAATCCCCTTTCAGGCCAGAAGACCTCCAGAAAGCTAAATTGATTCAAGGGCAAAGGCGCAGTTTTAGAGTCTCCCTATGGTAGACGTGGATGGAATTCAGACTCTCAGACCAAATTAAGTCCCTTGGCTCTGACTCCTCGGGTCAATCTTTGAACCAGCCCAGATTCTCTGTAATCCTTCAGGAACATTCCAAGTCTTTTTTAACCCTTTCTGCCCCGGGTACCATGACCTGGGACCAGCATCCTGAGGCCATCCTCACTTGAACCTTTTTCATGGAGGCTACCTGGGCCAGATCCAAAACACCTTCCCAGGAAGAGGTGCCAAATGAGGAGGGCAGGGGCGTAGGAGGGTCAACAAGAATTCATTTCATTCATTTTTATTCCCTGCCTAGCTTCCCATCCGGGCAGGGTTATCCTGCCAGTCTTCTAGAGCTATGCGATCCCTTAGGTTCAAGTTTCATCACAAATTATGAAAAACAATGGGAGCAAATCTAGCACCCTCTAAAAGGGTGCTCTAATGGTAATGCTTCTTGATTACGTAAAAAACTGGTCTTAGAATCAGAACATAATTTCGAGTCCCACTTCTGACAAACAAAAACTAGCTGTGTGGCCCTGACAGAACCACTTGACATCTTGGGTGACTTTAAAACTCTAAATTAAGGGGGCAGCTGGGTGGCTCAGTGGATTGAGAGCCAGACCTAGAGACAGAAGGTCCTGGGTTCTAATCTAGCCTCAGATACTTCCTAACTGGGTGACCCTGAGCAAGTCACTTAACCCCCATTGCCTAGTCCTTACTGCTCGCTCTTCTGCCTTAGAACCAATACTATTGATTCTAAGATGGAAGGTTAGGGTTTAAAAAAAAATAAAACTTCAGAAGAACACCTAATCTGCTTTGGTAGAAAGATTTTCTTTAGCTGGGAGCTCCCTATATCAATTAAGTCACAAATCTAGATCCACCCCCACATCCCCCCCCACAAAAAAAAAATAACCTAACTTGCAGTTTTCAAAGCCCTTTCTTTACAGTAAACCCATGATAGGAAGAAATGTAATTATCCTCATTTTACAGTTGAGAAAACTGATACTCAGAGAAATTAAGGGACTTGCCCATAGTCCCAAATAGCTAAGGAAATAGTAGAACCAAGACTCAAACCCAAGTCTTCTGACTCTTGGTCCTGTGCTCATTCCATAGTACCACAATGCCTTTCCAGACTATACTAGCTTGTTGGACCCAAACCACAAAGGCTCACTGGTTCACCCAATGGGAAATACCAGAAGGTCCTTTTCTCCTCTTCTCCAGGGGATTTTTCCTATGATGATCAAGCCTTATTTTTCCAGAACCCCCAACTCAAAGTTCCACTCTCTACAAAGAAAACCATATGGGGCAGGAAAAGGGATACCTCCACCAACGCGGGGCCCCAGATCTTACTTTTTTATTCCATCCTCCTCATACTCGCTGCGGTAAAAGCCAGCCAGGTCATCAGCCAACTCTCCAACGAAGGTACTGTCCATTTCGTAGTGACTGTTCACCACCAGGTTCCCTTTCAGGTGCACGACCAGATACTGGGTGGGTATCACCAGCTCAGTCCTATCAATTCCGGGGGGCTGGGAGCCATTTACCCCCCTCAGACTCACACGATGGCCCTCAACCATTGTGTAGTTGAGCTTGTTGCTATGAATGATGATGACGTTAGTGGCCTCCTTACAGACAAATTGGACTGAGCTCTGACCCCAAAAGGTATAGAGGCCCTGGTCATCCTTGGTCAGATTGGGCTTTAGCGTCACCTTGTAATGCACGGGGATCAGCGACTTTGGCAGCCGGTACCTGTTCCAGGGCACGCTTTGATCCAGGGTTGTGGGAGCTGAAGACGTGGGAGCCGAAGTGATGGGAGCCGAAGGGGTGGTCTTGGAGGCCTCCAAATTTTTTTCCTTTTCCTGTGAGTATACGACTGACAGAGCGATGATGGTGGACACAGATGCTATAGCAAAAAGGATACCCACGATGCCGAGCGCCTTGGAGATGAAGAAGCCTTGAGCCATGGTGGCAGTTCGAGGGGGGGTTGGGGGTGAAGGGGGGCTGGATGTGGGAGATCAGGGGGAGCCGGGGGCAAATCCTCAGAGAGGTCGACAGCACTTCGTCCTGGGATTTTATGGAGCCGGGTTAGGGGAGGACCACAAACAGCATTAAAAGGTAAAAATTAACCAGGGCTGAGACAGGCGAAGGTCACGTTCAGTGATTCAGGTCCACTTTCCCTAGGGCTCCTGAGGAGATAAAGGCAAAGGATTGGTCAGCGGCACACAGGCCCTGCTGGGAGCAAACAGGGGA
Organism: Monodelphis domestica; assembly: GCF_027887165.1. Classification (NCBI taxonomy): domain Eukaryota; kingdom Metazoa; phylum Chordata; class Mammalia; order Didelphimorphia; family Didelphidae; genus Monodelphis; species Monodelphis domestica. The sequence goes on along the minus strand of NC_077227.1, from coordinate 126,677,302 downwards.
TCAGGTTACAGTCTGCAAAAAAGAAGCCCAATGGGCAGCCCCATTGAAGCACAGGGAAGAGAGCATGTCACCAAGGGGCTGAGAGCCAGGCTGTAAATGGGCTCCAGGAGGAGATGGCTTTCAATTACAGCAAAAGAGATCTGGTGAAGGGATAAGGAAGAAATGCCCCATAGCAAGAGATACAGGTTTTCAAAAGGATGAGAGAGCTAGGGGTGGAAGGGACCTTAGAGGTCATCTAGTACCCCTTTACAGATGAGGAAACTGAGGCCCAACTTGCCCAAGATCCCACATGGAGACATTACCAGAACTGAAATTTAGGTTCTCTAATCTGAATCTCCCTTTGGAGAAGATTTTGAATAGTTTCCTGCCTCCAGAGAGATTACCTTAAGTAATTATCAACCCTTCTCAAGTCATGATTTAGCAGGTTTGTGTCTGTGGTTAGAGTCCAAGGGCCTGAGTTCAAATCCTAGTTCTGCTCTTTAGTACCCAGGTGATAAGTTACTTGGCCACCCTGGACCTTGGTTTGTATAACCAAGGGACTAGAAGATCTCTAAGGACCCCTCCAGCTCTTGATCCTGTGACCTGGGTCCTAATTTCAGTAGAGATACCACAATTTTCCTTTGACAATTGCCTCACAAACTAAGGTCAGAAAGTTCTTCCTGTCATCTAAGCTAAATGCTTTCTGGAGATTTTGTTTAAGTGGGGGTTGGGGAGGGAACAGGACAGGAGACAGCTGTGGATCATTCTGTTTACTTTTGTTATTGGTGGAAATTGGAGCTATCTCCAAAAATACACAGGAAAAGATGACCTTTGCTTCCTTCTCCTGTAAAAATGATGTCAGTTCTTTTGGCACAATGAGGGGGAGGCACCTCTCTTGGGCTTTTAATTACCTTTCTTTGCTGGCCTCCTGATCTACTCTAAGCTTTCTAAATCTCCTGAGTGTTTTCCCAAAATGTTTTTGAAGGGCTCTCATTGTCAGGAGCCAATAGCTCTACTTATCGAGAGACCCCGAGAAGTTACTTTAATGCTTTTGATGCTCTGGGAATTTCTTCTATGACTTTTTTTTTCTTCTTGATGTCTTTTTTTTTAAACCCTTACTTTCTATCTTAGAATCAATTAGCTTGCTGCCCCTGTCCTTTAAAATAAACTGGGGTTTATTGGTGGCCCAATGGTTTGAGAGCCAGATATAGAGGCAGGAAGTCCTGGGTTAAAATCTGGTCTCCCAAACTTATTAACTGTGTGACTCTGGACAAGTCATTTAGCCCCTATCACCTAGCCCTTAAAACTCTTCTGCCTTGGAACCAATACATAATATTAATTCTTTTTTTTTTAAACCCTTACCTTCCGTCTTGGAGTCAATGCTGTGTATTGGCTCCAAGGCAGAAGAGTGGTAAGGGCTAGGCAATGGGGGTCAAGTGACTTGCCCAGAGTCACACAGCTAGGAAGTGTCTGAGGTCAGATTTGAACCTAGGACCTCCCATCTCTAGGCCTGGCTCTCAATCCACTGAGCCAGCTGTCCCCCATAATATTAATTCTAAGACGAAAGATAAACATTATCACATAGTAGGCATGTCAGTTTAATGCAAGTCAATTTAAAAAGCATTGAGAACTGTTAATACATTTTTGTATAAAAGTTTACCATGCTTAAGCACTGTAAAGGTTTACAAGCATATTACAATGTGCTTTTCCTATGAACCCTGTGAAGTGGGTAGCTCAAGCATCACATTGTAACAGCAAACATTTCTTTAGCTCTTTAAAACTGACAGAGGACTTTACAAATATCCCATTTTTGCCTCCCAACTATGGGAGTGAGGTGCTATTATGATCCCCATTTTACAGATGGGTAAATGGAGGCAGACCAAGGTCAAGTCATGTGCTTAGGGTCACAGTTATCTAATGCCTGAGGCCAGATTTGAGTTCAAATCCAATGCTCTATCTACTGTACTACCCAGCTACCTCTAGGAGCAGTTTCATGGGTAAACAGTTCTGTTCTGCTCACCTTTGGCAGGTAGGTAGTACAATGGGTAGAGCTCTGGACCTAGAATCAATAAGACCTAAATTCTGTTTCAGAGATTTATTTTCAATGGAACCTTGGGCAAGTCACTTAGCCTCTGTCTGCCTCAGTTTCCTCAGCTGTAAAAATGGAGCTTATAATAGCACCCACCTTCTAGGATTATTGTGAGGATCAAATGAGGTGTTTCACAAGCTCTAAAATGCTATGTAAATTCTAGCTATAATTATGACTAGTCAAGAAGACTCATCTTCCAAAGTTCAAATCTGGCCCCTCACACTTTATCTGGGTGACCTTGGGCAAGTCACTTAAACCTGTTTGGCTCAGTTACTCACCTATAAAATTATTTGGAGAAAGAAATGGCAAACTATTCCATTATCTCTGCCAAGAAAACCCCAAATAGTCATCAAGAGACAGATACAACCAAACAATTAACTAACAACTATCAACATTCCCATTTCAGTTAAAGTTAGTAAACGTCAAGGTCAAAATTCAGACTTGGGGCTCCTGATATCTGGTGTAATGATTTTTCCTTTACATCATCCTTCCTCCAAATGGAAACATAATTCCTATAAAGCACTTACCCATTCAGAGCTTAGTGGAAGGAATCCTTTGTGGCCATCCCATGCTGTATGTTCTCCTATTTATACCCTCTGGGATCACACTCCTATTTCCAACTAGAGGATCACATTGCTGTCACATAATATTGAAACCGGGTGAGGGGGGATCCCCTTCCCTAAGGATTTTAAAATGGGAGGCACACCCAGATCTATCAATCTGTCAACCTACTCTTTCCTAAGTGCCTGCTCTATGATTAGCCCTGTACAAGGCACTCTGCATGCAGGGTATAAAAAGAGAAGACACAATCCTTGTTCTCAAGAAGCATGGAATCTAATTGGTAAAACTTAACCCAAGAGATCAGAGAATCAAGGGCTGAATCATTCAGGGAAAGGAAGAAATCAATCCAGCCCATGTTTCTAGAAATTCTTAAGGGTGAAAGCTCAAGGTGAAAAGGATGGACTAGAACTTGAAGTTACTAAGAGGTCAGAAATCAATGGTAGAGGCAGTTAGGTAGCACAGTGGAGAAAGCACTAGGCTTGGAGTGAGGAGGACCTGGGTTTTAATCTGACCTCAGACACTTCCCAGCTGTGTGACCCTGGGCAAGTCATTTAACCCCCATTGCCTAGCCCTTACCACTCTTCAGCCTTGTAACCAGTATCAGTTCTAGACAGAAGGTAAGGGTTTAAATAAAAAAAAGAAGAAACCAATGACAACTCAACTCAACAAATATTTATTAAGCGCCTACTATGTCTGATTGGTCTGAAGATAGTGCAATGAGAGAAGGAATAATAAGAATCTGGGATTTCTATTTCCAGTGAGCAACCTATTAACCTTGGAGCAAATTATCCAACCCTGCTTCAGCATGCCTCTTGGAGAAGTGGGAGAATGAGTCCCTTAGTGGGTGAGGAGTCTGGGTACTAATGGGTAAGTAGAGCTAACCAGTTGGGAAGAGGGGAAAGGGAAGAGAGGGTGCCTTGTGGGCCCTGGTAGAATAAGGGAGGAGAGAGCTTATAAACATTTATATAACTATTTACAACACAAAGCGAGATGATGAGCACCTCCAACTCTGTTGGTCAAGTTATGATCCATATGGAAGGGCTAGGAAAAGATGGAGCCTTTACCAGATGGCTCACATGTAGACACATCTTTGGATAAGACTGTAGGGAATCCCCAAAGTCTGGATAAGATTGAGGTAAGGTGTGCCCCCTTTTGTGTGTGACCAATTTTGGTTTTTCCACTCCTTGTCCACTCTTATTCACCAGATAATCCCTTGAGGTACAAAGAGAAGTAGATTTCACAAACTTAGGTAAGGTGGCACCTTCGTTATCAGAGAAGGCTTATAGACAGAATGAGTCTCACGGTATTTAACATTGGAGGACCACAAAGGCATCTGGCTTAACCCTTTGGTTTAGACCAACCTGGCCAACTTGCTGTTCCTACAATCCAACACTTATTTTTCCATTGCTGGACTTTTCAATTCAAATGATGCCTTCTTTTTTATTTGTTTGTTGTTGTTGTTGTTTAATCCTTACCTTCCATCAAAGAATCAGTACTGTGTACTGGTTGCAAGGCAGAAGAGTGGTAACAGTTAAGCAATGAGGGTTAAGTGACTTGCCCAGGGTCACACAGCTGGGAAGAGTCTGAGGCCAGGTTTGAATCCAAGACCTTCCTATCTCTAGGCCTTTCTATCTACTGAGCCACCCAGCTGTACCCCCAAATAATGCCTTCTATAAGACAATTTTCCAGGGCAGCCAGGTAGCATAATGGATAGAGCACCAGGTCTAGAGTACCTAGAACCTGGGTTCAAATGTGACCTTCCTAGCCGTGTAACCTTCAGCAAGTCACTTAAACCCCACATGCCTAATCCTTACCACTCTTCTGCTTTAGAACCAGAACATGGTATTGATTCCAAGATGGAAGGTAAAGGTTTAAAAAAAAAAAGAATTGATACTAAATATTGGTTCCAAGGCAGAAGAACAATAAGGCAATTGAGGTTGTGACTTACCCAGGGTCACACAGCTAGGAAATGTCTGAGGCCATATTTGAACCCAAAACTTCCCATGTCCAGGCCTGGTTCTCTATCCACTGCCCCCAGAGACTTTTATTAACCAGTCTATTAAGTGATGAACAGAGCAATCATCATTCCCCAACAAAAAGAGCAATCCTCCTACTCCTCAACATGGTAGTTAGCCTATATTCCCAAATGCTACTCAGTGCTAGGGTTAAGGACAAGAAAACAATTAATTTTTAAAATATATAATTGAAGAGTAGAGGGGCCACATGGCTGTGGATAGAGAGCTAGCCTCAGAGTCCAGAAGACTGGGATTCAAGTCCCACCTACTGCCCTGTGAACATGGGTGAAGCCAAACATCTCAGTGCCTCAGGCAGCAGCTCTCAAACTCTGAGCAGCAGAGAAGGAGGTACTAAGCTGCCCTGGGAAAGGGAATTTCCTTACTGTGAGTTCCTTAAGCTTCTTGAGTGAAATGACTGATCTGTCCCTCCCACTCCCCTTGCTACCCAAAAAGGGGGAGTGAAGGATCAGGCTTGCTTGCTATACCTAAATAGCTGGGGCTGAGAGGGATGGGGTGAAGAGGAACAAGAATTTACAGGACCCAGTTCTTCCACTAGATTGCTTCATCACATGAAATCTTGTGGCTATCGCTTGTTAGAAAAGGTGTTTGAACAAGATTAGGTGGATGAACCCTCTGTTTCTAACAGCACATTTCACCTTGAATTAGGAGTTAATAAGGTAAATACACACAGGAGACAGGGCCAGCTTCCTTGTTTTGACAGCAGAATTCATCTGCACTTGCCCTCATACAGGTTTTCCAGGGGATAGGGGAAGATTTAGCTTGACATCCTGGTAATACTTTGAGCTACTTAGTCAGCCCCCAAATCTGAGTTTTTGTCAAGAATTTTGCTTCTGAAACTCCGTTCGACCTCCATCCCTTAAGCCAGGCTGGCTACTGGCTAGGGTACTCTCTGAAACTCAGCAGCTGAAGTCTAGGTCTAGGGCTAGTCAAGGCACCCTCATTATTGTCTGAACCACAGAAAAGATCTAGTAGAGGTCACAGGCTGCCCGAAAGGTTGCCTCAAAAGAACCTGGGTTCCATTTAGAATCACCCCTAGATAGTATAAAATACTTAGGGGAGACAAATACAGGAATTATATGAACACAACTACAAAACACTCTCCACACAGTTAAAACTAGATCTAAACAATTGGAAAAACATTGATTGTTCATAGGTAGGATAAGCAAAAATAAAAATGACAATCCTGCCCAAATTAATTTACTTATTTAGTGCCATATCCATTAAACTACCAAAAAACTTTTTTACTGAATTAGAAAAAACCATAACAACATTCATTTGGAAGAACAAAGGATCAAGAATATCCAGGAAAATCATGAAAAAAAAATACGAAGGAAGTTGCAGTCCCAGATCTCAAACTATATTACAAAGCAGCAGTCATCAAAACAATTTGGTACTGGCTAAGAGACAGAAAGGAGGATCAGTGGAATAGACTTGGGGTAAGTGACCTCAGCAAGACAGTCTATGATAAGCCCAAAGATCCCAGTTTTAGGGACCAAAACTATTTGATAAAAACTGCTGGGAAAATTAGAAGGCAGTATGGAAGAGATTAGGTTTGGATCAACATCTCACACCCTACACCAAGATAAACTCAGAATGGGTGAATGACTTGAATATAAAGAAGGAAATTATAAGCAACATTAGGTGAACACAGAATAGTATACTTGCCAGTTCTTTGGGAAAGGAAAGGATTTAAAACCAAGCAAAAGCTAGAGAAAAAAAAATCACAAAATGTAAAAATAATTTTGATTACATCAAATTAAAAAGTTTCTGTACAAACAATACCAATGCAACCAAAATTAGAAGGGAAACAACAAATTGGGAAACAATCTTCATAACAAAAACCTCTGGATTGAGAATCAGACCTAAAGACGGGAAAGGTCCTAGGTTCAAATTTGGTCTCACAGCTGTGTGACCCTGGGCAAGTCACTTGACCACCATTGCCTAGCCCTTACCACTCTTCTGCCTTGGAACCAATACACAGTATTGATTCTAAGATGGAAGGTAAGGGTTTAAAAAAAAAAAACAACCTCTGACAAAGATCTAATTACTCAAATTTATAAAGAGCTAAATAATTGTACAAAAATCAAGCCATTCTCCAATTGATAAATGGGCAAAGGAAATGAATAGGCAATTTTCAGTTAAACAAATCAAAACTATTAATAATCACATAAAAAATGTTCTAAATCTCTTATAATCAGAGAGATGCAAATCAAAACAACTCTGAGGTATCACCTCATACCTGGTAGATTGGCTAACATGACAGCTATGGAAAGTAATGAATGCTGGAGGGGATGTGGCAAAGTAGGGACATTAATGCACTGCTGGTGGAGTTGTGAATTAATCCAGGCATTATGGAGGGCAATTTAGAATTATGCCCAAAGGGCGCTAAAAGACTGTCCTTTGATCCAACTGTCAACATGGAAATATAGAGATTCCCAGTTTATTTAGTTTGAATGTAGAAACCCCAGGTTTTGACCTTGTCACAGGAGAGGTTTCCCCCTAAGGGAAGGTCCCCCTACACCACACAATGGACTTCCTGGTAGTTTGGGTGGGAACAGCTAATCCCACCCAATGTTAAGCATTCCTTTTGTCCCAATGGTTTCTCCCCCTAGGCTAAGGTCCATTACCAAGGTGACCCAGCCCTGGGCTGAGTCTTTCCCTTTTGTGTCCATTGTAGGGCACCAGCCCCTCATTATTATTCCTGTCTGGAACTCCTCATTTTCCTTTCTTACCATTGTAAAGTCAGTCAACTGTCCCTCTCCAAGCCCCCAGGTCATCTAGAGTGGTATAGAGGTTCCCCAAGTTCTTTTGTTCCTCGGAGTCCATCCTGAGTTGGTGGCACTCCCAGGGGCTGGTGACCAGGGCTTGACTCTGTGCAGTCATGGGAAGCAGCTCTGTTCTCGTATTAGTAGCGCTAACCCCTTTTCCCTTGATTAAAGAGTGATTTTGACTATTTAATAGTTCTGTGTTTTTTCTAGTTGACACAGCCATAGCACTGCTGGGTTTGTACCCCAAACTGATAATAAGGAAAAAGACTTGAAGACTTGTACAAGAATATTCAGAGCTGCGCTCTTCATGGTGGCCAAAAATTGGAAAATGAGGGGATGCCCTTCAACTGGGAAATGGCTGAACAAATTGTGGTATATGTTGGTGATGGAATAAAAGTGGTGGAATTCCATGGGAACTGGAACAACCTCCAGGAATTGATGCAGAGTGAAAGGAGCAGAACCATGAAAACATTATACACAGAGACTGATACACTGTGCTACAATCGAATGTAATGGACTTCTCCATTAGTGGCAATGCAGTGATCCTGAACAACTTGGAGGGATCTATGAGAAAAACCACTATCCGCACTCAGAGGAAGAACTGTGGGAACAGAAACACAGAAGAAAAATAACTGCTTGAATACATGGGTCAAGGGGATAGGTTTGGGGATGTAGATTCTAAATGATCATCCTGGTGCAAACACCAACAACATGGAAATAGGTTTTGATCAAGAACACAAGTAATACCCAATGAAATTGTGCATCAGCTAGGGGAAGGGAGAGGAGAGAGGAGGGAGGGGGAAAAATGATTCTTGTAACCAAGAAATAATGTTATAAAAATTAATTTAAATTTAAACAAAAAAATAAATAAACAGGCCAAAGAATAAAAAAAAAAGAACCTGGGACATGACAGAGATATCTAGTTTTGTGCTAGGGGAGTTCTTATGCCTTGAATTCCAGCATCTAATGGGGTACCCAAAGTGTTGAGGTGTGAGTTCTCCTGATCTTTTGCCTAAGGCAGAGTGGGGTTACCCTCTGCTTCATGGAGGCAGTGGTCAATGTTTTGTCCCAGGGAAGGACTATATTGGCTATAAAAGCTGGGAAGTTTTACTTCCATGTAGCAGTTGGGTTTCCTTGGAATGAAAAGGAAAGAAACCTCTGGATTGATGCAACCTAAGGACAAAAGTTTGGACCCTAATATCACCCCCACAGCTGTTTTAAGCTGACAAACTATCCAGAAGGATCAAGGACAGAATTGTCAAGTTTGAAAAAAAAGACAAAAACAATAAACATCCAAAGGTAAACTGATGGGTAGTATGGGACAGTATTTAGAGCCTGGTTGAGCAGGCTAGCCATCCAACCATGGCAATCCTTTCCCCTTTTCAAATGGTTCCAAGCTATTGCCACCAAAATACCAGTAGGGGACAGATGTTGGAAGTAAAGCAATGGAAATAAAAATTCACATCAGTAGCATGCTTTGAACACATCATCTCATTTGTACTTCAAAATAACCCTGTGAGGTGGATCTTACAGGCATTATTGACTTCTCTTCTATAAGTGAAGAAACAGGCTCAATCTCACACAACACTAAATGTCAGGGTCAGGATTTAAATCCAGGTCCTCCTTGACTAGAAGCCCAGGATTTTTTCTGCTGTATTTCTTTTTTTTTTTAAACCCTTACCTTCTGTCTTGGAGTCAATACTGTGTATTGGCTGTAAGGCAGAAGAGTGGTAAGGGCTAGGCAATGGGGGTCAAGTGACTTGCCCAGGGTCACACAGCTGGGAAGTGTCTGAGGCCAAATTTGAACCTAGGACCTCTGGTCTCTAGGCCTGACTCTCAATCCACTGAGCCACCCAGCTGCCCCCTCTGCTATATTTCTAAACTCAGAATTACTCAAGGTCATATAGCCAAAAATATCAGAGCTCAGCCTAGAATTCTAGTATCTAGACCTCCCACTCCAAGATCAATTAATGTTCTCTCTGCTATGCCACTCATCGACTAATACAATTCAGCAAAGCTTTCTACTCGTGTCCAGGGCTTAGATTCCTGGGGTGCCTGAAATCTACCCACCCCAGGTAGGCTCATACCTTTGGATCTGGAACAGACTTAGGAGCCTGTCAAGTCCAACTCTTTCATTTTATAGGCGTAAACTGAGGCTGAGGAAATATAAGTGACTTTCTCAGGGTCACAGACACAAAATATATAAGGAAGAAGACTTGAATTCAGATCTTTCAGACTCCAAGTCCAATATTCTTATCTATTAGCCTGCCTGCAAGCTGGAGAAAAATAGTTATAGTCTTTCTCCCAAAAATTAGGTTGAAATGGACTAGATCCTTGGATCTCTGCACAGATATCTTCCAGAAGCCTGGCAATGCTGTTTGGATAGAGGTTGGAAAGGGGAGGGTTTGATAAAGAGACATATACCATTAGGCTTCCAGTTCTCCTGGATGGGGATGGCCACCTAGGGATGGAGAGAAGGCTGATTGGGGAATGAGAAGCTGCTCAGTTTTGGGTTTTTTTGCATTCTGCCCCAAAGTCTGAGTCAGGATGGGGCCCTGGGCCAGCCCAGCAGGGCACTTCCTATGGGAGCTTCAGAAAAACATGTTTGTACTGTGAGAACCTCTAGTGTCCCTCATCAGAGAGCTAACATCCAACCCACTCCACCACAACCAAAGAGGATAAAAGTCAGAGGAGGCAAAATGATGGGGGGAAGTGAAAGGAATGGAAGGAAGGCTGGGGAGGGGATTAGGTTTTATGAACCAACTTCTCCGATCTCAAGAAGTTCCAAGAAGTGTCAAAAGGTCCTCTTCAGTAGACAGAGAGGTAGCTAGCTTTGGGGGTCCCAATTTGAAAATTGTTCCCTTATGGAAACATTTTGTATGACTGCACATATATAATCCCTTGTCAAATTGCTTAACTTCTCAAGGAGGGGGAAGGGGAAAAGGGAGGGAAGGAGAGAGAATTTGGAACTCAAAACTTTTTTAAAAGATGTTAAAATTTTGTTTATGTGTAACTAAATTAATAAAAATTAAATGAAAATTGTTCCCTGCATCCCAACATAGCCACAAATAATCCACTCTAGAATGAGTCTATAATATTGATTTTTTTTTTTTTATTAAGGCCTGGATTTGTGATTTTAACTGTATAGTGAACTCCTAAAGTAGAAATTCTCTCCACTGATACAGATTCCAAGTCTGGGTCCGGAATTGCCTTAATTCATAAATGTCTATGTATGGAGGGGAGAACTTCTTGGTATAAAAAATAAATATCATGTGCCAGGAATGTTCTCCTTTCTCATCTACTCTTGGAATTCTTTCAGTCATGTCAGCTTGGATGGGATCATCAGCCAATTTCAACTGTTTTTGCTTGTCTTTCTTTGGTCGTATCCATCTCTTCTTGACCCCATTGGGGTTTTCATGGCAAAGATACTGGGATGGTTTGCCATTCCCTTCTCCAGCTCATTTTACAGATGAGGAAACTGACACAACCAGGGATAAGTGATTTGTTCAGGGTCACACAGCTAGTAAGTGTGTGAGGCTAGATTTAAATTCAGGAAGATGAATCTTCCCGACTCCAGGCCCAGAGCTCTATCCTCTGTGCCCCCTTAGAACCCTTAATTTGAATGTTCCCCATCCTAAAAGGAGCTTTTCCCAATTCTCTGGTGATTCTCCAAATGCCTTTATTTTTTTTTTAATGAATTTTTTAAATGAACTTATGTATCTAGGCATTTGTTGTTGCCATTGAATGGAATGGAATGGAAGCTCCTTAAGGGCAGAGACTGTTTTGGTTTTGTGTCCCTGGAACCTAGGACAGTGCCTGATCTAATAGGCACTTAATAAATAAGCAAACCTCATTACAACACCTGGTCCTCAGAAAAAGTGGCCTTAGTTACAGATTTTGAATATTAAAAGTAGATAAATGGTGCAAAGGATAGAGCCCTCAGGCCAGAGTGAAGAAGATCTGAGTTCACATGTGGCATCTGATATTTACCAATTGTGTATCCTTGGGCAAGTCACTTAGCCACTATTTGCCTCAGTTTGCCTTGTAAAATGGGGATGATAATACCATTCATCTCCCTGGGTTGTTGTGAGATCAAAAGAGAAAAATTTGTCAAAAACCTAGGACATAAGCACTATGCGAATGCTATCATGATCATTTTCATTATGCCCTAGTCTTTAATCTGTTCATGTTACAAGGGCCTCTACAACTCAGTTTCCCTGCGCCATATTTTTCCCTATCTTTCTCTCCCCAACAAGCATTAGAAATATAAAGAAGATAGTATAGCTGGACCTCAGGGCAAAGAGGATGCAGGTGGATTGGAGGGGAAAGGGGGAAGACCTGGGTGCTTTATCAAGGTAACTATAGCAATGGATGAATTTATTAAAAAACTGGAGGAAAAACTAGCAGTTAAGATTCTTGCCCAGGTCTTTATAGTTCTGCAGGGATAGAGTAATCCAGATCCTTGTATATGATGAGCACCTAACAAATGTTAGTTGAATTGAATTGAGCTGGATTGAACAGTAGATAGGGAGTGTCTTTGCAAGAATGAAACAATATGGTGGTCAGGTTGTAGTATAGCATGTCTTTCTGTGTCTTGGCTGCTAGAGTGTTTCCCTGCCCCAGGAAAGCAGCCAGGAGAATAGATACTAAATATACTAAATACTAAATATCGATAGATACTAAAAGTGACTTTGGTCACTGTGACACCATCATCATCAACCCAAAGGGACTTGGTCTATGATGACTTTGTTTCTTATATTCCTCAACTGCAGAGTACCTTTCTTCCTTCTCTCCCTCTCCATTCAATAGACATTTATTAGTATTTTTTAAGACCTTACCTTCCATCTTAGTATCAATTTTAAGACAGAACATAAGGATTTACAAAGTATCAGGTCCAAGGAAGAAGAGCAGTAAAGGTTAGGCAACTGGACTTAAATGATTTGCCCACAGTCACAGCTAGGAAGTATCTGAAGCTAGATTTGAACCCAGGATCTCCTGGGTCCAGGCCTGGCACTCTCTCCAAGATGTTACCTAGCTGCCCCTAGATATTTATTAAGAAGCAACTCTGAACAATGAAAGAAGCAGTCATAAAGGTTGGCGGGCAGGTCTTAGGTTTTCTACTTGGAATTCTACTTAAGGATAAATTGCTTAATCTCCAGAGCCTTGAGGTAATTTTCTTAAACTATAAACCACAAAGACCTAGTGTGTGTCTGTATAGGTGGCAGGAATTCCACATCAAATTTCCCTACTCAGAAATGGAGCAAGGTTCTGTGCTAAGCCCTTGGGGAAAAAAAAGACAATCAAAATAGTCCTTATCCTCAGGCAACTTAACATTCTAGAACATTTCTTAACCCCCAAATGGCCAATATTCCCTTCCCTAAAGGGCATATATGGTCCCTGAAATAGGGAGCTACCACTGAACCACCATTCTTATAGCCACCTACCCTGTACCCCCTCCAATCAGAGCCAGATTGCTTTAAGTTCCAGAATGATAAATAGGGCTGGAAGAGAAGAGATATCATCTCATTCAATCCCTTCATTTTATAGATGAAGAAACAAATCCAGAGAGGTGCATTATCTTGGTCACTGTCACACATTGGCACAGGGGCTTAAGTCTGGTGGTGGCTCTTAGGTGCCCGGTTGGCCCCTACCCCCAGCATACACATGGACACATCCAATCTGACCAAGTAGGAGGTGGGGAGAGACAGAGACAAAGGGACACAGGCACATAGACCCAGAGAAAGATACCACCCAGAATAGAAACTCCTGGGTAAATATAATGACATACTACTTCCAGTGGTGTCAGCTTCCAACTGGGACTGGCCAGAATCCAAGTTTCCAGGCTGTCTTTGAGTCCTTCCTTCTTTCCACCTTCCCTTTATACCATTCCTCAAATCATGCTCTTAGACAGACTCTGCTCCATTTTTTGTTACTAAAACTTATATGCCAACCCACAACACTAAATTAAGCTTTATCCCCTACTCCCACAGTCGCCCTCATCCCCAAAGTCATTTCCTGTCCTTATAGCCTATAAAAACTTCGTATCTATGTGTGTTTATATCCCATACTTTATATATATATGTAGTCTAATATATATATATATATAGTAGTCCCATAATCACATGCTCTACACACTGTCTCTCTCTTCCTCTTTCTGTTTCTGTCTCTCTCTGAATCTCACTAATTTATTTACTCTCTCCCTTTCTCTACCTCTAGAAGTGAATGTCTTTTCTAACTCTTAGGGCCAGGCAACTGGAAAGTGACTTGCCCAGGATCACAGAGTTTGTAAATGTCATAAGCCAGATTTAAACTCAAGTCCTCTAACCACTGAGCAACCAACTGCCCCTGGAAGGAACTCTAAAGGCCATCTCTTCCATCCTTTTTATTTTACAGATGAGAAAACTGAGGCCCAGAGAGGTTAAGACCCAGTTCCGCAGGGGGTCAATGACACAGATTTGAATCCACTAAACCCTGGATCTAGTTCTGACTCTGTCCCCAATGGACTGGATAGATTTCCAGCTAGTGATATAATCTTTCAGAGGCTCCTTTCCTCATCTGGCAAATGGCATTTCTTTGTTCAACTCTTACAAAATGCCCCTATCCAGCAGTCCTGAGGATTCCACACTAGTGTCAGTCACAGTGACTCCTTGCTTACTTTCATTCCTCCAGTCAGCTCACCACCACCCCCAAACACCAAGAGGCTTCCCCAGCTAAAAGGTCAGGGCCATCCAACAGAGAGAGGGAGGAGGAGCCAAGACCCAAAGAGGGGAGCACACCTTGGAGCACCCCAAACACAGCAATCCCAGAGAAAGATACCACCCAGAATAGAAACTCCTAGGTAAAAGAGCCTCCTGCTCACCTTCCTGCCTCCAACTGCGGTGGATCCCATCTATGTTCCTCCTTCCAGCTGCTGCTGCTGCTGTTATACTCCCAGCACCTAGTCCTCCCACCCTGAACTCACCCTTAGGGCTTTTCAAGACCCAGCCCTCCCCTACAAAGGAGTAGTGACACCCACACTTACTAGACTCCTCCTATCCCCCAGCCCTGTCTCAATAGGAAACTTCTCCATATTTTTAAGGGGAAGTAACCTGACCTTATGAAGGTCCCTCTGGGTTAACTCTTTCCATGCCTACCAGGGCAAAACCAGAAGAAAATATACCTGCAGAGAAGCTGTAGGAGGAGTCCTAGGTGGCCCTGGGTGGCCCACCCTGGAAAGGCATTCCTGCCCAGCTCAGCTACAAGTGGGCCCAGTGAGGTGCTAGAGAAGTGGCACCCTGGGTGGAGACACGAAGAGTTCTTTGTTCCCTGGGTTCCTGGCTGTATATGCTGCTCTGCAAAAACCCACCATCTGGCTGTAGTTCTCCAGCCCCTAGGTCCCAGGGACCTGGCTGAGGACCACGTTCCTCTCCGCTCCCCAGCAACAGCTGCTTACACATCTGGAAAGCATTTGTTTCTGGGTAAGGAAGGCAGATTCTTGTCCTGTCCTTCAGATGCCAGGAACAAGCAGGAAGAGGCCTGGGACTGGACTTCCCTGACTCCTAAGGAGTAGGGCTGGACTTAGTGCTGCGGGTACATCCAATGCCCCCCCAGGTCAGGCCCTCACTGGCTAAAAGATGTCCTTTCCAGCTTGCAAAATCTCTTCATCACATGAGCCCAGAGCTAAACTTGCCAGAAATATCAGGACCAAAGTCGGCCTTGGATACCATGCCTGATTCTTGAAGCCTCCTCATTTAATTTTTTTTTTATCTTTACACATAAGAGTTTTCCAAATAATTCGAATTTCTCCTTCTAGGCAGAAGATCTTTCTTTGTTGTTTTCATTAAAGTCATTTCTAAGGGCAACTAAGTGGCGTAGTGAATACAGCATCAGGCCTGGCGTTGAGAAGGCCTGAGTTCAAATGTGACCTCAGATACTTCCTAGCTATGTGGCTCTGGAGATTAAGTAATTTATCCTTAAGTAGAATTCCAAGAAGAAAACCTAAGAGACCTGCCCGCCAACCTTTATGACTGCTTCTTTCATTGTTCAGAGTTGGTTCTTAATAAATGTCTAGGTAGCATCTTGGAGAGAGTGCCAGGCCTGGACCCAGGACTGTACAGACTTTGTGGCCATGGGCAAGTCACAACCTCTCAGGAATCTAGACAATTCTTTTAAGATTATATTCTCTTAAGGCTATACACTCTCTTAAGATTGCAAAGAAAGTGCAAATTGGCATTGGTAGAGAGTATTTCCTCACCTGGGAATTTCTCTAGTGATGGAATTGTATGTCCAGCCCCTATCTAGGCAGCTGGATAGCCTGCAAGGAATATGGGGAGATGAATTCAAATCCAGCCTCAGACACTCCTGTGTGACCCTGTACAAGTCACTTAACCTCTGACTTCCTATCCTCAACTGACATGGGAATAATAATAGCACCTACCTCCCAGGTATATCAAATGAGATAATATTTATAAGGCCCTTAGTACAGTGCCTGGCACCAGGTAGGAGTTATTTAAATGTTTATTGACTTTCTTTCTATACAGTAGGCTCAGTACATATTATCTCACTTCGATCATAACAACCCTTTCAGGAAAGTGCTTTTATTATCCTTATTTTACAGACTAGGAAAATGAGTCTGATAGAAATGAAGTGACTTATGTAGGCAGGATATGTATTCAAGTTTCCCTGATTTTCAAGTCAGGAACCAAGGTCCAACTCTAGCTGTTACAATTAGCCCTTATAGTTACTTATCTGTCAAAATTTCTTTCTAATATAAGGTTTTCAGTGTATGTTTAATCTGGCATTCAAAGGCAAGATCACAGTAAACTTTTTTACTGCCTTCCTTAAACAAATGATAATGAACATAATCTTAGTGTGCTCTATTAGTCACCCATAGACACCTAAATATCTAAACACACCTTGGATTTTTTCAGCATGTAGAATTATTCCCCTCCAAAATCTTTTAATTCTTCTTTTTTTGTGTTCAGCCTTCCCATCCTACCTCTCCCATCCCATCAGTCCAGATCTTTGCCCACATTGTGATCTCTACTCCTTTAACCCTTCTTTATTTGCCTCCAGTCAGCTTGGATAGAATCAGCCAATTTTAACTCTTTTTTTTCCCCCCTCGTCCAATAGTGTCCTGCCTTTTGTCATCCTGTTTTATCTCCTACTCTTGGAATTCTTTGTGGTTCTATTGAGTCCTTTCAGTCATGTTAGCTGGATGGAATCATCAGCCAGTTTCAACTGGTTTTGTTTGTCATTGTTCAGCCATGTTCAACTTTTCTCAACCCCATTTAGGATTTTCTTGGCAAAGATAATGGAAGTTTGCCATTTCCTTCTCCAGCTCATTTGACAGATGAAGAACTGAGGCAAATAGGAGTAGGGGACTTACCCAGGTTGACACAGCTAGTATATGGTTTGCCATTTTCTTCTCTAGTTCATTTGACAGATGAGGAAACTGAGGCAAACAGGTTTAAGTGACTTGCCCAGAGCCCCACAGCTAGTAAATGTCTGAAGCCAGATTTGAACTTAAGATGAGTCTTCCTGATTCCAGGTCCAGCACTCTATCCAGTACCACCAGTACCAGGTCCAGTACCACCTAGGTGTCCTTAATATGTTTTTGTTGGCATCCTAAAATTTCTTAACCTCTTGCCCTCTACCTCATCTACTTCATTAAACCCCAAACCTCCCCCAGGTAAAGCTCAATATTTATCTTCGCCACTCCTGTAGGTAGGCAGTTAAACATTGAAGAGGAATGCCAAGAAACTTGTAGTGGGATCCACACCACCACAGATAATTTTTATCTGACCTCAGCTGGGCCCAGAGTGCTCCCCTCCCTGGATCTCTTCAACTCCTTTCAAATCCCCAACTCTGGCCCTACCACTCCCACCTGTCCCCAGAAACAATTTTGCTTAATTCTAAGTAAAGAATGTAGAAGGTCATAGAGGCACCAGAAGAGAGTCATTTGAAGCCTTTCTGCCTCATTTATCTCATTCTCTTTCACTCTGACCTCACATGCCTATCTTCTTTCTCCAGATTAATCTTCCATTTGTCACCTTGATCATATCTCCTTTTGCCCCCAACCAAACCTGATTTGTCCACCTTTCTCTGGATTTTTCAGACTCTTCTCTTCTTGGTTCTTTAGACTTCAAATTTTTGGCCACCCCTCCCCAAAATCCATATTTTCTTATTCTCTAGACACAAGATTTTATCAGTATAGGGAAGTCACTTGATTAAAACAGATCTAGGATATAACTTGTCCTAGGCCTCATAGTCAACTATTTAAATTTCATCTGAAATCCCTTCTTTGATAGAAAGTCTTTTCCAAATCCACTTTAGCCTAGTGCTTTCTCTCTGCCAATTACTTCTTATTTATTCTGTCTACCATTTGCTCTGTATACATTTTTATCATAAACTTCTTTAGGGCAGGAACACTCTTTTGCCTCTTTTTGTATTGCTAGTGCTTAGCACTGTGCCTAGTGTATAGTACAGGCTTAATAAATGTCAATTAATGAGAGGCTAACCTTGAACCCAGGCTTCTTGTTTCTGAAATGAGCTCTCAATCTACTAATTCCACACTGCCCCTCTCCAGATGTCCTCAATCTTAAAATAAAACTTAGATATAGAGAATAGGATGAGGCAAATTTATTAAACATGGCCAGTGAGGAATTTTTGTTGAAAGGATGGTTTCTTGACTAGCTCTTAACAGTTCTTCTGCCTTGGAATGGTTACAGGTGTCCATTCTAAGACAGAAGGTAAGGGTTAAAAGAAAAGTGGTTTCATTGTTTTTGTTTTTCTACTAAATGAAAAATGTATTAAATGCTTACTATGGGTCAAGAACTGTGTTAAGCTAAAGGTAAAATACAAAAAAACAAAGATCATTCCTGCTCTCAGACTTCACATTCAAATGGTGTTGAGTAGTTTTTCAGTCTTGTCTGACTCTTCCTAACCTTATTTTGGGATTTTCTTGGCAAAGACATTGGAACGGTTTGCCATTTCCTACTCTACCTCATTTGACAGATGAGGAAACTGGCATAACCAGAGGTAAGTGACTCGCCCTAGGTCACAGCTAGCAAGTGTAGGAGACCAGATTTGAACTCAGGAAGATGTGTCTTCATGAATCCAGACCAGACACCTAACTGCTCCTTATATTCTAATAGAAGAGACTAAACACAAGGGATGTAGTAGCCAGGGAGGAGCACTTTGGTCTAAAAAAATAAAGAGAATGATGCATGGTCATTGTAAACTGACACACTCCAGCATCCACAATGAATGGGAGATTTAATCTGATCTGAGTTACAGAATTTGAGCAAGAAGAAGTTGGAGAAGGTGATCAGGTGGAATAAAGGGAAAGATGTCCCAGACTTTTCCTGAAATAGGGATCCAAAAGAAGCAGTCTAGTCTGGAGAGTAGGTCTTCTCCATCCTCCCCCTGAGGAAGGAGCAGGAAGTGGGAGGGAGAGAAAACAGATTTTTTTTTTAACTGAAATGAAAACAAATTTTAAGGAAAAAACTCAACTATGTAGATCCTGCCATATAATCTATCTAGATTTTCTTTCCCTTCCTTCCCTTCCACACTTTCTAGAAAAGTAGTGTACTATTGCTGCCTCAACTTCCTTACCACCTAGTCACTTTTCAACTTCTTGAAAATTGACTTCTGCATTCACTATTCTCCTGACAATCATCCAGAGGTTCCTTGATTTTGGAGCTCAAAAGATCCTTAAGAATTGTCTTGACAGCTAGGTGACTCAGGAGATAGAGCCAGGTCTAGAGATAAAAAAAACCTGGGTTCAAATCTGGCCTCAGATACTTCCTAGCTGTGTTAACCTGGGCAAATCACTTAACTCCAATTATCTAGTCCTTACCATTCTTCTGCCTTGGAACTGATACTATTGTTTCTAAAACGGATATTAATGTTGTTTTTTTTTTTTTAAGAAGAAGAATCATCTAGTCTAAGTCTTTACTTTAGAACTAAGGCCCAAAGAAATTGGGTGATTTATCCTAGGTCACACAGGGAATAATCCAGTGCTTTTTCTTCTCAGCTAGTCAGTTAGTAGGTTAATAAGTATTTTTTAAATATCTACTATGTGCCAGACAGTATGCCAAGTGAATTGGAGATACAAAAAGACAAAAAATAATCCCCTCCCTCAAGGAGTACCCACAATCTAAAAGAGAAGACCCTGAAAATAAATATAGACACACTATCTACAGGATGAATAGGAAATAATGAATAGGGGGAAGGCCCTATAATTAAGACAATTTGCAGAAGCCTTCCAATAGAAGGTAGGGTTTTAATTGGGATGTTTAAAAAGCCTAGTAGGTATTGACAAGGAGGGAAAGCATCCCAACTGCTCTCTCAAAGGTCACCAGTAACCTCCTAAATGACAAATCTGTTGGCTTTTCTCATCTTCATTCTCTGACCATTCTTGTGCCAATTGATTCTGCAGACTCCTCTTTCCTTCTTGAAACTTCTCTCTGGCCATTTCTCTCCCTTTCTCACCATTCTCCCCCAACATATTACTTAATGTTGGTATCCTTCAGACTACTATTTTCAACCTCCCTCTCTTGTTACTCAGTCTTTTTCCTTTTCCATCTTATTTGCTCTCTAGGCTACAACTATCAACTTAGGGATGGTGAATCTTTTAGAGGTGTGGATATGTGAGAAATGTCCTCAGGCACATGTGAAGAGGGGAAGGGGAGCAGCCTGCCCCATGTCCCTCTAGCTTTCTAGTAATGATCTCTGGAAAACTCTGTGCTGGGGTGAAGGCACATGTGCCCACAGAGAGGGCTCTGAGTGCCCCTTCTGGCATGTGTGCCACAGCTTCACTACCACTGTATCAACTGTACCTAAACAACCTCTGAATTTATAGCTCTGGCCCTAACTTTTCCCAAGAGGCACCTCCAAGTGCTTCTTGAACACTTCCTCTTGCATTTTCTAGTGGAAATTGATATATCAAAGATTGAACTCATTACCTCCCCCACTCCAAACCTGCTTTACCTCCTAATTTTCATATTTACACTAAAAGCACCACATTCTGGCTCATAACTCCAGAATCCCCTCTGACACTTCTATTCTTTGCTCTAGAATATTGTCTCAGGCATTTAAATCCTAAAGGAAATGGAAAACTACTCCAGTATGTTTGCTAAGAAAATCTCAAACGGGGTCATGAAGAATTAGATGTGACTGAAACAACTGAAAACAAAAACCTCTGACCTCAACTCTTTCTACACATTGATGCCTAATGAATGTTCCTCAAACATGGTTCTGGCCATACAATCCTTGTTGCTCATAAACTCCACATAACCTGCCCAATAAAGTCTACCTTCCTGACCTCACATTGAACTTGACTTCCAGATTTATTTTTCAGTCCTCCCTTTTAATCATTCTAGATTCTAGCCAAGGTAGATTAGCTTGGATTGTCTCCAAATTGACCCTATATTTTTCCACCTCTCTGCCCTTGCTCAACTAAGGATGCCTGGAAAGCCAGGCAATTGCCTTCTTCCACCTTTGACTCCAAGTCTGCCTGTCCAATTCCTACCCATGCTTCAAAGTTCATTCAAATGCCATCTCCTTCATGAAGCCTTTCCAGGCAACCTGGACATGCTGGAAAAGAAAAAAGTCTGATGATAACCAAGGGATACAGGAACACTGGTTCTCAGGGTAGAGAATTAAGTAGGGAATTGGGAAGGGTATGAGAGTATATCATTTATACAAAGAGCACATCAGGCACTCAGAATCAAATCAGAAACACAATCACACAATTTTTCCCTCCCTTGATCACTTTATAACTGTCTCATGACACATCTCTTATATAGCATATTATAGTTGTTTGCATATGCCTTATTGCCCTTATCAGGTCCTGAGTTCTAAAAAGATAGGGATTATAGTTTATTTGTCTTTCTATATTCTCAACAAATATTTTTGAGGAACAGAAAGGTGGGTAGAACACCAGGCTTAGAGTCTAGAGTACTTGAGTTTTAAATATGACCTCAGATATGTCCTATGGGCGAGTCACATATCCCTCATTTCCTAGCTTTTACTGCTCTTCTGCTTTGTAGCTGATAATTTGTTAATCCTTATTTTCTATTTTAGAATTACTACAAAGGGGAAAAATGAATCATAGTATCAGCTCCAAGGCACAAGACCTGTAAGGGTTAGGCAATTGGGATTAATTGACTTGCCCAGGGCCAGACAGCTAGGAAGTATCTAAGGCCATATTTGAACCCAGGACCTCCAGTCTCTAGGGCTGGTTCTGTATCCACTGAGCCACCTACTTGCCCCAAAGGTAAGGGTTGTAAAAAGCAATAATAATAAAATTCTACATATGTTTATATATATATATACATATACATATTTGTTGGATAAAGGAAAGAATACTTTAGGTTTGGACCTATGATTTCATCAATACTGGAAATTCCCTAGTAAAGAAACTACCAATTCAAGGCATTACCTTCTCTGTAATTTATATAGAAAGATGCTTATGGCACAGAGTTTCAGGAATCAGCCCAGGGCACATAGTTGATACACATAGAGAAGCAAGACTTGAACTTTGGCCTCCCTAGCTCTGAGTCTCCAGGTTTTTTAAATGATAAACATGAATTATTACCCTGCCTAGTGATGCTAGAGGTGTATGTTAGAATGCAGAGGGAGGTCTTTATTCTCTTTGATCAAATGTGCCAGTTGCCTCATGTGTTTTTTTGTAGATTTCCTATCTCTTGGGTTTGTTTTTTTTTTAATTGTTTATTGCTTCTAAGATGCTGTGAAAGCAGAAAACCAAGCTTAGGTCTAATTGTGTCTAAATTAAGTAAATGGACCCTGGTGCAGTAGCTTTTAGCTTACTTCCTTGTTCTTATCTGTGTTCTGGATAGGTGTGTCAACCCAATATGACCTTTGATTAAGTGGAATCTTACTCCTATCCTCATCCTTGCCCCATAGCCAGTTCTCCCATGTTTCTTAGCTACCAGCCAGTTCTCCTTTATCCTCTCTCAGCACATTTGTGGTCATCTTATCTAACTGAGGTTAATGAGAGTGAGGAGAATTTTGAGTCCTTGATTGACCCTCTGGAAAGGGATTCATAGCCTCAGGCTCTTGGGAGATGGAGGATAAGAAGATTTAGCCCTTGGAAAAGGCTTACTGATGGTAACCCTACCTTTTCCACCCCTTTCTCAGATAACTTATTGAAGTTTAAGGGGGATAGATGAGGATGGAGGAAAAGTGGGAGAATGAGATAAAATTCAGTCAACCCAACTCCAAGAGAACATTTTGGGGCCAAAGTAACTGAGCAAAAATCTGAGCTGAAAAGTTGACATTTCTAGTTCCTACCCCTTGGGGAGCCCAAAGCTGCTAATCAATGGTCTTGTTGCCCAAAGTTGCCTCAAGAGCCTAGCCAATCCTTCAAGCTCTGCAGTTGTTTGGAACTCATCTAGACCTTCCCTAAAGATTCGTAGGGGTAGTGTGGTTGGGACAGGCTTAGGAAATACTTTCTCAGAGATGTGGTGATTCCTATATTTCAGGGAACTCTTGGGGAAGGAGCAGTTCAGGGAACCTTTTTTTTCCCCTAGGGATTGAGAGATATGAAGTCAGAAAAAGTAGAGTGAAGTAACTAATTCCCTAGTCCTTTTTACCAGAGCTGCCTCGGACAATGGGTGGCAATGAAAAAATACACTGAACTAGGAGTCAGAGAAGCTGAATTTAAATCTGTTTTGCCACAAACTGGTCTGTGACCTTGAGCAAATGACTTACCTGCTTTCTACCTTAGTTTCCTCATCTGTGAAGGGGAGGAGTTGGACTCCCTTCTTGGAAAACAGTATGACTACCACCATGAGAATGAGCCATCCATACCAGGCTGACCAGAAGTTGTGGATCTTCGTGATTTGTTATTTATTCAGTATAAATTTGGGGCAGCTAGGTGGTAGAGTGGATTGAGTGTTGGGCCTAAAGTCAAGAAGAGTCATCTTTCTGAATTCAAATCTGACTTCAGACACTTACTAGCTGTGTGACCCTGGGGAAGTCACCCAAACCCTGTTTGTCTCAGTTTCTTCATCTTTAAAATGAGCTGGAGAAGGAAATGGCAAACTGCTGTCATATCTCTGCCAAGAAAACCACAAATGGGGTCATGAAGAATCAAACACAACTGAAACAACACAACAACAATAGTATAAAATTAAGGGGAGAATGAAGTTTGTTCTGTAAAGTAGACTGGGAAAAAACACAGAACTATTAAATAGTCAAAAATCACTCTTTAGTCCAGGGAAAGGGGTTCAGTGCAATAGTAAACCTCAACACAGAGCTGCACAGAGTCCAAGGATTGAACTCTGACCCCTGGGAAAGCCAACCATGCTAGATTAACAATTCCAAGGAGCCATTAAAGTTGGGAAGCTTAAATAACTTTCTAGATGAAACTTGAAGGCTGAGGATGAGAGGGATAGTTGATTGAATTTATGAAGGTAACCCAGGGAAATGAGAAGTCCCAGACAGGAATAACAGTGAGGGGCTGATGCTTTACAATGGACACAAATGGGAAAGACTCAGCCCAGGGCTGGGCCATCTTGGTAAAGGACTTTGGCCTAAGGGGAGAAACCATTGGGACAAAAGAGATACTTAACATCTTAAAGTCCATTGTTAGTCTGAGATCAATGAAGTAGGACTTTCCCTCAGGGAGGAACTCTCAGGTGACAACATCAAACCTGGGGTTTCTACCTCCAGGCTAAGTAAACTGAGGATCACTAAATCTTTCTAGGCCACAAGTTTGGGGACTTCTAGATTCCACCTTGACAATAATATAGTAAGACCTCAACCCACACATTGAGTGTAAAATCTGAGAATGAAGTGGGATTGGAGACATGAAAAGGGAAGGCAAAGTCTCAAATAGCTGCTCTGAGGGCAGGAGGGGGAGTAATCTCAGGACTGCTGGAGAAATGACCATAAGCAGCAATGAGATACCAATTGAAGTTTGATGTGTCAACATGGAAATATAGAGATTCCCAGTTTATTTAGTTTGAGTGTAGAAACCCCAGGTTTTGACCTTGTCACAGGAGAGGTTTCCCCTGAGGGAAGGTCCCTCTTCACCAGACAGTGAGCTTCCTGGTAGTTTGGGTGGGAACAGCTAATCCCACCCAATATTAAACATCCCTTTTGTCCTAATGGTTTCTCCCCCTAGGCCTTAGTCCATTACCAAGGTGACCCAGCCCTGGGCTGAGTCTTTCCCTTTTGTGTCCATTGTAGGGCACCAGCCCCTCATTATAATTCCTGTCTGGAACTCCTCATTTTCCTTTCTCACCATTGTAAAGTCAGTCAACTGTCCCTCTAATCCTAAACCCCCCAGGTCATCTAGAGTGGTATATAGGTTCCACAAATTCTTTTGTTCTTCAGAACCCATCCTGAGTCCCTGGCACTCCCAGGGGTCAGTGACCAGGGTGTCTTGACTCTGTGCAGTCTTGGGAAGCAGCTCTGTTGTCGTATTTTCCCTTGATTAAAGAGTGATTTTTGACTATTTAATAGTTCTGTGTTTTTTCTAGTCGACATATGGCATCAATTTGAAATTGCCTGATTCTCTCCAGTTCTATACCTTCTTCTGGCACTTCTTGGCCACCTGGGAATATTGATGGAGGAAGCAATCTGACATGATCCTGGATTGGAGCGTGAACATGGACTCGATCAACATTGGCATAGCTGACCCTATGGGAGAATAAAGATAGGGAGAGTTCAGTGAGACCATGAAAGACCTAAGGGTCTGGATAAAATGAAAAGGGACACGTATTTAAATGCCAAGAGCTGACTCTTGTGCCTAGGAGCAAGTAGAATGCTAACTGGTTAGGAGTTTGGTCAGAGATGGGAGAGTTTACATTCTCAAAGAAAGAAAGAAGACCTGGTGGGCCTGGTGATCTGAGGCCCAGAGTATGATGTATAGCTGATATGGAACAGAGACATCTTTAGTGTGGTTGTAAAGAAGAGTAAGGAACCATAACAAGATATTAACAAAGAGGAAGCCATAGTACAGTAGGAAAAGCACCAGAAAAGTAGTCAAAGGATGGGAGCTCAAATCTCCATTTTGCCCCAATGTGATCTTGGGCAAGTTGTTTACCCTCTCCTGATCTTGTTTTCTTGATCTGTCAAATGAGAAATTTGGACTAAATGACCCCTAAGGTCCCTTCCAGTGCTAAATGATCTTCTGATAATATACCAATACAGCTTCTCTGTCTCTTTCTCTGCCTGTCTCTTTCTGTTTCTCTCTGTGTGTCTCTCTTCCTCTCTTTCCCTCTCTGTCTCTTTGTCTCTGTCTCTCACTGTCTCTCTGTCTCTTTCTCTCTTTTAACTGTTACCTTCTGTCTTAGAATCAATAATGAATTTTAATTCTAAGGGAGTAGAGCAAATAAGGGCTAGGCATTTGGGTTAAGGACTTACCCAGGGTCACAGAGCTAGGAACTATCTGAGGCCAAATTTTAGTCCAAGTCTTCCAGACTCCAGGCCTAGCACTCTTATCCACTGTGCCACCTAGTTTTCCCTCACAAGTGCTCTCTTCATGCCACCATCCTCTCCAGTCAGCCACTTCTGTCCTTCCTTCCTCTTGGTGGTATTTACCTGACTTGGTAAATAGCCCGTTTCAGACCACTGCTTTGCTGCTACTCTCTGCCCAAACTCATGCCATGTTGTCCACAGGTACCCCCCAATCCTCTTCTTCCATCTCTAGCCCTAAGAAAAGGAGTGAAACCCAAAGATCAGTATATTTCAGTCAATTACTCTACAACTCCAGTCACTACCACTGTAATACTGCTGATCATAACATTTAACCATGGCCATCCTTCCATAAGTGGTCTGCCCTTATTAAAGTTAAAGCTCCTTAGAGGAAGGGTCAGACTTTCTTTTTTATTTTGAATTTAATAATCAACAAATATAAACATTTTAAAATATAAAAAAATAGTAAAGGGATATGTAAGCAGCTGTGAACTTCTAGTAGAAAGTTTTTAAAAAGATATATATGCATATATAATTGAGAAGGGCCAAGTACAACAATTAATGTAAAGATTTGCTTAGTCCTTTGAGGTGTAGGTATCCTTAAATTCTTAGTGCTTTGGCAAAATACTAACAAGCCCCCTTTCATGTTTCCATTCATTCTCTGGAGGTGAACATTCACAATCTATTCTGCAAATTCTGTAACTGTATATGATGTTCTCTTGGTTCTATTTGTTTCACTTTTCATTGTCTCGTGTAGTTCTTTCCAAGTTTTAAAAAAATTGACCTCTTCATCATTTCTTATGAGGTGCAGTAGAATTCCATCACAATCATACCACAATTTGTTTTGCCATTCCCAAACTGATGGAAATCCTCTCAATTTCCAGTTCTTTGCCATCACAAAAGAGAACTGCTATACATATTTTGAACATGTAGATTCTTTTGCTTTTTCCCTGATCTCCTTGGGAAAGAGACCCAGCAATGATATTGCTAGGTTTAAGGGTATTTGCAGTTTTAGAACTCTCTGGTGAGTAATTGCAAATTGTTCTCAAATGGTTGGATTCATTCACACTCCACAGTGTATCAGTGTCCACACTTTTCCACATCCCTTCCAACATGTCATTTTGCTTTTTTTTGTCATTTTGGCCAATATGATGGGTGTGAGATGATACCTCAGAAAAGGTGTTTTGGTATGCCTTTCTTTAATCAGTAGTGATTTAGAGAATTATTTCATAGACCTACATATGGCTTTGATTTCTTCATCCTGAAGTCTATTAATTTATTTATCTCCTTTTATGTCTAGATCTTGTATCCAATTTGATCTTAGTGAATGATGTCAGATTGGTCTACACCTAGTCTGGCCAAACTACTTTCCAGTTGTCCTAACAATTTTTACCTCATAGTGAGTTCTTATCCAAAAGCCTGGATCTATACTGACATGGACACTGTACCTCCTGACTCCTAACTGAAAACATCTAATAACTCCTATAAAACCCTGAGATGATTATCCTCCTTTGATCCTCCTTTAGATTTAAGATGGACAGAGAGATGCGCCTCCAGGCTACACCTCCATACTGATACTATCAGCTGTATCTTAGACATCTGTCTTTCCTAGAACTAAAGAATCTTTTATGAGGGTCACTCCCTATGTCTCCAGGCAGACCCCAGTCAGATGACCAAACCCCTGACTGAATGCCTGAATGTTTACCACTCTAGAGTCCTGTCTACACCATAACATAGCATCTGTTGTAGATGCTTCTGGCCATTCTCAACATTACTTTTGTCAACATGGAAATCTAGAGATCCCCAGTTTATTTAGTTTGAGTGTAGAAACCTCAGGTTTTGACCTTGTCACAGGAGAGGTTTCCCCCTGAGGGAAGGTCCCTCTTCACCAGAAAATGGACTTCCTGGTAGTTTGGGTGGGAACAGCTAATCCCATCCAATATTTTGACTATTTAATAGTTCTGTGTTTTTTCTAGTTAACACTTTCTAAATTAATAAATTTCTCTTTATTTTTAAGCTAAGTTTTGGAGTCTTGCATTCTTGCAGAAAGGTATCCTTCCCAAATCCCAGGGGTGTGCCTCTTCACCCAACAAAATATACTATTGTCAAATGCAAGGTTACTATAATCTTTTACTACCATTCCACTTACCTACCTTTCTTTTTCTTAGCCGGTACCAGATATTTTTGATAATTACTGCTTAATATTACAGGTTAAATCCAGTACTGCTAAGCCTCCTTCCTGGACATTTGTTTTCATTAATTCTTATGATATTCATGGTCTTTTGTTCTTCAAAATTAATTTTTTTTTCTAGCTGAATAGGATAATTTTTTAGCAATTTGATTGGGATGGCAATGAATAAATAGATTAGATTAAGTAGGGTTGTCATTTTAATTATGTTGGTTCTGTCCATCCATGAACAATTAATATAGCTCCATTATAAAATTATAGTTTCAATTAACTTTTTAGTTGAATCTATAGGATTTTCCATGTATACAATCATGTTGTCTGCGAAAAGAGATTGTTTTATTACCTCTTTGCCCATTCTGATTCCTTTGATTTATCTTCTCTTATTGCTATTGCTAGTATTTCTAATACTATGTTAGATAATATTGATGATAATGGCCATCCTTGTTTCATTCCAGATCTTAATGGGAAGGCTTCTAACTTATCCATATTACAAATAATACTTGCTGATGGTTTTAGATGTTTGGTATCATTTTAAGAAAAATGCCATTTGTACCTTGGACCTATTTGTATTTGCATTCCCAGTGCTTGGCACAGTAACTGGCTGATAATAAAGATTTAATAAAAAAATTTTCCACTCATTCATTTCTACATCAAAAAGTGATTCATCTTGACTAAGTAAGAAGTAATGCAAATATGGATTCATATTAGGAAAATAAAATAAAATATCACATTAATAGGAGAAAACAAAAATCATTCCAAACAGGCAGGAAAGACTTTTGACAAAATATAGTATCTTTAAAAAAGTATTTAAATATATTAAAGAGGCAGCTAGGTGGTTCAGTGGATTGGGAGCCAGGCCTAGAGACATGAGGTTCTGGGTTCAAATATGGCTCTAGATATTTTCTAGTTATATGATCCTGGGCAAGTCATTTAACCCCAATTGTCTAGTCCTTACTGCTCATTTGCCTTGAAAGAAATACTTAGTATCAATTCAAAGAAAGTAAAGGTTAAAAAAGAAAGATTGGGAAAAGCAGAAATAGAAGATTTGTTTTCCTTGATAAAATACACATTTACCTAAAATCAAGGACTGACATTATGTATGGTACAGAAGCATCAGAAATCTTTTCACTAAAACCAGAGAAAGAACAAAGGTACCCACTCTTGCCTTTATTTTAGGAAACATTTTTCAATCACAATAAGGCAAGAAGTATCAATTAAAGAGATACATTTTGGCAAGTGAAAAATATAATTCTATTTGCAAATGATGTGATTGCTTCAGTAACCAGGAAATCAGAAAGGAACTAAAAAATTTTTGAGACAAAGAAGTTAAATAAGGTCATAGGTTAGAAGATAAATCCACAAGATTATCCTAATTCCATATGGTCAGTATATAGAATAAGAACTTCTCTTTATAAATATTACCATTTTAAAACAAAGTATCTAGGTACTAACCTACAATGCAATATATGAGACTGACATAAATATTATTATAGCTAGATGGCTCAGTGGATTGATAGGCCCAGAGATGGGGAGGTTCTGGGTTCAAATTTGGCCACAGATGCTTCCTAGCTGTATTATTTTGGGCAAGTTGCTTAACTCCCATTGCCTAGCCCTTACTGCCCTTAGAACCAATATACAATATTGATTTTAAAATGGAAGATAAAGGCTTTAAAAAAAAAAGATTATTTCAAAAGTTCTCTTTCTTATAGAAACTCCCCTGGCTGGTTGGCTCACTCATTTTAGTTTAATTCTTTCTACTCCCAATCCAATCTCCCCCCTTACTAAATTAGGAACTTAAATTTATGCTATTTCTCAACTGCATATGTTTGTGTTTGTTCAACAGTTCTATTATAAGTCAACTGCTTCAAATTTGAAATATATTTCCTTCTAAAAACAGTTATAGATGATGATTAGCTTTCCAGGATTGTTTTACAAAGCCTCATTAACTCATAATGTACCTGCAGCACAGTACCCTACTAACAGTATCATGCCCACCATTACATCAATGTCTATAGAAATTCAACCTTTTTCATTTAATTACTTGTTACATTCAATGCCCTATCCAAGGTGCCTTGACATGATACAAAAATATGTTGCAATGGAAAGAGAGCTGGGCTTGGAGCCAGAGGAACAATGTTTAAATTCAACCTCAGCTACTTATAGTGTGACCTTAGGTACACCTCTTAGCTTCTCAGGGCTTCAATTTCCTTAGATGTAAAACAAAAAGGTTGGACAAGATGACCTTCAAGATCCTGATGCTAATTGAGCCTCATCCAAAGAATTGATTAATGACTCAAAGTGACTCCATTCCAAGGAATCAAGATTTATTATATGAGAATATAGTAACAGAATAGCTACTCTAGTAGGTAAATAATTAAGGTAAGGTAAGGAAGTAAGAATATATGTAGTAAATAAAGGTAGAGAGTGATAGAGAGTAAAGAGAATAAGGTAAGTAAAATGTGAGAGACTGGGATTCTTAGGAGTGCTTTTTATCTAGATCAGTTACTAAGGAAGGGGTCATTTGTTGGGCACTTGTCCTGGGTCTCCAGGAAACTGATATCACTTTATCCATGGTTCACTTTGGTCTGCTTTGCCCATGGTTCACTCTTTCCTTTCTGGAGGAGCAAACCACAATGTAAATGGGATGCTAATGATGTGTTATGGACAACTTTAGTTCAAGTTTTGCTCTTTTCTGTGCAGTCTCTAAGGAATGTAGTAAGTGTGGAATTGAGCATTGTTTGAGGTCAGTCCTGTGTGACTGGGAAACTAAACCACCTGTATTTGCTGTCCAGAGACCACAACCAAGGATTTAGGTTATGTCTAAAGATTGATGTGAGGAATTATGTGAGACAGAATTAAGAGAGCTATTCTCAGAATGAACATTCAGTTTACAAAGGTTAGTTTGTTATCTTTTGTTGATTGATGATTCCAGGACAAAATTAGGAGGGAGAATGATGAAAGACAGAAAAGGAATTGAACAACTCAGTTGCTCCCCTTACCTCATCTGAATTGGGTTGGAAGAAGCCACAACCCAGTCACAGGTGTTTGGACTTATAAATCAGGGCAAAGGAGCCTTATGTTGGGAGCTTGTGTATATTGCCTGTTTGCTGCCTAGTTTGTCTGCATTTCTTAGCCCATCATTGAAGTGCTCTCTTTCATGAAGGAACTAAATAACTGCTTCTTCTTACTCCTACTTTCTGATTCTAGGTCTTGTTTATTTGAATAAGTGGGGCACTTGTGCTCATTTTTTAGTGGGACACTTGTCATCATTTTTATCTCATACAGTTTTCTCATAATTGTGAATCTAAGCAACTGGTATATCTTATATGAAAGGTAGCCCTATTCTAATAAACCAGTTATTGTTTCTATGTTCTTTTGATTGTACAGCTACTTGGCAAGGTTTGTGGGACATTTCAGCCCACATCATTTTTACCTGATTCTTTTTCCAAGGGCATAATTAGCATATTGAATAATTATTTAAAATTATTTTAAAACAACAAGAACAATGACCTATAAGTTCCTAGAGGAGAGGTACAGGTATTCTAATTTTTGTATTTTTTTTTCATTTTTGTATTTACATTTCAGCCTTTAAGCACAGAGCTTGTTAAAAAAAATAGTAAATTCATTTTCACTCATTCTAAGAACTTGAAGTTACAAATCATTTGCCAGATCTTCACTGGGGAAGAGGGTTTCTAAATCAAATCAAGACAACATCTATTAAGTAATTACTGTGTGCCAGGCATTGTGTTACAGCCTGGGGATGTAAGTAAAAACAGAAAGAAAGATGGTCTCTAGTTAAAAAAAAAGTGGGGAAGGAATGTGGCTGGTAGGACAGTGAATAGAGTGCCAAGCCTGGAGTCTGGAGGTCCTGGGTTCAAATCTTGTCTCAGACTTTCCTAGCTGTGTAACCTTGGGCAAGTCACTAAACCCTAACTGCCCTGTCCTTATGGCCCTTCTGCCTTAGAATTTATACTAGCACAGGAAGTAAGAGTTAAAAAAAAAAGAAAGATGGTCCTTCCCCTCAAGAAGTTTACATTCTAATGAGAGAAGATACCTAATAAAAGGAAACTAAAAAGTAGAGTTGGGGGTGAGCAGTAATAGGAGATGGTACCTTGTTGGGGGCATAATAGAGTGCAAAGAGTCTAGAGCGAAGCCTGGAGAAATTATGAAAGCATGGTTGGCCTGGGCATCCTCCTTAAAATGGGAAGAATCAGTCAGAGGGAGAGGCTGTGAGACACTGGGTACTTCCAAAGTGAGAAGACTGTGGGTACAGTGAATTTTCAAGGTTGAGAGGGTTTTTTTTTGGGGGGGGGGGGGCATGGTAGAGAAAAACCTGGAGAGTCAGTTCAGTCTGGAGCTTCCTGCACTAAGGAAATCAGATACCTGCCACAACTACAAACCTTTGCTTAGGTTGAGGTCAGTCTTTTGACAAGTGCAAGCATTTGAATCCAGTTGATGGAGTTCCCTTTTGCCTACCTCAATATAAAACTAATGCAGGGGATAGAGCATAGGACATGGGGTCAATAACACCCAAATTCAAATTCAGTTCCAGACTCTTATTAGCTGTGTAACCCTGAACAAGTCCCTTAATTTCTGCCTGCCTCAGTTTCCTCATCTATAAAATGGTCATAATAAATATCAGCTATATCCCAGGGTTGCTGTGAAAATCAAATAAGACAGTATTTATGAAGTGTTACATATATAAATGCTAGCTCTTATTAATATTATAAAACGGCACAACTCCTCAAATTGGCAAGTCAGTCATCTGCTGGTTTGGATGACACTATTTAGGTATGCAACCTAATTTCCCTGGAACCAAACAAAGGCAAGGGCTATAGTGAGTCTTGGTGAGATAAACCAAAGACTGCACATCTGCTTATATACTCTATGTATGAATGAATTTATCCATATGGTTTGCACATTGCTCCAGCTCAGGGGGGAAGGAATTCATCCCAAGCCCCTTATAATATCTTGCAAAAAAAATAAGAGAAATTATATTCCTATGGACAGAGCTCTCACATTTTCAATAAATCAAGTAATAAAATTTTCAATAAAATAAAGTAAGAATAACTTGAAGTATGTGGCTATGTTATGTTCCTTGAAATGTCAAACTTAACTCAGATAATTTGGATCACAAATCCATTCCCTTGACTTCACTGGAGAAATAATCAAGGCCTCAAAATCTATTCAGATTCTATTGATTCTTACATTGTGTACAATTCTAACTAGGTCCATTGAATGTTTTATGAAATTTAGGCAGGATGTGAATAACAAAAAACAAATAATACTTATTTAACAGAGGAAGGCCACCAAGACCCCAAAATGGGAAGAGGCTTGTTTTAGGATACACAGTAGTAAGTAGCATAACCCTTGTCTCAAGGCTCATGGGTATGGAACTGTCTCCTTATTAGTGAAGATGAAAGCTCTGCCCTGTGTGAAGAGCAAGGCAGAATTGGTAAGAACAAGTGTTGGCATTTTTCAGTCAGTTTCTTCATTCTTTAGGACTGAAGTCCAGCATCAAATTCAAGAACTTTGGGTGTGTCTGGCTTCTAGTTTTGAGAGTCAAGATGGAAGAGGCTAATCCCACTTCAAAGTTGATGAAGAAAAAAACTCTGGGAAGAAACCAGCATGAGAGAAGGTGGCAACCTCCTTCATGCCCCTACTTTAGTTAGTTTATAAGAGAGACTGCAGGGAGCTTTCCCTTGGGTGAGATCCAGGACTCTCTTGTCTCTTGGTTGAGCTATTATCCTACTTCCAATGGGAGAGCTCCTTCACTCATTAGTGTCTGGAATAGATTCTCCTATGAATACCTTCTCTAATTTCTGTTTGTTACAGTTTGGGTTAATGGGTTTCTTGGCTATTTACATGTGATGAAGATGAAAATTCTCTGAAGACTGTATCTTAATTTATCATTATGTATTAAATAATAAATACAAGTGGGCTACAGAAAGAAAAAGTCTCCAGCCTTCCCTTAGCAAGCTCCCGCTTCCTTTACCCCAATTTATGCTTTTCATGACATCCCTTTCCAAACCCCTCGGGACTGGAGGGCTCTGACCTTACTTTGGGCAAGAGACAAAGATCTTCTGATACCAAGAAGTCTGGAAATCTTTAGAATGTCTGCAGGGTGCACATGTCCACTTTTCTTGGTCCCACTATCTTTCCTCTGCCCCACTATCTTAAGAGGCTTGTTTACAAATACAGGCTTTGTCCTTATTCTTATTCAACAAGAGGGTGGAGTAAGAAGCAGAGTTGTCATTTCAATCTTAAAATTAAATCTTTTAAAAATCGAAAGGTTGTCAGCAGGTGTCTCAAAAAAGGGGACATGTTAGTATTAAATTTCCATAATGCATTCATTATGGATCTTGACAGAAAGGGGTCAAGGCTTTGATATAGGGCTTGGGGTCCTCCTTCCCTCAATAATGACATAACAATCAGAAGTTAAATTGGACCCAGTCTACATTAATCATATTTCAGGGAGCAGGTATAATTCTAGCCTGGTATCCCCTTCTTTTTGAGAACAGAGTGACTTCTGGCCCCAACTTCCTGGTCCTCCTGGCAGGAATGAAAGTCTCCCTTGGAGGAGGGTTCAGTTAAAAGAGGCTAAAGACATCTATCCTTTCTCCCTTCCAGACACACAATGATATTCCTTGCCACAGAAGTGGGTCTTGCTACATACTGAGACAGGGAAAAAAATTGTCCCAGCTCGGGGAAAAAAAGCCCAACAATCCATGATATCTTACAGAAATTGGCAAAGAGAAATTATATCCCCTATGGATAGAGCTCCCACGTTTAATGCAAAGGCCCTTCAAATAGATGATATAAAGATATCCCAGTAAGGAAATCCCTCTGTAGCTATAGGTTGGCACCTTCTCTGCAACTTGGAGTCTGATAACTGAGAAGTTAAGGGATTTCACCAGTGTTATATAGTCAGTATTTGTCAGAGGTGAGATGCAAATCCAGTTCTTTCTGACTACAAATCTACTCTTTATCCATTGTACCACCTCACCTCTCACCTGAAGCTGTTTTATTTTTTTAAATCCTTACCTTCCATCTTAGAATCAATACTAAATATTGGTTCCAAGGCGGAAGAGCTATAAGAGCTAGGCAACTGAGGTTAAGTGACTTCGCCAGAGTCACATAGCCAGGAAGCATTGAGGTTGGATTTGAACTGTGCATCTCCAGCCTCCATGCCTAGTTTGCTTTCCACTGAGCAACCCAGCTATAGTTCACCTGAAGTTATTTTTTTATTTTTGTTTTTTTACTTTGTACTTTCCAACTTAGAATCAATATTGTATATTGGTTCCAAGGCAGAAGACCAGTAAGAGCCAAGCAATGGGGGTTAAGTGACTTGCCCAGGGTCACACAGCTAGGAAATGTCTAAGGTTAGATCTGAACTCAGCACCTCCTATCTCTAGTAAATGCTCTCAATCCACTGAGCCACCTAGCTGGCCTCTCTCCTAAGGTTTTAAAATAAGTTGATTCTATTAGGTATATTTAGCTTTAAATGGTAAGCGAAAATAGGAATGATTTCCATCAAATATAATTTAAATGAAAAAAAAATTTAGGTACTTAAGAGAGGAATTCTTTGTTCATGACACCCTGTGAATTAAATAATATAAATAGTTCCTTACTCCTGTGTAGCCCCTTTCAACTTCAGTAGTGATTATGTCCGATTGACCAAAAAGGGGACTATAGTAATAATAGTAGATAACTTTTTATAGAACTTTAAAGTTTGCAAAGTGCTTTACATACAATATCTCATTTGATTCTCATAGCAACTCTGTGAGGTAAGTGCTATTATTCCAGTTTTCCAGAAAATGAAACTAAGGCTGAGAAAAGGTAAATAACTTATCTACATCTCATCTAGGAAGTGTCTAAGGAAGGATTCAAACTTAGATCTTCCAAACTCCAAGACTACCTACTATGCCAACTGCCAAGAATAACACATCTTTTGAACCATCTACAAACATTCATCTAGCTATTGGCACTCTGAACACAAGAGCCGCATTCACTGACCAGCAAGTTAATCCACAACCAGAGCCAAATCCATGCTGACATTTTCTCTATAAATGAAAATGAGAGACAAAACAAACCTAAAGGGTAAGGTAGTATATGAATTTTCCTAGAGGAGACAAAGAGTAGATGGAAGAATTCATTCCATTGTGTGCCTATGGACAAGAAGAAACATAATTTACTAGGTCACTTGACTACCTTGCCATGTAGTATTCAGATCAGACTATAAAGGGGACTACCATAAAGATGGTTGTAGATGGTATATACCAACTTCTGTTGCAGAGAATGGAGTAGAAAAATCCTATTAAGATTCTGAGATCCTGCTCAACCCCCAAATTAACTCGACGTCTACCATGACATCCGATGACTTTAATACAAATGAAGACACAGGAGAAGTTGGCTCTCCCTATATAATAAATCAACTAGAAGATATGTATTTTATAAATATATAAATATACATATATGTATATACTTCCTATATATGAAAATATGGTTCCAAATTAAAAAATAGAAGAATCCAAAGGCTTTTGGATTACTCAGAAGTCATATCCTGCTTATCACAAATACTTTTTTTTTATGGAAGAGAGTTAAGATCCAGAACTTGGATTGTGGAATTGGAAGTGGAGCATGCTGAACAACTCCATCAAATATTTAATTTCACAACTCATAATTCTTATCTTCACAGACAGGAGGGATGAGTTATCCAGAGAAGGCATTTCACAATCAGTTGTCCATGCCTAGTTTAATCATCAGACTGTTATATAGAAAAGTCAAAATGTATATCAAAGTGTTCTAAAAGTATAAAGGTGGAAAGCAAGTCATGGTTTAAAATTATAGCAGCTTTGACCTGACTAATTTAAATAGACTTTTTATTCCAAAAAAAAAAAAAATAGGACATGGATGAAAGCAAAGATGTTGATTTGGATTACATTGATTTCTTAGAGAAGTTTAAATGATGCCAAATAGTGCCAATAGAACAAAGAAGTCATTTCAGACAATAAATACTTAATCTTCTTGTCAATCATGATGGCAAAGCATCCCAAAATAACACAAGTTTAGAGTATAAACTTATTTGTAAAGTAAAATGATGGAGAATGATGGAAGATGATAGATAGGATCCTCTCACTAAATAGTAAAAAACAGCATAGAGGGAAAGCGAATCTGAGGTCAGTTTGGCATAGATCCAAGAAAATCAAAGAATTCTTGGGAACAGTTACAAATGAAACTAGGACAAAACAGAATGGTGAAATGGAACAGATCTCTTAAAGTTTCTAAAGCAAACTGTTCCCAAGATTAGACAGTATGCCACATGTGCAAGTAGAAATGACATATGAGTCAACCAAGTAAGGAAAAGTGCCTGGATCTGACCAAATGCATATGGAGGAAATCTGTGCAGAGCAGCAAAATTTTAAAGACCCTTAGGAATTAATTTTCAAGATAATTAAAAAAAAAAGAAATTCCAGAATAATGAAAAGATCAGGGACAGTTTTATCATTCAAAAGGCAAAAGTGAAGATATGAGCAACTATCAAACTATGTGTCTAGTTGTTTGCAATAGGACTCAGTCTCATTTCTATGAATTCTTTATGAGAATCATCTCTGCATAGCCAGAGTATACTTGATAAAACCCTAACAAGGCTTGCTCTAGGCAAGATTTCACAGAAAATTCTCTAAATGATCATATCTTTACAGGCATGCAGTGAATCAACAGTGCACCATGATAATGAAAAAAACTTTAACTTAATCTTCATCCAGCCCATAGGCATGATAGTTCTGACTATCTTACCCGCTGACGGTGGGTCAAATCCCATCTAGAGTATTATGTTTGATGTTGGGTGTTACTGTTTAAGAAAGATATTGGCCAGATGAAGAGTATCCAGATGTATGCAACCAGGCTGGTGAGGAGGCATCAAGACCATGCTTTGGGAGGTAATGAAGAACTAGAGACATTTAGCCCAGAAAGAAAAGACTTGAGAGAACATGGTAGCTTTATTCAAGTATTTGAAGGACTATTATATGGAAGACAGATGAGATTTGTTCTACTTGAACCCAGAGGAGAGAAATAAGAGCAATTTGTAGAAAGCACAGAGAGGAAAATAGGCTCTATATGAGGGAAACATTCTTTTTTTTCTTCAAAAATATGTTATTTTCCCGGTTACACATAATAACAATTTTCATCGTATATTTTCTGAAATGATAAAATCCAAATTGTCTCCCTTTATCCCTTCCCTCCCCCATCTCAGAAATGTTAAGTAATCTTACATATATGTATATATATAGGCAATTCATGTATATATATACATACATACATATTACCATGCAAAAGATACTTTCATATTGGTCATTGTTGTAAGAGAATACTCATATAAAACCAAAACCCCAAAATAAAACTGTAAATAAATTAAGTGGAAGACAATCTGCCTTGATCTGCATCTGACTCTAATAGTTCTTTCTCTGGAGGTGGATGGCATTCCCCATCACAAGTCCTTTAGAATTGCCCCAGAACATTGCACTGCTGAGAGAAACTCAGTCTTTCACAATTGATCATCATATAATGTTGCTGTTACTGTGTACAATGTTCTCCTGGTTCGGCTTATTTTGCTCTGCATCATTTATGTAAATCTTTCTAGCTTTTTCTAAAATCATCCTGCTTATCATTTCTTATAGCACTCCATCACCAACATATACCACAATTGGTTCAGCCATTCTAAAGAAAATATTTTTAATAAAACTATTTTTAAAAATAGAGATGATAGATTCTTCCTCCCTGGAGAATTTCAAGTAAAGGACGAATGACTATTTGGGGACACGTGGTAGAGAAGATTCTTCTTCATATATAGGTTAATTGAAGTCCTTCCAGCTCTGAGATCTTATGATTCTGTAAACTAACTTAATGGAACAAAGAATATAAGATTCTGATTTGTATGTTGATTCCATAATAGAATTGGAGAACTTCCAGCAAAGACAGGGACCCATACAGAGGGAGGCAGTCCAGCTCTTACTTGTACTTTTACTCTTACTCTTACCTTTCCAGCAAAATCCTAAAAGAAGCATTAAAACAAGTAACCTAGAAAGCCAATGAGAAACTCTAGTATATGAATTCATCCACCCCTGAAATGCATAAAAGGTCAGCCAGAAGCCCACAAGCAATGGGAAAGTGGACCCTCCAGAAAAGTCTGCCAGTAGGGACAAATCTTCAAAAATATTGCAATGTGATCAAAGACAGTCCAGAGAGACTTGTAACCTGCAAAGCTCTGAATATAGAGACAGCAAAAGCAAAGGCTCCCATAATAAAAACACCAAGGTCATAGGAAACCCTGAGGATTCAGCACACAGAACCTCAAAGATCCAATGATTAGGGCTTCATTTTCCCCCTACGGATTTATATTCAGTTTATCAGGGCAAGTTATTCTTGTTTATAAACCTGTATCTTTTGAAATGTTGTATTCCAAAATCTCTTTTCATCTATGGTTAAAGCTGCTTGGCCTTATGTGATGCTGATTGTAGTTCCTTGGTACTTAAATGACTTCTTTTGGACTACTTGTGGTATTTTGTCTTTGAGTTAGAGAATTAGACTAGATGGCTTCTAAGGTCCTTTCCCCTCTCTCTATACTCTCATGTGTCTGAGAATAAAGGAATACCGTAATCTCAGGAGAATCAGGATTGTAAGTGAACCAAAGAAGAACCCATGAGGCATGGAGAACGCTAGACTTAGAGTCAGAAACACTTGAGTTCAAAACCTGTCTCAAATACTTACAAGCTGTATGCTCCTGGATAAATCACTTTACCTCTCTTAGCATGATTTTCATTTATGAATGGGGATAATAATAGCGCCTACCTTATGGGGATCAAATGAAATAGCATAAAGAGCTTTGTCAACCTTAAAACACCATATAAATACACTGTTACAGACAAAAGAGTGGTTGCCATAAACTATGACCATGAAAATATCGTTTTAAGACTTTGAATAGCCAAAACTGTAAAAATAATTTTTAGTGTCTTGGTTTTATATTAAAAATAAAGTGGTCACCATGGGAAAATTCCCAAAAATATGAAATACCCAAATCAGCCGGGTTTTATGGAGATTTTAATTAATACAAATAAAGGAATTAAGGAAAGGGAGAGAGAGAGTAAGAGAAATATAGTATGTAGGGCCTAGGCCAACATGGCCTAGGCCTGAGCCTTAAGAGAGAGACTAGTCAGTCTTTTATCAACTCACCACAAGATCCTTCCAAACAAAACTCTAGTGTTCAGAGAGACCCTCCAGTTTAGCTCAGGAAGCTCTACTCAGTTCAGAGCTCCAGCAGCCTCCTCTGACTTCTGACCTCCAATTCAGCTTCTAAGGCTGAATTTATTTCAGAGCCCTCCAGCTCCTTCCTTTTAAAGAAAAATTTCTCCTATGTCACCTTCCCTAAATTTCTGTGTCTACCAATCACAGTAGACATTTTCCAAAGCACTGACCATTCTTAATTCACACCTGAATAGACTAAAACTTTTGAGTAATTCACACCTGAGTAGACTAATCTTGTCCTTTGCAAGTTGCCTGATTAATTTGATCTTCATAGGTACTTAGCACCCCTTTGTATTAGATCTAAAAGTAGACCTAGCTTAAGGGTTCTTGACTTCACTTTAAGTATAGGTTGGGGACTTTTCATTGTTCAATCAGGAGTTTATAACTTTATCTTCCCCTAAAGTATGCCTAAGTATGGGTGGAGTAATGTTAGAGTTCCCACATTCCTGACCAAAGTCCCTTCATTGTTTTAAAATGGGTAATGGTCCTAACCAAATGTTCTAAGGTAGAGTCTGAGAATTTTTAAGATTCACAAGTCTGAGAAATTTTAAGATTCACAGCACGCAGGGATGACAATGAGGAGTTGTCTCTGAACTTGTTTCCCCATCTGTAAAATTACACCAGTTATGCCTACAGGATTTCTGTGAGGAGCAAATGAAGTAAGCAAAAAAAGTTCTATAAGTATCAGCTATTATTATGAATGAAACTATCAGGGATACATATGGACCAGAAAAAGATGTGGGTTAATCACACAGTGAAATCAAGGAACAAATGAAGAGCTTTAGGGATGTAAGGATTATTTGGAGGCCAAAAAGAAAACATCCAGGGGATTGGGTTGGTTCTCCATGAAGAGATTATGGGAAGGGACAGGTGAGTAGCTCAGTAGATTGAAAGCCAGGCCCAGAGATGGGACATCCTGGGTTCAAATGTGACCTCAGACACTTTCTAGTTGTGTGACCCTGGGCAAGTCATTCAACCCCCATTGCCTAGTCCTTACTGCTACTCTTCTGCCTTGCAACCAATATACAGTATTGATTCCAAGATGGAAGGTAAGGTTTTCCTAAAAAAATAAGAGCTAATGAAAGGCACTAAAACAAATTGCAGAGGATGGGTCTGAACAGATGGGCTGCATTCCACACTGCTGGAGGAAGCAGAAACCTCAACAGTATGAGATTCTAGCTGCAATGAAGTGTAGAAGTATAGAATATTCACAAGAATTAACTAGGTAAATTTGCTCTTCTGGAACATCCCAACTCCCCAATTCTGTTGAATAATCAAGGCTTTATTATGATATAATGATTATTATATAATGATCTTATGATATGAGAGTAATCAGCATTTGGACAGCACTTTAAGGTTTGCAAAGCACTTTGATCCTAATGGAACTGAAAGGTAGATATCATAAAGGTTATTCCCACTTTACAGATGGGAAAACTAAGACCATGAATTTAAGTCACTTGTCCATGGTCACAAAGTGTCTGAGCTGGGATTCAAACCCATTTATCCTTGAATGTCTGAGAATAGTATTCATAGGAACATAGATTTAGAGCTGAAAGGGACCTTAGAAATCACTGAGTCCAACCCCCAGCAGTGTATTATAAATAGATTTTGTACTGTGAGAGTCACTGGGACCAGAAAGAATATTGCTATTTAGTTATTTTCAGTCATGTCTGACTTTTCATGGACACCTGGAGTTTTCTTGGCAAAGATACTGGAGTAGCTTGCTGTTTCCTTTTCTTTTATAGTTGAGAAAACAGAGGTAAAGAGGGTTAAGTGATTTGCCCAGGGTCATACAGGTAGTAAGTGTCTGAGGTCTGACTTGAACTGGGGTCTTCTTGAGTCTAGGCTCAGCACTCTATCCACTGTTCCACCTAGCTGCCCAAGAAAGAATGCACAAAACTTGCTATTTCTCCAGCTCTCCCTCAGTCTATAATTAATAGGTTCTGGATAATATCCATAGTAACTCTTTTTTTTAATACTTACCTTCTGAATCATTTCTAAGACAAAAGAGCAACAAGGAACTAGGTTAAATGACTTATCCAGGGTTACACAGTTAGAAACATACTAAATTTTAACACTGGCACTTAACATTCAAGACTCTAGTCATCCCAGAGGGCATCTAGATAGCTCAATAGATTAAGATTCAGGGCCAAAGATAAGAGGTCCTGGATTATAATCTGGCCTCAGAGGCTTCCTAGTTATGTGATGCTAGGCAAATCACTTAATCCCCATTGCTTAGCCCTTACTGCTATTCTACCTTAGAATCCTTATATGATATCAACTCTAAAACAAAGGTAAGGATTAAAAAAGAAGAAGAATCTAGTCACCCTAACTGTACTCTAGCCTTGGCTCAATTGTATCTCAAATGTCTAGCAAACGTTTCCTCTTACCCAAGTAAAAGGAGAGAGGCCAACTTTCCAGTACTTAGCTTCCAAGACTCATGTGTCCCTGGCCAAGGTAATTTTTTTAAAACAAAGATGGAAGCCTCAAAAACTAGCTCAAGAGAGAAGAGGGAGAAACAGGTCAGATCTCATGAATTGGGGACTTCTTCCCCTTCCAGGTCTGGACCAGATCCTCGAGCACTAAGGATCTGTTTATTTCAGCAAGCATGCTTTCATCCATGTTTGTGAGATTCCCTCTTTGTTGGTGCCTCAGTTTTGCTAAGTAACCAAAAAATCTTAGCAACAGAAAAGGTTTTGAAGAGTCATTTGATCTATCTGCCTACTAGCATTCTAAATTGGGGTAGGGAGGACACTGGATTCACAGAGAACTCAGGCTCCCATCTCAACTCAATTATAGCACTTCATTTCCACTGACCATTACTTAGTGATCAGTGCAGATTAATGCCTTCTCTGTGACTTTTGGTATTAGAAGTTGTTTAGGGGTAGCTAGGTAGCACAGTGGATAGAGCACCAGGTCTGGAATCAGGAGGACCTGGATTCAAATCTGGCCTTAGACACTTCCTAGCTGTGTGACCTGGTCAAGTCACTTAAACCCAATTTGCCTAGCCCTTGCCCTTCTGTCTTAGAGTTGCTAGTAAATAGAAAGTAAGGTGGTATTTTTTTTTATTGCTTAAAACAGTGAGAGATGAAATAACTTATTTAGGGTCACAGAGCCAGTATATGTCATAGGCAATACTTGAACTCGGGTCTTCCTGTCTCTGAGGGAAGTTTTCTTTCTAGCATTCCCTTAGAGTTATAGCCCTTAGCATAAATTAAGCTGGAGAGAAGGAGAACTAGTCCTTTCTACTTTTCAGTCCTTGAATTTTCCATTGGAAGCATTTTATTTTATTATTTTTTAAATTTCTATTATTTTTTTAATCAATTAGAAGCATGTTAGAGGCAGTATAGTAAGAGGCAGCAGGATGTAGTGGATAGAAAACCAACCTCCAAGTGATGAAGACCTGTGTTCAAGAACTGTCTCTGATGCATATTGGCCCTGAGACCCTGGGCCATAACCTCTCACTGCATTTTTTTTTTCAAATCCTTACCATCATCTTAGAATGGATCCTATCTGTGGAAAAGGCAAAGAACATTGGTCAAGAGGACTTAGATTCTAGTCCTGGCCTTGCTTTTGTATTTGAGTGACCTCAGACATGTCATTTCATCCCTTACTTCAACTTGGAGAAGGTTGATTCCATGACTAATATTACCAGGAAGTAAACTCCTGGATCAGAAGCTGAGTAATTATGAATATCACGTAAGACTCAGAAATTGTCCTATCATTTTTGGAAAA
The DNA here is from genome assembly GCF_027887165.1 of Monodelphis domestica. Taxonomy (NCBI): domain Eukaryota; kingdom Metazoa; phylum Chordata; class Mammalia; order Didelphimorphia; family Didelphidae; genus Monodelphis; species Monodelphis domestica. The sequence continues at coordinate 126,633,214 of NC_077227.1, read as the reverse complement.
CATGGAGACCTACCACCCCAATCCATCCCCTACTGATTGTTGGTGTCAAGATCTCATTTACAAATAAGAGGTTTCTAAGACATTCAAAATTCAAACCCAGGACAAAGCCTAGAAGAGTCAGTCAATGTTATTGTCTTTGTCCTTTGTTTTCAAAGAGGACCAATCACAGGGAGATATCTTGACTTGTGCCTGAATTGGATTCAAGTGAGGCAGAGTGGCAGAAAGTCACCAGACTCATTCTCTCCTCCAGTAGATCAATGACCAGTGGCAAGACAGGTCAGGACAACTAGTGATGGTCCAGGATGCAGTGATTGACCTTCACCTCTTCAATGTCTGACTAAGTTCTAGGCATTTTACAACCCCTGCTTTAGCCACCTTCATGGCTGTTGGAACAAATTATTTTCATCAGTGCATTCCCCCAGAGAAAGTCTTCACATGCTTGGAGTAAGCATCCCCCTAACTCAGATTGGTTTGAATACTATCAGTTACCCTCAATCAGGTTTAGTCTGACTGCTGAGATGGTTTTACCAGAGTGTGGCTGCTGCACATGGTACAGTTCCTTGAAACCACAGGTGACATTGGGTTTAAAAGGTGGACATCAAAGGTGGATAAGCAGCCCTAAAAAGGCTCAGCAAACCTTCACACCAGAGGTGCTAATCCTCCCTGAACATTCCATACACTTCCAGTCAGTCAATAAACATTTATTAAACGTTGAATATATTCTAGGCACTGTGCTAAGACAAAAACGAAACAGTTCCTGCCCTTAAGGAACTTCTTATTTGGCTGGGAGAGGATTTATACAGGGAAGTTCATTGGTTGGTGGTTATAAAATCACAGAATTTTCTAGAGTTGGAAAAACTTTGAGAGAGTACTTAGCCAATTTTGTAGAGGAGAAAACTAAGTTCTGAAGAGGACTTGCCCAAGGTCACCCAGCTGATTAGTAAGTAACAGAACTAGGACTAAAATCTGAGTCTCCTGCTTCCCAGCCTAGTGTTTTTTTCCACTATGCCATTGATATTTATTCCACTGCATCAGTAGTGTTATCAGGGTGAGTATTCCCTTCATCAATGAAAACTGAAATCCACCACCTCTACCCATAATGTGAGGCTCTTGGTCATGTCCTCCTGTAAATTCATCATGATGGTTCTCTTCAATGTGCTGGGGAAATCCTTGAGTTCTTTCAACATAGTATGGGTTCTCATGTTTGAAAAATGATTATAGGAGCTTTATACTGAAAGAGTATTTATTCTCTAAAGAAACACGTAGCTATTTCTCTTTGTTTGCTATTTTTATTATTTATTGTTCTTATTGCTATTTTATTATATTACTATTACTTTCTAATAAATGGTCATTGTAATAAACATATTTTTATCTAGCAGGGTCAGATATGTAGGTACATAGTAGATCAATAGAGAGAGAGAAATACAGTGATATAAGGTAGGGTCCTAGCAAATACTGGTGGAAAAGGAAATGGCAAACCATTCCAGTATCCTTGCCAGGAAAACCCCAAATAGGTCCACAAAGAGTCAGACAAGACTGAAAAAGACTGAACAGCAAATGTTCGATAATGTACTTAGAATGGGTTTGTTCATGTCGGTCTTGACTACTTGGCTCACAGGGAGGAATCTAACCCCTTAGAACCTACTCCAATCTGATCTGACTTTCTATGTCCTACCCTCCAGTTTGGATCTCTAATTTCTGTATTTGGAGACAGCAGTTACTTGACCTCTAGATTTCTAGTCAGGTTGGAAGGTTCTGGTCTTTTCTATTTCTATTCCTACCAGCCAAGAACCTCAGGAAAAAACACTTTCTAGCTCTTCTGAACCTCTTCACCTTCTCCCAACCAGAATAAGAGTTATAGTACATCTTGTGTTTACTTAATCCTGTGTCCTCGCTCTTCCTTCTTTCCTGATGGAAAAAACCAACAACAATAAAAAAAAACACCCAACCCTGGGCCATTGTTTTCTATCTGAGACTCAAGCAAAAAACTCTTCCTGCCTTCCATTATTCTCTTCCTGACTCAGCACTCTGTTAATGTTTCCTGGGTCAGCCAGGCAAGAAACCCCACTGAGACAGGTTTCAGAGTTGTTTTTCCCAAAGATCCAAGTTCAAAGGCCTTTAATTTCCTAGATGCTGATGAGTGAAAACCAAAGGTCACAGCTCTAGGATCATCCTTATCTCTCAGTTTTTCTTTCAGTTCTGTTCATTTGAATCTGCTAATTAACCTGTCTGTCTGGGGCAATTGTTGATTTACAGAATCATGGAACCTCAAATTTGGAAAGGCCCTCAGAAGTCATCCAACCCAATCTGTAATCAAATAGAAGTTCTTTCCAGGACATCCATGGAAAGTGAGTATTTGCTTAAAGACCTCCATTAATGTTCAGTAAGGAACTACATTCCTGGCAGCCCATTCCACTTCTTACCCCTAGCAATGCTCTATATAGCCAAGCAGAATAAGTTGAATCTTCCTTCTACATGACTAATCTTTAGGGACAATAGAATCAGCTTGTAACCTCCCTAGTCTCCATTCATTAGCAAACTTTTATTAAGCTCCTATTATATAGATACTGAGAAAAGATACAAAAAATTAGATAAAGGTACCCATTCATCCACTAGGTCAAGAGGACCACCAATATCATAGCTATAATATACAACTGTAACTTGAATCCCAAAGCCCACCAGTAGGAGACTTTCTCCTCGTTGATGGAGATGATTAATTTCTCTTATGTCAGCTTCTTTCCAGAGTCTTATTATCCCTTTAGCAATCTTAAGTGGTGTAAGCCTCATCATCTCTCTTGAAGCTGGAATCTAGAAATACTCCCAGGCTACTGCAGAGACTCAAAAACTCTCTTGTCTCTTCTCTGCAACTTCATCCCACCCCTCTCCACCAATGAGGAAGAGAGTCCCATGTCAGTGGGCTTTTGGACTCAGTTACACAACAGTGGTAGTTCTAGAATTTTTTTAAGTGCTACCTGAGATTCAAAGAGGAAGGTTAAGGTTCATAGTTTAGTTCAGGAAGGAACCTCAAAGACCCTCTAGTCTAATCTTCTCATTTGGCAGATGAAGAAACTGAAGTCAAAAGGGTTAAAGTGATTTGCCCAGAGTTACTCAGTGAGTGCAAAGTGTAATATATGTGTGGGTGTGTATGTGTGGGTGTGTAACCACACAGAAGATTGTATGGGTTGTCTAAATATATAGACTCAGCTTGAGGATGGTTTGGATAGATTTAATTTGAGGTCTCTTCTGTGGAGAGGAAGGGAGGTGGGTACCTTATCTATACCACCAGCATGCTAACTGGGGATGAGACAGAAAGGATTAGGGAAGGTGGGAAAGGAGCAGGAAGGCCCCTGAATGGCTTCTGAGGCATTCTTTCCTTCAATGACTAAAAAACAACTTTTTAAATATCTCTGGTCTTACTTAGGGTATGGGCTTTAGTTTAAAATAAAGCTGTTGTGAACTGATCCAACCATTCAGGAGGGCAATTTAGAATTATTGTCAAAGGGCTATAAAACAGTGCATACCCTTTGATCTAGTAATACCACTACTGGCTCTGTATCCCTGAGAGATCAAAAAAAGGGAGAAGAACCTACTTGTACAAAAAAAAAACTATCACAGTTCTCTTTGTGGTGGCAAAGAATTGGAAATTAAGGGGATGCCCACCAATTGGGGAATGGATAAACAAATTGTGGTATATGATGGTGATGGTATACTATTGTGCTCTAAGGAATGATGAACAGGATGATTTCAGAAAGAAGAAAGATTTTCATGAACCGATGCAGAGTGAAATAAGCAGAACCAGGAGAGCATTGTAAACAGAAACAGCAACTGTAATAGGCTTAGGTACTCTCAGCAATTCAATGATCCAGGATAATTCTGAGGGACTAATGACAAAGAATGTTATCTATCTACCTCCAGAGAAAGAACTGTTGGAGTCAGAATGCAGATGAAAGCATGATTTTTCATTTATATATTTGAGTTTATGTTTTGGGGTTTTGGTTTTATGAGATTACATTAAAAAATGAACAATATGGAAATGTTTTGCATGATAATACATATATAACTCATATCGAATCACCTACCAGCACTGGGAAGGGAAAGGGAAGGAAGGGAGGGTAATAAATTCAATCCTATAACTTAGGAAAACTTGTGTGGAGATTTATTACATATAATTAGTAAAATAAAAATAAAATAAAAGTGTTTATTTAAAAGGGAAAAAATGTAGTAAAGCTGTATCTAGGCAGCAAGGTGGTTCAGTGGATAGAGAGTCAGACTTAAGAGAGAAGTGATGGCTTCAAATCTGACTTCAGACGCTTCCTAGCTGTATGACTCTGGGCAAATCACTTAATTCCAATTATTTAATCCAGTCCTCTGCATTTACCATGTAAACCTCAAATTTTGTAAACCTCAAATTTCCTTAGACTTATAATTGTTGGAAATTTGAGGTTTACAACCACTCATCTGCCTTGAACTGATACTTAGTATTGATTCTAAGACTGAAGGTAAGGATTTGTTTTTAAAGCTAATTAACTATAGTGGTGAATTTATATCAACTGAATAATTAATAGGGAGCAAATTGTTGGAACATCATGTATGACAATATTAGAAATCCTCCATATTCTAAAGGTTATTCCTAGAACCTCAGAGAAATAATCAGGTACACTTTGGGGATTCAACTCACCAAAATGAGTAGAAGTCAGGAAGTATTCTGGCAATAGGGAGACAATTGAAGCTTTGAAGGAAACTAGGGATTCTAAGAGGCAGAGGTGAGAGGTTGGGTACATTGGAGGTATAGACCAAAGTCAGTAAAATTTAGGAAACAGGAGTTTGAGTAAAAGAAAGAACAGCAAGAAGGCCAGATTGGCTGGGTGAATAAAGGGGAATGATATATGATATGATAAAAATTATCCAATGGATCCATGATTTAGTAAGGCTGACAATCAAATAACCTAGAGATGGTCATTCATAGATTTTTGTTTGCTCTCAGAGTATAAGCTCATCTGCTTGAAAAATTAGATGGTCTTTAGCACCAGATTATATAGAATGGTATAAGCAAGATTATTTCAGTGGAATTTTACAGAAAGCAGAATATGGGTGTACATTTTGAAGAGGAGAAGATAAGGATTCTGCATCAGAAAGGTCAGGGACAGCAAGGTGGCACAGTGGATGGAGTGCTGGGCCTGGAGTCAGGAAGATGAGTCTTCCTGAATTCAAATTTGACCTTAGACCCTTACTAGCTGTACCTGGGCAAGTCACTTAACCCTTTTGGTCTCAATTCCCTCATCTGTAAAATGAGCTAGAGAAGGAAATGGCAAACTACACTAGTATCTTTGACAAGAAAATCCCAAATGGGTTCACAAAGAGTCAGACACAACTGAAAAAGACTGAACAAGAATAAAATCAAGATCAGAACAGGAGAAATGGTTTATTTCTCATCCTTGATTGTACTATTGGTGTGATGGAGGCAGTGTCCTCTTCTTATCACAGTGTTAGCCAGAATTTCTTTCCCATTCTAGTCTTTCTTTTATCAGAGGGTTAGCAAGAATCAGAAATCTTTTTGCCCTAATAATAAGGCTGTAAATAGTTTGAAGGTAACTCATGAAGGGTTTTGAATGCCAGAGGAGTTTTCCTTGATCCTAGAGGTGAAGGGGAACCTTTGTAGTTGATTGAACAGGAGAATAACAGGGCAAAAGGCACTATCTTTAGGCACTATCATTGGAGAAGGTTTATTGCAGAAGATGGAATTTTAGCTAAGGCTTGAAGGAAGTCAAGTTGGCCAGGAGGTTTCATGGGAAAGACAGCATTCCAGGCATGGGGGACAGGAGTGAAAATGCACAGTATCTTATACAAGGAACAGCAAGGAGACCAATGTCACTAGGTTACAGAGGAATAAAGTGTGAAAAGCCTGGAAAAGTAGGAAGAAGTCAGGTTATAAAGGACTTTGAACATTAAAGGATTGAATATTTGATCCTAAAGGTGATAAGGAGTATCACTGGAGTTTATTAAATAGGGAGATGACATGGTCAGAATATGAAGACATTAGCAGAATGAATACAATGAATAAAAAAAAAGAATTTTCTAGAAAGTAGGAAGGAAAGATAAAGGTACATATGTCAGAAGATAAGGATTCTGCATTCAGGAATCTGTAGTTTAGGAAGATCATTTTTGACAGCTGAGTGGATGTTAGACTGACCTAGAAAGAGATTTAAAGCAGGCAGACTCGCTAGCTAGCTATTATAATAGACCAGGTATGAGGTGATGAAAGCCAGCACCAGGATGGTGGCAATGTCAGAAGGGATAATAAGGTATATACCAGAGATATTGTGAAGGTAGAAGGGAAAGGAGTTGGCAATGAAATTTCTGTTCTCATCAAACTTGTTGATAACTGTCCCACATACATCCCATCCCATCTCCCATTTTTTGTTTTTGCACAGGTGGTCTCCTAAATGTGGAATACATCACTTCCTCATCTCTTCCCCTTAGAATTTCTAGTTTCCTTCAGAGGAGACATCTCTTCTATGAGGCCATTCATGCTCGGGTTATTGAGTTCTCTCTCTCTCTCTCTCTCTCTCTCTCTCTCTCTCTCTGTCACTCTCAATTACTTTGTAATTTCTTTATTTCCATTTTTTTAAACTTATCTATGCATGTGTTGTATCCCCTCAGCAGAAGGTAGGTTCCTTCAGGGCAGACATCCATAAGATCTGTAAACCTTAAAATTTCTTAGACTTATAAATGTTGGAAATTTCACCATTGGGAAATTTCATACTTGAAAAATTTCCTATTGATAGTGGGAACTCTATTGGAATGTGAACCTGCTTGGCATGGGAGGTTCCTCCTCCTCCCTTCTTAAGATTACTTTAGGACAGAAACCTTTTGCTGAACAATAGAAAGGGCTTTGACTTATGCTTAAACATAGAACAGGAATTTCTTTGAGTCATGATTGATTTTAGAATTGATACAATAGAGATACTTGGAATGACAGAACCAGGTCTTGGAAAATACAATTTTCACCCCACTCAGTCCTAACAGGATTTAGGAAGGGCTGCAGCAAAGGATCAAGATTTAATTATTTGAGAATATGACCTTCAACAGACATGTGCAAAGCCACAGACCTCTGGGCAGTCCTGGGTTAAGCTAGAGCCATCATTGGCACAGGGAAGACATGGACAGTGATTGGTAGATGTGAGAACTGAGGGGAGGGAACTGAGATGGTTGCCTTAAAGATAGAGGGGTCTGAGGACTGAGGGTGGTTGGTTGGAGAGGTTTTTGCTCTGAGAGGTGGTGCTTTGAGAAGTTTGCTCTGAAGGAAGCTGGAGGTGGAGGCCCCTGAGACTGTTTCTCCATTTTGGTCACGTGAGTGATAGGGACTGATCTCTTTTCTTTGCCTCAGCTATCTAAGGGCTTGGGCCTTTTGGCCCAGACTAAACAGAAGGGGTATTTAAGCCCTATTCCCTTCTCTCCCCTTTCTTTCTCTCTCTCTCTCTCTCTCTCTCTCTCTCTCTCTCTCTCTCTCTCTCTCTCTCTCTCTCTCTCTCTCTCTCTCTCTCTCTCTCCTTCTCTCTATCTCTAATACCTTTCTTCCTCCTGTTTGTAATTAAACTCCATAAAAGGTTGACTGCTGATTTGAGTTTTCATTTAGGAATTACATAGCTGAATTCCTTGGCGACCTTAAATTAATATATATCAGTCTTTTAAAGTGATTTCCTTGTCACAGATCATAGATTTAAAGCTGAAAGGGGGACCGGGGCAGCTGGGTAGCTCAGTGAATTGAGAAACAGGCCTAGAGATGGGAGGTCCTAGGTTCAAATCTGGCCTCAGACACTTCCTAGCTGTGTGACCCTGGGCAAGTCATTTGACCCCCATTGCCTAGCCCTTAACACTCCTCTGCCTTGGAACCAATACACAGTATTGATTCCAAGACAGAAGATAAGGGTTTTAAAAAAATAAAAATAAAATAAAATAAAAAGTTGAAAGGGAACATGGAAGTCAATTAATCCAATTACTTCATTTTTGCAGATGAAGAAAACAAGGTTTGGAGAGAGTGCATGACCTACCTGAAGCCATGTGGATAGCAAATGGTGGAGTCAGGATGGAACTGACCAGTTCCTTTGACTCCAAAACCAGCTTTCCACTTTACCTCCTATTTGTGCCCCTAGCTAGTTGAGGGCCTTGTACAGCTTAGGCCCTTAATAAGTAAATGTTTGTAACTAAACTTGTTGGATTTTCCCATAAAAACATTGTTTTCATATTCTCTTGTGAGTTAAGCCTAGAATGGTAACCACCATTTACATTTTTGCTTCTGTGAAGAAGTATATTCCAAGTTTGAAAAAATTAATTTACAAACAAGCTCTTGAAAACACCCACAAAAAAATGGTCCAACTGAGCAACAGCCTACATATGGCTTATTAATCAGGAGGGAAATTAGAGAAACAATTGGTTTAGTGAGTACCTTCTTCATGATTCAGAGAGTTAATTAAATTCCTAATTGAGGGGCTTGGGGAAGTAAGAATTAAAAAATGAGAGAGTGAGCCAGCCAACCAGAGTTGAAACAGGTTAGAAATATAAAAAACAAGATTTGTGTGTTAAGATTTGTCAAATTGAATTAAATAATGAAGAAACAGACCTATTAAAGCCAGACATAAGCCTTAATATAGCCTGTGCTGCCAAGATTTCTTCAGGGAGGAAAAAAGTAAATATTCATTCTAAATGTGAAGGGTTGATAATCCAATATAGGGAAACTGCTGTACTATACCGGAATACAGGGTGAAGATGTGCTTTTCAATTTCATACTCTAAAAGGATGAATCCCATCACACCCACAATTCCTCCAGGGTAGCGATGGTAGATGGTAGAGGTAACTAACTGGTGGTTAACCAAGTAGCATTTTCCATTAGGAAATCCCAAGGGCTTTCATTTTAGTCTTAGCGCAGTAATTGCTTTGTCATCTCATGAGTTTCCTCATTAATCCCCTCAGCCTTGTAAAAACCTTGAAATTTCTTAGACTTGTGAATGTTGGAAATTTCACCATTGGAAAGTTTCATACTTGGAAAAAATTTCCTACTGATAGTAAGAACTCTATTGGAATGTGAACCCACTTGGCATGGGAGGATCCTTCTCCTCCCTACTTGGGACTGCTTTAGGACAGAAACCTTTTGCTGAACAATGGAAAGGGCTTTGACCTATGCTTAAGTATAGAATAGGAAGTTCTTTGAGTCATGATTGATTTTAGAATTGATACAATAGAGATACTTGGAATGACAGAACCAGGTCTTGGAAAATACAATTTCCACCCTACTTAGAGTAACAGGATTTAGGAAGGGCTGCAGCAAAGGATCAAGATTTAATTATTTGAGAATATGACCTTCAACAGACATGTGCAAAGCCACAGACCTCTGGGCAGTCCTGGGTTAAACTAGAACCACCATTGGCACAGGGGAGACATGGACAGTGATTGGTAGATGTGAGAACCGAGGGGAGGGAACTTAGAAGATGGTTTCCTTAAAGATAGCGGGGTCTGAGGACTGGGAGGTTTGAGAGGTTTTGCTCTGAGAGGTTGTGCTCTGAGAAGTTTTGCTCTGAAGGAGGCTGGAGGTGGAGGCCCCTGAGACTGTTTCTCCATTTTGGTCACGTGAGTGATAGGGACTGATCTCTTTTCTTTGCCTCAGCTATCTAAGGGCTTGGGCCTTTTGGCCCAGCCTAAACAGAGGGGGTATTTAAGCCCTATTCCCTTCTCTCCCCTCTCTCTCTCTCTCTCTCTCTCTCTCTCTCTCTCTCTCTCTCTCTCTCTCTCTCTCTCTCTCTCTCTCTCTCTTTCTCTGTCTATTTCTAATAGCTTTCTTCCTCCTGTTTGTAATTAAAAACTCCATAAAAGGTTGACTGCTGACTTGAGTTTTCATTTAGGAATTACATAGCTGAATTCCTTGGCGACCTTAAATTAATATATATCAGTCTTTTAAAGTGATTTCCTTGTCAGAGCCTCTGGAATTTAGCCAGGCCACAGAGACCGGTACAGCATCTTAGATGAGCCTTGGAGCCAACAGGAGGCACTAAAAGATATTGAATTTTGATCTGGTTAGGAATCTTACTATTTAACAAGACATTTTTGCCTAAAGAAGATCTAAAGTGGCCTTTATTTTGTCCTTTCACTTGGAAAATATGTAGTCCTCAATATGCAGATTGACTCTCCATTTGCAAACACTCTTACAAAAAGCTTACAAGCACTCTGAGTTTCTTAGAGGAATGAAAACAAAACTGAGTCCCTTGAGTAAGAAAATATTTGTTACAGAAGACTGACCAGTACTAGAACTTCAATGGCCACTCCCTCTTTATACATTCATTAATCTCAAAGATGTACGTAAATCTCTAAAGTCAGAGTCCAGAATGTGAGGGCTGCTCTGATGGAGGATTATTAAACTCCCAAGTAAATCCTGTCTTTCACTGAAAGGGCACATAATGGCAAGTTCTTACTCCCTCTCTCCTTTTTTCCTTCCTTCTCTCCCTCCCTCTCTCCCTCTTTTCCTTACTTCCTTGCTATCTTCCTTCCTACCTCCCTCCCTCTTTACCTCCCGACTTCCCTTCCTTCCTCCCTCCTTCCTTCCCCCTTCCTCCTTCCCTCCATCTTTCTCCTTCCCTCCTTCCCTTCCTTCCTCCCTCATTTCTTCCCTTCATTCTTCCCTCCCTCTCACCTTCCCTTCCTCCCAACCTCCTTCCCTTCCTTCCTCCCTCATTTCCTCTCTACCCCCTTCCCCCCTTCCTCCCTCTTTCCCTCCCTTCTTTTTTCCCTCCCTCCCTCCTTGCCTTCTTTCTTTCCTCCCTCCTTGTCTCCCTCCCTCCCTTCCTTCCTCCCTCCATTCCTTTCATTCCTCCCACCCTCTCTCTCTCTCTTTCCCACCATTCCTCTTTCCCTCCCTTCTTTTTTCCCTCCCTCCCTCCCTTCTTCCCTTCCTCCCTCTTCTCCCTTTTTTCCCTTCATCCCTCCCTTCCTCCCTTTCTTCCTCCCTCCCCCCTTCCTTCCTCCTACCCTTCCTCCCTTCCTTGCATCCTCCCTCCCTCCCTTCCTATCTTCCTCCTTTCCTGCCTTCCTTCCTCTCTTTCTTCCTCCCTTTCCTTCCTCCCTCCCTTCTTCCCTCCCTCTATTCCTCACTTCCTCCCTCCCTTCTTCCCTTCATTCCTCCCTCCCTTTCTCTCACCTTCCCTTCCTCCCTTCCTACTTCTCTTGCTTCCTCCCTCCCTCCTTCCCTTCCCTCCCTCCATTCCTCTCTCCCTCCCTCTCACCTTCCCTTCATTCTTCCCTTCCTTCCTTCCTCATTTGCTCCTTCCCTCCCTCCCTTTCCCCTTCTTCCCTCCCCCCTCCTTTCCTCTGTAACATTTAAAATAGGTGAAGATCCTAAACTGTGGCAGTTCAAAGAGTGGGAGCCATAAACTGTTATAATTAAAATGGTTGATGTTGTAAACTGTAGTGAGTTAAAATGGTGGAAGATACAAATTATGATAGATATAAGAGAGGGTGAGTAAATTTGACCGCAGAAAATATGTTTTCACTACAGTGTCTTGTTTAAAATCAAATATAAGGTGGTTGCCAGGGAAATATTCCCAAATTATGAATATGCCCAAGTCAACTGGGTTTTATAGAGAATTTAATTAATAATACAATGAGGAGTTAAAGAAAAGGAGAAGGAGAGAGAAAAGGAATTAATGAGAAAAGAATAGATCGGCCCAGGGCAGGCCTGGCCAACCCAGGCCTAAGCCTTAAGAGAGAAACCAGTCAGTTATCACTCATCATAAGATTGTCCAAGTAAGGGATTCAGAGAATTCCTCCATGAGCTCCTTCTCAAGCGATCTCCAAAAGAATCTCCTTCAAAGCCTTCAAAAGCCTCCTCCAAAAGGATCTATCTCCAAGGATCTATCTCCAAGGAATCTATCTCCAAGGATTTCCAAGCCTCTCCAAGCCTCCAAGGATCCCTTGCTCAAGAGATTCCTTTTCTTATATAGGAGGTTTTTTCCTATGTCACCTCCCCAAAGTTCTTCCATCTACCAATCACTGTAGATGTTTTCTAAAAGACAGCCCATCTGAATTCCTGCTAAGTCGACTAACCTCCTCAGTAAGTCTGAACCAGAGAAAATGCTGCTGTGTCGACTAATACCCTCAGTAAGTCTGAACCAGAGAAAACACAGCTGAGTCGACTAATCTCATTAAGAGAAAACTTGCCCGACCCATTTAGGTACCTAGCATCCCATTGTATCAATTCTAAAAAACAGGCATGGCTCAAAGAACTCCTTGCCTTATTATAAGCATGGGTCCAAGTACTTTCATTGTTTAGCAAGGAGTTTTCTCCCCTAAAGCAGTCTTAAGTATGGGTGGAGTAGAGGTCCTCCCATAGCAAGGAGTTTTCTCCCCTAAAGCAGTCTTAAGTATGGGTGGAGTAGAGATCCTCCCATTTCTGATCCTGGCGAGTTCTCACATCAAAATGGGGAATGTTTTCCAGTAGGGAATTTGTTCCAATGGAGGATTCCTCAATATGGAAATTTTTTAACATTCACAAGTCTGAGAGATTTCAAGATTTATACCTCCCTATTTCCCTTCCTCCCTCCCTCCTTTCCTCCCTACTCCCCTTCCCCTCTTCCTCCCTCCTTTCCTCCCTATGCCCCTTCCCCCTTCCTCCCCCCTCCCTACTTCCTTTCCTTCCTCCCTCCCTTCTTCCCTTCATTCCTCCTTCCCTCTCACCTTCCCTTCCTCCCTCCCTCCCTCCCTCCCTCTTTTCCTCTCTACTTCCCTTCCTTCCTCTCTTCTTCCCTTCATTCCTCCCTCCCACCTTCTCTTCCTCCCTTCCTACGTCTCTTGCTTCCTCCCTTCCTCCTTTCTTCCTTCCTTCCTTCCTTCCTTCTTTTCTCCCTCCCTTCCCTACTTCCTTATTTTCTTCCTTCTTTATTTTCTCCTTCCTTCCTTCCCTCTTTCCTTCCTTCTTTCTTTCCTTTCTCCCTTTCTTCTTTCTTTCCTTCCTCCTTCCCTCCCTCTCTCCCTTTCTTCTTTCTTTCCTTCTTTTTTCCTTTCTACCTTCCTTCTCTCCTTCTTTCCCTCTTTCCTTCCTTCTCTTTTTCCTTCCTTTATTCTGTCTTTCCTTTTCTCTTTCCTCCCCTTCTTCTTACCTTTCCTTTCTTTAGCTCTCTTCTATAGATCAGAATTCCCAAGTTCATGTAATCTACCAGCTTCAGAATCCCTTGTATAATTATGTTCCAAAATATAGTAAGTTTCAGTAAATGTTTATTGATTGGTTGAAAGAACAAACCATCCAATCAATTGCAGAATAATAGCATTTCAAAGGAATAAAGAACTATAGAGTCAACAAATCCAATCAGAATCTGACTAAGACTTCCCTCTATATTATCTTCAACAACTGGACAACCAGCATTCCCTTGAAGATCTCTCTTAAAAGGATATCTGAAACCTTCTCAGGCAGCCCATTCCATTGTAGAACAATTCTAAATATGAAAAAGTGATTCTCCCCCCTTCTTTCTGACCCAACATGCCCACTTACAGTTGCATACCCAAGGTTGGGAAATAGCAGTTGTCTTCCCTTTGAGGAAGTCTCTCCTCCCAGAGCTCCTTTACCAATTAGGTGGAAACTATAGAGGACTTTCCTAAGGACTCAGCATATAAGAGTCAACCCAGTGTGTGTTTAGTCCTTTATTTGTTCATATAAAGCACACAGACTTCAGGATTGAGTTTAATCTTTTTTTTTTTTTAAGGAAATCTGTCTAGCCATTAAAATAGTGAGACACTGCCGAAATGTGCCAAAAAACAGAACTTCTCCTTCTTCTGGGTGGTTTGAGGGTAGATCTGTCTAGATGTAAAGGTTTATTTTGTTTATTAAACAAAATAATCATATCCATCATATCCAACTCTTTGTGACCCTGTGGATTATATAGCCCAACACTTTATCCTCTGAACCACCTAGCTGCCTCACGAATGTGAGGGAACAGACTATAAATAATAGTTGTTTTTTACATGCAACTCTAAGCCCCAAAATGCTCTACCTCTGTAACACCTAGGATATCCCTCTCTCATATACAACATCCCCAGAATAACTACCCTTATTTAAACAATAAGCATTTGTTTAAATATCTACTGTGTGCCCAGCACTATACTAAATGTTAGAGATGCAAAAACAATAAAACAGTTCCTGGCCTCAAGATGCTTACATTCTATTGGGGGGGGGGGGATCTTGTGCTCTAACAAGCTCTTTTAAAAGCTAGGGGGCAGCTGGGTAGCTCATTGAATTGAGAGCCAGGCCTAGAGATGGGAGGTGCTAGGTTCAAATCTGGCCTCAGACACTTCCTAGCTGGGTGACCCTGGGCAAGTCATCTAACCTCTATTACCTAGCCCTTACCACTCTTCTGCCTTAGACCCAGTACTGTGTATTGGTTCTAAGGTAGAAGGTAAGGGTTTTTATTTTAAAAATTTAAAAAAAAAACAGTTCTAGAAGACTTTTTAGGCTTGCTCTGTTTGACCCCAGAAGACAGACTTAGAAGCAAAGATAGGAACTTGCAGAAAGGAAGCCAGTCTTGATATAAGAGAAAAGTTCATTACAATTCTATATGCAGTTCCTAACGATTCCTACCTAAAAGCAGAATGGGCAGCCTAGGCCTAAAGCGGGTATCCCTTCATTAGATATCTTCAAACAAAACCTAGATGGGCAATTGTTGGGGATACTATTGAGAGAGGTCTTTTTCAACTACAGGTTAGACAAGATGGCCTCTGACCTTTTCCAACTCTCTGATCCCATTGTTCTAGGATATGCATCAAGTGCTTTACTGATTGGTTGAAATATTGAACCATTCAATAAATTATAAAATAATAGCTTTTCAAAGTGAGAACGGACTTCAGATACCATCAAATCCAGGCTGAATCTGACAAAGACTTTCCTCTCCAATATCCTCAAGTAAACCCTACAACAAATGTTGTATTGTAATAAATTCAAAGTGAAGAAGGGTCAGGATTTAAAAAAAAAGACCTTGGAACTTGATCATTAGGAAGTCAATGATGGCGTTAAAAGTAGAATGGTAGAGATGGAAGCCAGATTGCAATGAAAAGTGGTAATGATGGGTAGAACCCAAAAAGTGCTATCAAGAAGGTCTTATTAGGGGGAAGCTGGATGGCTCAGTAGATTGAGAGCCAGTCCTAGATATGAGAGGTCCTGGGTTTAAATCTGACCTCAGATACTTCCTAGCTATGTGACCCTGGGCAAGTCATTTGACCCCCATTGCCTAGCCCTTACCACTCTTCTGCCTTAGAACCAATACACAGTATTGATTCCAAGATGGAAGGTAAGGGTTTAAAAAAAAAAAAAGGCCTGACTAGAAATTTTATGACTAATTTGGTATTAAAAGCTTGAGGATTTTGAACTTTTCATCTAGAAACCTCTGACCCTTTTTGCTACAGTAAATTCAAAGCAAAATTAGTCTTTTTTTTTAAGCCTTATCTTCCCCCTTAGACTCAAGGCATAAGAGTAGTTAAGGGATAGGCAATGGGGGTCAAGTGACTTGCCCAGGTTCACTCAGCTAGGAAGTGTCTGTCTTTATACTTTGCTCTCAATCCACTGAGCTACCCAACTGTCCCCAAAATTAGTCATTTTAAAATTAGAAAAGACTAGAGATATATATCAGCTAATTTATAACCCCTCTCATTTTACAGATAAGGAAACTGGTCAAAGAGATCAAATGATTTGCTCAAGGTCAACATCTATTTGTTTAATGAGAGCTTGAATTAGGACCCTGATCTCTGGACTCTCCCTACAACAAATTGCCTTTCCATGTTAGCTCTCCAATTCAGGATGATTGCCAACCAACCTTTCAGTTTGGGGATGGATTTGAAAAGTAAAATAGCTTTGGAAATGTGCAGCTCCATGTAGGACTAACCAGATAATAAATTCAACTTGACTGATGGAGAATACTATGTCTTCCAAATTCAAAACACTCCCAAAAGGAAACCAATAAAAGATGCAAAAGATGCATGCAGCACCACAGTACAAAACGTTGTTGAAATTCAGGAAATTTTATCTCCCAGAGAAACCAGGGAAAATAGAGGATCAATTCAAGGTCGACCAAAATTATACCAAATCTCAGAGTTGTAAGAGACCCCAAAGGTCATCTCAGCCATTGGCTCTCAGTCTGTGGGTCATAGCTTCCTGGGGACCATAGAGTTATTGCTAGAGATGTACAGATCCTTGAGTCAACCATGAATTTTATTTTGTAGACTGGACAAATGTCTTTGCTTTCCCCTGCCAGAGATACATAGATGCTGCTGTGATGAACAAAGGACTCTATTCAAAAGCAATTCTGAGTTCATAGGAGCTTCTTGTTATTATGTATTTAATGACTCACCACATATGAATAGACTAGCTAGTATGGGGGGGGGGGGTCTGTGGAACTCTTTAACTTTTTTTTTTAATCTTTAACTATTACTATATTTGTTAACCTTTCCTCTTAGAATTGATACTAAGTATCAGTTCCAAGAGCAGAAAGGATTAGGTAATTAGGGTTAAGTGACTTGCCCAGGATCATATAGCTAGGATGTGTTCTTTCCAGAATCTCTTTCTTTTATTTAACCCTTATTTTCTGTATGAGAATCAGTTCTAAAACAGAAGAATGGCAAGAAGTAGGCAATTGAGGTTAAGGACTTACTCAGGGTCACACAGCTAGGAAATGTCTGAAGTTAGATTTGAACTCGGGTTCTCTGAACTCCAGGCCTGGCACCTTATCTACTGTACTACTCAACTGCCCCATCCCCTTTTAAAATTTGTTTTACTTTTCCAGAATATCCATTTTGAGGAAGAATCAGGTCAGTAGCCTTCATTTCTTTCCCAGCTCTCCTTTGGACTCTCTGGACTTCACCACGATGCCCTGATGGGTGCCTTTCTCATCTTTTCTTTTCCTTTTGTGTTGCCTTTCCCCTTTAGAATATAAACTCTTTGTGATCAGGGTCTGTATTTCTCTTCGCTTGTATTTATATTCCCAGCACTTAGCACAATGTCTAGCATATAAAATATATATTAAATGCTTAATGAATGCATGTTAACTTGACTTAAAATTTTTGGAAAGCCCTAATTTAGACCAGTTTTACATGAATAGCAATCTTCTCTATAACAATCCTAACAAGGGATCACATAGCTCCTGCCTGAAGATCTGAGCATTCCACTTCTGAACTACTCTAATCATTAGAGGTTGACTCCCAACCAGGAGTCAGCTCTAAGTCAGGTTTTAGCCCAAGATGCTTTGCCAGAAGAAAGAATATTTCTTTTCCCCTAAGTTCACACAAGCTGACCAAGATTCCTGGAATTTCAATTAAGGATTCCAGATAATCCAGCAGTTATGTTCCAACCTACAACTCATCGAAGTCATTGCCAGACTCACGCTAAGGAGAAGATACATTGATCCTTAATTAAAATATCAGATTTTCCACATTTGGGTCATGTAGAACCACAGCTCTTATATGTTTTTGTCCTCCACAAAGCATGGAGCTTCTAGAAAGGGTTTGGCTTTGGCTTAGTCCTTCTTTTGGCTCCTGATATCCTCAGAGATGCTGAATCCAACAAAAGTTATTGAGTTTGTCTGTAGACCAGGGTCTCTCTCATTTGCTCAAAGTTAAGATAGTGTGGTAAAAAGAGGCTCAGATTTAGAGTTCTGGGAGGCCTGGGTTTGAGTCCTGGCTTTGCCACTTAAAGGTTGTGTGACCAGGGGAAAAGCATAGATTTAGAACTGTAAGGGATTTTAGAGGCCATCAAGTCCAATCCCCTCATTTCACAAGTGAAGTAACTAAGGCTAAGAGAGAGCAAGCAACTCTCGCAGGATCACACAGTATTATGTGATGCAGGCAGGCTTTTAAAAAATTAAATTAGGGTTGGGTTTTTTTGGTCTGTGTTTTCTTTTGCAACAAAGTTTACATGGAGGTGTGTTTTACATGACTTCATATTTATGACCTATTCACTGACTTCTCAAAGCAAGGGGAGGGGTGAAGGGGGGGAAAGATTAAGAACTAAAAAAAAACAAATGAATATTTAAGAATATATATGTAATCGAACAATATTTAATAAAATAAAAAATTTTAGGGAAAACTAGTTTTTTTCAATTGTTTAAAATTTATTTTCCCCCATCTTACCTAGCTCCCTCCTCCAATGAAAAAGAAAAAGCCTTTTTTTTTAAACAAATACAAATAATCAGACAAATAGAAAATCAATACTGGCTATGTCCAAAAAACTATGTCTCCATCTGCCCCTGACTCTCTATCACCTAAGTAGTATGTTGTTTTCTTTCTGTTCTAAATTTTAATTTTTTCCAATTACATGTATAAACAATTTTTAACAATTGTTATCTGACATTTTCCTATCCAGATTCTCTCTCTTCTTTCCTTCCTTTCCTCCTCCCCAAGTTGGTAAAGTTTGATATAGGTTATCTTATCATGCATATTTCCATACATTCCATCCCAAATAATGCATATTTCCATGAAAGAAGACATATTGCACACACAAGAAAAACCTCATGAAGGAAATAAAGTGAAAAATGATATGCTTTGATTTGCATTCAGAATCCAACTATTCTTTCTATGGCTGTGGATAGCATTTTTCATCATGAGTCCCTTGGGGTTATTTTCAAACTTTGTTTGCATTGTCAATAATTTAGTCTTTCACAGTTGGTCATTGTATAATGTTTCTGTTACTAAATACAGCATTTTCCAGGTTCTGTTCATTTCACTTTGCATCAGTTCATTTAAGCCTTTCCAGGTTTTTCTGAAACCATCCTGTTCATCATTTTTTATGGTACAACAGTATTCCATTACAATTGTATACCACATATTGATCAGCCTTTCCCCAGTTAAGGGACACTATCTCAGTGTACAGTTCTTTGCCACAATGAAAAGAACTAAGTAGCATGTTTTCTAAGGCAGAATTTGAACACAGGTGTTCCTGACTCTAAGTCCAACATTCTATCTAGTGCTTCCCAAGTCACTTAATCTTTCTGAGCTTCACTTTATATAGCAGGATGGACAGACTTCGAATACACAGAAGTCCTAGGTTTGAATCCTGCTTCTGACACTTACTAACTGCACAATTCACCTCTGTGAGTTTCAGGTTCTTCATCTATAAAAATGACCTACCACACAAGGCTATTGCTAAGATCCAAGTGAGTCACTAGACACAAAGAGCTTTGCAAACTTGAAACTACCCAACTGTCAGCTATTCTTATTACTACACATTTGTATTATTATTGCTCATTTATAAGTTGAGGATAGTGAGATTTGTCTCCTTCACTGAGTTGTTGAGAGAAGTGAGATTTAAGGTATTATATAAATACAAAATGTCATTAATGCAGCGATCATTCCTCTTCTCTCTATGGTTTCCACCCAACCTGAAAGGGGATAGGAGGGGATGGGAGGTCAATTTTAATGGTGAGCGCCCCCTAAGACTGTTCTGGGTACTCTTCTAATACGTTCTAGTTTGATATTGAAATCACTTTAAAAGACTGATATATATTAATTTAAGGTCGCCAAGGAATTCACTTATGTAATTCCTAAATGAAACACTCAAGTCAGCTGCCAAATTTTTTTGGTGTTTTAATTACAAACAGAAGGAAGAAAGTATTAGAGGGAGAGAGGGGGTGGGGAGAGAGAGAGAGAGAGAGAGAGAGAGAGAGAGAGAGAGAGAGAGAGAGAGAGAGAGAGAGAGAGAGAGAGAGAGAGAGAGAGAGAGAGAGAGAAGGATAAGGGAGAGAAGGAAAGAAGTTTAACCCAGACCCACTCTGGCTCAAGCTGAGCCAAATCGGGCTTTAAGTCTTTGGATAGCCAAGGTAAAGAAAGGGATTAGTCTTTATCACTCACATGACCAATCTGAAGGAAAGCAGTCTGCGGGGCTCCTCCACCTCGAAGCACCAGCCTCCAACTGACTCTCGACCTCCTCACAGGAAGTCCCGAGAACTCCAGAGGTTGTTCTCTACCTCACTTCCTGCGTCTCACATGTGCCAATGGTGGCTCTAGCTTGACCTAGGACCACCCAGAGGTCTGTCCTTTTTTTGCACATGTCTGTTGAAGACCATATTCTCAAATAATTAAATCTTGAGTTTGCTGCAGCCCTTCCTAATATTGTTACACTGAGTAGGGTGGAGAATGTGGTTTCCAAGACCTGATTCAGTTATTCTAAGTATCTCTATTGTTATTGATCAGGAAATAGCTAAATCTGATCTTCTAAAGAATGGTCTGAATAGGGTGGAGTAGTTTAAAAATTCACAATTCCCCCCTGAGGCCAGAGGAAGACTAGTCTCTCTGATGGGTCTTGTAAACATACCAGCTATGAAATTGCAATAGTTAGAGATAAGGGAAAAATAGAAGAGAGAGAGAGAGAGAGAGAGAGAGAGAGAGAGAGACAACAAAACCAATGTTTTTCTGGGAGCATTGACAAAAACCAATTAGGGGGCAGTCCCCTATGTCAGAAGAGTGTACATTCAAAATAAATTCAATCAACCTTCAGTTCAATCAGCCACACCCCAAGGTTCATTCTTAATTTTGATGTAATGTAGGTTTTCTGTCATCTTTATGCAACAGTTCATTCTCTGGATTTAGAAGTTAGCAAGCTTCTTCCTTGAAGATCTTTCTCAAACAAAAAACTTTTCAAAATCTTGGATTTTTATTAAAATACAATCCCCCCTTGAAGTGGGTGTTAAAAAAATCCACTTCAGCTCAGGATGCATTGTTGAGTTATGGGGTGTATGAGTCGGTTATTAAAAGAATTCAAAAACAATAAAAACAAAACAAAAAATATATAAAGGGAAAAATATGGAAGAAAGTTAAACTTTTGGGAGAAAGGGAAGAAAAAAATTCAAAATCAGAATCAAAATACCAAAATCTATGTATAAAATGTTGAGTAAACGAGAATAACTTCATAAAATGGGCCCTTGTAAAGGTCCAATTTAAAGTAATTTCTATTCCACAAGTATGTAGGACAGAATGCAGTAATATTTTACTTACCCATTGTGAATCTTGAAATTTCTCAGACTTGTGAATGTTAAAAATTTCCACATTGGGGAATTCTCCATTGGAACAATTCCCTACTGGGAACATTCCCCATTTTGACAGTGAGAACTCTACTTGGATCAGAAATGGGAGGACCTCTACTCCACCCGTACTTAAGACTGCTTTAGTGGAGAAAACTCCTTGCTAAACAATGAAAGTACTTAAACCCATACTTATAACTAGGCAAAAAGTTCTTTAAGCCATGCCTATTTTTAGAATTAATACAATGGGGTGCTAAGTACCTATTAAAGGTCAGGCAACTTGTAAACTTGCCAGGAGCAAAGAGGTGAAAACTTATTCAGAAGTTTTTCTGGTACAAATTTACTAAAGGGATTAATCGACCCAGCAGTGTTTTTAGAATGGGTTGTCTTTTTGAAAACGTCTACTGTGATTGGTAAATGTAAGGACTTAGGGGAGGTGACATAGGAGAAAACCCCCTATATAAGAAAAAGCAGAATCTCTTGAAGGAGAATCTCTTGAGAGAGGCTCTGGAGAAGGGAAGCTCTTGGAGGACAATCTCTAAGGAGGTCTCACTGGAGCTCCTCTGAGGGGACTCTGTCCCTCTGGAGGCTCTTGAGAGAGGCCGTTTGAAACAGTCTCTGGCTGGAAGGCCCTTTAAGGAGGACTCTGGCTGGAACTCTCTCTGAGGAGACTCTGTCACTAGAATCCTTGCTTAGAAAGACCTTGTGGTGAGTGATAAAAGACTGACTGACTGATCTCTCTCTTAAGACTCAGGTCTAGGCCATGTTGGCTTAAGGCCCTTCATACTTATTTCCTTTTTCTCTCTTTCTCTCTTTCTTTAATTCCTCATTGTATTATTAATTAAAATCTCTATAAAACCCAGTTGACTTGGGTATATTCATAATTGGGAATATTTCCCTGGTGACCACCTTATATTTGATTTAAAACCAAGACACTGTAGTGAAACATATTTTCCGCGGTCAAATTTACTCACCCACTCTTATATCTATCTTCCACTACTTTACTCACTACAGTTAATAGCATTAACTCTTTTAACTGCCACAGTTTATGTCTCCAACTATTTTAAATGTTACACCATTTGCAGCCAAGACTACAGGAAGTTGCCATACTATAAGAAGGAAAAGAACTAGAATTCTATTTTGATAGGGAAGTGTCATTCCCTGGTCTGACTTTTTTCATTCTCAGGGATATACAGAGCCAGCATGATAGTCAAATTTTGGTACTTGTATGAGTACTACATAAAGAGTGTAGATACAAGGAATGTATGACTTAATGTATGTCAAGCGTCGCAACCTCGAGTCCACATTAGTATTTCCTGTGTGCTCTTTTGGCACTATTCAGGTTAAGTCTGTGCTCTTTGTTTTTATCCCATTTCCTGGAATCAGACACAAACATTAATCATAGTCCCATAATATTTTATCAATAAATGGCAGGTTCCCATAGTCTAAAGCTGTTTGGGTATGTGTTAATAATATAGCAAGTATGTATATTTTAAACTTATGTTACTGCAGAGAGAGAGGAAAAAATTTTAATTTATGTAACTTTTGTACAAGAAATGAGGAAAAGGGGGGAAATCAAATATTTAAAAGAAAATCAATAATAAAAAATAAGGGAAAGAGAAGAAAAAAATCAGGAATTCAATGTTTTTTTTTAAAAACAGCATCCACTTGTCAATGGATTATTATCTTCAATGAATGTGATAGGATACAGTCAATCAGTCTCAACAGAAGATGCTCTCTTTAAATGTGAGCAATGAATCCAAGAGTCTTTCTCTCCAATCTTTTGTGAGATTTAGAATGGTTGAGGTCTTAAACTGTAGTGATTAAAATAGTGGAAGATATAGATTGTGATAGATATAAGAGAGGGTGAGTAAATTTGATCGCAGAAATATGTTTCACTACAGTCTTGGGTTTAAAATCAAATATAAGGTGGTCGCCAGGGAAATATTCCCAATTATTCAAATACCCAAGTCAATTGGGTTTTATAGAGATTTTAATTAACAATACAATGAGTAATCAAAGAAAGAGAGAGAGAGTAAGAAAGGAAAAAGTATGAAGGGCCTCAAGCCAATATGGCCTAGACCTAAGTCTTAAAAGAGGAATCAGTCAGTTTTTTATAACTCACCATAAGATCTGTCTAAGTAAGGATTTCTAATGACACCAGGCCAGCAGCATCTCAGCTGCTTTCACCAGCTTCCTCCTCCATCTGAATGTTTCAGAATCAGTCTCCTCAGAATGAGTCTCTCCAATCTGAATGTTTCAGAATGACTTTTTAGCTCTTCCCTGAGCTCTTATTTTTAAGGGCAAAATCTTCTCTGTCACCTCCCCTAAGTCTTTACATCTACCAATCACTATAGATGTTTCTAAAGGACCACCCATTCTTAGTCCACACCTAAGAAGGTGTGGATTTTTGAGTAATTCACACCAAGAAAGCTCTGAGTAAGTTTTCCAGTTCTTTGTTCCTTGTAAATTCACAAGTTGCTTGACCTTTATAGGTACTTAGCTTAAGAAAAGTATGGGTTTAAGTACTTTTCATTGTTCAGAAAAGAGTTTACAACTTTATCTTCCCCTAGGGCAGACCCAAGTAGGTAAAGTAGAATTCTCACATTCCTGCTTTAAGTAGAGTTCACTGCCCAAATAGGGAATGGTCTTAATCCAATCTTATAAAGTAGGGTCTGGGAAATTTTAAGGTTTACACTTTATAGATGTTGGAGTGGTTAACAATATTTGGAATGGTCCTTCCCAGGAAGGCTGGGTTGCTCCAGTATGCTGGAAATTCTTAATATACACCTTGTCTCCTGGGTTCAGGTTGTGAAGTGAAAAGTCTAGTTGTCCGGCTTGTACTGCAGTTCCGGATTCATGGAGTTCATGCAGTTTATGCTATAATTCCTGTATATAGAAAGCAATAGTAGTATCTCCCCCTAATAGTGATGAATATGCCAGGGAGAAAGGCTTAACCTGTATAGGCAGGTGTACAAAAAAGCATCTCAAATGGTGAGATATGTAAGTCTCCTCTAGGCCTGCTTCTAAGATAAAATAGGGCCAGAGGGAGAATTTCAGGCCATTTTAAATGGGTCTCAGTGCATAATTTGCCAATCATAGTTTTAAGTTCTTCATTCATCCTTTCAACTTGGCCTGAGCTCTGGGGATGATATGGAACATGGAATTTGGGAGTTATCCCCAAGAAAGAATATATTTGGTTTAAGACAGAATCAGTAAAATGACTTCCTCTATCTGAATCAATATGTGCTGGCAGGCTAAAACAAGAAATAATTTCTTTTAAAAGCACCTTAGCAACAAAAGCCGCCATGGCTCAGGTCGCAGGAAATGCTTCCAGCCATCTGGTCAGTTGATCTACTATGACTAGACCAAATTTATAATGTCCAGCCTTTGGCATTGTTATGAAATCTATCTGTAGGTTCTCAAAAGGTGTATAAGCCAGAGGACACCCACCGAAAGCTTTGCCATGAAAGGCATGTAGGTTATATGCCTGGCAGGTAGAGCAGGCTAAAGACTAAAGACACACTTTAAAAGGTATGGTAGTTATACCAGGGGCTATCTATATTCTCTTAACAGAGTCCACAATGCCCTGAGTACCAAAGTGACCATTTTTGTGAACAGATTGGCAAATTTGGTGATAGAAACTTCTAGGGACCAGGGGTTTCCCTTCAGACAACACCCAAATTTGTTTTGCTTTAAATTTTTGTTTCCATTTTTCCACTTCCTTTTCATTATAGGAAAGTGATAAATTTAAATCAACAGTGGTTGTTAATGTTAAAATTAATCCAGGCCCTTCTATGGCTGCTAGCTTTGCAGCAGTATCTGCTCAGTCATTTCCCCTAGAGACAGGGTCAGAGCCACCTGTATGGGCAGAGCAATGAACTACAGCTAGGGCTTCAGGCAGTTTGAGAGCAGAAAGAACTTCATTAATGATTTCTGTATTAGCTATGGATTTTCCAGCTGGGGTTAAAAATCCTCTCTGGAGTCATAGCATCCCGACTGAGTGACAAATGCCAAAAGCATATCTAGAGTGCTTATAAATTATTGCCTTTTTACCCTTGGCAATTATACAGGCATGTTTGAGAGCTATGAGTTCTGCCCCTTGAGCGCTAATATTATAGGGCAGCAAAGCTGGCCACTCAGTGGCAAATTCTGTGACTACAGCAGCTCCAGTGTAGCGTATGCCATCTCTCATAAAAGAAGAACCATCAGTAAATAGACCAGATCTGAGTTGTTTAAGGGAGTGTCCAAGAGATCATCTCGAGGCTTTTCTGCCATGGACACTAGTGTTTCACAACTATGTAATGGTTCTCCTAAAATTGGTAAATCTTGTGGCAAGGTGGCAGGATTAAGAGTAGAACAGTGCTTTAAGGTAACGTTTTCATTGTTTAACAAGGTTATTTCATACCTTGTAATTCGCTGATCAGAAAATGCCTGTGTTCTATGTCTTAGCAACAATGCTTCTACCTCATGTGGGCACATATTTTTTGTCACTGGTAAGGCTGTAACAGCTACTCCTCTAAGATATGGTGGTACTCCTGATTCTACTGGGTCCAGTTGGGCAAAATAATAAGCAACTGGGCGCTGAGAAGGTTCCAAAGTCTGGGTTAAAACACCTGAAGCTAACCCTCTTTGCTCATGTACATACAAAGTAAATAGCTTGTTGTAATCTGGGATGACTAGAGCGGGGGCAGACAGGATAGCCTTTTTTAGATCTGATAGAGCTGACAGGTGTTCTGGTTCTAATATGTGGGGTTCAGGAACCAAATTCCTTGTTAGTGCTATAAGGGGTTTAGTAATTTCCCCAAGCAAGGATTCCATTGTCTACAAAACCCTGTTGCTCCCAAAATTGCTCTCAACTTTTTCTTAGTGGCAAGAGTGCTTAAATTTTGAATATTCTCAATTCATTTGGGAGAAATAAAGCGGGCACCTGCAGTCAGGATGAACCCCAAATATTCTACTGTAGGGAGGCACCACTGAACCTTATCCTTTGAGATCTTATGCCCTCTTTTGTGCAATTCCAAAAGAAGGTGTTTGCTGTCTTCCTGACATGTTTCCACATCTGTTGAAGCCAAGAGTAGATCATATATGTACTTGATTAATTTGCTGTTTTTTAATTTTATATTATCTGTATTTTGGCTCAAAATTTGCACAAATAAGCTCAGGCTGTCTACGAAACCTTGTGGCAAACGACTCCAGGAGTAATGACGGCTCTGCCAGGTGAAAGCAAAGATGTGCCTCGAGTTCTCATGTATGGGTATGGAAAAGAAGGCTGAGCACAAGTCTACTACTGTAAAGTATGTAGCTATTCTAGGAATAGAAGAAATAATAGTATTGATACTGGAAACTATGGAGTGTTTCTTTATAAAGTGATTGTTCACAGCCCTCAAATCCTGCACAAATCTATAAAGGTGTTTGCCATCGGGCCCTCTTTTTGTTTTTTTAACAGGCAAGATGGATGTGTTGTATTCAGATTTACAAGGGATTATTATTCCCTGTGCAATTAATGAGTTAATTATTGGGGTAATTCCCTCAATTGCCTCTTTTGAGAGGGGATACTGAGGAATGGAAGGAGGCGGGCTAGATTTAGCTTTCATCTGCACAGGAACAGCCAACTTAAGTAAGCCTACATCAGAAGATGTGACCCAAAGAGACTCCAGTATATCTTCAGGTATTGCAAAGGTGGAATGCTCTTTTTCCTCCTGACTCTCTGAGAGAATTACAGGGAGTAAATTCAAAGCTTCCTCCGGTACTTCTAATGATAAGGAACCATCTGGGGGAGCAAGTTATTGTGGCTCTGAGTTTGCATAGAAGGTCCCTCCCTAGCAAATTTAAAGGGGAATCAGGCATCAAAAGGAAGGAATGTTATACCTCTAGGGGTCCTACAGACACCATTCTAGGGGGAAGTCTTTTAACTCTTTGGGGTATTCCTGCTACTCCCATTACATTCTCTGTGCCAACAGAATAACATTGTAAATCAGGTGTTCTCTTTAATACAGACCCGGAAGCTCCAGTGTCTAATAGACAATCATAATAGGTGTTACCCACCTTTAAATTAACATGGGGTTCATTAGTATGGGGGGAGTAATGGATATGGACAACGGGTAGTAGGACATCAGGATCCGGAAAATCAAAGGTTGTATCCTCTGATTCCTGTGCTCCAGCCCTCCCCTCACCCCGGACACCTTCATTGTGTTTGGGAAGTTTCTTGGGCACCCCCCTAAAAGGCACCCCCCTGAAAGGCACCCTACTGAGGGGCATTAGCACCTCAAGTATTTTTTGGACAAACACCATTTTTTATATATTGTTGTGGAGTTATTTGATTTGAGTTATTTTCCCAATATCTATTCCTATAGTCATCATTCCTAAAGTTGTGCTTTGCATTGTTATAATTATATTTATTTCTATAATTATCACTTCTGTAGTTGTTATTAAACTGCATATTCCTTCCTATAATCTTGAGGAAAGCTCTATACTCTACCATATTGTGGCCCTTCTTCCCACAGAAGTGGCAGGTAATGGATTGATAATTAGAATTTCTGGAGAGGGGCAAGTATCATTGGTTCATTATCATGCCCACTTTCTAGTTTAGCTATCTTATCTTTTAAACTTTAAAAATCTCATTTCTTTCTTCATTTCCTCCATGGCATCATTATTTTCTTCCTCCTTTTCTTTGTTTCCCTTTAAAACATTTATAGCTGTTTTTCGCAACTCTTCAAGGTCCATCTCTGACCATCTTGGACAATGTGTTCTAAAATAATTCTTAATTCTTAATTGCTTTGCAAGAGTTATTGACAAAGATCCTTCTAACTTGTCTTAAGCTATTCTCTTTAGTTAGGTCCCAATCCAGGAATCTGTCCCCAAACTCGATTATTCTATTCATGAATCTGGAGGGTGTTTCTTCCTCCTTTTGCTTAATTTTTCCAAGTTCCATCCACTTATCTGTACTGTCTGCACATTCCCTCATTGCTGTAAGGATGGCCTCTCTACAACAGTATAGTTGTAGATAATCCTCAGGGTTGTTATAGTCCCATTCGGGATCCTGATGTGAATTTTAAAAAGTCTCCATCTTGGTATAGCACCCAAAAATTGTGCACACCCACACTACACGGGCATGTGCTAGTCAATGACCAATCAGAAATAACTAACTGCCCACCTGGGCTGTCCTAAGCTAGGCTAGAGCCAACCATTGGCACTTGTGAGACACAGGAAGTGAGATAAGGAACAGCCTCTGGATTTCGCTGACTTCCTGTGGAGAGAGCTAGACGGAAGTTGGTGTTAGGAGCTTGGAGGGAGAGGACGCCCGCAGACAGCTTTCCTTCAGATCACTCACGTGAGTTAAGGACTGATTCTTTCCACCTTGGCCCTTTGGGCCTAGAACTCACTCTGCCTTGGTCAGAGGTTGAGTAGCCCCTTTCCCTTATCTCTTCTCTCCTTCTCTCCCTCTCCTTTCCCTACTCCCAGTGTGATTAAACCTCCATAAACCCCATTCTGACTTGAGTGTTTCATTTTAGGAATTTCATAAGTAAATTCCTTGGCGGCCATTGTTCAATATTATAACCTCTCCCAGAAGCTAAAAATTTCCACCATTACACTGAGATGGCCAATGTGCTGCATTACTTTATTTTATTTTTCTCACGTTCAGTTAAAAAAGCCTGTAGCAAGTTCTCAATGTCCTTGTAAGATGGATTATACTGAAAATATGTCTCCCATATTTTTTGTTACTAGAAAGGGATCTTGTTCATATGTGGGGATATTTCATATAAATTCATTTATTTCTTGGGGAATAAACAGTATCCTGTGTCTTAAAGTCACCACATCCCCATTCTGTCCTATTTCAGGTATTTATCTTAGAGGAAACAGGCCTCTAGTTGAATTTTGTACCTGTGGGTCAGTTTGACTACAACAAGTTTCTCTAGGAGGATGAGATCTCCGTTGGGCTGGAATTTGTTTTTTCTGTAGGAGAGGGAACATGAGAAACTGGGATTACAGGGGAAGGGTTTTGGGGATTAAATTCAGTCAAAATTTTCACTACATGAGAGAAGCAGTCTGTTAACTGAGCTATAAGGAAGGTGTTTTCCATCTCTATTTCATGGAAGGAAATTTCCTCTTTCAAAGGTTCTGAAACAGGTTTGTTTCTGGTAGGATGGATGTTTGCAAATTGATCCTGTAAGAAACATTTTAAGTTTTAAAACTGGGCCTGTATGTTCTCTTGCATCTTTTTTATGTCATCAATTTTTTGAGTGTTTTTCTGAATTTCAGCTTCAATTAATTTTTTTATGTTAGCATCTCTAAACAGTGCTGAGGAGTACAAAAATGATATTACCTATTAATATAAAAAATTGGAGATATGCTGTATTCCTCAATGTTCCTAATTCTTCAACCGCCATATAAATGTTGAAGAATGTAGTATTCATTTATATATATATATATATGTATATATATATATATTTTTTTTTTTAAATTATTTTTTAATGGTCTTCGCAAAACATGTGGGGAGCAGGACAAAGCCAAAACTTTCTACAGGTTTTTTCCACTCCTAATCTAGGTAGTTGTTCCCTAAAGGAAAGGATATTTAGAAACAACTCTCCCAGCCAGGACCTTAGGGCCCTGTTGCTAAGATTTAAAACAGATGTGTTCTATCTAATTTAAGGAGAGAGGCCTGAAAGCAGGAAAATGGGCTTTGTACTCTGGTGGTCTAGCTGTTTTTGTTTCGAGAGATCGAAGCAAGGGCTCTGTTTTCCAGAGTTTCCTCACTGCTAATCAACAAGGGTCAGCTAACTATATTTAGATATCTATCAAGCTATCAGAGTCACTAAGCTGGGAAGTATCTGAGGTCAGATTTGAACCTAGAACCTTCTGTCTCTAGGCCTGCCTCTCAATCCACTGAGCCACCCAGCTTCCCCTTAAGATTAAAAGGTAAAAAAACCCTGCTGATTCCAATTTAACTTAAGGAGAAAAGAGAAGAGAGAAGTTTTTTATACTCACCTGTTCTAGCAGCTATGTCTTTAAGCCGAGTTAGC
Source organism: Monodelphis domestica (assembly GCF_027887165.1). Lineage (NCBI taxonomy): Eukaryota > Metazoa > Chordata > Mammalia > Didelphimorphia > Didelphidae > Monodelphis > Monodelphis domestica. The sequence goes on along the minus strand of NC_077227.1, from coordinate 126,603,156 downwards.
TGTTAAAAAGGACTGACTGAGTGAGGAGAAAGTAGAGTGAAAGGGAAGAAAATTGAGGGGACTTGTTAGACTTTCATGGTCAGCCAAACTAGTGATATTGAAACCACTTCAAAAGACCGATATATATTAATTTAAGGTCGCCAAGGAATTCACTTATGTAATTCCTAAATGAAACACTCAAGTCAGCTGCCATATTTCTCTGGTGTTTTAATTATAAACAGGAGGAAGAAAGTATTAGAGGGAGAAGAGAGAGAGAGAGAGAGAGAGAGAGAGAGAGAGAGAGAGAGAGAGAGAGAGAGAGAGAGAGAGAGAGAGAGAGAGAGCTACTCTGGCTCAGGCTGAGCCAAATAGGGCTTTAAGGCCTTGGATAGCCAAGGCAAGGAAAAGGATTAATCCTTATCACTCACGTGACCAATCTGAAGGAAAGCAGTCTGTGGGGCTACTCCACCTCCAAGCACCAGCCTCCAACTGACTCTCGCCCTCCTCACAGGAAGTCCCGAGAACTCCAGAGGCTGTTCTCTACCTTACTTCCTGTGTCTCACATGTGCCAATGGTGGCTCTAGCTTGACCTAGGACCACCCAGAGGTCTGTCTTTTTTTTGCACATGTCTGTTGAAGGCCATATTCTCAAATAACTAAATCTTGAGTTTGCTGCAGCCCTTCCTAATATTGTTACACTGAGTAGGGTGGAGAATGTGGTTTCCAGACCTGATTCAGTTATTCCAAGTATCTCTATTGTTATTGATCAGGAAATAGCTAAATCTGATCTTCTAAAGAATGGTCTGAATAGGGTGGAGTAGTTTTGAAATTCACACTAGGTAGTCTCATCAGTTCCCATGGATTCAATGAATATCTCTATACTGATGGTTTCCAGATCTATTTATCCATAATTTTTCTCCTTATTTCCATTCTCACATATCCAACTGATTATAGGACATCTTGAATAAAATGTCTTATAAATATCTTAAAACAACAAATTTTTAAAAAATCCTTACTGGTCATCTTAGAATCAACACCCTGTTCCAAAGCAGACAAGAGCTAAGGACTAGGCAATGGGGGTCAAGTGACTTGCACAGGACCATACAACTAGGAAATAAATGTCTGAGGCCAGATTTGAACCTAGGATTTCCTGTCTCTAGGCCTGGCCCTCAATGAATCACCATGCTGGTATTTTTAAAGTACCTACAATGTGCCAGGCACTGTGCTAGAAGTCATCAAGGGAACAAAGGTAAAAGCTAAACTTTCTCACAAGCATGAGGACCTGTGGCAGGGAGACCAATCAGAAAGACGTTACAAAAATCTATGCAAGAATGATGAGAAACTGAACTATGATGGTAATTGCAGTGATTAGGGGGAAATGGATCAAATGTGAGAGATAAAAATGTTGTGAAGATAAAAATAATAAGCTTTGACAATTGATTGGTTATGTGGCATGAGGAAGAATGAGGCGTCCAGAATAATACCTAGATTATGAACCCTGGAAAGATGATGCTTTACACAGAAATAGTGATGTTTAGAAGAAGGTAGGCTTTAGGGAGAAAGTTAAATTAGATCAATTTTAGACATGTTGAGATTAAGCTATCTCCAGAACATCTAGTATTAAAATGTTCAATCGAGAATTAATAATGTGGAACCAAAGCCCAGGGGAGAACAGCCTAGATATATTGATCTGGGGGTCATCTTCATAACAATAATAGTTAAATCTATGGGAGCTAAGGAGTTTACCAAGTGAGATAATATGGACTAGAGTGAGAAGACAAAAGGCCCCAAGCACACCTTCAGATAGGAGGGTTGAAGTAGAGGGCTAGTCAGCAAGAGACCAAATTGGAGTGATCATACAGGTAGGAAGTGAACCAGGAGAGAGGAGTGTTGTGAAAACCCAGAGACTAGAGCGTATCCAAGAGGAGAGCATGTTCAGCAATATGAAATATAACAGAAAGGCTGACAACGATTTATATGGAAAAAAGATACAGCAAGAAATCATGAGGACCTGAGTTAGTGTGACCCCCTGTGTGAAGAGAAAGGTACAGAGAAGAGAGATGTTATAGAGTTAAAAAAAATTTTTTTGTCAGGACAGTTAGGTGTTTCAGTGGATAGAGTCAGACCTGGAGTGGAGAGATCCTGGGTTCAAATCTAGCTTCAGAAACTTCTTAGCTATGTGATACTGGACAATTCACTTAACCCCATTTGCCTAACTCTTCTACTCTTCTGCCTCAGAACCAATACTTTAGTCTCCATTCTAAGACAGAAGAAAAGGACTTTTAAAAAATTGTCAATTGACTGGATACAGGAAATGTGGGAAAAATTAAGGTGAAGTTGAGAACTTAGACGCCTTGGAAGGATGATGCTATCAGTGACAAAAATAGCAAAATGTGGAAGAGGGACAGGTTTGGAGGAAAGATAATTACTCTGTATTGGATATGTCGAAGTTGAGATGTCTTTAGAAAATTCAGTACAAAATATCCAATAGGCAGTTAGGGATGTGGACTATAATAGAGCTAGATATATAGATTAAAAATATTTTTACAGACACCAAAATTTCTTGCACTATCTCTTTCCTTTCCCCTCCCCAAAAGCCATTCCTTTTAACAAATAATGTTGGATAGATTTGAGAGTTTTTGGCACACAAACAATACATAAACCAGTGGAAATTGTTGAGATCACCTAGTAAAAAGAAAATGGAGAGAGAAGAGGGTCTGAAGATCTCGCTCTCTCTTCTTTCAGTCATCTTTTAAAATAGCCATCTTCCTTCAAATCTCAGTTCAAGTTCTATCTCCTACATGAGGTCTTTCCTAATCCCCTCCGCTCAGGTGCTAGTGCTACCCAACCCCTTTTCAAATCACATTCCCCAGAATCTATTTTGTATTTACTATTTCTTCTATAGAATACAAGTTCCTTAAAAGGAAGAGCTGGGGGCAGCTGGGTAGCTCAGTGTGTTGAGAGCTAGGCCTAGAGACGGGAGGTCCTAGGTTCAAATCTGGCCTCGGACATTTCCCAGCTGTGTGACCCTGGGCAAGTCACTTGACCCCCATTGCCTAGCCCTTACCACTCTTCTGCCTTGGAGCCAATACACAGTATTGACTCCAAGACGGAAGGTAAGGGTTTAAAAAAAAAAAAAAGGAAGAGCTATTTTAGTCTTCATCTTGGCATATGTGCTGGTTGACTGGATGGGTTTGAGTACACTTCCTGAAAAACCCTCAGAGAGATCTACTAGTCAGATCTCATTTCACAAATAAAGAAACTGAGACTCACTGAGGAAAAGTAAAAATTTGTTTAATATCATACAGAGACTAAGCAGAAGACCAATGATTCAAATATGGGTCCTCTAATTCCAAGATCCAGATGCACACTATGATGTGTCTCCTTGGAAATTTGCCCACAATTGAGTTCTGGAATTAGCTAATCCTAACCCCACCTTAACACAATGTTATCATTTGGAAACATTTTCTTTAATGCAGAATAATCAGAGCTTCTTTCCTGACCCCTTGGTGGCCTGAATCCATGCTTAAACAAAATAAAACCCAAGTTTTCACCTTTATAATTTCTGTGTTGTGGTAAATATTTTTTGGCAGAAGTTGCCTACCATATGACCTCAGAGAAGAGATATTTCTCCCAAAACAGAACTAAGACCTTCGTGACTTCCAATCCATCACATCATCATTATGCACATTGCCACATTTCCAATCTTAGTGACCTCTCTGTGAAACTTCATGCCTAGTCTGCTCTCCATGGACCTCTGTGTCATTCAGTGCTCCCCTGCAAATGGCTAGAACAATAATGGGGCAAGTCTGCCCCATTCAGCCCCAACTTTTGGGTAAGAATTCGTGTGTGGTATCTTCTTTCCAAGGCCCCAAGTAGGCAATTTACATAGGTAACATTTTGTTAGTACTTAATCCAGCCCAGATTGGAATTTTTCAGAAAGTTCTGCTTGGTCTGTAAATTTACTAACAGCTTTCATGGGTGAAATGCTACAAAGAACAATGCATTAGTGTCCCAATTTTGCCACATGCCCTCCAACATTTACCTCTTTCCTTTAGTGCTATATTGGCCAATTGGATAGGTATTAGGGGGAACCTCAGCATTGTTTTAATTTGTATTTCTCTAATCATGAGTGATTTAGAACATTTTTTATTTGATTATTGATGGCTTTGATTTCTTCAGCATTTGTATTCTCACACATTTGAATTCATTCTCTATAAATTTGAGAAATTAGACTTTTATCAGAGACATATATTATAAAATTTTTTTCCCATTTTGTTGTTTCCCTTCTAAGCTTGGTTACATATGTTTTGTTTGTACAAAAGCTTTTTAATTTAATATGATCAAAATTATTCATTTTACATCTTACAATATTCTCTACCTCTTATTTGGCCATACATTATTTTATACTAGGGAAGATGTTAAAGGTTTTTCAATTCCTTGGGACTAAAGCCACATGATGCTAATTTTCCCATTTTCTTACCTGGTTAGTGTCCACCTCTTTCATTTTGTCTGGCAGCTCAAGTATCTGGTCAGTAGGTCACCAAGCTATTTACCTCCAGTCTCTCAAAATAACAGGGGCAGTGGAGAAAGATTAAAAACAAAAAAACAAAAAAACTCAAGTATTTACCCAGTCAAGTGCCTCTGAGCAAAGGTTGTAACACTGGTTTTCTGTGCCAAGTTAATTTTCTCCTACCTCCCCAACACCCTGGAATCTGATTACCTCCAAAGTCAGCACCCAACCACTAAGATTTAACCAGTCCCAGAAACAGAAGGTTTTGAGGCTTTGCAATTCTTCTCAAGTTCTCACGTTCTTCCCTCAGCATTCTGGTACTAGGGAGCTGGAATAATAAATGTTGGCTATCTTGGAGGGAAGTGGGGAGAGGAAAAGTTTCCTGAGCAGAAAAACACTCAGTTTTCATAGCAGCTCCTTTGGTCTCAGGTCTCTGGGGTCAAGTGCTAGAGCAAAATGGCTACTAAAGTGATTCCCTAAACAGACATCCTTCTTCTTGGTAACTATAGTTCCATCTGGTACAGTACATTTCCACATTTCACAGGGCCCTTGGTGCAACACAATGGGGATAGAAGAAAACTAGAAGAAAACAGAACTAGGAATTCAGTCCAACAGAAAAACTCCTTTCCTTAATGATAGAACAGATGACTCTTCCCTTTCTTTTTGACTTTTCATATACAATCTTTCATTAACCACTGTTGTTGCTATCTCCAAAATATTTCTCCCTAGCTCAGTCTCATTATCACTCCTGTCTTAGTGTAATTGAAAGAGCTCAGGAAAAAGAAACATGGCCTTGGATGGAAATTTTATCATCTGCTCTGCCACCTCTTCACCCTTCCCATTCAACTGAAATTGCTCTTTCTCAGGTTGTCAAAGGACTTTTAATTTGAATCTTTATTTTTATTGAATTTTGCTCAATTCAGTAGCCTTTTCTCAGTCCTCATCCTTCTTGACCTTCTGTAGTAATGTAGAACATGGATTAGAGAGGAGAGAGATAAGAGAGGAAGACCAATTTGCAAGCTATTGAAATAATCCAGGCAAAGAGTGATGAGGTCCTAAACTAAGGTGATTTGGGTATAAATGGGCAGAAAGGGACAGATATAAGCAATGTTAGGAGCACAGACTAGAAAGGACTTGGTTTGAATGGATATGGCAGGGAAGGAGCAGCGGGAGAGGAAAGAGTGTGAGAATGAAGTGTTAAGGATGACTCAGAGGTTGCCAACCTGGATGCCCTAAATGCTATCTATTTCCCTTGAGCAAACATAATTATTGTGTTCATCATTGTTTGCCGCCATTTTAAATTTCCCTTAAAAGACTTCAAATGCCATAACATTAAGTCTTATTTGTCTTTTTATGCCTGGTACCTTATCTTATATACAGTAGATACTGAATAAATATTTATTGAACTGAATTGAATTGATTTGGCCTGAGGATGTCTAAGTGGAGGTCTCCAAGGCTGGCAAGTGACTAGCCAGGGAAAGCCATTGTTTGTGTTTGCAATTAGCAGATCTGGATCTATGATAACTTCACTCTCCCCCCCCTATAATAGGAGAAAGTCACTATGTAAGAAGTAGAGTTCAATTCATCAGGCATTTGTTGGGTGCCTAACATACACTCGACACTAATCTAAACCCTAAGTCTCAAAGGAACAACAATAATTATGATGATAATAAATGTTATTTCAGAGATCTGTGCTCTTGCCAGTTTGGGAAATCCCTGAGTTGACTGATCTTGGTCCTCCTTTATTGACACCATTCCCCCCCTTTTTAAAATAAATTAATTAATTTTTAAAAAATATTTTCCCATGGTTACATGATTCATGTTCTTTCCCTCCCCTCTTTTCTCCCCCCCCCTCAAAAAAAAAAAAGCTGATGAGCTGGAATTCACTGGGTTATACATATATCATTGTTCAAAACCTATTTCCATGTTATTAACATTTGCAATAGAGCAATCATTTAAAGTCAGAATCCCCAATCATATATCATTGAACCATGTATGTTTTCCTACTTCCACAGTTCTTTTTCTGGATGTGGTTAGCTTTCTTTCATATAAGTCCCTTTGGATTGTATTAACACAGTTTTCAAGAAGTATTAGTTTAGTGAGAAGATTCTCTAAACTTAGCTGGGTGAATAAGCCATCGGACAGTAGACGAGGCAGTCCTATGGTTCATCCATCACTGGACTCAAGTCTTAGCAGCTTGAGAGATCCTGACAGATTTTGCTAATGTGATCCTCAAGAACTCAGGTTCACCTCCATGATATCATAACAGGGCTTTAGTGAAGGATGTTATTATTGTAAAAATAGGTGTTATTATCATTATCATTCCTCAACAAAAGTCTTAATGTCTCATCATGGCATGGAGGTGACTCTAGTTTCTCAAAAGCTCTGCCAATAGAATGTTAGACCCCCAATCCAGAAGACTGTCCACCAGCCAGTCACAGTGATTCACAAAGACCCCATCTACTACAGGACAGATGTTATATTCTCATCTACTTAAAGGGAGGCAACACTCCTAATAGTGATACAAAAGATCCTTGAAGTATTATTATCGTGTTCTAGAGTCCAACTGGGGAAACAAGGCATGTTTACCAGAAATAACAACATGCCAGTGACTGGACTAATCTGATGAAGATACAAAGACAAAAATGTAACAGACCTTGCCCTCAAAAAGTTTTCTTTTTTTCTACAGAGAAACATAGATGGATGGATATGTAGATGGATAGAGGGATGGATGGATAGATAGATAGATAGATAGATAGATAGATAGATAGATAGATAGATAGATAGATAGATAGATAGATAGAAAGAAAGAAAATTATTTGAGTAGGAAAAGCTCCATATAGAGAAACATGTTCACTGATAAGTAAATAGAAATAATTTGAGTGGGAGAAGAAGCTTGGGAAAGGTCTTTTTAATTTAAAAAAATTTTTTTTTAAACCTTTACCTTCCATCTTGGAAACAATACTGTGCATTGATTCCAAGGCAGAAGAGTGGTAAGAGCTAGGTGTTGAGGGTTAAGTGACTTGCCATGGGGGTTAAGTGACTTCCCACACAGCTGGGAAGTATCTGAGGCCAGATTTGAACCTAGGACCTCCTGTCTAGGCCTGGCTCTCAATTCACTGAGCTACCCAGCTGCCCCTGAAAGGTCTTTTTTTAGGACAAGGCAACTGAACTCTGTTTTCAAGGAAGCCTAGAGAAGAAAGAGAGTATTCCAGGCAAATATAAGGGCACCAAAGTAGGAGGAGTCAAGGAAAATGAGTGACTGGCAATAAATGCTTTAGGATTTCATTGAAGGGAGAGATCACTATGCCCTGGAGAAAGTCACATAGGCAAGAGGATAGGTGAAAGAGATTTGGGGTGGGCAAAATGAGGAAGACAATTTAGGCTCCAGAATAATGCATTCAAAAGCACAATCACAGGAACATTGAGATCATGAGCGAGAACTTCACCACCATCCAAAGATGACTTGTGAGAGAAAGTAAAATAGGGCCAGGTTATGGTAGTCCTTGAAAGGTAGTCCCCAGTCCAAACTTTATTTTAAAGGCTCTAGAAGTTTCTGAGCTAGGGAGTGGGATGAGAAATTTTTCTCTTGGGTGAGGAGGGATATTGGGGATTGGAGAGAGAGGGGTTAGGTAGGCTGGAATCAGTCATAGCAGGATGAAGAAAGGTTTGGAGATAAGACAAACTAGAAGCAGGGAAGCTGGTTAGGAAACTATTATGCTTTCCCTCAGTCCCCGTGACTTCCTTCTCCATTGGTGAGTTCCTCTCAGAACCTCTATTTTGAAGAATGGGTCCAGGCAAGCCAACCTTCATTCCTTTCCTTGCTCTGCTTCTGACCCTCTGGACTTCATTATTCTGACTCCTAGAGGAGTATCTCTTCCCCACCCCCTATGTGGCTTCTGTAATGTAATGTCTTCCCTAATTAGAATGTAAACTCCTAAAGGCAGCGATTTTATTTCTTTTTGCTTGTATTTGTATTCCCAGAACTTAGCACATAGTATCTGGCACATATTAAGTGCTTAATAAATGCTAGTTGGCTGTAATACAAGTGTGAAGTAAAAAGGTTTTTCTACCAGGTTTTAGGCAGGGAGAATGTGAAAGCATGCAAATAAGTAAATAAATACTTATTTGTTTATATTTATATTTATTACATTATATATAATATTATTGAATTATTAAATATATTGTATTAATTATTTCTATTATATTTATTTCTATTATATATCTTTTTATAAATAAATAAGTAAATAAAAAAGTAAATAAATGTTTATAAGTAGAAACGAAGACCTTGGCAATTGAAAGGCTCTGAGAGGATCAATAGGTCTTACACTTACAGCAACAGTTCAAATATTTTAATGGGGTGCTGCGATGGGTGGCATGGGCAAGGATCAGAAGTGAAGGGGGGTCAAGACTGAATCTTAGAGGTTCCCCAAGGGGTAGCAATAACATTATGTGGCTTATTATAGCCACTCAGGGACATTCCCACTTGGGGTAGGGGGTGACCCTGAAAGTGTCATTTTTTTCACTTGTTGCAGCTATACAAAAGTGTTGAGGAAGTAGATGTTTGCTATCTGGTTTCAGTTGGATAATCATTTCACTAATAAATGACTCTCATTGACAGCTACAACATTTTCCACGTAGGGTCTGAGGTCACCTAAGTTTAGAGTTTACAGAGTTAAAGTAACACTCCTAACTGCTTATGTGGGAAAAAATCAGAACCTTGGGAATGAGATCAGATTCTGGAAGATAACAACTAATAGCAGATGTCCAAAATAAAGAAGTTGGGTTGAAATCTTCAACTTTACTATTCTAGTTAAAAAAGAAACAAAAAGCATCTCCAGCAAAAAACATACAGCAATAATACATACCAGGAAGTCCACTAGATGTACTGGAATACACTGAAATTGCATGTGGATGCTCATTAATTCATCTCAATAATATATTCATCACTACTATTATAAATTGAGCTATGTGGCACAACACATAGAACATCGGGCTTTGTAATTCTTAAAGGGATTGTTTAGGAATTGAAGAAGTACAGGGAATGGAGGAGTTGAAGGGAGAGAGGGAATATGGATACTGGTGAGGTAAAAGGAGAGAGATACCCCCTGCTGAGAGGCTATCTATGAAAAATGGGGTTCCCTAGAAATGGGCCAACTATGATAGCCTGAGGGGTGTCTTCTCTAGTGATTGATGTTGAAGATACCCCAGAGCAAGTAAGCAAAGGAAACCCCTGAGGGACAAGCCCCACCCCCCATCAAGGTCACCCAGCAGGGGTCAGATAAGGACCTTTTAGGGTTGAATGGCTGTCCTTAGGTTTAGCTCCCTCTATGTTCCCCTGAAATGATAGTCCTCTTATCTGACTGCAGTTTATTTAAATAAAGATGAATTCAATAACAAGTTTGGATTAGAAAGCTATCAGGGAAGAGGGAAGAGGAATTTCCCCAGATTGGGTTTGAGTCTCTACCAGCTTTTGAGCTGAGGCCAGGCCTCGCAGACTGATGGAGGGTTTCTTTTATTCTTGTCTAAGCTAGTTTCTTGTCTGTGCTAGTTTTCTTAAGTTCAAAGTCTTTAGCAGTAGATAGCAAGAGTAAGAAAAGGTTCTGACCTTAAGAGCTGGTTGGGCCTGTCTCTTCGGGCGGACATCCCTAAAGACTGGCCTTACAGTTCAAACTGCTCCCCTCAAATCCTTTTGTTCAATGACACAATCACAGGAATCCAGGTAGAGCACACAGCTGGGAAAATCAGGAATAGAGGCACTTCTATCCCAAGACAGGAGGAGAGGCTCCTTTTAGCCTGAGGGCCAGGAAAGAGAGTACCTTGAGAGCCACTGTCCTTCCAAGACACCCCTCCCCCCCAACTGTCATTGCTGTTCATCAATTTCACTCTAACCTTCCAACTGCTGTCTCTTCCACCTCAGTGGAAGAAAGTACAGAGTTTGATTCAGCTTTCCTTTCCACAGCTTGGAATCAGTAAGAATCAAATTCATATTTGGCCTCAGACTAGTTGTGACTCTGGGCAAATCACTAAACCTGTTTGCTTCAGTTTCCTCATTTATAAAATGGTGATAATAATAGCAACTACCTCTCAGGTTTGCTGGCAGGATCAAATGTGATAATTTTTAAAGTGCTTAGCACAGTGCCTGGCACAGTGCCATATAAATGTTAGCTATTTATTATTATTATTATCCACCATCTCTGTGAGAATCAATTTTATATTTTTGGAAATTATTTTTTTACTACCGAAAATTACATTTAACTCCTCTAAAATGAAGGCACTATTGGTTTCCTATTGGACTTGGTTCAAGGCAAATCTCTATTTAAGAGTCAACAGTAGTCTGTAGGCATATTTGTTTTCCAATTTCCTTTTGATTTCCTTTTTCATTTGGCAATTATTCTTTTTTTTTTCAACCCTTACCTTCTCTTTGTTCCAAGACAGAAGAGTGGTAAGGGCTAGGCAATGGGGGTTAAGTGACTTGCCCAGGGTCACACAGCTGGGAAGGGGACTATTCTTAATAGAAATGTTCTCCATGTCTATTACTGAGAACACCTAGTTTTTTTCAGGAAGGATTTCAAGTATGAATCTAAGAAAGAGATTTTGAGAGTAGTTACATCACCTAATTTTATAGGCTTTGACAATTTTTCAGCAATTGTTAATGGCTTATAATTTCTTTCAAAGCTTTTGGTCACTTTTAGAAATGGTTTCATGCAGATTCTTCAACTTCATACAATTTTTTTTCAAAATGTTCAACTTTCATCATTTGTCTTGAGGACTTATTAACATAACCCTTTTGATTTTACACTGATTTGTGGAAATTCATTGTTTTGGTAAAGAAGTTTGCATTATTTTGATCTATCACCTTTACAAAATTTTTTATTAAATCGAATGTAATGGTAGTAAGAAAATCTTTCTTTTTTCCCCTTAAATTGAGTGTGTGTATGTGTGTGTGTGTGTGAATCTGTACTCAGAGACCATCACTTCTCTCTCTGGAGGTGGGCAGCATTTTCATCATGAGTCCTCTGGAATTATGGCTAGTTATTGTGTTGATCAAGAGTTCCAAAGTCTTTCCAAGTTGTTTGTTTTTTTTTAGGTTTTTTTTTTTTAGTTTCTTTTTTTTTTTAATATATTTTATTTGATCATTTCCAAGCATTATTCGTTAAAGACATAGATAATTTTCTTTTCCTCCCCCCCCCACCCCCCATAGCCAACGCGTAAGTCCACTGGGCATTAGATGTTTTCTTGATTTGAACCCATTGCTTTGTTGATAGTATTTGCATTAGAGTGTTCATTTAGAGTCTATCCTCTGTCATGTCCCCTCAACCTCTGTATTCAGGCAGTTGCTTTTTCTCGGTGTTTCCACTCCCATAGTTTATCCTTTGCTTATGAATGGTGTTTTTTTCTCCTGAATCCCTGCAAGTTGTTCAGGGACATTACACCGCCACTAATGGAGAAGTCCATTACGTTCGATTATACCACAGTGTATTAGTCTCTGTGTACAATGTTCTCCTGGTTCTGCTCCTCTCGCTCTGCATCACTTCCTGGAGGTTGTTCCAGTCTCCATGGAACTTCTCCACTTTATTATTCCTTTTAGCACAATAGTATTCCATCACCAACATATACCAGTTTGTTCAGCCATTCCCCAATTGATGGGCATCCCCTCGTTTTCCAGTTTTGGGCCACCACAAAGAGTGCAGCTATGAATATTTTTGTACAAGTCTTTGTGTCCATTATCTCTTTGGGGTACAGACCCAGCAGTGCTATGGCTGGGTCAAAGGGTAGATATTCTTTTGTCGCTCTTTGGGCATAGTTCCAAATTGCCCTCCAGAATGGTTGGATCATTTCACAGCTCCACCAGCAATGAATTAATGTCCCTATTTTGCCACATCCCCTCCAGCATTCATTACTTTCCTTTGCTGTTATGTTAGCCAATCTGCTAGGTGTGAGGTGATACCTCAGAGTTGTTTTGATTTGCATCTCTCTGATTATAAGAGATGTAGAACACTTCTTCATGTGCTTGTTAATAGTTTTGATTTCTTTATCTGAGAACTGCCTATCCATTTCCCTTGCCCATTTATCAATTGGAGAATGGCTTGATTTTTTGTACAATTGATTTAGCTCATTATAAATATGAGTAATTAAACCTTTGTCAGAGGTTTCTATGAAGATTTTTTCCCAATTTGTTGTTTCCCTTCTGATTTTAGTTATATTGGTTTTGTTTGTACAAAAGCTTTTTAGTTTGATGTAGTCAAAATTATTTATTTTACATTTTGTGATTCTTTCTATATCTTGCTTGGTTTTAAAGCCTTTCCCCTCCCAAAGGTCTGACATGTATACTATTCTATGTTTACCCAATTTACTTATGGTTTCCTTCTTTATGTTTAAGTCACTCACCCATTTTGAATTTATCTTGGTGTAGGGTGTGAGGTGTTGATCTATTCCTAGTCTCTCCCACACTGTCTTCCAATTTTCCCAGCAGTTTTTATCGAATAGTGGATTTTTGTCCCAAAAGCTGGGATCTTTGGGTTTATCGTATACTGTCTTGCTGAGGTCGCTTTCCCCCAGTCTATTCCACTGATCTTCCTTTCTGTTTCTTAGCCAGTACCAAATTGTTTTGATGACTGCTGCTTTGTAATATAGTTTTAGGTCAGGGACTGCAAGGCCCCCATCATGTGTGTTTTTTTTCATTATTTCCCTGGATATCCTTGATCTTTTGTTCTTCCAAATGAACTTTGTTATTGTTTTTTCTAAATCAGTGAAGAAGTATTTTGGTAGTTCAATGGGTATGGCACTAAATAGATAAATAAGTTTGGGTAGGATGGTCATTTTTATTATATTGGCTCGTCCTATCCATGAGCAGTTAATGTTTTTCCATTTGTTCAAGTCTAGTTTTAGTTGTGTGGCGAGTGTTTTGTAGTTGTGTTCATATAGTTCCTGTGTTTGTCTTGGGAGATAGATTCCTAGGTATTTTATTTTGTCTAAGGTGATTTTGAATGGGATTTCTCTTTCTAGTTCTTGCTGCTGAGCTGTGTTGGAGATATATAGAAAAGCTGATGATTTATGTGGGTTTATTTTGTATCCTGCAACTTTGCTAAAGTTGTTGATTATTTCAATTAGCTTTTTGGTTGAATCTCTAGGATTCTTTAAGTAGACCATCATGTCATCCGCAAAGAGTGATAACTTGGTCTCCTCCTTGCCTATTTTGATGCCTTCAATTCCTTTATCTTCTCTAATTGCTACTGCTAGTGTTTCTAGTACAATGTCAAATAGTAGAGGTGATAATGGGCATCCTTGTTTCACTCCTGATCTTATTGGGAATGCATCTAGTTTATCCCCATTGCAGATGATATTAGCTGTTGGTTTTAGATATATACTGTTTATTATTTTTAGGAATGACCCTTCTATTCCTAAGCTTTCTAGTGTTTTTAATAGGAATGGGTGTTGTATTTTATCAAAGGCTTTTTCTGCATCTATTGAGATAATCATGTGATTCTTGCTAGTTTGCTTGTTGATGTGGTCAATTATGTGGATGGTTTTCCTAATGTTGAACCAGCCCTGCATCCCTGGTATGAATCCTACTTGATCATGGTGAATGATCCTTCTGATCACTTGCTGGAGTCTTTTTGCTAGTATCCTATTTAAGATTTTTGCATCTATATTCATTAGGGAGATTGGCCTATAGTTTTCTTTCTCTGTTTTTGACCTGCCTGGTTTTGGAATCAGTACCATGTTTGTGTCGTAAAAGGAGTTTGGTAGAACTCCCTCTTTGCTCATTATGTCAAATAGTTTGTAGTATTGTAGTATTGTAGTATTGGGATTAACTGTTCTCTGAATGTTTGATAGAATTCACAGGTGAATCCATCAGGCCCTGGGGATTTTTTCTTAGGAAGTTCTTTGATGGCTTGTTGGATTTCAATTTCTGATATGGGATTATTTAGGAATTCTATTTCTTCTTCTGTTAGTCTAGGCAGTTTGTATTTTTGTATATATTCATCCATTTCTCCTAAATTGGTGTATTTATTGCCATATATTTGGGCAAAGTAATTTCTAATGATTGCCTTAATTTCCTCTTCATCAGAGGTGCTGTCCCCCTTTTCATCTTTAATGCTGTGAATTTGCTTTTCTTCCTTCCTTTTTTTAATTAGATTGACCAGTACCTTGTCTATTTTGTTTGTTTTTTCAAAGTACCAGCTTCTTGTCTCATTTATTAAATCAATAGTTCTATCACTTTCGATTTTATTAATTTCTCCCTTAATTTTTAGGATTTCTAATTTGGTTTTCTGCTGGGGGTTTTTAATTTGATCACTTTCCAGATTTTTCATTTGCATTTCCAATTGATTGATCTCTGCTCTCCCTTGTTTGTTAATATAAGCATTCAGGGATATGAATTTACCTCTGATTACTGCTTTGGCTGCATCCCAAAAGGTTTGAAAGGATGTTTCGCCATTGTCATTTTCCTCGATGAAATTATTGTTTCTATGATTTCTTCTTTAACTAAACGGTTTTGGAGTATCATATTGTTTAATTTCCAATTGGTTTTAGATTTGGTTTTCCATGTACCATTACTAATCATTATTTTTATTGCCTTGTGATCTGAGAAGGCTGCATTCATTATTTCTGCTTTTCTGCATTTGTGTGCTATGTTTCTGTGACCTAATGTATGGTCAATTTTTGTGAATGTGCCATGTGGTGCTGAGAAGAAGGTGTATTCCTCTTTATCCCTATTTATTTTTCTCCATATGTCTATTAATTCTAATTTTTCTAAGATTTCATTCACTTCTTTTACCTCTTTCTTATTTATTTTTTGATTTGATTTATCTAAATTTGATAATGGTTGGTTTAAGTCTCCCACTAGTATGGTTTTATTGTCTATTTCTTCCTTCAATTCTCCTAGTTTCTCCATTAGAAATTTGGGTGCTATATTATTTGGTGCATACATATTGATTAATGATATTTCCTCATTGTCTATAGTCCCTTTTAACAAAAT
Source organism: Monodelphis domestica (assembly GCF_027887165.1). Lineage (NCBI taxonomy): Eukaryota > Metazoa > Chordata > Mammalia > Didelphimorphia > Didelphidae > Monodelphis > Monodelphis domestica. The sequence goes on along the minus strand of NC_077227.1, from coordinate 126,587,681 downwards.
ATAATTACCTTCCCTATCCCTTTTGATCAGGTCTATTTTTGCATTGGCTTTATCAGATATCATGATTACCACTCCTGCCTTCTTTCTATCAGTTGAAGCCCAGAAGGTCTTACTCCATCCTTTAATTCTGACCTTGTGGGTGTCAACCCGCCTCATGTGTGTTTCTTGAAGACAACATATGGTAGGGTTTTGGATTCTAATCCATTCTGCTATTCGTCTACGTTTTATGGGTGAGTTCATCCCATTCACGTTCAAAGTTATGATTGTCATTTGTGGACTCCCTGGCATTTTGATTGCCTTCCCTAATTCTAACCTATTCTTCTTCGGCTCTACCTTTTAGTCCAGTGATTTACTTTGAAACAGTCCCCCTTGTCCCCTCCCTTGATGTTTCCCTTTTTAGTCCCTCCCTTTTTGTTCCCTCCCCTTCCCCCCTCTCTTTCCCTCCCTTTTTGTTCTCCCTCTCCCCCTCCCCCCCTTGGTTTTCCCTTCTCCTTACCCTTGTTGGGTAAGATAGAATTCAAGATCCCAATGGATCTGGATGTTTTTCCCTCTCAGAGTTGATTTCCCTGAGATTGAGGTTTAAGTAAACCCCACCTCCCTCTCTTCCTCTCCTTCTTATAGGAGTTTTCTTCCCCTCCCCTTCCCATATGAATCTTTGTGTGAGAATGATTATTCTGTTTGGTCTTTCTTTACCCCCTATTTATACATTACATTTTCCCCACATATTAGTATACATAGGTTGATATAAATGTAGTCCTTATAGAAGAGAGTTTGAGTAAAAGAAGAAGATAACATTTTCCCCTTTCCTTAATATTTACCTTTTCAGGTATTCCTTGCTCTTTGATTTTCGGTATCAAACTTTCCACAGAGCTCTGGTCTTTTCTTTGCAAAAAGTTGGAAGTCTTCTATTTTGTTGAATGCCCATACTTTCCCTTGGAAGTATATAGTCAGTTTTGCTGGGTAGCTGATTCTTGGTTGGAGACCCAGCTCTCTTGCCTTTCTGAAGATCATGTTCCATGCCTTACGATCATTCAGAGTAGAACTTGCAAGGTCTTGTGTGACCCTGATTGGCATTCCTTTATATCTAAATTGTCTTTTTCTGGCTTCCTGTAGGATTTTTTCTTTTGTTTGATAGCTTTGGAATTTGGCAATTACATTCCTGGGAGTTGTCTTTTGGGGGTTTAGTGTAGAAGGTGTTCTGTGAGCTCTGTCAGTGGCTGTATTGCCCCCTTGTTCTAGAATCTCTGGGCAATTTTCTTTGATTATATCTTGTATCACCATGTCCAGTTTGGTGTTTATTTCTGGCTTTTCTGGGAGTCCAATTATTCTTAAATTATCCCTTCTCCCCCTATTTTCCAGATCTATCACCTTGTCGGTGAGATATTTTATGTTCTCTTCTAATTTCTTGGTATTTTGGCTTTGCTTTATTAATTCTTGCTCTTTTACATGATCGTTGTCTTCCAGCTGCCTGATTCTGGCCTTTAAAGCCTGGTTTTCCTTTTCAGTTTCATCATACCGGTTTTGTAGATGCGTGAATTTCTTTTGCATTATTTCCCACTTTTCCTCCCAGAAGGCTTCCATCTTTTTGGTCATTTCTGATTCAAATTCTTCATAGGTTTGTGGAGAGTTTCCATTTCCTTTGGAAGGTTTTGGAGCATTTTCTTTTATATTATCTTCTATCTGCTCTGTATTTTGTATTTTGGCTCCATAGAATGTGTCCAAAGTCGCCCCTTTCTTCTTATTTTTCTTGGTATTTTGGGGCTTCTGTGCTTCTGTGGAGTTTTCCATCTCTGAATGTGGAGGATTGGCTTTTCTTGTCTCTGTCTGGTGTTCAGAGGCTTTAGTCCTGGGCAGATGGTTCTATGACTTTCCCTGGGTTAAACTGAATATGCCTCACTGGAACTGGAGTGGAAGGGTCGGACCACGTTGCTTTCAGGAAGTTGCCTTCAGAATCGCTGGCCGTGAGGCTGTTTCGTCGGCCTGCGGGGGGGATGGGCTGCAGCTTTCCCAAGCTCCGAGGGCAAGGACTTTCACTGAGACTTGGATAGCAGGATCCAGCCCGTGAGGCTGTCTTGCCCGCCCTGAGGGTTGCTGTTGTTTCGACCAGCTCTCTGTAGCGGGAGCCCCAGGCAGTAACTTTCACTGGGACTCGGGTAGAAGGCCCTGAGGGTTCTGTTCTCTGAGCCCAGCCGGCCGTGCTGCGGCTTCCGGGAGCCTTGGACTCTGCGCTCCTACCCCTGAGGTCCGAGTGATCTCGGGTTCTGGCTTTTGAGGGGAGCCGTACCTTTTGAACCGGGTCCAGGTCCAGGAGGAGGCTTCCCAGGGTCTGTGCTGTTGATCGTTTTGAATTTCGGCGCCTTAGGGGCTTATCGTTTGAGATCGGTCGGGAAGGGTTTTCCGGAGATCTGAACTTGAGCTTTCTCTAAGCCGCCATCTTAACCGGAAGTCCAAGTTGTTTGTTTTTAACAATATTGTTGTTATTGTATAAACTGTTCTGGTTCTACTCATTTCACTTTGTATCAGTTCATACATGCCTTCCCAGGTTTTTCTAAAACAAATCCTTTAATTATTTCTTAAAGAATATTAGTAGTATTCCATCACATATTCATGTTATGTCATAATTTTCCCCATTTCCCCATTTTGCCCTGATGGGCATCTCCATAGTTTCTATTTCTTTGTCCCTACAAAAGGAGCTATTATAAGTGTTTTAGTACAGATAGATCCTTTTCTTCTTTCTTTAATGTCTTAGGGATTGTATGGGGTTAAAATTAAGGTGGGATTAAATATGAGAATATGGTCACTGAAATTAATATATCTCAAGTCAAAATGACTTTTTATCAATTTTATTTTCAAAATAGAAGGAAAGAGTGAAAGGAGAGGAATGTGAAAGAGGGTAGAAAAAGCAATTAACTTAACAAGCTAAATATTTGCTCCAGTGCCTGATTCTTCTCTGGCAGGGCTCCAGAAGCCCCAGCCAGAGGACCCAGAGGTAAATTAAGCAAGAGTTTCACCCATGTGGCCTCCTCTGAGAGGGAGGCCTATCTGGTGTTAATCTCTCCAGAAGTCAGGAAAGGAGGGTCAGCTTTTTCCACTCACCAATATAAAGTCCAAGGGGAGAAGATCCTAGAGCAGTCTTACCAAATGCTAGAGTCCCAGGTCCATGCTAAAGAATAAGATCCTCTACCAGCCTCCAAAACCTCAAAAGAACTTGAAGACCTTATCACAGAAAGTTGCAGCTACTTTTAAAGACCCTTCTTTGCATCATTTTCCGTCCATTCCTCCATTTTAAAGACCAAATGTAGTCTTTAAATTTGCTTAGGACTCGTCAGTCATTTCTGAGTTGTCACCCACTTCAGCAATGGGTTGAGGACCTCCCCCACTTAGGAGTTAAGTAAGGGTGTCTTCGCTTTTAGTTGACTAAATTTAAAAGTAAGCAGGGAAAGTTAATCCCATCTTCAGTAGCAAATTGATGGACAAAAGAATCAAATTTATTTTGGGTATAGCTACAAATTGTTTTCTAGAATGGCAGGACTATTTCAAAGTTCCACTAAGTGTATTATGTATCTATTTTTCCATAGCGACCCCAACATTGTAATTTTCCAGTAAAAATTTTTTTAAACCTTTACCTTGTCTTAGAATTGATATTAAGTATTGGTTTTATTTATGTATTTTTTTTAAACCCTTACCTTCTGTCTTGGAATCAATCATGTATATTGGTTCCAAGGCAGAAGAGTGGTAAGGGCTAGGCAAAGGGGGTTAAGTTCCTGAGTCACACAGCTAGTTAGTATCTGAGGTCAGATTTGAGCCAAGGGCCTCCAATCTCCAGACTTGGTTCTCTATTCACAGAACCACATAGCTGCCCTCCTTTTATGTTAATTTTGTCAATCTGACAGATGTACCTCCAAGTTGTTTTAATTTGCACATCTCTAATGATTTAGAGCATTTAAAAAATAAAGTTATTGATAGCTTGAATTCCTTCCTTGAAAAACTGCTTATTCACATCCTTTGACTACCAATTGGTGAGTGGTTTTTATTCTTAGAAACTGAATTACAAATTTTTATAAATTGAATCAATGTAAGAAAATATCTCCAGGTTCTAGCCAGGAGTTAGCCTTTCACATTTTCCTTTCCTAGAATCAATCCTTTCCTTTGATATCTTTTTTAGTGTAATGTTTGGACTTTTCCCTCCTACCAACATTGCCTCTTTCCAAAATAAGGCAACAATATTTGGTACCCTAAAGATGTGATCCTAATAAGAAAGCATTTGTGTTCAAATATCCACAGCTATGCCAAAAATACTTTTTTCATATTAATGCTTCTCAAGATAAGTTTTAATACTTTAATCATATTTTATGGCCCTCTTAGGGGAGATTCTGTCCTGTCAGTCTAAAAGCTTAAATTCAACTTGTCCATTTCAATCTGCTTGAATGATTAAATGAAGATCTGAGGAGGAAAGTTTACTTTACATGGGGGGATCACCAACCACCTTGCTGGGCTTCCACCTGGTCATCGTGAACCTTACTGGTACCATCTGAATCATCACATTTATCTTCTTCATTTGAGTTCCTGGTGGTTTTGGTAAAACCCCCTTCTTCACCATGTAAAATAGAGCTTATAACTCATGGCTGTTTTGGATATTGTATAATATTATGACTTAAGAGAAAATCCCTGATATTCCTGTTAAGCAGAAACAGTAATCTGTTCAATGTTCTCTTTGTTCTTTTCAAATCATAGGAGCCATAGAAAACTCCTAACTAAATCTTTGTCTACTGTCTAACAAAAGTGAAAGCACAAAGGAAGTGCCAAAGAGTCTTGGACATCTTCAAGATGCCATGCTCCTACACACCAACCTCCATTTCCAACCTGAAGTCAAGTTCTCATCCTGAGACTATGTATGCACTTTTGATTGGTAAGATTCAAATTATCTTGCTTAGACCTAAACCCAGCATGTTACTTCCTAGCCGTCTACAAATATGGTGCTGCATCTATACTCCCTTTCCAACTCCAGCTCTCAAAGCAGTAATCAAACCAACACTGTCATCTGTAGAAAGGACAAATCAATTTCCTATGATTCCATTTGACTTCTCTGTCCCAAACATTCCTCCCTGGTCACCATTTTCTTATGTGAGCTATCTTTTAATGTTCAAATGTAAGCTGTTAGGGACAAGAACTGGTATGCTTGCTTGGATTTGTATTTCCAGTGCTTCATACAAGGCCCAGTGTATAGTAAATACTTAATAAATGCTTTTTTTTCTTCTTTTCATTAATTCTCAAGCCTTATACTGATTGCAACCAAAAGAGTTCACATGCTTTCTTCACTAATAGAGAAAAGTTTTAACTCGAATACAAACCTAACAAAAAATGATTCAAAGAGCTGACATTCTTCTGTGGAATACTGAGAATTTCACACTTAGGAAGTTATTGTTATTGTTCGCCCTTCATTTGGAAGACTGATGATGATATCACTGGGTGATGTCTTAACTTGTGAGAGTGTTGGATTTAAGAGGCAGGGCTGCAGTCATCAGCCTCACTCTCTTCAAGGCACTGAAATCCAGTGGCAGGACAAAACTCAGGAAGACTGGAAATTACTTAGTAAGTAATACATCTATAAAGTCCACAACACTTGATTAAGAAGGATTAGAGATAATGGTTACCAAGTGACACCCAGTATACATATGAGAGAACAGTCTGTAACTATTAAGCATTACTGCTTGACTGAACATAAATAATTCTGTCCCAGTATACCCTTCCATAAATGTGGCATGTAAGACTTCACACAGCTCTGGGAGAATAAGCAAACTGATGACTTCTAACTATCCTTACCCACTTCCCCATCCCTGCCTTCAACCAAACATCATTTATTACCATTTCACTTGTGTTATAATTCACATCACTTGATATAATTTCTACTTAAATGTTAAAATTGAGCATTTAAAAAATGCAAATAAAGCACCAAGAAATTTCTCTGTGACAAAATGTGTCCCAAAGTGTCACCTGCCTTTTATATCCAACAGACTTGCTACATGGTCTAATAGATAAAAGGGATGATTTAAAAAGCTTGAGCTTTCTTGCATTATTCCTACATGTCTGCAGTAGGGCACAGTAGAAAGCAGTGACTTTCTAGCCCTGAGGCAGACGAACTGAATTCAATGAAACACTGCTTCTGAAATCACTACCTGTGTAATTTTGAGGACTTCAGTTTCCTCAACAGTAAAATCTAGGGGTCGAATCAGATGGCATCTGAAGTCCTTTTCAGCTCTAAATCTGCATATTAGTAGCACCCAACAAATCAAGCACTGCACTTAACTTCAATTTGTTCTCTGCCCCAGGAAGACTAAGTCTAAATTGGTTCAGGGACAGCCTGCTCTATAGGAGCCTAGGTTATTTTCAGTTCTGTTAATCAAGGTTTGCAAACAATAGGAATGAAATGAAACACATTGTTCAGACATAGCCAATATGTTTATTTCTTTTGCACAAGTATTTATTACTAAGGAGAGCTCTGAAGAGAGAGTGGGGAAAGTCATTGTAAAATGAATGATTTTTTTTTTAAAAAGCCTTACTTAGAAACTTAGAATCAACACTGTGTATTATTTTCAGGGCAGAAGAATATGTAAGGGCTAGGCAATAGGGGTTAAGTGACTTGTCCTGGGTCATACAGCTAAGAAGTGTCTGAGGCCAAATTTGAATCCAGGACCTCCTGCTTTTGAACCTGGCTCTCTATCCACTGAGTCACCTAGCTGTACCCCAGTAATTTTTTTTAAAGGCCATCAGTAACCTTTTTTTTTTTAACCTCCAAAGGAAAAATGTGGTAAGGTAAAGAGATGGAGAGTCATGAGATGCACAGTACCAATCTGAACAAAAATATCCTTCAATCATGGTCCTATGAGTCAAGCAAACATCTTCCCAGGAAGCTTAAGAAACAAAATGACAGCTCAATTCCCCACACCACCACCACCACCACCACCATCACCACCCCCAGGAAGAGAAGAGGACAGCACCCACAGTTTTGTTCAAAACGGAGGTTCCACTTAGATTGAGAAGGTTTATTATGATGATTAAGGGAATTTGACCATACAGGTAATACAGTGTGCTGTTCAAATAACTGCTCTGAGGCTTCTGATCAGGTCCAGGGGAAAGGCAGTGGGGAAGATAGGAATTTTAATGTTAATGTGCACAAATTAGCTATAAATTTATCATGAGAAAAAGAGATATGCAAGTCATGGCAGAGTCTTACCTGAAAGGGACACACCTTGTTCTGGAAGTAAGGTAGGGCTTCTTTACACTTACTGATATCATGAAATTGTGCTGACACACTCCTTGCTACAGTCCTTGAACATCTCCACTCCTCTTCCCAACCTCAAACAAACACATTCCTCTGTTACTCCTACCCAATCCCAGTCTTTTATCTGGTTTACGATATAGAAGAGGTAGAAGCAACATTCAGCCCTGAACTAAGAACTAAAAAACCAACTGTAAGGTAAGCCAAGGGAAGACCTCTCACAAAAGAACTAGAAGCCTAAAATAATCCAATTATTAGCTCACATTAGTTGCCACAAAGTAATGTCCCCAGTCCCAAAAGTATTCCTTCAGCCAGGACCATTCCGTAGGTAGAGAGTTTATTGGATTTATCCTCTGTTGAGAAGGCAAGTGGTTGTAAATCCGTCGTCAATCTGTGGTTATGCAGTGAATGTGTAGCTACTGTCACGTTTCTTACTATGAACTTTTCATAAACCCCAAGAAAACAGGTCTTGGATTCTCACCAGATTAGAAATTATTTTCTTGGGGGAAGAAATGTGTTACTTGCTACAAAGGGGTGTAGTCAGACAGTATTGGCTCCAATAACCCTGGTCCAGTCAGCAGGCGACTCAGACTTCTGTGAAAATTAGTCTCCCACCCCTATCATTTTCTGATGCTGGAAAGTCTTCATTAGAAAGCCAGCTTTCCTGAACCTGAAGGGCCAATATTTGATTTATTCATGGCACCTTGCAGAATGATACAATAACCACAAGAATCTTGTGGCACTGAGAATAATAACCCTCTAGTTCAGGGGTTCCCAAACTATAGCCCACGGGCCACATGCGGCCCCCTGAGGCCATGTATCCGGCTCACTGCACGTCTGGGAGGGGCGCCTCTTTCACTGGTGGTCAGCGAGAGGAGCACTGAATGTGGCGGCATCGCAAAACACAGTGTTGCTCCCGTACTGTACTACTTCCAGTGACATAATCCTTTGCGTGGTGCCTTTGAATGAGGCCTCGTGCAAAGGATTATGTGGTTGCACAATGGAAGACATCAGCATGGTGAGCCGAGCTCTGGGGGAGGGGATTCCGCACTGTGTATACTGCTGCCCAGTTAGGGATAGGGCTAGGTTTTTATAGTCTGGCCTTCCATGGTCTGAGGGACGGTGAACTGGCCCACTGTGTAAAAAGTTTGAGGACCCCTCTCGTTATCTGCCCCACTAGAATCTATAGGGGCTAACTCAAAGAGCCAACACCTCGGGGAGATTCAGCATGCAGAAAAAAATGGGGCAGGAGATCTAAGACTACTAGCTGATTTACTTAAGTAGGAAATGCATCCCCTATGTGAATGCTGTGCCTGTAGGCAAGGAAGAACTTCATGTTGGATATATGCACAGAGACTGTAATATAATGACATTAACTTTTCCCTAATCCCACACCCATGAGTCTGTCCAGACAAAAAGACACTATGGTCTTGAGACTTAGGTCTTAATGCTGCTAAGGCTCAAATTTTGCTCAGATCCACAATCAGCCTGGTCTTGGGTTTTTGAAGAGATTCCATTCAGTTTGATCCATCTGATGCTCCCTCAGTCTTCAGACAAACTGAGAGAGGTTGGGAACTTTGATGTTGATATCCCCAATATTGATGTTCCGGGGGATCTCAGGTAGATTAATGTTCTTCACTGCAGACACAGCCCGGGCTGGGGCTGCTGAAAGGCCACCCTTGTGGAAGAAAAAAAGTACAAACATGAGACACAATGACTACATCATCACCAGCTCTTGAGTGTCTGTTTAATGCTAGACAACAGACAACAAAGGAAGGCTTAGGGTAAAAATTACATGCTAAACAAATACAGTCCCCAAGAGGCTTAAGCAAATTGGCCCAAACTACACAAGTATTACGTGGCAGCACCAGGATTCAAACCCAAGTCTTCTAATTTAAGATCCAGAATTCTTCCCAAGGCACCATGGTATTGTGTTCTCACTTCCTCCATCTCATTCTTCAAGTGTAACAAGCAGTTCTTCATATAATGGTCTCAAAGCCCAATGCAGGGAACTAAATTCTGTACTTTATTTGATATGGTTTCTCCATGCCTTAAAGTCAGGCAGATGTATTATTACATTTGGAGAAAGATCACATACTTTCTTCTAAGCCAGATATCTTAGCAAACAAACTTTCATAAAAAAAAAAAAACTAAGTCACAGAGCAACCTTTTTTTGGAAGGAAAATGAAACTGTTATTTCTCTATTTTCAGTCATTTGCCAGTGGATTGCAAGAGACAGGAAAGAGTTGGCTTTTGGGAATTGCACAAGGATATAATGTGGGAACCAATGACATGCACGTAAAGTTGGAGAGCCCCAAAGTGCAGTACAACTGGCAAGACTCATAATGAAAAGCAGATGAAGGCAGCTGGTGGTTCCAAACCCTCCATCTTCTAAATAAGCATGAGGAGGGAGTTGGGGTGGGCAGGGAGAGATGTTTTTAGGGATGTTTTTCAAGATCTTTTTTTCTAACTATCCATTTCCTGTATATTAACATAGAGCCTCCCCTCACCCAGCAAGTCTATTTTTCCATCAGCTATGAAACCACTAGGTACTGATTCATTTGCTATTTCTAGCAGCTTGCTAGCCAATATTCCAAAAGAAAACACAACTGCATCACAAACTTCCAGGCTTTGTGGAAGAAAGAATTTCTTGTGATTCAGCCAGATAGAGCAATTTAATTGCTTCAAGAACCTGGGAGAATTCATGGGGCAAGTTAGTACATTATCTTCAAACATTAACCCAAATCTAGCTTCTTATGAGGAATAAGAAACAGAGAAAGAAGCAATTCTGAATTCTCAGCATCATCTAGCAAGGCAACTGAAGTCACAAAGTATCCAGGATGCAGAATGTGCCAGGCCAATCAAACCCCAACCCCCAACCTTGACTACATCTTCCTTAAATTCCCAGTAAAAGTAAACCAGGGGCTGTGCTCAAGAGCCCCAGGAATAAAAAAAGCAGCCCTCCCCAAGCCACCAGCCCTGCTTCCAACCCAGCCCCATGATTATTACTCAAGTGTACAACCCCACTGAAAAAAGTACCACCATCCCTACAGGACCAACAACTAGCCCCAAAGGTCAGATAAGTCCAAGTGTCCTCCAGACCATCTGCCCTGCTTCTAGTCCTCACTGTAGAGATGTCAATGGTCATGACTTTTTAGGAGCTATCACTTCTAAAGCCTCAGAAGAGTTTTTACTACCAAAGTCCTTACCTCTTTCAAATTCCTCAACATTAGAAATAATTATGGTTTTATCATTGAATATGGCACTAAAACTAAAGCAATATTTGCATCTGCCTTGCCACTGCACACTAAGAAGCAATCACACTGGGCATATAGCTGAAGCTTCCTGGTGTGCTGTTTCCCACAAAAGAACATGAGCTCCTTGGGAACAAAAATCCTCTTACTTTTCCATTTGTATCTCCAGCACTTAGGATAATGCTTTGCACAGTTATCACTTACTAAATGCTTCTCTGTCCATTTGTCCATCAAAGGGAGGATATGTCTCCCTGAAATGGGACCATTACAATGCTAAGTGGATACTCCATTAAAGGTACAAGACCTGCAAACTTCTCAGAATCTAAGAAATTGATCCAGGCCACTCCAGAAGCCTTGTGGCTTGGAAGATGTCCACAAGTAACCAAAGAATGGACCAAAACACTGACAGTTAAAGGCTGGCTGCTTTCCTTGAGGTACTAATTGTCTTTCCTACCCAAATTGCAAAGGCATTAAAGCCCTGCCATTTCCAATTTCATTCCTAGCAGTTTGCTTTTTAGGTTTGGCCACTGGTATAAGTAGCTGGAGAGGCAGCTAGATGGCCCAGTGCAATACAATGCTGGACCTGGAGTGAGGAAGACCTGAGTTCAAATCCAGTCTGAGATACTTCCGAGATATATAACCTTAGATGAGTCACTTAACCTGTTTGTTTGGAAAAGGAAATGGCAAGTCACTCTACTATCTTTGCCAAGAAAACCCCATGGATAGTACTGGTCAGACATACAGACAATTGGACAACAACAAATAAATCACACTACTGAAATAACTACTATTCATTTTTACATATTGCCTTAGGATTAGAGTATTTTGTATATATTATACTCCATAAAGCCTAATAAAAACTCTATGAGAAAGACTACATAAGTTTATCCAATTTACAAACTAGGAAGAGGCTCAGGGAGACTAAGTGACTTCAGAAATAAATGTTTGTCACAAAGCTAGGAAATTACTCCAGACATCAATATAAACATGTACAAAGTATGGCTAATGACCAAAATTAACTAGCCATCTTAATATAAGAAGGAATCTTTTAGGGATGGGAATCACTGAGACGTGGTGGGATGAGACTGACGACCATAATCTGATGATGATATCCAGAGATGTATACCTTATTCAAAAGGAATAGAATACATAAAAGAGGTGCAAAGTAAGACTAGAAAATATATATTGATCTTCACCTGAGGAAATCCAGGAATTAGAGGAGGAAATAATGATGGAAAGAGTGATTCTTTCTTTTTTAAACCCTTACCTTCTGTCTTAGTATCAGTTCTAAGACAGGAGAGTATTAAAGGCTAGGCAAATGGGGTTAAGTGATCTGCCCAGGGTCATACAGCTAGAAAGTGTGAAAGGCCACATTTGAATCCAGGTCCTCTTGATCCCAGGCCTGGCTCTCTATCCACTGTACTAGCTAACTGCTCCAAGAATGATTCTTCAACAAAAGAGAAGAAGCTCTATGGGGTTAGGGCCACATAACCAGAAGAAAACAGACAAGGAATCTGGGAAACAGATCACAAAACTGGCATGGAGACATGCTATAACAGTATGGGGGTGGGGGGGAGGGACTTGAAATACACACATATGTGTTTGAACCCTGTGCCAAAAGCAAAGCTGCTGATAAATTTGTGTCATGCCTTAATGAGAATGTAACTCCAGTGATCTTGGCTAAGTCTTTTTTCATCCCTCTGTTTCTCAGTTTCTTTGCCTCAAATTTTGGAGCAGTAAAGCAGTTTTCCAGACCAGAATATCTTGGGGCATAAGCACTAGAAGGTCTGTCTCATTGGAGAGGGAGGGAAGTGAAATCTAGGTAAGTAGACCAAGCAAGAACCCTAGTGGGCCATGAAAGACTGCTCCCCCTTACCCCAAATTTATTTATAAAGCATTCATTTTCTTATTTGGAGTTCCAAATTCTCTCCCTCTCCCATCTACTGGAAAGGCAAGAAATAAATATGATAGCCATTAAAATATGAAATTATGTAAAAACACTCCATATTAGCCATGTTGGGGGAGTAGAGGAAGGCAAGAAAAATAAAGTAATAAAAAAATATGCTTCGATCATCACCCAGAGTTCCTCGGTTCTCTCCCTGGAAGGAGATAAAATCATCACGAGTTCTGTCATGAATCGTTATCTGGATCAAAGTAGCTAGGTCTTTCAGCCTTGATCATATTTACACTTTTGCTCTCCTGGTTCTGCTCACTTCACTTTGCAATAGTTCATAGAAGTCTTCCCAGGTTTTAAAGAAAGTGTCCTGCCCATCATTTTTTATAGCACAACAGTATTCCATCACAATCACATACTACAAGTTACTCAGCCATTCTCTAATTGAGGGACATTTGGTTAATTTCCAGGTCTTTGTTACCACAAAAAGAACTGCCAGAAGTATTTTTGAATCTATAAGTGCTTTTCCTTTTCCTTGGATTTCTTTGAGATATAGTTCTAGTAATGGTATTTCTGGGTCAAAGGGTATGCAAAGTTTTATAATGCTTTGGACATAGTTCCATATTGTTCTCTAGAATGGTTGGAGCAGTTCACAACTCCACCAACAGTGCATTAGTATCCCTCTTTTTCCATATCTCCTTCTCTAGCATGTCATTTTCCCTTTCTCCTGTGTTAGCCAATATGATAAGTGTGAGGTATTTTAATTTGCATTTCTCTAATTACTAGTGATTTAGAGCATTTTTCATATGCTATTGATAGCTTTGATTTCTTCTTCTGAAAACTGCCTGTTCATATCCTTTCATATCCTTTGGTCATTTATTCATTGGAGAATGTCTATTATTTTTATAAGTTTGGTTCAGTTACCATATGTTTTAGAAATGAGACCTTTATTAGATAAAATTGCTATAAAATTTTTCCCCAGGGTTCTGGCTTTCCTTCTGATATTGGCTACATGGGTTTTGTTTATAAAACTTTTTATATTTCATGTAATCAAAATTATCCACTTTATTTCCCATCATCTTCTCTATCTCTTGTTTGGTCATAAACTCTTCCTTTATCCATAGATCTGGCAGGTAAAATTTTATGTGTTTTCTTAATTTGTTTATGATATCATTCTTTAAGTTTAAATCATGTGTCCATTTTGACTTTATCTTGGCATATGGTATGAAATGTTGGTCTATGCCTAGTTTCTACTAGAATGTTTTTCAATTTTCCCAGCAGTTTTTGTTAAATGGAAAATTCTTGCCCCAAAAGCTTGGATCTTTGGGTTTATCAAAGACTAGATGACAAGGGGAGGTAGGTGGCTCAGACATTTCCAGCTAAGACCATTCCAGCCAAGTGACCCTGGGCAAGTCACTTAACCCTTATTACCTTACTCTTACTATGGAAGGTAAGGGTTAAAAAAAACAGACTAGATAACTATGGCCATTTCCTTCTGTTTGACGTGTACCTAATCTGTTCTACTGATTCACCATTCCATTTCTGCCAGTATCAAATTGTTTTGATGATTATTGCTTTATAATATAATTTAAAAATTTGATGGAGAAAAATATTAATGATTATAAACAAAGCTTTTTTTAAACTATGTTAAAAGGCAAGAAGATTAAAGGAAGAAAGATGGTTGTTGGAAAAATGGGGAGGAATAATAATAATAGCTTCCACAGAGATGGAATAACTATTCAAATCTAATTTTTGCTTCTATTTTTCTCTACTAAGAAAAATTATTTTCATATTAGGAAGAAGAATGCAAAATGGTTAACTGGGATTTACCTTCTCACCCAAGAAAAGCATAGAGAGAGTAAGAATGAAATCTTAGTTGCTTTCAGTAAATAAAGCCATAAGAATGGTTCAAAGATCTAGAGCTCGTGCCTATATTCTCTTTCCAGGCTCTTCACCTGCCACCTTGCTACCTTGGAGAAATGTCAGCTTTGAAGCTTTCTCCTTACCTCTCTATGCCATTTCACCCTAACCTCCCCCTAGCCCACCCCCTCACTTTCTGAGGCCCTTTTTTGTGTTGTTTTCCCCAAAAAGAATGCAAATTTTATTTGTACCCCTTGCACTTAGCACAATGCCTGGAATATAGTACTGTAAGTACTTAATAAAGCTTTATCAACCAATAAGTCTATCTAAAGCTGAAAGGGAACTCAGGGGTCAAGTGATTTGCCTAAGACCATACAAGCATTACAAAAAATATGTGAATCCAGAATCTCTGACTCAGGATTAGAATGCTTACCCCTGTATCTCTCTGCTCCCTCACCAGGTTTTGATAAATCACACACCAGTATTAAAAAGAAATTCAGGGTGTGAATGCTGAGATGTTTTTGGTGACTTCTGATAAATCATGGAGAGCAAGAGAAGTCGAGGCACTTCTCCGAAAGTTCAGAATGCAGGCATTTTCAGATCAACGCCTGGCTAAATATGACAGTGCTTTTGGGGAATGAACATATAACATTAAAGAGATGCAACAACTTAAATCCAGCTACATTATTCCCCGATTTACCAACATAGGAGGAACCACTGCACAATTGTGAAACTGTAGTGCAATTAACAGAAAGGCCTCGAGAAAATCTGTCAGACATACCTCTTGACGACCTTTGACCTGATCTTATTCACAGATGGATCATCATATATGCAGAATGGAATAAGATTTACAGGTGCTGTGGTAGTAAGTAAATTTGAGACCCTATGGTTTGCTTCCCTACCCAGGAACCTAAGTGCTCAGGGAGCAGAATTAATCGCTTTAAAACATGCATACGAGCTTGCAAGAGACAAATGTGCAAATATTTATACTGATTTCAAATATGCGTTTGAAATTTGCCATGCCATTGGTTCTCTCTGACTTCAGAGAGGATTTTTAACAACTAGTGGGGAAAGAATTGCTCATGCAGAAATAATTCAAGAATTACTATCATCTCTCCAACTACCAAAAGAGTTGGCATTTATTCACTACAAAGGGCATTCTTTAGGACAAGACTTAGTTGCTGGAGGAAATCATATGGTAGATATGGCTGCACAATATACTGCGCAAAATGCTCCAGCTTGCATTATGAATCTCTCTGTTATAGATATCACAGATTTAGAAAAAGCATACAATGACAAAGAAAGTCAGAAGTGGGAGCAAAATTTTGGAGCTAGAAAAGAAAATGGGATTTGAATAGCATCAGTGGGAAAACCAATTCTTCCAAAAACATTTTACTCTTACATCTGCCAAGCAATACACAAAAAGGATCATTTTGGGACACAAGCATTAATTGATACTGTTAAAAGAACTTGGTTAGCTCCAGGAATTAGTACTGTGGCAAATAAGATCTGTTCAGCTTGCTCTGTGTGTGCACAATTTAACCAAAACGTATTTAAGCAAAAGGCTTTTTGGTGGTCGTCCACTAGCTCACACACCATTTGAACATTTGCAAATAGATTATATCAACATGCCCAAATCAGGACAATTTAAATTTTGTCTAGTAATAGTAGACCAACTAACTAGATGGCCAGAAGCTTTTCTATCTAGTAAAAACACATCAAGCTTTGTAGCCAAAATCTTTTTGAAAGAGATCATTCTAAAATATGGTTTAACACTAAGAGTAGATTCTGACAATGGAAGCCATTTTATAGATTCAGTTCTAAAACGAGTTTATGAGAATCTGAGTATCATGCCAAAATTTCATGTCCCATATCACCCCCAAAGTTCTGGACAGGTGGAGAGACTAAACAGAGAAATCAAAACTATGGTTGGGAAATTATACATGGAAACTCATTTGAAATGGTCAGAGATTTTGATTCTAACGCTATTCTATTTGTGCACTAGACCAAGAGGAGATGTGTATATCTCACCATATAAAACATTATTTGGACATTCACCATTGCAGGCAAAAAGTTTTAAAACAGCTTATGTATCTATGCTTGGAGGGGATCCTGCACTTGCTAAATATATCACAGAGTTACAAAACAGGGTTAGAGAATTACAAGAAATGGGAATTTTAACTCAAGGGGGTTCGTTAGATTATGCACTCCACCTGATAAAACCTGGGGATTCCATTTACATAAAAAACTTTAACAGAACTAGCGCAACACAATCGTTATGGGTAGGACCTTTACATGTTATTTTGACAACACTGTCATCTATTTGTGTATTAGAGAAAGAAATGTGGCTGCATTGCTCACATGTGAAAAAAGCAGCAGCAGAACAGATTACATCAGACAACACAGCTGCAGTCAAAAAAATATCAAAAGAAATTATTCAAGAAGAAGAATAATGAAATGAAAACAGAGATCAAGATCAAGACAAAGGAGAAGACAACATAAAAGAAACATAGATGACAGCAAAAAGGACAATTGAACTGTAACAAAGACATTGCAGAAAAAATCAACACAAAGAAGAGGAACATAGGCTGATTATGGACATGAACTATAAGATTTTTTTGCACCATTATAATACTACACACTTTCATTATGGTTGCAAAAAAATACTATATAGTAACCCACTTAATCCCCATTGCCTAGCCCTTATCACTCTTCTGCCTTGGAACCAATATACAGTATTGATTCCAAGATGGAAGGTAAGGGTTTTTTTAAAAATAACATATACATATAGGACACATTTCTCACAAACTCTGAAACATCATAACCAGGTGATGAGTATCAATAGAAATAAATAAATACAGATAAATCACCTTGGGAAAATAATAATTGTACACATGAAAATAATAAGATCTTATCTCACAGGAAGGCTTATGTGTTCCTTGGAGATAAAATCAAGAAAATATACATAACTTTCTGAAGAAAATCTTTAAGGTTTTCTTAGACTTAAGGGGGGGAAGGTTATTTTCCTCCTGCAATATGTAAACAGTTTATACATAACATATACATAGATGTAGAAATTGTACAGATCTTGTATTTTGATAGATGTGTATATAGTTAAATTATTACAAAGTTTTTATTTTATTAGTATATTAAGTTGATTTTAAGTTTTAATGTAGTTAATTTTAGTTTTCTGTATTAATAATAGGATACGGTCTTAGCATAGTAAAAAGTTTTGTTTGAATTGTTCAAATGGGTTTTGTAAAATGAAGTTTCCTTGAGTTTTGCATAGTTATTATTTTAGATAGACTTTAGTTTTTTGTAAAACCAGTTAGTTTGTAACTGTATTTTATTGTTTCAAAGTTTGCATTTTGTATTTTCCATTTTGAATTTCTGTAATTGCATGTTTTGCACTTGAATTTCTGCAAATATGTTTTCATTGATTATTTGTTTTCATTGAAATTTTTTTTTCTTTCATTTATATCCCTAACTCGCTGCCTCTGACAGAAGCAGCTGGTGAACCCACATTAACCATGCCGCCGCCGCCACCTTTGAAGATGAGCGACGTCGACGTCTTGCCGCTGCGTGTGAACGCCGACACCAGGCCACAACTGCACCTCCCGTAACAACTGTCCCATGCCCCATGTGCCACAAACTCTGCACCTCAGCCTTTGGACTTCAAAGCCACATGAGGGTACACCTTAGATGAAACTGCACAAAGACAATAGTCATTCTCGGTCACCGAGAGACTACCACTATACTATATCCCTAGTACAGGTTAGCATAGATAAAGTGTAGCAATAATAATAGGATAAGATAAGCATAAGATTAAGACTATTTTTAAGAAATATAATAATAATAAGGTTAGGTATAGCTTTAGAATTACAAAGAATAGTGAGTATACGGGAGAGATTTTTCATCTCTCCATATGCTTGAAGGGGGAAAATTATAAGGATGATTTTAGAAAATAAGTATTGTTTTATTAGTTTATGGATAAGAAGTAAAGTGGCTGACTTAAGAACTGGAGTTTGAAACAGAGCTGAGAGAGCATGTTAATTTCAGATGTGACAGTTATAACTGTTTTTCTATGTCAATTACTCTGTCTGGCAGTTGGGAGTTGGTCTCTGGCAGACTCTCTCAGGGATGGGGAGGTGACATCTTTGCCTCTCTCTGTCTGAGGGAAAAACCTGAAGGAGCTCAGTGTTCTCCTTTCCCAACTTGGGAAAAACTATTGAATAACTATTGTGGTTTTATAGATTGTTTAACTCTGAGAAGACCAAAGAAAAACCTGGTCTTTGGTTTGGACTCTGAATCTGTTAAGACTCAGGGAGGAGTAGTGTAGCCTGTGAAACACAGGAGAAGCGGTTCCTTGAGGAACCAGGGAGTTTATTTGGGTGGATTTAGAATCCCTTAGAATTAGAAATCCTTTATTTATCCTTATATATTTCTATAAACATTTTATGTTTATAATAAGAGTCTCTTTAGCATTCTTGTGCCTGGCACTGAAGGGAAGTTCACATTTGAGCTTCACTTCATCACTGAGGATACTTTTTTTTTTATTACATCAAAAGTATCTGAACAATTTTGAATAGTTTTGAACCTAAATTGTAACAGTTTTTCTATCTATTTCGTTTATTTCTCCATTATCATTTTTTACAATTCTTATCCCTGTATCACTCTGCTCCCTCACCAGGTTTTGATAAATCACACACCAGTATTAAAAAGAAATTCAGGGTGTGACTGCTGAGATGTTTTTGGTGACTTCTGATAAATCATGGAGAGCAAGAGAGGTGCAAGAGGACCAAGATGAGTAACTATTGTGTTTTTTAAAGAAGAGAGAAAGGCAGTACTTCCAATAGTAGACCAATGACCTTGATTTCAATTCCTGGCAAAATTTTATAACTTGGGATTAAGGACTTACTTTTAACCCTCATGGTGTAGATGTAAGCTGGGTTCTGGAGGGTTATGCCAACAAAGCATAAACTCTAGCAAGGAACTACCAAGCTGGAAAGACTTAGATTATGGTCCCAGTGATAGACTACATGTAAATTACTTCTAAAAATCAGTCTTGCTAGGTTTAGAGAGGCTAATAAGCAATTTGACTGCATAAGGGGATTCATTTTTCAGCCCCAGAGACTTTTGACAATGGTCTATTCAATTGACAGAGATGTTACAATCTGCACCTAGTTCCCAAATAGTACCCAAACTGACAAAATAAAATTGACAAATAATGACATATTAAAGGGAAAGTAGATAGGAAAGGGATGACTGTTAAGGGTCAACATAGCTTCACCAAGAACAGTCAGGCAAAACTAACTCCATTTCCTTTTTTTATAAGGTTCATTAGGGAAGTCATTTTAGCCAAATTATTTGATAATCTCTCATTCTATCTTTCTGAACAAGACAGGGAGATACAGGCTAGATGACAATTCGGTGGATTTGTCAGTAGCTAAATAACTGGATTCAAAAAATAGTTGTGAATGATGTGGTGCCAAGATCAAGGGAAGTCTCTGGTAGGATGCCACAGGAAAATGCCCATGGCTCTGCTGTAAAATATTGTGTCACAGACTTGAATAGTTCATTTGATTTTATATATACATATTCCATAGCCCAGTAAAGTTCTGGGTTTACAAGGATCATTTTCAAACTTGGGGCCTTTCACTAAAATTTCTATTTGACTTGGGCTTCCACCAAGTATCTCTCCTGAGAATATCAAAAATTGGCTTGTACCTAGTTCTTTACAAAGAAAGATATCTTGCCTTCATGGGGTAAATACCCATGAAAGCACTGAAGCTAAAAATACACTGAATAAATTTTACCTGATTAAAAAAGTGCAAAGAACAAAGGATGAGTCAAGATATTTTTTCTCCTTAGAGTCAGCCTCAGGGTTTAGGTCCCCTCAAAAAGGAAAAGTACTGAGGATTGTTGGAGAGGTGACTGTTTTCCTTCTAATAATCCCCTTTGTCCTAACTAATACCAAAAGAAGAAGAAGAGAGAGAACTATAAAAAGTTATATAAAAAGAAGTAAGCTTTTTTGGTATGTGATGATGACATAGAGGAGATTCTTGTTCAGGTATGAGTTGAACTGTGGTATATGATGTCTCTCCCAGCTCTGACAATAAATGAAGGCATAAATAATATACTTATCAAAACCGTAGATACACAAAACTGGGAAGAATGTTTAATATCCTGGATAACAATCAGAAGGCAAAAAGATTTTAATTGGCTAGAATGAAGACTTAAAATATCAGGAAGAAACAGTGTAGTGTAATGGATAGCATATTAGATTTTGGATTAGAAAAGCCTGGGGTTTGAATTAACAACCAATCACATACTATCTGTATGAGCCTAGGTCAGTCACAACCTAAGTCTGAGAGTTCTCATTTGTAAAATGGAGATAATAATAGTACTTCCTTCATATAGTTGTGAGGATAAAGCGAGATGCTGCACACAAAGCAGTTTTAAAGTGCTATATAAGTGTGGATTGTTTTTATGATTATAAAAATAGTTTACATTTTAAAATACTTGAATAGGAGAGAAATGAATGAATAAACAAACAAACAAATAAATAAATAACCCAACCTAAATTTGGTTCAAAAAGCCAACTTCCCCAATCAAGGATATGAAAACTGACTAAACAATTCCTATGAAAAAGGCCTGAGGGCATTGTTGAACAAGTTCGGCAGCAACACAAAACTAATGTACTCTTAGGTTGTTTTAAGAGAAGGCAGTGGGGGGCTCAGTGGACTAAGAGCCAGACCTAGAGATGGGAGGTCCTAGGTTCAAATCTGGTCTCAAACACTTCTAGCTGTGTGACTGTGGGCAAATCACTTAACCTCCACTGCCTAGTCCTTACTGCTCTAGACTTCCAAGACAGAAGGTAAGGCTTAAAAAAAAAAGGACAATAAAGAAAAGTGAAGATAATAATGCCACTAGAATCTGTTAAACTACTCTGAGAGTGCTAGATTTAGTTTGGAGTGCCACATCTTAAGAAGAAAGCTGAGAGGACTCCACTCCACCACTCCAGAGCCTACAAGGGCAAGGAAGAGAACACTTGATTATATTCAAGCTTATGGAGGGCTATCATGGAGAAGAATCTGTACTTCAGGCAGGGAACAGAACTAGGAATGAGGGATGGAAACTGCAGCAAGATAAAGTTGACAAAGAAAAAAGAAAAAAAGTGAACAATTTGAGCCATCCCTGATGAGATGGGCTGCCTTAAGAGATAGGCCAACTATACCCCATTTCTGCACACAGTTCAAGCAGACACTGGATATCACCATCAGTGTTATGACATATAAGGAATTCTTCAAGTATACGTTGAACTGACTCTGAAGTCCTTTCCAACTCTGAGGTTTTATGATCCAGAAAAAGCCAAGACTCTAATCTAGGGCTTCTCCCTCCAGGGCTGGTACTTTCCCTATCATTCCCCCACCACCCCCACCCCCACCCAGGTCCATCAAAGAAGAAAAGGAAGGCTATAGGAAGGCAAAATGAAGTAATAAATCTATAGATTCCCCTCTGATGGTGGTTGTTCTCTAAGAATTGCCCCTTGCACCCTGCCCCACACCCTGACTGGAAACCCAGGGGTTTACTAACCTCTGATTTCTCCAATTTGTTTTGAGCTTCAATCTGGGCCACAATTTCATTCATGTTCGTTTCTAGCACCATACCACCCATCACCACCTCCTGCAGGATGTAATGAACCTAAAAGGAAGTCAAAGATAAAAAGAATTAGAGCTCCTGGGTCTGAGCTGGGCACTTTCAAAAAGAAAAAAACGGTCTTTTCCTCAGTCTGAGAGTAAAAATAGAAAGAGATACTGAATAGAGCTACAGTCAACAGTTAAGGACTCTAAATCTCTAACTCCTAATCCTGAGAGCGCACATTTCTGAGGGAGGATAGAATGACTTTCTACCAGGTTTCAAGCAAATCAAATGACTAACCTCTTTTTAAACCACATCTATGGGGTAGCTGGGTAGCTCAGTGAATTGAAAGCCAGGCCTAGAGACTGGAGGTCCTAGGTTCAAATATGGCCTCAGACACTTCTCAGCTGTGTGACCCTGGGCAAATCACTTAACCCCCATTGCCTAGCCCTTACCACTCTTCTGCCTTGGAACCAACACACAGTGTTGATTCCAAGATGGAAGGTAAGGGGTTTTTAAAAAATAATAACAAATAAATAAATAAATAAATAAACCACATCTAGTAGAGGCATACAAGACCCAGTTTCAATGGATTTGCCATTAAGTCTGAAAACAGAACAAAACCATATTCTTCTTTTCACCTAATAAGACAAAGAATCAAGCTGGCCATGGCTGAGAAGTTAACTATACTAGTTCTGTATAAAAGATTTCCTAGACTATCTATTAAAAGCAAGTGATTCAGGCAAAATAAAATCATTTCCTTACCCTACACACCACCCCTGGCAAAACTCATGGCAAGGATGAAAAAACAATTCTTCCCTAATTTTCTTTTTTCCCCCCAAATAACTATTTATGGTAGCCTTTATTCTTATATCACCTATATTATCCAAGTTATATCTTCCAACATACCTCTAGAAAGCCATTCCGTATTTTTAAAAAAATAGGAGGGGCAGCTGGGTAGCTCAGTGGATTGAGAGCCAGGCCTAGAGACAGAAGGTCCTAGGTTCAAATCTGGCCTCAGACACTTTCCAGCTGTGTGACCCTGGGCAAGTCATTTAACCCCCATTGCCTAGACCTTATCATTCTTCTGCCTTGGAGCCAATACACAGTATTGACTCCAAGACAGAAGGTAAAGGTTTAAGGGGGAAAAAAAGAGAAAAAAAAACAGTTCATTAAAATTAATCAATATATTTTAAAAGTATGGCATTATGGGGGCAGTTAAGTAGCTAAGTGGATTGAGAGCTAGGCCTAGAAACAGAAGGTCTTGGATTCAACTAAGGCCTCGGATATTTCCTAGCTGTGTGACCCTGGGCAAGTCACTTAATCCCCAATGCCCAACCCTTATTGCTTCCCTGGAAACAATGCAGACGACTGATTCCAAGACAGCAAGTAAGGGTTTAAAAAAAAAAAAGTATGTTATTATATGCAGTATACCACATCTGCAAACCCTCTACAAAGAAGCAGGTGGCAGCTTCAAAGTCGAAATTAAAGTTCTATACAGTAATGTGGCATGGTGTAGTAGAAAGAAACAAGGATGGTCACTATGCCCTTGACCTTGGGCAAGTCAATTAACCAATCTCTCTGAGGTTCAGTTTCTTCTGTAAAATGAGGATGATTCTTGCTCTGAATCCCTCACTGGGGTGTTATATGTGAAAGTGTTTTGAAAACTGTAAAATGCTTTTCAAATGTCAAGAGCAGTTGTACCTGATCAAACACTTAGAATAAAGTCACACTAGAGGCTTTACAAATGGAAAAGCATTTATGAATCAGTTTAACATATATCCCAAAAGAGGAACTACCAAAGAATGGAAAAGATGGCCAAAATGTAAGCCAAAAAATAATGATTTACAAACTCAGTTTTCTTATCTATAAAGTTGTTAGACTAGATGATATCTACACTGCCTCCTGTATGTTTGTGTATGTGTGTGTGTGTGTAAATTACTGGGTAGTGATAATGGTTTTTTTTAAAGTATCAATGAAATATTTTTAAAAAGATGACTATAATTGATATAATTGATGGTCTCCATCAATCTCTTGTCAACAGGCCTTTGTCTTCTACTTTTCACTCTACTTAAACTGCCCTCTCCATGGTCAAAATGGCCTCCTAATTCCCAAATCCAAAAGCCCTTGTTTTTTGGTCTTCATCATCCTCACTGACTTTTATTTACTCCTATCTGCTCTTTCATCCCTTGGTTTCAGATACAACTTCCTTGCCCACATTTACGTACCTTTTCCAAGAATAAAACATATTGTTCAAATATAATTTCCCATTATAAAAACCATGTTTCCTTTCCCCTAAAGAACTGTGTTTTCAAAGATTCTACCCTTTACTGTATGTTCTACAAGCCTGCCTGATAAAGAGACTCACTGGACTATAGTTCCAAAGGTCTTCCTTGTAATCTCTTTTGAATAATCAATTTGCCAGTCTTACTAGCACATGTCTATTTGTAACAAGAGTTTGTATATTTGGACCAATAGTTCCACACGTTAATCCCTTTTCACCCTTGGAATTTTAAAAAACTTTCAGGTATATGTCATTTAGTCCTGGTGATACTTGCTATTGTTAATCTGTTGATCTGATTTAGACTATACAAGACAATTACCACAATTTGATCTAGTACATCCAACTCATCCCAAAAGAATTTTTGAGAACACAAATCTCCTTAATTTTTCATTAAATAAAGATCAAGAAAAAAATTCTAACTTAGTCTCTATTCTCCTAGTATTCCATTTATGAATCTGTTTTATCACTACAATACAATATAAGCTTCTTAAGGGCAAGGACTGTTCTGTTTTTTGTTTGTGTTTCCCCACACACACTACATCCTCATTGTAGTGTTTAGGTAATTGTATTGTACATGTTAGGTATTTAATAAATGTTTGTTGAATTGAATTCATTCACTCATTCATCAAGTGTTTTTTAATTACCAATTACTTGCAAGGAACTACGCAGAATACAAACATGCATGCTAAATGGTCTCTACCCCATGGGGATAATTTTTTTTTTATCAATTTAGAGGAAGAACTATGATATTAACAGAAATAACTATAAAACAAGGCCATCATATAAAACTGCCATGACAATGGTGGAAAAGTTCAGAGAGAGAGAAATCAGTTTGTGATAAGGCATTTAGAGAGGGAAGATTTTGTGGAAGAGGTGGCATATGAGTTTGATTTTGAAAAATATATAGGATTTCAAAAGGAGAAGCTGAGAAACTTGGCCAAGGGATGAAAGAAACAATTGTTGGGAAGAACAGCAGAAAAACAGCAGGAGGAACTTCATTAAGTATGAATACAGGGAAAAGAGGATGTCATAGAATCAGTGACGGTCCTTGAACTGGAAAATCACATCACAAAAAAAGGGAATTAGAAAACAGACCACCTTTGAGTTACTGATTTTCAGAAAGGAACTGGAAATCCAGATAAAAATTTCAGTGGAAAAGGAACCCAACCAGGCAGACAGATCTTAACAGAATATTAAGCCAACAAAGGGAAAGGAAGATTAGATCTGAGATCTGAGATACATACATGGAAATGGTAATCAAAACGTAGGAACAGATGCAATCCACAAGGGAGAAAAGTATAGGTCTATCAAGTGGTTCTAGGTAAATCCCAAGATGATATAATTCCCTTAGTGAACACTTAAATATTAATAGGTAGAATTATCTCCCTTTTTCAGTAGAAATATAAAGGGATAAACACTCCCCAGTGAGACAATTCAATCAGTTGACATCTCAACTGGCAGAAGTTTACTTAGCAAGTTTTTCTTCAGTTTAGACAAAAGTACCATTGGTTTGTTAGCTCTCTGCAAATCCAATGGTAACTTAGTCTGAGAGTGATCTTAGCCAGAAATATTCAGAGCTAAAGGGCAAATTATTCTGCCAACTTACATGAATTAATTATCTCATAATTATAATAGTAAAGTATTAAAAAAGAAAATACCATGGATGACTAAGCCTACACAACTACAGGAAATGAGAGGAAAGAACCTGTGTGCATAATCACATTCTCCAACTCACCTAGGTCAAATGTTAGCGAGCAAAGGTTGGTCTCTACTGGTCCAAACAGCAATCCCAGCCCAGTTAAATTTCTCTCTTGGCCATTCTTACTAGAACACTTTGTCAATGCTGTCAGCAGCATGGACTGTCAACAGAAAGTTGAAAGGTTTACTACAAAGTTAAACTCTTCATCATCTTTTCAGACCCTCTCCTTTCTTCTCCATACCTCCTATTCTGTTCCTCTGCAATGGCAAGGCCTTCAATTTTCTCTGAAAGGTCATGGTACCTGTTTGACTAACTCTCTCAGGAAACTGACAAGAAAACCTCTCTTCTCTAAAAGCAGTCAAATGTGACAAGGGACCAACTACTCTGTCTGCTTTGCACCACTATCATTTTCTTTCAAGTGAGTTACCATTTCAAAGTTTCCCACAGCAGCATAGCTTCATGGGAAGGTCAAAGATTTAGAAGATTGTGTATCCTGGTTTGATCACTGATTTTTTTTTTACTTCTAGTCATCACTGTAACAAAGAATAAGTCTTAGGTACAATAACACTGAAACCTTCCCATCAATTTTATAATATTCATAGAATGTTCTTTTAGAATTTGGGGTGTCTTTTGGGAGAATTATGAACTGATACAACCATTCTGGAGAGCAAAATTGAACTGTGACCAAAGGACCATAAAACTATGCATACCCAGCAATACTTCTATCCCAAAGTGTGTATACCAAAGAGATCAGAAATAGGAGGGAAGAACTTACTTGTATAAAAATGTTTTTAGCAACTCTTTTTGAAGTGGCAAAGAACTGGAAGCTGAGGGGGCATCCACCAACTGGGGAATGGCTTAACAAGCTATGGAATATGCTTATAAAGGAAATAACATTATAATGTAATGGAAATGATGAACAGGATGAGTTCAGAAAAACCTGAAAAGTCTTATATGAATTCATGTAAAGTGAAATGAGCAGAACCAAGAGAACAGTGTATATAGTAGCAGAAATATTATATAATGATTGACCTTATAAGGATTAAACTATTATCAGTAAAACAAGGTTCCAAGATGACCTCCAAGGGACTCATGATTAGAAAAACAAACTAACAAACAAAAAATTACTATCCACAACCAGAGAAGGAACTATTGGAATCTGATTGATGATCAAAGCACACCATCCTTCTTTTTATTTCCTCCATGAGTTTTTTAAAAATATTTTATTTTCCCAGTTACATGTAATGATAATTTTCCACATAAGTTTTCCAAAGTTATATGATCCAAATTGTCTCCCTCCCTCTCTTCCCGTCCCTGTCCTGGAGATGGTAAGCAATTTTATCTGGGTTATACATGTATTATCATGCAAAATATATTTCTTTTTCTTTTTTAATTTTTTTAACCCTTACCTTCCACCTTAGAATCAATACTATGTGTTGGTTCTAAGGCAAAAGAGTGGTAAGAGTTAGACAATGAGGGTTAAGTAAGTTGCCCAGGGTCATACAGCTAGGTAGTGTCTGAGGCCAGATTTGAACCTAGGACCTTCTGTCTCTAGGCCTCACTCTCAACCCACTGAGCTACCCAGCTGCCCCCCAAAACATATTTCTATATTGTTCATTATTGCAAGAGAATATTGATATAAAACCAAAATCCCAAAATAAAAACACAAATAAACTAAAGTGAAAAGCAGAATGCTTTGATCTGCATCCCAACTTCAAAAGTTCTTTCTCTGCTAGTGGATTGTAATCTTTCTCAAAAGTCCTTCAGAATTGTCCTGGATCAGTGTACTGCTAAAAGTAGCCAAGTCTTTCACTATGGTCATTGTATGATATTACTGTTACTGTATTCAGTGTTCTTCTAGTTTTGCTTATTTCATTCTACAACAGTTCAAGCAGATCTTCTCAGTTCTTTCTGAAATCATGAGGGTTTTTTAAAAATTATTTTTGTGATATGTGTCTTCAGTCATGATATGAGGAATACAGAAATAAGTATTTCATGAAAGCACTGATATAACTATTTATTGATTCAAGGAAGAATGTGTATAATAAAATGTTAGAAAACAATTATCAAAAATTGTTTCTATGTGTAATTTTAAAAAATTCAATTAAAAAAATAGAATTTGAGGTATCAAAATGCCTAAAACTGTTAGCCCACCAATTATCCTGTTATCTTAACACTTTTGAGATGGTAATGTAATGTCACTGGTCCCCTAGAAAAAGATATTAGACATGGTCTCTATTTTATATGTGTGTATATATATATATATATATATATATATAGTACATATGTATTATATATAGACTGCATTATTGTTAAATTATTATTAAAACTAAGTAAAGGAGAAAAAGCAACTATAGGAATATAGGGATTCAGCTCTAGATCTAAGGGAGAAGATGGAAAGGTGTCAGCATCAACTAGCCCCACATAGGGACAAAAGATACTAGGTGGCTCACCATATGTAGACTTGCCTTTTTTCCCACCCCTAGAATCAAGGTGAGGTCCCTAAGTAATACCTAGAGCAAAAGAAAAGCAATAAACATGATCCCAAATAAGTTAAACGCAGACCTCTGAAGAGTTTCTGCTCCCCTACCCTTAACCCCTGCCCCAATCTCAATGACAGGAACAGCTGAATCAACTCAACAAACTGACTATGAAACTAAAGACAAAAAGCAAGGGAAGTACAAATCAAGACACTTTTGTTGATGCAAATATAGGCATTGTCCAGTCTAGGAACAGATTTTGTTCTAAAAGTTTATGTGTAAGACAGTGATTTAGAAATTTTCAATGCATTTCACCTTAAAAAAAATGTTTAAAATGGTAGTTAGATCTTTAAGCCAGTCTACAAGCCTATTTAACTCATAACATAGCTTAAATATATATAGCATTAATAGTATTATTTCATATACACTTAACAATCATTTTATAACTGTATGGGAAATTCGATTTTAGCTTGTGACATCAGAAACACATCTCAAACATTTGAATAGGCAGTCAGGACTCCCAAGCTAGGAAAAAAGAGTTAAAGTGAGAAACAGAAGACAGTATGAAGTACCACTGTCAATTCTAGAATCCTCTGAATTAGAGAAAATAAAGGGCAGCTGTTTTCACATAGAAGGAGTACAGAGCATGGGTATAACTTTCCCTGCCACTAAGTCTTTTGTATGGATATTTATGAAATATGGTCTTTTACTAGGGGCTTCAAAGTAATAGATAATATTTCACATATCTCCATGTTCTAGATGAGAGTTGTCAAATGTGTTTGGGGGGGGGGGGGGAGTGGACACAAGTGATCCACCAGATTGTAACTGGTAAATATTTTAAAATAAATGAAAATATGATAATATGATATAACATGTTGTTAAGTCATGTCCAACTTGTCATGACCCTGTGGATCATACTGTCCTTGGAGTAGGTTTCCATTTCCTTCACTAGGGGATTAAAGCAACTAGAGGTTAAGTGACTTGCTAGGGTAAATATCTGAGGCCAAATTTGAATTCAAATCACAACATAAATAACATTATCTATGTTGGTTTTCCAAGCCAAAATGTGGCTTGAAGGATTCTGTCTCTATTTGGGTTTAACACAACTGTTCTAGATAAACTGCCAAAAGGCTGGATTCCTGATACATTGAGAGAGCTTATATATATAAGAAAGTATTATATTTATATATCTAATTAAATAAATTAAATTATATAAAAAATCATATAAAATTTAAATAAATATAAGAAAATGTCTATAATATCAATGAAATAACAAAGTTTGGAGTGCTAATTAACTATTCTTATTAAATTAAGGGAATTATAGCATTACTCCATATAAACTTTTCAAAAAAGGCAGAAATAAAAGGCAACTATAGATTCTCTGTCACTCAGCACTGACTAATGATCTATAACAACAAAACTAAACTAACAAAACTAAAATGTAAAGCATTTTGTATTTTACAAAGAGGCCATTATAAAAGGGCTGTTTTCCTGACTTCTTAATGATTTGGTAGGCTGTAATGGTCAAATGAGATATTTATAAAAGACTTACTACAGGATCTGGTACAAAGGAGGTACTTAATAAATGCTATTCCCTTCCTCCCCTTCCTCTTTCTCTTCTTAACAGTTCCAAGTAATAACCTTCTGGGAGAAGAACAGTAAATGTTCCATGTTTGAGGGAGTATTGAAATTTCAGTTCCTGCAGGTCACTTAGCCAATCTGGGAAAAGCCTTAGAGGGTGCTCAAAGCAGAATCAGAAAGAAGGTTCACAGAGCCAGTTAGACATAATCTCTAGTTTCCATATTCCAATGGATGTCCAATTATATATATTTTTAATATGAAGTGAAAAAAAAGAACAGGACCCAAAAATATTATATAATTTTCCCAGAGTCCCTTGAATATCTTTCTCTTCTATAATCATATTCAATCAAGAATTACTTCTTTTTATATAATGGTTTAGAGTTCTCTCTCTTCTTTCTGTTATTAACTGGAGAAGGTAAGAATCATTCCCATCAGGAGAGGGGTCAAATCTCTAGCAATCCTGATGGTTTTATCTTTTTGATAAGTGTAAGTCCCTAAGGAGAGAAGAGTTGTCTCAATTATTTAAAAGCTCAAGGAGTTCTTTATGCCTTACATTTGCAGTGAAATTAAATAAAGTCAATGTTTTGTTAGCCAGAGTGACTGGTGGGTGTTGAAGGCAAGATTTTTATCCTTTTCTATAGAGAATCAGACATAAGGCAAATTCTGACATTCCCAAGGAAACTCATGGATAGAGGCACAAATCATAAAAAGATTTTAGTGAGAAGCCACAAAGACTGAAAATGATTTGTGTAAATGTTAAGTTTTAATTCTGGGCTATGAATTATACCCAGAATCAAATGAACTAGATGGAAAAAAAAGAAAAGTTGACTAGAAATGAAAACAACTTGGGAAGTTTTATGAAAGAAGTGGGATTTGAATTGGACTTTGGAAAGCAGGTGGCATTTGTTTAAGTGGAAATAAGAAGAGAGGGCAATCTACAGTAGTGGAGCAGCATGAGCAAAGAAACAGATCAATTAATCAATAAGCATTTATTAAGTTTCTGACTAAAAGGCAGGCACTGGGGATACAAAGTCAAAAAAGCAGTCCCTGTTCCCAGGGAGTATAAATTTTATTAGGGGAGACAGCATGAACATAAACTAGTATATACAAAATAAATATAATAAAGCTGGGGAAGGTTAAGGGGAAGGCCACTAAAGAGGAGGGAAGAATGCCACGAAAGACTTTGATAAAAAGTGTAGCTTGACCAGAGTTTTTGAAGGGAACAAGAGATATTTAAAGATGTAGTAGTGAAGTGAGAATACATTCTGGGCAAGGAGGACAGCCAATGCAATGGCACATGAATAGGAAAGGGAGCATCATGCTAGAAAGAGGGGAAAAAATTAGTTTGGCTGGAAATGATATAGATGTACATGGCTTGCAAGGAGAATGGGGAGGAACTTGGCCTCATTGGCACAAAGGTTCTGTGTTGGAGAATAATGAATGATAAAGTGAAATGGTTAAAATTGGGACCAGACTATAGAGGACCCAAAACAGGCTGGATACAAGAAGTATTAGGAGTTACTCCAAGTCTTTAGCAGGGGAATAATATAACTAAAAGGAAACTAATCTGGCAACAATGTTCAAAGTGATTTAGAAAAGAGAGATGGAAGGAAGATGTTGCATTAATCTAAGAACAACATCTAAATTATAGTTTAATGTGGTAGATGTGGAAAAGGCAAGGAGAGAGAGAGAGAGGACTTGCAAGCCAGGCCATGCAAGAAACAAGGCTGGGGACCTGA
The DNA here is from genome assembly GCF_027887165.1 of Monodelphis domestica. Classification (NCBI taxonomy): domain Eukaryota; kingdom Metazoa; phylum Chordata; class Mammalia; order Didelphimorphia; family Didelphidae; genus Monodelphis; species Monodelphis domestica. The sequence goes on along the minus strand of NC_077227.1, from coordinate 126,555,970 downwards.
TCTGCAAAATCAAGGAGAAGGTTCCAAACAGAATGTTCCCAGGAGGAGGAGGTAGTTGAGCTGGCCAGGAGAAACTGAGAAACCTCTGCTGTCCATGGGGTTGACTGACCAAGAAAGGAGGCAAGCCTGGCTGCAGGGGGAAGAAGCTGAGAACTAATATTGTTTTCTGTCCCAGACTGAAGGACCCTTGAGGGGGGCTTCTGAAATTAGACTGAGAGACCTTGGTGGTTTTGTGAATTGAAAGAAGAAAAAAAGATTTTAAACAGTTGTCCTCTATCTCTCTGACTGTACCTCTGTCACAGTTGTGACTGGACTGATTTCCCAAACCCTCAAATTCTCCTTATAATTTAGGGAAATCCTCATCCCTCTTTCCTCAGTTCTCTATTCTGTTGTTTCCCAATAAACCCCTTACCTGAGAAAGAAAACAAGAGCATCTTCATAGTCCACTTGGGGGGAGGGGTGAAGTCACAAGCTTCAAGAAGAAACTGGGAGGGAGAGGCTGGAAGAAGGGAAGGGGGTGAGAGAGTGTGGGGGATCTGGGAGTGAAGGGAGGAGGAGGTTAGGAAATAGATTGATCTATCAGCTATCAGTAGAGATCAGTAGGCAGACCCCAGAGCATTCCCCTGTAGTAGTATCTCTCAGTGTCACTCAAAGTACATCTATCCCCATTGTAACTAGGCAGCCCTCAGGTGTGTCCCCCTAGTAGCAGCCCTCTAGTCTCAAGCCAAAGTACATCAGTCACTGCCACAAGAAATAGTCACACAGATCATCCTTTTTAGTATATAGAAGAATGAGTAGAAAAACATATCAAAGGAAAAATCAATACAATTTAGCAAATTTGAACATAGGAGACATAGGAAGAATAAAAGTCAAAGATCATTCCATGATTTTTACCTAGCAAAAAGTAACTGACAGTTATAGGAATGTTAGGAAGAGAAAGCAAGTGGAAGACAGGAGTAGGGAAAATTTGTCAGCCATGCTAAGTACTGATTCTACCATTGGTTTTTCAGGACAAGTTATTTCATCTTTTCTTCAATTTCTTTAGCTGTAAAAAAAGGACTAGCATTCCTAGTTCTCCTTTTAAGGTTGTGAAGAACCACTTGAAATCAAAATAATTGTAAAAGTGTTGATGAGTAGAATGTGCTGTGGAGATATGAAATATCATGAAGAGCCAAGATGCTGTACAGGTTAAAATCATGCATTATTCTCCAGCATATGTTATGTTTCTATAGAAAATTAATGAAAGTTAGATGCCCTTCAGGAGAGAGATATCTATCTCTCCTTATGAAGAGTAGAGAAATCCCCTTCCCCAAGCAGCTCTTTATATATATACTTTTAATTATCTTAATTAGCACTCTTTTCTAATGTGACCCCCATTGTTCCATTTTCCCCTTTTTTCTTATTATGGATTCCTAATAGCTCTGACAGTCAGCATTCAAAAGGTTAAAGAGGTTAGAAGCTGGTAAATTCCCATGAGAAAAGTCCCAAACATACAACTACAATCTTATCTTAACCCCCTATCTCAAATGTTTCAGTATGAAAGACCTTGGCCATGACTAAACTCTGACTCAACTTAGAAATTGCAAACTTAAGGAATGCTTCCATGAATTCACGAACTTTAGGAAACTTAAGGGGGGTAGGACAAAATAAAGAAAATATTACATACACAGACATTGTATCTTACACAGGTAGTAGTGGCCTACTAAAAGAGAAGCATTGTAGGGGGCAGCTGGGTAGCTCAGTGGATTGAGAGCCAGGCCTAGAGATGGGTCCTAGGTTCAAATCTGGCCTCAGACACTTCCCAGCTGTGTGACCCTGGGCAAGTCACTTGACCCCCATTGCCTAGCCCTTACCATTCTTCTACCTTGGAGCCAATACACAGTAAGGGTTTAAAAAAAAATAAAAGAGAAGCATTGTATTAATTTTCTATAAATTCTAGAGTTTACTTCTATACCTTTGGACACTGCTGTTGAGTCAGCCACTTAGAGCAGTGTGCCCATCCTCTCCCCTTTCCTAATAAAGGCCACATTTCTCTGTAAGCATCTTATCCAGTCTTCTGTCTGTTCATCAGAGTGACTTTGGGGTGGGGACACCAAGATTCCACTCCACACAATGGAAAGAGATACTTCAGAAACTATTCATTATAATCCCTAAAGCAAATAAACAAGAGAAAGGTCATGGGGGGGGGGGGCGGGGGAGACAGGTAAAATAGGTAGGAGAAATAGCAAGATTTTGATACACAACTTTTGATACGCCAGCCCAAAACTGAGACTTAAATCTCCAAATACTCCAAAATCTCCAAATACAAAGCCAATGGTATCAAGCCTTCTTACTATTTACACTGGGTCTTTTAGTCAACTATTGTACAAAGTCTCTTTGCCATTCAATAGAGATAAGGCCCCACCAAGTTTTATGAGTACTTATTTTCCTATCTAAGATGAAAATGAAACATATCATCATCTGAACCCAGTTCCACCTGGTACATAAAACCCCACAGAGCTAGCCATGCTTTTTTCAGGTTCATAAAAGTGTCTTAGGTAAATGGATTTATCTTCTTAAATTGGTTCTTTGAGCCTTGCTATACATACTGTAAACCTTAAAATTTCTTAGACTTAAGAAATATAGCTGAATTCCCTGGCGACCTTAAATTAATATATATCAGTCTTTTAAAGTGATTTCCTTGTCACAATACTCCCTATTGTGAACAAACCAGGAAACTACAATCAGGTAACCAACGTTTTCTATATCCTAGGCTACAGGAAAATAAACAACTCATATACCAGTTTACTTTTTAAAAAATAAATATTTTATTTTTTGTTATTCTGAACTTAGCAAACACTAAAAAATATTAGCATTTCACTACTCAAAGAACTGAAGTAATATATAAAAAAGCTATGAATCTCCCTTATGTACAGCATGTTTTTTTAATATACATAATATATTCAACATGCTAATACCAAAATGTCCCACTTGTCTGTTTCCCTCTGAACCTCCTTCTGTTCTGCTCTGTGTATTTAAAAATATTTCACTGATACTCTCATTCTTTTTTCCCCCTTGCCTCACCATCATAACTCTCTCTTTTATCCACTAGTTTACTTTCCATAAAGCTCAAACCTTTAGCCTCAGAGCACTAGGCAGTAGAACTACCTGTATCTCATTTGATTCTCAGAACAATTCTGTAACATAAGTATTATAGATATTATTTACTCCACTTTACCAATCAGAAAATTAAAATGATGTTAATTATCTTGCTTATGATTACATCAATTCAAGTAAGTGTGTGAGATGTGATTCTAATCAAGATAGAATGATAAAAGATTATGACCAAATAAAGGAATTTTGGATTTCATGAAGTGGAATGCTTGGGTTGATGAGGTGGAATAGGAGAGTGGAATTCATAGGAACTAAGTAGACTGAGGAACTAGGAAATTGGGTTATCTGGGAGAGCATCAATATGTAAAGTCTCCTTGCAATGTGGGCAGGAATTGAGGCAGAGAAAGACTGTAAGATACTTCAGTGCTTCAACAATCTGTGATTTCACTATCATAGGTATTCTCTTCCATCAACTCAAATTATAATCCTTATATGCCACTACTCTTTGGGAGTCTTTGGGAAGTCTTTGGGAGTTGCTGGGACAAAATAATTCACTATAGTTAACGTGGTGATGCTTTTCCTAACTTACAGAGGATGTTTCCCAGGTGACAAAGTCCATCACTGAATCTATATTTTAATGCTTTCCAGTTTGGCAGGACTTTAAGCCTTATAGCAGACATAATCTAAATTTAAAGCCTTGCTCCAAATGCCTTAATCTCAATATATATCTTTCTAATAAATGTGATTTCAACTATCACCATTATAAAAATATTTCCAAATAGGCATCTGCTATCTTAAATGATTCCTAAGTTCCCAATCAGCATTTCTAATTTGTACAACTGGAAATCTTACCTTCATTTCAAGTTCAAAATGTCTAGAATCATATGCACCAAAAACTAAGAGTAATATAATCCCAGTTGTAAGAGACCTTCATAGAATCACAGAACTTGAGAGTCAGAAAGGACCTCAGCAGTTAGCTAATCCAATCCATACACAAACCACAAACATATACCATAGCATAAACTTTCAAGGAAAGGGGAAATCACAATCTCTCTAAGCTGCCCAATCCACTTTTGGGAGCTCTAACTATTATATTAGAAAGTCTTTCTTGACATTGAACCTAAACTTGCTTCTTTGCAATTTTCACCATTTGTTTTAGATTCTGACCTCTGGGGCTACACTGAAAAAATCATCTCTCTTACCAATCCCTTAGTATTGTTACTACCTTGGAGCAGGTCAGAGTACTGCTGCAATAGCCTTTCAGTTGTTCCCCCTACCAGGAGTAACTACTCAGTCCATCCCCTACTCAGTAGTCAGAATGGTCTTCCTAAAGCACAGGTCTGGCCATATCATCCCCCATTCCAATTCAATAAACTCCAATGGTTCTGTATTACCCCCAAGATCAAAAATAAAATTCTATGTTTGGCTTTTAAAGATAATGCGACTCATTCCCCTTTGTCCAGATTCCTTCTCTCTGTCTCTGTCTCTGTGTGTGTGTCTCTCTCTCACACACACACACACATGCACATACAGCTCCCCACAAACTCAGCCACTGAGTAAGACTGGATTCCTTGCTGTTACTCAAACAAAATGCCCAGATTCAATTCTGTGTGTTTTCACTGGCTATCCCCTATGCCTGGAATGTTCTCTCTCCTCACGTATCCCTGTATCCTCCTCAAGTGGGGAATGTATTATTATTTTCCTCAAGGGGGACTATGTTATTGTTGTGAACTTTGACTTGAATTTGAGCCCAATTTAGAACAAGAGACTACCTCCCAGAATCTAAAAGGTACCATGAAGATGCTGCAGAGACCACACGCTGCACCAGAAGATCCAGATGGAACTTTGAGATATGGCAAATTTGAACTTTGGGGAGGTTGAATGTTTTTGTTTTGCATGTACACTCTTATGCCAAAGGGGACTCCCCCAATTGGCTTTTTGTCAATGCACCTATTGTTGATTTTGTTCCTTTTCCCTTTTTATTTTCCTCTTATCCCTAAATTATTATAATTTCTCCCTTTAAAAACTATAATATTTGTATATACTTCTAGTTCAAGTTATAAGTTAGTTATGTTTTCATGATCCATTGGAGAGAATGTATTGATTTAGAATCTTGAACCCTAGAGACTACATTTCCCACAATCCTCTTTCCCTTTTCCTGTTTGTGCATCTCCTTAAATGGATTGGGGTTTTAAGTTTCTGTTTCTGCCCACATGGCCTCTTTGGCTGATATCAGCGTGGAAGAGGGAGCAGGATTTTTTGCCTTTCTCTGTTTGTTTTTTTAATTTCTCTGGGTTTTTTAAAATTTCTCTCTGCTGGATTTTTAAAAAATAGTATTAAAATAATACTTGGAGTATTGAATATTAATTTTAATCTCTTACTTCTCTAGTTTCCTGTAAAGCTCAGTTAAGATCTACTTTCTACAAGAGACCTTTCCCAGTGCCCCTTAATATTGTCTTCCTTTTTTAATTATATCCCATTTTCTGCTGTCTGTATCTTATTGGTACATAGTTGTTTGCAAGCTCTTTCTCTCCCTTTAGACTATGAGCTCCTTGAGGGTAAGTCCTCATTTTACCTTTCTTTGCATTCCCAGCACTTAGCACAGTACCTGACCACTAGTAAACACTTAATAAATACTTGTTGACTAATTTTTTCCTCCTATTACTCCCCACATAAAGGAGATAAAAAATGAAATTATAAGTGAAATAAGAGTTCTGGCAAGAAAAATCATAAGGAGAAAAAAAATAGCTCCAAAGCAGGTAGAAAATCCTACCCAAAAGACTGAAAATCTGTGATTCCAAGAAACAAAAAGAAGTAATAGAATGAAATCAAAACACTTGAAAAGTAACTAGTAACCTTTCTAATAAGAGAAAGGAGTAAAACAAGAATATCTGATATCACCAGACATGACATAATGCTAGAAAAGTTAGTTATAACAATTTTTAAAATGAAATTGAGGGAATAAGCACAAAGAAAAAAATAAAATTATCAGCTTTTGCAGATGCTATGATAGTTTACACAGAAAACCCTAAGGAGATAACTCAAAATTGAAATAATATCATTAGCAATATAGAACATAAAATAAACCCTCTCAAACAATCAACCTTTATTAATAAAACCAGTAAGAAAGAGGTAGAAAGAGAAATCCCACTCAAAATAACTAGAGAATGTATAAAATATTTTGGAGTCCAACTACCAAGATACACATAGGAACTATATGAATACAACTCCAAAACACTTTTTACAGAAGTAAATTGAGAGCTACTAATCTTTCATAGATAGGCCTCCATGTCAACATAACAGGAATTCCAAATTAATATAATACAAATATAATATATATTCTACAGAATATGTATTCTGTAGTAGAAAAAAAAATTAATTTACTTAGTGTCATAAACATCAGCCACCAAAGGATTACTTTACAGAGCTAGAAAAATACAACAAAATTAATCTGAAGTAACAAAATGTCAAAATTCTTAAGGAAAATAATGAAAAAAAAAGTAAGAAGGCAGGAGACCTAGCAGTAGTAAGTTTCAAATAACAATCATACAAAACAGTATTAATCAAAACTATTTAGAAGTGGTAAAAAGAAAAAAAATTGATAAGTGGGGCAGCAAGGAGACCAGGTCTGGAGACAAGAAGTCTTGGGTTTAAATTTGGCCTTAGTTAATTCCTAGTGCTGTGACCTGGGCAAGACACTTAGCCCCAATTGGCTAGCCCTTATCATTCTTTTGCCTCAGAACTGCTACTTAGTAACAGTTCTAAGACAGAAGGTAAAGGTTTATTTTTATTTTAAAAAAACTTGATAAGTAAGAAGAGGTTAGGGTTAAGAGATTTATTAAAGATCATGAGAAATCAATGAATAAAGAAGATGCAAAATAAAGACCACGTGCCCATGGCTGATCAGCCAGTTCAAACACCTGCCTTACCACCACCAAGCTCGGGACTGGAAGTAAAGAGGACACAATGAAGTAAAAAACTAAACTACTGGGTAAAGATTTACTATCTGTCAAAAACTGCTAAGAAAAACTAGAAAGCAATTTGGCAGAAATTAGGTTTAGAACAACATTTCATACTTATATAGCACAAGCTCCTAATGGATGAATGACCAGTATGTCATCTGAACTATCTGTGGCTTTTTTCTATTTATTTATCAAGGGATCTAAGAGATCAATCAACCCTACAATATTTTTAAGACACTTGACAAATATTTGTGGCTCAATACCAAAATGAACCAAAATCTCAGAGGAGAAAAAAGCTTTTTGAGAAGAAATGAATTGGTTTTACTCTACTTTTCCCCAGTAAGGTTCATGTTGATCTTGGTCTTGCATCATGATCTCCATCCACTCTTACTTTCATTAGGGAGCAACAGCATCCTAGTCTCATCTTCCTGTCCATGCCAAACTTTCTTTATTTATTTGACTAAGATCCCTTCAGAAATCCAACTCAGGTCTTATGGTACTACACTGGTACTCAGAAGCTATGACCAATGGAGCTCAAGTGGGCTCAAGCTACCAGAATTACAGAGGACCCAATAGCCTTCAAGTCACCTAATATAGACCTTCCAGTGATGGAAGAGAAGAAACAATCTCCACAATTCCATAATCTCAAACCAAGGGATTAGAATGTGTTGTCTCCTACAAGGTTCTAAAGTTCCCTTTTCATATCAGCAAAATTGTTCTCCCTGATGTCCTACTATTCTGTAGAGATTTTATAATAGACTTTTCCTTCTTCATATTTACTATGCATTAATCTTAGAAAAGATATCACCCATTCACAATTCGGCTGAGGATAATATTTTTTTTAATTTAAATTAATTCATTTAGTTAATTTATAACATTATTTCTTGGTTACAAGAATCATATTTTTTTTTCCCTCCCTCCCCACCTCTACCCTTCCCCTAGCTGATGCGCAATTTCACTGGGTTTTACATGTGTCCTTGATCAGAACCTATTTCCATGTTGTTGGTGTTTGCATTAGGATGTTCATTTAGAGTCTACATCCCCAACCATATCCCTTTGACCCATGTATTCAAGCAGTTGTTTTTCTTTTGTGTTTCTGCTCCCACAGTTTTTCCTCTGAATATGGATAGTGTTTTTTCTCATAGATCCCTCCAAGTTGTTCAGGATCACTGCATTGCCACTAATGGTGAAGTCCATTACATTTGATTGTATGAGAATAATATTCTTTTATTTATTTATTTTTTTTTTTGGTTACAATAATCATTTTATTTCCCTCCCTCCCCTCTACCCACCCTTCCCACAGCCGATGTGCAATTTCATTGGGTATTACTTGTGTCCTTGATCAGAACCTATTTATGAGGATAATATTCTTAAGGAAGTAATGATTGTTTTTTTCAAATACCTGTAGCAAAGACTGAATCTTTCTAAAGTAGGAAGACCTACATTAAGGACACAAAGTTGGTTTGAATAGCCTATCAAAGTAGAGTCAACTAATCTACATAACTAGATTAAAGGGAGTAAGGGGAATAACTAAATCTAAGTAAACTTTGTTCTGCACATTAATTCAAGAAAAAAAACAGAAGAAATGAATTTGCATCAATCAGAGAATGGCTAAACAAATTTCACAAATGTAATGTAATATTACTGTGAACCAAGTATAGTAACATATGCCTGTAGTCCCTTGCCCCTGGGGAAGCTAAAGCTTGTGGTTCTCTTGAATTCAGGATCTGCAGTAGGACTAAAATCTATAGTCTATCTGCACTAAATCTGGCACAAATATAATGAGCCTCCAGAAGCAAAAGGTTACCAAACTGCACAAGATATTTGGGGAGATTCAGCCAGCTCTGGTTGAAGATAGGTTTTATGTGTTGGCTGCTGAGAGAAATAAAAATAAAAAGGCTGAATTCCATACTTCAGGAAATCATTCCAAGAAACTGCCCCAAAGAATTAGAAATTGAAACTAACAGACCAATGAAATCAATAGGACACAAACAGAGGAACCCTAAGTTTAATTCACCAACAAACATTAAACAAAGCCAAGGGAAAACCCAACAGATACCAGGAAAAAAAAATCCAAACTATTTGTCTTTTCCTTCTAGAAACTCCAAACACTTACTGGCTTAAGTAGCCTTACACTTGTTTAAAATTTGTTCCCTTATAAATTGACTAAATAAATTAATTTAAATTAAAAAAAAATAAAGTTTAATTGTTCTTGTTAGGCCCCTAAAAAGGTTATCTTTAGTCAGACACACCTAGGAATTGAGCCATTACCCTGTGTTTCTAAATTTAAAGCAATAAAATACTTAAATCAGGAACATGGGTACATTTCTAGTGTCACTTCCCCACCCACTTTATCTTCTGTATTTGTATTTGTATTTGTCTATCTCAGAAATCAAAGATGACTTTGAAGTTCTACATACTAAAACAATATCTTAGGCAAGATATCTTTTTGACACACAAAGTGTGAGGAACAGGGCCTGACAAGATGGTGGACTCCTCTCATAAGCCTATATAATGGAGTAAAAAGAAAAGAAAATTGAGTTAAGCTTCATGTTCCTCACTTCAGTTCCTTTTCCCCATATCTATATCAGAAGGACATGATAAGAACACCTGATAGGTTTGGCCTTTAAGAGGCTAACAGGTTAAACCACTGTACTTTAATTAGTGAAAACCCATGTGAATGATTGGGATTGTAAATTGTATGAGGATCAGTTGGATCTTCAGACTAGAGAACCATGGTCTCTAGTGACTAGCTAATGGTGAATGAGGTGAGGGTGCTGATTTGCATTAATAAAAGGGAGCCTACCTACTCCTATTCCTTGTACTTGCTTGCTAGCTATAACACCTGTAAAACTGGCTCATGAGTATCCATTCTCAAGAGAATGAAATAAAAGAACCTTTGCCACAATTAATGCTTCATTCAAAATTCTTTTGAGTAATTAGTTATTCCTCTCAAAGAGGGTTGTGGTTTCTGACTTAACTCCCTATATTATTTGTTGCCCAATAACAATCCTTTCTAATGACACATGAGTAAAATAGAGTAAATGATCTAATGAGTCATAAAAAGAACTTATTATGATATCAACAATATTCTTTATGGAGCCTATATGAAGATAAGCACTGTAATGAAGAACCACAACAGCTATTTTGTAGCTATTAATTCCTCTTTCAAAAACAAGTCTTAGAGTATATCAATGTATTTAAATTGCTTTATTACTTTATGAGAATTCTTTAAAAATGTTCAAAAAATTACATTAGAATGAATATGACCAGTAAACACAGGGGAAAGGAATCATTATGCCCTATGACATTCTTCAAATCATTTATTCTTGACTTTGTCTCTTCAGTAACACAAAAGAGAAATAGATTCTCATTTTAGATCTCCTTGTAAGACAGATGATAGAAAAAAGCTTCAATAATGGTTTTATTCAGCATACAATAAAAATACAAATACTGGTAGCCCTTTGAGTCTTCCAAAATTGTTTCCCATGATGAAAAAGCAGAGTGACTGACCAAAAGCTTCCACAAAAGCTTTGAAAGCTGGTAAAATTGTTCAAAGTAAAAAGTAAAGTAAAAAGAGTTCAAAGTAAAGGAAGAGGGAGCTAGAAGCCAGGATTTTTCTGTACATGTTCTAGACTCATGATGGTGAACCTATGGCACACATGCCAAAGATGGCACACAGACACCTCTCTGTGGGCATGCACACTATCACCTGTCAGAGTAAGTTACTAGAAAGACAGAGGAACTTGAGCAGAGATGCTCCCCTCCCCCTCTCCATCATCCCTACCCACCCCTCTGCCCAGTAGCCCAATGGAAGTGCTTACTTCCTCTCCTGAGCAGAACTCCTAGGCAACTCCCTCCCTTTCTCCTGTCCCTGTCTGGGATAAGGGAAGGGGTAAGGAAGGGATGAACTGGGGGTGGGGGGAGAGGGAGCACAGCACACGATATCTAAAAGGTTCTAAAAGGTTTGCCATCACTGTTAGACTCTCTTTTTTTTTTAATGTAATATATATTCATTAGAGTATAGTAAATACAATCTATTTCAGGGAAAACACATGCATAATGCCATATATATTTATTTATACTCACACAGGTATGTTTTTCTAGATAATTAATGTATTATATATCTTGAATGAGGAAATTTAATGAAGGAACTCTTCATTTGTTTTAACAAAAATTCCTTTAACTTGATGCCTTGTAACTGTGTAATTTGTCCAGAATATAATCCTAGGCAAGAGTTCAAGTATGTAAACTGACTAAGAATACAGTCCCAGTAACCTGAGTTATAATCTTAAATATAATCTGAAATGTATGTGTTACTATATTAATCATAAGTGAGTTACTCTGATAATTCTAGGTATATGAATCTATTTTATAATATACTTTATAGTAAACTAATTCATGTAAGATAGAGGCCAGCAGGTCACCCAAAGATCATGAAGGGCAGGGAGCCTCTGAGGGCTTCTGGGATTTAAGGATGTTGGAGATTTCTCAGAAATAGGGGTTGAAATGTATTATGTCAAGAATGATCAGAAAAGAAGCCTGTGTCAAAACATTCTGACCTTTCCATGGCCTACAATTTCCTATTGCTTACAAGAGTGACCTTTTAAGTCTTCCTCACCCCCATCCCTACTTTGTAAGTTTCTCTTTTTGCCTTTAAAAACCTGTAAATTGGACTCTCTTCTGAACTAAAGACACTTCATATTTCATGAGGCTCAAAAACAAAACCATGTAAGAATACCTAGTTTCATTCTACAGTTTTTCACTGAGTTTAATGACAATCCAACACAATATTGCTAAGACAAAGGAACTTAATAAGAAGTGGAAGAAAATTTCTCCAAAAACAATACTATCAATGATATCCTAAGAAATCTAATCTTACCACTCAAAAAGTCTTTTAGAAGACTAACATCTCAAAAACATACTTCCAGTAGGAACAATGGATCCTATTGATGGCTTTTACTAAAAGGACCATCACAAAACATGAATATTCTTATGTAAGCAGGTGTCCAAAAGAGCAAGACCATTCTTGAGATAGCAAAATGTACAGATATTTGCCTGGGTAAGATAAAAGAAGGTCAAAGTTACATGCTGTCTTCCAGGTTCCACCACTGAATATTTCATTATATCAGGCAGCTTGACTCAGCAACAGTGAAATCATGTCCTACAGCTGAAACTGTAAGATGAATCCAAGAACAAATGCTCTGGCCTACCCTTACCTTCCTCCCTTTCAAATCTGATTTTAGCAATCTATTCCTTATTGGAATACAGCATGACTTTGAATTATCTCATTGTCACTTCAGAAACTACACTCTCCATCACAAATTCATACTTTGAAAACTACAGCAAAAGTCCTTGTGGTTATTATAAGCTTCAATTTGCCCCTGCCCAAAGCATAGAATAACATTTTGTAATCTGCATAAATATCACTCTGGTATCCAATTACTCTGAGTTCACTGAATGTCCAATTGTCTCTGCACAGATGAATAAAGGCTACATAGTTTAAAAACAAAATTCAAACTAAATATTAAAGGCAGTTCTGGAAACATGCCTAAAGCAGAAGATGGAGAAAAGAAAAAGAATGGGTAAAGAGGGTAGAAATAGCTTGGAGCCCCTAACTTACTGGGAAACTTGTTCTGGGACAGGATGTACCTTATCCATATGGAAGATCAAGTCCAACTCACAGACATTTTCAAAACACTTGTCCAATGTCTCCACAAAAACCTGGAGAAAGAAGAGAAATCAAATTGGAAGAACAAGTTCACGAATCCCTGAATGTAAACTTGTTGGGGAGTGGGACAGTCATAAGTTTACCCCTTCCTCTCCAAGGAATTTCAGCAAATGATCTTATGCAATAGGCCTTTAAAAACAGTGTTACTTGATTTGGACTCCAGTACAAAGAATGCAAAAAGTTTCCCGGGAGGGGGTGGGGGGGTGGGGAGATTCTGTATTTTAATATGGGCACATTATTTATAAAGACATGTGAGATACCTTCTCCTTTCACAGGATACCTGAAAGTTTTTACTCAATTCTCTTTATTCAATCACCAATTCCTGTGCCAGTCTCTTAAATTTTACCCAGAGGGCTGTTCATAAGGACTTGACAAGGAGCACCACCTGGTGGTCATTTGACAATTCTGTCTCAGGTATCAAGCCCAGTAAAAGAACATAACCAGACAAGTAGGTGACAGCCATCCAGGGCAAACCATCTGTAGAGCTTGCCATAGTGCCTCTGGAGAACCCAAGGGACAAAGGAGATGTACAGGAATAGTGTAGAACAGGCAGTTCACACAATTACTCACCATCAGCTAAGACTTGGAGCCATTTTACTATCATCTCACCCTACAATTCCAAGATCACAGATCTGGAACTGAAAGGGAGCTGGGAGGACATCTAGCCCAACCCCTGTGGTTTGCCAATGAGGATATTAAGGACCCAGAAAGTTAAGTAAATGCATATTCTGTTTCTCCATAAGTCCATCAGACATACCTGAATGAGATCCAAGATCCCCAGTTCACTTTCTGAAGAATCCACACAAAACACAAAATACAAAGTGGCATAGTGTCGATAAATCAATTTGTAGTCTGAACCGCCAATCAAACTGCAGGAACAAGAGACAACCCCAGACAGCTGAAATTCTGAGCTAGAGTAAATGTGCTTTCTACTATACCACACTGCCCTAAAAATTTACAGCATGATTTACTAGATTAACCCACATTCAAATTATGTAGGTGACATGTAGCCCTTTCTTATAGCAATTTACAAGCACAGATCAGCCCTGAGAGGGGCAGAGGTCCGGCAGAAAAATTAAACAGGGTCTCTTCAAGAACACCTTTGCCAAGGATAAAGCCAGTTTCCTGGACCCAGCCAGATACTTAAAGAGCACCAGCCTGAAGTCATCACAGGACCTGTCAGCTGGTCAGACCTTGAAATAAGCAGAGATAAAGTAAGCTGCTGGCTTACCTTCCACCCTCTAGGAAGTTACAGATGTTGTCATCCCGTTTAAGGACAAGGTGGAAAGTCTCCCTGACGATCTGCTGTTGAATCTCTTCTGGCTACAGGAAAAAACAGAGTCAGATAAATCTATAGATTTATTTGAGATCCAAGGGGGCTACAGATATGAGGAAAGTAAGGCACACAACTCTACTATTCCACACATTGGAAATGAGAAGATTAAAACCCACAGATTTGTCAATCTAGTCTTCCCCATACACCCTTTCCCTTACTATGTTCTTTCTCCCTCCCTTCTAATATTACCAGGGATACACAAGACTTGCCCTATACCAGAAGTTCTCAAACTTTTTGGCATCAGGACCCATTTACATCCTTAAAAACTGAGGATCCCAAGGAACTTTTGTTTATATGAGTTATATCTGTTGGTATTTATTCTTTTTAGATATTAGAGCAAATTCTTTTATATTTCATTATTATCTCACTTAAAATAATGATAAACCCATCACATGCCAACATCAATAACATGTTTTTACCAAAAATAACTATTTTCCCAAACAAAAAAAAGTAAGAAAAGCAGTATTACTTGATGGTTTTTTGATAATCTTTTTAATGTGAGAAAAGCCAGCTGGACTCTCATATGAATGTTTCTGTATTCAGACTGCTGGAAAATGTTATTTTGTTTGATGTATATAAAGAAAATCTAGCTTCACACAGATATGTAGTTGGAAAAGCGAAAAATACTTTAATAGACAAATAATGTATTGTTGACATTGTTTTGAAAATAGTATAGATCTTGAGGGCCCTTTTAAAGCGTCTTGGGGAATTCCAAGAGTCTGGCAATCATACTTTGAGAGTTGCTGCCCTGAAACACCATGTAGGTTAATGGTCAACTACCACCCATTTCTAGCATCACCATGATGAAAACACTTCCAGGAATGCAGTGAGACACTGATCTTGCAGCCCAACTAATCCCAACTCCTTCTTTTGATTAATATTTTTGTGAGACTTTGAATAGTACCTTACCAAACATAATTATAATAGTACTTCATAATAAGTCTTGCCCAGATCATATAATAGCAGCAAGTATAAGTTTCAGATTTATATTACTAATCCTAACATCATAAAGTTACTCTGCTCTGACCATCACAAGAGTAATTTTGTCATATGGGTAAGTTTAAGCTTTTTGATCTCTTTCAAAAAGATGTGTATTCCTAGATAAGCTATACTATGTTCAAGTTATGATTTAACTTTTTAAAATTTTTCTGGGAAGATAAGTCTTTGTGTCTGAACTCTCAGTAACAATCCCTTCTGCACAAGTGAGGTCTTTTGAAATCTCTATGATTCTTCTGGTCTGGATAGACCTTGAAACCTAATGAGCAAATCTCTAGGTGGCATTCACTTCCAGTAAGAACTTAGTGGATAGATAATTAAACCTCAGTCCCAAAATGGGAACTGACTAAAGTGTCAGATTTATATTATTTTTTCTCCAGGAACTTCAATGTTCTGAATTTACCTTGAAGATGTATCTACTTAGGTGTATATTTCTTTTTTATATTAGTTTATATTTCAATAGCACCTTAAAGGCACTTATTCAGCTATGTGATGTAGATAAATCAAGAATTGTCATTCCCACTCTGCAGATGAGGAAATCAATGACCAAAGAGGTTAAAAGAATTGTTTATGGTCACATAACTACCAATTATCAGACCTGGAATCTGAACCCTGACTCCAAGGATACCTCCCTGTTCTTGGATAACTAGAAAAGTAGAGTAAATGCCCTATGCTTTCAAAACAGAAGGATCCACACCGCAGCCTAGTGGGGAATCTTTACTGTTTCCAGAATGATGCTCCCTCCCCTTGACTTACCACTACTGCTTTGATTCTGGGTGGCTTTTATTCTCTACTAGCAGCACATGGGAATAAGAGGACTAAGTCAGTGATGATGAACAGATGAGAAGTATGAAAAAAATAATTGAAGAAAATAACAATACATTTTAACTTGAACCTTGTCTAACAGACAGAAACTCAAAAGTTTCAATAATCTCATAGAATGGATGTTTCTCCAAAGTTGCATATTCAGATCCATTTATACCTGTCCATTCTGAACAACTCTTTGAATAACCTCTCATAATTTGTAACAGAAGGTCCACTCAAAATATTGGAGACCTTCCTGAACTTTGGATACCTCAAAAATCCAGGGTAGCATCCAATCTGTCATATGCTACTATTCTTTGACTAAACCATATGACATCCATTTTTCCATTACCTATAACCTCAATATCTTTCCTATTTTTGTTTTAAGTTCCTCATTGCTTGCTCATACCAACCATATACCTCATCATTTACTTCTGCCTTAAGAAAATTGCAGTCACTTTTAATGATTCTAAGCTTTTCCCAAAAATAAAGGCACATCTTTTTTTTTTCCTGTGTGACTTTTATCACACAAAACATATTTCCAGATTATTCATTTTTGTAAGTGAATAATCTTATAAAACCAAAACCCCATATCATATACCCAGATAAATGACAAATCATATGTTTTCATCTGCATTTATACTCAAACAGTTCTTTTTGTGGAGGTGGATAGCATTCTTTATCATAAGTCCCTCAGAATTTTCCAGGATCATTGTATTGCTGAGAGTAGCAGTCTATCACATTTGATCATTCCACAATATTTCAGTTACGGACTATGTTTTCCTAATATTGCTTATTTCACTCTGCATCAGTTCAAATAGGACTTTTCCAGCTCTTTCTGAAATTATCCTTTGCATCATTTCTTATAGAGCAATAGTATTCCATCACCATCATATACTACAATTTGTTCAACCATTTCCCCACTGAGGGACATACTTTTACTTTCCAATTCTTTGCCACCACAAAAAGAGTAGCTATACATATTTTTGTACAAACATGTCCTTCCCCATTTAGGGACATCTTTTAAATACATTGGTGCTTCTACTAGTGTTCTTAGATAGAATTATTATAAAAATAATTAAAATGATTATCAAACAGAGGTCAATGGAAAGACACATGCTAGTTTTGAGCCTATAGGCAACCCAGAAATAATTTTAAAATTTCCACAAAAGCTATAAATCATACATACATTTTTATCTTCCTATTTCTTTGTGGACCAACAATGAATTGAAGTTACTGAGACAAGTAGCTTTTCATTCAACACACAACGCATCATAGAAGTTGGCTAGATTCAGGACATGTTCTAAGGATGTGGGTCCAAGCTCAGGCTCTTCTGACAAATACTTGGCCCTGAGTTGGCAGAATAACAGGAAGTCTAATACTATAAATCTCTCATCTACCATTTAATCTAGTCTTGGGGGACCCTAAGGAAACCAAGTCACTTCTAAAACTCCAACTCCAAGACATTCTAAAATGACATGAATTCCTGAGGACTAACTTTGTCTCCATAGGATCTGGAGTAGTATGGAGAGAATCAGGATAGCTCATGATGACCAACAGTAAAAATAGACTCTTTTCCCATCTCTCTCATGAAGAGATATGTACAAAACAAAGTCCACAGGCTTCTGTCAAAATGAGGCTGCCCTCAGGAATATACCTTCTTATCTAGCAAAGCAGTATAGTTTGACTTAAAGCTGTAATCAGTACCTTAGTATTCTGAACTGATCATGAACAAAGCCTTGAAGAAAACAGAATTTTTACACCAGTACGCATTTCTTTTATGATACTGCTACTATCCAGAATGAGGGTTCTTAAACCTGTGGGCCACTAACTACCCAGAGATCCATGAATAAATTTCAGAGTCTGTGGATTTCTATATGAAAAAAATTACATATTTATATTCACTAACCTCTAATTTAAAAAATAAATTTTTTTCTGAGGAGGGTCTCCTCAGATTTCCCAAGACTGATAAAGTGTATACAACACAAGAAAAGTTATTAAATCCTGACCAAGAATCTCCAGAACCACTGAAGTTCCTCAAGAATTCAGGAGGGAAAGAATTAGAAAGAGAAATTCCATTTAAAGCCACCCAAGACAATATAAAATACTTAGGAATCTATCTGCTGAGACAAACACAGGAACTATATGAACACAACTACAAAACACTCTCCACACAATTAAAACTAGATCTAAACAATTGGAAAAACATTGATTGCTCGTGGGTGGGATGGAACGAGCCAACATAATAAAAATGACCATCCTACCCAAACTTATCTATCTATTTAGTGCCATACCCATTGAACTTCCAAAAAACTTTTTTACTGAATTAGAGAAAACCATAACAAAGTTCATTTGGAAGAACAAAGGATCAAGGATATCCAGGGAAATAATGAAAAAAAATACAAAGGAAGGGGGCCTTGCAGTCCCAGATCTCAAACTATATTACAAAACAAAGGTCATCAAAACAATTTGGTACTGGCTAAGAGACAGAAAGGAAGATCAGTGGAATAGACTTGGTGTAAATTAGCTCAGCAAGACAGTCTATGACAAACCCAACGACCCCAGCTTTTGGGACAAAAATCCACTATTTGATAAAAACTGCTGGGAAAATTGGAAGGCTGTGTGGGAGAGATTAGGTTTGGATCAACACCTCACAAACTACACCAAGATAAACTCAGAATGGGTGAATTACCTGAACATAAAGAAGGAAACTATAAGTAAATTAGGTGAACACAGAATAGTGTACATGTCAGACCTTTGGGAAGGGAAAGATTTTAAAACCAAGCAAGACTTAGAAAGAGTCACAAAATGTAAAATTAATAATTTTGACTATATCAAATTAAAAAGTTTCTGTACAAACAAAACCAAAGTAACTAAAATTAGAAGGGAGGCAACAAATTGGGAAACAATCTTCATTAAAAAACCTCTGACAAAGGTCTAATTACTCAAATGTATAAAGAGTTAAACCAGTTATACAAAAAATCAAGCCATTCTCCAATTGATAAATGGGCAAGAGACATGAATAGGCAGTTTTCAGCCAAAGAAATCAAAACTATTAATAAGCACATGAAAAAATGTTCTAAATCTCTTATAATCAGAGAGATGCAAATCAAAACAACTCTGAGGTATCACCTCACACCTAGCAGATTGGCCAACATGACAGCAAAGGAAAGTAATGAATGCTGGAGTGGATGTGGCAAAGTAGGAACACTTATTCATTGCTGGTGGAGTTGTGAATTGATCCAACCATTCTGGAGGGCAATTTGGAACTATGCCCAAAGGGCGATAAAAGACTGTCTGCCCTTTGATCCATAGCACTGCTGGGTTTGTACCCCAAAGAGAGAATAAGGAAAAAGACTTGTACAAGAATATTCATAGCTGCGCTATTTGTGGTGGCAAAAAATTGGAAAATGAGGGGATGCCCTTCAATTGGGGAATAGCTGAACAAATTGTGGTATATATTGGTGATGGAATACTATTGTGCTAAAAGAAATAATAAAGTGAAGGAATTCCATGAAGACTGGAACAACCTCCAGGAAGTGATGCAGAACGAAAGGAGCAGAACCAAGAGAACATTGTACACAGAGACTGATACACTGTGGTTCAATCGAAAGTAATGGACATTACTACCATTAATGGCTTTACAATGTCCCTGAACAATCTGCAGGGATCTATGAGGAAAAAAAAACTATCCTCAAGCAGAGGACAAACTGTGGAGTAAAAACACGGAGGAAAAGCAACTGTTTGACTATACAAGAGTGGAGGGGATATGATTGAGGAGAGAAGCTAAATGAGCACCCTAATGCAAATACCAACAACAAGGAAATGGGTTCAGAGCAAAGACACATGTGATACCCAGTTGGCTAGGGGAGGGGTGGCAGCAGGAGGGGGGGGAGGAAAAGAAAATGATCTATGTTTCCAATGAATAATGTATGAAAATGACCAAATAAAATAATGTTAAAAAAAAAAAAGAATTCAGGAGGGAGTTCAGGTAGCAGCTAAGTGGCTCACTGAATAAAAAGCAAGACTTGAAGTTAGGAGAATACAGGTTCAAATAGGGCCTCATATATTTCCTAGCTGTGTGACCTTAGGAAAGTCACTTAACCCCATTTGTCTAGCCTTTGTCTTTCTGTCTTAGAATTGCCACTAAAACAGAAAGCAAGAGTTTACCAAAAAAAAGAATTTTTTTATAACACCAAAGGGTACATTTCATAGAATAAGTAAGTTCTAGTGTAATAAATAAGGTCTGAAGAGATACCTTTCCTTTTTTTTGATCTCAAAAGTCTGGGAAAGTCAAAGAGAGAGTAAAGAAGACATCTCTTTCACAAAGGATAAAACCATAAGCTCCAGTTTTACCCAATACCATTAATATTAAAATAAATAGACTATTAAGAATTTAAAAGTAACTCTGACCTCTGTTCCTAGTGTTAACAGAGGCAACCCCATGGAATATGTATTCTGGCTCCAAGAAGATGGATATGCAATTACATATGGCTAAAGGACAATGACTTTGCTCTGGGATGACATGCATTACCTCATGATTACCAACAGTTAAAACAGGCTCTTTTTCCATCTCTCTCATGAACAGGTAGGCACAAAACAAAGTCCAATAGGTTCTGTCAAAATGAAGTTGGCCTCAGGAATGTACCTTCTGTTGGTCCCCATGGCTAGGTTGCTAAAAGGCCAGGTGCTTTGCTTTGAGATAATGCAGAATCCCTTATATGTCACCATGACTTCTTGTTGTTTAAGTCATGTCCAACACTTCATGACCCCATTTAGGGTTTTCTTGGCAAAGATACAGGAGTGATTTTACCATTTCCTTCTCTAGCTCTTTTTTTTACAGATGAGAACATGGAGACAAACAGGGTTAAGTGACTTGCCTGGGGCCACACAGCTACTAAGTGTCTGAGGCCATATTTGAATTTAGATCTTCCTGACTTCAAGTCCAGCACTCTATCCATTTCACCACTCAGCTACTCTGTCACCATGACTGGGGACTGTCAAAGAGGATTGGTGACCATAAAAGATAAATAGTCAAAGGATATAAATAAGCTGTTTTCAAAGTAAGAAATCTAAGCTACAGATACACGAAAAAATTCCCCAAAATACTAATACTTAACTAATTATACTATCTATATAATATACATATATATAACTAATAATGTAATTCTGAGGTTCCAACTTGTATCCCTCAGCTTAAAACAAAGACAAAAAAAGAAAGAAAAGAAAAAATGCTGGAGTGGACTAAGGGAAATTAATGCACTACTGGTAGAACTATGAATTGATCCAGACATTCTGGAAAGCTATTTGAAACTATGCCTGAAAAGTCACTAAACTGTTGGGAGAACATAACTAACTCCATCTTGAAGCAACCTTGACAATTAGAACTGACATGACAAAAACATTTTATAAAGATTGAAAGAACATTTATATGAGGCAAATGTTTTAGAATATAAAATATAGATATTATATAATAAGAATGTAAAACATGGAAACAGGAAAATGTCATAACAGCCTTGATGTTTTTCTATTGCTTAATCCATTTTTCTTTTAAACCTATAAAACTATAAAATCTTGCCATGTAAAACTGAAGCAATGATCAGACCAATATGACTCTATAGCCTCTAAATTAGATGAGTAAAATCTTTTGACTATGTGACCAACTCAGCCTTATTTTTGAAACTCTGCATATCCTCTGACCCAGAAATAACATTATTAGACCTAAATCCCATAACACCTAGCTGTGTAACCCTAGGCAAATCACTTAACCCTGATTGCCTGGTCCTTGTTGCTTCTTCTGTCTTAGAATTAAAACTAAGACAAAATGTAAGGGTATTTAAAATAAAGAAGAAATGAAAGAAAAGGAATTTTAAAAAGAGGAAAAGAATCTGTGTGTAAAAAATTTTTATAGCAGCAATTTTTGTGGTGACAAAAGGAAATTAGGGAGGTACTCATCAGCTGAGGAATGGCTAAGCAAATTATGGCATATGAATGTAATGGAATACTACTGTATTATAAAAGATGACAAAAGAGATGGTTTCTGAGAAGTCTGGGAAGACTTGTATAAACCGATACAAACTGAAGTGAGCAGGAAGTAGAAGCACAATTTATAAAAACATTGTAAAAACAAGCAATCGGGAAAGACTTAAAAAGCTCTGATCAACACAATATTTAACCATGAGTCCAGAGGACTAATGATGAAAAATGCTACTCAACTCCTTAAAGAGAAGTCCTGGACTAAATGTGAAGAATGAAATATACATTTTTGGATATGGCCAGTGCAGGAATTTGTTTTGCTCAACTATGCATTTTTGTTGTTTTTTTTTAAAAAGCATTTACCTTCTGTCCTAGTAACAACTGTAAGACCAAAGGACAAGGACTAGATAAATGAGTGTTAAGTGACTTGCCCAAAGTCACAAAGCTGGGAAGTATCTGAGGCCAGAATTATGCATATTCATTACAAGAATTTTGTGCCCACCCCCCCCAGTGGAGTGGGAGGAAAATAAAGGCTTATTAACAGAAAAAAATAAAGCAATTTAAAATATTCATAGTAGCAAAGAATTGGAAACCAAAGGGTGCCCCATTAACTGGAAAATAGTTGAACAAGTTATGGTCTATGAACTTAACAGAATTAAATTTGTGCTGTAAGGAAATTACCAAAGATACCAAAGGGCTCTTCTGAGAATATTTGCACTAACTGATCCAGAATAAAGTAAGCAAAACCAGGAGAACAACTTATACTATAAAATTATAAAAATGAACAGTTTGGAAAGACTCAAGAACTCTAATCAACACAAAGAACTGTCATAAGTCCAGAGGGCTAGTGATGATGAATACAAACTCCTGAAAGAGATGGACTAATATGCAGATTGAATATTTAGTATTTAATATGCAAAAGATAAACATTTTTGTATATAGCCAATATAAGAATTTCTTTTGCTCAACTATGCAAATTTGTTACATGGACTTTCTTTTTCTCTTTACTATGTTCTCTTAACCAATTAAGGTTAGGGAACATAGGAAGAGAAAATAATTTTTTCTTAAGTGTAAAGTTACACACAAATTAGTGAGAGCTAAACCTCAGTTGGGCATAAGGTAGGAGAAAAGCCACCCCCTCCCCCTCTCATCTAGAGGGTGCTGGATCAATTCTTCCTCAGGCTTACAGTAAGGGAGTAAATTGATAAAGAGAGTAAAATGAAATTCCTTTCTTTCCCCAGCCCAAGCCCTATCACCAGCTCCAGGGGAAGTGCTCCAGTTTAACCTTTTGCCAAATCACTATTTTTAAGCATTCTCAAAACCTTCTCTTATGGCACTTCAGCCTTCTGAGTCTGGAAGACAATTTGGTCTTATTACAGAAGTACAGAGAAGAGGGTTGAGCTACTGTAGTTCTGCCTCTAACTAGAAGGATGATCTTAGGGAAATCAATTATATCTCTGAGATGCAATCTGTAAACTGATTGTTCTCTAAGATTCCTTTCAATTCTACCAGTATGCACACCCAGAACCTGCACAGAAAAAAATAAGACTCATTGTTCTCATAGATAAGCTAACAAAAAATACTGGATTTTTTCCTTCTGAAAGAAAAAAAAATGAAATGACTGAACAACATATCTTTAATATATTAAACAGTTATCTCTAAGATGGATTTAAATATTAAGGCATATACAGTTTGTATTTAAAACTTAATTTAAAATAATTCTGTACAATGAAGTGGGGATACATATGAAAATAAATTCTATCCCATTTCTTTCTTTAAAAAAAAACAACCCTCTTACATTCTATCTTAGAATTGATATTAAATATCAGTTCCAAGGCAGAAAAGCAGTAAGGGCTAGGCAAGTGGAATTAACTGACTTGCTCAGGGTCACAAAGCAAAGAAGCATCTAAGGCCACCTTTGAATCCAGGACCTTCCAGCTCCAGGTCTGGCTCCCTATCCACTGAGCCACCTAGTTGCCCTTGTCTCATTTATTTCTACATGAATTTTGAAACAGTTGTTTCCCTTAGGTCTATGTTGTCTTTGTTGCTCAGTCATTTTTCCATTGCATAAGACTCTATGGATCCACTTGGAGTTTTTTTACAAAGATACCAGAGGGGTTTGCCATTTCCTTCTCCAGCTCATTTTATGGATGAGGACTTGAAGCAACCAGAGTCAAACAGAGAACATTAAATGGTCGGATAGAGACCATTAAATGGGAAAAGGCTTAGACTCTACAAGTCTGTATTTTGGAGGAGAGCATTGTGATGGGGCAGCTAAGAGGCACAATGGGCAAAGTGCCAAGACCTGGAATCAGGAAGTCTTATATGAGTTCAAATCCAGCCTCAGACACTTACTATGTAACCTTGGGCACTTAATATTGATTCTAAGCCAAAAGGTAGGAGTTTCGGTTGGGTTTGTTTTTTTTTTTAAGACTCTCACCTTCTCTCTTAGAATCATTAGTATACCTTCCAAGGTAGAAGAGCAATAAGGGCTGGGCAACTGGGGCTGTGACTTGCTCAGGGTCACACAAAGGTAAGGGTTTTTAAAAAAAATAATAATTAAATACAGAAGACTACATGTCTAGAATCAATTTAAAAAAGAATAATTACTGACATTTATATAGCATACAAGTTTGCAGGTCACTTTACATTCATTATCTCATTGTTGTCTCATAACAACCCTAAGAGTTAAGAGACTCTTAGCATAAAGTGTAAGTGGCATCAGAAAGGCAGGATTCAAATCTCTGTCTCCTGACACCCAAGTCCAGCACTATGTAGTCATCTACTGAATCACCTAGCCACCCTGTCCCATTTATTTCAGCTTTGAAAGTGACCACTATGTAATGATTATGCCATGCAGCCCTGACCATAATGACTCTCAAGGAAAGGGGCTCAGTCCTAAGGGTTATCATAGGACCGTTAATCTAGAGCCAAAAAAGATCTCAGAGAACATTTACCCTAACAGTTTCATTTTCCAGATAAGGAAACTGAGGCCAGTTAAAAGGACTTGTCCAAGGTGACATCTATTAAAAGCAGCAGAACCAGGACTGGAAGTTAAATTCTTTCCATTAGATCAGGACATCGTAAAAGGTTTGCACAGGGAAAAAGATAACCAAGTTTCAGGGAGAGAGGTAGGGTATAGACTAGTGATGGCAAACCTTTGTTGCACACCCTTTAATCACTCAAAGCACTTTAATATGGATTCATTATTTCTCTCCAACAATGGCTACATCAGGGTAACCTGGGATAAGGGCTGAAATTGGAAAGGGGGGAGGGGGATTATCTGACCAGGAAGAGAGCTGCTTACGAACCAAGTCAAAGCCAAGAGACTTAGGGACCAAGACAGAGACCTAAAATGAAGAACTACTCTCACCAGCTTTCCAAACCATTAGGAGAGGGCTTCAATTAAATTCAATGGACATTTATTAAGCACCCTACCACATGCCTGAGGCGGTGGTGCTAAAAGGGGGGTAAGGGGGAGAGGGGATGCAAAAGGGAGTTCCTGCCCTCCAGGAGCTTACAGTCTAATGGGGGAGGGAGGGAAAAGCAGCATGCAAATAAATACAAGCAAAGAAAGCCTTACACAGGATATGTAGGGGTTCACTGGAGGAGGAATGGCACTAGCAGTTTTAAAATATTGTTGATTATGATGATCATTGAAAATCATAATTTATTTTTATCCTAAATTTTCACGCCTGACCTCCTTCTACTCATGCCTGTTTTACAGACAAGGAAACTGAGGATCCGAGAGATGAGGTGGCCGGTCCAAGGTTGCACTGGTGGAGTCCGAGTAAGGGCGTGAATGACAGCTATCAGGGGCGCTGATTTCGAATTCCAGCTCCACTACTTGTTGCTAGCCCTCTCTGGGCCTCAGTTTCCTCCTCTGTAAAATGAAGGCTGTGCGGAAAGGTACTCTCGACAGTCAGGCATTCTGAAACTCCAAATCCAGCCCTTCTTCCCCTCCCCCGTCCCCACCCGCCACCTCCTCGGATCACTGGGGGAGGTGTAGACGCCTGGGTAGTGGAATAGATGCGACCAGAGGGGAGAGGTCAGGGAGGAAGAAGAGGAGGTCGTGCTGCAGCGCGAAGGGGACCGCACTCACGAAGCGCTGGTAGAAGCGGACCAGCCGCGGCTTCCCGTGGTTGTTAAACACCAGAATTGCCTGAATCATTTTTCTGAAGTGCTGCTACTGCCGCTGCCGCTGCCGCTGCCTCTCAGCCACAGCTCCTTCCGCCAGGACTGACGCTCACTTCCGGCCGATGCCTCTGCCAATAGTACCCCCTCCGGAAACCTAGAGGGGGCATCCAAGGCCCTCCCCTTCTTTCGTCTCCCGCCCCTCCCGTCTTGCCCCCACCCTCACTATCCAGGAGTGTAGTCCTCAGTGACTGGGACTCAATTCTCCCACCAGCTTTTTTGTAATCCTTGGGAGCCTGTTACTGAACTTTACAGCACCAACAACGTGAGCTCCCCAGCCTGATACTGACGGTCCCCAGCATTTTTTCTTCCAGAAAGTGTTCAAAAACGCATATACCTGTCCTGCTCCAAATAAATGGAATGGATAAATAACAGACCTTTAGTGAAGGTCCTAGATTCAAAAAGACTTAAGTTCTCAAATACAGCCTCAGACCCTCACTTGCAGTGAACCTGGGAAAGTGACTTCACCAATTTTTGCCTCAGTTTCCTGATCTGTAAAACAGGGATAGTATCTAACTCCCAGAATTGCTGTGATGATCCAATGAGATAATACACAGTGCTCAGCAAAATGTTAGCTATTATTATTGTTTTATGGGATATAACATACCCTATCTTCACTACAATGGATAGCACACAAGGGCTGGAGTCTGGAGGACTAGAGTTCAAATCCAGCCTCACTCAGACACTCACTATGTGATCCTGGGAAAGTCACTAAATCTTTTGCCTCAGTTTCCTTATCTGTAAGACAGGAATAATAATAGCACCTTTCAGGGTTATTGTTGGTTTCTTGGTGTTAATGACTAGGCAAATGGAATTAAGTAACTTGCCCAAGGACATACAACTAAATTGTATCTAAGGTCAAATTTGAACCCAGGCCCTAAGCCATCCAGCTGCCCCTTTTCAGTGTTGTTGTGAGGATCACAAGGGATAAGGATTGTCAAGTGCCTGGCACAATAAATATTTTGTTGTTGCTGAACAGTCATGTCTTACTTTTTGTGACTCCATTTGGGATTTTCTTGGAAAAGACAATGGGGCAGTTTGCTATTTTTCTCCAACTCATTTTACAGATGAGGAAATGGAGGCAAACAGGGTTAAGTGGGGCTCTATGCACTGTGCCACCTAGCTGTAGCAAATATTGCATAAATATTGCTATTATTATTATTATATAACATTTTCTTTGCTCCCAAAAATTTAGACACAAAGTAATCTTGTGAAGGAGTATTGCAGGCAATAAAATGCCTTACAAGCACCTGTTTTATCAGTAACAGAGAGTACTGGGCTTAAGGGTTAGGGAAGATCTATGATTAAATCTCCCCTTAGCCAGTTTCTGGCGGTATGTCCACAGGACAGGTCCTGGTTTCCTTCTCTGTAACAGCAGAGGATTGAGAGCTCTAACACCAGGAACTCCTCATCTTCCTGCTTTTTCCAGACTCCACTGACCAAGCATTGGAGTCCCTGTTTCTAAGTAAAACACAGAGCTTAGTCCCAAAGCTTCGGGCATTAGGCTCAGGCCCTCTTTGGAAGGAAGCAGGAACATGTAATCTCCATCACAGGAGACTGTTTCCCAGATCTTTATAAACTTTTTCATCTATTGTACATGAGTTGTACTATACAATTTCATCTATTGCATATATGTTTTTTAAAAATATGATAATTTATCATTATATATTATATAAATACAGTATATTAATAAAAATATAAAAATAAAATAAAACAAATAAAAACATCCATTCCCCATCAATAAAAACTAAGATAGAAATTGTTAAATATAGGTGATACAACATGTCTTTTAGGAGAACCTGGAGTCAGAAAGACCTCAGTTCAAATCCAGCCTCAAATACTGGCTGGGTGACTCTGGGAAAGTCACTTAATTTCAGTTTCCTCTACTGAGAAATGGGGATGTTAATGGCACCAACACAGCAGGATGCTTCTAAGACTAAGTGTGAAAATCTCTGTGAAATGCTTAGCAAGATGTCTGGCACAAAGAAGAAGCTATGTCAATGCTTACTCCTTTTCCCCTTTGGAAGAGAAAAATACTATAGAGCTTAATTCAATATCAGCACTATCTCAAGGATTCTAGAATGTGGAAATAATGGGGTTTCATCCTGGGAGAAGCAACATCTGTTTGCCCACCTGACACACAATACTGACCAGGAAATCTTCAGACCAATATGGTATCCTTCAGCACTTTCTTTCCCTTCAGAATTTGCCTTCAGAATGTATCCCCAGCATTTAGTGCAGTGCCTGGCTAGATTTGGGGCTAAATAAATATTTATTGACCAACAAAATTGATTTGTGAGTTACAGGGTCAGTTTCCACCTGACCTTATGTCAAGTCCAGCCTACAGAAGTATCAGAGTCAGATCCAGTCCCAAAGACTGAATTGGTATTGTTCCTGCCTTCTCCCTCTCATAGTTTTAGATCACTCCATGGCAAGCTCAAGTGGACACAACATCATCAAAGGCTGAATTGTGAGTCTAAATCCAGGGTGTGAATTTTAAAACTATTCCACACTGATCAGAGCATTCTTTAGAAGATTTGATTTAGCTCTTTCCTGATCAATAATAGAGATACTTGGAATAACAGAATCAGGTCTTGGAAACTCTACATTTCTCCTCCCTTCTTAGTTTAACAAGATTTGGAAGGTCTGCATCAAACTCAAGATTTAATTATCTAAGGAATGGCCTTCAACAGACATGTGCAGAAAAAAGGACAGATCTTTGGGCTGTCCTAAGTCAAGCTAAGTCCTCATTGGTACAGATGAGACGCAGGAAAGTGATGTAAAGCTGTCTATATAAGGCACGTCACTTCCTGTCTCTTCCTTTTTCCCCGGAGAGGTGACTCTGGCTGGCAGCTTACTAGGCATTCCAACATCTTGGGAGTGGTGGCAGTTCTTTGTCTGGGTTTTGGCGGTGAGTTTTGTCCTTGACCTGATTCAGGTTCAGGCATCTCAGCTGAGCCCCTTTTGGTGTTCACCCTCTCCTTCTCCCTTCTCCTTAATCTCCTCCACTATCAATTAAACCACCATAAAAATTCCAGCTGACTTTGGTATTTTATTATTTGGAATTTCCCCCTGGTGACCACTTAAGTTTAGATTTTTTTCAGTCTCAACCATAATTTTTTAACCTTTACAAGGGCTTCAGGGATTACAGATAAGAATATGGAGACAAATAGGGGTCAAACAGCTTGACTAGTTGGTAAGTATCTGAATCTGGATTTGAACTCAGTTCTTTCAGACTTCACCAAAAACATGACTGATGCCTTCACTTTAGCATCTAGAAATATCTCCTTGATGTCATTAGGGGCAGCTAGGTAGTTTAGTAGATAGAAAGCCAAACCTGGAAATAGGCATTCCTAGATTCAAATCTGCCCTCAGGTAATTCCTAGCTATGTGACCCTGGGCAAGTCACTTAACCCCCATTGCCTAGCCCTGACCTCTCTTCTACCTTGGAACCAATACTTACAAGACAAAAGGTAAGAATTTTAAAAAACCAACAATAATACAGCAAATGGCCTGGTCCATCAGGGGTTGTGACACTGGGCAAGAAGTAGAACAAACCCCTTCAGCAATGACTGAGGGTATGACCTCATCCATGACTATTTCTATTCCACAGAGAACTTTAAAACCCCCAAATACCCCACTCCCTTAATCCTCCCTTTTCTGCCACTTGCATATCCACCCAAATGCCAGATCTTGTAGATTCTACCTCCATAGCAGGTCTCACATTTTCCCGCTTATCTCCTCTCAGGGCTATTTAAATAGCCTCCTAACTGCTCTCTGCAGCTATCCCAGTGGATTGAGTGTCTGGCCCCAAATTGGGAAGACTCATCTTTGGGTGTTCAAATCTGGCCTCAGACCCTTTTACTAGCTGTGTGATCAATGAACCTTGGCTGGCTCAGTTTCCTCACCTATAAAATGAAATGGAAAAGGAAATAGTAAACCAAGTCAGTATCCTTGACAAGAAATCTCCAACGTAGGGTCACAAAGAATCGGACACAACTGTAACATTGAGATAATAATGATAAAATTCTAGCACAGTACCTGGCAACATAGTAGGCATTCTATAAATGTTAGTAAATATATTGATTTGTTGTTGTTCAGTCATTTTAGTCACATCCAACTCTTTTAAGATCCCATTTTAGGGATTTGGGGGCAATTTCCTTCTCCAACTTCATTTTACAGATGAGGAAACTGAGGAAATTGGAGTTAAGTGATTTGTCTAGGGTCACTCAGCTAGCTAATGTCTGAGGCCATATTTGAACTCATGAAGATGAGTCTTTCTGATTCTTAGTCCAGGATTCTATTCACTGGGCCACCTAGCTACAGTGTATTTTGTACATAAACAAATAAAATAAATGGATAATATTTATATAGTGCTTAAGGGTCTGGCCCTGTGCTAAGCACTTTATAATTGTTATCTTTCAAAATTTTAGCCTCAAAATAATTCTGAGAGGTGGTTACTATTATTAATCCCATTTTATACACTGAGGAAACTGAAGCAGAGGTTAAGTGCCTTGCCCAGGGTCCCACAACTAGTAAATGTCTGCAGCTATATTTGAACTCAGGTCTTCTTGGCTCCACATCCACTATGGCACCACCTCATGTATGATCCTTAAGGGGAGGGACTAGATCATAGCCTTAGAATTACAAGGGACCTCAAAAGCCATCTTCTACCACTCTCCCATATTACAATTAAGGAAACTGAAGTCCAGGGAGGCTACTAGGTATTAAATAGAGGAGGTAAGATTGGAACCGAGGCCCTCTAACCCCAGAACCAATATTCTTACCACAAAACCATGGTTCTTCCCTTTGTCTTTGTATCTCCCTGCCTATTAGCATACCAAGCACAGAACAGAGTCAATAAATGTTTGCTAACTGAATATTCTAAATAAAAGTTAAGTGATAGAAGTCTCCAAGGCCCCACCTGAGCCCTTGTCCATTTTCAGGAAAAGTAAATTTCGGCCTAGTTCAGATCCCCTTTTTGGTAGCATGCTGATTAGCCCACAATACTAAAACTTAGAAATTGCCTTTTTGGGGGGCAGCTGGGTGGATCAATGTATAGAGAGCTAGACCCAGAGATGGGAGGTCCTGGGTTCAAATCTGGCCTCTGACACTTCCTAGTTGTGTGACCCTGGGCAAGTCACTTAACCCCCATTGCCTAGCACTTACCACTCTTCTGCCTTGGAACCAGTACCTAGTTGCCTTTTTTAAAAATTGTAAATTTTAAAAATTGCCTTTTTTAAAACTCTTACTTCTGCCTTAAAATCTATCCTAGGTATCAGTTCTGAAGTATAAGGGGAATAAGAGCTAACAAAATAGGATTAGGGACTTTCAAGGGTCACACAACAAGGAAGTGTCTGAGGTCCCATTTGAACCCGGATGCTCTCATCTCTGGGCCTGGCTCTCTATCCACTGAGCCACCTAGCTGCCCCAGAAATTCCTTTTGATAAACAGCATCCTGAAACATAGAAAGCTTAGCACAGTTGCTTGGTGGATAGGAAGCATCTATACTTGTAGACATGACTAAAATTAAGAATTATACACTGAAAGCAGAAAGTTGTTTTGTATTCTCACTCCAGAAATTTATTTTAATTAAAAAAAATTTTGATAAATTAGCTCATGGTATAAAAGAGGTATAGATTATATTTAAAAAATCAGACATTCTAACACTGGTAATGTTAGTTTTAGAGCTATGGAACAAATATATTACCAGTGGAGTTGGATAACTGCATCCATTTGGCACTGATCTATTGACTGCCCGGTCAGTGCTGGCCAAATCCAAGGCTTCTTGGAATCAGGAGATGGAGATTAAAATCTCTAGCCCCAGTGATGGGACAGTTAGTAAAGGGATAGGGGGAAATCGGAGAGGACAACAGCTACAGGAGTACATGGCAGAGGTAAGAGGGGTACAGGGCTATGGGAGATAGGATAAAAATTTGTTCAAGGCAATAGGGAAGGTGCACACATGGCAAGGCAGAGGAATGGATGCCCAACTGAAGTCTCTCAAGGGCCCATGCAGGAAATTAAACCCAAATGACCAAAAGGGGATTCACCTAACTTGCTCCCATAAACCACTCTGTCTCAGCTGAGTAAATCATATTCATATCCCTGAGGAAATCACATTCCTCCAAGTACAGTTATAAATAATTCCAATTCATCTGCTATTTGGTCACAGGACATTTAGGCCACCTGAATGAGGAAACAGTGACTCTTTCCTGGACAAGAACTTAAGAAGAATGGGCCTTGGGCCCAGGTCCTCCAGGAGCCACTTGCCCAGTCTCAGTAGGATTTTAGCAGAGGTGGGAAGAATAGTCCAACCACCTGTGAAAATGAGGTGATGATACCTTCCCCTCCATAGGAAGCATCAAAGCTGAGGTTAGCGAGAAAGGATTCAAAGCAAGTTTCATGCTAACAGAGGCCACCACAGAGATGCTCCACTTCCGGCTACTCTCAGTCATCCTGGAGAAACACACAAAAAAACCAGATCACTGATTAGCTGGGAGCATTATTGAAATGCTCAAATTGGTCAGGGGATAGGTTGCAACACACCATCTCAGAAGAGCTGTAAAAAAGTCTCTGAACCCATCAGTGAGAATTACTCATTTTGGGACAAGGGGAAGAATATGGTGAGTCAAATCATTGCCATCATCTCACCTACCACCTCCCTTTAGGTCTAGGGGCAGGCAGTCTAAGAAGCTTGGGAATAGCGGTATCCTTGCCCCCCAGGCACTAGCCTCATTTCCAGTCTAATCCCTGACCAACTGCTTCCAATGGGCAGGTAAACTCAAGAACCCCAGGAATCCCAGAGCCACCCAGACCCACTGGCTTTGCTTCCATCCCACCCTCTACTGTCACCATCTAAGGGAACAACCCTTACAAGGATGCAACCTAGAAATCACCTCCATAGGTGACTGCAGCTTCATCTCCTCAGCAGCCAGAGTGGTCAAAGACCCCAAAGCAAATGTTCTCACCCCCAAATTCCTTTGCATTATCACCTGTCCTGCTGCTGCTCCCTAAGGACCATGATCTCTCTCTATCTGGCTTGAAGATGAAACCTAAATATATTGTCTTCTATTAGAATGTGAGCTTCATGAGAGAAGTTAAAACATTGTTCTAAACATAATAATAATCTAATAAATGCTTGTTTATCCATTCATTCCATTGAATATCTCGACCTAGAAACTGGCTATGGGGTTCTCAACTCTTTTATATCTGTGCATCTATGGAAATAGGTATCAAGTGATAATATGTGTATAATCCAGTGGAATGGCTTGTCAGCTCCAGGAGTGGGGAGGAAAGAGGGGAAGGAGAGAGCATGCATCATGTAACCATGGAAAAATCCTTAAAAATAAATAATATATGTGAATCACTTTTTGAATATAATTTCATCTGCTGGAAAAGTTTTACTATAGAACTTCCTCCTCCATCAACTGTCCGTAACTCCTACCTTAGAGAGGTGGTCAATGACTTGCCCAAGATAATATTGTCATTATAACTCAAAAGTAAGCCCAGAATTCAGATTTCACTGACTCCAGGGCTTCCTCTCCCAAACCAGTTCATTAGGGTAAAATTCGATAAAGACCATCTAACCTGACTGCTCTTGTTTTCCATTAAAAAAAATAATCCCTACATCAAGATAAACTCAGAATGGGTGAATGACTTGAACATAAAGAAGGAAACTATAAGTAAATTAGGTGAACACAGAATAATATATGTCAGATCTTTGGGAAAGGAAATATTTTAAAAACAAGTAAGAGTTAGAAAAAAATCACAAAATGTAAAATAAATAATTTTGATTACATCAAATTAAAGTTTTTGTACAAACAAAACCAATGCAACCAAAATTAGAAGGGAAGTAACAAACTGGGAAACAATCTTCATAACAAAAACCTCTGACAAAGGTCTAATTACTCAAATTTATAAAGAGCCAAATCAATTGTACAAAAAATCAAGCCATTCTCCAATTGATAAATGGGCAAGAGACATGAATAGGCAATTTTCAGTCAAAGAAATCAAAACTATTAATAAGCACATGAAAAAGTGTTCTAAATCTCTTATAATCAGAGAGATGCAAATCAAAACAACTCTGAGGTACCACCTCACACCTAGTAGATTGGCTAACATGACAGCAAAGAAAAGTAATGAATGCTGGAGGGGATGGGGCAAAGTAGGAACACTTATTCATTGCTGGTGGAGTTGTGAATTGATCCAGTCATTCTGGAGGGCAATTTGGAACTATGCCCAAAGGGCACTAAAAGACTCCAACTTACTGCTACAGGCTTGTTCAGTGCATAGGTATCAACTTGATCCAGCCATAGCACTGCTGGGTCTGTACCCCAAAGAGATAATAAGGAAAAAGACTTGTACAAGAATATTCATAGTTGCACTCTTTGTGGTGGCAAAAAATTGGAAAATGAGGGGATGCCCTTCAATTGGGGAATGGCTGAACAAACTGTGGGATATGTTGGTGATGGAATACTATTGTGCTAAAGTGGAGGAATTCCATGGAGACTGGAACAACCTCTAGGAAGTGATGCAGAGTGAGAGGAGCAGAACCAGGAGAACATTATACACAATTATACACAGAGAGTGATACACTGTGGTACAATTGAATGTAATGGACTTCTCCATTAGTGGCAATGCAGTGAACAACTTGGAGGGATCTATGAGAAAGAACACTATCCACATTCAGAGGAAAAACTGTGGGAATAGAAACACAGAAGTAAAACAACTGCTTGATTACATGGATTGAGGGGATATGATTGGGGATATGGACTCTAAATGAACATCCTAGAGCAAACATCAATAACATGGAAATAGGTTCTGATCAAGGACACATGTAATACCCAGTGGAATTGCATATGGGCTACAGGAAGGGTGGGGGGAGGGCAGGGAGGGATAGAATATGATTCTTGTAACCAAGGAATAATGTTCTAAATTGACTAAATAAAATTTAAAAAAATAATAATAATTTTGTGGTTCATCTGCCTGGAAAATTAACCCATTGTTGCGGTTACTTTTCTTTAAGTGTTCAGTTGAGAACTACTAAAAAATGTAAATTCAAATCTTCAGTGAAAATATATGTATTAAAAAAATAAATTTTATGAGAATGGGCTGCAGACCAATTAAAATTGGTCTTTGAGTGAATATGAGAAATTCAAAGAAAGATGGAAGTCTTGTTGAGGGGAAAGGCGAGGTTGATAAAAATAAATTTACCACCTTCCATTTAAAGTAAATGATAGGAAAAAAAATTTTTTTAATAAAGTAAATGATAGGCATGACTAAGTGGTTCAAATCTGGTCTCAAATGCGTCCTAGCTGTGTGACCCTGGACAAGTTATTTAAGTCCATTTGCCTAATCCTTGCCCTTTTGTTCTAGCATTATTACTAGGAAAGAAGTAAGGGTTATGGAGGGAAAAAATAAAGAAATTAAAGGTGCCTTGTACCAGATGACATGATTAATACATCAATATTTGTTAAATTTAGCTTGGATTTTTGCCAATAGCTAACAAGGCCAGGATGTAAATGATCAACTTTCTTCCTTGTTTCTACCTTATTTCCACTTCCCATCTCTCACCCTCAAATTTAAGACTCACTCCAAGGGCTCAGGAAACATTCCCAACTTACCCACTCATCATCCTCTGCCCCATCCCCCTGGCCTCGAATCTCTGATGCTGTTCCTTCTAAGGATTTCTGGGCCATGATATTGTCAGTCCAGGATGCTCCTGTTTGTCCATCACCAGCAAAATTACACTTGGTCACTGTTCCAGCCTCGAGTTTTGCTAGAGAGCCTAAAAAACAAAATGACAGAATGACTACAATCAATAAGGTGGAAAAAGAGATCCTATTCCATTGATGAGAACTGGTTCCATTCTGAAAAAGTTAATCAAAATAGGATCAAGCAAGCCCCCAAGACTCCAACTTACTGCTACAGGCTTGTTCAGTACATAGGTATCAACTTGGATAACAGATGATTGTTCTTAGCTCCATGACAGAAATCCCATAATCTAATGGTACTCCTTAACCCAATAGATGTACAAACCCACTGGGGACTAAGAATTCCCATGGGATTTATCATGGACTTTAAATATCCCACAGAAATACCAACCATGTACAGAAAAAGTTCTGCTAGACTCCCATGAATGCTGAGAAATGAGGGAGCAGTTTAAGAAGAAAGACCAATGAGAGTCCCTCCACTCACTTAACGGACATGTGAGGGGAGATGAGCTATAAGAAAACAGGTATGAAAATGATCTCTGTTTCCAATGAATAATGTTTGGAAATGACCAAATAAAACATTGTTTAAAATAAATAAATATATAAATGAAATATAGCTCAAGTCAAAAAAAAGAAAGCAGATATGCCAGAGGGACTGTAAGAAAGATAATGACCACTCACCTATGAAAGGACCATCGCCCTGAGTTTTCAGGCGAACTTCTGCACCCAGCTCCAACTCAATCTTCTCTATTTCTGCTTCTGGAATCCAAAATGCAAATGTCTGGTCTGGAGTGTGGCTTCCTGTCACCACCAGCAGCTCTGGCTTCTCCACCAGTCCCTTCAGTTCCATGGGCAAGAGTCTGTCTGTGTCACCTTTAGCTTCCACCTCTGGCCACAATACCAAACAAGACTATTTTAGCAACTGGAACTCCTAGGCAAAGCATCCTTCTGGTCCCACAGGGTCTCCTGGGTAGGAAGGAGATGCCATGGAAAACAGGAGCAAGCAGAGACCCTTCCTATTCACCTTCTGGTCTAGCCTGATCCCATTCCCTGTTCGGGCATCTTTCCTGGAAGAATCTGATAGCTTCTTCTTTCCCCTGGGATCTTAAACCCTCAGACCTCAGGGATTCTATCTTGCCTGTTCTATCAAAACTCTAGAAAAGGACAATTCTAATATTGACTGTGTTTTTATGAGGCAGCTGGTCCCCACTGAGGCTGCACAGAAGGTAAGGGTTAAAAAAAAAAAAGATTCACCTTCCTGGTTTTCTTTCTTCTCTTGTACTCTACTTTGCTCATGGCTAGGGCTTTCCCTCTGAGATTACCTTTCATTTATATGTTTTATATGTAAATAGCTCTTCCAGAGACCTCAATGTAACATACAAAAGACTTAATAATAATAAATAGTAAAAATAATAGCTCACATTTATATAGCCTTTACTATGTGCCAGGTACTATGCTGAGTATTTCACAAATATCTCTTTTTAAAATCCTCAAAACAAGTCTGGGAGATACGTGCCATTACAATCCTCATTTTACAGTTAAGGAAACTGCCAAGAGGTTTAAGGGACTTACCGAGGGTCATACAGCAAGTGACTGAGTTCACATCTGAACTCACATCTTCCTAACTCCAGCTGCTCTCTCTGCTTCATTACCTCACTGCCCCAAGGCTTGTTGACTTATTCATTGGGGCCAGATAATGAAGGACTTTTAAAGCAGACAAAGAAGCCTAGAGCTGATATAATGGACAAAGGGAACCATCATCATCATCATCATCATCATCTTAGTGGCAATGGAAGTAGGAGTCTTATTGCTTTTTTATAATTTTCAGTCCTATCCAACAATTTGTAACTCCATTTGGGGTTTTTGGCTAATATACTGGAGCGATTTGCCATTTCCTTCTCTGGCTCATTTTATAGATGAGGAAACTGAGATAAACACAGTTAAGTTGACTTGCTCAGAGTCACACAACTAGTTAAATATCTGAGCCTAGATCTGAGAACTCACAAAGATGAGTCTTCCTGGCTCCATGCCTGGTGCTCTATCCACTGGACCACCTACTCCCATTCATCTAGAACTTTAAAGTTTGCAAAATGCTTTACATATATATTTTCTCATTTGGTCAAGGTTTATAAACAGATGAAAACAATACTTGTGAAACATACTATATTTTTGGATAGCACACTTCTCTCAGAGCTTACACATAAGTTATCTAGAATGGTAAATAGCAGAGCAGTGTGATATTAGAGCCACTGACCCCAGAGTCAGGAAGACACCTAAGCCAGCCTTGGACACTTACTAGCTGTGTGATCCTGAGCAAGTCACTACTTCTATCTGCCTTAGTTTTTTCACCTGCAAAATGGGGATAATAATAGCACTTACTTCCTAGGTTACTAGGAATATAAATCAAGATAATATTTATAAAGTTCTATGTAAACCTTAAAGTGCTAAATAAATACCAGTAGGAGCAGCAATTACTACTAGAGAGGGAACATACTGGAATCTAAAAGGGTCAGCTAAACTGTTGCTGCTGCTGCATTAATCCAGATTTGAGGTCATAAAAGCCTACACTAGAATGGGAATGGAAAGAAAATGTAGGTAAAGCAAATAACTAGAAGGGTGAAGGAGGGAAGATCCCATATTCTGGTCCAGCCACAGGTCCTCAGAGAATACCAATAATGTACTCGGTGCTCTGCTAAAGACAAAGGGACTGTGGGAACCATATGGGACAGTCTCTGCCCTTGAGAAACTTTTATAATCTACTTGGAGAAATAAAACTACTAACACATGAAACGCTGTGCATGTGCGTACACGTAAACCTACTAGAACAGGCATATACATACACATATAAATCTAATATGAGACAACTGTATATGTACATAGATATACAAACACACAAAGATCTAACATAATAGAAAAATGTATATATTTAACATACACAGACTTTATATAAATACAATAGAGAAATTTCTATATGTGTATACATGTATTTATATACACATATATAGACCTAATATGATAAACATATATATGTGCATATATGCATAGCCCTAATACAACGGTTCTCAACCTTTCTAATGCCATGACCCCGCAATACAGTTCCTCTTGTTGCAGTGACCCCAAACCAAAAAATTATTTTGGTGGCTACTTCAAAACTGTAATTTTGCTACAGTTATGATTCGGAATGTAAATACCTGATATGCATTATGTATTCTCATATTGAGAGGTTGAGAACTGCTGCCCTAATATAAGAGTCACATATAATATATACATATACACATAGACCTTCATATTTTATATATACACACATAGACCTAATATAAAAGTCATATATATAGCATATACATACATAGACCTACATATATAATATATACATACACACATAGACCTAATATAATAGACAAATGTATATCTATCTATCTATAAACATAGATACACACATAGAGAGATTTAATATGCTAATAGACAAAAAAAACCCATAAGCAATGGTAGTGGTGGTCATGTGGTAGCAGTGCTTGCTTTCTCTCTCCCTCCTTCCCTTCCCCCCCATCTCTGTCTCTGTCTCTGTCTCTCTCTGCCTCTGTCTCTCTCCCCTCCCCTTTTTCTCCCTCTCTCTGTCTCTCCTTTAAGATGATGAAACCTCTGAATCACACCCTTTGAGAGTTGGAAGGACGCTCAGTGGTCAATCTAGTCCAATCTGTACATAAAATCCACAAGAACTGGACCTAATCAAATATGTACAAAAGAAATCCATGCTAGAGGAGGCACAATTTCAAAGTTATTTCAAAGAAGGAAAGATTCCAAAAGAATGGAAAAGCTCACATTTAGCACTAGGACCAACAAAAAAGCGACTAAGAAGAAATCATCAATTCCTGACTCCAATATGCTTTATAAAATCTTTCAGAAGCGTCTGTGTCTGTAGGGATGCTATCCTGCATGAAGGAAAGAGGCAAGCTTTCACAGATGACTTTCTATGTCAGTCGTACTGAGAGATGACGGAAATACACCTACTCTGTCTATTGTTTGTTACCAGAAAATGTTGAATCTGTAGAACAAAATAAAGCCTCAAGCCCTCTTCATATAAATGAACATGTGTTAATATCAGATGAGATTCTGTGATGGATTTAACTTTTGATGATCTGCTGAGCATCACCATGAAGTGAGAAATAAAAGAGAGGTATGCCAAATAAAGGTATTATTAGCTAGGAACATGGAATTAGGCAGTCCTCAGGGTGTACTAGTGCTACACTCAGTCAAAAAGATATGAGTTAAAATCCTCCTAATACTAACCAGCTATGGAGGCATGGGCCAACCTTTGTTTCCTCATCTATAAAATAGGGTTATTAATATCTTAAAGTACCAATAAAGTATCATTAAAGTACCTTAGAGGAATTTTATGAAAACCATGTAACATCTGTAACCTTCTTTAAAAGCTTCCAAGCACTACACAAAAATCAGCTATTATTGTTTAGAAGGAGGCTGTCCCACACAGTGCCCTCCAAATAAAAGATGATTTTTTGCTCCCAAGATGTGCCTTTTTTTGCAGAACATTGTGTTGATCTGCATCAAAACCTAGAATATTCTCAGTAAGAACTAGAGCTACATAAAAAAAAAGGTGGCTCAGTCATTTGTCCTGTAAATAAAGTAGAGAAAAAATACAGATTGCCTGGATTTATGACTTTCAATTGGACCAGCAGTCACTGTTGTACCTCCAATCCCATAAGTATATGTATATTGGACAAACACTACAGTTAGACAATGAGTTGGACCCACAGTTAAACAAGAAGAGAGCATCAGTCTTAACTTAATTTGGGAAATCATACCATGTTTTCAATAATTTCAAATGCCTCAATGACACAAAAGCCCATCAACATCATAACTTTTCTGGTGATAAGGCGGTAAAATGGATAGAATTCCAAGACTCAAGTCAAGGAGACCTGAATTCAAATATGGTCTCAGATACATTAGCTGTGTGACCCTAAGCAAATCACTTACCCCTGTTTGCCTCCATTTCCTCATCTATAAAGTGAGTTGGAGAAGGAAATAGAAAACTATTCCAGTTTCTTTGCCAAGAAAATCTCAAACGGGGACAATAAAAATTGGACATTACTGAAAAATGACTTAACAATATAAATGTTAGTGATGATGATGATGATGATGATATCGATCCAGCAGTGAATCATGAAATACCATGATCTCACAAGAGTCAAAAACTGCAGGTGAACCTTTATATCCATCGCAATGGTCGCAATATTCAAGGCTGACAGGGCTATGGAAAAATAAACATGCAAAAATCACTGGCAATGGAGACAGGAACTGGTCTGACTACTCCTAACACCAACATGGAATCATAGGATAAAAGTTACAAAACTGTTCATCTCTTTCCATCCCATTATACATTAAGAAGTTTCTACTCTAGGCAACTCAATAACAACAAAAAAAGATATTATCTTTACACAAAGATATTATCTTTATTCTTTTCAAAGAGTAAGAGCAGAAAAACTGGGAATAAATCATGCACCTCATGCCTGGAGAGTGAATGAATAAATTGTGGCATATGAATGAAATGGAAAATTCTTGGAATGACAACTATGAAGAATTCAGAGAAATGTAGGAATATTTCTCTAAAATGATGCAGAAAGTTGATGCAAAGAACACCATTCATACAGACTACAACTACGTCAATGAAGACTTATTGAAATAGCCACAAAATGCAGGCTACAATCATACTCAGTGTTGTACTTTGCAAGAGTAAAAGTGCACAAACATTTTTCTCTTTTAGCAAATAATCATTACAAAAGCATATGGTAACTCAGACCACTCAGTCACTATAAAGGAAGTCTTGTGGGCTTCTGCTGAGATTTTGGTTGAAGATATACTTTGTTTTTGGTTTGTTTGCCTTTTGGATTTAAACAAAATGTATAATTTTTTTTTCATCTGTCCCAGAGGCCAATGGATTGACACACAAATAGGCTGCAGAATATTATCGATGACTGGTGATAGAGGGCAGCAAGGTAGCACAATAGAGTGCATGCCAGGCCTAAAGTTGGAAGGACCTGGGTTCAAATGTGACTTCAGACACTTCCTAGCTATGGGACTACTGCATGAATTAAATATCTGGGGGACCTCCAACCCAGGAAGACACCCCAGTGGATGGACAGAGGAGTCACAGAGTTAAGTGTCTGCCAATGATGGAGGCCAGGAGATAGGCTATACAGAGGCCAGGGGCCAATAGAAGGATCTGG
The DNA here is from genome assembly GCF_027887165.1 of Monodelphis domestica. Classification (NCBI taxonomy): domain Eukaryota; kingdom Metazoa; phylum Chordata; class Mammalia; order Didelphimorphia; family Didelphidae; genus Monodelphis; species Monodelphis domestica. Next base: position 126,513,920 of record NC_077227.1, on the reverse strand, counting down.
GGGAAGGGCTTAGACAAGGCTTGAAAAACCAGTGTGGAAAGTTCAGGAGTCTCTTGGCTCCCATTCCTCTTTTTGGTCTTGTTCTCTCCTCCCAGCTTATTAATGTAGCCACCTCTGGCAAAGGGCAATATGGAGGGAACCATGTCAGGTTGGAATCTGGGGCCTGATCTCACTTTAAGTTAGAAAGGCTGGAAACCTTATTTCTATCTTTCTCTTTACTATTAAATACTTATAAATTTAGTATAAAGTCTCCAAGATTAATTTTTATTCCTAACATGACCCTGGCCTAGTTACTTAAACCTGTGGGACTAAGTTTCCTCATCTGTAAAATGAGCTGGATAAAGATGTGGCAAAACACTCCAGTTTCTCTGTCAAGTAAACCCCCAATGAGGTCATAACTGAAAAATGACTGACTTCCTCAAATAACTCATCTCCTCATAATCACATAAATAGTTTGGGATCAGTGACTGACTGTGGAAGAGTGCTGGGACACTTCATACACTATTGCACATCAGCACTGGTTATGAAACTTAAATAATCTTTGAGAGTTGCCTGGGCTCCTTGGAAGTTAAATGACTGCCTTAAGGCCACACATGACCAGTATATATTGGAGAAAGATTTACATCTAGATCCTGAATGCCTGACTCTGAGGCTTGTTATTTATCCACTATACTATATTGCCTTATATTTTAAGAAAATGTCAACTACAAGAGTGGGGTCGGGAGATAACATGAATCATATAACATTGGAAAACTTATGTGTAAATTTGTTATTGTAAAATATATTTTAAGAAGAAAATGTGGAGGATTTCCTACTTCATTTTGCATTTCCTCTCTCTTCCCTATAAAGAATCTTCTCAAAATGAAACTCCCTTTGCTCTTCCAATGTGGATAAAGGGCTATTACAGAATCAGTCAGCCTACTAATAGTGTCTAAGAGCAGAAAAAGGGGAGAGAGAGTCAGCATTTTTTCCTCTATGCTGCCGTTTCTGGTTCTCTTATCTTTTTCTCTTATTTATCTCTTTGGACTGGGAGGATAAGATGGGCAAATTAACCAATGGACCCCTGTGATAGAGGCTGGCACTAGAGAAAAAGTGCCAGACTGAAGAGTATATGAAATTGATCATCTCGATGGGGGAGGGGCCCCAGGAGTAAATTTCCAGAGGAGAGAAGACTCTGGCTGAGAGAGTTTGGGGGGAACTCAGGCCTTGGCAGCCTGAGCCCCCTGAGAGAAAGTCAGATTGACTCACCCCTGGGCAACAGGAGCTGAGGTGAAGTCTGCTCAGATTTCTCTTCAGAAAGTCCCTTCAATTGGGAAGTGTTGGGGGCAAAAGATTTCCAGTCACCAGCAGGAAAAGTGGGTAACCCTCAGGAGAAAGTCTTTATCCACCTTCTCTCTTCGACATCTCAAGACGGAGAGACCCTCACTGCTCAGCCAGACTCTCAGCCAGAGTCTTCTCTCCTCCGGAAATTCACTCCTGGATCCCCTCCCCTGCCAAGATGATCAATTTCACATATTCTTCAGTCTGGCACTTTTTCTCTAGTGCCAGCCTCTATCACACCCCCAACCATACTGGGTCCCACTAACCAAGTTATACCTCAGGCTAAAGAAGCTTTCAACTGGTTTTAATCTCAATAGAGTTTGTTTTTTTTTTTTTCCAGACTGGTTTAATACTAGGATAAAACTAGGCTGTGTGTGAAGAATTCTGGAAGGAAGGAAAAAGAAAGGCAAGGCTGGCAGAAGTAAGGAAAGCCTTGGGGTGATAGGGGAAGGGAAGGAGAGCTCCAGAGAATAAGGCCTTTGGAAGAAGGGTAGCTTGGAATCGTGAAGAGATACCTACTATACGAGGACATCAGGAAGCCTGTGTTCACCTTCCTGGTGTTGCTGAAGTTGGGCTCTATCTCATTCCCCTTGGAGTCGAATTTTCGGCGATGGATGCGACTGGGTCTGATGTACAACACATAGTAACGCTCCTATAATCAAGCAGAGAAACAGTTAAATGTGTTTCCCTGCCATGTCCTAACTGCTTCTGGGGCCTGACTTGCCCCCAAAACACTTCCCACCTTCTCTGGCTTGAGGATCTACGCCCTGTTCCTGGCCACTAGAACAAGGAATGCTAGCACAGAATTAGAGTGGGGAGAGATCATCAAAATGAGGATCAAAGAGGAATTGGTAGCTGGCACACAGTACATGTTTCATAAATGCTTGTTCGTGGAGTGCCAGGTTGGCTAATATTGTGCTGGTCCCCCAATCTGTCCCCAGAGGGAATTATTACTACTCTTTGGTAAAATGGTAGTCATGCAAAAATATTTAACACAGAAAAAAAGCAACTTTTTTTTGTTGGAACAAAGAACTGGAAATAAAATGGATGCTTGACTATTGGGGAATGGCTAAAAAAAATATGACATGGAATATTATTGTTGAGACATTAATGAAAAAGAGACACAGAAAACTCATATGGACTGATAAAGGGTGATGGGAGTAGAATCAGAAGAACAAGTTTAACTATAACTCTAATAATGTAAAGGGAAATAATTCTTAAAGATTTCGGAACTCTAACTAAAGCAATAATCAATTATGACTTCAGAAAATGAAAGATGAAGTGTGCTTGGTTCCTCTTAATAATAAGAGCTAACATTTATAATAGGGGCCAGGCACTATGCTAAATGTTTTACAATTATTATCTCATTTAATCTTTACAACAATCCTGAGAGGTAGATGCTATTATCATCCTCATTTTATAGATCAGGACACTGAAGCAAAAAACTGTTAAGTGATTTGCCATGGGTCATACAGCTAGTAAGAATCTGAGTTCACATTTGAACTCAGGTATTCCTGACTCCACATCTTAGTGGAGTGATATACCAGAGGTGTGAAATGGGACATTTATTTCCAGAAACAATCAAAATAAAAGAAAGCAGAGGTAATGATACTTAATAGTATCTACCTCAAAGAGCAGCAGGGAGGAAAGAGCTTTGCAAATTGTAAAATATTATAGAAATGCAAGCTTAGTGTGTCATACCATCCACTGGCATCCAAAGTACCACAGTAGTTATAGGGAAGAGCACAAGGAAAAAAGACATACAATATATGAGTTACTAGAAAAGGGTGTCTCAGTTTCATCAATGACAATAATGCCATCAATGACAATCAATGACAATGACAATAAATGCCCCTGTAGCATGGACCTTAGAGATTATCTAATCTATCTGGTTTCTTTTGAGCAATTAGGAAATTAAAACCCAGAATAGTGACCTGGTTTGTTCAATATCACAGGGCTAGTTAGGACACCCAGGTGCTTCTCCTGGAGCCGCCTCTTTTTTTCTTTTAAACCCTTAACTTCCATCTTAGAATCAATACTGTGTATTGGTTCAAAGACAGAAGAGCAGGAAGGGCTAGGCAATGGGTGTTAAATGACTTATCCAGGATCATATACTAGGAAGTGTCTGAAGCCAGGACCTCCTTCATCCAGGCTTGGCTCTCAATCCACTGAGCCACCTCACTGTCCCAGAGCCACCACTATTAATGATCTTAACCCCAAACTAAAGGCCTTGAAAGGTACCTACCACAGGCTGTCTTTTTTTTTTTTTGGTTGTTTCTATATCCTCTGTGCTATTGAACTTAAGCAAGAGGAAGGCCTTGCACATATAAGACAGTAAATAAACTTTTTTTAATTAGTGAAAATAGGAAAATGATAGAATTAAGCAGACATATAGTTATTTCTTACATTTGGAAAGAATATGAAATGAAGAATCCTAACCCAACTGTTATCTCAGGAAAATAATTGAAGTGACTAGTGCCAAGTACCCATTATAATAGAATAGAAAACGTAAAACTCTTTACCGAGTCTGTTGTACAAATCATCAGAATACAAGCTCATTAAAGAGATGAGCAAAAAATAAAAATAAAAATTTTAAAATAAAGAGATGGAGAGGAGAGGGAGAGAGGAAGAGAGAGAGAGAGAGAGACAGAGACAGAGACAGAGAGACAGAGACAGAGAGACAGAGACAGAGACAGAGACAGAGAGACAGAGAGATGGGCAGGAGGAAACACATTCTCTTTCAAGTTTAGGGATGATCCTTTTATTTAACTCTAAATTCCTTCTTTTTTCATTGTTTCAGTGTTTCACCACTAAAGCCCTGAGGCAAGGGAATAGAAAACATCTGTCCATGAATAATGGAAAATTATAGGAAAATAATGGGGCTTATATTAGGACTATTTACCATAATGCTAAAAGTATCTGTTATTTATCAAAGAGGGTACTTCCTCCACCAACTTTGCTTAAAACCTTTTTATAGCATTCCATATGGTCTTTAAGGAGTATGACCCCAAAACTAAGCAACCTGCTATCAAGCTAAGTGTCTCTGAACTTCACTGGTTCTCAGAAAACAGATAAATACAGCTATAATAAAGACTCACTCTGAAGCCTCTCTGTAGGGTGGATAATCCTACTACTGCTCAAATGAATCTCTTCCAGGTGTCCAAATTCCTAGTGCAGGTCTGATCTGATCTGACTTCACAATTTTATGATCATTTGTCACTCCTCCCTCACCTACCCTAGCTGATACTTGATGTATATGGTTTCAGGAGCCCATCCCAAACTGGTAAAAATACCACAATTACAACACAAGAGAAATCACAAGACCAAATCGTAGAGGTATTACTGCCTTATAGTAATTCACTCAGTCTACACTAGACTCTTCCCAACTACTCACTCAATTAGCTCACCAAATAACCTATCAATATCAAGAACTCTCTGTTGCACCTGGTCTATACCACCAAAAGATGACCTGTCATTGCAACTTACAAACCAAGGACCATTTACTTTGCAGTACTTTTATTTATATTCATTAAATATTTAATTTAACATTTATGCTAGGATATTTAAGGTTTCTTAAGTTAATTTAAGTAAACTTACATATCCCAGGATAAATTGGCAGCTATATACATATATAAAATACATAATTACTGTATATTATATACTATAATTATATGTTATATAATTATAAACACAAGGAGGGAGGAAGAAAGAGGGAGAGAGGAAGGGAGAGGGAGAAAGAATGTGTTATAATTGTTATCTACTATCTGTCGCCTAGCTCCTTTGGGATGTATTATGGACTTTTCCCTCTTCTAGTATATGTTGCAGATGATGGTATTATTGTTATTTCTCCTTGTGCATGGGAAACAGATTTCTCTATTAGGAAAAGTAGGAAAAACAAGTAAGTATGGAAAGGAACAAACTGTGCCTGTCCTGGGTCTCATGTTCTGTGGGGTTCCTTCAAGGTATCCTTGCCTTCATTTGGGCCTTGGATCTCCTTTATGATGCCCTGGTTCTTCACATTGCTGGAAGTAATAGTTACTGCATGAAGGGACAGTTGGCACCTTATCAATTACTGGGGTTCCAAAGGGCATTCTTTTTAAAATACATTTTTATTACTGCTTTTTGCTTTTATATAACATTCTTTCAAATTGTATCCCTCCTGCTATCCCTTCCTTAGAAAGCAGTCCTTCATAATAAAGAATGAAAGAAGTGATCCTTTATGCAGTATCCCATACCTATAGTTTCCTACTTGCACAAAGAGCTAGAGGAGGGACTTTCTCATGTCTCTTCCTAGGGTCCAAGTCATTTTCACTGAACAGCATTGAATTTCAATTCTTTTGTTGTTCTTTCCATTGATGTCATTGTAGACATTGGGAGTACTATTTTCCTGGTTCTGTTTACTTCATTTTGCACCAGTTCATTTAAATTTTTCCATAGTTTTCTGTATTTATCATATTTCATCATTGCATTATATTCATGTACCACAATTTGTTTAACCATTCTCCAAACAATGGGCATCTACTCTAGCACCAGTTTTTGCTACCCTAGAATTGCTGCAATAAGTATTTTCATGTGTATAGGGTCTTTCTTTTTTTAAAGCTTCAAAAGAGATGAACCCTACTTTTTGCAATAAATAGGTTCCTGAAAAGTTATTTGTGGAGGACCTTGTATTTTTTAATGTAATGTTTCATTTTATAACAAAAATAATTATTTTCTTAAATGAATGATCACCTCCTAATTTAATTGTTTTGAAAGTAAGCATACATTTTTTAACATTAGGGTTTTTTTAAAAAGTGGGTCATACGTGTATATGATTTGACATTGATTTCACATATAAGTAGAAGGACAGAGTAAGGGAATACCTAGAAATGAAGGGAATCATCTTTGTTTTATTTCAAGCCTTCCTAAATAAAACCTAAATTTCCCATGGGGTAGTCTGCTCAAGCAGCTAGGTGACTCAGTGTTATATGCTATTCACTTTGCTAAATGCTTTACAAATATTAGCTTGTTTTACCCTCATAACAACTCCATGGCTTGTTTTACCCTCATAACAACTCCATGAGGGAGATGCTATTACTATCCTAATTTTACAGTTGAGGAAACTAGGTCAGATCTCAGACATTTGCTACCTGTGTAACTCTGGACAAATCATTTAAAAATTTATTTGAAAGGGTAGCTTTGGATCAGATACTTTCTAGTTAGCTAGTGTGACCCTAGGCAAGTCATTTAACCCCCAATTGCCTAGCCCTTAACTGCTCTTCTGCCTTGGAACCAATACTTAGTATTGATTCTAAGTCAGAAGATATGGGTTAAAAAAAAAAAAAGTGTATAACACTCTGATAACACATGTGTAACTTATACTACTCAGGGAGGAGGGAGAGGGAGAAAGTATTTGGATCACAAAATATTAGAAAGTAAATGTTAAAAATTGTTTCTGAATCAGAAAATCAGAATCAGAAAAAAACAATTTAAAAATTCAATTAAAAACTTTTTAAAAAGAATACATCATAATATATACATAATCAAGCAAAATTGCTTTTCAGCTCCTGGAGGGAAGAGGGAAGAGGGGAGGGAGAGAACATGAATCATGTAACCATGGAAAAATATTTTAAAATAGATAAATATTAAAAAAAAAAACAAAGGATTACCTCACACTCACCTTTTTGCCATTAGCATCTGAGATGTTATGGCGAGAGACATCAACCAGTTCTCCTTCCAGGAGGATACCATTTCCCCTGGAAAAAAAAAAGAAAAGGAGAGATCCTAAGGCTTCAAGAAGAAGGAACCTTAACCCTAAGCCTCTTAGTCACAAGCTACTACATTAACACAGAACTGTGACCCAGGTGATCCCTGTGTACCCCAGTGACAAAGAAAAACTCTACAGAATGAAAAATGCCCTTTCTATTCACCCAGGGCACTTCTCTAAGGATTGAGAGGCAAATACATCAATAATAGCTGAGATGTGTATTTTGCTTTAAAGTTTGAAAAACAGTTGCTATGCATGATGCCATTAGATCGAATGGGAAAAAAGTAGACCCTGTCCAGTCAATCACTTGCCCATTTGTAGATTTCCAGCAGAAAGCAGGTGATTGGGGGGGGGGGGGGGTACTCAGGAGAGAGAAGGGCTAGTTCTGAGTATCTGGGAGTCATCTTCAAAGAGCTAACAGTCCTATCCTTGGGAGTGCACAAGACTACCAAAGGAGGAATGATGGGGAAAGAAAAGAGCCCTGGACAAAGCCTTAGGGTATCCCCACACAGGAGCCAGCTCTTGGATGAGGAGTGTAAACCTCAAAATTCCTTAGACTTATAAATGTTGGAAATTTCACCATTGGGATATTTCATACTTGGAAAATTTCTTACTGATAGTCTATTGGAATGGGAACCCCATTGGCATGGGAGGTTCCTTCTCTTCCCTTCTTAAGATTACTTTAGGACAGAAACCCTTTGCTGAACAATGGAAAGGACTTTGACCTATGCTTAAGCATAGAACAGGAATTTCTTTGAGTCTTGATTGATTTTAGAATTGATACAATGGAGATACTTGGAATAAATCTCCACCCTATTCAGTCCTAATAGGATTGAGTAAGGGCTGCAGCCTAGATCAAAATTTAATCATTCCAATCTCTACCCTACTCAAGTTAACAGGATTTAGAAAGGGCTGTAGCAAAGGAGTAAAGATTTAATCATTTGAAAATATGACCTTCAACAGACGTGCAAAAGCCAGAAACCTCTGGGCGGTCCTGGGTTAAGCGAGAGCCTCCATTGGCACAGGGAAATTGATGAACAGTGATTGGTAGATGGGAGAAAGGAGGGGAGGAACTTGGAGGGTTTGCTTAAAGATAGGAGGGTCTGGAGACTGAAGAAAGGAGAGAGGAGTCTTGGTCGGGGTGGTTCCTGTGGCTTTGAGAAGGCTTGCTCTGAAGGAAGCTGAAGGTGGGGGCCTCTGAGACTGTTTCTCCATTTTGGACACGTGAGTAATAGGGACTGATCTCCTTTCTTTGCCCCAGCTATCTAAGGGCTTGGGCCCTTTGGCCCAGCCTAAACAGAAGGGGTATTCAAGCCCTATTATCAAGCCTTCTCTCCCTTTTTCTCTCTCTCTATCTCTAATTCCTTTCTTACTCCTATTGTAATTAAACTCCAAAAAAGGCTGACGGCTGACTTGAGTTTTTCATTTAGGAATTACATAGCTGATTCCTTGGCGACCTTAAATTAATATATATATCAGTCTATTAAAGTGATTCCCTTGTTACAGGAGCAAATACAAACCAGCTGTTTGACATTTAAAATTCTTCACCTAGATTCATTCTACCTGCCTTAGAATATATATGTTGCTCCCCTTCACCCACTCTAGAGCAGGAGTTTTTAATCTCTGTTGTATCTTAGATGCTACTGGCAGTGTAGTAAATGAAGCCTAAGGATCCTTTCTCAGAATATTGTTTTGTTTTTGGTATTTAATCCTTACTTTCTGTCTTAGTAACAATTTAAGAATAGAAGAATAAGTGCTAGGTAAATGGGTTAAGTGACTTGCCCAGGGGCACAGAGAGAGGAAGTGTTGGAGCTCATATTTTAAACCCAGCTCCTCTCAACTCCAAACCTGGCTCTCTATCCACCATGCCACCTAGCTGCCCCAGAATGTTGTTTTTAAATACATAGGACAAAAAAATTAAAGATTACAAAACAAATGCATAAAATAGGATTTCAAAGGAAATTAATTATACTAAACTACAGTAATCAAGATAGTATACAAAAAAAAATTCATGGTTTAAGAACCAAGAACTAAGGACAGGTAGATAGTTCCATGGATAGTGAGCCAGGCCTGAAGATGGGAGGTCCTGGGTTCAAAACTGACTTCAGACTCTTCCTAGCTGTGTGACTCTGAGCAAGTTGCTTAACCCATCTACCCCCACCCCCCCACCCCCCGATTGCCTAGCCCTTACAGCTCTTCTTTCTTGAAACTAATACACAGTATTGATTCTAAGATGGAAGGTAATGGTTTAAGAAAAAAATTAAAGGGACAGGATGGTAAAGGAGATGGTTTTGTTGTTTATCTGACCCTTTATGACCCCATTGGGGTTTTCTTGGCAAATGGTTTGCCATTTCCTTCTCCATTTCATTTTACAGATGAGGAAACCGAGGCAGGGTTAAGTGATTTACCCAGGGTCAAAAAGCTAGCCAAATGTCTATGGCAAGATTATTTTAATTCAGGAAGGTGAATCTTCCAGATTCCAGTCTTGGCACTCTATCCACTGTGCCACCTTGCTAGTCTAAAAATAAACTGACATTTTAATAAGATTTTTATAGTTTATAAAATACTTCATGAGAAAGTAGAAAGCCCTAATGCTTAGGCTTTTAAAATAAAGAAAAGCTTATTCCAGGGCTCACCCCATCTTAGTTGCCTGGTCACCACGGCAGTGCCTGGCATTTTAAGGACAATGTTACCCTCAAACTAGAGAATTGTCCTTCATTCTCCCCACTTACATTTCTTCTCACTCATGCATATTTAAATTATACTAATGATGTAACATGAAAAGAACCCTTGACTGTGCTCCTGAATAGAGCAATCATTGTCTATTTGGGGGCTTCTTTCCCACCTCAACTTGACTTCACCTATGGTTGCTCCAGCATTGGCTTCTGGACTGTTTTCACTAAGTGCTATACACCTAAGAAAGGAGGTGGGTGGCAGAGTGATTACTGGTTGGGCTCTCTGCCAGTTACCCAGGAAGTAACCTAATCAAATGTTGTAAATATCCAACTCAGGCTGTACAAAATGGCCTAGTCCTATAATAACCGTTATTGGAGGGGCAGCTAGGTGGGTTCAGTGGATTGACAGCCAAGCTTAGAGATAGAAAGTCCAGGAGTTGAAATCTGAACTCAAGACACTTCCTAGGTGTGTGACCCTGAGCAAGTCACTTAACTTCCATTGTCCAACTCTTACCACTCTTCTGCCTAGGGATCAAGACACAGTATTATTGATTCTAAGATGGAAGGTAAGGCTTTTTATTTTTATTTTTAAATTTTTTCCATAGTTACATGATACATGTTTTCTCCCTTCCCTCATCCTTCCCCCTGTAAACCTTAAAATTTCTTAGACTTATGAATGTTGGAAATTTCCCCATTGGGAAATTTCAAACTTGAAAAAATCTCCTACTGATAGTAAGAACTCTATTGGAATATGAAACTCCTTGGCATGGGAGGATCCTTCTCCTCCCTACTTAAGACTACTTTAGGACAGAAACCTTTTGCTAAACAATGGAAAGGGCTTTGACCTATGCTTAAGCATAGAACAGGAAGTTCTTTGAGTCATGATTGATTTTAGAATTGATACAATAGAGATACTTGGAATGACAGAACCAGGTCTTGGAAACTACAATCTCCACCCTACTCAGAGTAACAGGATTTAGGAAGGGCTGCAGCAAAGATCAAGATTTAATTATTTGAGAATATGACCTTCCACAGACATGTGCAAAGGAAACAGACCTCTGGGTGGTCCTGGGTTAAGCTAGAGCCACCATTGGCAGAGGGGAGACATCGACAGTGATTGGTAGATGTGAGAACTGAGGGGAGGGCACTTAGATGGTTTGCTTAAAGATGGAGGAGGTGGATGCTCTGGAGGAGGTCTGAGAGGAGAGAGGTCCTGGAGGGAGAGCTCCTGGAGAGGTCTTGAAGGAGGCTGTGGAAGGAAAACTCAGGAGGAGTCAGGAGGAGGATTCTCTGGAAACATTTCTTGAAAGGATGCTCTCTTGAAGGTGGAGCCTGAGGTTGGCATGAGAAGGCCTTACCTAGAGAGATCTTGGGTGAGTGATAAAACCAAATGACTGATTTATCTCTTAGGACTGAGGTCTAGGCCTTATTGGCTTGAGGCCCTTCATTCTTATTCCTTTCTTACTTTCTCTCTTTTTCTATTGAATAATCAGTGTATTATAAATTAAATTTCTCTATAAAACCCAGTTGGCTTGGACATATTCATAAATTGGGAATATATTCCCTGGCAACCATCTTATATTTATATAAACCCAAGACACGGTAGAAAACATATTTCAGCGGTCATAATTGATATATATATTTCCCTTGCTCCCAAACATTTTAACTATCACAGTTTATGGCCCCCACTCTCTTATCTACAACTATTTAACGCTCAAAACTATTTTAAATCTAACACCCCCTCCCAGAGTTGACAAGAAATTCCACTGGGTTATACATATATGCCCATATTGTTTATTTTTGTAAAAGAACAATTAAGGATTTTTTTTTAATTATTGATTTCTTATCCACTCTACTGATGGAGTTTACAAGTACCCAGGGCAATAGTAGTAACATCCCCCCAACTAGAAGACCCCCAAAATGAGTCAAATGAACTACCTTAAAAGCTCCCAGTGTCTTTCTCCTTTCTCAAATTGACTTTGTCTTTTCCAAGATACAGACTCTCCCAGTCTGTTTTGTCTTTATCTCTTGATATAGACCTTCTCAAGTTGAGGAAGAATATTTGTGGTAAAGGCAGTTGCTGACTTTCTCTACAACTACCACCACACCCTTTAATTTTTTTTTCCCTAAAAACTGAAAAACAACCCAGTTCCCAAGTTTTAGGACTAGCTCCTAGATTCAAGACAAATTTGTTGAGCCCTGGACTAAGTCAATGACTATATTGTCTACATCCCCTATAAGACTAAAATTTCTTAAAAAACAGACCCTCATTTAACCGCAAAACATCTAGGACCAAATTGCACCAACTCAGCATTCCATACAAAATCAAGAGAGTACAATGCTAATACTGTTACAGTACTCTGTATCTTGGCAGTTATTAACAGGACATTCACTTCCCAGTGGGAAGCTGGCACCAATTGGTAGAGAAGGCATAGTCTGCATTTGGGAAATATTAAGCAATTAATAGGGTGTTAAGACTGAGAATCAGGTGTCTTTTTGGAGCCTGGCTCCTAATTCTTGCTGAAAGAGGTACAGTAAATTATTTTGCTTCTTTATAATTTGGTTTCCACATCTGTCAAAGCAAAAATTAATTCAGATCCAGCTTTTAGGGGATAGTTACCTAGTGCTCAGTTCTTTTGTTTTGTTCTTTAAAATGCTTAAATCAGCCTCCTCAGTGCCATAGTGATGTAAAGCAGAATAAAAAGTTTGACTCATGCCACTGCAATGGGCAAAGCTTACCCAAATTGGTGTTCCTTAATCAAGGCAGGGGAATAACACAAAATGAATATTTAAAGGTCTTGATAGCAGAGGTACGGTTTCCAATAACTTTTTTTTAACTTTTGCTTTTTGTCTTAGAATCGACATGAAATATCAGTTCAAATTCAGAAGGAAAGTAAATGCTAGGCAACTGGGGTTAAGTGACTTGCCCAAGGTCACATATCTAAGTATATAGGACTAGATTTGAACCCAGGTCCTCCCAATTCCAAGTCTGGCTCTCTATCTACTGAGACACCTAGCTGCCAAACTTTTAAATGATGCTCCTAGATTCCCAGATTTTCCATAAACCTCCCCTCTTGCTCATAAAGTCTGGTTAGAAGGAAGGGGTTGGCCCAAAAAGGAGAAAGGATTTGTTTTAAATAAAAAATTGACACAGTAAAATTTTGCCTAAATTTGACCTTGCATGGGGGGAAAAAAGATCTACAAGTGATAGGAGTTAAATTTCAAGTCCTTTTTTTACAAAACGGATTGTTAAATTTTTATTGTTTCAATCCTCTAGTGTATAAGAGCTAGAAATCTATTTAATGTTGTTATAAGGGTTATTGAACCCTTAAAGATTATTGGTATTGGTATAGGTATTTCCAATAGCTGTGTCCTGAATAGACAGGCTGTTGTTTTACTCTTGAGAAAGATAGCTTCTCTAAATAGTCTGAAAGAATTCTGGCTCAGGCCAGTTATATAAAAATATATTTATTGTACATATAAAAAATTTTGGAGGGATAGTAAAAGGTAAGCAGGTAGAAAGGTATTTCTTATATTATGTAGGTCCCTATGCTAATAAATCTTAACTATAACCAGCCAACCCACCCAATCTGGTCCATGAGAACCTTCTTCTCCTTCAACAGGATCAAAGCTACCCTCTCTTCCTATTTATCTATAACCCCCCAAATTTTCTTATATATCTATCCTAATCTAAATCTAAGCTTATAAACAAGAAGAGGTCAGAGGTTTCCCTTTCCTGCTACTTAGATGTGACTTCCAGCTGGTCAGAAATTCTACTAGAGCCTTTCCGACTTGGAACAGGTCAGACTTTACTGCCACCTATTGAAGCAGGCTCAGTACTGCACCCAACAAACACAAACTCCTCTGGCCACTCTTCTGCCTTGGAATCAATACAGAATAAGTAAGGTAAGGGGTTAAAAAAAATTTTTTTTCCCCAAACTCACAGAGGTGCTCTCTTTGGATCACCTTCCTTGTTAAGGTCAGCCCAAGGAGTGAACAATTAGATCAAATGCCTTTCTTAAAAGTTCTTTTAGAAAATTCTCTCCCATTAATCATCTCTGAGATTCCATTCAGATTTAAAGAAAGGGAACTTTTTAAATCTCTCTTATGGATCTATCAATAAATTATGCTACTTAATTCTATTTCCTAATTTTTTTTTTTAAACCCTTACCTTCCCTCCTGGAGTCAATACTACTGTGTATTGGCTCCAAGGCAGAAGAGTGGTAAGGGCTAGGCAATGGGGGTTAAGTGACTTGCCCAGGGTCACACAGCTGGGAAGTGTCTGAGGCCAGATTTGAACCTAGGATGTCCTGTCTCTAGGCCTGGCTCTCAATTCACTGAGCTACCAAGCTGCCCCCCTAATGAACTCTTAATTAGTCAATGACTCTTTCTCTACAATGTCAATATATAGGGTGGACATAAGGTAATCTTAGAAAGACTTTAGTCACTGGGGGTTGAGCTAAGTCTTGGCCAGAGTCAGGGATTCTAAGGCAAAAGGTGAAGAAAAGAACAATCTGGCAATTCAAAGGCACAAAGAGAGCTCAGGAGATTTCCTTCCTGAGGAAGAAGTAGGCCAGTATGGTATGACTGTAGGCTGTTAAGAAGAGTAAGTGTAAGAAGACTAGAGGCCAGGTTATTGTTGTTTGTCCTTCCTTTTCAAAGAGAAACAATGACATCATTGGGAGGTCTTGACTTGCCTGTGAGTTGGATTTAAGTGCCAGAACTGCACAAAAGTTGTGAGCTTCATTCTTTCTTCAAGTCATCAAAGTCCAGTGGCAAGACAAAAGTCAAGGCTCAGGACACCCTGGATGACCTTGGTCTCTCCAATGTCTGACCAACTTCTTGGCTGTTGGAATTATTCCCCTCTGCCCAGTCCAATAAGGGATGTCTTCACACACTTGGGTCATGTATCCTCCCAAAGTGACCAACTGGTTTGAGGCCTATCAGTTACCCTCAACCTGGTTTAGCCTGTCAATCTATCAGCATGGGCAGGGGCTTTCCCTCCTTGGAGTCTGATCATGGGACTGCATGGAATTCCTTCTTCAGTCCTCAGTCTTCTTTTATCCATATATGGCCACTTGGGTTTCATGTTCTTTCCAGGGCTTTCTGTTGCAGTCCTCCATAGAACGACTTTTTGAGCATTGGGTCCTCAGTTTTGGTACCTCAGTAAAACCAGGGTATGGCAGGGTGAAAAATGGACACCAAAGGTGGATGAGCAGCCCTGAGAAAGTCCTCCCAGAACATAGCAAATAGAGAGAGAATATAGAGAAAACTTCGGAAATGCCAGGAGTTTACATTTGATCCCAGAGGTAACAGAGAGCCATTGGAGTTTGTTGAGTAGAGTAGTAACGTGGCCTTCCCTTCGGGAATATCATTTGGCAATTCTGTGGGAAAAGCCTGGAGTGCAGGGATCTATGCACAGTTCACCTAAACGGACAGAGGTGAGGACAGGTTCGGTGCCTTAAAGGATTATGTAAATGTGAGCATTAGGAGGAACCTCGGAGGGGCTGCAGGTGCCAGGAGGAAGGAGACCCGGGATCTCCGCGGGGGCACCCCAGACTCCCCAGGTAAATTACGGCATGCGAAGTAGTCTAGCCCTCAGCGAGGGCTGCTAGGGCGCTTGAACCACTAAAAATCTTTGTTCCAGAGAAGGAAAACTGCGGCGTGAAAAAGAATTCCCCCGCCCGCCAATGCAAAGACCTTGACCGCCACCCCACCCCATCCCCAGTCCCGTTTTTCTCCATTCTCTAGCCAAGCTAAGAGGAAAGAAGCCCGAGGCTATAGAGCAGGGCGGCAGCCGCCCCGCCCCATTCCCAGGCCAGGGAAAGCCTCGGGGAGCCGAGATCATGGAGAACAGCTGCCCGAGACCCAAGCGCCCGCAGGCCTGAGCCCCGAAGGGAGCCCTACCGCTGGTACGCAGCCGGGTCCCAGGAGCCGGGCAGCCGAATGCTGTGCACCGCCTTGTTCCGGAGGGCGCTGTCGTGATAGATGCGGCTCATCGGGATGGAGGTTAGGACTCGATGGGAATGATCTTGCAACTACTTCCTCTCTGGGGCGGAACGATGGATGCTTGAGGTGGGGGGGTTGAAGCCGTAGGGAACTACCGGAGAACAATAGGAAGGAGGACACAATTCCCAACTTTCAGGACACATGGAGATCGAGCTTCCCTTGATTTAACTTGTCCTGGCCTTCGTGTCCAGTTCTGAGAGGTCAATGTCCTCACCTCCCCTAGAATCCCGAACTGTTACCCCCCTCGTTTTAAGGAATGGTATGGTCCATGCCTCTCCTTTCCAAGATTTGGCTTTAAAGGAATAGAGCTGTTCCTAAGCGAGCTGTGCAATGTATCCTCTTCCCTGAAGGGGCGCAACACTCAACCGGGAACTATGACTATAAGGGAGGAGAACACGGAGAGGAGAGATAAAGTAATAAAT
Source organism: Monodelphis domestica (assembly GCF_027887165.1). NCBI lineage: Eukaryota > Metazoa > Chordata > Mammalia > Didelphimorphia > Didelphidae > Monodelphis > Monodelphis domestica. Next base: position 126,497,748 of record NC_077227.1, on the reverse strand, counting down.
AATAAATATTTAAAATTAAGTCATAAAAAATCATGAATCAGGACCAGACACCAGCTCTATGCTTTCTCTTCTCCATGTACTAAAGAAGCAGGCGACCAGTGATCCTCAGTACAAATTCAGATTGAGTATATCTCAGGAGAGCAGTAATGGAAAATGAGAGGAACCAGAGAACTGATCTCAAAAGAACCAGCTCCCCAACGTAGAGGATGTGGGGCTATATCCCCAAAGAGGCTGCCACATGGTGCCTGCCATTGGTCTCAGCTGTTTCTAACCATATGGAATACTTTTTTTTTTTTAGGAGTCAGAAGCAACCAAGCCATCTTCCCAAAATAGAATGAAACCTGAACTGGACTTACAAGGCAGAAGATAAGAGTTTCCCTGGCTCTGCCACTTGACTAGCAGTGTGACCATGATTAAACTCCTTAATCTCTGGACCTGGATTTTCTCATCTGTAAAAATAAAAGGGTTGAATCTCTAAGGGCCCTTCTTTTGCTGAATCCTATCAACTCATTACTGTGAGCTTGGGCAAATCAAGTCACTTTCGTTATTTTCATTATTTCAGAATTTCCTTCCCCTTAAAATGAGATGGTTGGATTGGATACTTTCTAAAGATACTTGCAGTTTCAAAATCCCATAATACTAGGAATTGTACTAGAGGGATGCATCTTAACCTGGGGCTCTTGTCAGGCCTCTGAATCCTTTGGGAACAGATATGAGCTTTTTTCCAGCCCTTTAGTTTATAAATATTTCCAAAAATGCATGATTTAATCATTATGGATTCTCCTTCAGTTCCATTAAGTAATCACTTCCTAACATTTGTACAACCCAGTAGAACTGCTTGTTGGGGGGAGGGGGGAGGTGGAGAAAATTAATCATTTAACATGGAAAAATATTTTACAATAAAAATTAAAAATAATAATAAAAATAAAACCTAACATAAAAAACAAAGTAATCACTTCCCAAATCTCTCAACTCACCCAGATCAGAACCTCTTTCTAGTCTTAGTAAAATTTCAGGGATTACTTTGGCCAAAAATAATTACCACCTACTGACTAAACTTGACTCTGCTTCTTGAATAACTAACACATTGACAGGTGCTTGCCAGGTCTTCCTAGCTTGATAAAGCCTATCAAAATGTTAGGGTTTCAACTTGGAGAAACCATGTTCACCTTTATGCCAGGAGGAGGCACTGGAGAACTTTAGTGGGGGCAATTTAGTTTTCAAGTAAAGATATACAGAAAAGTTCCACATGGTAAGGAGTAGAATCAGAACCATATGCCAATTTATTCCACAAATTGTAGCTCTTCTGCTTATAGGGGTAATACTGTTGCACAGGCTGGGAAATGAAGTCTGCCTTACTTGAGCATAAATCTAATTTATACTCAAGTCAAAAGACATCCTCAGTGATGTCATTTGGGTCCTCTTCAAATATGAAAGAAAGAAAATAACAGAGGTAATAAGATTTGAATGTGTATACATCAGGTGTAAAAGTTCTAAAATGAAGTCAGATTGGGATAACCAAGGAAAAAGTAGAGAAGGGGGAAAAAATATCTTCTTGGCATTACCTTAGTCCCCACCATTCCTCGTTGTTCACCATCTAATAGATAGGTGGGGCAATAGATAGAGCACTGGGCTTAGAATCAGTAAAACTCATCTTCATGAGTTCAAATCAGGCCTTAGACACTTAACTAACTGTGAGACTCTGGACAAGCTACTTAACTCTATTTACCTCGGTTTCCTCATCTGTAAAATGTACCAGAGAAGGAAATGGCAAACCACTGTAGTATCTTTGCCAAGAAAACCTCAAAATGTGGTCACAGAGAATCAGACACAACTGAACCACAACCAAGTAGGTAAGCAGCTTTGGCAAAAAGTGATTTTGATAGTGTCAATTAAATGTTATTGACTACTTCTCCATATTAGGATCCTCCCTTTTCCTGAAATAGAAATAACACCTTCTATACCTTAAGAAATAAAGATTTCATTAAGAGGAAGGGGGAACAGATGCTGCAACATGCCAACATTGGCTATTAGAAAAACACTTTATGCTTGAACAATATAACTAAAAAGATGATAGCATTCTGGTCAGAGGAAGAAAGAAGGAGGAGGAAGAAAAGAAAATGATTTAAGAGTGCCACTCTACTCAGGCGTAATCTATCATTGTGTTTCAGTGGCACTATATCACCATGGTACAATTTCTCATTGGCATCATTGCTGAGACAGAAGAAATTTCGTTATTTGCCATCTTACACACACTAAAATCAAACAAGTCCCTTAAGTCAAGAGCGTGTACTCTAATGTCTAGAAGAAACACTACCCAAAGGGTTGAAACCAAAGCAGGGTTAACTGAGTTAACATCCATTTCTGGCGAGTGGGTGTTGTCTCTTGGAGCTGGGTGCCAGTGATTAGAGTTCATTGGAATCCATGGGACCATTTCATTGATAGGGTCAGAAAGTAGTAGGTAAGACAAGAGGATTAACCCCTATCACATCACTTTCTCCTCAAAAGATTTCATCTATTCCTATATCTATAATGCTCACCTCTAGGAAGACGATTCCTAAATCATGTCTATTGTACAGTTTAGTTTCTAGTCCCCATTTCTAATCATGCTGCTGTATCTCTCTAACCAGATAGCCCTCCATTTCAAATTCAACTAAACTTATCTTCTTCCCAAAATCAGTTGGCTCTCTATTTTATACAATCCTAGAATGTTGGGTTTGGAAAGGACATAAAGATCAACAAATCCAGCCTTTCCCTTTTATACGTGGTCCACTCTACAGCTTCACTCCCCAACTGGCACTGGCAGGTTGGGTCTCTAGAGGGTTCCTGCTACCGATGGTTCTAGGAGGCTTTTCTTCTAATACTATAGTTCATGGGTCCCTACTGTTATGCTTCTACTTAACATTCAGCTAGTAGATTTGGTCGGCTTTTATAAAAAGGCATTTATTTGAATGGCATAGAAAGATACAGAATCTAGGGGGAGAAAGTATGGGTTCAGACTTAAAATGCGGTGGTGGTAAGTGGTGGTATTCTGGAACACATGTGACGAAGGCATCTCATAACTCTGAAACAATCAAGTCTCAGCGTCCTTTTTTTCTCTGGAGGAGCTTCAAAGTTCACTGTGGGTGAATCATTGGTGTTGATGATGGATAAATTGCTCCATTGCTAGACTAGGTTTGCTCTTTGCAGGGTACGTTGAGAGAATAGCTCACCTGGACTTGCAGTATCTCAGCTAGTCAGTTCAATCTACTGATGGGTTGAGTGAAGGAGCTTACTCAGCTGCTGATAGACTAAAAAAGCTGGATGAAGCCAGATTATAAATGCCAAACAGAGAGGTTTACATTTTATCTTAGAGGCAATAGGGAATTCTGATGGCTCTTGAATAGGGCAGTAACAGGCACAGATTCATGCTTTCAGGAAGATTATTTGGGCAGATGCAAGGAGGATAGATTAGAGAGATGACAGAATGGAAGCGGAGACTCCAAGAAGAAACTGTAACAATAGTCCAGGAGAGAAGTGATAAGAACTTGAATGGATGAGAACCTAAGGGTACCTTACTGTATTTCACCTTCTCTATGAAATCTTCTGTTCTTGATCACATCACATGGAAGTGATCCCTACACTCCTATAATCCTTTTTACTACTTATCTGTTATCTACCATTGATTACTAGCATTATAATTATATGTATAAGTAGAATCATAAAACAGGTCCTAGAGGGGATCCCAGAGGCCATCTAACCATCATTTTACAGTTGAGGAAACTGAAGTCCAAGGAAAGCAAATTATTTTCTCACATTTACTCAGGTAGTAAATGGCAGAGATGGGATTTGATCATTCCACCATACCACACTACCTCCTCCCTTCCCTGCTAGATTTTAAGGGCCTTGAGAGCAAGGCTAGTTTCTAATGCATATTGCTATCTCTCACAGCATCTTGTACATAACAAATCCCCAGTAAATATTTTTTAAACAAATTACATCACAAGTAGGCCAATCATGAGTTCAAAAATTTAAGCAAACCTCTCAGTCCTTAGCAAGCCTCATTTGAACAGAACACATCCCACAGTTTGGAGGCTGTCCCTTCCCCCTCATTGTACCAGATTCCTGAGGCCTGCTGAGATGATGTCAAAGGATAGAAAGATCTGCACTGCTCTGGGGAGACCTCAATGTGGGGGAGGGGAATCCATTGTAGACAGGAGAATGGGATTCTGCAAGCACAGAAGGGCACATTCTGGATATCTTTTGTGCAAGGATCACCATGTGGATTGACCTATCCTGTGAGGCCATAATGTGCTTTCATCAGCAAAGTCACTGACAAGGTTGCAGTAGATCTCTCCCCCCTCCAGCTTGCCTTATCCAATTTCCCCTTTGTCTACCCCCCCCCAAAAAAAACCCCTGGGTTCCCTCTAGAATGCAGCCATGAAATTGAACATCATCTGAAATTCATAGAAACCCAAATATGTCCTTCAAACTTCACAGCTCAAGGAACTATCATTCATCTCTTATATTCACTGGTCTTGAATGGTCATGCTATGCTCTCTTAAGTTGGTGCCATTTTAAATGGTTAGATTCTAGGTCATTATTCAGCATGAGGATGAATTTCCTTTATAAGTTGGTAATACACTTTTTCCTCTCAGTTAATTTTTGGGCAGTTTGCCCGCCCTAGACCGACATTTCAGCTAAAAGCTACCATGGAATTTCTTATTCTAAGCATTGTCTCTCACACTCATTCAATTACAGAATATTAGAGGTGAAAGAAACTTCAGAGGTTATCTAGCCCAGACTTATACCCTATATTGAAATCCCATTTATAATATCCCTGAACAGTGGCCATTTGCTAAACAATTCTGTTTGTTCATCTAATCTGTGTGTTGAATTTTTTTTTTTCAAATTCTTATCTCCCATCACTGAATTGATACTAAATCTCCATTCCAAGACCAAGAGTGGTAAGGGCTAGGCAATTGGGATTAAGTGACTTGCCCAGGGGTCACACATCTAAGAAATATTTGAGTCCAGATTTGAACCCAGTACCTTCTGTCTCTAAGCCTGGCTCTCTATCCACTGAGCCACCTCACTGCCACATGTGTTGCATTCTAATTAAAGTGCTTATATTATAAAGCCAAGATCTACCCCTTAATCATTTTATCCATTTCAGAGATTTTTTTTTGTCTGGAACCACAAGGCACAGAGGGGGGAGTAAATGGAAAGCTGTCAATAAGGAGCTTCTAGTAGGCCAGTTTGGTTGGAAAGGAGAATAATATTAAATAAGCCTAGAATATAGGTGGGAAACATATTATGGAAGGCTTTAAATGTCAAGCTAAAGATATTTATATTTTATTCTAGAGACAGCAAGGAGGGGGTAGCTGGGTGGCTCAGTGGATTGAGAGCCAAGCCTAGAGATGGGAGGTCCTGGGTTCAAATCTGACCTCAAACAGTTTTTTTAGTTTACTAAAGACAATAATTGAACCTCTCAGAACTGATGAGATCTTGAAGGAAGAGAGTATAAAGAGAGAAATGGAGCCAGCATAGAACCTTGGAGGAGTAAACTAGAGCAGTTTGAGTAACAAAGGAGACTGAGAATCAATCAATCAATAAGTACTCATTAAGGGCCTCCTATGTGCCAGGCACTCACTATACAAGGCATTGGGCATCTAATACAAAGAATAAAACAATTCCTACTTGCAAGACATTTACATTTTAATAGGGAAACAAGTGCATATACAAATATATGCAGAAGCTATATAAATTGAACAAAGACAAATAGCTACAAGGTAGTCAGGGAAGGAGGGCACTAGCAATTGAGGAGACCAAGAAATATTTCATGTAGAAGGTGATGCTTGAGCTATCTTGAACAGAAGAACTCTGTTAGGCAGAGTTGAGGAGGGAGTGTATGCCAACCTTGGGGGATAGTGAAGGCAAAGGCATGGCATAGGGCATAAAGTACCATGTGTAAGAACAGAGAAGAGGCCAGTTTGACTGTGTCTCAGAATACTGGCAGGGCAGTAATGTCCAGTGAGGCTAGAAAGATGAGTTAGGGCTAGATTATTGAGGGTTTCAAAAGCTAAACAGTGGGTTTTATATTTTATCTTAGAGTCAATAGGGACCCATTGGATTTTATTGTATACAGGCATACCTCATTTTATTGTACATTGTAGATATTTCATTGTTTATAAATCAAAGGTTTTTTGACAACTCAACATAGAACAAGGTTATTGGTGTCATTTTTCCAACAGCATGTGCTCACGTTGTGCCTCAGTATCACATTTTGGTAATTCTTGCAATATTTCAAATTTTTTCATTACTAATAATCTGTCTTAGTGATCTATGATCAGTGATGTTTGATGCTGCTATTTTAATTATTAGTCCATTGGGAAATGTTGTCAAAGATAATTAGCAGCCCAGTTATAGTTACCCACTTAAATAGGCTAAGAAGAGAAGAAAGGTCCAACCAACCTCTCTCTCCCTTGGACTTCCAGGAAAGTTGGGGCTTCCCCTCTGCCCTTCTAGCAGCCATAAAGGTTAGGAGTATATGACAAAGAGAACATATGCATGCCTAGGAGAGCCTGAGATTAAACTTCAAATCTGCTGTAGCACCTTCTTCTTTATGTATTTTACCTTTAGCACAGGTCACCAAATAGTGGTCCCAAGAAATGGATATTTCTAGCATTGGTGACTGACTACTCCCATGATTTTGAAAGGTTGAGAGTTCTTAAGTTAGCACTGGGTCCCATTGTAAAACCTACAAAAGGTCCTCTTCTTGGATGAGATGACAGCCTCCTACAGGAAGACTTTCCAAATCATACCCTGGCCGGCCAGATCTAGATTTTGTGAGCGCTTTAGACTGAAAAGATTCTAAGTGGTTATGAGCTAGCTATTCAGCAGTTCTACAAAATTATCCTTATCTGTTGAGAGAGTACTGTAGACCTGGTGGGTTATTGTTTTAGGGTTTGTGTATTTGTTACTATACACTTCTGAGTAACTTGCATTTTAAGCAGCTCTTTTGTGGTGGAAGAAATAAATAGTTATCCTATACCTGATCTTTGCTTCATCCATTAAATATCTTTTCTAGAAGAGATATTGTCGATCCCTTTCAGGGAAATCTTAAACATGAATCCCACCTAAGTTTTAACCTTAAAGAGCTTTAGCCAGCTATTGTTACTGTTATAGAGTCAGAAACACACTTGAGACAATTACACTTGGATAGCTACAAACCTTATTGATTCAGTTTGAAGAGGGATCAACTTCCTTTGATTTAGGGGTTGGGAGGAAAGTGAAATATGGAAAGGCTTCCTGAAAGGAACAAAAGCTCAGTTGAGCCTTGAAGGTCAAATTAAATCTAGAAGACAATTGTTGAAAGAATAGTTATTTTGTTAAATTTCTGAGGCTGCCCTAAGGTATAAGAGTGGTTTCTCACAATAGGCTGAAAGCAGAGCTGTGTCAGATTTATTTTATTAGCTACACTGAGTTGTTGCTGGTAGCTTTGGTTTCAATAACCCCTATTTTTCCCAATCTGTCCCTTTCCCCTTCTTCTCAGAAAGTTTCTGATTTAATCTTTAAATCTCTGCCAACTCTAGTCCAACATGCTACACCCTGGGGGTGCTTTAATAGGTATTTGTTAAAATGAATTCATTACTGAATTATTCCAGCATTGTATCATTTAGGATTATTCCAAGTAGCCTCACCTCCCCCACATTAGACTCAGGTGCTTTTTAACACCACTTAAGCTAATAAATAGGCTTAGCCTCCACTCTGTCTCTCCTAAAACCTTCTTATGGGAACCTTCTCATTGTTGAGTCCTTTCAGTCATGTCCCACTCTTGCTGACCCCATTGGGGTTTTCTTGGCAAAGATACTGGAGTGGTTTTCTATTTCCTTCTCCAAATCTTTTTACCAATGAGGAAACTCAGACAAACAGGGTTAAGTGACTTGTCTACAGTCAAACAACTAGTAAGATTTGAACTCAGGAAAATGACTCTTCCTAACTCCAGACCCAGCATTTTATCCACTGGGACAACTTATGGGAACCTTGCTGGTGGGACAGTCCATCTTCAACAATCTCTATATTTCCCTAAATACACACAACTTCTTCAATAATACAGTGATTCAAGATAACTCCAAAGGTCTTATGACAATGAATTCCCCTCCAGTGTAAGAACTAATGGCATCTGAATGCAGATCAAAGCATATTATTTTTCACTTTTATTTTATTTGTGTGCTTTTATTTGGAGGTTTTGCAATTGAGTATTTGTGAGTATTCTCTCACAACTTAACCAATATGGGAAAATGTTTTGCATGATCATACATGTATTACACAGATCGACTTACCATCTCAGGGAGGGGGGGAGGAAAAGAGGGAAGAAGACATTTTAGATCTCATAATTTTATAAAACATGTTAAAAATTGCTATTACGTGTAATTGGGAAAATAAAATATTTTTAAAACACACACAACTTCTTCATCCTTCAGGAATGAAGGAAAACCTTTAGATTCTGTTACGTAAAGTTATTTAAGAGAAAGTAGAAGAATTTTTTTTTTGCTAAAATGTCTATAACATAGCTGATATTTAAACCATAGAATAAACAATAGGCCACAGAGGAACACTGAGATACCTATCCAGCCTATAGACAACCACCATAAGCCTGAACCCTTAAAGAAAAACTAAAATCTATCCCTTTCAAAAAAACATCAAAGAAAAAAATATTCCACACATCCTCTCTCGGTAATGCATTCAATCTCCTTCTACCTTCATTTTCTTGTTTCCTCTTTGCCCTCTCTTCTTTAAGAGAACTAGGTAACTGAGTAGATAGTGTTAAACTGGGAATAGAGAAATTTTGAATTCTAAGCAAGCCTCAGAAACTTAATTGTACTGGGACTCTGGACAAGTTATTTAACTGCTGTTAGTTTCCTCATCTGTAAAATGGTAATAATAGCATCTACTTTCCAGGGCTGTTATGAGGCAAAAATCAGACTATATTTGTAATGTACTTTGCAAATCTTAAAGGGCTATATAAATGCTAACTGTTCTTTTTATTATATGTAAGGTGTTTAGTGTTACAAGGGAATCACTTTAAAAGACTGATATATATTAATTTAAGGTCGCCAAGGAATCAGCTATGTAATTCCTAAATGAAAAACTCAAGTCAGCCGTCAGCCTTTTTGGAGTTTAATTACAATAGGAGCAAGAAAGGAATTAGAGATATATATAGAGAGAGAAAGGGGAGAGAAGGGAATAGGGCTTAAATACCCCTTCTGTTTAGGCTGGGCCAAAAGGCCCAAGCCCTTAGATAGCTGGGGCAAAGAAAAGAGATCAGTCCCTATTACTCACGTGACCAAAATGGAGAAACAGTCTCAGAGGCCCCCACCTTCAGCTTCCTCCAGAGCAAGCTTCCTCCGAGCCCAGGAACCACACCGCTCCAAACTCAACCTCTCCTCTCGAGTCTCCAGACCCTCCTATCTTTAAGGACACCATCCAAGTTGCCTCCCCTCAGTCCTCACATCTACCAATCACCCTTCATCAATTTCCCTGTCAATGGAGGCTCTCGCTTAACCCAGGACCGCCCAGAGGTTTCTGGCTTTTTGCACATGTCTGTTGAAGGTCATATTTTCCAATGATTAAATCTATACTCCTTTGCTACAGCCCTTTCTAAATCCTGTTAACTTGAGTATGGTAGAGATTGGAATAATTAAATTTTGATCTAGGCTGCAGCCCTTACTCAATCCTATTAGGACTGAATAGGGTGGAGATTTATTCCAAGTATCTCCATTGTATCAATTCTAAAATCAATCAAGACTCAAAGAAATTCCTGTTCTATGCTTAAGCATAGGTCAAAGTCCTTTCCATTGTTCAGCAAAAGGTTTTCTGTCCTAAAGTAATCTTAAGAAGGGAAGAGAAGGAACCTCCCATGCCAATGGAGTTCCCATTCCAATAGACTATCAGTAAGAAATTTTCCAAGTATGAAATATCCCAATGGTGAAATTTCCAACATTTATAAGTCTAAGGAAATTTGAGGTTTACAATCCCCCCTGATGATCATTGGGAGACTAGTCTCCCCATTGATCATTTAACATAATCATTTTGTAGTTCTAAATTCACTTCTAACTAAAGATATACACAATATTCAATTTTCTAAGAGAAATTAGAATAGTGAGAGAGGAAATAGAAAAGAAAAGAAAGCAAAACCAATGTTTGCTAGGCGCATTGACAGAAAGCCAAATTAGGGGCAGTCCCTTTTGGCATAAATGTTACAATAAATGTTCAATCAAAAGTTCAGTCCAATCAATCACATCCAAAGTTCATTCTTGATCTTCTTGATGAAGTGTAGGTTTTTGGCATCTTTCTGCAACAGTTCATTCTCTGGATATAAAAGTTTCAAGCTTCTTTCTTGAAGATCTTTTCTTGAACAAAATCAAAATCTTTGAATTTTTTATAAAAGTAAAATCTTAAACAAAAGTCTTGGATTTTTATAAAAATAAAATCTCAAACAAAAAAATTCAAAAATTCTTAGATTTTAAATTAAAATACAATCCCCCCTGAAGTAAGTATTAAAAAAAAATATCAAGTTTAGCTCAGAATGCAATGTTCAGTTATGGGGTTGTATGTGTCAATTATCAAAAGAATAGAAAAAATAATCAAAAACATAAGAAAAACTCAAAATAGACCTTGTATAGGTCCAGTTTAAAGTAATTTCTATCCCACAAGTATGTAGGACAGAATACAGTAATATTTCACTTAGCCATTTGTAGCCAAGACTACAGGAAGTTGCCATAATATAAGAAGGAAAGAATTAGAATTCTATTTTGATGGGGAAATGTCATTCCCTTGTCTGATTTTTTTTTTCCTTCAGAGATATAGGGAGCCAGCATGATAGTCAAGCTTTGTACTTGTTTGAGTACTTCAAAAGGAGTGTAGATACAAGGAAGTCCTACGACTTAAACATAAGTTAAGCGTCGCAACCTTGAGTCTCACTTTAATATTTCATGTGTGCTCTATTGGCACTATTCAGGTTTAGTCTGTGCTCCTTGTTTTTATCCCTTTTCCTGGAATCAGACACAAACATTAATCACAGTCCTATAATATTTTATCAATAAATGGCAGGTTCCCATAGTTTAAAGCTTTTAGGCATATATTGATATTATAGCAAGAGTATATATATTAACTTGTATTACTGCAGGGAAAAAATATTAATATTAATTATGTGTACCTTCAGTACAAAAAATGAGAAAAAAAATCAAATATTCTGATAAAAAATAAAAGAAAAGAAATAAGAAAAAATAAGAAAAAAAATCAGTAATTCAATATATTCTTGAGAGAAAAAAAACCAGCATCCATTTGTCTATGGATTATTATCTCCAATTCTTATGATAAGATAGAGTCACAATTCATATGATAGGATAGAGTCAATCAGTCTCAGCAGAAGATGCTTTCTTCACATGTGAGCAGTGAATCCAAGAGTCTCTTTCTCCAATCTTTATAGATGTTGGAGTAGTTAATAATATTTGGAATGGTCCTTCCCATGAAGGTTCAGTTGCTCCAGTTCGCTTGAAATTCTTGATATAAACTTTATCTCCTGGGTTCAGGTCATGCAGAGAAAAGTCTAATGGTCCAGCTTGTACTGCAGCTCCGGATTCATGAAGTTCACGTAGTTTGTGCTGTAACTCCTGTATATAGGAAGCAATAGTAATATCTCCCCCTAATAGCGATGTATAAGCCGGGGAGAAAGGCTTAGCCTGTATAGGCGGATGTCCAAAAAGCATCTCAAATGGTGAAATATGTAAGTCTCCTCTAGGCCTGCTTCTAAGATAAAATAGGGCCAGAGGGAGAATTTCAGGCCATTTTAAATGGGTCTCAGTGCATAATTTGCCAATCATAGTCTTAAGTTCTTTATTCATCCTCTCCACTTGGCCTGAGCTCTGGGGGTGATATGGAACATGGAATTTTGGAGTTATCCCCAAGCAAGAATATATTTGATTTAAGACAGAATCGGTAAAATGACTCCCTCTATCGGAGTCAATACGTGCTGGTAGGCCAAAACGAGGAATAATTTCTTTTAAAAGTATCTTTGCAACAAAATCTGCTGTGGCTCGGGTCGTTGGAAATGCTTCCGGCCATCTGGTTAGTTGATCTACAATTACTAGACAAAATTTATAACGTCCAGCTTTTGGCATTGTAATGAAATCTATCTGTAGATGTTCAAAAGGTGTGTAAGCCAGAGGACGTCCCCCAAAGGCTTTTCCACGATATGCATGTTGGTTATATGCCTGGCAAATAGGGCAGGCTGAACATACTTTAGAGGCTACAGTAGTTATACCAGGGGCTATCCATACTCTCTTGACAGAGTCCACGATGCCCTGGGTGCCAAAATGACCATTTTTATGAATAGATTGGCAAATTTGGTTATAGAAACTTCTAGGGAGCAGGGGTTTTCCTTCAGGTGACACCCATACTCCATTAATTTGTTTTGCTTTAAATTTTTGTTTCCATTTTTCCACTTCCTTTTCATTATAGGAGAGTGATAAATTTAAATTATCAGTGGTTGTTAATGTTAAAATTAATCCAGGTCCTTCTATGGCTGCTAGTTTTGCAGCGGCATCTGCTCGGTCATTTCCTCTAGAGACAGGGTCAGAGCCACCTGTATGGGCAGAGCAATGAACTACAGCTAGGGCTTTAGGCAGTTTGAGAGCAGAAAGAACTTCATTAATAATTTCTGCATTAGCTATGGATTTTCCAGCTGAGGTTAAAAATCCTCTTTGGAGCCATAGCATCCCGACTGAGTGACAAATGCCGAAAGCATATCTAGAATCTGTATAAATTGTTGCCTTTTTATCCTTGGCAATTATACAAGCTTGTTTTAGAGCTATGAGTTCTGCTCCTTGAGCGCTAATGTTAGAAGGTAGTGAAGCTGACCATTCAGTGGCAAATTCTGAGACTACGGCAGCTCCAGTGTAACGTATGCCATCCCTCATAAAAGAGGAACCATCGGTAAATAAAATCAGATCTGCATTGTCTAAGGGAGTGTCCAAGAGATTATCTCGAGGCTTTTCTGCCATGGACACTAATGTTTCACAGTTATGTAGTGGTTCTCCTGAAGTGGGTAAATCTGGAAGCAAGGTGGCAGGGTTAAGAGTTGAACAGCGTTTCAAGGTAATATTTTCACTATTTAATAAGGTTATTTCATACCTTGTAATTCTCTGATCCGAGAATGCCTGTGTTCTATGTTTTACCAATAATGCTTCAATCTCATGTGGGCACATTATTGTTAATGGACATCCCAATACTAAATCAACGGTTTTTGTTACTAGTAAGGCTGTAGCAGCTACTCCTCTAAGGCATGGTGGTGCTCCTGCTGCTACTGGGTCTAGTTGGGCAGAATAATAAGCAATTGGGCGCTGAGAAGGTCCCAAAGTCTGAGTTAACACACCAGAGGCTACTCCTCTTCGCTCATGCACATATAAAGTAAATGGCTTGTTGTAATCTGGGATGCCTAGAGCAGGGGCAGACATGATAGCCTTTTTCAGATCTGTTAGAGCTGACAAGTGTTCAGGCTCTAATTTGAGGGGTTCAGGAACCGAATCCTTTGTTAATGCTATAAGGGGTTTAGTGATTTCCCCATAGCAAGGAATCCATTGTCTACAAAACCCTGTTGCTCCTAAAATTGCTCTCAGCTGTTTCTTAGTGGTAGGAGCACTCAATTTTTGAATGTTCTCAATTCGTTTTGGAGAAATATAACGAGCACCCGCAGTCAAGATGAATCCCAAATATTCTACTTTTTGGAGACACCATTGAACTTTATCCTTAGAGATTTTATGTCCTCTTTTGTGCAATTCCAAAAGAAGGTGTTTGCTATCTTCTTGACATGTTTCTGCATCTGTTGAAGCCAAGAGTAGATCATCTACATATTTGATTAATTTGCTATTTTTAAATGTTATATTGTCTGTGTCTTGGCTCAAAATTTGCTCAAATAAGCTCGGACTTTCGACATAACCCTGTGGCAGCCGACACCAGGTATATTGTGAGCCCTTCCAGGTGAAAGCAAAAATATGCCTGGAGTTTTCATGTATTGGTATGGAAAAGAAAGCTGAACACAAGTCTACTACTGTAAAGTATGTAGCTGTGCTAGGAATAGATGAAATAATAGTATGTATGTTAGAAACTACGGAGTGTCTCTTTATAACGTGATTATTCACTGCCCTTAGATCCTGTACGAATCTATAGATGTGCTTGCCATCGGGTCCTTTTTTTGGTTTTTTAATTGGCAGGATGGGCGTGTTGTATTCAGATTTGCAAGGGATTATTATTCCCTGTTCTATTAATGAGTTAATAACTGGTGTAATACCCTCAATTGCCTCCTTTGAGAGGGGATACTGAGGGATAGAAGGAGGTGGGCTAGATTTAGTTTTTATCTGCACAGGAACAGCAGATTTAAGTAAGCCTACATCAGAAGAAGATGTGGCCCAAAGAGACTCTGGTATATCTTTAGGTATTTCAAAAATGGAAGGTTCTTTTGCCTCCTGGTTTTCCGAGAGAAGTACAGGGAGTAAATTTAAAGATTCCTCTGGTACTTCTAATGATAATGAGCCATCTGGGGAGCAGGTTATTGTGGCTCTGAGTTTGCATAGAAGGTCCCTCCCCAGCAAATTTAAAGGGGAGTCAGGCATCAAAAGGAAGGAGTGTTGTACCTCCAGGGGTCCTACAGACACCATTCTAGGAGGAAGTCTTTTAACTCTTTGGGTTATTCCTGATACTCCCATTACATTCTCTGAGCCAATAGAATAACATTGTAAATCAGGTGTTCTCTTTAATACAGACCAGGAAGCTCCGGTGTCTAATAGACAATCATAATAGGTGTTACCCACTTTTAAGGTAACATGGGGTTCATTAGTATGGGGAGGGCAGTGGATAGGGACAACGGGTAGTAGGACATCAGGGTCTGGGAAATCAAAGGTTGTATCCTCTGATTCCTGTGCCCCAGCCCCCCCCGGGCACCATCATTGTGTTTGGGATATTCCTTGGGCACCCCCCTGAAGGGCACCTCTCTGAGGGTCATTAGTACCTCGAGTAATTTTTGGACGAGCGCCATTTCTCATATATTGTTGAGTATAATCATTAAAATTTTCTTCAATTTGAGCATTGTCATTAAATTCCCAATTCCTATTTCTATAATTCTGGTTTCTAAAGCTCTTATTTCTATATTCATTATAGTTATTTCCATAGTCATTATTATAATTTCTAGAATTTTGGTTTCTATAACCATTATCATAATTTCTATAGTTATTATTTCTAAAACCATTATTAAACTGTGTATTCCTTCCAAACATCTTAAGAAAGGTTCTACATTCCATCATTTTGTGGCCCTTCTTCTCACAGAAGTGGCAAGTAATGGATTGATAATTGGATTTCTGGAGAGGGGCAATTGTCGTTGGTTCATTATCATGCCCACTTTCTAATTTAGTTATCCTATCTATTACACATCTCATTTTTTTCTTCATTTCCTCCATGTCATCATTATTCTCTTTCTCCTTTTCTTCGTTTCCCTTAAAAACATATATAGCTGTTTTTCGCAATTCTTCAAGGTCCATATCTGACCATCTTGGGCATTGTGTTTTAAAATAATTTTTAATTACTTTGCATGAATTATTTACAAAGATTCTTCTAACTTGTCTTAAACTATTCTCTTTATTTAAGTCCCAATCTAAGTATCTGTCCCCAAACTCGATAATTCTGTCCATAAATCTGGAGGGTGTTTCGTTTTCCTTTTGCTTAATTTTTTCCAGTTCCATCCACTTATCTGTACTGTCCGCACATTCCTTCATGGCCGTGAGGATGGCCTCTCTACAACGGTATAGTTGTAGATAGTCCTCAGGATTATTATAGTCCCATTCGGGATCCTGAGATGGCCAATGTGCTGCATTACGCCCCCGGGTTTTGTTGACATGAGCAATTATTTTATTTTTTTCACGTTCACTTAAAAAAGCCTGTAGTAAGCTCTCAACGTCCTTGTAAGACGGATTATATTGAAAAAATATGTCTCCCATCTTTTTTGTTACTAGAAAAGGATCTTGTTCATATGTGGGGATATTTCGTGTAAATTCATTTATTTCTTGGGGAGTAAACGGTATCCTATGTCTTAAAGTCACCACATCCCCATTTCGTCCTATTTCAGGTACTTCTCTTAGAGGAAACAGGCCTCTAGTTGAATTTTGCACCTGTGGGTCAGTTTGACAAGGACAGGTTTCTCTAGGAGGACAAGATCTCCCTTGCATTGGAATTTGGTTTTCTGTAGGAGAAGGAACATGAGAAGCTGGGATTGCAGGGGAAGGGTTTTGGGGATTAAATTCAGACAAGATTTGCACTGCACGAGAGAAGCAGTCTGTTAACTGGGCTATAGGGAAGGTATTTTCCATCTCTATTTCAGGGAAGGAAATTTCCTCATTCAAAGGTTCAGAAACAGGTCTGTTTCTGGTAGAGTGGGTGTTTGCCCATTGATCCTGTAAGAAACATTTTAGATCTTCTAATTGGGCTTGCATTTTTTCCTCAATTTTTCCTATTTTATCTTCCATATCTCCCATTTTATCCTCAATATTTCCTATTTTATTCTCAATATTTCCTATTTTATCCTCAAGTTTTTCTATTTTATTCTCAATATTTCCTATTTTATCCTCAATTTTTTCTATTGTATCCTCAATTTTTTCTATTGTATCCTCAATTTTTTCTATTTTATCCTCAATATTTTCTATTTTATCCTCAATATTTTCTATTTTATCCTCATTTTTTTCTATTTTATCCTCAACATTTTCTATTTTATCCTCAACATTTTCTATTTTATCCTCATTTTGTTTTATTTTATCCTCATTTTGTTTTATTTTATCCTCATTTTGTTTTATTTTATCCTCAATATTTTTTATTTTTTCATCTCTAAATATAGTATTGAGGAGTACAAAAATGACAGTACCTATTAATATAAAAATTTGGAGGTATCCTTCATTCCTCAATGCCCCTACTTCTTCAGCTGCCATATAATTGTCAAAGAATGTAGTACTCATTTTTATATGTATATTTTGTAATTTCACAAAACACGTGGGGAGCAGGGCAAAGCAACAAACTTTCCACAGGGTTTTTTTTTTTTTTTAATCCAGGAAGTTGTTCCTTAAGGGAAAGGATATTTAGAAACAGTTCTTCCAGCCAGGACTTTAGAGTCCTGTTGCTGAGATTTAAAAACAGCTGTTTTCTGTCTATCAGAGTCACACAGCTGGGAAGTATCTGAGGTCCGATTTGAACCCAGGACCTTCTGCCTCTAGGGCTGGCTCTCAATCCGCTGAGCTACCCAGCTGTCCCTTAAGATTAAAGGGAAGAAAAAGAAAAAACTGCTGATTCCAATTTAACTTAAGGAGAAAAGAGAAAAAGTTTTTTATACTCACGTGTTCTAGCAGCTGTGTCTTTAAGCCAAGTTTTTTGTTAAAAAAAAAGGACTAAGTGGTGAAACAGTATAGTAAAAAGGCAAGGAAAAAGTTTTATTGAGAGGATTCTTTAGACTCCCGTGTGGTCAGCCACAATGTTACAAGGGAATCACTTTAAAAGACTGATATATATTAATTTAAGGTCGCCAAGGAATCAGCTATGTAATTCCTAAATGAAAAACTCAAGTCAGCCGTCAGCCTTTTTGGAGTTTAATTACAATAGGAGCAAGAAAGGAATTAGAGATATATATAGAGAGAGAAAGGGGAGAGAAGGGAATAGGGCTTAAATACCCCTTCTGTTTAGGCTGGGCCAAAAGGCCCAAGCCCTTAGATAGCTGGGGCAAAGAAAAGAGATCAGTCCCTATTACTCACGTGACCAAAATGGAGAAACAGTCTCAGAGGCCCCCACCTTCAGCTTCCTCCAGAGCAAGCTTCCTCCGAGCCCAGGAACCACACCGCTCCAAACTCAACCTCTCCTCTCGAGTCTCCAGACCCTCCTATCTTTAAGGACACCATCCAAGTTGCCTCCCCTCAGTCCTCACATCTACCAATCACCCTTCATCAATTTCCCTGTCAATGGAGGCTCTCGCTTAACCCAGGACCGCCCAGAGGTTTCTGGCTTTTTGCACATGTCTGTTGAAGGTCATATTTTCCAATGATTAAATCTATACTCCTTTGCTACAGCCCTTTCTAAATCCTGTTAACTTGAGTATGGTAGAGATTGGAATAATTAAATTTTGATCTAGGCTGCAGCCCTTACTCAATCCTATTAGGACTGAATAGGGTGGAGATTTATTCCAAGTATCTCCATTGTATCAATTCTAAAATCAATCAAGACTCAAAGAAATTCCTGTTCTATGCTTAAGCATAGGTCAAAGTCCTTTCCATTGTTCAGCAAAAGGTTTTCTGTCCTAAAGTAATCTTAAGAAGGGAAGAGAAGGAACCTCCCATGCCAATGGAGTTCCCATTCCAATAGACTATCAGTAAGAAATTTTCCAAGTATGAAATATCCCAATGGTGAAATTTCCAACATTTATAAGTCTAAGGAAATTTGAGGTTTACATTAGCAAATCTTAAAGTACTATACAAATGTTACCTTTTTTTTTAAACCCTTACCTTCCATCTTGGAATCAATACTGTGTATCAGTTCCAAGACAGAAGAATGGTTAGGGCTGGGCAATGGGAGTGAAGTGACTTGCCCAAGGTCACACAGATAGGAAGTGTCTGAAGCCAGCTTTGCATCCAGGACTTCCCATCTCTGGGCCTGACTCTCAATCTACTGAGCTACCTAGCTTCCCCCACTGCTTATTATTATTATAATGATTGTGTATAAAATGCTCTGCAAAACTTAAGTGCCATTTATAAGAGTATAAGTGAAGAGTATTCACTTATAAAATGAATAATATGGAAATATGTTTTTTGCTTTAAACCCTTACCTTCCATCTTGGAGTCAATACTGTGTATTGGCTCCAAGGCAGAAGAGTGGTAAAGGCTAGGCAATGGGGGTCAAGTGACTTGCCCAGGGTCACACAGCTGGGAAGTGTCTAAGGCCAGATTTGAACCTAGGACCTCCCATCTCTAGGCCTGGCTCTCAATTCACTGAGCTACCCAGCTGCCCCCTGGAAATATGTTTTGAGTGATAATACATGTATAACCCAGTTGAATTGCTTGTCAACTCTGGGAGGGGGGAGGGACGAGGGGAGGGAGACAACATGAATCATGTAACTTTGGAAAACTTATGGGTAAATTTGTTATTGGAATAAAATAAAGATAAAACCAAAATTTTTTTAAATTTAAAGTGCCAATATAAATTTGCCAGGTCGTTATTTTTATGATTATATGTAAGGTACTCTACAAACCTTAAAATGTTAAATAAATGCTATCATTATTACTATATGTAAGGTGCTCTGCAAACCTTAAAGTGCTTATATAAATGCTAGCTCTTATTATTTAAATTATTATATATAAGGTACTCTGCAAACTTTAAAATACTAAATAATTTTTCTCTCTAGTATTACTATATATAAGGGCTCTATAAACCTTAAAGAGTTTAGAAGTGCTAGCTGTTAGTAATATTACTATTTATAAAGTGCTCTGCAAATCTTAAAATGTTTAAATAAATGCTAGCTGTTATTATTCAATAATGAAGTGTTTATATTATTGTTTTATTCTTAGGACATAGTCATCATTTTAACTAAGTCAAAATAATACAATATCTTGGGAAAGAAGTTTAAGTTTTTCTTTTAAATACATTTTATTAATAAATTTTAATTTCTACCCACCATTATGAACATTCATATATATAAATAATTTAAAAAGAAGATAAGTATTAACAAAAATATCTAAACAGTCCCACCAGTAGTATCTTCCTTTTCATAGAAAAGTTTAATCTTTTTTCATGTAGGAACTGTCCACTTTTTCAGAATGGGCTCTTGATTCATTCTCATAGAACCCTGCTCCTGGCCCATGTCCAGCAAATCATCTAGAGCACTATAAGCAAATTAATGAGGAAACACCATGACATAAAATCTCCCTATCTGTTTATTATATTTTAAATACTACTTTATATCAACCCATGCTTTCTTTTAAAATAAAGTTAACTAATTTTTTAAAGCCCTTACCTTCTCTTTGGTTCCAAGACAGAAGAGCAGTAAGGGCTAGGCAATGGAAGTTAAGTGACTTGCCCAGGGTCACACAGCTAGGAAGTATCCAAGGTCAAATTTGAACCCAGGACCTCCCGTCTCTAGGCTTGGCTCTCCATCTTCTGAGCCATTCAGCTGCCTTCCCCACCCCCCACTTACTCTTCATCTGTGATATCTAACCTCCAATGGTTTCAATCACAAGTCTAAATTTCTTTATTTTGTCTTTGTAAATCATTTTATAACAGTTTACTTGCTTTCTCTCTTGTAATAAGAAATCAAGGAAATAGTTTGTGCTAAAAAATTATATAATCAAATTATTATAGCCAAATTTATAGTCAATATAACTTGTAGTTTTATTTATAGTCAAATTATTTTAAAGATGCTTTGTCTTGGTTAAAAAATATATTGAAAAATAAAAAATAAAATGTCTTAGTTTCTTAGGTGGTACGACTATCAAAAGTATTGGATTATAGATTCCGAGTCTGAACATTGACACCTACTCCCTTGTTTTATTGATAAGGCAGAGATATGACTCTAGTTACATAGACCCTCTAGCTTCAAATCCATTGTACCTGCCACCATACTGTCTCAGTTACTCCATGAGTTTAAAATAATTAATCAAATTAATCAATGAGAAACTTATTAATCTGTTGAGTTTTAATAAACATTTTCTCCCAGAAATAGAAGAAATAGAAATGGAATTCAGTACAATTGTCTTTATTTTCTTAATATCATATTTTGTTTTTTTAATTCTTACCTTCTATCTTAGAATTGATACTAAGAATTAATTCCAAGGCAGAAGAGTGGTAAAGGCCAGGCAATTGGGATTCAGTGACTTGCCTAGGATTACACAGCTAGCTAGGAAGTATCTGAGGTCACATTTGAACCCAGGACCTCCTGTCTCCAGGCCTGGCTGCCTATCCATTTAGTCACCTAGCTATCCCTCATAGGCCATTTCTTTCTTTCATTTATCTTCCTGAATGAGAAAATGTTTACTATTTGGACTGATGGTTTTTAGTTGATGATATGTTTCTTCTCTGTCACTGACACTTTGGCATTCTTTGTGAATTTATTCAAGCTAAAGTGTTTTGTGATAGAATAAGCCTAGGCCCACTCTAATCACTACAAGGGCTGGCTTGACCTGCTCAGTTTCTGACCTAGGCTAGTTTAACCCTTTCCTTAGGCAACTTGGTACTCCCCCCAGGGGGTTACCATCTTAATGCTGAACTTAATTAATGCTGACACCAATCAGCTTAGCCTACTGTAGCTCAGAACTCCTGAGTTCAAGAAATCTGCCAACCTCAGCCCTCCTCCAAGCAGGGATTATAGGCATGCACCACCACACTGGGCTTGAACTGAATCTTGAAGGAAGACAGAGATTCTGAGAGAGAGAGCACTATTTAAGAAGACTGGAAAAATAAGATGGGCCAGTTTTGAAGAGGTTTAAATGCCAAATAGAGGAGTTTTCTATTTTTGATCTTAGAGTAATGAGCAGGGTGTGGATAGGTGTAGGGGGGGTGGGGGGAGAGGGAGAGAGGGAAGGAGAAAGAGAGAGGGAAAGAGAGAGGGGGGAGAGAGAAAGAAAGGGATAGAGGGAGAGAGAGAAAGGGAGAGAGGGAGAGAGAGAAAGGGGGAGAGAGAGAGGGAAAGAGAGAGAGAGGAAAGGAGAGAGGGGGAGAGAGGGGAAGGAAGAGAGAAGAGAGAAAAGAGGGAGGGAGAGAGAGAGAAGAGGAGAGAGAGAGAGGGGGGGGGAAGAGGGGAGAGAGAGGGAGAGAGAGAGAGAGAGATGGTTACACCAATGCTTTAGGAAGGTCACTGTGGCAAGTGGGATGGAGGATGGATTAGAGTGGAGAGAGACATGAGGCAGTGAAACTAATTATTTGCTATAGTTCAGGCAAGAGGTTATTTGGGTCTGAACCAGGGTAGTAACAAGTAAGAGTGGAGAGAAGCAGACAAGAAAAATTGTAGGGCTAGAAATAACAAGATTTGGCAACTGATTGAATAGTAGAAGGTGACTGAAACTGAGAGCTTGAGAATGGCACTAAGGTCGAAAATCTTGGTAAATGGGAGAATAGTGATGTCCTTGATAGTAACAGGGAAGAGAGCTGGGTTTTGGGGAAAAGTTAACGAATTTTATTTTGGATATCTGTTTGAGATGCTCACAGGATATCTGGATGAAAATGTCAAGCAAAAAGTTGGAAATGACTTTAGGAGAGAGATTAGGGCTGAATCTACAGATTTTGGAAATATTGTAAGATGAATGAATGAATGAATTTAATGATTTTAATATTTAATAATGAATTTAATAGATCTTAGAATCATTCTAAGATGAAGGAATGAATCCTTGGGAAGTGAGGAGGTCACCAAGTGAGAGTATAGAGGGAAAAGAGGATCCAGGAAAAACCCTTGAGGGATGCCATTTATTAAAAGCTATGACACAGATGAAGACCTAGCAAAGGGTACTGAAAAGGAATTGTTAGACATAGGAAGAGTAACCAGCAAGGGAGGACCAGGGTCACACATCTAAGCTAGGAAGTGTCTGAGGTCATATTTGAACCCAGGTCCTTCTAACTTGAGGCCAGACACTCTATCCCCAGAGTCACCTAACTGCCCCTCTGTACGCACTTTTGTAATGCATTTATCGTGTCTTTGCATTATGTTATTTGTGCACATTACAACTTCCTATTAAATGGTAAGGTCCATTAGTGGAGGAACCCTGTCTTATTTAAGCCTTATAATTCCCTTATTACCTTAGCACAATGTCTGCCTGCAGTAATTGCCTAATAAATATTGAAATTGAATTATTATAAGTATATCAAAGATGTTGCTTTGTGGATTGAACCCAGTTCTTCAGCACCTCAGAATCAACAGCAGATTTACTAAATAAAGGAAGAATTCAATAATAAAAACAGTTTTCACAAGGAAAAGTGCCTCACTGAAAAGAAAAAGATTGATTAAAAGATAGTAAGGGAAAAAAACTTTGCAACTTGATAAAGGAATATTATGGCTTAAAAGAAAATGAAGAGAAGATAACAGAAGGGAAAAAAATCAAATGAAATTATAGCAGCAAGGACTCTAGAAATGAAATTTTTTCTATCACAAAACACTTTAGCTTGAATAAATTCACAAAGAATGCCAAAGTGTCAGTGACAGAGAAGAAACATATCATCAACTAAAAACCATCAGTCCAAATAGTAAACATTTTCTCATTCAGGAAGATAAATGAAAGAAAGAAATGGCCTATGAGGGATAGCTAGGTGACTAAATGGATAGGCAGCCAGGCCTGGAGACAGGAGGTCCTGGGTTCAAATGTGACCTCAGATACTTCCTAGCTAGCTGTGTAATCCTAGGCAAGTCACTGAATCCCAATTGCCTGGCCTTTACCACTCTTCTGCCTTGGAATTAATTCTTAGTATCAATTCTAAGATAGAAGGTAAGAATTAAAAAAACAAAATATGATATTAAGAAAATAAAGACAATTGTACTGAATTCCATTTCTATTTCTTCTATTTCTGGGAGAAAATGTTTATTAAAACTCAACAGATTAATAAGTTTCTCATTGATTAATTTGATTAATTATTTTAAACTCATGGAGTAACTGAGACAGTATGGTGGCAGGTACAATGGATTTGAAGCTAGAGGGTCTATGTAACTAGAGTCATATCTCTGCCTTATCAATAAAACAAGGGAGTAGGTGTCAATGTTCAGACTCGGAATCTATAATCCAATACTTTTGATAGTCGTACCACCTAAGAAACTAAGACATTTTATTTTTTATTTTTCAATATATTTTTTAACCAAGACAAAGCATCTTTAAAATAATTTGACTATAAATAAAACTACAAGTTATATTGACTATAAATTTGGCTATAATAATTTGATTATATAATTTTTTAGCACAAACTGTTTCCTTGATTTCTTATTACAAGAGAGAAAGCAAGTAAACTGTTATAAAATGATTTACAAAGACAAAATAAAGAAATTTAGACTTGCACTTCCAGACTGGATTAGAATGGGAGACCTAGTCAAAAAAGGAAGACGCCTGTCAAAATGTTGTCTCTTACTGGATGCTTTTCCTAGTCTCTCCTTCTACTGTAGCCTTCCCTTCTAAAGTAATTTTTCATTTCCTCTGTATGCATCTCATAGGCACCTATTTATACACATTTTGTTTCCTTCATTAGATTGTACACTCCTTGCAGGCAGAAATTTTTTTTCCCTTTCTTTGTATCATAAACTCTTAACCCAATACCTGGCACATAGTAAGTTCTTAGTAAATGCTGGATGAGGGGCAGCTAGGTGACAGTGAATAGAGTCAGGCCTGGGGATGGAAAGTCCTGGGTTCAAATCTGACCTCAGGCACTTCCTAGTTGTGTGATCCTGGGCAAGTCACTTAAACCCTATTGCCTAGCCCTTCCCACTCTTCTGCCTTGGAATCAATATGTAGTGTTGATTCTAAGATGGAAGGTAAGGGTTTAAGAAACAACAGGGTTAAATGACTTTCCCAAAGTCATTGTTAGTTAATGTCTGAGACTGGATTTTAACTCTGGAAGATGTGCCTTCCTGACTCTAGGCCCACAGTACTCTGTCTAAACACACACACACACACACACACACACACACACACACACACACAAAGGTCAAAGGACCTTGACCAAAATAGCTGTTCTAAAAAGAGGTCTCACCTGACTCTCATTCTCTTATTTCTTTCCAAAACCCACAGCTCAGCTACCGCAGGTAGTTGGAAATGTCCACAGGAGAGAGATTAGGGCTGAATATATAGATCTTGGAATCTTTATAAAGATGATAAATGAATGCTTGGGGAGGTAATGAGGTCACCAAGTGAGGTAGAGAGAAAAGAGGATCCAAGAAAAAATCATGGGGGATACCCACTGTTAGTGTTATGACACAAATGAATGACTAGTCATCCTAACCCAAGCCCAGAAGCTGAGGCTCTCCTGCTCTTCTCAGTCTTACGTGGTCCAGTCCCAAAGCCAGTGGGTATGGGACTCTCTCCTTACTGGTAGAGATGAAGGCTCTACCCTGCATTGGGAGGATCTAAGCAGAGTTGGCATGAACCAGAGAGAGGAGAGCTCTTCAGTTCTCCTCTAGTTTCCTTCAAATCTTTTTTCAAGCTTTGAGTTCCTTCCCAAGCTCTGGGCTTCTAGCTTCAAGAGGAAAGATGAATGAGGCCAATCTCACTTCCAATTGCTGGGAAGACACTTTGAAGACTTCCAGCTCTTCTCATGTCTCCTCTGGTCAAATAAAACCAGATGGAAACCAAAGAGCTTTCCTCTAGCCAATCTTGACCTACCCCTAAAGATTATACATAGATCAAGACAAACTAGTTAATGTCTGAGGATGGATTTAGGCCTTAATTGGACTATGTTATAAAAAAAAAACCCTCCATTTTATAGATGAGAAAACTGAGACACAGAGAAGCTAAAAGATTAATCTAAGGTCACCTAGGTAGTGAGAGGAACAGGAATCAAACCTTAGTCCTCTGACACCAGTTCAACATATTTTCTATGGAACCACACTGCCTCTCATGGAGAATCTCATGTCCTTGATAGGTCTACTGATAGCAGTTGCTGCCTTCCTGCCCTGCCTTGTTGATCATAATGACACTTTTTGAAGAATGGAGTAGGGAAAGTTGAGAGAACTCTTTCAGATGGCTTCAATCTTTTCAGTGATACTAAGCCATCTGAGTTGGGATCCTGAGGAGAGAGGGAAAGATTCAGGGGTGAATTAGATGAGAAGTGGGTAAGAGCAGAGTATGCTGAGAAGTTATAGAACATAATTTTCAGTGGATGAAATCAGTCTGAATTTGTGACTTTCTCCAGCATAAGTAGAAGAATGAAATGATGAGGGTAGCCAGGTCTGAGGCCAAACAGACTGGGAGATACAGAAGGTTGGAAGGGGGGATGAATTTTTGAGTGGTAGTAGGTAAACTGGTAAAATCATGGACCATGGGGTTAAGGCTGTACATAGAACTAGTGAAGTTGGATGGGATGGGGAGGGGAGGGTTGGACTGGGAAGATGGAAAGGGGTCAAGGCAATGATGAAAGAAGAGAGTAGATTTAGTGTGAGGGAATGAGATAGAAGATCAAATGAGAAGGGAATGAGATAAGGTCAAAATTCATGATTTTGGTGGTTTAAGTAAAATCTACCTAATATGTAGCCAAAATAAAGTGGAAGAGGAGGAGATTGTGGTGTTGAAGAGATTGAGAAATACTAAGGTCAAAGTGTAAAAGGAGTCATTAATATAATTATGAGGTAATGATGATGGATATTTGCTCTAGAAGTAAAGATGGTGAACAAGGAGCATGTTAATCCCTTCCAGCCCTAGGATTCAGAAGATGGGAGAAGGGAGAATAGGAAACGGAGGTTCACTAATTAAGAAGATTTGGGGTAATGTGTTATCCTTAGGAGAAACACAAGAAGCATATGGCAAGGCAAAGTGGGTTTTATACCAGGAATGCAAGGATGATTCAAAATTAGGAAAACTATCAGTATAATTGACTATATCAATAACAAAAACAATAGAACTATCTCAATATGATTATCTCAATACATACAGAAAATGCCTTTGACAAGATATAACACCCATTCCTTACAAAAACATTAGAAAACATTGGACTAAAAAGAGTTTTCCTTAAAGTGATAAAGGGCACCTATCTAAAACCACCAGCAAACATTATCTTTAATGGAGAGAAACTAGAACCCTTCCCAATAAAGATCAAGTGTGAAATAAAGATGCCCATTATCACCTCTACTATTTAATATTGCACTAGAAATTCTGGTGATAGCAAGAAGAGCAGATAACTAAATTGAAGGAATTAGAATAGGCAATGAAGAAACAAAACTCACTCTTTGAAGATAATATGATGGTATATGAAAACCAACCAAAAAAACAATAGAAATAATAGAAATAGAAAAAACAGCTTTAGTAAACTTGCAGGATACAAAAAAAAAAATCATTAGCATTTCTATTTGTCACCAACAAAGTTCAACAGCAAGAGATAGAAAAGGAAATTCTATTTAAAATAATTGTGGAAATATAAAATACCTATAGGTATGCTTACCAAAATAAACCCAGCAACTATATAAACACAATTTCAAAACACTTTTTACACAAATAAAGTCAGACCTAAAAAATTGAAAGAATATTAACTGCTCATGGATTGGCTGAGCCAACATAATAAAAATGACAATTCTACCCAAAGTAATTTACCTATTCACTATCATACCAATTAAATTACCCAAAAATTATTCCCAAGAACTAGAAAAAATAATAACAAAATTCATATAAAAGAACAAAAGGTCAAGAATAGCAAAAGAATTAATAAAAAATATTAAGGAAGGAGGCCTAGCCATTACAGATTTCAAACTACATTATTAAGTAGTAATCATCGAAACAATTTGGTATTGGTTAAAAAACAGTATAGTGGATCAATAGAATAGGTTAGGAAATCAACACACAGTAGTTAACAATCCTAGTAACCTAGCCTTTGATGAACCCAAAGATCCAAGCTATTTAGGAAAGAACTCACTGTTTAACAAAAACTGCTTGGATAATTGGCAAGCAATATGGCAGAAACTAGGCATAGACCAATACCCTTTGGAGAAAATGTGAAGAGATTTTTGAAAAGGAAACAAGAGTGCAAGCAGAGTGACATGGAATGCTGGGTCCTGGAGAATGTTTCTCTCTCCAGAGCAAGGATCCAACTCCCCTGGCTTGACTGTTGATTACCCAGCATTCCCTTCCTCTCAAGATTCTAAAAGGGTTTGCTCTTGCTTCTCCTGGTTCAACTGCATTCCATGTCACTCTGCTTGCACTCTTGTTTCCTTTCCCAAATCTCCCCTTCACAAAAGCCAGAGTTTAATTAAAGAGAAGGGACAGGGGTGTTGGAGGAAGAATATGAAGATTTCATTAAGAATAGGATAGGACTGAAAGCTGTAGTGTATGCCTATAATCCTGCTACTGAGGAAAGCTGAGGCTGGTGAATCTCTTGATTTCAAGAGTTCTGAGTTGCAAAAGAGCTAACAACAATATGATGTTTGCAACAAGTCCAGCACTAATAGGGTAAGCCAATAGGAACTTAAAGGAGCTTCAAGACTGAGCAGCCCAAATCAAAAAAAAATGAAGTAGGTCAAAACTTCTCTACCAATCAGCAGTGAGATCATTTGCAAGATAGGGTGATGGGGGAGGAAGGAAGGAAGGAAGGAAGGAAGGAAGGAAGGAAGGAAGGAAGGAAGGAAGGAAGGAAGGAAGGAAGGAAGGAAGGAAGGAAGGAAGGAAGGAAGGAAGGAAGGAAGGAAGGAAGGATTCCAAAGCACACAGTAGAATGAAGTAGGTCAGTAGGAGAATGGAAAACTGGGAGTCAGCCTTGAAGAAAGTCAAGCTAATCTAAATATGGATGGTGGTTCTAGTAGAGAGAATAGGAACAAGCAGTTTCAATAAAAATGGTGATTCTGGGACTCAGAAGTAAATTAGAGTGGCAAGTTGGCAGGAGGAAAAATTAACTGGCTACCTAATTCTAAATGGAATGGAATGCTGGTGTTTTGTAGTATGCTTAAAAAAATCTTTTTTAAACCCTTACCTTCCATATTAGAATTAATACTATGTATTAGTTCCAAGGCAGAAGAATAGGAAAGGCTGGGCAATGGGAGACTAAGTGACTTACCCAGGGTCTCTCAGCTCGGAAGGATCTGAGCTATCCTTTAAAATTTGTACAATTGCTGGGATTATTTCCTACTTTATCATGCTGGTGAGTAGGGGATCAATTTTGGTGATATTTGGTATTTTACAAGCATGTTATCAGTTATATATCTCTCTAGCAGTGTTGGGAATTCTCACTTCCAGGAGTTTACTTGACTAGAGAACTGATTAATGCAAGAATTATTTTGGCTTTCATTTACAGACATTTTCCAGTCCATGTGGAGGCTATATTCAACATTTCAAGTTTTAGCCATGTTCTATTGAGAAGTCTTTTATAGTCTCTGTGGTTGTTTACTCTATCCCTCCTCTTCAAATGATCTTGGATAACCCTATCTATTTATATACTGTAACTCCCTCTCCTCCAAATAATTTCCTTGAAGAAGAGACTAGTTTTTGTTTTATCATTGTATCTCTAACACCTAGAACAGTATCATGCATATAGAAGGAGCTTATTGATAAATCCTTGTTGGATTAGAAACAGCAAGAGTGGAAACAATTTATAGAACTAACCCCCCATAAATAATCTCATTCAGTGGTAACTGAATCCAGAAGATCTGGGTAGTTTTCTTGTATTATTTTTTCCATTATAATGTTTGGGTTTTTTAGCTCCTAATGTTCTTCTGAGAGACCTATAATTTTAGTAATCTCTACCCACCTTATCTTCACAACCAATATGTTTTATTTATGCAGAGATCATGTTTTCTTTTACTATTATTGCTTTTTGCTTCTCTTCTTCCAGATTATCCTTTACTTCTGTGTATTAGCATTCCCACTTTGTTATTTTCTCTTTTATTTCTTTGGTAAGGTTTGCCAGCTCAGATTCAGATTTTTGTTTACTGCCAAATTATTTATGCATACCATAAATTCTGCTATCATAATTTTTATTTCTCTTTTAAACTAATTAGAAACATTCTGCTAAGGTTCTGTGCTCTCTTGGGAATCTTCAGGGTTCTCTGCCTCACCAAACATAGATCATTTTCCTTTGTCTTACAGTCATAGATGTCTGAACTCTTTTTTTTAAACCTGATTTGAAGATCACAATCCCTTCTGTTATTAATATCTTTCATGTTGGTTTAATTAATTGAGTTTTCTACCTCCTGAGATATTTAGTAATCTTAGCCTTTATTTTTTCTTCTTAAATTCCCTTATCACACACTTTCTGACGCCTTTTCCTTTGAATTTTCCCTTTCCTTTGAGGTTTCTCTAGAGGCTAGACCTTGAAGCAATCTCAGACTTCTCCCATGCTGGGAAATTTATAGTTCACTGTCCTCAGGGTCTGCCCCAAATGACTTCTGGGGGTACAGAACTGGCCTCATCTGGTTGTTAGGTTCTTTCCCTCAGGCTGAGTGCTCCACAGCCTCCCACATATGTGTCCTGCCCCAGTTCCTTCTGTTCCTCACTTTCTCAGCTCTGTGTCACAAGAGAGCTTAACCATGCGGCTGTCCCAGTTAGAACAAGTCTTTTGTTTTTTCTTGGCACTAGGAGCAGAAAGGGGAGGTGGGGAGGGGGAGATAGAATGGAATTGTTTCAAGCCATTGGTTCATCTGCCCATGGAGGGCAGTGAGGAAGAAGGTACTGAGTTAAGGGTTAGGGATTTGCCTTCTCTACTGTTAGTTCATGGAATTGTTCTCTCCTGTCCTTTGGCACCTTAGACCATAGGGACAACTTAAATAGCTTTTTCTCTCATGTATCATTCCTGTTTTGGAGAGGTTTGACAGGTCATGAGGACTGGAGAAAAGGTCCAGAAAGGTGGACACCTTGTTGGTCACGTCCATTCAATGTTAACTCAGTCCTGACTTTTTCCAGCTTTGGACAACTCTGAAATTATTTCAGGTGCTGGGATTATTCCTTCCTTGATCTTGCTGATGTCTTTTTTTTTCTTTTTACACCAGGCCTTTGACGGCCTTTAACAGAAACCATTTTATTTAAAACTGGGATGCAGTGAACGTGAAGGTGAACCATAAGGGTAAATGTTCTACAAAGCATGATGAGGATGACAGGATGATATACTTACCAGCATCTCTCATGCTGGTAAAAAAAAAAAAGAAGACATACATAATGCCAGCCATTACACCGTGGAGAGAAACAACATGAGTTCAAATGTAAAAGGCACCTGGCTATGGACAGAAACAGGGAGTCAAGCCTGGCAGTATTTGATATTTTATACACGATACCAAGCCCGACTGTCAGAAGCAGTCATAGTGAGCACTTCGAGCACTTCTGTGACTTTAAAACCAAAGCCTCAGGATGTTCATCAGTTTAGTAAACAAATAAAATCAGCCCAAGTATTGGAACCATCATGAATTATCTAATACTTGAGTTTTGGCTTAAACACTTGAGTTTTCCTGCTGAGGATGTTT
Organism: Monodelphis domestica; assembly: GCF_027887165.1. Lineage (NCBI taxonomy): Eukaryota > Metazoa > Chordata > Mammalia > Didelphimorphia > Didelphidae > Monodelphis > Monodelphis domestica. The sequence goes on along the minus strand of NC_077227.1, from coordinate 126,466,574 downwards.
ATTAGATTTTAGAAATATGCCAAATCACAGTTAGGGTGTCTGATGAACTGTTGGGAACATATGTAACTCACCAATATGGAGGCACAGTGGAAACTGGAGATTGTTTAAAAACATTTCCTTTACTTTCTGTTCTATGTGTACGCTTCTCCTCCAAAGGAGATGGAGAAGTAATTGTGTTTAGTTCATACGTGGAAGAAGGGGAGATACGTTACAGGCTTGATCAAGGCAAAACTATATAGATGGAGCTTTCACACAAAGAGGTTCTATTTCAAAAATTCATTTGTAAATTGGTTGTTTGGACAACCTGTGACCCAACCGCACCTTCCCCTGACTCTGAACTATTATAGACTAAGAGGCTGACTTAAAGGGATTTATTTTCTCTCTTTGGCTCATTACTTTTACCTAGAATATTCATGCTATAACCCATGTCTAGGTTTTCTCAAATGTGAGTAATAGGGCCCTTAATTCCCCTACAAGCACTCAAGGTACCAAATACATATGGGGTACAGTACAGCCTTTATTTCAACCCATAAAAAATGCATAAGATGCAAAGAAACCCATAAAATTATATAAAAACACATAAAGCAACCAATAGCCCATTGGCTACCCTTAAGAGGACACTGCACTTGTGGTTAATAGTGGAGGAAATTTTTTGACATTCCGTTGAGACCTTCTTCTCCAGCTCCCCTCATAGTCTCCCCAAAAATTGTAATGTGCCACTTTGTGGTTTAGATTCCTCCTGAAAGGTAAACACATGTAGTAGGCCACTTAACAAGCAATTCCTTTCTCTTTAGACATAAGGGTCTGAGTAACTCACAGATTTATTCTCTAAAGAGGTCACTGAGCAAAAATTATGCAATTAATTTTATCACTCCAAGGAGCACACTAAATCAGGAAATCCCCTTTGGTCTCTACAACAGGGTTTTTTTAACCTGGGGTTTATAAACTGACTTTTTTTTTTAACCCTTACCTTCTGTATTGGAGTCAATACTGTGTATTGGCTCCAAGGCAGAAGAGTGGTAAGGGCTAGGCAATGGGGGTCAAGTGACTTGCCCAGGGTCACACAACTGGGAAATGTCTGAACCTAGGACCTCCCATCTCTAGGCCTGGCTCTCAATTCACTGAGCTACCCAGTTACCCCCTATAAACTGACTTTTAAAAAAATATTTGAAGTGGCAGCTAAGTGATGTAATAGATAGAGTGTTGGGCTTGGAGTCAGGAAGACTTGAATTCAAATCCAGTTTTAGTCCCTTATTAGTTGTATGATGATGAGCAAGTCATATAATCCTGTTTGCCTCACCAAAAATATATATTATATATATGTATATATATATGTATATATACATATAGAGATAACTACATTCTAATACAATTGGCTTCCTCTAATCCTATTTTATTTTATGCATTAAAAAAACTTTATTATGATGACAAAGAATGCTATCTATCTCCAGAGAAAGAACTGATGGAGTATGAATGCAAATCAAAGTATATTATTTTTCATTTATTTAATTTGTGTGTTTTTATTTGGGGGTTTTGGTTTTAAACAAACATTCTATCATGACATGACCGATAAAGAAATGTTTAGCATTTATATATACATATACATGTATAACCTAGAAAAAATTGCTTAACATCTCAGGGAAGGAGGGAAAGAAACAATTTGGATGCTATAATTTCAAAAAAACTATGTTAAAAATTGTTATTTCAGGGAGCAGCTGGGTGGCTCAGTGGATAGAGAGCCAGACCTAGAGATGAGAGGTCCTAAATTCAAACCTGGCCTCAGACACTTCCCAACTATATGACCCTGGACAAGTCACTTAACACCCCCCCATTATTGCCTAGCCCTTACCATTCTTCTGCCTTGGAACCAATACACAGTATTGATTCTAAGATGGAAGGTAAGGGTTTCTTTTTTTGAAAATTGCTATTTCACATGTAATTGGGAAAATGATTTTTTTTTAAACCTCAATATGAAGATTTCACTAGATTTACCAAACTGCCAAAAGGGCAGCTTCTAAAATGGGTGCCATCCAGGAGCTCTCCTGTCTCTGGCCAGAAGGCTAGATTCTAATATCAGACTGTGTAGGGAATTCAAAATCCCTCTTTCTCCACACAGAGCATTCATTATCTATGAAATTTACGCTCAGGTCAAGTAGGCCCACGCCTGTAGGTATCTGCCATGTGTTTCTACAGACCCATCAGTGTCTCAGTTACTACCACCTCAATGTGAGGATAAGCAGAATGTCCACCTCTTTTATGTGCTCTTACACTGGTCACGGCAGGCAGAAAGAAGCTGTTCTTGGGCACAAATTGCACAGGTTTTCCAAGTTCACCCCCTGGAAAGCAGGTCTACTCTTCTGCATGCTAATCCATTTTTTCATGCCTAAAAAAGAGTTTAAAGGTCTGTTAGTTCACTTTTATAAGCTGTGGAACAGAGGAGGCATCTCTTTAAAAAATCTGTTTCCCTGAGTCTCTGTCAGCAAATCATAAGTTCTAAGTGGCTTATTAGCAAGATAAGTGGACATAGGTGCTACATTCCATGGAATCATGCTCTTCAGATTTCTCCAAGGAAAGGACCTTGATAAAAGTCCTGCAATCTCAGCAAGTTAGCTGGGAAATTCCTAGGCTGAATAAGGGCTCTCTTGATCAACCCTCCTTACATTTGATCCTTGGGAGGTATTTTTTTAATATATATTTTTAAATTTTATTTGGTCAATTTCAACATTATTCCTTGGTTACAAAAATCATATTCTATTCCTCCCTCTATTCCCCCCGCCCTTCCCATTGGCGATGCACAATTTCACTGGGTATTACATATGTCCTTTATCAGAACCTAGTTCCATGTTGTTGATGTTTACATTAGGATGTTCATTTAGAGTCTACATCCCCAATCATATCCCTTAGACCCATGTATTCAAACAGTTGTTTTTCTTCTGTGTTTCTACTCCCACAGTTTTTCCTCTGAATGTGGGTAGTGTTCTTTCTCATAGATCCCTCCAAGTCGTTCAGGAGCACTGCATTGCCACTAATGGAGAAGTCCATTACATCCAATTGTACCACAGTGTATCAGTCTCTGTGTACAATGTTCTCCTGGTTCTGCTCCTCTCACTCTGCATCAATTCAGGGAGGTTGTTCCAGTCTCCATGGAATTCCTCCACTTTGTTATTCCTTTGAGCACAATAGTATTCCATCACCAACATATACCACAATTTGTTCAGCCATTCCCCAATTGAAGGGCATCCCCTCATTTTCCAATTTTTGGCCACCACAAAGAGCGCAGCTATGAATATTCTTGTACATGTATTTTTCCTTATTATGTCTTTGTGGTACAAACCCAGCAGTGCTATGGCTGGATCAAAGGGCAGTCTTTTAGTGCCCTTTGGGCATAGTTCCAAATTGCCCTTCAGAATGACTGGATTAATTCACAACTCCACAAGCAAAGAATTAATGTCCCAACTTTGCCAAATCCCCTCCAGCATTCATTACTTTCCATTGCTCTCACTTTAACCAATCTGCTAAGTGTGAGGTGATACCTCAGAGTTATTTTGATTTGCATCTCTCTGATTATAAGAGATTTAGAACACTTTTTCATGTGCTTATTAATAGTTTTGATTTCTTTGACTGAAAATTGCCTATTCATGTCCCTTGCCCATTTATCAGTTGGAGAATGGCTTGATTGTTTGTACAATTGGTTTAGCTCTTAATAAATTTGAGTAATTAGACCTTTGTCAGAGGTTTTTGTAATGAAGATTGTTTCCCAAGTTGTTGCTTCCCTTCTAATTTTGGATGCATTAGTTTTGTTTGTATAAAAACTTTTTAATTTGATGTAATCAAAATTATTTATTTTACATTTTGTGACTTTTTCTAAGTCTTGCTTGTTTTAAAATCTTTCCTTTCCCAAAGGTCTGACATGTGTACTATTCTGTGTTCACTTAATTTACTTATAGTTTCCTTCTTTATGTTCAAGTCATTCACCCATTCTGAATTTATCTTGGTGTAGGGTGTGAGGTTTTGATCCAAACCTAATCTCTTGGGAGGTATTTTTTAATAGAAACAATATTATTAGGCAGTTTTAAAAATAACATGTAGAATTCATTATGCACTTTTTAAAAAAACATCTTAGAATTAATATGCTGTGTTGGTTCAAAGGCAGAAGAGTGGTAAGGATGATGGGGGTTAAGTGACTTGCCAGGGGTCACACAGCTAGGAACTATGAGGCCAAATTTGATTTTAGAACCTCTCATCTGGCTCTCAATTCACTAGCTGTCCCCTCATTTTATATATATATATATACATATATATATATAATTTTTTTAACAATGGCAAGAAGTAGAGATTTCATAACTTCACATAGAATTCTCTTTTGTGTTCTCTTGTATGTGTGGAAATGCCCTTTTTGATGGTTAAATTTAAAAAATTTAAAAATTTTAACTTATATTATTATTAATATTGCCAATAATAATAATAAACAAAATTGAAAAATAGAGTAAGAAGTTATTTTTCAATTTTTGTCCTTATGTCATGAATACTGACACTTAAAAGTACTTTTAATTTAAAAAACTTAATTTTATTTTACCTTTATTAACAAGTATTTATTTTTTTTCCCCTCACACCTCCCCAATCAAAAGAAAAAACCAAATTCTTGAAATAAATATGCATAGAGTCAAAGCACAACAAATTTCAGAATTTGATAATGTTTAAAAACAAATGCTTTGGGAGGGGGGTGGGAGGAGGAGAGGGAAAGAACATGAATCATGTAGCCATGGGAAAATATTCTAAATCAATTAATTAAATAAAATTTTTCAAATAAAAAAAGTAGGCTTCATTCTGATCTTGAATCATTCTCTCTGTAAGAAGGTAGGTAGTATTTCATAAGTCCTCTGGAATCATAGTTGGCTCAGCTAACTTTGTAAGAACAAATCCACTTTAAGCTTTTCAAGCTCATAAAACTAGGCAACTGATAGATGGTCCTCATTGCCTTCCCAGGACTATATTTTAATTAAGCATTGTTTAAATGATTTGTTAGTTTTTCTGTTTAAACTTCTGCAAGTTCTCAAGATCCTTGGTAGTAAAACCCACCCACCCACTGGTTCTGCTACGGTAACAATATACCAGGAGTAATAACAGAATAGACCCAAAGATTTCTTCCAACTAGCCTTTGGTCTCCATCTTCCATCTCACTAATGCGCCTATTCTCTTATAGTCCTAATCTCAGCCAAAGTCAGCACATTCTTCACAAGAGTCTCTGGTTCAGAGATGACACTTTCCATTTGCAACAGTACCAATCCCCACTCCCACTGGCATTGTCTTATTCACCTATGTTGGTACTAAATCCATAAGCCATCCTTCTACTTTCAAGTCATGGTCATTAAAAATCAAAAGCATATTTGTATCTGTCTCTAATTACTGAATGCTCAAAGATAATTTATTTTCATTTTCTTTACACTAGCAATCCAGCTTTTCTAAAACCATTCATAAGAGTCATGGGATAGTTAATCTTATAATATTTCTACCCTCCTTGTCAAGCTTCTTAACCATTCATTAAGCTAATCCTACAGTCAGAAGGATCACACTCCTTATCCCATTGAAAAGTTTCTCCATGTATGCCTAAAATTACCCAAGACTGGCCATCCAATTATCCAAGACTCCTTTTCTTTCATGTAGCCTTTCCCCTGTGCTAGGTGGTGCAGAGGATTGAGGGCCAGATCTGGTCAGGAAGACTCACCTTCCTGAGTTCAAATCTGACCTCAGACACTTACTAGCTGTGTGATCTTGGGCAAGTCACTTAACCCTGTTTGCCTCCATTTCCTCATCTGTCAAATGAGCTAGAGAAGGAAATGGTAAACTTCCTTTTCTTTTGCCAAGAAAATCCCAAATGGGGTCCCTAAGAGTCAGAGCTGACCAAAACAACCAAACAACAGCCATTTCAATAAAGAAATGAGTCAAAAGTCATTGCCATCAACCCTTGACCAGTAATACCAAATATTAGGAGAGGCCTAGCTCAGGCCAGTCCAATGATTCAGGTTCAAAATTATAATACAATGGGACATGCATGGACAATAACATGGAAAAAAACAACTTAGAACAGCCTAAAAAAGATACAATTCTACCTCAATATTCACCTTAGCAGAGTCACGCTAGATCACAAAAGTGCTCCTACAGGACAAAAGAAATCCTGCTGAAATCTTTGACACCAATTCTCCATAGGCTGGATCTTTTATGCCTTAGGCAGCTGGGAAACCAAAACAATGAGCATCTCCCCTGCCCATTTTTATTGTCATGCAAAACACACTTCCATATTGGTCATTGTTATAAGAGCACAATCATACCTAATCAAAACCCCAAAATAAAACCAAAGATCAGTGTGATGTGAGAGTCCAACAGTTCTTTCTCTGGAGGTGGATGGCATTCCCCATCATAAGTCTTTCAGGATTGTCCCAGGTCATTGCATCGCTGAGAGTAGCCCAATTTTCACCAGTAATCATCATCCAATATTGTACAACGTCATCCCAGTTCTGCTTATTTGACTCTGCATCAGTTTATGCAGATCTTTCCAGCTTTTCCTGAAATCATCCTTTTTTCATTTCTTATAGCACAATAGTATTCCATCATCAACATGGACCACAATTTGCTCAGTCATTCATTCCCCAATTGATGGACATCCCCTCAATTTCCAATTCTTTGCCATCACAAAAAAGAACTGCAACCAATATTTTTGAAGGAGTAGATCCTTTCCCTTTTTAAATTATCTCTTAGGGATACAGACCCAGTAGTGGCATCACCAGATCAAAAGCAATGCAGTTTTATAGCCCTTCGAACCAAAGATAATCTCAAGAATGACCTTGCTGTTTCCTTAAAGGCAAAAGCTATCAGTTTACCTAAAACACATCACCCAGCACAAGGAGAAAGGAAAGGGGAGTTTGTACCTCTGAAATCTCAGACAATTTAAGTTTTAAGTGTGTCTCCTAGCAAAGAAGTTGATGGGGTTGGCCAACTCCCTCTCCCTGGATTTATAGATAGAGGAATGTTCAGAAAGATCATAGGATTATAGATTTGGAGTATAAATCATTTCCTCAAAGCATCACAGAATCTCTCCGAGTTGAAAAGGATCTCAGAAGTCATCTCATTGAAGAATTCCCTCTACAAAAGTCCTGATAAGTAATCACTTAGCCTTTGCTTGTAGATGTCCATGGTAATTTGCCATAAAATCAATAAAATCAATCCATTTCACTGCAGTTTTTCTAAGTGGAGTCTCAGGGATGCTATGAAGGAGACTGGGGCTTTTGATTCAGGGAATAATAGAGATTTTAGACTATAATTCAGATTAGAGCTGTGAAAAGAATTCCAAAAGGCCTGATTTTAAAATGCTGCAGGGCTTCTCTAAATAGAAGGCTGGGTGTGCCAGGCTGGGGTTTCCATCATAAAAGAGCTAGAGTACTAGTCTTTAAATATGAAGAGCTTATAGTTCCTTCCAGAAGCCATGCATCAGCAGCAATCCAACAGAGGGCAGCAGAAAGCAGCCAAAAACCAGCACATGCCTACGGGGGTAGGAGATGCAGAGAGCAAGCAGCCCAGGGGACACCCAGCAGAAAATTAAATGGCTGCCTTACCAAGAGTATAAAGCAAGCCATGGACTCCATCTCAGGGCAGAAAGTGGCTCTGTTGATGACAGAGAGCCCATCTGCAGGGTTGGAGAGGGGAGTTTGCTGGAGCCTCACTTGTTTTCTAAATGCCTGTGTTCATTCCTTGCATTCGTGCCTCTAGGCATGTGTATTCTTTGTGTGTGTTCCCTCCCCCTACTCTTATGCAAAGTGTATTCCCTTTGGGTAAGTGGTGGGAATCTCCAGCACTGGCCCAGAAGTCTGGGAGACTTATCTTCAAGAGTTCAAATGTAGCCTCAGACACTTACTAGCTGCATGACCTTGGGCAAGTCACCCAACCCTATTTGCCTCCATTTTCTCTACTGTAAAAATGAGCTGGAGAAGAAAATGGCAAATTTCACTCCAGTATTGATTCTAAGACAGAAGGTAAGGGTTTAAAAAAAAAGAGAATCAAGGTTTGAGGTAATAACTTCCACACAGCTAATTCCAAAAATGGTTGCCCTGATTATGTAAAAATAATATGCTTTATTTATTTAGGTTTTAGGTTTTATTATTTTTCCATGGTTACATGATTCTTGTGGTCTCTCTCCCCTCTTGCCCCCCTCCCAGAGCTGACAAGCAATTCCAATAGGTTTTACATAATATCACTCAAAATCCACTTCCATATTATTTATTTTTGTAATAATTTTTTAAAACCAAAACCCCAAATCATACACCCATACAAACAAATGATAAATCATATATTTTTCTCCTGGAGTTCTGCTGCCACAGTACTTTCTCTAGATGTGGATAGCATTCTTTCTCATAAGTCCCTTAGAATTGTCCTAGATCATTGAATTACTCTTAGTAGCAAAGTCAATTACATTTGACCGCCCCACAATGTTTCAGTTTATGTAAAGGTAACATTGGGGGGCATCTAAGTGGTTCAGGGGATTTACAACCAGTCCCAGAGAAGAAAGGTCTTGGGTTCAAATGTGACCCCAGATACTTCCTAGCTGTGTGACCCTGGGCTAGTCACTTAACCCCCATTACCTAGACTTTACCACTCTTCTGCTTTGGAACTCATACATTCTAAGATGAAAGGTAAGGGTTTAACAGGAGAAATTATTATTAATTACACTCATTTTTGTCAATGAAATTTAAAAAGCATTTATTAAGTATAAGCTCTATGCAAGACATTTGGGGTAAAAGAAAATGAAAAGAAAAAAGAAAGTTGCAGTTCCGTCTGTTTCTGGTAAACTAGAATAGACAGTAGAATATAGGGAAAAGCATGCTGTACTTGAAGACCAGCCTTCTCATCTATAAGATAAAAATAAGATCTGTGATATCTACCTCGGGGTTATTGTGAGACTCAAAGGAGATTGTGTATGTAAAGTGCTTTGAAAACCAACCTTAATATCCTTTATAAATATTTCATTATTACTATCACTTGAGGGACACGTCATATACACAGATAAATATAATACAAAATAGAGTATAATGGGGCAAAGAATAAGTCCAGAAAAACAAGGCTTATGGGAAAGTTTGAAGGAGCTAGGAATCAAATAAGGTTTCTGGGAAACAGCACCTAAACACTGGGCCTTGAAAAAAAAATGGGGATTCTAACATATTATGGAGAAGAGAGAGAGTATTCCACAATGAGACTCTGCAAAATGTTTAAAGTAAACGACTGGTTAAGACTGGAGAATAGGCAGTTGTCTAGTGTGGCTTGAAGGCAGAGGACTTGGAAGGAAAATAATGTGAGGTAAAGATGGTAGGTGGAAACCCAGACTGTGGAAGGCTAATTTAAACACTAACGTTTTCAGTGTTTTGCAGACAATAGGTGAATGTTGAAAGTCTTTAAGTAGGACAATAATATGGTCAGACCTGCGTATTAGGAAGGTTATTTTGGCAGATGTGTACATGGGAAAGGGATGAACTGGTTGGAGAAGAGAGATCAGAAGCAGAAAGACCTATTGGAAGGTTCCTGCTATATATAGTTTAAGCAAAGGGTGATGAAAGTCTCTATTAACATGGTAATACTATGAGTGGAAAAAGAGGGAATGGATACAAGAAATAAACTGCTTGGAATTTGTTTCTTACTAGCAATGTTTGGGGTGTTTTTAATAATGATAATGCATATCATTATGTCCAAATTTGCTTTATTTTATATTAACACCAAACTGTTCAGTCATACTTAATTGGTTGTTGCCCACATAGTATGATCACAGCTTTTAACTTTCAAAAGTTAGGATTGAATAAAAATTGATGGGTTTAATTACATAAAGAGAAAAGAACTTTGCATGACCAAAAGTATTATCTTCAAGAAACAAAGCATATGGAAATAGGTATAAGTGATAACATTTGAATAACCCAGTGGAAATTCTTATGGATCCAGGATGGGGAGGGAAAGAAAATGAAATATGGAAACATGGGAAACTATTTTAAAAATAAAAAAAAAGAAAGCAGATTTGAGAAAAAAATGGCTGTAAATAAATAAAAGAAAGTTCTGACATCTAGAATGTGTATGGAACTGATATAATAGCCATAAGACAAATAATATTAAGAATAAATAAATACTCCTCCTTCCCTAAAGGAGCAATGTTTAAAGGACATGAATAGAAGATAGAAATATAAACTATTAGTAACTTCATGAAAAGAGGCTCCAATTTCTTTTCTTTGCTTTTTCCTAAACCTTTACCTTCCATCTTAGAATCAATACTATGTGTTGGTTCTAAGGCAGAATTGTAGTAAAGGCTAGGCAATGAGGGTTAAGTGACTTGCCCAGGGTCACACCTAGGAGATATCTGTGGCCAGATTTAAACCCAGCCCCTCTCATCTCTAGACCTGGCTCTCAATCCACTGAGCCACCTAGCTGTCCCCTCCAAATTATTTTAAAAATATTTTTTATTGTGAACTCAAACATTCTCACCAAATGCAAACATGTCATTTACACAAAGAAAAAAGAAAGGATTTTTATAAGAAACTGAACTTTTGTTAAGCACATATATCAATATGTAACACCATAATATATCTTATAAATTACATTATGTGTATGATAATATATATATTAGGAAAAAAACAAGAAAATTAAGAAATATAGGGAGAATCAGCACTAGTTCCCTGATTTCATTGGTATAGGTAATTCCCAGATGAAGCAACTCCATATATCAGTGCAGATTAGTGCTTATTTTAAACTTTTAATGCTAATGAGTTGTGCAAAGGTTAAGTGGTTTGTTTAGGATCACAAAACTAGGATGTGTTAGAGGTAACACCTGAGTCTAGGTCTTCCTGGCTCCAAAGTTGACTTTCTGTCCATCATCATATCATGCTGCCTTTAAGAAATATGTTACATTTTGAGGGGACATGACAGAGGATAGACTCTAAATGAACACTCTAATGCAAATACTAGCAACAAAGCAATGGGTTCAAATCAAGAAAACATCTAATGCCCAGTGGACTTACGCGTCGGCTATGGGGGGTGGGGGGGGGGAGGAAAAGAAAATGATCTATGTCTTTAACGAATAATGTTTGGAAATGACCAAATAAAATATATTAAAAAAAAAAAAAAAGAAATATGTTACATTTAACAAAGTAGTAACAAAATTGCTCTATTTGTTTGGGCACCCTTATGTAGTTTTCTACTTTTTTTCCTTCTTTGCATTATTAAAAATTTTTATTGATACTTTTTAAAAAATATCTATCACTAATTACTAACCTATTTCCTCCTCCTGCCCCTCCCCTTTAACAAATACACAAAAATACTCCAGTAAAACAAACTGACACGTTGGCTATGTCTGAGAATGTATATATCATTCTGCATCTCTAATCTGCTTTGCCAAGAGGTAGGAGGCATATTTCATCTAATCTTTTGATGTCGTTATTGTTAACTGCTTTGATCAGAGTTCTAAGGTCTTTCAAAGTTGTTTTCCTTCCCATGATTATTGTGGTCATCACATAATTTGTTGTCCCAGACAACTTATTTCTCTCTGCATTAATTCATATAGGTCTTTCTATGTTTCTCTATTGTGATACTGTCATTCTCTATTGTCTCCATGTCACATTTGTCATTTATTCTGATACAATAATATTTCACTGTATTCATAAAACAACATTTGTTCAACCATTCACCCACACTGATGGGCAACTATTTTGTTTCTTGGGCTTTGCCCCAGCAAAAAGTACTACTATAAATATTTTTGGACATAGGGTCCTTTTCTTCTGTCCTTGATCTTTAGGGGTATATATCTAGTGGTTGTTTTCAGTGGATAAAAGGGCATATCTAGTTTAGTAACATTGGGGTCCAAATTGTTTTTTGTAATGACAGAACCAATTCATAACTCACCTTGGTGCGCTTGTCTTCCTATAAATAATTGTTGTTTTCTTCTTTTTTCATCTTTACCAATATGCTAGGTGTGAGTTAGGATCACAGAGTCATTTTTATTTGCAATTTTCTTTGTAACCCAAATCCCAAGCCAAATGCTTTGGGACTATCTCTTTACTGTTGGCAATCAATGCCCAGAATCTGAGTAAGGGAAAGGTTGGGGTTGGCTGGAGTGAGAGAGAAAAGAGCTGCAGGCTCTTTGACCTCTTCAGTCTCTTCTGGGCTCCTGGGGCTTTTGGGTCTCTTTGGGTTCTACAGTTTCTTCAGGTGCTTCAGACTTCCAGCTTTGAGAAAAAAAATGAACAGGGGCAATTCCACTTCAGGTTGGTGAAGGGACCCTGGGAAGAAGCTGACACAAGAGGAACTAGCAGTCTCCATCAGGTCCCTAACTCCAGCTATGCTACCCTATATTCTTCTGGGTATGAATCTTCCTTTGGGTAAGATTTGGAACTCACTCTTTGTTGAACTGAGTGGAATATATTCTCCTATGTATACTTTCTCTAATTTCTGTTTTGCTCTCCGTTTGGATAAATGAGTTTCTTTGCTACCTGCTATGTGGGTTCATTGTGGAATTGGTATTTAGTGGGTAAGGAACTCAAACCTTGAACATAGAGCTTGGTGCCTTCATTCCACATTAAGAAACAGTGATCAGAAGTTTGGCTTGAATCCCAAAACTACATCCCATTGGTGAATAATATTTAAACGAGCAAATAGATATTTCTAGTTCAGTATCCCCTGCCTCTAAGGAAAGCAGAGTGTCGACACTTCTGGCCCCAACCTCCTTCTTCTCCTTCTGACAGGAAATCAAATCTCTGTTGGTAAAGGATGAGGAAAAAGAGGCTAGAAATGTTTATACTGCACCCCTTCAAACCATACAGACACCCCTATGCTACATATAAGAGACAGCCTTGCCATATCTTGTAATTTGTGATTTGGAAGATTTTTCATACAGTTGTTGATACATTTCTTCATTTGAGAAATATCTTTTCATATACTTTGACCATTTTTCATATTGGGGAATGGCTCTTATTTTTTATGTTTGTTTCAATTCTTCATCTTGGATGTTAGACCTTGATCAGAGAAATTTGCTGGGATGATTTTTAAAAATTTTGCATGTTCAAAGATATTTACAAAGAAACTATTATTAAATATGATTATTAATTATTAACTGGTTGTAATTTTTATTATAAATTAATTATTATTTAATAATACTCTGTGCCAGGCATTGTGCCAAATTTTAGATATACAAAAACAAGAAAACAAGATCATTCCTATCCTAAAGGAGTTTTCATACTAACTATTGGTGAAAAACAATACATAAAAGAGAACTTGAAAGCCCAGCCAGGTACTCTCTATTTTGTCTTTTGTGATCACTTCTATCCTTTTAGCAATTACTGTGAAAGTTTTTCCTTCCCTTCTCTACTTTTAAGATCTCTGACGTCAGCCCAAATTATACAAAAATATGTTGGTGTATCTTATCCTGTTGATTAAACTCAAGAACACCAACAATTGGGGTAAGCCATTCCTATTAGACAAAAAACTCTTGGGAAAACTGGAAAGTAGTTTGGTATAAATTAGATTTACATCAATATCACACGCAAAATTCTATAATAAACTCCAAATTAATTCATCACCTAAATATAAAAGGCCATTTCATTTTAAAAGAGATCCCTGCCAGCAATCAGGAAACTGAAATAGAGGGTGCCCTGGAGCCTGCTGATACTTTCTTAGAAGAGCTGGTTGTTAACTGTTAAGGGTGGATATTTATACCTCAGAAATGGACCAATACAACAAATCAGTGTTTGATTTATTGTTTTAATTGTCTAGAATTAAGAAAGTGATGAAGAAAATGTTAAAAATGCAGAATAGGAGCAGCTGGGTTGCTCAATGGATAGAGAGCCAAGACTAGAGACAGAAGGTGTGCCCTCAGACACTTCTTAGGAGTGTGGTTGTGGGCAATTCATTTAATCCCAACTGCCTAGCTTTTACCACTCTTCTGCCTTGGAACTAATAATACTTAGAACTGATTCTAAGATGAAAGGTAAGGTTTGTTTGTTTGTTTGTTTGTTTTAAAGCAGAAGAAAAACATATGATTGATCATGTCATTCAACGGGTATATGATTTGGGGTTCTGGCTTATGAATATGGAATAATATGGAAATAGGTTTGGAACAATAATACATGTATAAGCCAGTGGAATTGCCAGTCAGTTCTGGGAACTAGGGAGGGAAAAGGAGAGGGAAAGAACATAAATCATGTTACCATGGGAAAATATTCTAAATAAATAAATTTAAAATAAAATAAAAAAGCAGAATAAACTTAAAAGTGTTTTGTGAAGCCTCTTCCCCCCCCCCCCCTATTTTTAGGAGCTGGTGGTTAAATACTAACCAGGACATCCTTGTGAGTTCCAGTAAACCTTGATGGACAGAGAATCCAACAGAAATATTTTTGTCACCAACTGATGACTGTTTCTACAAGAAATGTGAGTTAAACATCATGTGGTAACTGTTGTTACATTCATTTACCTGTATATTGGCCTAAAATTCTTGGGCCCAGATCAATCTTATGCCTTGGGGGAATTCTGGTGTTTAGAAGAGCATCTGGTTAGTTGATGCTTTCTTGTTTTCTGTATTTCATTTTTGTATGTGTGCATATAGTTTAAAATTTTTTTAAGTTCTTATCAAAATTCCAAAAAATGCCTTATTCCTAGAATACATTTGCTACACATGTCCAGCCTTAGGAGCTACCCATTCCTACCATGACAGCAATGGGACTACTCCCTTGGTAATACATTTCTTTATATTCCTGAGTAAAGAAGCCACTCAGATGCATTCTATGAAGGTAACAACTCAGGATGAGAAATCCTCAGCACCTATGAATGTACTAGACACAAATAAGACGTATAAGAACTCAAACCCAGTTTGGTTCAATTTCTTTGGGGTATACTGGTTATACATAATCTATGTCCTAGTCACTGGCTATTTTTCCAGATAGGTCTCTTGCTTCCCTCTCCCTCTGGGAAAAAGGACCAAGGCTGTTCTTAATAAATTCACAGGCATTTTTTCAGTCTTTCCCCCCCATAATTTTGACAGTTGAACGTCTTTTTGAAATTCACTTCTCTAATAGGGTGCTTCTCTAGGTGCTTTAGATAGAGAGCTGGACATGGAGGCAAGAAGATCTGAGTGCAAATCTGGTGTCAAATACTTACTAGTTGTACAGATCCTGGGCAAAGTGCTTAACCTCTATTTGCATCAGGTTCTTCAACTGTAAAATAAGATACTAAGAGTATCCACCTTATAACCTGTGAGGATCTAATGAGATAATATGGATAAAGTGCTTAGCACAGAGTGGGAACTTAATAAATGTTTATTCTCTTTCTACTGACTTCCAGAACTTGGTGTTTTTCTTTCATACCTCTCTGTTCCTTTTCAGTCCATTTTTTGCTGGCTTACCTTCTTCCAACTCATATTTAAATGTGGATGTCTAAAAAGCTTGACTGCTTAGCTTTCTACTTTTTTATTTCTATGGTCACTCCCTTTGAGAAGCTCATTTACTAGGAAAGAGGGAGGGAAGAGGAAGGAAGGAAAGAAGGAAGGAAGGAAGGAAGGAAGGAAGGAAGGAAGGAAGGAAGGAAGGAAGGAAGGAAGGAAGGAAGGAAGGAAGGAAGGAAGGAAGGAAGGAAGGAAGGAAGGAAGGAAGGAAGGAAAGAGGGAAGGAAGGAAGGATTTGTTAATTCTTTTTTGTGTCACTTGTCCTTATGTGCTGGAGATACAAAAACAAGCAAAAAGTCAGTTCCTCTCCTTAAGGCATTTACATTCTAATGGAGGAAGATTAATACCCAAAGGGAGAAGGGGTGGGCTTTGCAGAGGTATATTTTAGTCTGTCTGGATGATTCCCTAGTAAGGAGGCCCTAAGTGCTGAGGGAAGGTCCAGGATGAGACAGCAGCAGAAGCATGGTTTGAAGTCTGGAAATCAGGAACAGGGCCTATGAGCCATGTAATGACTACCCATAAGGACCAATGATGAAACATGCTATCTGTCTCCTGACAGAAGTGATGGATTTTGGCAGTAGAATAAGATGTATATTTTTTGTATACAACCAATGAGGAAATTTGTTTTGCTTCATTATGCATGTTTGTTCCAAGGAATTTGTTTTTCTTTCCTCTATCAGTGGGGGAGAGGATGATAGGAAAAGAAAACAGATTTCTGTTTGTTAAAAAAAAAACAAACAACTTAAAAAAAACAGGATTAGGGAGCTACAGGTGTGGAATATTCCATGTGCTTTCAGTGTTTTTTCACTATATTGTTAGTTTTGTTTAATTGTTGGATGTAATCTGAAAATGTTTGTAATATAAAAATCAAAACATGTCAATAAAACTTTTAAAAGAAAAAGGAAAAAACCAAAGAACTCATTCACCTTCCTGGCTCCAACTATTGCCTCAATTTTTATAACTGCTTATTTGTATACTCATTTTGGAGTTAGAGGACCCAGATTTGAAACCCAGCTCTCCCTGTGTGCTCTTGACAAATTACTCCTCTATAAAATGAAATAGTAGCATTCAATGTCCTCTAAGGTCACTTGTAGCTCTAAATCTTTGATCCCAGAGACCACCACCTTCCCAAATGCAATATGGCCAACACTAAACTCATCCTCTTCCTCTCTCAAAAGGGCTAATATTTCCTCTTTGTTTTATGGCAGTCAGCATCATCAACATTAATTTGGGTCTTCAGTTGATGTTCAGCTGACTCTTTGTGACTCCATTTGGGGGATTCTTGGCAAAGATATTGGAGTAGTTTGCCATTTCCTTCTCTAGTTAATTTCAAAGACAAGGAAGTGAGGCAGAGTTAAGAGACTTGCCCAGTGTCTGAAGCTAGATTTTAATTCAGGAAGAGGAGTCTTCCTGACACCAGACCTGGTACTCTAACTGGTTGCCCTTTATTAGGGCCTGCTATGTTTAATTTCAGTCTTTTTTTTAAACTTATCTCTTTCTTTCATCTCCTGTCTAATTTATCAAGTCCTGACACACATCAAATATTTTCTGAAACTCATGATTCTGTCTCTTTCTGTTTCTTCCTTAGTCTAGTCCTTATCCCCTAATACATGGCAGCAGATAGCATCCTTGCCTTCCAACTCTCTCCATACAACGCATCTCAACTTTCATTTTGCTACTCCTCTGTTCAAGAGCTTACAATGGTTCTAGCTATTTGTAGCTACCCTCGGGAAAGTGCTGAATTTGAAATCAGAGAACCTGGGATCAAATTCTAGCTCTACTCCTTCTGGCCCATATGACTATAGCCAAGTCACAGCTTCCCTGGGGCTATTTCCTTATTTAAAAAAAAAAAGGAATTTGGCAAATGACATCTGTGGTCTTTCTCATTTTAAATCAATAGTTGATATAGAATATATAGCTTCTTTACATATAATCCATATCACATGTATACAATATGCGACATAATAATGGAGTAATGTATAATATAAAATTTAAAAGTCTGTGATCTATGATCATAAACTTAAGCTGCTCAGCCTGACTTTCAAAACTTTCCACTCTGATTCCAATTTACTTATGCAATCAATCTCACTGTTCCTTTTACCTAATCAATCTGGTCTTTCATTAGCCCCAACACATGCCTTCCTAATCCCTTCCATGTTTTTGTTTGTGTTTTATCCACTACCTCTCCTTCCCTTGACCTGTTCCAAGAAGGATTCCTTCTTCCAGGCCCAGTTTAAGTCTCTCCTTCATTTGGACTCCCTCAATTATTCTGACCTCCAACAATCTCTCCTTTTTCTGAATTTTGATTGCATTAAAAGTTTACATTTTACCATCTAGCATTGGTTATATACAGTCTCTTATTGTTATAAAATTGTTTTATGTTTGTTTTGGTCTGTTTCTCTAAATAGATTGTAGTCTCAGTGAAGTTCAGATTCTTATGTTTCTACATTTCTGATGTTATATTTATTTTGCTTTCTCTATAGCTTCTAACAGTGGCAGCAAAGCAGTATGGTGTACTAGGAAGAGAATTGGACTTGAAATTAGGAGACAGACGTTTCAGATCCTAGCTCCAACATTTACAAGCTGTGTGATCACAGTATGTCACTTTACCACTCACAGCCTCAGTTTCCTCATCTGTAAAATGAGGATAATAAAACTCAAGACTACCCTTCTCCCTGAGCCTTGTGAGAAAAGAATTTTTAAACTATAAATGCAAACTACCATTATGATTGATTGATTAATGAGGATGAGGAACACATATAGCTCTTTAAAATAAGTTAATAAATAAAAGACAATAAACTCCCAACTATATTATCTAGGAAATGACAGATATGGAAGATATACATATATGTGAGTGTATTCATGTATTTATACTTTTATATGTTGATGTGTATATATACATATGTGTATATGTATATACGTATACATACATGCATATGTATATAGTATACATACATGCATGTACATATATGTATCTATCCTGCTCTTCGTTGAGAAGGGGCAGGAAGGGAGAATGAGAATGATTATGAAAAGAAGTCTAATCTCTTATATTTACCTGGAATAACTTAGAGAAAAGAAATGGGAATTAATCTTCTAGGTTCCAAAGGAACAGTTCTGGATCCTCAAAGGACAGTTACCCCCTTATTTTAGTAAGTTAGAGGGAAGATGTCCTTTTTTTTTGGCTCTCAAAGAAAACTCCAGAGAGTCTTGGGTTGATGATGAGATAGAAAAACTTCCTGACCAATAAAATATTTGAGATGTTAAAATAAATTGGATGTTGACTTTGATTTTTTGTTTATGCTCATTTTTTGACTTGTAGCAAATGATCACTTCTAGAATTAGATGGAAAAGTCTGTAAATGTTACAAGGCTAAATATAATCAAATGATCTGTGGCCTTTTAATACACCAATCCAACTTCTTTAATATTTCTTGGGTTGAAATCTCCCAAAAGAACCAATCTCATCTGCTGTTTCCTATATAAAAAACCCCAAACCTCTACTTTTCTCTAATTCTTACAATGTAAAGTTTTGCAGTCTTTACTATGCCCTTATATTGTACTACATTCATGGATGTTCAGTCTCCATTGTCATGAAATTTTAAACTTCTCTATTTACTATATTTCCATCTTGGTGGAGAAAGTATTTAACAGGGAGTCAGGAGTCCTGCATGTTAGTCTCGTTTTTGCAAGTAACTAGCTTTGGATTCTTGGGAAACTCATTTAACTTTCCTGAGTCTCAGTTTTCCCATCTCAAAGTCAGTCAACAAGCAAATGAGTGTTTAAATACTCACTCTGTGCCAGGCAGGCATTGCACCAAACACTAGGGATGCAAAGAAAGACAAAGACACAGTCCTTGCCTTCAAAGAGGTCCCACTGCCCTGGGGGAGACAACATGGAGACAATGCCATACACACTGTATGCCATATGCATAGGATAGATGGAGAGTAACCACAGACAGAGCTAAGGCACTGGCAGCTGGAGGGGCTCTCTGCAGAAGGGAGGATTGGAGCTGAGTACTGAAGAAAGTAAAAGAGGTAAAAGGGAAAAGGAAGAGGATTCCAGCCAGAGGGAAGGGCTGCTTAAAAAGCAGAATCCTGAGATGAAGGATGCAAGGATGCAAATGGGCCAGTGTTGCTGGATGGTTGAGTGTGTAGGGTAGCTAGGTGGGCCTAGTGGAGACTTATTATCTTCCTGGGTTCAAATCTGGCTTCAGACACTTATTAGCTGAATGTCCCTGAACAAGTCACTTCACCCTGTTGGTCCAACTTTCTTCCTCTGTAAAATGAGCTGGAGAAGGAAATGGCAAACCTCTCCAGTATCTTTGCCAAGAAAACCCCAAAATAGGGTCAAGAAGTCAGATATGACTGAAAGGACTGAACAGTAAAAGGAGTGTGGGGAAGGGAGTAAAGTGTAAGAAGCCTAGAGAGATAGAAAGGGAAGGGAGGACAATTTGTGAAGGGTTTTAAAAGCCCAAAAGAGGACTTTATATTTGATCCTGCAGATAACAGGGAAGTTGATGGAGTGTGAGGAGTCAAGGATGACACCTGAGGGGGCAGCTAGGTAGCACAGGTCAAAAAACTGGAGGGCCTGGGTTCAAATCTGCCTACAGACACTTCCTAGCTAGTTGACCTTGGGCAAGTCACAGTACCCTGAGCCTAGTCTTTGCTGCTCTTCTGCCTTACAGTGACTACTTACTGTCAATTCTAAGACAGAAGGTAAATATTTTTTAAAAAGGATGAACCCTGACTCTGAAAGTCTGTGTGCCTGGCAGTATGGCGATAGGGAAATTTGGAGGAAGCTTGGAGAGAAAGAGAAAGAGTTTTGTCTTGGATGTGATGAGTATGAGATTTCAGCTCAAGGTGTAGAGGTCCTTGATGATATGAGACTGGAGAGAAGGAGTATTTTGGATCAGATGATTAGATCTGGTCATAATCTGCATATAGAAGACATTTAAACTGAACCCATTGGAGCTTAATGAGATCACCAAAGGAAATAGTTTAGGGATACTAAAAAAATAAAATATGGGAGGGAAAAGGCATTAGGAAGGATTGGATTAGGTGATCTCATTCTAGGTGAGTGGAAAGAATGAATAGATGAGAAAGCATGGACTGTACTAAATTTTAAGGACATAAACACTAAAGCAAAGACAATCCCACCCTTGAGGAAATTACATTCTGAGCAGGAGATCACTTACACTGGGGAGTGGTAGCCAGGGAGGGGCCTTGTGGTCTTTATGACCTTGATGGTTCCTGGGTGTTAAATGGGTCCACCAGGAGGTACAGGGACTCATTCCAAAATGGGGCAGAATTGGGAAGGGAACAGAAGTTAAGTCAAGAGTAACTAAGCTCTTCAGAAGATGTGTGATGAATGGAAAATGAAGTGAAGCACTCACAGTCTTCCTGAAATAATGGGTCTGAAGAGGTAGTCACCAGTCAATAGTTTTGGACTTACAGTTGCACACACACACACACACACACATCCCCTCTCAAACTAGCTATATCACCACTTGAGCAAGTTACTTAACTTTTTAGTCTCATTTTCCTTGTTTGTAAAATGGGGAAAATAATTTTTATACCACTGTGAAACTTGTGTCCTTTGGTCCTCCATTAGGGGCCTTTGGGCCCCAAAGCTGGAGTACTGTCTTCTTTAGGCCTACAGGAAGACAATTGTCACTAAATTATACAGCAAGGAAACATAAGCTCTAAGTTGTTCCTCGGATGGTACTCAACTTAAACCAAGAGACCAATGACTTTGACAGTTTTTTTCTGGCACTTACACAGTATAGCCTTTCTGAGAGGTTGCTTTATTCTTGTTATATATCATAAGGAATCCAGTAGGTAAATATCTTCTGTGATTCCCCTACTTTCAAGTCCTTGCTTGTGTACCGTATTTATAAGTTTGGCTTAATCCTCACTGGTTAGGCCCAAATTCAGTCTAGTAGATGAAATGAATAATTGTTCATAATATTGAACTGTGAAATATATTCTCTGTACTTAGCTCAGGAAAATCTTTGAACTACTCACTTTTAGTTCATAGCTCGATGCATTCACCAGATTCACAGGCTTAACACACTGTCATCATGTATTTTATTAAACATAGAATAAAACAGAAAGAAAAAAATCAATTGCTATACTTCCAGCCATCTTCTAAACCTTTTCCTGGTTGTTTTCCCAGATCTTGGAGTGTGACTATGGGGACTCTCAACCACACAAACCCACAGCTCAAGGGAAGAGAATAAAAGAAAAAAAAAGATATTTTATCTTCTTTCATATTCACAAAGGAAAGCTGGAAAGATAATGAAGAAAATCATTTTCTTCTTCAGCTCATTAGCCCAATGGTATTCATAATAGTTGATAGTCTCAAGAACTCAAGATCTTTCCTCTTAGGACCCGTGTTTCAAATTGGTCCTCTTCTATAGCACTAGTAGTTCATCATCTCTCTTTCAGGGCATTGCATAGTCTCTGTACTTCCTCTGGTGGTCTTAGTCATCTTCCATTTGTGTCTCTGGTAGCAGCAATCCCTGTAGCCATAGGCTTGACACTCTGGTTACCTCCAAGGAAGCCCAGACATCCAAGTTCAACATCAGTGGAAGGAAGAGAGGAGACTAGACCTTAATGCCACAATGTACAGATCATGGCCCTTGCTTCTTGGATGACTTCCTGCCTTGGGATGTATCCTCTCCCTTTTTCTGGAGAGGATCAGGGCAGTCTCACTTCTGATTGTATATTACAAAGATTCTGCTCTGTTTTCCTCTTTGGAGCCTCTTTAGGCCCTAGGACTCTCCAAAGAAATGAAAAAGGTGCTACACTACCAGCTCCCAGAGTTGTGAGGAAAGCACTGTGAGAATCTCAAAGTTCAATTAAAAAGTGAGTTATTGTTATTAAAATGTCATGATCTAGTTAGCATGGCTACGTATATCATGATGCAGATAAAGCCAAGATCTCAAAGTCCCTTGTTCATACTGTATGCCTAAATCCCATCAATCACCCTGCAGAGAGGTGCTTTTGGATGGATTAGAGGTCTACTCGAGGGTCTTTTCCAACTACAGTTCTATGACCCTAGGAAAGTGAGACCAGTATTCATTACTTGGTAAAACGTATCAGTTCTGAAAAAAACTCATGTAGGTTTACCTACACTATTCTACTATAGGCAATATAGACTGGGGGTCCTTTAAGGTATAGACCCCAATCAACCTTTGGAAGCACAATGGCCAAAGCATATTGTTCTCTATCTCTAACACTCCTTCACCGAGGGCAGAAAAAAATGGACAATAGGGACAGAAACAACAGCATCCACGGCTTTCTCCCTGACCCTAGCAGGGAGACTAAGCTCCTGGCATTCTTCCTTCCTGGAGGATTAGAGCAGTTTTTACCTTCTTACTTGAATGGACCCCAGGGAGAAAAAAGAAATTGAGGTTGAGTCGTTGAGCCCTTTGAATTGCACACCTAATTCTGGCTCAGAAGCAACCCCCCAAATCCCCTCTTTGGAAAATAGCAAGTAGCCAGGAATGTGTGTGAAAGCCATCTGTGGGGACTGGAGCAGGCCAGGCACGTTGCCCAAGCTCATAAGGGATTTCACTGACCAGCCCTCCTTCTGGCCATGCTACATCTATTCAACTTTTCCCCACAAAAACTCTGGAGAAAACTTCCATTCTCCTACTGCTATGAACTTTGACTCTCTCCTGACACCACCCCTCTGTGGCCTCACACTAAGTGGCAACCTCCATCCCTGGATTTCGAGCCCCTTCTCCAAACTTATCATGCTCTCGTCTGATCCATCTATTCTCGTTATGGAGCCACAAATTCTGCCCACGCTATCTGCAACCATCCGCCTCAGGTGGCTTGCTGAGTGTTACGGATAGAACATTTTAGGTTGTGTAAAGCACATTCTTGGTATCGTAAAAACTGACTGGAAGAGGTAGAGAGTACAGAAGTGGAGAGTAAGATCTGAGTTGTCCCGCCAGGTAGTATTCAGCTTGCCAGGTTGGGTCAGACACGTCTACAGGAGAGCTTTCTCTAAAAAGCATCTTCACTGAACATCATAAGGCATTGGAAGCGGACGTGGGGACGTCTCCACGCAGCCTCACTGGACTCATACTTTGTTAATCATAAAAAATAGTTCATTGGTTCAAGGGAAAATAACTGCCATGGAGGCTCTTCTCCAACACGATGACTCTCATGCAGATGTCACATTTATATAAGATTGCTTGAAGATATAATGACAGAGCGAACCTTGTTCAAAGACCCGACCCTTTGATTATTAGTATTAAACCAAACATAAAACAGGGATCTGCATGCTCATTAAAGGTGTGTTTACCCCTGTCATAGAGGAGATACAGTGCAGAGTCCAAGTCAAAGCAGGATTCTCGACAGCCAAGGGGGAGGGGAAGAGAAGATAATGAACATTTGATTCAACACTTTCTCTGTGTCAGGCAGGCTGAGTCTTATGACAGTCCTGGGAGGGTGGGTACTGTTATTATCTCTGTTTTGCAGTTGAAGAAACTGAGGCAGATAGAAGTTAAGCAATTTGCCCAAACAGCCAGGAAGTGTGTGAGGCTTGATTTGAACTCAGGACATCCTGACCCTAGTTCCAGTGCTCTATCCATTGGGCCACCTAGCTGTCTTGGACAGTGAAGTCCTCCCAGATATTCTTTTCATAGATGCCATTGTGCTGATTGCATCAAGGCTAGGAAAATTGTAGAGACTCCTAAATGAGACACATAATCACCCAAAAGTATTTGGCTTAACTCTCCAAATAACAATCAAATGGATGAAGAATGCCTGTTGCCCAAGCCATGATATGCTTGGATAAACAACCTATAGCGTTTGTCCCTCCATTTTATAGAATCCACCCAGGACATAAGTATGTGTTTGCATGTTTACATAAATTGAGAAGTTTTTTTTTTTTTAATGACTCAAGTTTCTCCTTGAAACTAAGATCCATTTTTTAAAAAATCTGGCAGTGGGTAAGTGTAAAAAGACTGGAAAGGAGGGAGCAGGTTATGAAGGGTTTTGGCTGCCAAACAGAGGATTTTATATTTGATAAGGTGATTTTGGAAGCAATCATTTCAATGAAGAAAATAGCACTAGATGCCTTGTCCTCATTGTGGTGTCTTTAATAAAGCCATAATCTTTCTGAAACCTGAGAGAAAAGGAACAGAGAAGAGGAGGGAGTCGAAATGTGGTAGTTTGAGGCTTGAGAATGCAGTTAGTGACAGTGCTCTAGCTTGAAGTCAAGAAGACCTCAGTTCAAATCCAGGCTCAGATACTTTATAATTGTGTGACCCTAGGCAAGTCATTAACCATTATCTACCTCAGTTTCTACAATTGTAAAATAGGGATTATAATAGCACTACCTCCCTGGGTTATTGTATGTATCAAATGAGAAATTTGTAAAAAGCACTTAGCACAGTGCCTATATAATATCTACATAGTAGATATTATATAAATACTTATTCTCTTCCAATAGAAGTAGGAGACAGCCTAGAAAGAATAAAAGAAAAGGAAGGGAGGAAAAAAGAGCAATAAGGGCAGGAGAAGAGCCAATACCTCAAGGCCATAGTCATTTCTATCTCTGTGCCTTTGCTTGAGCTGATCCCTCACCTGAAATATTTAATTAAAATTGGTGGATTTTAAACTTGAAACAAGGGAAATCTTTCCAAAGCTTAGTTATTTAAAGTGGAATAGGCTGCCTCCCAGGAGTACATTCCCTATCACTGACAGTCTGGATAATGAAACGTTGGGAATGTTACAGGTTACAGAAAAGATTCATGATCTTGGCTTTCCAGACTGGGTAAATGCTAAAGCTTCTTCCAACCCTGAAATTTTATGAATACCCAGGCTTCCCCTCTCTTCTCCCCCCTTTCTGAATCCTACCTATCCTCCCAGGCCCAGCTTAAGTTCCACTTCCATTAATTCCCATAAATTTTCCCCCAACCACTCTAGTGCACACAGTGATCTCTTCCCAAGCTGATCTCCATATTTACTGCCTGCACCATAGATCAAAACGTGGAATATCTGAGCTGGACTAGACCTTAGTGGTGTTAGATATAGCCTGGCTACACATCATGAAGGAGGCCAAGTCCCCAGCAAATTTTTGTTGATACACAAAACTTTTTACTATCAAAGGTTCTCCTAAAAACCTGTGAACTTAAGACACTTAACTCTTCATTCTCTCTGTATTTTCTTCCCCTCCCCTCTCACCTCTCTGGATCTCCAACCCAGCCTCTGAAGAGTGAAAGCTGAGACTCAAGCCTGCATCTCCTACTCCCTAGCTCATTACCCCACATTGCCTCCTAGAGTGCAGGACTCCGGAGAAGAGAATGATCTGCTTTCAGATACTAATACCACCTGACCAAAGTCGAGTACTTAACTTTGGGGCCTCATCTATGTAAATGTGGATAATAATTCTTACACTTATAAAGATCTTCACTCTGACAATAGCTAGCTAGCTAGCATTTAGCTAGAGCTTTAATGTTTGCAAAAGAATTTACCAATATCTCACTTCAAAACAACCTTGGGAGATAAGCACTATTATTATCCTCATTTACAGATGAGGAAACTGAGGAAACAAGAGTTAACTGACCTGCCCACAGCAGGAACACTAGCTAGTAAGCCAGGTTTGAAGCCAGGCTTTCCTGACTCCTAATCTCCAGTATCACTGACTCACCTGAGCTCCTAGCTGCCAAGAATATATGTAATACACTCTGCAAATCTTCAGTCTTATGTAAATGTGAGTCATTGTAATTTTTTGTATTGTTCACTATTTCATACCTCAGTTCCTGAGGGAGGGAGGGACTATGTCTTTTACTTCTGTGGAAACAGAGAACCTAACAGTGCTAGGTCCTCAAAAAAAAAATACTTGTTGAATTAAAAACTAAATTGAGTAAGGGTAAAAGTAAGCTTACCACTAGACAATTTTTCTACCTCTCTTCTCTCAAC